>NC_045496.1:4530000-5780000 GCF_009650955.1 Corvus moneduloides
ATTCTGTAAATATTCATTGGCAGCTGTTACTCTTAGATTTTATCCTGAAATACAACCCACTTCACTAGACCTCAAATGTGAGGTGTGTGTTTCACTGTAACACTCGGAGGGCTCCCTGGAGACATCAGGTGCACCACAAGTGATACCCAGGAGAATTCCCCTGAGCTTCCATTTGGCTGGCAGCCTGGTGAGTGCCAAGCTCCAGGGGATCCAAAGCCTCCTTTGCTCTGGGCAGAGGAATTTATCTATGAGTCCTCAGGGTCTTTTGGCAACAAGGTGTGTAAGAATGTTAGTAACAATGAAAAGGATGTTGGAAGGTTGTTGATTGCCCATGTCATTGTTTTGATGCTTCTCAAGTTCTGTAAGGACTTGAGGCTGGTATAAATCATAGTGCCTAAGGTTAGAGCCATTGGTCATCCATTGTTGGAGCTCCACTGGTAATGTCACCAAGAAATTCCCCCATCAGCTGTGGGCATAACTGCTCCTGAAATCATTCCCAGTGTGCATGAGCTGTTAACATGGCTGTGGATCAAGATCCTGATCCAAGTCTGTAATGCCTGCAAAGCACCCTTCTCAGCCATGTTGCCAGGCCAGTGCTGTGGCTTGTCCTGTGAGAGGGCTCAGATTTTTCACTGAAAGAGAAGTCAGGCCTTGGAATAAGTTGCCCAGGGGAGTGGTGGAGTCACTGTCTCTGGAAGTGTTCAAGAGATGTCTGGATGTGGCTCCTGGGAATGTGGTTTTGGGGTGATTATGGTTGACAGTTGGACCAAATCATCTTGAAGGTCTGTTCCAGCCTTGATGATTCTGTGGTTCTGAGAGCTAACAGTCTGTAAGTTTTATTATTACTGTTAATTTGGTTTTACCATTTAATTCTTTTCAGATGAGATAATTCACATCTAAAAGCTTTGGCAACATAGTATACTAAGTTTCAAATATTATCATGATGGGAAAGAGTCATGCTAGAAATATTAGTAGCCAGTTGTGTACATTTAATGAAATTGTTATTCAAAGCTTTTATGTCCAAAACAGTAACACTGGTTTGTGTTGATGCTGCATGCTCTGATCGTAACCTTTGGGATGATAATTAAGCACAAAAACTGGCTCCTCCTGCAATCCTTTGCCCTTGAAGGAGTTCATTTAGTTAAATTCCTTAATATTTTTGCAGCTGTGGTTGTGGTTTATTAACTGATGCTGCCTTGAAGAACAGCCTGTGTCTGCAGCAAAGTTTTCATTACTCATCTGTCAATACTTGCAGAGTAAAACAAATGGGTCTGAGTAGAGGTTTTTCCTCTTCAGTCTAAATAGTTTCTTTCCCTTCATCCTTGCTATTTTACCCAAGGAGAGGGTAGAGAATAGTTCTGAGGCAGTGCGTAGTTGTACTCTGTGGGATAGGAAGGTCTTGCCTGCTTTGTCTGTCAGGATTATTTGAAGCTATGATGTTTAGAATTTATTAAATGAACTAGAGGGAATAAAAAACATCTCTTTTCCCCAAAATATTCTTACTTCTACAGCTGTGAAATGCCTTTTATCCTGATTCATACCAGCTGAAGAATCTCTAGAATTCCTCTTTTGCAGTTGGTACAATATGATTTTGGGCCAGTTTAACAATTTGCTTGTCAGGAGAAATCTGGGTGAGTTTGGTTTGGTTTTGGTTTTGTTTTAACATAGTCCTCAAAATTGAAAATCAGATAGCCCAAAACTACTACTGTGTTTACTGTTGCAAACTACAAGTTCTGCAGTAATTGCCTTGGCCTCTGGGTGAAATGCGGGAGGGAGCTTATCTGCCTGGGCTTTCGTGGGGGTTTTTTTTGCATGATAATTGCAGATGAGGAGCGCATGATATTTGGAAGGCCCTACAGGGATGTCACCTCTGGGAGGTGATGGACGTGAATTTTGTGCTGTGAGTGGAAGGAACTGGAGGAACTGATGTCGTGATGGAGCAATGGATAGAAAATGCTTTGGTGTCCCAGGGCAGAGCTGCAGCTGAAGGCTGAGCTATAATAAGTAGGGGAGAAGCACTTGCAGAATGCAGGGGTCTGACTCACTTGACCACGTGCTTCTCTTGAGTTTCACACTTGGCTGTGACTCATATTGAACAGAATAGCATCCAGGCTAGTGAGCAAGTGTGCTGAGAGCCAGAGGTCTCTGCTGACCTCTCTATGTGCATATGGGTTTTGGGGGAAATACCAGAGTCCTTGCCTCCTTTTCTTGTTGTACAGTCTGGTTTTGCTTACTTTTATTGTACTTCAGAAAATCAGGATGGTGTAAAACCTCACATAGCAGTTCCCTGGGCTGAAGATGTAAAGAACTAAGGCCCAGCCCAATAAAGGTGACTCATAACCGGAGCTTTGCTTTGTACCTCTGTACCTGCGTTGGCACATGATGTGTTGGCTGGTAAATTGGGCCAGTTTCCCTAGCACATGGAGCTGCATCCAACTGTGTTTTAAAGTCTGTCCAGTGGGAGATTGCTCTGAGAGTGGAAGGAACCAAAACCTCTGCCAGACCTAGCTGCGAGTGTGAGGACCTAGTTCGGAGATAAAAACTGATTAGTGGATAATTCCCCCAGAATGAATAATCTCTGCCTTAAAAGATGAGTTGCAGATGGTTTTGGATGAGAGAGGGAGAGAGATCAGGTTTAAAATGTTATTCTTTCAGTAACCTGAATCTCCTGACCTTATGTGACACTGCAGAGATGATTTCAGCCGAGTAAGACCAGGAGGAGAGGCTGGCTGGGGAGTGTGGCCAGTGCTTCCTGCCTTGGTCTGACCCCGAGCCCCAGTGTTATATTTACCTGGTAGTTTGAGAGGTCTTTCACTCCACAAGGTCAAGGAAAGCTTCCAAAATACAGGGAAGAGCCATTTGTAACTCCTCAAGTGAGGATTAGTATCTGACATGACTTCTTGAACTATTTTCAGATTGGTTACGCGTCTACTGATCTTTCACCTTTGCAAAGGTAGCAATACTTGGGTGTTTGCCTGTCCTTGACTGGAAAGCCTGCAGAAAACAAAACTGAAACCTAAAACCAGGTTAAGGACTATTATGAGCAAGCTATGTCAATTAAGGCCATCATTTTGTGTAGCTGTGCAGCTTTTCAAATTACTCCAGCAAGACTCTCTTTACAAATGCTTTTGTATTTTGTCTGTTGACTCATCCATCTCAACACTGACAGTAACATTTCAGTACTGTCTTATAAAGCCTGTCATTGAAACAAAGCTGTTCTTGGGCTGGTTCATCAACAGATGCAATTAATACAATGATGTTTGTTTTGACGCCCTGGCTCACTGGCAGCATTGTAAGCAGCATTGCTACGCGAGGAGGTTGCTGTGGTTGAGGACTCCGTGTACAGGCAGATCACTCAATATTTGTATTCAGCTTAAAGTCAACACTGAAAGAGTTTCAAACCTCTACTAAGCCGGCAAACAGGCTCGCTGGTGCTACCAGTGATGTTAACAAAAGGGCAAATCATAATCTGCAGCACTTCTAATTTATTTACAGTCTTATAAAACGCTGGGTTTTCATTCTGTTAGAGAGCACCAGAAGAATAAAAGGAAAACTCAGAGGGATTTTCTCATTGTGCAAGTCAGGGAAGGTGGTGAAGGAAATACGATTTGGACTTTGATATTTATTCTTTCAGTAGAACAATGTCAGTCCCAGGCCAGTGCTTCTCAGATGTGTTTTACCCTGGGAACTGGTATAAACGTCTTCCTTTTCAGCTGTTTCATTTTTAGCTGTATAGAGGGTGTAACCATTGTTTAAGGGAGTGTCAGTGGCATGGAGCCAGTTGATATCTAAACCCTATCATGAATTGTTTTAAAGAGAGTATGATTTTCTGTCATGAGATACATTGATTAGTATTTTTCAGGGCAGGAAGTACCTGCTGACTCCAGCAGTTGCCAGAGCAGCTGTTTCTTGTGAGTAAGCTATAGAAAAAAATCTTGTGAAAGCCGTAATATCACTAGGAAGCAGCGCAAGCTTAAATGATCAGTACTAAAGTCTAGTTAAGCTGTATGAAGAACTGCTTCCATATTTTCACTTGCTTGGAATTTTAGATTGGGGAAAAAAAATTCTGGTTCTTAAGGTCTGTAGGATAGTTTACAGAGAGGTATTTAGCTTCAGGCTAGTTAATATTTGTTAAGGCTTGTCTGGACACTCCCCAGACTCTTGCTCCAGGGTACAGATTTAATTGATTTATTCCATGTTGAGTTAATACAGCAGTTTATGTTCCTGCAAGTAGGCATCTCTGCTGGCTGCATGGCTTTGAGCGTTTTCTGGCATTGTAGCACCCTGTTACCTAGCCTGGGTTTCTACCAGGACCTGTGTTAGGCAGGGCACACACTGGAAATGCAGTCAACTCTCTGTCCTGAGCTTCCTAATGAGCAAGTTCAGACTTTTTTTGTTATATTCTCTCTGTTTTTAATCACAGAGCTGACTTCTGATGAGATTATATATAGATTTCCATAGCTCTTTGCCAAAAGATTTGGTTTGAATTAATGAACATTTTTGTGAATTTCTGCAGTCAACATCTTCTGGAAAAATAAATTATTATTTTGGTCCAGACCCCTCTTACAAGTGCCAGGTGTGAGCAGCAGGCTCCAGTGGGCTCATCCAGGGTATGAGAGGCTGTAGCAGCACTGCTGACCTTTGGCTCACGGAAAAAACAGTGAGCAAGGAGTGCAGTGCTCCAGATGTGAACCTGTCTGGAAGCTGAGTGTGCAGAGAGATAAGCTGCTGATGGGAAACACCCTCTCACCCACAGCTTCTGCATTATCCAAGTGAGCCCAGTGTCATAGCTCAGCTTCTGAGATTCCTCCAACCCAAGGTCAGTCACTTCCTTTGCTCTCCATTTGAGCTCTGGGTTTGAATTGCTTTTCATTTTGTATTGTCCCTTGTTGTCTTTGAAACCAGGATATGATTTCTTCTCTGTCGGCTCTCCCTGCCCCTTGTTTCTCTTAGTTTGCAGGTTTTTTGGATGCGAACACTCGCGTTGCTTGTAGTGCATCCTCTGTGTCACGAGGTTTTGACTCTGCAGCGTTGTCCTGGAGATGTACAGGGATGTGCCAGCGAGCAGGGGTACGTGTGTCACAGCAAAAGAACATCCTTGCACATCTTGCCCAAGCAACAGAGCTCCTCTTGCTGCTGAATGTGATTCTGGGGTCACGGCTCATGAGAGTGGTAACAATGGGAAGTGTGGGATGTTCTGGCTTATTCTGAGATCAAGATTTTGTTTCCCTTGCAATAATTTCATGAATCAAAAAGGAAGATGTGTAATGCTTAGTGTTCATCTAGAGCTTTACATTTTTAGAGCATTGCGCAAACATTTCTTCTGTAGTTCTGACTTCATGATGGGTGGTGGAAAGTGCTGTCTGTAGTGAGGTAAGGACAGTGAGTACAACTTCTGCCCTTCTTCCATTTGCTGCTGTGGTTTTACTTGGTACTGTGGTCAGATGATCTCTACTTCTCCATGAGCTTCTGTGGGCTTTTCAGTCATCATTGGAGCTGTGTAGCCTGCAAGTGGGTTGTTAGTTCATGCCTTTAGGGATGTCATGAGGTAGTGAGAGTGGCAGACGTAGTGCTGTGTAGTGGTGACATCTCTCCGCGTGGGAAGATCCAGGTGATGCGTGCACAGATCATGCCACCTAGAGGAATGGAGCTGGCAAGGCTGCAGCCATGCTTTGCTGCCAAAATTTCAGTGGTCATGCCAGTGGCTGTGTCAAGACCTTCTCCAAGCCGTGCCCTTTGTGGCTTTGCCTCACAGTCCGTCATGAAGTCAAGTGTGAGAAGGTCCCTTCACAGGCAGGTCTCCATCAACTCAACAAACATTTCTCAGCTTTTTACATGAGACTGCTTTTCCTGATTTAGCCTCCTAAATGTTGATCCTCATCTTTCCCAATGGCTCAAGGACCTGAAATTAAGTTGTGGATCTCACCTCATATTCTCCAGGAATTAGGGTGAGTAATCTAGTACAAGGTATGATTTGATGGGATAACATTCTCCAAGCTCAGTGCTTTTTTTGGCTTGTATGTTGCAATTTCTTTTGTGGGAGACTGTTAAATTTCCCAGAAGATTATCCTAATTTCCAGAGTCTCAAAGTCTGAATTGTAATTAAGCACTTAATTTGATGAGGGCTTTTAGATGTCTTGCTATTCTACTGGCAGCTTGGGGAAATACTTCCATTTTCCTCCCAGCTTCCCTTGCATAGGTTCAAGCTCAGAAAGCTGGGATATATTTAGAACTGGCAGAACTGCCAGCAAGACTTCAGAAAATTGCTCCAAATCTCTGCTTTCTGGGTAGGTTAAAGCCAAATTCAAAAGAAGCCTGGCTTTTCTGAAGAAGTTGGGGCGATGACAATTTATCAGTAACAAATGGGCAGCGGGGAATTTTAATAATACATTTTATTGCTTGCAATTGCATTGAGTTCCCTATTGCCACAAATGACAGTAATCAGGACATCCAACAGGGAAGCAATTACTTTATTTCTTGATCATCCAGACAGTCAGCGAGTTGTGTTATGAGATAAGCATATGGTATGACCAGAGGGTGTCACCTCTTTGGGAATGAAATTTCTTTTTGACCCACTTTAGTCTAATATGTGGTACAATAAGGTCAAGACCAATGACTGGGGCTCATGGGATTTAATACATAGACAATAGTGACTGCGTAGAGTCTTTTTCTTTTGTGCTGTTTGAGGTTAGGGCTTCTAGATGAAGTTTGTATCTTCTGCTAAATTTTCTCTCTAGTGCTTAAGTAAAACATCCTTTCTCCCCCCTCTCTCTTGAGCTTCAACTTGTATGCTTAAAATCTCTGGAACCATCTTGAAGACTTTATTCTGCTGTGCCTTTGAATTGACCCCCATGTATTTTCATCAAGACATTAGGATGGCCTTCCCATTTCCTTCTATTCTGTTTAAATTTTCCTGTTACGGGAATACTAAAAAAAAAAAACCCAAAAAAACTGAATTACAGTTAGTCATATGTTAAAATATCCAGACTAAAGCCAGCAGGAAGAGCATCCTCTCGGTGTCAGTGGATGAGGTCGTGTCCCTGCCCATGGCAGGGGGGTTGGAATGAGATGATCTTTAAGGTCCCTTCCAACCCAAAGCATTCCATGTTGGCTGTGGATGGATCTCTTGCCTGTATTGACCACTGGTTCATTTAACAGCCCCGTTCTATGTCTCTCTCTTAACACGTCCCCCTTTTAGCTGATAACTTTCTGGCCTCTAGGCTACTGACAGCTGTTGTCCACTTGCTGCTAATTAAGAAAGCAGCGTGAGCGATGGGAATGTGGATTGGAGAGATTGAACCCCCCTCTCCATAGCGTTTCAGCCTGATTAAAGAGAGTCTGGCTGACAACTGAGCGGCCTCTTTTTTCCTGCTGCCTCTCTGCAATAGCCTGGTTGCTGTCAGAACTCCCGGGTCAGGTGCTCTCTGTGTCTCTGGATCTAAAAAATCCCGTAACAATGAGCAGCGTCAGGACAGATTTGCCATTCAAAGGATGGGCACATGTGAAATCTGAGCCACTATAAAGCCCCATCTTTAGCATGCAAAGCGTTGTGTACGTCTGTGCTCTTACTCAGAAATTCAAATGTAGGTCGTGTTTTTTAAATAAAACGACACATACTGCATTGAAAATTTAGAACTAGCTATAGGAATCAAGATCGTTATGAATTAAGAGCACTTAAGTGGATGGACCAATGATTTTAAAGATTTTCTTTCTTTGTTTAAGGATTTTTCCTTGTTTGCTTTGTTTCCTTGTTTTGGTTTTCCTTGTTTTGCATCAAGTCCCAGTGGGTGACCCTTTGTATGATACACTAATGCTGTGATTTTTATGATCTAGCAAGAGAACGGGCTTGAACTCTGAAATTCCCTTTCTGGCCTCTGCCTCTGTGGAGGTAAAATGATTGACTGAGGTTAATATAATACAAGATTGTTGTGTTAATGCACTACCAGAAGGTGTGAATTTGAGTAAGAGTGGTGGTAATTTGGCAGAAGAAGCCTCCTCCTGCAACGATGATGCTCTCTGGAGCTGTTTACTCCCAGGAATATTATGGCTCTCTTTATTTCAGATTAGACCTCCAAAATTCAATCTCAGTTCTTATCTGTGATAAGTGGGCTCTGTATAGCCCTCCATAGCCCCTAGCATGCTTTCAAATCCATGTCATATGCTCTTTTTTCTGGAATTTAATTTCTCTTCTTCCTTGTGATTTTTCCCATGTTTTGCTGTTACCTTTTACCCTGGAGTTGAATGATTCTTGATGTTTTTTGGAGGTTCTCTTTAAAAGCACTATGTATATATAGGTATAAAATGTTTATTTAAATAAATAAAGAAATCACTGCCAGACATGGCTCCTTAGGTGTGTGAAAATCCTTTAATAAACCATGTCTACCACAGTGTAGTTGAACGGTAGGAACATGTCTGGGGAGAGGAGGATGTGTGTTTGATTGTACTTACTGGTGTTCACCTTGTCATGCCCATGATCACTTTGTGAAAGGAGCCTTGGAGCATCTGATTTCAGCTTTTGTAATAAAGAACTGTCTTGCATTTGTTTGAAGTTGAACAAGAGCTGCTTTACCAGTGTTCTCCTATATTCACTAAACACAGTATTAAAATAGTAGGAAATGCAAAGTGTGGTGTGCTCTTAACGAGCTGAACTAGGCAGACTCTTTGGGACCTGGGTGATCTAGGGTGTGAAAGTGCCATAATCTTCTTGGGCAGCTTTTTGTTTTCACATGAAGAGAGCAGATGCAGACACAGTGCAAATAGAAGAGAAATCCTATCAGTAGATTAGCCCTGAGTCCCCAAGCTGTAGTCTGTAAATACAGTGATTTATGGGTATTAGAGATGAAAACAGTGTTTCTTTTCTTCCTCCAAGCAAAATACTATTTCCAAATAGATCATCTCATTATTGGACTCTGGTTTGGCTAGTAATTTTATAAAATAAACCTAGTAGCCCTAATGTTAGAAAATTAATGTGTTGATTTCTCTACTACTGAGAATTTACGGAGGCTCCAAATCCCCGTCTGTCTTGCTGTGGGAGGTAATTAAGAATATGAGGGAGCAGTTTCTTGGTTTGAAATATTGAAAATGACTGTGAGCATTCATATTGTTACATCTGGAGAGCTCGTTAGGGATGGTGAGATTGGTTCTGCTGGGTCATTTGTTGTGAGGATTGGTCATTTCTTTCACAGTAACCTGCCTATTGCTTGGACAGCTTTGTTTTTTTCTTTACTTTTTTTACTTACTTTTCTTTTTATTGTTTACTGTGTGCTGCCTGTGACTGGCAGTGTGTTTCAAGCCCATTATAGGAATATTTTGTGGCTTCAGGATCACGGTTAGTCTGTTTGTCCTTTAAAGCCACTCCTGATGGCTTCAGGAGTTGAGCTGCCATCACCCAGGTGGGTCATCTGCCAACGGTGACGTGGGTTTGTGACTGTTCTGCGTGAGCTTTTCATGTGTCTGATGGTGTCACCTGCTCTGAATCCCCACCTCATCAATTTATGCCATGAACTTCTGGCTTGTAAACTGAAAAACCTTCACATGGTCATTTCGGAGGCACAGAGATGGCAATTTTGTCATTAAAGGAACAAAAGAAACGTTCTGCAAATTTCTGTGTGCAAATCAGCTGCCTGTTTGGTGCTAGGTCAGGCTTTGTTTAGACTATTGATCAAATGTAAGCCTAGAGCTTTGCTGCTAGGCCTGGAGCTGCCTTTCCTTGCCCTGAGTTCCTAAGTGACAAAGATTTGAGTGGAGCTGGCACTTCTTTGTTGGGTTGTTTTGCAAATGCAGACCCAATTCTTAACAGGAGAGCAGAAAACAGGGATTTCTGCTTTACAGTGGAAAATGTTGGGATTATGTTGTCCTGGTTCCTTATAATAACACAGGAGTGTCCTTTAAATAAAAAAATGATCGTTCATACAAGAAAAATCTCTTCCTTTGAGGTTTGTTATCTACTTCTGTTCAACAAAGCTAGACTTTATCTTTGAGAAACAACTTCCCATATATATGTGAGAACTATCTCTAAATATCGTCCTTATGCCTTCTAATTAGCTAAATCCATTCTGCAAGTGGACAGTCATATTCCAAAGTAAGACTATGTAGGGAGTTAATTGGGAATAATATGTGTGAGTTTCCAGCTTCCACCTTGATCTGAGCTAACTTCCCAGGATGTAGGAGCCCTCTCACTATAAAGTCTGAGCTACAGGGTTCTTGAGGTTTTGAGTTTTGCCTGTTTTATCATGATAAATTCTGATGTGTTATAGTTTGAAGTGATTTCCCTAAAAGTAGATTTGTACAATTGCCAGAAAACCAGCTCAGCTCTTCACCTGCTCTGTTTTCTGCCAACAAGTAGCAAATTAACTTGACTGGACTTGAAGTATTTTCTTTATATCTTTAAATTCTCTTTTATGAGTGATTTGAGTCCCTGTTGAAAGTATCTTATGTCAGGGGCATCTTTCGAAGTTCCCATATGGGTTCAGTTTCATAATTATGATTGTGACTGCTATACATAGTGTTGGGGTTTTTTTGTCAAATAGCAGCAATCAAGCCTTGAGGGGTGTTTTGTACCTATGGCTGGTGTGTCATATCAGGATAGACATGGAAATGGTGCTGTTTAAAGTCATACAAAGCTGTAGGAGCCTTTTGCAGAGGGACTTAGGAGTTTCAACACGTTTTAATGAAGCAGCTTTTCCCAAACCAATTGCATTTTCCAAGATTTGTTTGAGCCATCTTCCAGTTCTGCACTCTTTGTGGTAGGTACGTAAGTGGCTCTCAGGTTAATGAGGAATGAGGGCACATTGAGTGTATTCAGACTTCTGGCTGCAGAGTTGCCAGAAATGAAGCAGGAGAGCTCTCCTCCATCTGTCATTCCTCTGCAGAAATCAGCAGCTTAGAAGTGGATGTAGCTGAGAGTTTATTTGCTGAGCTTCAGAGTTCATAGGTAACACAGAAGAGAAAAAAGGCAAAATTTATGTGTTTGTTTGGGGAGGGAGGCAAAGTGAGTTTGCTGTGTAAATTTGTAAACAGGGTAGAAAGGAAAGGGAAGTTTCCTGAAAACATGTGCTAAAATAAATGAAGTCCAAGCTCAGATTGCAAATCTTGTGAAGTCATGCAGAGCGTCGTGGGAGAGTGGTCCTTGTGTGGAGCAGATGTTTGTGGACGTCCTGCAGTCAATGGCTGCAGTGTTTGACTCCCCTCAGCCCCTTCCTCACAACACAAGGTTGTTTCTGCTGAGCAGGAAAAAAAAAAGTGATGCTTTTTTACTACACTGACACAAAGCTCAGTACTAGATTCTTCTTATATTGCAAAGTGGTATTAATAAACATGTATAACTATGAAGTCAGTTCTGTGCTTGCAATTATAGGTGGTTGTTTTTTAGTTGAAAGATGGTTTGTAGTGTTTCTTATTGCTTTACTGCAGTGTAATTTTTTGAACTCACTGGCTGGATCCAGGTGAAGACTCAAAATCTGATTGGGGTGAAGCTTCTGCAGGCGGGCTGTGCATTACCAGTTGATAATATTGAGCCCAGAAGGTCTGGGAGGTGTTTGTCCTTCTAGCAACAGCACCACGGGTATTTTTATAAACACCTCTCGATGTCTTTCTGAACCCAGCTGTGTGACATACTGAATGTACTGCAGAAAGCAGTGGGTTATTGCCTGTTTTTCACAGTGAAGGAGCATGAAGTTAATCACAGTGAAGCTTTGACAAGGCACCAGGCTCAGCCTGACCGGAGGGCCGTGCTCTCCGGAGGCGATGGAGCAGAGCCTGGCCTGACCCTGCACCACATGGCTCGAGGCTTGGTGGAGCTGAAGTTTCCTGTTACAAACTGGCTGCTGTTTTCCAAACGGACCTCCTAAAGCTCCAAAGTATTGCTCAACGGACCACAAACTGAAATTAGTATTGATTCACCTTTCAGGGCTGATGGCAGCATCGCCACACAGTCGCACGTTGTGTTGCACAGACTTAAATAGCTTTGGCAGTTGTGGGTTTGCTGTTTTGTCAAAACCAAATTAAATAGAAATACTTTACAGAATTATTTCTTATTTATAGTATCCTAAGGTCTCTCTACCACAGAATGTGGGCACTGGCTTTTAAAACATGCTTTTTTTCTTGGAGTGGGTCATTCGTGTGTCTTCCTGGCCAGTAGGGCTGGCTTGTGGGCAAGATCTCACTTCTGAAACCTGATGCCATGCCTTGAATGGGATGGGATATGATGAGGAAATGGGCTGTTGGTAAAAACATCATTCAAGTAGCTATTAATTCACCAAGATTTATTCTGTGATAAGAGAGTAGTTTCAGCAAGATTGTAAAGAGATGCTGAGATAAGGTTCCGCTTTGGTTTTGGTGAAATCTAGCCTGAGCTGGGTTCCCTTTAGCTGTTGAGTTGTTGTATATGAGTGTTGAAGGTGTTTCTTCTTGAAATTCAGGCCATCTTCCTATGTGAGCAAACTGGAAGTTCATTGAAAAATTGAAACTGATTATTAGTAGGGCCCACTTTTGGGAATTACCATTAAAGATGACAGTAACTGTTAAATACAGATAGGGTGATACAAAAAATAACGTTGCATGCCAGCAAAGAGTGATGTGCCAAAGAAATCAGGCTCAGGTCTGATCAGGGGATCCTTGTTAAGTGGGTTTTCAAACTTGTCACTGCATTAGGCTGAGTAATATTCTGAAGTATCGGGGGAATAGCTGCTTTTTCTTCAAAATTAAATTGAGTAAAATTCTAGTAACTGTTTCCCTGGTACTGAAACCTCAAGTCTTCAGTAGGCTCAGATGAATTAGAGATGGGATGGATTCCTTCAGACTCCCTTCATGTTGTTGTTGATGTACAAATCTGCTGAGGTTTGCTGCTGTAGAAGTTCAGAATTCTGTATCTTTCAAAGTCAGGATTTGCCAAAAAGAGTGGGGAGAACTGCAAGGTGTTGGTGTCAGTATGCCTTTACCTTGAAACCTGTTGTCCGTAGGAGTGATGTAACCGTATTTTAATTCAGGCATGAAGAGATGGGATAAAATAGGAAGTTGTCACAAATAATTGTTTACTGTTAAAGTAACGTTAGTGTTTATGTGCAGCAGAGTGAAAGGCAGACATCCCACTTAGAATCCCTAAGGTCCCTCATGTTTCCTGCCATGGTGGTGTAGGGATGTGCTAATCCTACAGCTGAGGAAGGGAAGAGGGAGCTCCCTCCTGGGCTGTTCAGTTCAATTAACATCTCAGTTTCCCCTTGCTGGAGGCACTGATGTTTCAAATTGTGCTTATAGAAGACTAATATTTCCTCCTGCCTGTAGGCAGGCAATAAAGCTGGTGGTTTGGTTGCAGATTCTATCAGGTATAGAACAGAGTATGGAATTGAGGATATGGCCTGCAGCTTCTTAACCCTTTACGGAGCAGCACAACAATAATGTCAAAGCAGCTTCTGACCTGATTGCATCAGAAATTTCACACCTGCGGTGCCGCTGTATCGCCTTGCACACACACTTGTCTGGGTGTGTGGAGATAGAGAGTTGGTCCTTTGGGGCAACAGGAGAGCAGCACTTCAAAGTTGAGGGATTTGCATAGCCCTCCTGTGGTGCCTTGTTTTCTTGAGTAAGCAATATTAGGGAAGTTTACACTGGTGTTGCAGTGCCTCTAGGAGATAGTGCTGGCCTGGTTCCTGAAATTCATTTTTCTCTCTCGTGCAGAGATGTGAGCCCCCAGCATGGTGCACCGAAGTTGTGCAGACATGTTTAATCTTACTGAACTGAATATCTGCTTTTCAGCATCTGAGCCCCCAGGATACAGCACTAGTCAGAACAGTGAGAAATGAGGCTCCCGCACGGAGCAGTTAGCTCATCTGGGAACACGCATGGAAAAGAGCTTACATCACACTCTCACCTGGACTGCTGCCCTTGATCTATGGTACTTGCTAAAGAAGGAAGTAAAACCGAGCATGTTTAAGCAAATGCTTTCCATGTTTTCATCTTATTTCTTGTGCTCAGCTCGGCTGAGTGTGGGCGGTGGCTTTTGGGCAGCATATGAGGTTCCTCCCAAGCCTACTAGAAAAGAGGGGTTATCTTTGCCATTCAGACTGAATGTGCAAAGAGTCTGTAATCAGAGGTCAGAAATAAAGATGACTATAATTAGTAATGTCCAAAGCAACTGGAAATTGTGTCAGGCAGATCTGAGCCAGCTTCTCTGGTTTTTTTTTTTCCATTGCCTAATGAATGAGAGCAGTGGTTACTCTCCACGGATGAAAGAGGGCTGAGTTTTTCCCATTCAGAGCCGGTGCTGTGGGGCAGACAAGAAGCCAAGGCTCCATTTACAACCTTGTTTGTCAGCTGTTGAACCTGTGGCCAGGTTGTGAGCAATTAGGCTTTTCCCTAAAGCATCTGAAATAATGCCTTTCTGCTTGGTGTCCTGCCGAGTGCCTGTGACGACATCCTGTCACCTTGGAGATGGATAAACAGCTTCAGCAACATTGGGTTATAATCTTTCAGGTCTGAGTTTCAAAGCTGATGGCCGTACGACTGAAACCCAAGCCCAGCAAAGATCTTTCAGTGTAGGAAGAGCCTAAATGTGCTTGAGAAAATGAGAGGAGGGGGGAAGGAGTTGAAGCAGAGCTCGGTGACGAGGCTTTTTGCTTGGCCATGGCAGTGGTGTCAATGAAACAGATGAGCTTTGGCTCACGGGCTCCCCGCAGCCCGGAGTGACTCAGGTGGTGCGCACGCACACTTGTGCCTGCAGGGCTTTATTTTTAGATGTCTGAATCACTGTCATGACCATATCCTCCAAAAGCTGCTAGACAAGTGGGGATGCCCACAGACCCCATATTAACCATGTTTGGTGAACAGAGAAATTCAGCAGATTCCCTGCAAGCATTGCAATTTCTGTGTTCGGGGCTGTTTGCTGAAGTAATGCAGATGTTATGCCATGTAGCTGGACTATTTTTTTCCATTTAAAATTAAATGTTTAGTTAACATCCTTGGCTTTCATGGGTAGAACAGGGTGAGCAGGGACCACATTGTTCACATTGGTGTTGGAGGCTACTTGAGTCTCTTGTTGTTCTAGTGCTGTTGGCACCGGGGGAGTTACGAGTCATGTTACCAGTGTTGTAATCCCATCAGTTCTCTGGGGCTTGCAGGGCTGTGCAAAATCAGTACTTAGATGGGAAATTACCAGAGACTCACCAGATGCTGCACAAAGGTTTGCTGGGGATTGCTGGTGTTCCTGCTTGGGGGTTGATATGGCACCAGGTCTGCTGGAGCAGCTTTCAATAAACCACAGCAAAAGTCCTGTCTGCTGCTTATCAATAAATTACAGTATCTTGTTCAAAAAGAAACCTCAAAGCCAGCTTTTGTGTGCTGGAGGAAACTGAACTTGGGTAGCAATTTACTTCCTTGTAAATCCCTCCTTGTTTGATTAATTTTAGCTTTTTCCCTTTTCTTTTTCCCCTGTAAACTGGTTGAGTGATACTGCTGCAGTTTTCAGCAGGCAAAGGATTCCTGGTTTAGGTATCTGCATACAAGAAGATTTCTCTGTTCTGAAATACCAGGCAAAAAGAGGAGTAGAAGGGAATCTGGTCATCTGCTCTGAACTTGCTACTTGATCATGTGCATCTTCTCTTCCTTGCAACCTGAAGATTTGCTTCCAGATATGATACTGGAAGGAAGAAGAGCTGTAATGTTAATGAACCATAAAATTAATGTTGTTGACTAACCCAGTCCTTTTCACTGCAGTTGGGAGATGTGGCTGAATTGATAAGTTGCCCTCTCTGCCTTGCAATTCCCGTGCAGACACTGTGAGCTCTTCCCACATGAGGTTGCTGCAGCTGGAGATGCCTCATTCATGGTTGCTTAGAAAGAAAAAAAAAATCAAAATAAAAATGTGCTCTCTGACAAATAAAAATGTTTTGCTTCCTCTGGAGGCCCCAGAGGGCGGCATAAAAATAATGAAGCCTGTGAGTCAGTGAGCATTGCCTGGCCAGCTGGGAGGGAACTGAGCCTCCCTTTTCCAGAGAAGTTTGTGTGCTGTCATTGCACATCATTAATGCTCACTGGTTTATGCTCATTCACTGTAATGTTGCCAGAAAAGAAAAAGGGCAGTCGGTCTAAAAGCTGGCTGCTTCCAAGGTGACGTGATGTTAGAGGAAAAGTTTCTTTAGCACTCAAGAACGATTGTTTGATTCTCAGCTGCCCTTCCTCCATCGTTTTCCTCTAAAACCTGGCGGCTCTCCTAGCAATTGGATTCCCTGGAGAGGGACTTGGAGCAGCTTACAAACAACTCCACCTAAGGTACAAAAGTTTGGGTGGGCAAACTTCCTGATTGACACTGGACCCTCCCTTTTTTTTTCCTTTCCAGGTCCCCTACCAGGTTTTTTTTTTGTTGTTTCTGCATAAATTCTCTTTGCTTCAGTCTCTGGGGATAATGGCAAAGTTAGGAAAAGTAAACTCACAGAGCTGGGAGTAGTAGGTCTGAGGCTTTTGAGCACCCGTGGTGCAGCAGTGGGGATATTTTAATAAGGGATATTTTAATTCTGTTCTGTCACATTCTGTCTTTTCTGTACTCAGGATCCCAGTTCATCCTTTTGGGAACATGCAGCATTGCACAAGTGCTGCATATCAGCATTTTTAGGCTTCTAAACATCCTCAGGACTTCTGGAGAAAGAGGGTGTGAAAAGTAACTGAAGGCTGTTTGCTGCATAATGGGAGAGACAGTGACACACTGCAGGTGTGCAAGGGTGGAGAACCTATGGGGATTCTCCTCATCTGTTTCTTCAACCTTCCTTAAAACCTCGTGCTTTCTCTCCACCTTCATAGCTACACATTGGCAGGGTTGAACATTTTGTCACAAGACAGACAGGATTATTAAAATTCATTTTTACAAGTGCCCCTGCAGTAGGTTTTTGTTGCCCACTGCTCACTGGTGAGCATCACACTGTGCCTCCTGTGCCAGCTCTTCTGCAGAGGAACTCGGCTGTTTCCTGCAAAGCTCAAAGGCTTAGATTTTCTGTCAATCCCTGATTTTAATATTTACATTACAAGAGAGCCCAAAAGCTTCAGCCAGGGCACAATCCCCCAGATCTGTGTGCTTACAGGTATGTAACAGATATAGTCCTTGCCCTAAGGCTGGAAGGAACATGTTGAGAATCTAGTAATATCCATATAAAATCTGGACAGACCCATGCTTTGCAGTATGTTTAATGATTTTCATGGTAAGCTCTCATGTGCCTGTCTGCCCATCCTGAATCACCTGTTTTCCTGTGTTTCTGAGAGCAGAATTGCATCTGGAGTAGCCCCAGCCCCAGAGGCTCTCGCTGGGCGCTGCATCGCAGCACAGACATCCTCAGCAGAAAGGTCATTTTTAACTCCAGCTTGTTATTTTTGCCTTTTGCTTCAGAACCCTTAAAGTCCCTGTCAGCTAGGGTTTAGCTGAAGCCTTGCAACTTGCCTTTTGTCTTCTCAAATGATGGAGCTGAGCCCAAGGGAACAAATGCCATTTTAATGGGCATCGTTGTGTAACTCATTACATAAGTCACTGCTGCCTTCAAAGGACTCGTGGCAAAAGTGGCAGGAGCAGTTGATTAAAAATGTGCACAATAGCTTCATTATGACATGGGGGGAGATGTCTGCTGTTATTTTTAATCTGATAGCTTTTGGATATGTGCATCCAGCAGAGACCCAAATGGCCTTTGAAAAAGGAACCATTTGTGGAATAAGATTTTTAGACTCCACTTCGTTCATTCTAACAAGCCACAAGAGTCAGGACAAGCTGGAAAATGAACTATAACCCTTTTTTAAGGCTGTGTCTCCTCTAAAGCTGCAGGGTTTTGGTGTCTGAACACACAGAGAGTGAGAGAAGATGGAGGGGTTAGTTTTTCAGGTGAAGGAAAGAAAAGGTACTGTATTCTAAAGTTTGTGGGGTTTTAATTAAAAATAAGTCTATTTTCAGTTAGTTTTATATGATCCAAGCACTAGACAAGTTGAACAGTTAAACTGCCCGTCCCAGCTGCTGGGGAGCCTCCCTACCACGGAGCAGTAGTGACACAAACAGGACCAGGAGGTGCAGAAACAGGCAGGGGATTATTTCCCATTTCTGAAGCCTCCCATGTGCTGGTTACATGAGGCTGGCGAGTGGGACCCAACAGATGGAAACTCTGCTGTGACTGAGCTCTGTAAAAGGCTGAACTTTCGCTTTGACTTTAAAGCAAATAACTTGCTGCTGGCTTAAGTTGGTGGAATTCACCAGCTTGTGTGTTTTGACTTATCTTCTGGCCTTCATTTGAACCCAAGTGGGGAGTGGCCATTTGACTATGACAGAGGTGGACGTTGGGCTTTGACTTGCCAGCTTTCTCCTGAGCAGCCTTAGTTTCTTCGCCCACAAGCACATCAGCCGATTTATCTGCCTTCCTTTTTAATCCACTATTGTTTCAAACCTGCAGTTCTTCCCTCACCAGATTTAGCTTTCTATTGGCAAACTGGCAGCAGCACCAGTTGCTGGAGCTTGGGGAGCTGATGGGGAATCAGGTGGCTCCTGGTTGGCCGTGGTCTCCTTAGCCTTCATCTGCCTGGTCCAGGGCCTTGAGGGATACTGAAAAACCCCTCTGGCCACACCTGACAGCAGGGCTGGTTGGAGCAGGCATGTCAGGCGAGCTCTCTGGTGTTGTGTGTGTGGTCAGACCCCAGACACGTGCCGGGGAGAAGAGCCTGGGAGCTGAGCAGGGCCGTGACTCAACAGCTGGAGCACGTTCAAGCACGGCAGAGTGGGAGTCTCACTAACGGGGGATGGAATCAGCTATGAAATGAGTGACATAATAAAGCTTCCAGTCAGAAATCAAGAAACTCAGATCCATAATAAAGTCATTTTGAAGGGCTTTTCTTCGAGTTGCGTGCAGCAGCAGAGCATCTAGACAGATGAAATATGAGGGGATGGAAAGTCAGTGGTTCCTTCGAGACAGAAACACTTTGATACAACTTTTTTCCCCCCCTCTTCCAGTTGAAATCACTCAATTGAGTTTATTACCCTGACTTTTCCCATTCATCTCACAAATATTTGGACACTGCATAAAAGGAAGTGCGGGGTGCCCTCCTCCTGCACACCAGAGAGGAGAAAGCCAGTGCTGAGACTCCAGCTAAACACTGCTGGCTATTCATCAACAAGAGGCGAGGGTAATATGATAGAATAATTTCCAGTGGGCAAACTCCCAAGCTCAGAACAACCTCAATGCTGCATTAAGGGGTTTGGTTACTGTAGATAGGCAGGAAGGAGCAGAGGGACAGGAGAAGTGGTTTGAGCACTGCCATGGCTCTGTTTTCTGCCTCTGTATATGTTACCAAATTATTTAATCTGTAAAGGCATGCTGTGCTGTTTGAACTTTTTAACTGGACAGACACACAGGACATGGAAGATATTTAAATTAGGATATAGTATAAAAAAAGTGATTTTTTCAAGGCAGACAGTGCTGTGGTAACCAGTCTAAGAAGTCTTGCTCAGCTGTGCTCTTTAGAGGAGGGTTTCAGGCTTCATCTGTAAAGGCTTAGGTCCCTTACACCTGTGAGCTAGAATCCCTTCCTACTCAAGTATCACTTCTCTTTTATACCACTTCATCCAGATTCATTACAAAGCAAATTCTGTTTATAATGCTTGAATGATGTATCAGCTTGCAAACTGTAAAGCCCAGTGTGCCGAATAATTCTGTTGGCATTCACTGAACATAATCACAGGAGCTCCACAGCTTGATCCATGAGTAGGGGGAGAGGGCTGAGGGCCTGCAGAGTGATGGAGATGCTGTACCAGAGTCACTGACTCACCCTCTGCTCTGTTTAGACAAGTTGCTTCACCTCTATGCCTGCTTCCCATCTGCAGAGTAAAGTTAAGGCCTGACTGGTTAAGGATGAGAACGATGTGTTTGTAATGTGCTTGGAACAAGAAAAGCGCTATTTTAAGTGCTAAGGGTAATTGAGTGTGAGAGAATATTGGTTTGTGACTCATTTGTTTAACTGCAAATGCATCAGAAACTTGTGAGCAGATGAGAGCTGGAAAGTGCTTGGTGTAGACCATGGCAGTAAAAAGCTGCATTAATTTGTGATCTTCAAAGCAGGACTTAGCAGGGCTGTTCAAACAATAACGTTTATTATTTTTGCAAATGTCAGCTGGTTTACTTCGCCAGTACTATTTTAAGCAGTTCCTATTCTGCTCCAGCCACTTGCTTCTGTCCTTGCTCTGTGTGTCTGTCTTCCCTCAGAGTGTGGCACACAAATGATTTGGTGTGACCAAAGGGTAAGAAGAACAAAGGGCAGTGGTTGGCTGGTGGTGGTGGTGGTGAAGAGGATCTGCTGTCAGCAGAAAAGGAACTTTCTCTGATGACACCTCCTTTTGGAGGTTCCTGACCATGCACACACGTTGGTTCAGCCGTTTGTGTGCTTGCTCCATGAAAATGGGTAGAGATGTCTGGTGGCAAGGAGAAAAGGAAATGGTAATCTTTTGAAATCTTTCTCACTTCCAGATATCTTGTCCTTACAATGCAAAATTATCACCATAGGTAACCAAGGGTTTTGTAGGCATTGAGTGTTTCCTTACTGAGACCAGCAGTTTGGATCTCACTGCAGCCCGTGGAGGAGCCAGACACAATTTGTTGCTGTCACCATTACTTCCCGTAGATTAATTATTGTAATTGTTTGCCAGTTCTGGAAAAATTAATTGAGAGCCACAACTTCTCGTGGCAAGCGTGCATATGCGTGCAAATATGGAAATTCTCATATGGTGTATGGAATAAATACAAATGATTTTTTTGGGGAGGAGTTCAAGAGTGTTATCACAGCAGCCAGGAACTCTCTTCAGTGGTGACCTTCAGCACCCTGTGGAGACAGAGAGGTTTTAAAGGTTTGGAGATCCTCTTGCGGATGTAAAGCACTGACGTAAATTGTTGCTAAGTTGGGGTGCCAGCTGCTGTAAGTGATTCTTCAGAGGCCAACTGATACGCCTGGATTTATCTGCAGTGGCCAAGGTTTTTAGTGCCTCCCTCCTCAGTGCACTAAACAGGACTTTATGATACAAAGAAAACCTGGGAAAACATTTACTTCTGTAAGTGGAGAACAGGTCTGCAGCCAGACTAGATTAGGATCGGTGCTCATGTAGCTTCCATTCATAGGATGCCTGCAAAATCTTGGTCTAGGGGACATACCTCACCAGAGTATTGGTGCGTGTGCTCACAGCAGGGTCATAACACGCTACCAGGAAATCAAGTTTAAAGGAAGACGAGCAGGGTTCCTTTCCTTGAGCTGTAGTCGGGTGGTTTCTGAGTGCGAGGAGCGGGGTTTGCACTGCTATGTGGTATTTAGCTGCTGGGTGCTAATTTGGTTCAGCAGCCTTTGCAGTTTGCAGTCTGCATGCTAACGAGGTGCTGCAGTGCTGCATGCATGGGGCTGTCCTTTGGACTCATTAAAGCCAATGCAGTTAATGCCCACATAACCTAAAAGAGAAATGAAACATACAGCAAAATTGCTTACTTTTCTTGATAACGTAGTTACAGACAAGTTGGGTAACTTCTGCTGAGTTATCTGGGTCACTAGAGAGCAATTCAGACCTTCATTTATTAAAGTGCTCTTTGCTCAAAATACTTTCTAAATTGCTCTCTACAAGGGAGTTTTTATTTAGCTTCATGGTTAAACAGATAAAAATGTATTTCAACAATAAGTCTGAGTAGGGCATGACTGCAAACCTTTGAGACTTCTGCTTTTAGGTATTCAAAAAACAATGAAAATACAATTTTTAAAAGAGCTGAGCAGTTCTGCAGTTCAGCTCCTCGAAGGATGCCCTGGTGTCAAAGCGGTTCCTCTGTTCTCAGGTTTTTCTGGTACATTGGAAGTGAAATCCATTGCAGATGACAAGGGCTGGCATTTTTGTTCAGATTATCCATAGAGCCACATTCAAAATAGATGCTGCTGGGTGGGTAGAGATCAGCATCCTGGGAAGGGCATTACATGGGGTTGTGTTCTCCAACCCTGAAGCAGCCGGGTCGTGGGTACCAGGCAGAGCCCTGCCTGCGCTGACCCACAGCCAAGGGCTCTGCTCTGCCAGAGGTCTGTGAACGAGTCACTTCATCCCCTTGACTCAGTTGCTCATCTGCCAAAGAGGCATGATGATTGCCTCCTTTGTAAAGTACTTTGGGACCTGCTGGAGATAAGTGCTTTGAAGAGAGGTGTTTTTCCTCTTTTCTCCCAAGGCACAGAGCAGTGCAATCCTACTGTCCCTGCCTCTCCTTTGCAGCATTCCTGCTTCCGAGAGAAAGCAGGAAATGATGGTGATATTGCAGCTGAGGAAAGCAGGAAATGATGGTGGCATTGTGGTTTGAAACATAATATAGAGTGACAGTTTATTAATTTTCTTTATCGTGTTCCACTCAATAAATTTACGTGGTGCAAGTCTCTTCCAGATAATGCTGTAACACAACGCCCCTGGTTTCAGCATAATTGCCCTAATCCAGTAATGCTTTTCTGTGTCTTTCTAGATTCTGAGCGTTCTCATCTCTCCTCGTTCACAATGAAGTTGAAAGGCAAGTTTCATTCACCAAAAATAAAGAGAACACCCTCAAAGAAAGGAAAGCAAGCTGACCTGACAGTGAAAACACCAGAGAAGTCAGTGAACAAAGTAAGCAAAGGCCGTGTTCTGTTATCCTGATGGTTTCTTGCTTCCTGGTACTCAGTTTATCACACTCTGGTGTGTGACTTTGTCCCCTGCATAATTCTGCAGCTCAGGGATCCTCAGGGTTACTTTATGGTTACCTATAAACAGCACTGTGTAGTATTAAATCAATAAATAAATCCCTTTGGAGAGCATGATGAGACCTCCTTCCACAAGCATTTAAATATCTCTTTATGGAACGTGGTATATGGCCTGCCACATCCTCTCTGCATGCACACCCCGTGGGTTATGCTTAAAGCTTCCAAATAGCTGCCTGGTTTTGGGGTGTGACCCTTTTAAAAACCCCAGACTCAAGCAAGCACATCCTTGAAGCTGGTCCAAAGATGTGCTCAATCTCTGATGACACCAGCGGGGAGAGTCGCACAGATGTGTTCAGGCAGCTGCTGATCCAGCACAGTGTTCCTCAGACCAAACGTACTCCAGGTCCTCTAAGAAATGAGGTCACAAACTGATCTGTGTTATCTCCTCTCCTGTTGTGACCTGATTATGTAGCTGGAGACTATCTCTGTGACAACACTGTTGCAGTCAGTTCTCAAGTACAAATCGAAGCCAGAAGTTGAGAACAGTCGAGGTTGTTTATGATAATTAAACACCATTCTCAGCTGTTAAAAGTCTCATCCAATGTGCAGTGCCAGACACGCAGAATTCTTCAGATTATCTCTGCTGAGAGTTGTTGTAGTGTTACTGAGAGCAGCCAGCAAGATAAAGTTTTCTTAGACTGTGTGACTTGCTTAACACCCAGAAAAGTCTCTGCAGCGCTTCCTCGCCCTATTCTGCACCATGAGGTGGAAGATGGTGAGGATTTTTTCCCCAGACTGTGGGTTTTTTCCCCCAGGAAGCTGTGGATATGCTTTCTAGGGAGCCAAACACCTTGCATTGCTGAGTGTTATTTAAAAAACAAAATAAAAAAACCCCAGTGACTGTACTCCATTAAAGCTTTTAATTCCAATGATGGTTCAGGATGGTATCTTGAGATAATTTAGAGGCCTTCCTTTAAACTGATATGTGACCACATTAAATACATTAGAAAATGAAGAGCCCTTTTCAAAATGTGGTCTATAGCAATTGTTAATAATAGATTAAGCTTTTGCTCTTCTATTTTTCCCCTAAAAACAGTGCAAGAGGATATACTAATAAGCCATGCTGGACATTAAAACCATTTTTTATGTACAGATTGGGATTTTTAAAATTGGGAAACAAAACACTTGCCATAATTTTTATTACTGTACATGATTATTTAAGCTGCATTCATTTTTATGCTGTGAAATATTGTTGATTTCTGGCTCATTCCTTACCTATTTTAATAGCTACTGTCCAACTAATCAATTCACTGGATGTAGTCAGCTCATTAGCTTTGTGTGAAGGGAGTGGGGAAGAGGATGTGCCTGGATTGTCGCCAGGTTTTCTTACTGTAATATAGACATCAGTTGACAAACGACAGATCTTCTGTCAGAAGGCTCACTTGATAAACCAAATATCGTCCTTTTCTCCCTCTTAAGTACTTAAGATGCTATTTTTGTGCTCTTTAAGTAGATAATCAGTGTAGAGCAGAAATAGCAATACTAAAAATTAATGTAAAATCATGATGTGTAAGCTGAAGGATATGCTTAGCTCGTGCAAACATCATCTTCTCCTCTTCCCCTTTATACCTGGGTAGGAGCAGCACTGGGGGAGTTGTTTTCAGAACCTCCTTTTGTCCCCTGAACTCTGTCTGTGATTCTTATCCTAGGGCATATTGTAGGAACAAGAGTGTCCTTCAGTACTATATACAGGCTTATGATAGGTTTTACACTGCCAAAATGTAAGGAAAAAAAGGATGATTCCAGCTTCTGTAATTGGGTGTATTCTGTACAGCTCACTGTGACCCTTTCTGGGTCAGCTGTGTCTCATACATAATGCATTTGCAATTTGATTATTAAGGGCAACTTTCAGCAATCATCCAAAAATATCTATATGTGTCAGGCAGGGTGTGGAGAGGAGATGCTGTTTTGCCTGAATTTTAGCTTTTTCTTGTTTAATGCCCAAAAGAGAGATGGGTGGCTGCCCCATCCCTGGAAGTGTTCCAGGCCTGGTTGGACAGGGCTTGGGGCATCCTGGTCTAGGGGAGGGTGTGGCAGGGGGTGGAAGGAGATGAGATTTAAGGTCCCTTCCAACCCAAACCATTCCATGGTTCTGTGCACCCCTGCACACACCTATGTATGATACCTTTGGACCTTGGAAGAGGATTCATCAGAACATGCTCCTGTGGAATGTCACCCAAAGAACTAGCAGGGAAAAAAAGCCCAAAAGAGAAAAAAGGGCTGTGTCCCAGCCAGTGTCCGGTGGCTGGATTCGCATCCCTTGGTGTGCTCAGCGGAAGGATTTGTGTTTCCAGCTGTCATTCTCAGCCCTGAACTCTCAGGCAGGCCCATCCCTTTTGTGCACCAGGAGAGTGTTTAAGCTATTAAGTCACAAGCCTTTCTGCAGGAAACAGTTGTTGAATGAAACCCATAAACAGCCATCGGAGCAGGAACTGCAGTCCGTGTTTTTTCACTTCTGTTTGAGAGCTTTGACTGCTGGACCATGGTCGTACTTACCCAGGGATTTTACAGACTCTCTGATCCCTAAAATGTGTGATCATTTCATATGAAGTGCAAAACCTTCTCGGGAGAGGCCAAGGCTCTCCATAGATTAATGGTTGGACTCAATGATCTTAGAGGTTGTTTCCAACCTAAATGTTTTTATGATTCTATATCCTGGAATGAACTGTGCAGTGGTGAGGGCACATCCCTGCAAAATGGGAAATGTCATTTTTTTTATCCCAGTGAGTTGCCAGGATGCTTCTCAGCAAGGGAGTTCAGGGCACTGTGGGCTGCAGATCAGAACTTGAGGTTCCTGGCGAGAAGTATTGTCCAAAGGGGAAGCAGCAGCCAAGTTTGGGCACTTCCCAGATGAGATGGAAAATGACAGGGTGGTTTGCAGTTCTTGGATTGGGACTTAGACTTCTGAAGCTGGAGCTAGATGGAAGTTAGGACTCTAATCCTTTTATGCAACTGGCCCCAAATTACTAACCAGTGCTGCCTATAAATTGTTCTTCCTAAAACCTTTTGGGCTGCTGGCCTGGTTTTGCAGAAAAGCAGCAGTTTAACAGCTGACAAGAGTATGGGGAGCACACAATGCCCCTAGGTCATTAATTCTTGAAGCTGAATTTACTGAGGAGATAATGGATGAAATCTGACTCTGCTAAGCTCTCTGCTCCTTTTCTAGCAGTGTTCAGTAGTTAATTTAAATCTCACTTAGGAACTACTTGTGGCACTAAAAGTCCTCCAGGCATGCTGTTGTAAACTTTCAAAAAATACCCCAGTCCAAAGTGCCATTGAGGTATCGTGTATCACTTCTGAATTTCCTCTTCTGGTGTTGGTGGTGGCACAGAAATTGGTGACCACAGCTCAACTTTATTCCAATGAATTGTTCCCTTCTGCAGCATTCATTCACCAATGCCAAAACTTAGCTTTTACAGTTTGTCCTCATGGAAATTGCGTGAGTTCTCTTGTTCCAGCAGCATCCCAAAATGATTTAGGTTGGAGGCTCATCAGAGTGGAGTTTATGTGGATGTTTTCATGTATTTTACAATGACATATAGTAATTGGACAAGGAGTGTTGCCTTTAAACTGACAGAGGGCAGGTTTAGATTAGATATTGGGATGAAATTCTTCCCTGTGAGGGTGGGGAGGCCCTGGCACAGGTTGCCCAGAGAAGCTGTGGCTGCCCCATCCCTGGAAGTTGGACGGGGCTCGGACAACCAGGGATAGTGGAATGTGTCCCTGCTCATGGCAGGGGGTGGAGATGGGCTTTAAGGTCCCTTCCAACCCAAACCATTCTGTGAAATGTTTTTTCTTTCACCCTCCTAGTTTAGGGTGTGGGTTTCAAAGCAGTGCCCTTGATGTCATCAGTGGTGTTAATCTTAGCCTAAAACTGATCAAGATCAGCCTTCAGTTTGGAATGCAGGTAATTCTGAAAGTTGAAGTGTGGGTGTAATCTTGCACTGACTATTCCTTTGAAAGAGTAGTAATTCAATTTAAAAGTGTTTGTGGTGGAAGGGGTTTTTTCCACTCCTCCTGGAATATACCTTAGTGTCACCATACTTTGAGTGTGTTAAAGGAACCCTGCCTTTAAAAATACTGAAGTTTTAACATCTCTCCCCTTTTTTTTCCTCTCCTGTTTAGAATGTATCATGGCTAGAGGAAAAGGAGAAGGAGGTTGTCAGTGCATTGCGCTACTTTAAGACTATTGTGGACAAAATGGCAATTGATAACAAAGTGTTAGAGATGCTGCCAGGCTCAGCAAGTAAAGTGCTGGAAGCCATCCTGCCCTTGGTGCAAACTGACCCACGCATCCAGCAAAGGTGAGTTTCCTTCTTGGATTTTGGGACCACAAGAGACCAACAGGCTCCTTCTTTATCTGAAGAACCGCATCGTGCAGGAGATGCCGATGAAGTGACTGCTGTTTTTACTAATTACTTGGTGGTTTTCAAACATCATTTAAAAGCAGATTCCCTGCTGTCAAGAAGCTCATGCCATGGAAAGATAAAGCAAATCAGGCTTCTTTCAGAGTGGAGGAAGGGATGGTTCTTAGCATAAACTTGGAAATGCATCATTTTGTAGAGGGAGATTCTCTTCAGATGCTATTCCTGTTTCTGCAGTCCGTGGTGGTATCCTAAAAGCTAACAAATCTAATAGCTTCACCTGGAAAAGGAGTTTATCTTCAGAGTAATCCTTTTTTGTGTTCAGTTTATCCACCCTGATATTACAGAAGTCTGAGCCTGCACTCTTAACTGCTTTTTTGGATTTTACTGGATCAGATACAGAAGTAAATAGATGTACTTCAGCAGATTAACCAGTCCAAGTTCATTCCTGCTGCACTCAACAGATTATTGTTTTATGTTTTAACAGATAATGTGCATTATGTTTTTACCAGTTAAGCAATGGGTTTGAAGCCAGGAAAGCAGTAGAAATTTGCCAAAGCCAAGCTCAGCATGGATTATAAGAATTTGTGGTGTTGCCAAGCCATAGAGATCTCATTGGTGTTCATCCCATGGATGCTGGAGCAATTGATTTACAGAAAACAAATAAACATTGTTGAATAATACTGAAAGAGCAAAGTTAACACAGAGAAGAGCACAGAACAAAGCAGAGAAATGCAGGTGTTTGGTTCCTGAAATCCTGCCAGTTTTTGTGCTGTTCCTATTTGTTTTCCCATTAAATATCTTCAAATTTTTTCCTTTTAAGATGCTTATTTCAGTGCTGGCACAGGGAAGGTTTATAATGTAGTTGAGGCAGCCCTGGGGTGCTAAATACTTTGCAAACAGAGATGCTCAGTCGTGTTTGGCCCCAGTGCTCAGGCCAGAGCTGCTTCTGGCAGAAGGAAGGAGGAAATGGGTGAGTATCACACATGTGGCTGGGACAGGTAAGATCCAGTTCAGGTTGGATCTGTCGAACCATAATGAGCAAACTTGTGAGAATGGGAATGTCCTGTACACAGTGATCAGTCTCTCTTTCTGGAAACAGGGTGCATTAAAGCACAGATCCCATGTGCATGCCTTGCCTTGCTTAGCCTCCCGAAAAACCCAAAAGGAGATCCGGCTTTCTCAACAAAGCTGTGTCCTTCTCTCCCTACCTGTGTACTATAGTGGCAGGACACAAAGGGGTGATTCTGATGTCAGATCCCCCTCAAGAAAAGTGAGCAAGAAAAGTGATGAAGAAAGCCTTAAAATTATTGTTGGACTTCTTTGTACTTTAGGGGAAGCATTTGCATCAAGGAAAAAAGTAATTAAATCTCACACAAAATGGGCTTTCGATTACTGCCTCTTTAGAAGGAAGCAGACTGAAGATTAATGGCAAAGAAATCAAAGTCTTAGAAAGAGATGGGGGAGGGAAATGATGTTTAGGAAATATCTCCTACCAAGCTAATTTCATTTGAAATGAGAACAAATGGCAAGCAGCAAGCTTTTAAAAAAAACCCAAACAACAACCAAACAATCAAGTCCTTGCCATTGTTTGTATCCCCTGGTTGTAACTTGACAGTAGTTCTTTCCCCAGTCCTGCAAACCTCATTCACCTAAATAAACTCATTGGAGCTCGAGGGCTTGATTCTTTTCTCACAGATAATGAAGTTACTGGAGTTAAGCCAATGTAAAATGGATACCGGAGAGAAATGGGAAGATTTGGAACAACTTGTATCAGTAATGATTGCAAGATTACACCTTCTCTTATCTGTTTATGGTTTTGATGCAGTTTGAAATTGATTTAACGTGACAAAGAATTGCTGAAGCGTTGCCATCAGCAGTACTGTTAACACACCTTGTTTAGTAATGAAGTCAGTGTTTTCAGAATGGCCAGGAAGATGCCTGGGAGCATTGTTGTTACAGTTAACTTTTATTTAGAGTTGTCATCTTTCCAAAACACGCCTTTTTTTGCCCTTCAGAACAATAGCTTTCAATTCTGTTTCTCATTAAAAACAAAACAAAGCAACACCCTTCCTCTTTCAAACCTGAAATTCATTCAGTTCAATTTCTCTAAAGAAGTAATTTTAATTGTGTGTTTTCAGGCATTATAAACAGTGAGGCAGTGATTTGTAAAGGAATGAATAGAGTTAGCTCTCAGTGATCCAAGGTGGTTTTGGGGAGAGCTAATAATGAAGAAGGATAATACTGAAATAACATAGCTTAAACTTAAATGTAGGGCTTAAATACTTATCTTTAAAGTTAAAGCATAGGATGGAACTGTAAATTAAGATGGAAAGAATATTATTTTTAGCATTGCTGTGCTAACCTGCATCCCAGATAATTCCTTCTGATACTTGGGAATGAGCTGTTGATGGTTTGTACCTTCAAACTGTCATAGTTTGGTGCTAGAGAACAGGAGAGCAGCTGCAGTGGAGGAGAAGCCTGAGCTTTGTCACTTGCTCAACACAAATTCTGAGTGTCAGAGAGCAAAGGAGTGAAATGCACAGTGTGAAACTCACTCCCGTAACATTTGATAACATCTCCAAAATTTCTTTTTGCTCTTTTTTCTCAACTGTTCCCTCTCCTGCTGTGCAGTTCTGCCATCTCATCCTGCTACAGCCGAGTGTACCAGAGCCTGGCCAACCTCATCCGCTGGTCTGATCAGGTGATGCTGGAGGGGGTGAATTCAGAGGACAAGGAGATGGTGACAACAGTGAAGGATGTCATAAAAGCTGTTCTGGATGGAGTCAAGGTACATGAGACAAATACTGTAAATTTTATTTATTTACATGTATTATATGAACGCCTTATTTCTGCCTTCAGTAAACTACCCCTTAAATCAACTGTTCCATAAGTTAAATGTTCCTTCTTGGAGTGCTGGTTAAAGACTAGCACAGTTTGGCTCTGAATGTGAATTTCTAGCATGCTCACCCTGGCATTTGGATGAATTGGAAGAAGCAATGAATCTTTATTCAGCATTGCATTAAATTTTCAGCGAGTCATTCCCAGTCTCCCATGCAGATTACAAGACCCGGGTTGCACATTTTCTGTCTTGGTAAAATAAAATGAAAATGCTCCCTGTCAATACCCACAGAGAATGAAAGACTCCAGCTCCATCTTTTAAGAGAAATTTCAAGGGATTTGTCAGTGATACATCCCCACTCTAAGCAGCTGGATTAGGGTGTGGAACAGGTAATGAGCTAAACTCAGTTTCTTGGAGATTAGTTTTACATTGCTAATGGAAACGTTTAACAGAAACCTTTGTATCCATTGTCAGACCTGCTTGTAGCATTCCCTCCCTGTTCCCCCCTAGGAAAGCTGTTGGCTTTCCTTCTACCTCCCGGTAAGGTTCTTGTACCCATTATTTCTGTGTCCCAGGCTTGTCTCTGGGCTGGTCACTCACCTTTCTTAGTATTGCAGGTACAAGTATCTTTGACCTGGGCTTAGGGCACCAGTGGACAGACTGTCACATCTCCTGGGCATCTTATTTTGGAAACTGTAGAGGAAGTTAAAGCTCTTTCAAGAGCAGGGCTGGATCTACTGGAGAATGCTTAAATCAACTACGCAAGGAAAGTTGGGATAGAGACTGTGCTTTAAGAATTGCAGCAGGTGTTTCACCTGGAATTATGTATCAGGAACAGGCATCTTTCACTGTACTCAGACTCAGTTTTATGAAATGGAGCCAAATGTAAAAATGAAGTGGATCTCCCAAGCTTTGACTGTCACATTTTCAGGCCTCTTGGTTTGGTGTCTGCATCATCTGGCTATCTCTTTAATGTTACTCACAGATACTAAAATCTACTATTACTCTGTGAGCCTTTTAAATAAATATCTTTGAAACAAATAATTTCCATCACTCAAAGAAGATGGATTTTCCAGGATTATTTTGCACAGTATGCTCTTTAACTTTAAGCCACACATTATAAAAATAAAGCTGGTCTTAAATTTGCACAGCGGGAGAGAGGAAAAGAGTTGAGCCTAAAATCTCAGCTGCTGTTAGCGCTGGAATTCAGCAGCAATTTGCAGTACATGAAAATCTGTGCTGTGGTATCTGAACTGTAATTCCCCAGCAAATGGTGAGTTCTCTCTGACTGAATCTGCACAATTCCATGGAGAGATGTGTTGTCCCCAGATCTGGAAGAGAGTTCTGTGGTCTTACTGCAGGAGACTTGGACACACGTTGTCCTTTGACTTCAAGCAATATTTAAACCCTTGGTACCTGTTGCCTTTCAGTCAGAGCTGCATCCCGTGTGGATTGGGGGAAGCTCTCAGAGTGGGGAAGATCCTGGATGTCTGTTCATGAGCAAGCCCAGGCTGGGAGCAACATGGGCATGTCCATGCAGTGCTGATCCTGAGCTGTGCAGCCCTGCTCAGCAGCATGGCTGTGTCAGTCTCTGCTTTGTTTTTAGACTGAAAGTTATTTTGGCCTTGGAGTTGGAGCTGGCTCATGTCTGGTCAGCCTTAGAGCAGATGTGTGGCTATCTGAGGAGATGGGAGAGTGTTTGCCCATCAAGAGGTCAGCATTTGGAAGCAGTGTCCTCTCACCTCCTGCACAGCAAGGAACAAGGTTTATTTTAGAAAGACCAAGCCACATTTCAGATCTGGAAGCAGAACTGAGAAGATAGACACTTCTCTCCACAGCAGAGCCTATTTTGTTTTTCTGGCAGATCACACAAGATCCACTTCCACATTTCAGTGCTTACTTCTTTATTTTCAGAACTGAGCATAAAGGAGTCTCTTGTTCACCTCTGTTACTTGATACTTCGATCTCAGGTTTTAGGGCCTTGCTAGGCAGGAAAAAAAATCCTTGGTTTGATTACATAACTTCCCAAAAATCCATCTCATTGTGGAATTTCCAGCTTGCTGAAGTAGCATACTTTGTAGAGAGGCTTTAATTATCTCTAATTACTGCTGCAGGAATCTCTTTCCTTGCCGATAAGGAATAGCATAATGTGCATCTGGCTCAGTTGTGTGCTGATTACCTCTGTGTGTATGCTAAAGACTTTGGCGTGATTTCCAAATGCTAGTTCTCATTTGGGGATAGCAGAGAGGAGAAACATTCAAGGTCTGGTGATATTTGTCAAAGTTTGAAGGGAAAGTGATCCTCTCAGGTAATGGCAATCGTGCATTGCCTTGGTGCCGTCGCTGGAAGGTGCTTAGGGGTTTTCTCCCCCAGTCCCAAAGGTTTGAATCATTCTGAAGATACGTTTGAGCCAAATTGGATTGGTTTTCTCCCGTTTTAACCTACATTCACATATGGCGGACAATTGTGTGTTCATTATGACTGGCAAAATAGGAAAATTGAGCACTTCAGCCCTGAGTGTCTGGGGCTCCTCAGTGCTGCTGTGGCACAGCCACCACCACAGTCTGCAGTGTTGGCCTGCCTTTGGTTTAAGGTGGTGAAGAAAGGTCAGGAAAAGGAGACAATACCCTTTCCCTTCCATAGCCTTTTCAGAGGGATGTTTAAGGAGTATTTTGGCTTTTTGGTTTGAATGCCCATACGTTCCATTTCCCTTCTTGTGCTCCTGCACGTTTGCAGTCCTTTGTGGCCACTATCCAAAAGGCCCACAGGGTCCAGCCCTGAGTCTGTTAAAGTGCATGAGGGTCTCCAAAAATCTCTTCAGCAGTGGAATTTTGTCCAGGGCGCAGAAAGTTGGCAATCCCTTGTGTCATCACTCAACCCCATGATGCCAAATGCAGCCAAAAGAGTCAAGTGATGTTAGTCATCAGGGCACTTCTCAGAACATGCTGTTCCTTGCCAGGGCTCTCTGTCCCAGCAGGGACATCTTCATAGCTTTAGTCCCCATGTACATCTGTTTGTGTTCCCTCTTCCTTCCCGCTGTGTGGGATGTTCCAGGACAGCTTCTGGAATGCTGAGTGTTTGTCCTGGTTTTGGGTAACACAGTGTACGTTCTGTTGGAGCACCAGCTCACACCAAGAGTGTAAGTAGAGCATGGAGACCAAAGTCAGCTGTGGTGGACACTTGGACGGTGTTTGCACCTTATTCCTCATGTTGTGTGTGTGTTAACCCATGGAATTTCAGCTTTCAGTAGAGCTTTATGTAAAACTACCAGAACTGGAGTATTTTCCTTCCTCGGAGGGATGATGGCAATGACGTTCCAGTTGCAGCTACTGCATTGAGAGAGCTGTTTTGCATTGCATTGAGAGTTGTTTCCAAGCTCCATAGAGAAGGACACGAGTATGATACTGGAATGATGACACTGTACTTCAGGCTGCTTTAAAAAAAAAAAAAAAAATTAAAATTGATCCTTTATAGTTTCCTTTGCGTAATATGCTGGGAAGCCAATACTGGCAGGAAACACTGCCAGTTTTCCAGCCTGCCTGTAACAGGGGCATGTGTGTTTGTATCTGTGAGCAGGAGATCTATTTGTCAGCCTCAGACATCCATAAAATGTTCTCTCCATCTTCCTGGCGTGAATGATTGTTGCTTTGACTGCTGGCAGACTTAGAGTTCAGGATTATCATGCCCTTATCTCTTTATCCAGAGCCTTATCTGCCTATAACAGAGACACTGCAGTAGCTCCTTGAATGATTAAGTCTTCCATTGCTAATGTGTTAAAAGGTGGCTTCAGGGGAAGCAGGCCTTTTCGTAAAGGTGTTCACTGTTAAATTTTTGGTCGGGCATTTTACAGAAAACTTGCTTTTTGAAACAAATACATTCTTATTTATAAAATATAAAGCAATTATTTAATGTTGTTTTTGGCTAGGTGAAATACTCCACTGGGTAAGACCGTTTTGTACTTATATTTATGTATGTAAAGCCAATTTACCATTATCTAGGGTGTTGTGTGGTCTGGAACACATTTGTGAGATAGAGGAAAGAGGAAGCGCAGCAAAAAGACACACACGTGGGTTTGTGCAGAATCCCCACACATTCGGGGTAATGAACTTCACTCAAATAGTGCCAAACTTCCTCTGGATGCAGCCTGCTCCTTAGCAGCTGTTCTGCATCATTTCTGTGGCTCTGTACCAGACTTAAACCCAGCTCAGCTCTGTGTCCATGCCATCATTAAGCCATAACCAAGAGTTTACTGCAGTAGCATCCCTTTGTGTTCTAGGATGTTTAAGTGCAGCATTCAGCAAATAGTGATTATTCTCTTTTTCTTCTCTCCATCCATCAGGAGCTGGTCAGACTCACGATTGAAAAGCAGGAGCATCCCTCTCCCACAAGCCCAGTTAAACCCAGTTTACCAGCATGTAAATCTGACAGGTGGGTCACTGATTTCTTCTGTGTGCAGGACTGATATAGAAGGATTATTTCTGACTACTGACAGCTGAGTTAAATCATTCAGCTATTCTTCACAGTGGGTGGGTAGTGTTCTTTATGTAGCCCCATCCATTTCAGTAGGATCACTAAAAGAGAATATGCTATGATAGGAAAGACACCAAAATCTGGCAGTGAGACATCCCTTGTGTCACGTGCAGGCTGTGCTCTGCATACACATGGAATTCCACCTGCAGATGCAAATTCTGCCTTCTGCTCTAGGTGTCTGTCTGATAGCACATGATTTAAAATAGGTTTGAATCTGTCATCAGGCTGCATTCCAGCTGTGGTTTATGATCTACAGTCTGTGTTTTGCATGTTGCAGCCCATCAGAACTTCCCCTTACCGACCGAGAAATGGAGATCCTCAACAAAACAACTAATATGACTCAGTCCAACGAGCTACTGACTGACTCCATGGATGAAGAAGTTGCACCTCCTAAACCCCCTCTGCCCAGCATTCGTGTGGCAGAGAACAGGTAATGCTGATCAGCCAGCTGAGTGAAGAGCACCAGTGCCTCTTACCAGCCTGTTGGTTTTTAAACAATCTTGCAAAATGTGCCCAAGAGAGGAGGGTTAGTGTTGCTTCTGAATTTCCAGTCCTCCAGAGTAATTGTTCCGTGATCCTGGACTTTGCTTTGTGTTCTGTCTCTCTTACTATTTTTTGTGTGTTTTCCTCCTTCTTTTTATGTGAGGATAGTGCCGTGCCCTGACGTCCACACATGAGAGGCATCACATAAAGCCATAATAACCTAATGTAAAACTGTGTGAATTCCACACTTAGAACTGTCTTGGGCTGCTGTATCTGATGGGAAATGTTCCTCTAACCTCGGGGGGCAGTTACCAACCTGTCCTGCACAGCCAGGTTGTTCTGCTTTGCCTGTGAGCTTAAGAGTGAAAGCCAACAGTGTGTGAAAAAAATCTTGTGCTTGGTTCTTCTTACCCTGTTCTACGAGTAACCACATGAAAGTTTCTGTGTTCTATTTTGAGAAGGAAGAGAAAACCCCCAGTTTGCAGGTTTGTGTGTGTGTGTGTGTGTGTGTGTTGTTTTTCTTCTCTCGTACTGGTGCTAATGGCTGGTGTGAAAAATATGTGTCGTGTTAATTTGGAAATGCGGCATCAAGGTCTGTGGCTGACAAAAAGAATCACATTTCTGTGTATTTTATGAATTTTCAAAGGTCATATAAAAATTTCCTGGTATGTTCTAAGAACAGAGTATGTGTGCCCTTGGGAACTTCTCAGGCTTGACGACTACCAGAATTATGTGTCATTAGAAGCAAAAACTAAAAGTCAAAGGGTTAAAGTCTCACAAGTTACTGCAAATATGTGGGTCTGACACAGATTCATGCCAAAACATGGGGCCCTCACAGTGCACGTGGTGAGAGAGGCTCTGACCCTTTTGTTCCCTGAACTTCACCAAGAAAGCAAAGGCCAAAAAAAAAAGCATTTTCCTGTCCTGTAAATTTGTGAAACTTTAAGCATTTTTCAGACCTGGAAGGTTTGAGGAGGGGGAGGGACTTCTCTGAATGGAAACAATATTTGGGTCAACCAAAACATTTAATTTGGATTTTCACTGCTTTTTTTCAGGAAATAATTACCATGCTAATTATCTGGATTAAAAATACTTTTTAGAACAGCATTTGTTTTTGTTTGAGAAATACCAACTCTTTTCCAACCTTTAAAAATAAATCACTTAACAGGACTTTACCTGTGCGAGTATTCTTAGGTTGGTATTTGTCAGTGGATAAATTTTGCTGAATAGCTGCTGGCTGACAAAAGCTTTCTGGAAAACAACTTGTGAAGCCTCTGAAAGTCTTTTTGCTGGAAGAGTGATGGAAGCATCAATTCCTGTTGTGTCTTGCAGCCCTCCACCAGCACTGCCCCCTAAAAAACGTCAGTCGGCGCCTTCCCCAACCAGAGTGGCTGTTGTGGCCCCCATGAGTCGAGCTACCAGTGGGTCCAGTTTACCTGTTGGGATCAACAGACAGGTAATGGCATAAACCCTTTGTGAAAGCCAAGGGAAACGTGCTGTGAACTGGAGGAGAAGCTCAGGGAGATGCTGTGACCTGCAGCCACACAGATCCCTGCACGTCTCTGCTCGTCCCAAGCAGCCCAGCGCAGGCAGCCTGCAGTGGGAGTGGCAGTGGCAGGAGCAGCAGTATCGTAAATAATGTGAACAGCTTAATTTTTTTTTACAGTGTTGTTGTATTTAATTAACAAATTGCTACAAACTTTGTTGCCTTGAGCGGTAGCAGAGTGTGAGGATGGGAGTGGTTGAGTGTTGCCATGTCCAGTAGATCAGGGGACAGCAGCTGGCTGAGCTCCCTGAGATCTCACCAGGGTTTCCTCACAGGCCAAGGGAGCACGTGGCTGAGTGAGATCAGAAGTGTGTCTTCATCCAGTCACAATTTAAAACATCTTTTAACTCAAGCAGTAGTTTGAGTTACTGCTCTGACCGCTGCTGGTGCTTTGAGGAAATTTGTACATTTTTTGGTAGAAAAATGGAAAAGTTGTGTGTGTTAATCACATTCCATTTCTTATGCTAGTCTGGGGTTTATGAGGTTGTAAATGGCTGGGTTTGCTTTACACATTCAGGAACTTACTAGCTCAGCAGTGAGGACCCAAATCATATTAAATTGCACAAAAATCAAATCTTGTCCTCATCCCCTAAGCCTCAGCTCTGGCTTAGGGAGTCTCTACAGTCATTTGGCTGACCCAGATAAAGCTGTGGCCACTCTTCAGTTCAAACTACAGTCACACTAAGGTTGTTCTGATGGAGTGGGAGTAGTTGAGGGGTTCACTCGCAGGTTAATAAGCTTGAGGTAATTTCTGAAATGGGACTACAGCCATAGGCACAGAAAGTTGTATCTCACTACAGTTTATTTTCCCTTTGCACACACCTGAGCTAACCCAAGTATTTGCTAAAGGCCCAGGTATGTCCTAAGAGATCTGGCAGTGTCATTCCCTTGTCTCAGTGTCACAACAAGCAGTCATCAGACACATGTAGCTGTGAAGAACTTGGTAATCGTCTCAACATCTGCAGTCCAGTGTGGGCCACAGCAACCCCTGCTTGAAATCAAGAACACACACAGCTCCCTGGCATGGGCTGTTTACCAGATCAGAGGGTTTCTGTGTTCTCCATGAGCTTAGTAAGGGCCAGCAGCACTGATCCTCTCCCCTCCTGTGAGGTCGTTGCTCTTCGAGCTGCGTCTTCCTCATTAGCGAGCTGCCAAGAGTGATGATGATTTAATTTTTTTATTTTTTTTTTTTAATCCTGAAGGATTTTGATGTTGACTGCTATGCCCAGAGGAGATTGTCAGGTGGAAGCCACTCCTATGGGGGGGAGTCTCCTCGCTTGTCTCCGTGCAGCAGCATCGGCAAACTGAGCAAGTCTGATGAGCAGCTCTCCTCTCTGGACCGCGACAGCGGCCAGTGCTCCCGCAACACAAGCTGTGAAACCTTGGGTAAGAGGGACTGGTGGGGGGGCCCTGTCCCTCTCACTGGGGAGCTGCCACAGCTGAGGTGCAGAAGTTGATGCAGTAAATGCACTGCACTTGCAGCTGTTGTCTTGGAGTTGCTGCAGGCAGTTCAGTGCAGAACTGTTCTGTCCGAGGAAAAAGCCCAGGGGGTTGTGTTTCCTTTGCTGTAGGTGATTGTGCTCAAACTCAATTCAGCTCTCAAGTGGAATGTTCTCTTCCTTTCAGCCCTGTCTGCAGAAATGACAGTCCTGGTAGACTAAAGCAATGTTGTTTCTACATGCTAGAAAAGAAAATAAAAATATAAATATGACACAAATTATGTCTGCAGTCATCTACCCACTCACTTTTTGCTATTTGTTTGCTAGTATAAAGAATTAATTATGAGTTACATGAAGTCTGGATGTTACAGAAGGTGTAAAAAGATGGTCCCAGCTGCAAGGAAGTTCCACTCTGATTAAAACGAACTGATTAATTAACTGATGGAATGGGTGGGACAGAACTGAGAAGGGCTAAGCAGCAAAAGAGAGAAACTAATCCATCATTCTCTTGTTTACCCAGATCAATCAGATCACTATGATCCAGACTATGAATTCCTGCAGCAGGACCTCTCCAACGCTGATCAGATACCTCAGCAGGGGCCAGGTATCCTCAGCCCATTGCCAGAGTCCTTGGGTGAGTCTGGCTCCCCTTTCCATGGACACACTTTCCAGCTCCCACAGGGCAGCTCTCCTCCACTGGAATTCTGCAGCCTCTCGGGAGCAGCGCAGCCAACAGAGACTCCTCCAGCTTTACCAGAGAAGAAGAGGAGGAGTGCAGCCTCCCAGACTCTGGATAACTCGGGCTGCAGGGTGTCCTACGAGAGGCACCCTTCCCAGTACGACAACATCTCCGAGGATGACCTGCAGAATGCCGTGGTTGTCCCATCAATACCCTTCACGCCCTTTGCTGCTGTTCTGCCTTTCCAGCAAGGAAACTCTTCAGGACCAGTGGAATTCATTGCTGATTTTGCTGCTCCAGATTCGAACAGTGACCCAGAAAAGCCGCCACCTCTGCCAGAGAAGAAAAACAAACACAGTAAGCAAGTTCCTGTGGTTGAGTTTTACTTTTACCTTGCAGTTTTTGTGCTTCTGATCATCACTAAGTAGTGGTGATCGTGGTAATGCTCTTGCTTATGTGAGTCTGAGTGTCAAAAGCAGTCAGCCAATGTCAAACACGTGGAAGGGAAATGTCAGACCTGTGGTGGGCAGGGAGTGATTCCTGGGGCCAAGATTGGTGCAGGCCCAAGGGATCTGGAATCACACAGCATCTTCGTTACTGTAGTGAGACCATTTTACTTCTCTGTTTACTTGAATGTGAATCTTTGAGGCACTCTACCTTGCAGATCTTTCTGGTCTGTTCTCCCTTTTTAAGTCCATTCCCTCCCCCCCTTCCCCAATTTTGTTTTCCCACTGCAGAGAAGTGTTGGGTGTCCAAGAGCTCACAGAAAGGACTGCTTTTCTGTCCAAAACCCAGCCTTGCCAGATGAGTTACTTGGCAATAGGAGCACAGTCACCCACATAGCTGTGCAAGACAACACCATTAACTGGAGTCCAGTACTGCTGTTTTGCTACGGGATCTCATTTCCTTTGGATGCCTGAGAATTTCCCACATCATTAAAACAAGCAGCCTCTAAAAGCAAAGGCTTCTGTCCCCAGCCAGACTCCTGGCACACCAGGGCTGACCACATCTCAAGCTCACAACCTTCTTCTGATTTCCTTAATGTTCATGGCTGAAAAATGTGAAACCTCCTTGCCAAACAGGCAGCCACAGTGCTCTGCTGGGGAAGGCTGTGGACTACACAGTGAGATCCAGCAGATACTGGTTTACTGGTCACTGGCTGGCTTTGCAGTGTGTGTTGCATGAGGAGGTAATGTATCCAAGATCTGGATGAAGAGCATTACATTGCACGGCTGGCAGCCCAAGAGGAGAGCTGATTCAAAGTGCTGAGTTGGCCTTCTGGCTCCTTACTGCAGTTTATAGACTTGTTACTGAGAAGAATTTTTGCCCAGAAAGGTTCTGGACTCCCTATCCCTGGAGGTGTTCCAGGACAGGCTGGATGGGACACTGAGCAACCTGGCCTAGTGGAAGGTGTCCCTGCCCATGGCAGGGGGATTGAAACTGGATTCTTTAAGGTCCCTTCCAACCCAAACCAGTCTAAGATTCTGTGATTCTATGGATAAGGTGGGAATGAGATGTGGTGTCACAGTGTATTCTCTCCATTCCTTTGTAGTGCACTTTGTCAGTTACTTCTTTAAAAATATGCCTTGTCTAAAAGCATTTCCATTATCTCTAAGTGACCAGTCCACTTTAGTAACCCTCAGGGATTTAACTCAGAGCACATGGCTTGACTGACCTGAAAGTGAGGGTCATCCAGTTTCCCCATATGCAGGAAATCTCTTTAGTTCCTCTCTGGTAATCAAGCAGTTAAAGACACTAAAATGAGCTAAAAAAGGAGCTGAGATGGTTGGTTGTGGACAGCAGAAAGGAAGTAAATGGTGGCACGGGGCACAGCCAAGGCTGGTTGTTACGGCTTGTGCTGTTTAAATCCTCACCTGCAGTATGAGCAGCCGGGGGCTGTGATACAGAGCACGTTAGTGCAGGCTCAGATCCTTGTGGATCTGCTGTTAGTGATGAGGAATGGCTGTTACACCACTCAGGCTGGGATGGATGCAGGGAGATGCACCTCTGTGCACGTAGGCAGCATCAGTGGAGGGGAGATTCCTGGCTGAATCTTGGGTAAGAGGCAGTTTGGCGTTTGAAAGAGAGATCTGGGCTGTTTGCTTGTCTTTAAGCCCCATGTCTTTGTTTTCTGGTATCACACAAGATGTCGAAGAATTACTTGAAAACAAGTTTAAAAGCAATCTGCATTATTACCTGAGCACAGCTTTAACCTCAGTACTGAGGCCTTGTGTGAATTTTCTTTGATGTTGGATTAGAGTTAATTGTAATCTGGCACTATCAGAAATTTGGGGAGTATTGATCAGATTGCATTGTTAGGAGAGGTAGGAGCTGTGACCTAATGTGTTGTCAACTCTGATGATTTGATATAATATCCTTGCTGCAAAACTTGGGCTGATACCTGACTGGTGCAGATTTTTTTGTTGCGTTCATGTAATGCTGAGAACTTGTTTTAGATTGTCTTTACTCCACAGTACATCACTCCACAGATTTGTGGTTGCTGGTTTTACTTTTATTTTCAGCATTTAAAAGGTTGGTCAGACATTACTCAGGCTCTGTGGTGACACCCAGGATATTTTTTGCTCAGAGGCTGATGCATGTAGATATTCTTGTGTAATCACACAGGGCTGCTTCCACAACCCCAAGCAGCTCCTGAGATCTGGAGGAGATGCATGGATTTGCTAAAAAGATCCAGAGCTCACACAAATGGGCCTTGGTTGTAGTGCCTTTCTTGTGGGTCATCTTTTGGTAGCTGTCAGGAAGTGTTGCAGCAGAGACTCTGGTGGTCTTTTTGCTGGTAATATACAGAAGATCTGCTTGAGTTAACCTTGTGTATTGCCGTGAGCTGTGCTCAGAGGGACCTCCAAGAGTTGACTTCTGTATAATTTAAACAGAGGAGTGATAGGGCTTTTAGTCTGACATGAGTTATGGTTATTTTACTGTGCTGTAAGAGTACACGTTACTGTGCTAAGGGCAAATTACTCCAGACTTCTTGAGCACCAGCATCGTGCTCCTGCTGAACAAGGCACAGACAGGGAACAGCTTTTGCCATTAAGAGCCCAGAGTCAGAAATAACAAGATCCTTTCCCCAAACAGCTTGGAAACTACTGGTGAGGCACTTATTCATGTTTCCCTCCCTGTCAGTGGGAACAAAACGCAGCCTGGTGCCCAGTGAGCAGCTGGTATTTAACTGCAGGAACCACGCTGAGGGCAGGCTGGGCTTAGCCAGCGGATAATGTGAGCTCTGTGAAGAACAGCTCTCCTCCCAGAGGTGACAGCAACGACTGGCTCATTTGACCATGACTTCTCCAGTGAGTTGATGTGTGGTATAGCTTAAGAATGCCCATTATTTTGGCTCTTGCACATGCACACAGATCTGTTGTGCCTGTTCCCGGTGCAGCTGCCAACAGCACCAGGGTTGGGCTGGGCTGTCAGCGAGCCCTCCGGGGGCATGCTGCTGTGCCTCACCTTACTGCAGGTGTGCCTTAGTGCTGATCATCTCCTAAAAACCCCTTTAGACTCCAGCAAGCACTGGTCCTCTCCTGCAGCTGAGTGCTGCTTCCAGGACTGGTGGCTGCAGGGAGAGCTGGGTCCTGGGGGAGCAGTACCTGTGACTTCTACCATATGGGCTGAACTGGTGCATGCTGGAAATCCCTGAGCAGCTTTAGCTCCTTCAGAAATGACAGCCAAGGCACTGGAAGCAGATTGCTGGGAAGGTGTTCCTAGCCTCAGTCTGAGATTTCATGGTTTTTTTAATTTCACATATTTTCTGTCTGGGTTAAGGACTGACATAAGCTGGGCATGTGGTGGGAGAGGTTCCTCTGTCACGCCTCCCTTCTCTCCTGGGGTGCTGCCTTGAGACTGTCACTCCACCCCAGCTGCTCACTGGGGGGTTGCAGCCCCCATCCCTCCCTCTGCACAGTTGCTGCAGGGCATGCAGCCTGAGCTGCTGATGTAATTTCCCATCTGTTTTTTAAATTTCTGCCTTGTTAAAAACCAGGGTGGAGTGGGGGAGAGAAGACCCTTCGCAAACAGCAGTCATAGGAGTGGTCTTGCTCTCCTACTCTGCTGTTCAAAATTGGCAGGATTCTGATGATGCCCATTTTGATTTGCACTCTGCAGTGCCTGCTCGTGAGCCAGGTTTGTATTTCACCATCCCAACTGTTTTTCACTTTGCCTTAAAACAAAGATGACAAAGTAGAGGCACAGACATGCTCACCTGCCCAGGACTTGTTGTAACAAGCCAGGCAGAGGAGCTGCCATGACGATGGGATGCATTAGCCCCATAAAGAGCTCAGATAAAAGAGCTCTTCATTATTCCCTTGCAGATTGAGTTAAGGCTCCTGACAGCATTCAGGCTCACTGCCTTGAGTTAACAGTGATTTAATTTTACACAAGTGTCTAATGCAATGCCCTTTTCACCAACACTTCCGAGCTGTGGTGTCATTCCAGTGTTCGGTGTCATTCCAGGAGCTCACAGCTATCGATCCCCACTGGTGTCTGCAGATGTGGGTGTTCAGTGAAGCACTGGTTTTGTAGGTGACTCAACGTGAAGGGTTGATCTGAATTCAGCAGTGTCTGCTGCATTGTGCCAGCACTGCCAGGCCTGCCTTCTTGGCTTTTGTCCTGCTCAGTTGATGAGCTCTCAAAATGTGGTCTTTCCCTCGAGCTCTTGTCCTCTACACTTCTGCAAGGACTCCTGATCCTTAGTTCAGTTTTGCTGCTAGAGAAATATCTTTCATAAGCCTCCTTTAGATCTTGTCCCCAGAAGTTGTTGTATGATACCAGGGCATTTTCCAGGGCCCAGGTATTAATAGGAGCACCTTAGCCAACTGAATCACTGATACTTGAAAAGATAATGCAACATGGAATTTAGTAATTCCATGTTTCCTACACCTTCACCATGATTCCAAATGAACATGCTTCACTGTGAAGTGGTGCTGGGAAGGAGCAGGGAGTCTGAGGGAGGAAGAGAGGCAAGGCTCAGGTGGCAGGGAGAGTTGGGGGTCAGAATTCTAGCAGCTTTGGCAGAGCTGTGCAGGACTGGCTGTTCTGCAGGACATGAACAGGTTGTCCAGTGGCAGGCCTGTGGGGTCACAGGATGGGGACAGCAGGTGTTACCGGTCAGGACTGAAATCCATCAGCTCCATTTCCTGCACTCCCATTGCCTCGACCTGGTTTTTTTCATCATTTCTTTTTTTCTCTTTTCTATTTTTTGGACAAGGGTTGTAATTCTTTCGGGGAAGGGCAGCTGTGTTAGCTCCGTTTCTAAATGGAGTTTAAAATATTAGAGGAAATCTGAAAAAAGGTGCCCAAGACAGGTGCAAAGCAACTCCTTCCTGCTGACACATTTGCAGGGCTGCATCCTGTTTAAAGGCTGGCCCGGGGGTCTATGTTGGCAGGTGAACAGAGGACTTTGCCTTGCAGCCAGTGTGGGAACCAGCTTCATGATGTGCAAGTCCTGCATTGTGCTCGTTGTATTTATAGCTTTCACTGAAGTCATCCACTCCTTTCAGCTGTACAACTGAAATGCCAGCAGAAGCTGAATAATTGCCACCAAATGACCAGATTTACAAAAAGCGACAACTGCTTGTTTATCAGGAGGAAGGGAGGGATGACCACAGGGCCTTGTGCATGACAGCGTGTTTACAAGAAGGCCTTGGCTAGTCCTTTCCATGACACTTAAATACATCTTTTTATCCTGCTCTCAGGTGTAAAGAAGAGGGTTCTTTCTTTGTTTTACATTATTCAGTACACTTCTGATCCTATGGAGGTGGGTTTGTAGTAGTCTTTCTATGGCACTGGATGTCATCCTCCCCCTGCAACACTAAAATATTGCACCAGTAACTAATCCTCTGTCAGAGCTGCAGAGGCTGACCTGTGTGGGTTTTTTAATAGATTTTGGAAGGATATTGTACAGATGGAAGGGTCCTCTAGACGAGGTTTGATCCCATTTAAGATTTCTATTGAGCCACATCTCACACAAGCTTGTGAATCAGTTGAATTTGAAAGCTGGAGATGGTAAGTTGCTTTAAAAAGGGATGGGAGCAATGGGTGTTGGATTTGAGCTAAGGAGGCAAGAACACGTGCTCAGTGGCACTTTTAGAAGGAATTTTGTACCAGTATTGGCAGTGGCATTTAAAGAGCTGAGGGAGAGGTACACCCAGTCTCACAGGTAGGTGTTCTCTGATAACAGTTTTATCAGTTTGCTAGAGTGGAAAAACACTGTACACCTCCTGGTTCTAGAAATCTTGCTGACTGCAGAAATGAGACTTACTATAAACACAAGAATTATTACAGATTTATTGTCAAGGTTGCATTGTTACACTCCTAAAAAGCAGACTGACACTGTTCTGGCTTTTTGGTGACTTTGGACATCAGCTGTTGAGGAATGTTCTCAGAATTGCCATGGATTGTGTGAGGATTTGGGCTAAGCATCAGTAAATCAGACTTCTCAAGTTGCTGTTTGGAGACCTCACTGGTTCCAGGGTTTTATCAGCTGTGTTTGTGGCCTGGGATGGTGTTTGTTGTGTGCTGGCTCACAGGATGGGATATTTGGATCCTTTCCTGCAGGGTGGATGGCAACTGCTTGAGCTCCCTGGGAGCACAGCATGGGTGCCCCTCTGAGAATGAGCTGCCTGCTGACCCTCAGCTGGGGCTTGCAGACCAGGGGCAGTGAGTGTGACCTCTCCTTGCCTTGCAGTGATGGCCTACATGCAGTTTGTGGAAGACTACTCAGAGCCACAGCCGTCCATGTTCTACCAGACCCCTCAGAACGAGCACATCTACCAGGAGAAGAACAAGTACCTCAGGGAAGTCTACGGGATCAATGACTCCTTCATCAGCTTAGACCCCTCTCAAGATCTGGCACCTCCTCCTGCTCTCCCACCCAAGCAGCGGCAGCTGGTGAGTGACACCTCAGGGCCACCTGGCAGGGCCACCAGGCTCCCAGGAACAGCTCTGCTCTTCCTGCTCCTGGTTCTGACGGGCGGCCGTGGTGGGAGGATGTCTCACTGGTGTTACCACATCGTGCTCCTTGTCAGCTTGTGAACGTGGGTTTAGGCATTTTGCATCATTTTTGCTGCTTTCTAACCCCATTGAACCCCATGTTCAGACCGTTCCCCATAAGCTTTGAAAGTCCTAAAATGCCTTAAAAATGAAACGTTCGTCTGCCACATGGCAGGGCTGAATCTTGCCAGGCTTGTGTAACAACAACTGCTTGGAAGATTTTGACACACTGAGCAAGCAGAACGCTTTTCAAGAGATTGCTGCACTGTTGTTCCCCACTCCTGTTTTGAAACTGTTGTCAGAGATGCCACTAATAATAACTGTTTAAACATAATAGCTGCTTTTGTGTTATGCACAGACGTTTGGTATAGCCACTACTTCACTTCATACTTTATAGCATGTTTCCTCCACATTAGTCCCCTTGTGTGATTCAGGATTTTACCTGTTTCTCAGAGTTCTTCTGCCCCCCCAGGCTGCCAGCACAGAAAGGCACATCCACATGTGTGTGGGTGGTGGGTTTAACAGCACAGAAAGGACCGTTTTCCATGTGGGGGATGAAATCCTGGCCTCAGTGGTGGCAGCAGCAGTTTTGTTTCCGACCTCGGTGGAGGTGGAATTTTGTCTCATTTCCTTTTAAAGGTTTTCCTTTAATTTCTTTTTTTTTTTTTTCCTTTTTTCCCAGCTCCAACCTAAGGCATTTTGTTTATATTAATTATCTTATTTGTTCTGTTAAAAAAAAAAATTCTTTCATGCTGCTGGAGCTTACTTAAATTGGCCATGGCATTATCAAAATGGGAGGAAATGTGGGAACAGAGCCATGGTCTCACCATCATGAGGGTGACTCTTGCAATATTTCTTCATGTTATCTGTGCTGAAGTTTGAGTGTCCCAGAGTGTTACTTTTTAACTCTAATTTTGGGATTTGCATAACTACATTCCTATGATGCAAGTAGGAATCCTAAAAAGATAAAGTGACGTTGTTGGCTAAGCTCAACTGAGTATTGTGCATTAATTCTTTGTGGGGATTAGACCTTAAATGCTTTGCAGGGACACTAAAGAGTCTGCAGGACTCCTCTCTGGAGGATCAGGCAGTTCTCCAGGGTCTGTGGTCCCCATCAGTGTGACCCTTGCACTGTCACTTGTACCTTGCAGTCCCTTGCCTGCCTTCCCCTCCTCGAGGTGGCTGCACTTCAGTGATGTTTGCAGAGGTGACTTGGGCTGCACAGTCATGATCAGAGTCTGCAAAGCACAGATTTACTGCAGCCATTGTGCAGAAGGGAAATTCTGCTCCTGTCCTGAATTTGTTGGCTGAAGCAGAGCATTTCTGTGCTTCCCTTTAATCATTATCTGGACAGCCACGATGTCCCTGCTTTGCCTGCTGATACCATCAAGGTGTTGCTTGCAGTTCTCCTGAAGCAAAGGTTTCTTCAGGTGCAGCCTTCCACCCTTCAACCCTGTGTTGGGAAAGAGGTGCAAGCAGGTGATGGCTTATTCAGCAATCCCTGTAAAAGCCACCAGACTCTTGTTCCTCTGCTCCTGCTGCCCTGGGAGTTTTTGATTTGGCAAATCAAATGGGCATCAGCTGCTCTAGCAGCAGCAAGTTTTGCTGGATGGACTCCTCTCTAATATAATAATGAGGAAGTCCTTTCTTGTCAGCTTCAGATCTTAATCAAAATAAGATTGTATGTTTGCATTGTATGTTTTATTCAGCAAGTCTGAGAAAGCCTGAATATACCTCATCCTCCCTCAGTCTCCTTACTATAGCAGGATTCAGGAGAAATTCCTTGCCAGGATTTATTCCTGTGTAATAGCTGCCTCCCATGCAAATTATTATAATCTTGGATTGGACAGAGAAATGGCAGGACATCACTGTCACCCAGTCTCCCAGCAGTACCAGTGAGGACCCATAGCTCACACTGGAGAGGCCAAGTTCCCAATCTGCAGGTTGCCAGAAAAAAATAGTAGTGTGCAAGAATCGTGTGCTTAGAGGCAGTTCCTCCTTTGGGCATCTGCCCCCACGCCACGGGGAGAAAAGGGCAGCGAGGAGCAGCTTGTCTGTGCCAGCAGCAGCTGTCCACGGGTGAGTGGGGAGGGGGAGGCAGGAGTTCATTTTTTAAGGGATTTGTGAAACAAAGAAGATTTGAATTGTGATTTTTGTCGTGCCTCTTGAGCTCAAGAAAGGCATATTGGTGTGTCTGGCTGTGATGAACTGTATGAATAGCTGTTTGTTTAGCCAGCCATTATATGCATTGTTTAAGTTAGCGTTTCTTGCCCTTTATTCATCGCCTTTTCTGTGCTCTCTTTCTCTGTGTCTTGTGTCTCCTGCTTTCTCCCCCCTCCTCAGCAGGCCTCCTATGCTGCCTCTTCTTTCTCTTCTGTCTCCTACTGTGTCCAGCAACCTAAAGTGCCCTTCACCCCCGAGGACTGCGGTGCCACTCAGGGCCTCACTATGTCAGTCTCTAACTCCTTTCTCAGCCGGCACAGCTCCTTTCCTGTGCACTCGGTGAGTTCTCTCCGCTCTGGAACACGTGGGTGTTGTCTTATTGCTGATCACTTGTGTGCAAATTCTGTGCTTGCCCTCTCAGCTGAAGGTGGAGGTTCCTTTGGGGGCTTTTGAGCTGCTGTAGTAACCAGCCAGGTGGGAAAAACAGTGTGTAAATCTCACTAAGTGTAAATCTCACTAAGCGAAGCCAGGGGAGGTGTAGCTTGCTTTGTATTACGTGTCCATGTTGATGTTTGTAGCGGGGGACTGAGGAAGGAGAGCTGGCCTGTGTGCCCAGGCACACTCCTGTGACCTCTGTGTGCCCCAGGCTGCACACTGGAACTGCAAAGTCTTTTTGTCCCATTGCGTAACGCCAGTGATGTGGATGAGTCAATTAAAGGCTGCTGTGTGAGCCTGGCCTTGGGAGAAATAACAAGATGCTGTCCCCAAAATCCATGGGTTTAGTCAAACACGTGGAACAGTGGCTGCAGATCCTTAATTTTTTTTCTAGAAAACGGCCTCTGCTAGATGTTCCATCTCATTTTTGCCTGTTTTGCTTCCCTTCACATCTCCATGGTCCCAAACAAGCTTAGTTTGCTTGTATGATTTGCTGATGGATGAGCAGGGTTTTCTCTTCCTACGGCACTTCTGAGCAGCCTGAAGAGAGAATGGCAGGAGGAGCTGGAAATCATTTAAATCAAAATAGTATTAGAGCACTGCTTGAATCTCTGATCAGCTGCTTAAATTAAATGGTAGTAATAACACAGTGTTAATATGAAATTAAATGCAACCATGGGATTCTGTCAGCTCATCAGTGTGGGGCTCGTTTGCATGTAAAACTGTGTGGTTATGCTCTGATTGCCATGTGATGACAACTGAGAATACACTATTTTTTGACAGTGACCTGGATGTTTAGTAAATTAGGCTTCTTCTGGAGAAGGAATTATCAGAGAAGACTTGAGAAGATTCAGAAGTGTTCAATTAGTGTAATATTAAATGTTTGAAAACAGTATCCTCCCACTGTGCCATTGCTGTCTTCCCATTTCAGCACTTAACTCATTCTTTAAAAATTAGTGATAATCATTGGTCCAAAGAAGAAGAAAGTGTTCAAGTGCTTTGTAAGTAGAGCTGCTTCACAAGCCATGAATGAAAGCTTTTGGCTTCTACTTGTGTGAGAGAGAGCAGTATCACAGCTTTGCTGCACAGATGAAAAGGCTGAGGGGTGGCAAGGTTAGTGTTTGCATAAATTTGTGGTAAACAGTTCTAAAATTTGAACTAAAAGTCCTGAATTGTACAGGTCTCTTACTTGGTAGTGGTTCTAGCAAGCAAAACATGGAACTGTAGGACTAGATAAAAGTACTTGACTATTTTTGATTTAATTGAGAGGCTATAAATATGATTCTATAATGTTCTAAAAATATGTGAGCACTTTGATTTTAAAAAGCGTCCTCATTGGATTAAATGGTTGCTACCTATTAAATTGCTCTGACCCGTTCTCATCTTACTTTGGACTACATTACTGTGAATATATTATTTTAAGAAATGTTAAAACTTCATTTAAAAATGCTTAAGCATTTTTGCAAGGATCTAGTGAGGGGTAAAATAAATGGCTGGAACACGAGGAACAACGAGAACAGTGAGACAGTGCACTGTCAAATGCACAAAGGAAATAAGGAATTAAAAACTGTGACTTTTCCATTAGTGCCTTTAAATTAGGATAATCTCATAGTTTCTCATTGCTCTATCTGGTCTATTTTTTCACAGCCAAAAATGAGATTTTCACTATGAAAGTGTCTCTTTGAGCTGCAGAATACCAATGGCCTTACATGCATCATAGCTGACCCATGTAATACCATAACCATGGTTTATCCCATTTCCCCTATCCCTAATAAGACAGAGATGTGAAGCAGCTGTGGAGGTTTGGATCCCTCCCAGGGTGACACCCTCTGTCAGCATGGGAAGGACAAGAGCCCCTCCTGCAATCTGCTCTGTGGGGTTTCACTCCAGGGACGCCACGAGCTGCACCAGTAACTTTAGGATGTTGTTCTGCTCCTCATACTCTCATGCCTTCATTTCTCCTCTCTCCCTAGAGAAAGGCCACTGAAGTGTGAGTGCTGGTGAACAATAAACCTGGCAGAAATCAGTGTTAGCTCCCACCAGCCCCAGTGAGGGAGTCAGTGCCAGGGAGAGCACACCTTTTAGGTGCTGCCAGCTGAGCATTTGGCCTCTTGTGTACCAAGATAGCAGTGGTGGCTATCAGATCTTCTAAAATTATATGTCTCCTACATAAATTGTTATTCATTCTGCACAGGAAGCAAAAACCTCCTTGGATCGATATCAGGAAGTCTGAGCTGCTAAACTCGATGGCTGTCCACTGACCCAGTGCCAGAAAGGCCCTGCAAGTGTAGCCAATTTTCAGAAAGTGCTCTGTGCTTTTTTTCCTTCCCTGGAGACTGGCCTGGGGAGGACACAGGAGTCACTCCCAGAGGGAGGACCTGGCCCTGTACCCATCTGTTCACATGCCAGCAGCAGGGAAGCCAAGCCTGCACCACGTTCTGCTGGTTATCCCCTTAGCTCTGTGCTCCAGGTGAAGGATTAGTGCCTTACTACTGATTTACACGGCTCAAAAAGACTGTTTTCAGACAGCACAAAAGAGGTGAAGTTGCTTAGAGCATCTTTTAATTTTTAATGCATGAATTTTTTTAGAGCCATGACTCCTTTCCCTCCAATCAGCACTGCAGAGGCTGTTGCAGCCCAGCTGCCCCCTCTGCTCTGTCAGCCCACTAATTGTGCTTTTCCCTCCTTTGCAGGAAATTGTGTCAGAGATAATAGCTTTTACTGGATAGAGGCAGATCTTGAGCAACTGGATCAGACCTCATAGGTTTGGCAAGTTGAGCTGTTCTTTAACCGAGTCTGACTCGTGTCTGGCCTCTGTGCCAGCAGGGGTTGTGTTGGTAGTGTGGGCTGGTGTTTTAAGGAACTGCATCATGTTCCCCATCCCATGGACAGCTGAACCATTAAATTCCACACTGGGAGGACAACTGGATTGTACTGTCAAGAATCATTCAAGGGATTCCCACCTCTTTTGAAAGTACTAAGCAGTGGGAAAGGAGGTGTGCAACAGGAAGGCATCGTCCTTGGTTACGGTTGGCTGTAATTTCTCTCCAGCCGATCACCTCCCTCCCTTCTTCTCGTGAACACAGAGCTGCTGTCCCTTGGTTTAATCAATCCTTTGCTGTTTGCCTGGAAATGGGTGGGCAGGTATCCGAGCAGCAGGAATAATCAGATCTTGAAATCTCATTACTTCCTGGCAGCTGGAGAACTCTGCACTGATAGAGGAAATCATCCGGTGACGAGCTCCACTGCTGCCCATCCACACATTTTCCACCAAGGGCTGCAGAAAGTCTTGTGGAAGCTTTTCCTTGCTGAAACAAGGAAAAGTTTTATCTCCAAGGCATATACAGCCATTAGTGGAAATTTGGCTGCATCTTCCGCTGTGGAGAAACAAGTTGCCTTTCTCAAAATGTTGGGTTTTTCTTATGTTTTCTTTTTAATTAAGAAACTTTTCCAGAAACCAATTGGCTGTCAGATTCCAGCAGAAGGCGCAAGTGATTTCCTTATGAAAGCTCCAGTTCAGCGCTTCTGTTCTCGCTTGTTCCCACCATTCTTGAGCAAATTGAGCAAGTGCACAGAAAATTCACAGCAACTGTTTTTCTTTCTTGTGTGTGTGCTGACGTATGTTCAGGAAAAGGGGGGTTCAGATAAGTGATTAAAGGCGTGCACCATGCAGACATGTGCTTCCCATGTTTTCCGTGCCTTGCTCCCATTCCTGTAGCTCACTTCCAGCCTGCAGCACACACCAGGCTCTGGCCCTCGCCAGAGACCGAGCTGTTTTCATTCATATGGTGGGAGCCTCAAACAAACCACGGCTGGGAAGTCACAATGTGTTTGGTTCGTTCCTGTCCCAAGGTTTTGGCTCCTTAATTTGGAGCAGAGGGAAGGGGGATTGAGAAGATTTGCATCCCTTTAACCAGCTGCTCTGTCTTAGGTATTGTTTTGCCTTTCCTGTTTAGCATTCCTTCTGTGTTTGTGTTCATTTCCACTGCCCATGGCAGCCTGGACATTGGTATTAATAGTGCTGTTGCCTGCTGGCATCACTGGATTTTGCTGCTGAAAACCACTTCCTCTGGCAGTTTATACATTTTCCTTGCATTTGGAACACTGCAGATCTCTGTAGTTTTTTCTAAACAGTCCCATGTTGACTTCATAGGCCACACACCCCATGTTTTTGTGTAACTGACTTTTTAGAAGTCCTCTCTTGGTCTCCAGACTCTGTCTTTTCCAGATCTGCCATCTTGAGCTGGGGGTTGTTTCCACAAGCTGAAAAGTTGATGCTGTAGGTGCAACTGAATTGAATTCTCATGATATTTCCCAAAGAGGGATGCATGACAGCATGGTTAATAAATCTTACAAATGTTTTCTTCCCCTGCTGCACCTTTAGTTGTTCTGTTGCAAAGATGTGCAGGAATCTTTCCCCCACAAGGAAAAGTTTGGATTTTGTGTTTTCTCGTGCAGAAGCCAGGAGACACAACAATCCCCATCCATCCATATACTGTGCTAACCACCAGTTAAAACCAGGGAGGTCAGCTCTGCAGCCAGGTCAGAGGCCTTGCTGAGAAACATTCCAGCCTGAGGAGTTGCTGCCTTTCCTGTGGCAGTGCTTGAAGCCATTCTGTTGGCAGCTTGTGTTTCCAGCCATTCATTGCAGGAGCATTTCCTTCCTCATTAGCAAAAGTACCTGGAAGCCCAGCATTGTGTCATGAGATAGGAAGTCTTTTCCAATAGTTGCCTGTGCAATTATATTCTTAGGGTGTAACGACTTTGCAACACCCAGTATTTTGTGAACATAATTCTGCACTGTTATAATTTGGGCATCCAGTTCTGGCATGTTGCCCACATCGTTCCCTTAATAGCATTAGCAGAGGAGATCTGAAAGATTGATCCTTTCCTCTGATAGCTTCATATTTTGGGAGTCTGATGCTCTACCTGATCTGGGAGTGTCTGGCAGGATGGCAGATTAATTTGGCAGATGTCCATAGGGTAACTGAGAAGGCTGTGCTTAAAAGGTAAAGACTGTGTCTGCTGATGGTGCAGATGCTCTGTCAGCCATGTAATTGAATTCAACTTTGGATTTGGGTTGGAGACTGCTGTAACTTGCAGCCACTGACTCTCTGCATGTATACCCCTGTGTCCCTGTTAGCTGTGGTCAGCCATGCCTAGTGAGTGGGAAGAAGCATCACTCCTGAAATAAGTTTTCTATTAGAGTGCTTATCTCCTGCCATCTAATCCAAATAAACAGCCGGAATGTCACTGACCTTTGGGACATCCTGGAACACGGCTTCTAATGATGGAAAGCTATCCTGAAATATTCACCCTTGCAAAAAATCAAAGGCAGCAAATTAAAAAAGTTGAAAGATGCTGTCTCTGGGAGACCTCTGTGTGTCACAGTGTGTGGTAAATGTTCAGGGCCAGGCACATTTTCTTCCTGCTGTTCCCAGGAGACGAGACTGCTCCCAGCTCAAAGCTTGCTTTGTGCAAGCACTTCCAAAGTGGCAGATAGGTCTTTTTAAAAACCACTGCACTGGTGAGAGGAGAGGGAACTCTCTCTTCTCCCTGCCTCGGCCGTTTGCTGTCAGGATCACTTATGCTGGGAGACTCCCTTCTGCTCGTGTGGTGGGAGCTGGCAGCGTGGCCAGAGTTTGGATACAGGAGAGCATCCTTTCCCAGAGATTGCTGGTGCACCCTGTTTTCTAGCTTTCCCAGAGACTATTTGGAAATACTTCACTTAGAGTAAAGCTGTGGAGTAGGAGGTTGTGTCCGTGAAGCCATAACCAAGGCCTTACTTGACCCTACAGGAAACCTCAGAGAAGCTGATTAAAACAAGCAGTGATTTGTTTCCAAGATAAACTGTTGCCTCTTGGGGGGAACACTAAAGGATGGCTTGTTTCCTCCTGACAGTTGTGTTGAATGCACTGTCCCCTCCCCAAAAAATGTATGTCTTTTAGAGGATGACAGGGCTTCCAAGAGATGGACAACACCCAGATCCCGTGGAAGCCATTGCTGCAATCCCTGGGGCAGCTGCTGGCTGGGCTGGGTCAGACTGGGGAGCAGCAGGAATGGGTGCCATATGGACATCATCTCCACTGCAGGGTGGGGTTTTTTTCCCTTTGAAAAGTATGCTTCAGTCTTGGCTCTTGTCCCAGCACGGCTGCATAACTGGAATTCCAGAGCTGCTCGCAGGCTCCGGAGGAAGGAGGGGGCTCCCTGGCTCCCTTTCTACAAGATGCAACTTTACCACAAGACTGGAAGTTGAGAGCAGTCTGACTAATTAATGCCAGCACACCAAAGGCTTCTCTGCACTGTTCCTTTTGTTAACAGCATGCTGAGAGCCTGTCTGCATCCTTAAATGATTGTTCACGGATCACATAATGAAGATTAATGCATTTTCATGGGTACCTGGGCCTTAAACTGGCATTTTCAGAGTATCTCATGCCACGAGATTGTTCTGAAGGTGTATTATGAGACCTAGGAGAGAGAAACATACAGTGATTGTCAATATGGACATATCTGCATTCAAACTTCTAAAATTTCTGCAATGTAATGTTATATTTAGGTCTAAATTGCCTTCAAATTAGGATTAATGTGTGTGAAACTCCACAAGGCAGGAGCTGTGCAAATGTTCCTGCCCCAGTAGCAATAACTCATCTCCCCGAGCTGCTGGTCCAGGCTGCAGGCAGGGAAGCAGAGTCTGCCCTGAGCTAACCCTGCCAGGGCTCTGCTTGTCCCAGAGTGACTTGGCTGAGGACAGTCATTTCCTTTCACTCCTGCCCTGCGTGAGCTCCACTGCTGCTTTGCAAAAGCCTGGCTTTTCCTTTGGGTTCGGCAGGTCAGGGACAAAACCCCTTGGAACTCCTGGGTGGAAGATGTCCATCAACTACAAAGTGAAGGACAGCGTGTGCCGCCTGTGTCATGTGGGTGCAGGAAGTCCAGCAATGGGGGAGCTGGCACAGAGCTCCTGCTGGAGCTAATTATTTCCTCTACAGGAGCAAAGGATCTTGTTATCAGCACAGCAGTTTTTTGAGTGCCTTCTTGAGCCATTGAGCAGTGGTTTGGGGTCTAGGCTGGGACTTGGGGTGATGGTTGGTGTGTTAGTGCCAGTGAGATCATGAAATACCAGGCCGGCATAATGAATCTGCTGAGCCAAGATGATGTCATGAGCCTGGTGTCTTACGAGGGATTTAGAGGTTTGTGCCATGCAAGTGAAGATGAATAAATGTAGAGCATTTATCCAGGCAGAAAGTAAATACAGAGATTAAACTTGTCATTGTTACTGAGGCAGCTCCAAAAGCTGACAGTGTCCCTGGAGCCAGCACTGCTCATCCGGAAAGAAATGAGCAGGAAGAGAGAGGAGCCCGTCCTAGAGCCAGTCTCCTTTTAGCCACAGGCATGTGGTGGGGATTTGCATTTTAATTATTTTTCAGTAGTCTTTTAAGCTCTCTTTCCAAAGCATTCACCTCCTCTCCTCTGTATTATGGCCTACAATTTGTTTTGGGGCCTGAGAATACACCCAGAGCACTGCTGGACTCCACGCAAGGCACAAGGCGCAGCCCCTCAAGGATTAAGGTGGTGGAAGGTAAAGTCTAGCCATTGACCTTTACATTTCCTTTCCTTTGTAGTGGAAAAGCTTTTTTCACCAGGGTTCTGGCCTGAGGCTGTTCTCAGTTAAGATTTTTAAGCCCACATCTTTCCTAGGTAGAAACAAAAATACCACTGCTGAGCTGGGTGCTACTGCTGGGGCTCAGGTGATGGACTAAGCTTTGCTTTTTCTTACCCACTCAGCTCTCCTGAGAAAATGTAGCCTGAATTCTCCAATTCCTGCCTTTGATTCTCTTTCTTTTTACATCACAGTGGTGTCACTTTTCAGCCTGGTTTGAGCAAGTTGTGTCTATGCTTCTTGAGAGCTCTGTACTGCACCGTCCTTGTGCAGCAGATCCCTCAATGGAGCAGCGCCACAACTGCGTTCCAGCCTGGGGTGTTCTGGATGATGTGATTCTTCTTTCAGTCCACTTGACTATGACCAGCTTTGCAGGTTTTAAAATAAACTCCTCTCCAGCAGATTTAGCATTATTGTCTTTTTTTTTTTTTTTAATGGTTGTCAGCTTTGTTTTGGACTTACCCCCATGGCAAATCTTACTAGCACCAGATGTTAAAAGACAGAGGGTTGCTCTTGTTTTTCTTGGCACAATATATTCCCACTGCACCCTGTTTAATATTATCTGAACAGTAATCTGATGATTAGGAGAGATAGTGAGATAAAGCTTTACGCAGATGATCTCTTTTCATCTCTTCAGCTGACTCTTCAAGGCACTGCATTAAAGGATCGGTTTGATAAGGAATTCATCGCTCTGGAGGGCAATTACCATTTTTGCTCCCTGTTTTTCACAAATGGGAAGGAGTAGCAGCATAAACTCCTTTATCCTTCAGTGTAACTTTGAAGGCAGTATCCAGCCACTCCTCCCTGGGAGCTGTGTGTTCTGGAACAGACTTGACACAGTAGCTGTTAAATTACAGGGCTGGAGCAAAAAGCATCTTAAATTTGGATCCTGTGGAAAATCCCAGAAAAGCAATAAGCACTTGAAGCAGTTTTCTCTGTGTAGATACTTCCAGCATGCTCAGAGTCATGGTTTCTGGGTGCCTTTGCCTCCTTTCCTCCACTCAGGGGATTTTCAGGGTCACTGCATTAGCAGTACTGAGATACCCAGGTTTTCCCCTGCCTAGCCAAGGCTGGATCACACCTTGCTGCTCACTTTCCCTGTGTGAGATGAGCAGCCAGGCTGCTGTTTGTGCAAGAACACGCCTCTCCAGGAAAAACCTGGCTGGTGTATCCCAGGTAGCAATTCCTGCTCTAGTGTGTGGATGGTAAAATAGTGCTGCCTGTGCTAGAAATGCCTTGTGCTGTCACTGCTACGCTGCTGCCAATCTAATTACTTTTTCTTTTGTCTGTCTCTTTCCTTTCCCCATCTTCCTTGTTTTTGTGTTGTGTCTCTGCATCCTGCAGTACAAATCTGTGTTTAGGTCCTACTCCCAGGACTTTGTGCCTCACAACCAGGTCTCCATACCTCCTTTCCTCTCTTCTACCTCTTCCTCCTGCTCCACCCCACCTTTTCCGCCCATCCATCCATCCCAGAGCCCCGACCTAGCGGTGCCCGCTGCAGCCAGCCAGTCACCCAGCACTGTGGATGTGCCAAACTCCTCTTCTCAGGAGAGCAGCTTTAACGGGAATGCTCCTGTCTGCCTTCCTTCTGAAACCTCTTTCACTGATTCTCTCCAGACGCCTTCGGTGAGACTCTCCAAAGAGATGATAACGCACCTTAACACAAGGCTGCCTTTATTTGTTGGGTTTTTTTAAAAGAAAATGTCTCTTGTGTTAATACATGCTAAATTGTGGTCTAGTCTGGCTTCCAAATGAGTGTGAATTGCAGAGAGGAAATTTCATATAAAAATGGTGGCTAGAAAAAAATGGACAACCTCAGCAGGTTTGAGAAACTGTTAAGACATACGTAGGAAACACAAAATGTCAAATGCTGGTGAAGGGGAGAGTTGGCTGTAGCTTCCTGCAGTTGTAATACAAAGCTGAGGGAGGTAAAGGAGTGTTTTGTGAGGTTGGTAGTTACTAAACACAGGCTCCTAACAGCAGTTCACATCCTGCAGTTGCCACCTGCTCCTGCCTAAGTCACCAGGAGCAGTGGGTGCAGTCCAGCTCTGTCTCTCCTGTGCATAAAAGCTATTGTTCTCTACAGGTTCCTGCTCTTCCCAGTTCCCATCAGCCCCAGCTGTGTGCTTGGTGGCAGCTCATCACATGTTGGTAAAGTTAGGTTAACGCTGTTCCCACGCTGCTAGTTTGAGGTCCCAGATCACTTTGCAGATCACTGAGCAGGTCTGTCCATTACAGATACTTTTTTGAACACCTCATTTTCAAGACAGTTCCTCTTTCGTCTGCTGCGAAGCCGAGAGTTGATGGGATTAGAGCTGTCAGCACAGGGCATGCTAGTGCTGCCTCTCTGCCAAGTTTGGAAGAGGGTCACTGATTACAGAGTAAATGTGCAGCTTTTCACACTTTGGACGTGACTTTGCTTTGCATCTTCCTTGCTTTTGGTCCTTGTTATATCCCAGAAGGCCTCGAGTTTGGTTTATTCTGGTGTGATGAGTCTAGTCCATGCTTGTAGCCTTGTTTGGGGCATACCTTTGATGCCCTTGGGGCTGCAGGGCTGGTCTGTGCTCAGCAGGACTGCCCTGGGTAGGACAGGCACTCTGTGTCCAGCTCTGAACACTCCGCTTCCAGCACCTTGAAATCTGCCCGCTGCACCTTGGCAGTCTCACTGGAGTCCACAGCTCTTGCAAGCAGTGCCTGCTGCTGCCCTCCTGCAGCCCAGGGCCTTCGGGATAGTCCTCCAGAGCCAGAAATAATGATGGTGCAGCCTCAGTGGCCAGTGCTGGCCACGGAGACAGAGAACAGCTCCGAGTGAGGTGACAGCAGCTGCCGAGGGCAGTTCTGCTCCCAGGTTCTCTCGGCCATGAAGCGCTGGTGGGGGGCACCATCACGGATTTCCTTTCATCCTGTCTCCCTCAGAGTGAAAACGCCAGTGAGGAGGCTGGTGAGGGTGAATATGTCAATCTGTATTCCTCTGGCCAGAGCAACGGGGAACTCTCTCGCTCTGAAGGAGTAAGTAACAACCTGCAGAGGCCGGACCCTGGACGGGGCTGCCTGGTGCATGCCGGGTTCACGCCGGGGCTCACGCGCTTGGCACCGGCCTCTTCTGCACACCCTGGAACTCCCTGTCCTTCTGCTGCCCTGGCTCCCTTGCTGGCCATCCCTCTGCTTGCCCACTCCTGGCTGCAGGTTTGGGGGCCCTCTTGGTGCAGGTGCAGAGCAGGAGATGCTTTTGGGGTCACGCTGAGCCCTGGCAGGAGGCAGGGATGGCTTCTCCTGCCGCGCTGTTTCCTTTGCGCTTTGCTGGCTGTTTGGAGCTGCTTGTGTGAAGTTCCCTTCCAGAGAGATGCACCCTGTGCCATCCTGGGGCCACGTCTTTTCTTGTAACTGCTTTGCCTTCCCTATTTTAATACAGAAAGCCTTCTGCTTTAAATATTTATTTTTTCTCTTCACTGTTTGGTTGCAAAGTAAGTGATGGATTTAGCATTGTACTCACACGCTGTTTCTTCCTTTACTCAAGCCTTGTATCTTAGATATTTCCTAGAGGAGCCAGGGCGTTTTCCATTCCAGGGAGGTCTCATCTTCCTGTTGGGTCATAGGAAACTGGCAGAGGTCCATGGTGATCCTTTTGCCTGCCCTCTTCTTGGAAGGCACATCTCCTACAGGATGTCTCCAAGACCTTTATCCACGGTGGTGTTAAATACGCCAAGAGATAGTGCTCCCATCACTTCCCCTCAGGAGACACATCTGGGCAGGCCCATCCTTTTGGACAGCTGTGAGCGAGTTCTCAACTTTGAAGCAAAGGGCTTTACAGATAGAGTCTGGAAAAACCCTGCAGACACCAAGAAACCCAAGCTCAGCAGGGTGTTTCCATGCCGAGTGGATAGCGTGGAGGTGGCTTCAGTCCTGTCTGTTCACTAGAACAGAGCTTGAATTTCCAGGCTTCACTCTGCGTGACGTTAAATAATTCTGAACTCCTGACATTGTTGGATTAATATTCCCATTTGCTGTTCATGGCTATTTGTCTCCTTAATAAATGGCTAATTTAAAATGCTGTGTCTTTGCTCTGAGCTCTCTACCTGCTGTTCCATGCCGCTGATTGAGCTGGTTCTGCTTTTTTGCATTAGCCTCATTTCCACAGCCCTGAGTTGTGGAGTGGAAACGTTGCATCATTGCAAAACCTATTCTGATGGGAGAGAAGGGAGGTAGGAAGCAGTGAGCATCCACCCCCTGAGGCAGGGGGGGCTGTGATCAAGAGGGGAACTGAAACTGGAGAGCTTAGAGCTGGCTGTGTCTGTTTGGATTAAAGCAGGAGGCAAAGTGTATTTCAACAGGAAGGGCTGGAGGAAAAATAAAAGGTCGTGAGAGGGTTAAAATCCAAGACAACAGCAGACTTGTGTTGTAACTTTCAGCATCATTTCACAATGTTGAAAGCAAACAGTACTAATTACACTGGTCTCCAGAGATGGTCCCAAATTTCCTGTCTGATTAACTTCTGTGTTTTCCTGGCATTTGGCATTAACTTGCATCAATCTTTAACCGCTCTGTAGGAATTTACAGTAAAGGGCCATTTAGAGGCAGGCAGACTGTAAATGCAAGGCTCGCTGGGCTCAAGGACCCCGTGTAATGATGAAAAACTCCTTTCTCTTGGCAGGAATCTCCCCCTGTCAAAGACGGCCACTCCAAAGACTCCGCTTTGAACAGCAGTGCCATGGGGAAGGAGGGTAAAGATGGTGCTGAAAGGTGAGCCTGACCCCCTGGTGTCCTCCTTCCAGGTTTGAACGGTGCAGAGTCCCAACATCCCCTCTGCCAAACCATCCTTGGGGCTGCCTGCTCTGCCCTAAACCTCCTGCATGTTGTCTAAACTTCTGAGCCCACTTTATTGTACAGCCAGTGCGTGGTGGGATCCTGGTGAACCAGAAGGATCCTGACAAGATATCCTTGCTGAACTCAAGGAGCCTGTGGGGGTTAATGCAGCCTGTGTTAGCCATCCTCAGTCCATCTCATTGGCAGTGCTGCCACTGACACTGGCTGCTCCCTCCTGCTTCCAGGGAGATGTGTGAAAAGAGTCTGCATTGCTGTTTGGAATAGTCTTCCAGGGGGAAATTTCTTCCTAACCCTGCTCGTTAGAGGCTGGCTGAGGCCCTGGAGCAGGAGGCTTTACATCCTTTCTAATGCTCTTAACTATCATTTGCCTATGTAAATGAAGAGGTGCAAGCTGTAACAGATGGGCTTCAGGAGGAGTGGAGTGAGTGCTTCCCTGCTGCTCGAGATTGCTTTGCAATTGCATTTCTAAAGCAAAAATAGAGAACAGCGTTGATTTGTGTGTGACAGTCAACTTCCCTCCCCCATTTTCCTATTTTCCTGCAGTTGGTTTGAGGGTTTTAAACCCTACAGTGAAGGAGACAACACAGGAGTGCTCTGCAAAGCTCACTATCTGCTCAAAGCACTGACTGGTGCACGGGATTTTGGCCTGTGCCTGGGGAAAGCTATAAGGAACATCAGTACTTTTTCTTTTTTTTTTTCTTTAGAACTACAGGCACAGAGAGGACATGTCCTGGCACAAGAGTACCAGCCTTTGGGGGTAGAAATTCTAGAGGGGGATGTACACCAAAAAAATGGTCATGATTTTCTGCTCTATTTTCCTGCAGAACAAGAGCCTGTCATCTCGCCTTGTCTCAGCACAGCAGGTCATGAACTGACTAAGATATGTATGTGTAGAGTGTGCTCAGTCTCTGTACGCTTGAGGAAGGGCTTAAATTTGTGTGCACTAAAAATTTGGTGGATTAAGGAGACATGGAAGTGTGTACTTATAGTAAAATCCTGTCTGCCAGAAATGCGGACAGACAGGTGTTCAGGTCCTAAAGGTTTATCTTTCTCTTTTCCAAGAGATGCTCAAAGCAACAGAGTTAGAGCCAGACTTGTTTGCAAAAGATTTACCTCCAGAGTGTCTGTGTACTTACTGTCATTTGATGAAGGTTATTTCCCTTTTTTTTCACAGGCAGCCACAGTCACCAGATACTTTGGAGTCATCACAGCTGGAGGAAGAGGTAGATGAGCTGTCCCTTATTGACCACAGTGAAATCATGTCTAGATTAACACTGAAGCAAGAGGTAGGTGCATTCAGGGTTTGTTTTTGTACTCTTTGGTTTACTCTGAGCTGAAATCTGACTCTCTGTGTGCACAAACAAGGCATCACCTTTTATTTGCTAGGAAAAACTAGGTTGCAGCAGAAGTGGGGTATGTGTGAAGGCAGCTGTTAAAGTATGAGATTCTGGTGCAGGCAGGGAGCACCAGCAGTGAGTGAGGATTTAGCAAAAGGTGAGATGTCTCCCTAAGAACCAGCACATCTTGTGCCCTTTTCCCAGTCTGCCCCTTCCCACTTCTTCAGCCTCTGACAGTCTGAAATGAATCACCTGAGAGCCTGAGCACAGTAAATCCGGGTGTGGGTGATGGTGTTGGCCTTTCTCTCTGACAGCAGGTTCAGCAGGTGAATGAGCAGGACATGATGTTACTGATGTGGAAAAGCAGCCAAAAGAACTGTTTCTGTGTTTGAGAAATAGCTTTGTGTTCAGCCTTGGGTGCACTCCCAGCCAGCTTTGCTCACTGTGCTCTTGAACCACGCTGTCTTTGACATGCAGCTGGAGGGAACATGCAGGCTTTTGAAGCTTTCAGACTGTCAGGGGGCTTGGCTGAAAAACAGAGAGAATGGATCATTTACTGGCACTTTAGGAGTGTTCTTTGGTCAGCTGAGATGTGCAGGAGAGATTGAGAAGCTTTTACTTGTTCTCTAAGTAGTATTTCATGACTCTTGCCAGAGGGTCACCTGAAAAATTCCCGTCTTAGACAGAGCTGCTCCATGGCTGTAATCCATGGCTGTTTCACTGTTTTGCATATTGAAGTGATAAAGACATTCCTAAGGGAAGCCAGACACAACTCCAGCCTCCTCTGATGAATTGTTTCCTTTAAAAAACATTTAAAAATCAGTGATTTCTGAACATTTGGGACTAGCAGATCTGTGTCTTAGTGTTTTTTTTCTTCCTTTTCTTTCTGATCTACATGTTTGAAGCAGTATAGAACTGTCACTGCCAGCTGCTTCCTGCAGTATGGGAACTGCTGGCTGAGTGGTGGATCAGTTTTGCGTATTTTAAGTTGTGAAATGCAGTAGCTAGAAGAAAGATGTGTTTTAGAGAGTCACAGGGACTTTCTAAAACAGGTCAAGGCAGGGGTCAAGCAATTAACAGGGCTGTTTTCTTCTTCCAGTTATTGGATCGTTTCAGGTGACCTCCAGCCAAATAGTTCCAGATTAGGGAATTAACTCGCGGGGTTTTGATGTTCCAGGAACATGCAAGCTGAATGCATGACCTCCCACCCCACAGCCACTGTGGTACGTGGTCCTGCACTTTGAGACAGTTCACACAGTGCTGCTGCCCTGTTAAAGGTCTTCTGGGAGTATTTGTGGCATTTCTGCTCATTCTTCTGTGGGCAGAAGGTTCAGCTTTCACTGAGCTTCACAACCTGGCCTTAAGGAGTCAGAGACCCCAAGATCAGCCCAGCTCCTCATCTGGGACACCAAATGCTTTATTCAAATTCCAGGATTATCCCAGCACTGAAGACCATGTCCCAGCTTGTGCTGCGAGCAGTGCCAGGAACAGTGTGTGCGCTGCCAGTTGTTGCTGAGCTGGAACCCCAGCGATGTTAAACTAGGCCTAAGGGAGCTTGGGCTGTGCCTGACGTGGCTGTGTTCCCATTGCAGGGGGATGATGGGCCAGATGTCCGTGGTGGATCTGGAGACATTCTGCTGGTGCACGCCACAGAGACCGACAGGAAAGGTACGTGGAGCAGCAGGGCAGAGCTGGGGGCACAGCCTGGCACGGCTTTGGCTGCCTGTCCTCTGCCCCATGGCCACACACAGCTGGGCTGGGGGAGAGTCTGCAGGGGTCCTCTGAGCTTGGCAGGTTGTGTTTATCTGTGGGAGATGGAGGTAAGCTGGATAAGCGCCTGGTGGTTCCATTTAGCAGCGGGGATGGGATTAACTCCTCCCAGCCCTTGCCTGGATCTGGAAGATGAGGCACACCAGTGACAGTGCTGTGTTGGTGTCCCTGTACCTGCTGAGCTGGGCCACTGCCTTCTGTGAGAGCAGGTGTGACCAGCCTGTTGTGCATGGATCCTGTTTCCAATGGTGTTCCTTGTCCTTTGAATTTCAGGAAGTGGTGATGTACTGGAATGGTTGTTCCATCAAAGTAGGAAAAAAGGGATATTAGTTTGGGTCTAATGCAGTACCCGTGGGCATCAGGAGTCTGTTCAGGTGCTGCTCTGCTGACACCCCGTATTTTCAAATTACTGTGCCACCTCCTAGTGCCACTCTGTACCATTTGTGTCCTGGTAGCCACCCAGACCAGTTCAGAGAGGGAATCCACAGTACAAAAGAAGAGACGTGGGCAAGGAGACGGGATGTCAGCAATCCTTAGCTCTAGATTTGTTAAAACCCCTCTTCATCTGTCCAAACCCAGTCAGCACACACATGAAGCAGCTCCTTTCCAAGACCTGTGGCAAAGACAGCCTTTGCAGTGTTTCCAGAGAGTTATTTGAACCTGCCAAACACATTTGTGCTGATGGCCTTAACCAGGATTGATCTCCTTATCTCCTGGGAGGCAAAACACTAACCCTCTGAATCACTCAGCGCTCGTAGTTTAGAGGTTGATAGTCAAAGGGGAAATATCTGTCATGTACGTTTTTAAATGACAGGGGTTTTACTGTAGCATAAGATGTTTGCAATTACTTACCAGCACCATTCAGCTAGCAAGAAAATCCTTCCCCTGACAGCTGTGTTTCCCAGTTTGCACTGGGCATCAAATCCAGGCAGAAAGGACCAAAGTTAGGAACACACCAGAGAGGAGGGTTGTGCCAAGGCTGGAAATGTATATTAAAGAAAATAGTCTAAATGAGATGGTGGAAATATCCCTTATAAACATGCTGAAAGTGGAATAGAGAAACTCTGCTTTACTCCTGCTGTTCTCTGGAGCAAGCATCACCACAAAGAACTTCTCTACTGTTCCTGTTGAAAGACAGCTGCTTGATAAGGGCATGAGTGCTGGACCTCCAGTTCGTGAACAGGGGGCTCTGAGGGTTCTGCAAGCAGTGGGGTGAGAGCTGTGGAGAACCTTTCAGACCTGGGAAAAGCTAGAGCAGGGTTTTATCCACCCAGTGGTGCAGCTGTGGAGAGCTGGGTGGAGGGAGCTCGGACAGGCGACAGTTTCCAGTGCCTGAGCCCGGCCTCACAGGCGCTGCCAAGCCACGGAGCACAGAGGAATTTGTGCTATGCTAACCCACTGTTTGGGTGACTGAGAGGGTTAATGAATTAAGCTTACAATGAGAAGAATTCGGGGCTTGTAAATCAATCAGCCATACGGCACAGAGGGGTAGAGTTAAGAGGCTTTCCTTTAAAGATGAATTTCTTGGCAGCTTCAAGTGCCAGAGCAGACCAGCTGTATTACCTCACATTGCCTTTTGGGCAGATGGGAACCCAGAATAAATGTAACTCCACGCCCTGGTGCATGATGCGTCTTGTCCATTTGAGTTTTCTGAAAAAGCTAAATGACATAAGGAATAGAGACCTGTGGTCTTCAGGAATAAAATCCATGGTCAGTTAAGTGCTCACAACCATACACACTTGCTGTGAGTGCAGGATTAGAGCTGGACAAGGCTTGGGGCTCACACCCGATGGGACCACCCAGCCTCTGTTGTCTGTAACCAAGAGGCAGCAGCGCTTCCTGATTTAAGAGCAAGAGGAAGGTGAGGTTCCTGCCAAGAGAAACACTGCAGGTAGAGAGGTACCACTCTCCCTCTGTGCCCTGCTCCTTCCCACCTCACAGCAGTGGCTGGGTGTTACAGCACATGGGTATGGGGTGTTGCCTGTCGTGGCTGGAACAAGCTCTGCATGTACAGCCGAGCCTGGGCAGGCACAACAGCAGCTTTTGCTCCCTGTCTGCCCTTGGTGCAGTGCTGCTGGCAGGGGCAGGATGCCATCCACTGCACACCCTGCTGCCGTGCCCTGCTTTATACTGGCACTAATGCCTAATGCTCCCATTTTGGCACTGCTGTCCACAGTGACCAGGCATTGGGACTGCGAGTGTTCTGCAGTCTTGACCTGACATCTGCATTCCTGTTTGCAGTTCCTGCTTCTTCAAATTCCATCCTCTGTGCCCATGATAATGCCCAAAGCCTTCGCAATCCTAGGCCCTGTAACAACCCATCCTGCAGATGAATTAACACAGGCTGACTGCGTGCACCACATCTCTGTTGGGGCAGGGTCACGGGTTGTGGCAGCATCAGTTTTTGCAGTGCAATTTGCTTTTCTTTTGGCTGGGAATAATCTTCTATTTACACTGCCCTGGGACTTCCTGGAACTCAGCAAGGGCAGATCTGCAGCACCACAGCATACATGTGTGTTCCTCATGGGGAGGGCAGAGTGACCTGCCTGAGCACCAAAGCCAGAGTAGGCATCACCTCTTGCCATCAGATCTTCTCTTTAAAGCATCCCCAAGGTCTAAACTCCGTTTTTCCTTTACACATTATTGATAGCTCCTGTCCCACAAGCAGGTGTTTTTCACTGACCCTTTTATGAGGCACAAGCCCGAGTGCTGCAAGTGGGAGGCAGGGCCAGGCCGGTGGGGACAGGGCAGTGTCACTGCTGCTCTTGTGCCAAAGGGTCCATCTGCTGGTAAGGACCAACAGCACAGCTTTTCTGGGAAGTTCATTTGTGCCAAAATGTATCCATGTCCTCCTCTGTACATCTGGGTTCAACCTTACAAGAAACTCCTTTTTCTGAAAGCAAGGTTGACTGAGGCTTTCTTGCCTTTTTCCCTAGATCTGGTGCTGTACTGTGAAGCCTTTCTGACTACGTACAGGACATTTATTACCCCTGAAGAGCTCATCAAGAAGCTGCAGTACAGATATCCTTTTACTAGTGACAGTTCACTCCCACCAGGAATCAGAGCTGGACAGTTGTCATGGAGGGAGCTGGTGGCAAGTTTTTTGGTCAAAAGCCTGCTGGCAGCATGGTCAGTGATGCGCTTGCCCTGATGGTGTCCCAGGCAGGAATTCCTTCCCCTCCAGTCTCTCCAATGGGAATTGCTGCAGGCCAGGTCCAGTCACAGTGGATACTGGACCTGAGAGTTGTCTCCTGAGGGTCCTGGCTAGGAAGAGGAGCAATTCAGGGTTTCTGTATGTCACTGGGGACCTGGTCTTTTATTTGGGACATCTCATTTGTAGAGTGGGGACCAGAGCACCTTCTGGCTTCCAGAGGGGTCCTGGGCATTGCCTGCATGGGCAGGTGTAGTTTAATATTAGAGATGATTAAACCATCAAGACCTTGTCTCTCTTACTGCAGTAAACTCAGCCATGAAGATGCTGTGCTCTTGGCCTCCCAGTCCTGAACTGAGCTTGTAACTGGTAACAAGGCAGGGCCCTGATGTGCAGGGTGAGCATTCCTGGCAGAGGATGGAGAAGGCCTCTCCCTGAGCAGCCTGCTGCCATTCCTTGCCCTTGGCCCCTTTCCCGTGGCTCCTTTCCCTGCCAACGGAGCAGGGCAGGGTTTGGGTCCGGGCAGTGCCGAGGCCCCGTGGGCTCTGGTGCTGTGCACCCACGTCAGAGGGAGCCTGACGTCAGCGTGTCCTGCTGCAGCTCATCAGTGCCATCTGCAGCAGAGCCGCTGCTCCGCCTGGGACCGGCGGCCAAGGGCACGGCACGGCTCAGCCCAGGTGACAATCCCATCTGGGGTATCCCTGCAGGCCCCTGCCAGTGCTGACTTACTGATAACCTTGTCCTCTGTCCCTTTGGCCACCTGGCAGAAGGTTTTTCAACCTGTGCTGTCTCCCCTGTCACTGTCCTCATTGCAGCAGATTGGGCAGCAAGGAAGGTAGAGATGACATCTGAGATCTGTTGAGACCAGATGTCACAGACCAGTGGGGGAGATCACTGCAGGGGAGTGCTGCTCATTAAATTCCACCTTAGAGGGAACAGTTTCAGGGTACACCTGCTCTGAATTCTGCCAGGTGAAAGCACCTCCTGACACCCCCTGCTACCAGCAGCTGGTGTCAGTTTAATACCATCTTAATTAGAGCCATATCAGTGTCCCTTATCTCCTGGAAATCGAACACCAGTTTCCATCAGGACAGAACAGTGTGGTGTTCTAATGTGGCTGCCCCATCCCTGGAAGTGTTCAAGGCAAGGCTGGATGGAGCTCCAAGCAACCTGGGACAGTGGAAGGTGTCCCTGCCTATGGGAGGGAGTGGAACTGGATGATTATTAAGGTCCCTTCCATCCCAAACCAGTCAATGATCTTACGGTTCCTCAAGGCAGCTGGGAATTGCACTGATGCTGGTCTGGCCACACTGAGTTGATTCTTTAATTTGCAACCAACATATGAGAAGTTTTGCCACTTCCCGGACACGTTCAAGAAGCGAGTCAGTAAGAACACCTTCTTCGTGCTGGTGCGAGTGGTGGATGAGCTGTGGTGAGTTGCCTTCTTCATTCTGGGATGCAGGGTCAGTAACACACAGAAATCTGGCAGCCGGGAAAATGTGGTTTTTAGGGAAGATATGTTTTTTTAACCCTATCTATAATGACAGCTGAAATCCCCGACCCTGACCAGCGAGACACCTGTAGTGCTGAACCCTCGTGTTGGAAGAACAGGTTCTTCCTGTGTGTCCTAACTGGGTCAGTGGTTTTAAAATAACAAGTAAAAGGGGAATCTCTGGGAAAGGAAGAGCTGGGAAGAAGAGGAATTCCAGTCACCCAATTCTGCTTGTAGGAAAGAGCAGTGACACTCAATACAGATACAAACCCCAGAGTTTGGTGTCTTAGCCCTGGATTTTCCATCTTCCTCTCAGCTTGGTGGAATTGACGGAGGAAATCCTGAAGCTGCTGATGGACCTGGTGTTCCGGCTGGTGTGCAGTGGGGAGCTGAGCCTGGCCAGAGTGCTGCGCAAGAACATCCTGGACAAAGTGGACCAGAAGAAAATGCTGAGCTACGCCAACTCCATCAAACCTCTCGCGGCCCGAGGCGTGGCAGCCAGGTGAGGGAAGGTGCACATAACCATGTCTTGGTCCTCTGAGAGCCAGGGCATCCCTTCCCTGGGAACACAAGAGTTTCCTCAGTTCGAAATACGAGAAAGATAAGAAAACAGGTCACATTTTCTGAGCCTTTGTACTTCCTCCTTGTTTTTCACAGGCCAGGGACACTGCATGATTTCCACAGTCATGAAATAGCCGAGCAGCTGACCCTGCTGGATGCTGAACTCTTCTATAAAATCGAGGTACAGAGATAAGGATGGGCTGAGGGCAGTGGGAGGGATTGGACCCTCTGCAATTTCTGGTATTCCCTGCCAGCTCTCCCAGACACCTGCTGGATTGTAGGGCACAGCTGATCTTGTGTCAGCAAGTGGCTGTGAACACAGGCTGCAGCTCGGAATCTTGGGGTAGAAATCCCGTTTTAATATGTGGTGTTTTCCCACCTCTCTCCTCTTCTTCCTTGGCAGATCCCAGAAGTTTTGCTTTGGGCAAAGGAACAAAATGAAGAGAAGAGCCCCAACCTGACACAGTTCACAGAGCACTTTAATAACATGTCCTACTGGTAAGGAGCTCAGAACAGCCATGGCACTGAACTGTGCTTAACTTCCAATGCCTTGCAAATATTCCAGATATTCCTCGTAGGCTTGGGTTCCTTTGTTACAAATGGGATAATATGTATTTTTGGCCTGGAGGTAGATGCAGAGCACTTATCAAAGACCCCCAGAGCACAGCAGAAATAAAATTCTGGAGGATTGTGGAAGGCCTTGTAACCCAGAGGAAATAATTATCAGTATCACTGAACCCTTGAAACAAACATTCCCCATGCAAATAAACGCACTCTGTGAAATTGCCCTGTCTTTGCTGTGGATTAGAATGCTCCATTTAAGTTGGAGGTATTGTGAACTTTTTAGTATTGGCTCATCCCTGTCAGTGATGAGTTTTCTTAATGAAACATGAGGAAATCTGAGCTCTGCTTAAGTAGGTTTATCTTTTATTCTGTCTGTCTTCCAGGGTCCGTTCAATAATTATGCTACAAGAGAAAGCCCAGGACCGAGAGAGGCTGCTCCTTAAATTTATAAAGATTATGAAGGTATCAGCTTGGTTTTTCCTGTGAATCACACACACTGCTGCTTAAAGGAGCAGGGGAGTGGGGCCCTCTGCTTGGTAGAGCTGTTTGATGCTAGAAGGCTTTTCAGAGCTCTCAAGTAACTGGAATATTCTCCTTCTTTACAGCACTTACGAAAACTGAATAATTTTAATTCCTATCTGGCCATTCTTTCTGCACTGGATTCTGCACCCATCCGAAGGCTGGAGTGGCAGAAGCAAACCTCAGAGGTGAGGAGCAGTGGGGGCTGTGATCTTTGGGAGAAGGGTAAGTGTGGTTATGTGTGAAACAGCTGAGTGGTTTAACAGCTCAGCAGTGTCCCGGGGTGGAGGGATGGTGGATGACTGCTCTGCAGCGGGTAAAATGCCACAGTGCAGGAGGCCTGCAGCGTGGCTGGGCATTCTGAGCTGCACGAGTGCCAGCACAGCCACAGGGGAGAACAGCCTCCTCCTCCTCTTCCTCCTCCTGCAGCCCAAGGCTTGGGGAGGCTGAAGGCAGCAATGTTCTGCGTGAACACCCCAGGGTCGGGCTGAGGAAATCAGCTGGAGGTGTTTGCAGGATGATATTACCTCCCTGCTCTGTGTGGCTCTCTGGGAGGAGGTGACAAAGCAAATGGGTTTGCAGCAGCAAAGACAGGTGTCACCACAGGATTTGTGTCCTGCAGGGCCTGGCTGAGTACTGCACCCTGATCGACAGCTCCTCGTCCTTCCGCGCCTACCGGGCAGCCCTGGCCGACGTGGAGCCCCCCTGCATCCCCTACCTGTGAGTGGGCAGTTCCTTCCTCTGCCATTGCTTCCACACATTAGAATGGTTCCTTCAAGGATTTCTCAGCAGCTGCTGCTGAGCTCAGCCCTTGCCTTTTGCCCAGCATCTGGGGTAAGGCAGCACTGTGCCACGTCAGCCCACAGGCCCTCTCTGGAGCAATTTGTCTGGGCCAGGGTGGCCAGCTGGGGGTGTTTGCATCTTTGGATCTGCTGCTGGGGAATGTTTCCCTCTGGATAAGGTTGCCATTTTGGTGGCAGTGGGAGGCTGTTGTTGGGCTGCCTTTTGGCTGGCCACCCTGCCTTGTGTGACTAACCTCTGTGTCTATTTGCCTACTCCCTTGGCCTGCTGCCCCTTTCCCTCTTTCAGAGGCCTGATTCTGCAGGACCTGACCTTTGTCCATCTGGGAAACCCTGATTACATTGACAGCAAAGTGAACTTTTCCAAGCGCTGGCAGCAGTTTAACATCCTGGACAGCATGAGGTGCTTCCAGCAAGTGTAAGTGCAGCAGTGGGGGCTCTGAGCTGGCTTTGGGGCACCACTGTGGGGATTGGGGCGGGGAGCTTGGACATGGAAGCCCCCGTGCAAGGGGGAAGGGAGATGTAAGGAGAGCTGGGAGCAACAGGGCTCTAATCAGTCTCCTTCCCTCTCTAGGTTGGATAAACATTGTGAGGACATTATTCTGATATTAGTTTTGAGATCCAGACAAGTTTTGCCATTGCTGGTTCCTGTGTTCTCTGGGATATTTGGGGTTTTCTTCAGTGCTGTCTTGCAGCAGAGGCAGCAGATCCAAGTGCTGATTTCTGTGTGATAGGTGCCTTTTTCCCCCCAGTTCAGCGATGGGTTTTTCCCCTTTGTGGTGTGACAGCACTGTCATGAGTACATAGTGCTGGATGTCCTCAGAGCAGGACAGGGGTGGCCCAAAGCTGGGAGAGGTCCCCAGGTAGCCCTTGTTTAACTTCAGCTCCTCTTTGGTTTTCCAGACATTACGACATCAAAAGGAACGACGACATAGTGTCATTCTTCAATGACTTCAGCGACCACCTGGCTGAGGAGGCCCTGTGGGAACTGTCCCTGAAAATCAAACCTCGGAACATCACGAGGCGGAAAACAGATCGGGAAGAGAAAACCTAGGAGGAGGGGTTGTGCGAGGAGAATTGCTCCGCAGAGGCGCCGAGGGCAGCTATGAGACTGGAGTTCAATGTTTGTACCTGCCACTGGATGACACACCCTCCCTCCCAGCTGGCAGCCATCCCTGGGGGTGGGAATGCCGGGTGCTCGCAGCCGGCCGGAGGCGCCGGCGCAGCCGCCGAGGGCAGAGATCGGCCGGTGCTCGCTGCACTCGCCCTCCTCCTCCTCCCGTCCCTCTGTGCCATGAACCAGCTTTAACCCCGGGGACAGAGCTGTGTGGAAGGAGCGTCCCACGCAAGCGTGCTGCTGGTTTGCTGGCCCGTTGCATCCAGGTGTACCCTGGCTCTTGTTTCCATCCGCAAAGCAGGGGCAGCAGGAGCTCAGCACCCACTGACTCATCTCCGGAGCGGCGTCGGGCAGCAGCAGCCGTGGAAGCCAAGGGTTGGAGTCTCCCCTGCAATGCCACCTTCCCAACGTGTTCACGAGGATGGAAGCGTCTCCCGCTGCCTGCCAGAGGAGCTCTGCTGTCAGAGAGCTGCTTGTGTTTACAGGGGTCTCGGCTCACCCCAGATCTCTGGCGCCTTCTTCACGGGAGGAAGGCACCGGTCGTAGATACGGAAGAGGCACTGAAAATGTGGGCAGGGACCCGCCATCTCCAGTCATCACATCCCCCTCCTCCTCTCAGATCTCATTATTTAAGCAACGGTAAATCCCTCTGAACCTGGAAACATGGACTGCCCGGGTACTGGGGGTCACCTGTCTGTGACCCCGTGTCTCTTAGCGATGGTACTTAGCTTTTGCACAGGAAATGCTGTAGGATACAGACTGTACATACCTAGTGTTTAGAACCCCCTGGGGATTTTTGATGCATGTCTGAATACCGATGAGTTTATAGGAAAAAAAAGTGCAAACCAGTCTGTACAAAATCCACAACCAGTGACAATGTTGTTCCAAGTGCTGGATAAAGGAGGCTCCGGGCGGCCAAGTGGGCACTGGCTGCAGAGCAGGGGCAGGAGCCTCGTGAAGGAGCCAGAGGATCCATTTCTGGGTTGGAAATGGGAACCAGGAAGGAGCCCTGTGCCCAGCTGAGCCACCCTGTCCTCCCACCCCACTCCTCTCTCCTCTCTCTGTTGCCAAATGTTTTTCTCCGGGGCTCCCCATTGGGACCCTCGGTGCTGTGCTTTGAGACCCCCACTTTGGCAGGACCCCCAGCAGGTCCCTGTCCCCAGTCCTGCCGTGCTGGTGCCAGCAGGGCAGGGACAGCCCAGCATGGAAGGGCGAGGCAGGGGTGTCATTTCCCACACACAGTGTTAACCCCAGTCTGTTCAGTGTGCCTTATTCAGCCCTTCTGTCCCCCGTCTGTGTCCCACCCAGCGTGTCCTCCCCAGCACAGCCCCCGCCAGGCCATTTCACATCCCTCTTCTCTGTCCTGCTCCAGTGGTTTGCAGCTGGATCGTGGGTGTGAGTGTGCCCTGCAGGTTTCAGCAGCCTTGCAAGCCTCTCATCTCCCTGTCTTGTGGTCACAGGTTTTTACAGGGTTCTGACAAAATCCTGCAGGTTTAGGGCAGCAGCTCCCAAGGAATAGAGACGTGGAGTTCCACAGAGCATCCTTAATTTATTTCTCAATAGCAGCTCTGTGCCTGCTAAAGCCTCTGTTTGTTCTGGGTGAATCAGAGCTGCACTCCTTTCCTTCTCCAAACAGATTGCAAAGCCTTGGCCGGCTCTGCCTGACCCTCAGGAGGGAGCGACAGCCCGGGGTTGTACCCAGCTTGGCTATTTCCCTCAACATTCAGGTATGGGACTCATACAGTGGCCAAGCACAGAGAGACCGTCCCCCTGCCCACGAGGGCATCTTCTGGGGGAGGGGAGTGTGGGGTTCAACACAGTTCTGTGCAGCCCCAGAGCAGGAGGAGCAGGAATCTTTTGTGCTGAACCACAGTGTCCGAGCCAGAACACTTCAAAAGTGGTTTATTTTCATGGCACTGAGGGCACTGGAGCTGTGTGTTGTGTCCAGCCAAGGCTTTGCAATCCCCAAAGGCTTCCCAGGAAGTAATGCCCATGTTTCCTTTGTAAATAAGGTCTTTTAAAAGCCCAGCGTGGCAAGGTGGTGAAAAGGCTGATGAATACACCCAGGATGTGGTGTGGGCTTCACCCTGGTGGCTCTGAGCAGCTCTTGGGTGCTGTGGCCAGGCTCTCCTAGGAGAGCTGTGTGTGGTGGTGGCTCTGGAATCACAACCCTGGGGGTTCAGAGGGCAGAGGGACAGGAGGGGGCAGCTTGTCTTCATCCAGCCGAGTGACCGTGGTACGTGAGGGGTGAGCAGGTGGCTCGTGGGTTGGGCTCACAGGGTGGCAGTGCCTGGGGTTCCACAGGGCTCCTTCCTTGGCCCTGTGCTCTTCAACATCCTCATTAATGACCTGGACACAGGACTGGAAGGGATGCTAAGGAAATCTGCTGACAACACTAAATTTGGGCACCACAGTATAAAAAAGACAGGAAGCTATTAGAGTATTCAAAGGAGGCCATAAGGATGGGGAAGCGTCTGGAGGGGCCTTGTGAGGAGCAGCTGAGGGCACTTGTTCAGCCTGGAGGAGACTGAGGGGAGACCTCACTGTGGTCTTCAGCATCCTCACAAGGGGCAGCAGAGGGGCAGGTGCAGATCTCTTCACTTGTGACCAGTGGCAGGACCTGAGGGAACGGCTGGAGCTGAGTCAGGGGAGGTTTAGGCTAGATATCAGGAAAAAGTCTTTCCCCCAGAGCGTGGTGGGGCACTGAAGAGGCTCCCCAGGGTAGTGGTCACAGCACCAAACCTGTCTGAGATCAAGAAGCGTTTGGACAATGCTCTCACATGGTGGGATTTTTGGGGTGTCCTGTGCAGAGGCAGGAGTTGGACACAGTGACCTTGATGGGTCCCTTTCTAGTCAGCATATTCTGTGATTCTGTGATCAGGGTGTTCCCCTCCTCCCCTGCCAGTCAGAGCTGTTCCAGGTTCTTCCCTGCACTTGAACCCATGAGCCCAGTTAGTACTGAAGGAGGTCTCACTCCCTGCCCTCTGCCAGCCCCCCAGAGCCAGAGGCTCAGCCCAGGGCGTGGGGACAGCAGGTCTGAGTGGCCACAGCACTCCGTTCAGTGGGATGGGGCTGAGCCCACCGGCTTTCCTCCGCCTTCTCCCCTTCCTCTGCTGTCATCCCCAGCTGAGCAGTGTCCCAGCCACAGCTCCTGGCTCATGTCCCAACCTTGGGCCAGGCTTGCAGGGCTGGAGGGACCCTGAAGGAGGGTCCCCTTGCCTGGAGCAGCTTCAGGTTTGCTGAGCAGAGATTCCCCCCCCCCGATCTCCAGGAGCAGTCCCTGGGGAGCAAAAGCCCCAGAATATCCCCATGCAAGACTGGCCACCCAGTGTGTTCCCATCTTGCAGGCAGCCTCCTCAAGGCCATCACCTCTTTTTCGGGAGAGGGAAGAGTGTGAGTCCCCTTTCCACCTGGGGCAGGGAGTGGGGAGAAGCGATGCCCCCAGTCACCAGCCCCCTGCCCCACTCCCAGGCCTCTCCCCCCAAGCAGTTCCGTTGTATTATAGATTTACCACTAACCCCGATGGTGGCATCTTCCTGCGAACATTTCAGACCTGTAACTTTTATATTAAAGACAAATAAAACACCAGTAACGAACCTGCCTGATGATCCTGTTTACAGTGCATGCACAGTCTGTGGATTAAAGTGACAATCGAATCCGCCTCTGGCACTGGTGTGGCCTCGTGTTTTCTCATGTGCTCCCTGTGGTTCTCCTCTGCCCATGGCTCTTTTTCCCTTTATTTTCTCACTGTAAAGTTCTTCCCTCCCTCTGCCAAGATGGCTTTGCCCCAATACAGGCCATACACCTGGGAGGGGAAATCTACTCCTGTCACCTTCTCTGGGCACCGGTGTCCCCCGTGTCAGGGGTTTTGGCTGCCCAGCCCCCGGCATGTGCCCAGCCCGTGCAGTGGCCGTGTGCCGGCAGCCGAGGGCTATAAATAACCCCTGCAGCGGCCGAGCTGCTCTGCGGTGCTATTTCAGTCCTGGACAGGGTTCAAAATTCCTCTGGAAATAATTGTCATGGGCCAGCTCAGGAGGAGAATGCCCAGACACTGACTGGGCACGTGCCCCCCGTGCCAGGGCTGGGCTGTGGGGCCGCATCCCACGGGCGCAGCACAGCGGGAGGGGTCTGTCCACAGCTCATTGTCCCCCCAGGCAGCTCGGCCAGTGGCACCCCGGGGCCTGGGGCCACGTGGAGACTCCCCTTCCCCAGTGTCCTTAATGGGCTGGAACCCTGGCGCCCACCTGCTCTTGGGAAAACCCTGATTTCAGCTATAGCAGGAGACCTTACCTGTCGCAGTGGTTGAATCCACTGCAGGAATAACCAAGAAGCCACAGAGCCCCAGAACAGTGGAGGTCCGCTGGTGGGCAGGCTCAGAGGTCTAAGACCACCCCCTTTTACCCTTTTTAAGTTCATGTTCTAGATAGTTCTCCTTTCCTTGATACCCCACTGGTTGCCGGGTCCCTTGTTCCACCCCTCGCCTTTCCCACTGGTCACTGTCTGTCACCCCACTCCCTCTCCACTCCCTGGCTCCCAAAGGATAGGCTCTGATGTTCTGCCCCTCCCTCGGTGCCGATCTGGATAAAAACCCCGGACCGCTCAGTGTTCTGTGCTCTTTGTTCTGGGATCCCTTCGGGCGGGGATCTCAATAAACCCCTCGGAACTCCATACAAAGGACCCCTCCCGTCTCTTTATCCCCAGGCTCAGTGTGTGTGTGTGGCTGCGAGTATTCCACCTTCTACAGTGTGTCAGAGTGTGTCCGAGTGTGTCCGAGCACGTTCGCACAGCACCGCCCGGAGCGGCTCCGGCGGGACGCGATCGGGATGGACGCGCCGCTCTTTCCACCCCCCTCACACCCAGCGCATCACTTACCCTGAATTTTGTGGTGGACAAAGGTCATGGCAAGGGGAGATGTAGCTCCTTGGTGTGCAGAGAAAACAGAAGCTTTGTCTACAGCTGTACTTTATTTCAATCTGGAAGCAGCAAGAAGGTGGCAATGCAGTGTGTGTGTGTGTGTACTTGTGCGTGCAGAACTACTGCAGAACTGCATACATGGGTTTGTATCTTCTCACATCATTAATGACCAGTGAGGGCTTCCCACACACTTGTTACTTTTGCTCCATGTCCGAGCCCAATCCTACAAGATGCTCCCTCTGCACCAGAGTCCCATCTGGCAGCTCCAAGGGACAGCCCACAGCAATGGGATTCAGCATCCTGCAGCGAGCGGAGCGTGATCCCGCCCTTGGATCCGACATAGCTCCCTGCCCAGAGCTGGATCCAGCAGGACACGGCACCGGCATCTGGTCTGGCTTCCTCCTGCCCTCGCCGGGGCTCGCAGGGCTGAGCAGATGGCTGAAGGCTCCGGGGCAGCTCCTCGGCCCGCCAGGAAGGACGGACGCTGCCCCGCAGTCCCAATAACACTTCCTTGTCACCCGTTTCCACACAAGGCTGCGGCAACTTCACGTGCCCGTGCCCCCCAGGCGGTGAGCCACAAGGAGTACTCGGCACACATCATGTCCCTGGGGCTCAGGGTCCTTGTCACAGATACAGGGACACCAGGACGTAGATGATCCAGGTGATGGAGGCGAACAACCCGAAGAGGAGGCTGAAGAGGACCAGTGACTGCGCCTTTCTGGATGCCACGTATGCCTGGGCCACGTCCCCACGGGCGAGCGCAGCCCGGGTCTGGCGCAGGGGCGAGAAGGGGAGGGGTTACAAGAGACCCGCAGCACCAGGAGGGGCTTCGAGGCTGCCCGGTGAGTCCTTCCTTACCTCATGGGAGTAGACGAGGGCCATGACCCCGGTCACCAGGCAGCAGAAGAGGGTCACCAGCACTGACTCCACCATGTAGTCCTTGGGCAACTGCTGCCCGCGGCCGGCGGGCAACGGCCCCGCGCCCGGCTGCGCGTTGTACTGCGGCACAGGGCGGGTGATCAGAGCTGCGAGCCCCCTGGGTGTGCTCCCCTCCCGGGCTGTGCTGCTCAAGCATCACTTGAGGGCACCGCACGGAACCCCACAAACCCGGGAGGGGAGATGAGGGGTGACCCCCGCTGCAGAGCGGGGCAGGAACACATCGGGGTGGGAGATACGTACGGTGGTGTAGGGCAGGGGCCCGGCCGGGATGCCCGGGGCTGGGAAGGACCGCGGTCCGGGCCCCGGCTGGTAAAAGACGGGCGCTTGCTGGGAGAAGCCGGCTGGGAATGGCGGGTGGAGGTGGTGAAAGCTCTTCGGGTCCGGGGGCGAGTAGGGCGGCGGGGCCCCCTCGAAGGCTGAGTTGGTGACCACCGACACCACCACGGGCCTGTCCCCAGGGCCCGCGGGGGGCTCGCTGCGGGTGCCAGAGGTGGGCAGTGCCCCGGCTGCCCCGCTGCCACCCCCCTGCTCCGCTCCCCAGGCTGTGGGGCCGGGGCCCTGGGGCCCGGCTGGCGGGTCACCGTCCATCCCGCGGAGACGCCTGCGGGGACAGGGAGGTTCTGCTGGGACGGGACATTCCCGGCACACCCACCCCAGCTTCGGGACCCTCTTGTGCCACCCCCGGGGCCGCGGCCGCCCCGAGCCCCCAGAGCCCGGTCCCCTGCCCGCCCCAGCGCCCCATTCCCGGCCCCACTCACGCCGGAGCCCGCGGGGTTCCAACTGCCGCCGGCCCCGGTACGGCCCCGGTACGGCCCCGGTACGGCCCCGGTACGGCCCCGGTACGGCCCCCGAGCCCAGCGTGGCCCCGCGCGGGCGGCGGGAGCGCAGCCGGGGCCGGTTAATCATTGACCCGCTGTTTGCCCGGGGCCTGCGGGCGGGGCCGCCCCGGGCCGGCCACCTCGGCCCTCAGCGCCGGGGGGCTCCGGGTGCGGACGGGCCGGGATCCCGGGGAGGCAAAGGGGGGGTGTCTGCGCTGCCCCCGGCCAGAGGGTCCGAGGTCCATCGCGGCCGATGGAGCCGGGCCTGGGCTCAGGGCGGTCACGGAGCTTCACAGCGATTTGTTCACGTTTAAACTTATTATTTGGTTTTGCTTTAGAATATTATATTTACGTGTCGACTGTGGTGTGTGTTCTGGCTCTATTTATACACAAAATGTACATAAAATTCTGTGTATATTAGCTATAGCTATTCATATTTAACACGTGCGTGTGTAGATATCTGTATCACACCCCACGCACAGGACGTGTGTGCGCACTCTGTGTGTCCGTGTCTTATACATATGTGTATTTGTGTGTCCTGGTGTCTCTCTGCTGTACCTTCAGGTGTTCCTTCACAGTTCCCGTGTACCGCGCTCTGCACACACCTGCGTGTGCACCCCTGGCTACAGGTGTAAATACACCCGTGGGTGCAGGTGTCACACACACACCCGGGGACCGGCGTGCACTCAAACGCTCACACAAGTGCCTGGGTAAGACAGCGTTGTCTGTAATAAGGCAGAGATGTCCGGCTGTCCATCTGTCCGTCCGTGTGCCCGTCCCTCTGTCCGCCCACCCATCTGCCCACCCCTCCGCCCGTCCATCCATCTGTGCGTCCATCTGTCCGTGCCGACGCTCCGGCCTCGGGGCTGAGACCGGACGCGCTCAGCGCACGTGGCCCCGCCCCTTTTCGCAACCCCGCCCCCTTTCGTGACCACGCCCCTTTTCGCGGACCCGCCCCCTTTCGTAACCACGCCCCCTCTCGCGGCACCGCCCCTTTTGCAGCACCGCCCCTTTCATAGCCACGCCCCCTTTAGTAGCCCCGCCCCCTCGCGCGGCCCCGCCCCTCGCGCGGCCCCGCCCCGCCGCCCCCGCCGTTCCTCCCGCCATGGCGTCCGCCGGCGGCCCGGACGCGGAGCGGCCTCACCCCAAGCCCTTCCTCATCGGCGTCAGCGGCGGCACCGCCAGCGGCAAGGTGAGGCCGCCGTGCCGGGGGCCGTGCGGGCCGTGCTGGGGCTGACCCCCGCCCCGGCCGGTCCGCGTGGCGCGGGAGCTGCGCGGCGCCCGCCGGGACATCGCCGGTGCCGGCCCCGGGCTGGGCGAGCGCCGCTCGCTCCCCGCGTCCCGGCACCGGGGAGAGGTCGGGCCGGGGCACGGGCCGGGCTGGGCGCCGCGGGAAGGGTCGGGGTCCTGAGCCCCCGTGCCGCTCAGTCCACAGTGTGCGAGAAGATCATGGAGCTGCTGGGGCAGAACGAGGTGGAGCAGCGGCAGCGGAAGGTGCTGATCCTCAGCCAGGACAGCTTCTACAAGGTGCTGACGGCCGAGCAGCAGGCCAAGGCGCTGAAGGGACAGTACAACTTCGACCACCCGGGTGAGCCGCTCGCCATCCTGGCCCCAGCAGGGTTCAGTCGGTGCTTGGAGCGCAGCTGGGTCTTGCGGGAAGTGCAGGAAGTGGGAAGTGTTGGGAGAACAGAAATGTGCTTTCCCCCACCAAAACATCCGTTTGTCCCTACCCTTGTGCCCGTTGTTACTGACGGCCCTTCTGGAGCCATGGAGAGGTGCGGAGCATCCCAGCCCATTCCCCGCTCTTGAGAGGCTCCGTAATAAACCACATCATTCCCAGATCCTTTCCTGTTATTTCTTGTCCACACAAACAGCTGCTCCCCTCGTCCGGGGGAGTGCTGTGGATTGTAGGCGGGACAGGGAGCTGCCCTCGGCTGAAGTCTGGTGCCTGTTGGGTGGGTAATGGAAACCATGAAAGATGCCTGAGGTTTTCCAATTGGCTCTTGACTAACAGACAAACAAAGTTGCACAAAATTACACAATTACTAAGTGGGTTGATAAAATTATAAAATGACCAGCTTCACCTTTGGGATCTTAATTTCATTGTGTTGTAGTTGCAACTATTTCATTGTGTTGTTAGAAACAACAAACTGTCTCTTCCTTATCTCTGAAACCAAGCACAGCCATTGTCACTTGGGCAGGTAGTGTTGTGTTGCTACTGGTAGGAAAGAATAAGCCACAAGTTCCTTTTTTCTTGGTGAATACTGGGCAGAGGGTTTTTCCTTTGGGTCTGGAAAAATCCAAGCAGAACGCTTGATACAACAGCATCTGAAAGTCCTTCTCTTTAAACTTTCCTCTCACAGATGCCTTCGATAATGATTTGATGCGTTCAACCCTGAAAAACATTGTTGAGGGCAAAACGGTTGATGTACCAACGTACGACTTCGTGACACATTCTCGGTAGGCTCTGGCTTTGCCTGAAGTCCTGGGCTGTGTGGGGGTGTCCCCAGCCTGGGGACGGATCGCTTGGTGGTGGCACGAGGCCTGTTTGTTTAACAGTGTGCTCTGGCTGTTCTCTCCTGGCAGGCTGGCAGAGACGACGGTGGTCTATCCCGCTGACGTCGTCCTGTTTGAGGGGATCCTGGTTTTCTACAATCAAGACATTCGGGACATGTTCCACCTCCGTCTCTTTGTGGACACGGACTCTGACGTCCGGCTGTCCCGCAGAGGTAAAGCCCTGCCGTGCCCTGTTCCTTATCCACCCTCACCATGGGGCAACACTCAGTGCTTTTATCCCCCATCCCAGTTCTGCGAGATATGAAACGTGGGAGGGACCTGGAGCAGATCCTCACCCAGTACACCACGTTTGTCAAGCCTGCCTTTGAGGAGTTCTGCTTACCGGTATGGAGCCTTTAAGTAATTTAATTTGTGGGGTCTTTTTCTTTTTGGGAGGGAATAGAGGAGCGGGGTTGCCTGGGAATTAGCTGCTGTAGGTGCAGCAATGGTGGCTTTTGGTATCTGTATTTCACAAATCCCATGCTTTCCCCCCTGCCTCATGTCTTCAACCATTTTGAGCTGGTTGTTAAGGAACTGAAATGGTCCCTTCTGCTGGCAAAGCACTGTGGAAATGCCTCGAGCACGTTTCCTCACTGCTGGCTGCTGGGGCTATTTTAGTATGGGTCTCTCTGAATGAAACACTCCCACTCTCAGTTTATTCTTAAGTCTTGTAGGAAGAAAGAAAAGCTTGGTTTCCAGCAGCCTTTCTCAAAGGGAACACTGGTGAAAACCTGGGGCAGACCATTCTAGTTCTGCATGTAGTGTGGGGCCAATTTAGGTGCTCACATAATCAAATTAATTTGTAAAAAACCCTATGAGAACAAAATCCAGTATGTGGATTAAAGAAGTTGGAAAAGGCTAACTCAGGCACCTCTTGCTCTAGATCAAAGGAATTCTGGGATTTTAAAACTAGTTCTTAGAAATGCTGAATTTGCCAGGTTTTTCCCAGCTGTGGGGAAAGAAAAAGCAGGAGTGCTATGGTAGAAAAGATCAACAAAACGTTATCAGAGGCAGGCAGGAATTTCACATGCACATTGGTTACCTTGGCTCTCAGCAGAGATTTAGCAAGGGCTTGCAAAATGCTCATTAAAACGAGCTCTTGGCAAACAGACCTTGCCTGAAATGGGCAATGTTTGAAGGCAGCTCAGAAGGGTAAAAGCAAGGACTCCACACCTGACCTGCTGCTTCTACTTGGTGACTCTCTGCAAAGGGACAGTAAGAACAATCTCTGGCCTTAAATCCAGTGCACATTTGCCAGTGTGATGTGTTAATTCATTTAGGTTGTTGCCGTGAAAGAGAGCCTTAACTTACAACCCTGGAGCACCAAGACCTTCTACCTTTGCCCATTTTTCTGGCCTTTGGTTGCTTCTTCCTGGAATGAAGCTGACTTTTCCCATTAACAGGCTCCACCGCTGTTTCTGTTTTGCAGACAAAGAAGTATGCGGATGTCATCATCCCCCGAGGAGTTGACAACATGGGTAAAAGGGAGTTGGGTTCCCTGATTTCCCTGGGGAGACACCTTTGGGGTTGGGAAGAGAGCAGGAGGCACGCTGCTGCCTTGAGTGCCTGCTCCTGAGGAAGGGATTTTTGCTGGAGGGGAGGGAGCTGCTCAGCCTGATCAGGAGGACCAGCTGCTCAGCCTTTGGAAGCCTCTGGAAAAGTGACCTGTTGAGGTCTGACCTCACTTGCAGGCAGCAGGCAGAATTTCATTTAAGGGCTTTGACACTTTACCGTGCCATAAATCAAGTCTCTCCTGATGGGAGAGAATTTGCTGAAAGTCCTTGCAAGGAGTTTCAAAGATAAACAGAGACTTTTATTTGATTTTCAATGCTTCCAGATAGTTGTTTATTAAGTCTTATCAGAGGAACAGAGCCACTAGCGTGACCCAGGTATAGCATAGAAGGAGGAAAAGTAGGAGTGAGTCCAATCAGCAAGATTTACACAGCCTTTTAAAGATATTTTAACCAATAGTTACTAAAAATGTACATTATTTTCACTTTCCTGCCAATTATTCAGTAACGCAACTAGGAACTGCGGAATTTTCTATCCAGTCATTCCAAAACACTTTTACTGGAGAATATGGAGTAGTAGAAGAAGGAGAAGAAGGTCTAGAGAACAACAACAATCCTCCATTTTGATATTTTTTACTCTTATCTATTTACTACAAAGAGAAGCCTAAAACCTCTAAATTTTTCACCCTGTGACAATCTTACATAGTAGTCTATCACCTAATTCACACCACTGTATTTTCTAGTTGTTGTCTGACTGTTGATAAATTTTTCCAAGGTTTGAAGCTAAAACAGTGTTGTTCGGGGGGGTAAGAACCCTTAAAAACAGGCAGAGAAATATTCTCGGCACTCTGGGTTCCTACAGGCTTGTTAAAACTTGGGTTGAGCAGGGCTGGATGCTCCACATTTTCTAGATAACTCAGCCAGGAAAGCCTTCATGTCCTGTATTCCCTGTTCCTCTCTGCAGTTGCCATAAACCTCATCGTGCAGCACATTCAGGACATCCTGAACGGAGACATCTGCAAGTGGCAGCGGGGGGCACTGAACGGGCACGGCCGGACGTACAAGCGGCCGTTCCCGGAGCAGGCGGAGAGCGGCGGCGTCCTGGCGGCCGGGAAGCGCTCCCACCTGGAGTCCAGCAGCCGCCCGCACTAACCCGGCACGTCCCAAGGGTTTGCCTCTGGTCCACACCAACACTGAAGACAACTTTGGGAAAGGACTTCCACGGAATGGTTGGTGAAGTGCCCTTTAAGTTGTCCTAGCAGCGGAGGGGATCCTGGTGGGAATCTTGTCTCAGAGGGGAGAGGAAGGGCTTGGCCATCTATCCCTCTTCCCTTCCAACCCCTCCCTATTCTCCCTGAGATGTCTGGAGTTGGTACTTGATGAACTGGTTAAAGGCAGTGCTACTTGCCTTTTTTTAATTTTCAAAGTGAGATCTAATGCTGAGACTCCCCTGAAAATTAAGCACTACCAGGTGACTAGTAAAATAGCCCATTCCCCTGACGACAGTCATCTGTAGCAGGAAAATCATCTGCCTCTTGGGTGTTTTTCTCTATCCAAGACTAGCTCACATGCTGTTCATTTTAACAAGCAGGTACAGCTTTTACTCTTCTCCGCCTTGTTGGCACCTTGAGTTGTGGCCATGCTCTGCTGCTGGTCAGCCTCCTTCTAACCTGTGGGATCAGAGGGACTGACCTGTAGAGACACCTCTTCCTTGAGACAGGGGTGAGACAGAGGCTGTCTGGGACAAACGGGAACTTGCAGTTCACCAGGGGACAGGCCCAAGAAGTTGAGTGGTTCTGATTCCTAATTTATTCCTAAGCTCCTGAATCTTGCTACACTGTATGATTATTTTTTGTACCCAGATAGTGTGCTGTACCACAGTTACTGAATGTGTGAGCTCCAACTGGATTGAGTTGCTCATGGAAACAGAAACCTGACCTTGTCAGTATTAGTGTGTTTTAGTGCATTTCTGTACTGCTGGTTGCAAATTCTGCTGGGCAGAATCCGTCCACTTCCAGAGATGGCTGGTGAGGTCAGCAAGGGGGGAAACTGGGACTTGGCAGGACCCTCCTGCTGGCACAAGCAGCTGCCTGGACATGTTCTACCCTCAGACAGGGTCAGAGCACTTGCCTTGCACTCCAGCAGCTTCAACTCAAGAATGTCTGGCTTTCTAAAAACAGCAGACAAGAAGTACAAACAGTGACATCCCAGTTTCTGTAGTTTACCCCAGAGAAGCGATACTGCAGCAGCGTGAAGTGTCTGTCTGGAAAAAAACAGCTGCAATGAAGTGCTGGTTGGACCTTTGAAAACGTCCTTGTGATACCGTTCTTGAGTCTGAACTTAACGGTGTAATTTTAAGAATGAGGGTGGGAGGGAAATGTTATTAAGAGGAACTTTTTCATATTTACTAATTTTCTAAAAGCAGGGTTTGGCTGTGTTGGTTGTGGGTGTGTTACTTTGGCTAATAAATAAATGAACAGTGATCAGAAGTGACCGTTTTTATAAAAGGTAATTCTGGTACTTGCACTATGCCAGCACAAAGGCATAGAAAGGAACACTGCTGGAGGGGCTCTTAACAGTTTTTTCTCCCCTTAACTCAGAATCACTACCTTTGGTTCTGCTGTGGCTGAAAATTTAGAGAAAAAACCCAAAACTTAAGAAATGCAGTTTGCACTTTCATCCCTATAGTCTTTTCAACACTGGCAAGGGGTGAAGGTTTGGTGTCTCAGTGATAGTTCAGCGGTACTTCTGCAGTGCCCAGGAGAAGGCAGATCATTTCCTGACTGCTGCTGGGTGCTGTTTAGCTCAGGGGGACATACTTGGAGTATGAGCTACTGCACTGAAGCATTAGCTCTCAGGGCTGATTACAGTAGGAGCAAAACAGTCACTAAAACCTACTTTGAATGACTGTGGTGTTGGATCATACCTTCCTCTGGGGGTGGGGGGGAGCCTTGAATAGCATTCGTTAGAGCAGTGAGGAACTGCACAGCCAAGAGCCCCTGGGGCATGGGAATGCAGCTCTGGCAGCTTTGTGCTGCCCTGCAGGACCTGGAAATGGAATATGGCCCAGGTACTACAGCCCTGCTTGGACACCTGCACAGGGACATCAGAAATTCCCCACTGAGCAATCCCAGTCCTTCACCTCTGCCTTCTCCTTCTCTGTGAATTCTCTGCTGGTGCAGGCCAGGCCATGGGCTGGGTTTCAGTGTTTTTACCCTGAACCCACGTGCACAAGTTGGAGCAGGTTTCCTTGTCAGCAGGATCAGTCCTACCTTGCCCAGAGTTCCTATTCCCATGGGATCTGAGGCGTAATGGCAATACTGCCACTGCTGGTAACAGGCCTCAGGCTTCAGATCAGTGCCACAAGGCCAAAGGATTCTTCTGGCTTTGGTTCAGTACCTGGCTTGCCTGAAGCCTTGTTCAGCTGTAACAGCAATTTTTAATGTCTTTTTATTTTGCTTATCTTCTTAAAAGTGATGCTTATGTCAGATGATTATAAATAGATAATAGTAACAAGTCATTAGTCTATGCAGAATGAACTATTTATAAATGTAGCTTAATGCTGTATTTACATAAATAGAACTGATAGCAGAGCACTGGAAGTTGGGGGCAAACAATGCATTGTTGAGGAATAGGGTCATGGAATGGTGCTGTAAGGCTGCAGGGCCAGCTACTGATTGTTAAAGATGGGCAAGGTTTAGAGCTGGGAAAACCTGGGTTTCAGGCATAACAAAGAAAACGAACAAAAGTATCTGATGTGTTGGAAAGAGTCCATTTATAGTGACTTGTATCATGGGATTGCAGACCACAGTGATAGAAAACACATGAAATAGCCCTAAATGCAATGTAGTGCCAGAAGGAAGAAACCACCATCACACTCCGGGAAAGAGAAGAAATTGTAGCAGCTCTTCCCAGCAAAGGAGCTGGGATGCTACTGACTGAAGTCAGCAACCTTCACACCCTGAGGGGCAGTGAAGGGTGCATGTAACAGGGGCAGACACTGGGAACTGTGCTCCTACCAGCTGTATTACTGTTGAGACCTTTTCTGTAACAGTGTTCCTTTCTTTTCTTCTCCTGTAATCATTAGATCTGGACTACCACAAAATATCTGATGCGACTGTTCTAAGATTTCCATGATGTTAACAATAAACTCTTGACTTTGCACAGAAGGTGTTTCCTTTTGCTGTAACAAGGCTGGAGTGGTCACTGCTTTCGGATGAGGATGTTCCAGGTGTCCTTCCAGCGCAAGGCCTTGAGTTCCGTGAGGGCCAGCGCGGGCTGCCCGTAGGTCACGGGGCTGAAGGTGCAGTACACAAAGTACACCGAGGAGAACCAGGCTACAAGCAGTGCACTGAACATGCTCTTGAGCAGCACAGATCTGGGATGAGAGAGGGAAAGAGCACTCAAGTTACATCAAGGCTGGCCAAACACTTCATGCAAAAGACCTGTGCCTGGCAAATGCCAGGGTATGGCCACTGCTAGAAAAACCACTGCTTTCCCTGCAGCAGCTTGCCCAGGTGACAGGCCTGGAGAAAGAACTGTGCCAGTCCTCCTGTTCAAGAGAACTTTTCTGCTGAAGCTGAATACCTGCAGAGATGATCGCCAAGATGCTGCAGTACCACGGGAATGAGGAGAATCTGGAATGTGAGAGCAGGCAGGTAGTGGTACAGGAAAAGTGTTTTCTCCATCAGGAAGAAGGGCAGGTAATTCACAGCCCAGCCTCCACCACAGATGCCTCCCGCTGACACCCAGAGCTGCCAGGCATCTGCAGGAGACAGGAGATGGGCATGTCAGAGCAGAACAAGCCACAAGCCTCCACCTGGACACACACACACAGTGCAATCAGACCTTCAGGGATGTCGTAAATCTTCCTCCTTCGCCGTAGCAAGTACCACAGGGACAGACACAGGTAGATCAGAGCAGCAGCATTAGCTGAAGCCCAGGTGGCAACATTCCCAAGGAGGTGGATCTGGGCCTGCAGGATACATGATGGTCTAAGCCAGAAGCAGGAACATGTTGTGGTTTTTTTAGGTAAGTTTAAGTATTACCTACACAAACTTGCTAAATTAAGCTCCAGAATGTGCCTGCCTAGTAACCTGGAACAAAGCTGGTTGATAAACTTTGCTGCTTTAAGACTCGTGTAATGGAAGGCATTTAAAATATGCTATTGGAGATGCACTCATCTTCTAAATGAAATCAAGAATGGAAACTATTAAACTGCAATTTACCTTAAAAAAAAAAAAAAAAAGCACAAGCAGACATGATTTAATTAAAAGCAAGCACTGTCAAAGCTGTATCTCATGCTAAAATAAATATCTCACCCCTTGTGGAAAATGTATTAATACAGGAAGAGTCCCTTGGCTGGAAGCTGCAGCTCTGCTCTGACTCCCTCTCCTGGACTCACATCTGAGCTGTTCTGCTTTCTCAACAGCTTCACAGCTACTTCTACCTCTTGTACTTACCCCCGAGGTCGGGTGGAGCCAGTAGGCAATATTGGTGTCCATTGTGATCCAGTCCAGGGCAGAGGAGCTGTACTTATGTTCTGTGTCTTCATTTTTTAATGTGAGTATTTTCCACTAGAAAAAGAAAGGTGAACAGGCGGCTTTCAGAATTGGAACAACAGGTGGGATAGCAGGCATGGGTGAAGAGCTCCAGATGTAAGATGTTAAGTTCCTAACCTGGGAGTGGAGAAACATTTTGCATATCTCATGTGGATACTGACCAATACAACAGTTTTATTTTGCTATCAAATTATGCACTTTCCTTAGTGAATTTCTACAAAGACAGAACGGACCATCAACACTACTCACTGCATGTACCATACATGACAGCTCAGTTTCAGGCAGCCTCTGGGTGCCCAACCAATTTTCCTCCCCCTTTTTTGTTACACAATCACTCAGGTATTCATTACTGGACAGCTCAGGTCTTTAATGCCCTTATAAGTGCATTCAGACACATTTTTTTTTCAGTGAGGAAGCCAAAGTATCAGCAAGGATTAAACAATGAATCCTCAGACCCAGAGTCTGCAGAAATGCTCAGGTTCCTGCTCTGCAGCAGAAGGAAAAATGAAGAGAATAACAAGACACTCACTTGCAATTCTGTGAACTTTGCCATGAAGCTGAGGTTTTTACTGATGTCCATCTGTGTGGGAGAGTGGAGTTCCACTTCCCTCTCTTTTTGCTCTTGGCCTGGAAGAAAACAGCATAGCTCAGAAATAACCACATAACAGGCAGAAAGCTAGAAAAGGGAGAGAGCACATAGGCTCCTCACTCTCCCAGGAGCCCTTCTCCAATACATCATCCAACTGCAACAGCACTTGGAGGGACTTTGTAATGATTCTGACATCATGATAGAGCCAACTGAAGACACATACACACAGAGCCACCTTCACATCACCATGATGTGCCCCCAGTCACAGAAATCTGCCTCAAGAACATGGCTGAGACATACTTTTCCCATATCTGTGCTCTTCCACATTCCACACCATGCTCTGGTGGTAGCCTTTGGACAGCTTCTCTCCAACCACCTCCAGCTGCCGGTATCCCCACTCAGGTAGAGATGCTCCACTGAGCTACAAGAGGAAGATAACTTTTAAACTAAAAATTCTGCCAATCTGAACTTCAGGATGGAAGAAGTTCCCAGGCTCTGCCTGAGCACTGCATGACAGCAAGGGACTGCCAGAAAATATGTGAAGAGTCACCATGCAAAACTGTCTCAACAAATGCTACAGCCATAAAATCAGTGATTCTGGTAAACTTTGTAAAGAAGAATATCTTTAATTATTCCAGCTGGTCTCACAGACACAAAGACTCAGCATCAGTTTGTAAGCCCCAGTTGTGTACAATGGTCACAACCTCTTGAGAAGCAGCACAGCTTTGATGCTGAAAGGGAAGAAGTACCAGTGTGACTACCTTAAAACACACGCTGCTCTTTTGTCACAGTGAGCAAGTTTATTGTTTCCTTTAATTTACTTATTGGGGTTATTTGTTATAGTGGTTTAGCTATTTTGGAGCAGAGTTTTTGAGATTACAAGAACTGCATGAAGCAAAAGCTACAGGCAAATAAACATAACCCCACTTGCCTTTAGCACTGCAGAGGTGTTCACGTGAACAAACCTCACTTCTGACAGAATTGTCTTCCACACATCCGTGTCAGACTCACGATTTACAATTTCCTACAACAGAAAGATGGCTTTTGATCCATGTTGTCTCAGCTGTTTCTGCTGGAGCATGATCAGCTCCTCCCCTCCCTTTGACCACTCACAACTCTCCAGAGGTTCTGTGCTGGCATGGAGATGTTATAATCAATATAGCAGGAAACTTCTTGGGCGTGGGGGCTAAGAGGGGCAGCAACATCATGCCTAGAGAAAACAAATAAAGGAAGATCCTCCACCACCATTTCCCAAATACATATAAAAAGCAAACCCATATGGAATTGGCTTAGGCTGGATTCAGTAATAAAGCAAAAAGTAACTCACTTAGAGAGATTGCACTGTTTACTCTGAGAGAGAGCATTCCCCACAACCAAGAGCTGCCAGGAACAGGCTCAGAGGAAGCCAATGCAGATGCCTGCGATTCCAGGCTGGAGAACAAGCACTGATTGTGACAAACAGAGACGCTGTTCACTGGGGTTTCCAATAATGAACAAATTATATTTGGAAGGGACATAGCAAAAACCCAAGCTCAGAACAACCCCCTTCCTAATCTGAGTGATAGTCAAGTACACGCAGATGCCCTTTGGGAGGCAGTCAGGAGGCAACTTCATACTGCAGGCTTTCAAAGCAGGCAAGAATCTCTGGCAATCAGCCACAGCACAGCGGATTCTCCAGCACATCTTCCTAACTTCCGGAGCCCATCCTTCGGGTAGCAGCATGCCATCAGTCAGTGGAGTTGGCTTTGGGTTAAAAGTCACCCAAAATACTGAATACCTGCACCTGTCTGGAGTGGGGGCAGTGAAGAGGTGAGGATGAAGATGCACAGAGGGGACTCTGTATTTAGGAATCTGCAAAACTACCGTGAAATGTGAACAACTGTGAAATCCTCTAAAAGCCACGAGTAGGGAAGAACAGAAGCAGTAAGCAACCATTAAGAAGTTTGTGATTAGGATCAAATTCCACTGCCGAGTCAACCAGAAAAAAATAAATAAGCATACAGCACCCTTCCTCTGGGCCACAAGGATGCTTTATGGAACTAACCACATGAGGCCCCTCCTAGGCTCACTGGTGTAAAAATCCACAAATAACAGGCAGTTTACGGCATATCTGTGCTTCAACCCCTGAGTGGTTATTCTGAGAGCCAACCCAGCAGAATGAGCCAGCAGGCTTGGCACAGCAGAGCACGAGGAAAGGACTTACGTGTTGAGGTAGCGAGTTGTGATGCCATGGACCAGCTGCACGATGTGCCCGTGCCTGACGGGCCGCGGTGGGTTGCTCACCACCAGCTGCTGCCTGGTGAAGGGACACCCAAGAGAAAATGGTTAAATTATATGTATCTTTATGTAGAACACAACCTTGTCACAACCAAGTTGTTAGGTCATGAAGCTGCAGGCAGGGACAGACATTTAGGCAAGAAAATGAGAAATTAAAGCAGTATCTAGGTTGTACCAGAATGGAAACAAAGCTCATCAAGGCAAAGGTGAGTTAAGGGCAGAATGAGTCAGAGGATCAGTAATGGGATACTGACACTCCAGGCATTAGGTCAGTCTCTGAATCCAGGTCAGTCAGGAGTGAATTAAGGTTATTCCCATGGCACAGCTGTTTGGTGGCTTGTGTGAAACACTAAGTGCTTCTCTGGGTCTGATGGGTACTGTATTACAGCTGATGTCACTTTGGCACAATTATAGGAGAATTAATGGCTTTCTCCACCATACAGAGTAAACTCTCACCTTGCTTCTGGGCAGGGCCATGGCAAGGGGGAACACTGCAGTTCACTGAACTGCTGTCTGTATTTTACTGAAGGACTTCACATCCTCCAGTGCTCATAGGAGTGTTTTGAGTTTGAAGAATTATAAGAATATATCTGGGGTCTGTGGTTCTGGTAAAGCCCCTACTTGAAAGGTTTGCACCATGGACAAACTTTCCCAATGAGGACATGACTTGTAATGGCACACAGTCCTTCTGGTAGGACTCCTTATAAAGTTCCCAGAACAATGTAAGAAACCTACAGAAGCAACTTTTTGATCAGTATGGAATTGTATCACTCAAGGGCTTTTACTGGCTAAACAAGAGCAGAGAGTCCTGCTCTGCACTGACAGTGACAATGGCAAAACACTTCAGCACAAACCAGGCCTCTCAGGTAAAGGCACCACTTGGAATCCTTCCCTATGTGGCAGATCTTACAGCTCACTCCATGCTTCTAATACAAAGAACTACTCATTTTTCAGAAGTGTTTTCTATTCTTTTCTGAGACTCATTCAAGTTTGATGAAACTCATCAAGACACTCTAACACCACGGCTCACACACTTCAAAAAGCAGAGCTTCCCTTTCATGCAAAACACCTGAAGAATCTCCGCTGGTCCTGTGAGTCTTTCAAGTTCCCCTTGTGCACAGCACAGCCCACGTTCCGACAGGAGCAGTTCAGACAGGATTTGAGAGTTCTCAATAATGCTTTTACCACACTGAGGAGGATTGTGCAAAGAGCTGCAATCACTTGCTCAGATCACACAAGGCTTCTGCACCCATAAGCAGCGAAGAGTTATGTCCAATCCAATCCAAGCCCTGGCTGGGTTTTGGAAGCATATAGATTGAATTTAAATTTCCTGCATACTCACATTCCAGGATCTTTGACAATCCACCAGTTGTTCACATCCTTGAAGGGATAGCAGGTCACCTGCTGTTGATGGGAACTCCCTCGGCCATTCTCATACCTGCACAGGAAGTTACAAAACCCCACAGAAGTGTAAAGGTACATTGCTGCACTCACCAGTGGCAGCAATACAAACCAGCACCACATCACTGATCACTCCTACAGAACACAGGGAATCTGAAGGATTAATGACAACATTGCCAGCACCTAAACTGCTACACTTGGACTGGCCGGTGAAGCAGCAGAGCCTGCTTCCACCCTCCCCATACAGACCCCAATTGCTCACCTGATGGGGTAAGTGTTGGTGTGAGAATGGAGCCAGCACTGCACGGGCTTGCCCAGCACGTTCCGCAGGGTGATCTGAGAGCCGTAGGCCACCTCTAAGGGCTGACCCTGAGTGATTCGAGCCAGCCCACCCTGAGAAGGGTAAGGACAGGATAAATACAAAGAAGAAACCACCCAGAGGCTGTTTAAATTCTATTGAGTCACATGCCACTTCAACACAGCAGTATCTTCACACAGTGCCTTCTCATTTGGTTTTATCTACCAAAATCAAGTCTTGCAGCACCATACTCAATAGATAGTAAATAGACACCTAAACACCTAAAAAACTAAAAGACTACAGGGTCCCAGGAAATCCCTAAAGCCACGTTCTAAAAGACAGGCTAAGAACTCCTATCGTATACCACATCACCACATGAGAGTTCAGCACTGTATCTACTTCTGTGGAGTTTCCCGTAGGAAGGGACAAACCTTCAGCAGAAGAGTGAATATATTGCTCTTGGTTCACTGGGAAAAGCTTTTCATCTGTTATTAGGATTTCAGTCATTATTGCTTCACCTTAAAGCAGTACTACAGCAGCAAAATAGTTAAATGACATAAAAGGGAAAAAATATGCAGGATCAGAGGAACAGGACTGAACACCACCTAATAGTGAACATTTCCCCCTCTTCTCTCTAATAAATCAGTTCCAAGACCACATTTCCTTTACCTCTAAGCTGGCTTGGAAAGCACTTGTCATGATCTGGTCATGAGGCCCAGAGCGATACAGCAAAGCCAAGTGAACATAGAAGAAGGAGAGGTACAACCCCATGGGGATGATGATGAGGGCCAGACCCCGGGCTAGAAAATGGCACAGCAAGGAAACCTGGAAGAACAGAGAAAACTCATTGGTTCATGCTCTAGATATTAAAAATTCCAGAACACTTAGCTTGTTTTGTTTTTTCTAAGTTTTCCCCACCACTTTCATTCAGCTGTAACTTTGTGGGCCACTGGATAACTTCCAGCAAGGATTTGAAGTGGAGCTGGCAGGAGTGTGTGAGACAAGTGCATGTTCTGAGTCACACATTACCAAGACACAGATAACAGCAGAAAAGACAATCACACACACATATTGTTCTTAAACTTAATTCCATCTTCCTCAGCAACTGAGCTGAGAACTGTGCTAAGACAGGAGGGTTTCCAGACAAGGAATTTTAGTACAAAAGCCAGCTACAGACAGCAGTGTTATCTGTGGGCTTGAAAGGCTCCTGCACTGAAAAGTTACAAATAATAAATTTTGCATGCTGTGCTACCTACATTTGACAAGTCCTGGTCTCCTATCATGTGCCAGAAGTGGAGTCCTGCAATGGCCAAGAGCAGCATATAGGTAAACAGGCCCATATATTTCACTCTGAAAAGAAAGTGCATAAAAAATGAACATGGTTAAAAACTACACAATTACCTAACACAAGATATAAATATGCAAACATTCTCTTGAACAGGAGGCATTAAAGTCCAGGTAAGACATCATCACTTACCCAACTGCACAAGAACAGGCTACTCCAGTCAGCAAGAGCCAAAACCACCAGCTTCCAGAGAAGGCACTTAAAGATAAATGTATTAAATCACTTGCTAGGCTCAGTTTAAAGATAATTTTACTGTACTAAGGATTACTTCATCCTCTGCAAGGATCAGAGAACAAAAGAGACAAATATCTCTAAACTGAATGCCTGTAAACAGTTATAAAGGAGCATTAAGTGACCTGATATCATCAGTGTTTCTGTGCACAGGAGGAAACCTTCCAGTAAAAAATCTGCGTGGGCAGAGAAGTGCTACCAAGGGATTTTATTTCTATTTTAATATTAAAAAAAGACAACCCTGCTAACAGTAAAATCAGTCTTTAACACTACTCAGGAGAAAACATCTGGGCAGCCATACGAGAGATCAAAGCATTGGATTTTACAGACAGATGAAGTGAGTTGCAGAATGGTTAAGAGGCATAGAAAAACACAGTCTGTGACAAAAAAAATGTCACCATGAGAATATCCAAAAAAGTGGGAGACAATTCAGCTTTACCTGTGCTTTTTCAAATTGTAGAACTTCAGGTAGGACAAAACTGCAAGCAGGATAAAAAAAATCAGTATTGATTCCAGAAGCATGAACCTTGATTGAGTGATCAGAGAGTTCTCTGTTGGAAAAGAGAGACAGACACAAAATTAGAGAAACTTCTCTATAGGCAAGTGCTACCTCAGACTTTTAAATCGTTATCTAACAGAAGGACCTGCCCTTTTAGGGACAGCCCATTCCTACTGGCTGCAATGGGCAAGTGCTGGGTTTAGAGGGACAAAAACCTTCCAGCAAGAGCAAATTACATGGCCATAACTGTTTCCAAGACTAAGAGCTGGGTGAGCAGTCAAGTCTGTCAGGAGGCAGATAAAGCTGCTGTACTTCCTACAAAGGCAAAGAAAATCAGTACTGGGAAATCCAGAGAGGTGCTTCTCAAGGCAGAGTCCAGGCAGTGAGCACAGCAAGCAATGAGCACCGCAACAGAACTGCGGGAAAGGAAGCTGCAATGAGCCAGAATCAGAGCAGCTGGTAGCTAGGAGAGGTGTCTCTTATCAGGCTGCTACAAGGCTGCTGAGAGGCTCTTTTCCTCTCAGGCAGCTGGCAGCAGCCCCTCAGAGAAACAGAACCAGCTGAGTTGTACACACCAGAACAGTGTCAAATCACTGTGCTAAGGACATAGGCTGGTTTGCTGCAGTTTGGACATGAAGAAATTTGATGAGCTCTGACTGCAAGTAGGGTCGCCCTGCTGTTAAAAACCAGTATGTTGTAACTCATCCTGCAAGCCTCTGAGGAAGGGAGTACAGGCCTCCTTGGATACAAGAAATGTGGTTTCTTGTGAGGCTTTTAAGGCTGCCTACTTTGCTTAATATTGAAATGGACTTGTGTAAAGCCTAGAAGGGCAGCCTGCTGCAGAGCAGTGAGGATGGAGGAGACCAGGGAGGCTCAGCACAGACTGACAAAGGCCAGGGCTGACATGTTGTCAGTGTTTTCTGGGGAGATGCTACTCTGCCCTAAACATTCCTAAGGAGAAAAGGGACTCTTTTCCCCATGTATGAAGAATGGGGCTCAGTGGAACAACCTTACCTAAGAGAATAAGAAGAGCAGCTCCAAGTGCAGCACAGTGGGAGTAGTGCAGTTCAACCAAAATCTGGTAGGCTAAAGGCACACAGAGAGCACCAGCCAGAGCTGGCAGGAGTCGCAGGGACCACACAGGAACATTCATGCTGTATTCTGAAACAGAAAACAGGAAACAGTGATGCACCAGTTTGGAAACTTAACTGCAGAGAGGACAGACCAAGACAGAATTTCTTAGCTGTTAGATGAATCTAACTCCTACTTGTACTAATTTGTCCATCTTGTATTGCTTAAACTGCTTGGCTGATTTAGAAAGCTTGTGCTATGAATTCATAGTGCTTTTAGCTTGTGCTAGAGACCTGCAGAAGACTTATTTAAAAAGAGAAGTGAAGGTGTTGGATAAAGTGTTACTTCCACTAGACAGGCAAAAGGAATCTGTCAGTTGCTGAAATTTTGCTTATTTTCTCTAAAGAATGAGACAGTTGAAAACAGCTCTTACCAGCTCCGATCCTGTTCCATAGGAAGTTTCCATCAAATCCTCCTAAGTAACCTACAACATGAACAAGAGAATTTCCAGTCTCAAAACATGTATAAAACCTGGTGCTAAATTGGGAACCATTTCCCAAACACACAGCTTTTCCTTGCATGAAGGCCCTCTTTCCCAAAAGGGTCCTCTTTGATACTGTTCTGTCTGCAGCAATGCTTGAGAATGTGCAGAGGCACAAAGAATATAAATTGGGAACAAGGGATTCTCAGTGACAAAGTCAGATGTATATTTAATCCCTCCCTCCCATACAGACACTTTCATGTTGTGATAGCTACAGAAAGGAACTGAGGCTTGTTGCCTATTTCTTGTCACTAGCAGTTCTCATCTTACCTTTCTCTTTATCCAAAGGACTAGACAGCAGTGAGGTGATGGATACATGGCTTCATCATCCCCCCTCTACTCATGCAACAGCCCCCTAACAATCCTAAATAAAGGAAAACTCAATTCTGTCAAGCTCAGAGTCTCTCATTTGCCTTGTGCCCTCCCCCCATAACTGGATCTGATGATTCATTTCTAACCAGCACCTCTCTCTTCCACAGGAACAAGCAACAGGCACTTCCCAGTTCCAGGAGACCTTACCTCCCAAGGCCAGCAGCATGTGGCCAAAAGGTGGGCCACTGTCATCCACAAAGAAGATCCTCTTCATGTAGAGTGAAACGAATTGGCCATAATAAACTTCATCAAACCTGAGACACCAGAGGCAGAAATATGTCAAATCTAACTGGAATTATCCTGCAGGGATACTTGGAAAGCAAACACTGACTTGTTGGCAGAAAGCTAAGAATGCAACGAAGCACTGAGGCTTTGCCCCTCCTCCTCAGGGGGTTTTATTAGGGAAAGACTATCACCATATTGGGATTGTGCAGCCTGGACAAGAGAAGGCCCACAGGGGTGACTTAGTTGTGGCCTCCTGGTACCTGAAGGGAGCCTACAGGAAAGATGTGAAGAGACTACAAGAGCCTGGAGTGGCAGGACAATGGGGAATGGCTTGACACTGACAGAGAGTGGGCTGAGATTAATTTTTAGGAAAGAATTCTTCCCCATGAAGGTGGGAAGGCCCTGGCACAGGTTGCCCAGAGCTGTGGCTGCCCCATCCCTGGAAGTGTCCAAGGCCAGGTTGGACAGGGCTTGGAGCAACCTGGGACAGTGGAAGGTGTCCCTGCCCATGGCAGGGGGTGGAATGGGATGAGCTTTAAGGTCCCTTCACACCCAAACCAGTCTGGGATTTTGTGACTCTATGATTTACAGAGGCTGACATCAGCCAAGCTGTGCTCTTCTGCTCCTGCATTCTTACCCACAAATGTTTGACAGACAAGTTTGTGTCATTCAGGTAGAAAAGAAACTTTACTCACACCACAGCCCGTGGATAGCAAAACCCCCAAAGACGACTTATTAATCCCATCACAGTCAGTGCCACGAGGTTCACATTGATCTTTGCAGTGACCACAACTGGCTCCTTCAGAAACCCCAACATCCTGTCAAAGGTTTGTCTGAACCTTCAAAGCAGAAGAGAACAGCAGTCACCCTTTGGCACACAGAGCTGAACACTTCACAGAAAGCATCAGGCCTAATTTCTGCTACAAGCAGCTCATGGTAATTCGTTTCCCAAAATCCTCTTGCTCTTCATGTATCTGCATTTCTATTCTATGTACAGGACTAATTGTAAAAAAGTTACTAAACTGACATACTTTTCATCTGCCCTGCTTCCGCCTGCAGTAGTAAGCTAGAAATCCTGTTTATTCTTACACTGGTTCTCCAGAAACACAGCAGCTTAATTCTCCAGCCTATATTCTGCTTTGTGCAAGCAAACCTCACAGCCCAAATTCTGATGCTACTGATGGACAACCCATGTGCTCAGGCACCAGATTACCTCACTAACTGAGCTATTTAGAGCTCAGGTAGCTTTAAAAACCCCCTTAAACAAGTTACTTCCTTGCCAACTTAGGTATTTGTTTGGGGGTGGGGAAGGGAGAGGCAGACCCCTCCAAATCCCCTCTGCCTTACAAAGCTGGTTACTGGAGCACACATATAGGTGCTGTTTAAGCAGAAGTGCTAAAAGCTAGGTCAGAAAATAACAGAGAATCAGCGCTGTGTCTCCTCACCTCAACACAACGGAAAGTTACCAGAACAAATCCATCTGCGTGGCTTTGATCAGGAGAGAACAAAGCGGGATGCGAGCACATCACCACCATCCAGAGCGGTGCCACTGGCCTGGTTTCTCTCTGCCTACAAAACACAAGCGCTGCGTGGAACAGAGGTTTTCAGGAGCCCTTGGCAGAGCTGTGCTCCCCCCTGGGCTCTGTCAGCCCCTCGCAGGCGCTGGGACCCCGGGAGCACCTGACGGAGGCCCCGCTGGTCCCCCAGTGCAGCTGGGCTCGGAGCGGGTGTGCAGCACCACCTCGGGCTCCTCCTCAGGGCACCCTCAAACCCCTGCCAGGCTCTGCACCCCTCATCAGGGGGCAGCAAGACCACCGCCCCACCCCGCCTTGTTCCCTTTTCAAGCTCTCGGGGGGACAGCAGGACTGCTGACCGCACAGCTCGCCCTCAGAGGGTCACTAGGACCCACCGCGCACCCTGGATCCAGCCCTGGATCCTCCCTTGAGTGTTTCTGGGGGGCAAAGGAACACCGACCCGAATCCCCCCCACCCTCCGGAGACATCAGCCCCCCCAGACCTCGCCCACCCCCCTCAGCTGTACGGAGGTGATGGGGGTGAGTGACCGGCGGCACCGCGGAGCGGGGACCGGGGCCAGCATCGGGACCGGGAACACGACCGGGACCAGCACTAGGTTCGAAATTAGGATCGGGACGGCGAGCGGGACCGGGGCCACGACCAGGACTAGGACTTGGGATGGAGACCAAGACGGGGAGCGTGAGCAGGATCAGCACTAAGACCGGGATCAGGACCGGGACCCCCCCGCCCCTCACGGGCCTCGCGCGCCGGGGCGGAGGCGTGGCCCTCCCGCGCGCCGCGCTCCACCCGCCCCCTACCTGGCGACGCCGGATGTGACGTCAGGCGCACGCTGCGACGCGGGGCGGATCCAGAGGAACCCGGATGTGTTACCATGGCGACGCCCGCGTGTAGCGACCGGGCCCGGCCCCCCCGCAATGGCGGCTCTGAGGGCGCACGGTCACAGCCACGGACCGCGGCCGAGGGCGCCACAGCACCCCAAACACTGTGTCCATCCCCCTCCCCACTCTGGGGCATCAGTGGTGTGCCACCACCATTCACACAAACTTAATAGAAAAAAAAAAAAAACCCGCCCAGGTTTCTAACTAAAATAACCAGACAAGGCACTGGGGAATTTGAGAAAAGCATAATCTGCTTTTTTTTTTTAATTTTTTTTTATTTAAATAAGGAGAATTCTTTCATATGGAAAGAGCTAATACAATCACATATTTGAAAGGAGAAACAATAGGTACTGAAACGAGAAGGGCAATAAAGAGTGTGCCGCAACTGGCCTGGTGATTCTGTGATTCAAATTCCGGTCCGAGTAAAAGTTTCCAAAAAATATAAACAGGTTGCACGTTACACAATTATCCATCGTCTGCCCTTTCAAATATCTGGTCTACATGAAAAGACAAAGAGAGGAAAGGCCAAAAAAAATTTACTATACAGGTCATGAAGTTAAAAGCTTTAAGGAGGACAATATCCCCTTGAGAAACAACAAATGCAATTTATACAGAACCAGAGGGAGGATTCCAGCTAAGGACAATGCCTCGAGACATGCTAAAGGGTGAGCGCCTCACTGCTGCAGCTGTGATTCCTGGGGGAACAGCCAAGGACACCTGGAGCAGCCAGAATAAGCCAAGCGAGTGTCTATGGCCACTGGGAAAACCTGGTGGTCTTTGGATTAAAATAAACAACAAAAATAGCTGGACTCTACCGTCTCTTTTTTGCTTCAGTAAAATGCACCTTTTCTGTCCATGGGCCACAACTAAGCACGCTGGTGGCTGTTGTGAATTAAATTTTATTCACAAATGCAACTTTCTTATGAAGAAACTGGGCTGCTGAATAAAAAATAACCAGTGCTACAAGGAATTAACCTGTGCTTAACCAGCCTGGAGTAAAAGGGAGGGTTAAGAAAATGCAACAGAAGGAGGTCCTGGCATGCAAGGGTGCTGGCTGCAACGTGACTGGAGTAGCCTAGAGGTGAGACACAGCAAAAACACTCGGCTCAGTTTGAATACCTATCTATAAACACACAGGAACCACAGGGCAGCTTGTAGCTTTGCAGCATTCCTGTAAGGAAGGCGCTGATGGAGTGAGTGCCTCTGTGTGAACACCACACACAACGGACAGCAAACGCATCCAGAGGTGCTGACACTGCACAGCTGGCACAGCCAGGAGCAAGCTATGGAACATCAACAGCAATACCTGTGTCACTGGTGACTGTGCTGCTTCTGCTTGTCATTTAAAATATACTGGAGTGCTTTTTTACCCCCCCCAGACTTCAACGTTGATTTATTTTTAAATGAAGAGCTAACAGCAGAAGTGGTGAGGAAAGCAGCACTGACTGGGGAGCTGCTGGCCATGACTCACTGTGTGACAGGGAACTGATCACACAGGGGCTTCAGACCCTCTGCTGAACATGAGCAGCGAAGTCAGCCTCTGAACATTCCTGCTTCACCCACTGTTGCTGGAAAGATGGATTCCACCTTTCCCTCCCACTGCACCCTGCACCTTTCCCAGCAGAAGGAAGCTGCAATTTGGTAGCTGACTTCCAGTTAAAGCAAAAGCAACTCACAAAGGAATAAATCAGCAATAAATCAACCCTTCAGGAGTGCAGACAGCAAGCAGAAGGACTCTCTGTAACTGTGTTGATATTGTGCCATCTCCATCCTCCTCTCAATGCTGGATTTTTTATCAGCATTCCAGCTCCCTTGGCATTTCTGCTCCTTTGAGGATCAGAGGCTTTTCCTTTTGACTCCAGAGCACCACAAACTGCACTAACCTTGAACTAGCTTTAAACAAACAAACAAACAAGCAAAAATATATGCCAGAGAAGGATATTGCACCGTAGAAATTTGGGCTCTAAAACTGCTTTCCATCACACAAAACTCCACTAAGTGAGAGAGTCTTGCCAACTGCAGCTGACAGTCACGCAAAGGTGAGGAATGGAATGAAGCTCACATGCATTTCTTGGCCTTTCCTGCACAGAATAATTCAGACATAATATATAAATAGAGCAGTGAAACAATTACTTTTTCACCTAGACCTACAACATCAAATACGTATAAATAAATTCTAGTGTTTTATTCTGTTGGGGGAAGGAATGGAGGGATTAAAAGAGAAAGAAGGGTGACCTTTTTCAACAGGAAGTTTTGTAGTTCTGATGGCATTTACACCAGAGGGACTGCAGTAACTTGGATCTTGCAATAACCCAGTTTCTCCAACACGTTTGACCATTCTGAAGTCATACAGGTGGGAGGAAGGAGGTTAATGTCTTTGTAAAGCTGAAGTAGTGTGTCTAGAGTAGGGAAGAGATGAGAAGAGGGGGGCTCAGGTAAGTCTCTTTAGCCATTAGTTAAGATTCTGGGCTCGTTATTAGCTCGGGCCAGCTGGGCAGAAGGATAAGAAAAAAATCCCAAACAGACAATTCTGCTGTTTAATGGTATTTCAAGGGAGAAAATACAAATGAAGGTGGAATGACTTACTGGTGGTGCAGTCTTTGGAAAACACTGGGAGCAGGACTAGCAGATGAGGATGCAGGTCTGGGAGATGTCTGAAGGTTGGGGGAAATATTTGTCGCTAAATCTCAAACCCTGTACTTTAAGGAGGATGCTAGAGAGACGCTGGCACACTCTGCTCTGAAATTAAAATCCATAAAACCTAAGAAAAAAAGAGCTCTTATTTTTTCTTGAGTACCATGCTATCCCTTTCTCTTCGGGTTCTCTGCCATGATCCATGGGGACACCTGTGCAGAGGGGACATTACTATGCCTAAGTTAGTTTAGGTTTCTAAGCTCTTTAAAGCTACTGTATAAAAATCATATTTATGCCTAGCTTAAAACTTCAAATGCATCCTTACAAAGTTACAAAGGATCTTTTTCCAGAAAGGGAAGAGGGAGGGAAAAAAAAAAAAAAAAAAAAAAAAGCAAACAAAGAAACAAGAACACCTTTCAGATCCCTTCCCCAATACATTCTTTGTTCAAAATATCTTCTTTGGAACCACCACCAAATGACTTTCTGCCACCCAGCAGAGGCTGACGCACAGCCCATGAGCAAGCTATCATCTCCAAAAATGGTTCTGCCCTCACTTCAGAGTGACCAGCCTACTTTACATTTTGAAAGAGCTAAACAACACAAACCAAGTTAGCTGAAAGTAGTTTTTACTTTAGACTACCATCAGGTGAAGGACTCCAAGCCCTTTCAGGAACTTTTAAGTCCGTCCTAAAAAAATTTACGTATACACGCGCGCGCACACACACACACACGCACATAAACCAAAACCAAACAGCCAAAGAAATAAAACCCAACCTCTCCCACTGGGATCTTCCTTGTGTAGATCATCAAATACTGGAGAGGAGTGGTGAGGTGACGATGCTGTACACACACTGTATGCAAATGCATCAGAGTAAAGAACCCTTTGCTGTTCACCTGGGGAAGGAGAGAAGGATGATTCCAAACTGCCTCTGTAACCATGCGCTTCCAACCCAAAACAGGAGGTTCCAAGCGTGCCTTGCAGAGGGGCTCCCTTACCAACACGTTTCTATGCAAATTTTACAAAAGGCTGTGGATTAGAGGAACAGAAAGCAAGACTCAGGGAAAAGAGCAAAGCTTAGGAGAGCAGCCCCGAGGGATGGACACAATATAGGACAAGTCTCAGGAGACATGAAGAATTCAAGCAGCCAAGGCAGGGAGCATGAGAGAGCATCACAACTACAAAAAGTAGTCCATACAGACCCGTTGGCTCTAGCCAACTCTTCTGACCCATGTGCTGTGAGGAGAATTTTTTTTCTTCCTAACATGTTACAAAACACGTTTTGTAAATCTATGATTTACATCTTCTTGTGTGTTTTGCAGTCACTAAAAAAATCTGAAACCCGCAAAAAGGAAAAATCAAACCCCTAGATCTGTATGAGTTTGCAACAGAAATTTGGTGGTTTGGTTTTTTTTTCCTTAAAATGAAAATGCCGAATTTTATTGTGCACAAAGCACCCCAAAGCTGTGTTGAAGTGGTGCAAGTTTCAGGATTTATGCACTGATGTACTATGTCTTTAGTACACATTTACTCCTAATGCAAGCACTGCTTCTAGCTTCAAACAAAAATACTGAAAAATTAACAAATGCCGTAACTGTCCTGTTTTTTTTTAATCAAATAGTCTGAAAGACTAAATCATCTGGGGAAATAACCCAAACAAACTCAAACTCTCAACATAGCACAGAACCATATACAAAACTAAGCAGTTTTGTCAGAACACATTTTAGCTGAAGGGAATTCTTTTCTGAAAGGAATGAGGAAAGCAGAAAGAAGGGGGGGAATGAGAGAACATATAAAAGTTCTGCTATAAACAAAGATACAGCTTTTTTGTAAAAACCTCAGCTGCCTTTAAAATGAAAAACCTCAAACTAACCCCTCTCCCCCAGTTGCCACTCTGCTGAGACAGAAGTAAGGAAGGAGAAGGACAGGCTTTGCCAAGTGAGCGATCACAGCTACCTGTGGATGGGGCATGGGGGGGGAAATAAAAAAAAAATGGCTAAAGCCACTTAAAAGTCACATGATTGGTTTGTTTTAAAGCAAGCAGGTCAATGTCATATCCACTGTTTCAAACTGCTTTGTTGGGAGAGGGGCTTGAATGATGTCGCTGTAGTCAGTCAGTGTGGGGTGGGGATAGATCTGGTGAGATTTTCAGGACATACAGTGGGGTCCAGTCTAAGCTGTGGTGCCTCTCAGGCAGCAGGACCAGCCGGGCATCAGAGGTGCTCCTAGGCCTTGCTCTCCTCCACTTTGACTGCCTGAGGTTTGATCGCTCCTGTGCGCACTGGCTTCATCTGGTTTGTGGAGGCTGTTTCTTGCAGCTTCACTGCTCCCAGATTGGCTTTGTTATCATCCACCCGCTGCTTTGCCTTTTGACACAAAAACCAAAGCATTAGCTAGGACAGACACCTCTAGGCAGACAGAATAAGCAAACTTCATGAAAGACATCAAATTTGCTCCTGTAACACCTCACATTTAAGAATCTCAGTGTCTCACATACTTGGCAATGCAAGTAACTCATAAATATTCTACAGTAGAACAGGTAATCCTCTAATCTCTCCTGACTTTCAAACTACACAGCATTACTCTTGGACTCAGTAGAACACCCACCTAGCCAGGGGAAAATACCAGCTCCCACATGAACCTTCAGTTAACACAGGCCTTTCTACCTTGCTGCCTCTCCTCTGCAGTCCAAGGCACAAACACAACAGTGTAGAAGAGCAGGTATTTTTGGGCTGTACAAAGAACTCAGGTACACTACCTGTTGTACATAGTGTCCTTGCACAGAGCCCATGCTCACTGCTGGTCCCGACGGCTTCCCGCTGGGGCTGGCAGAGCTAGGCCTGGAAATCGAAGAGTCGACAACATTCATGGAGTAAATTCTACAATGGAATGAGAGCCTTATTCATGTGTGAAAGTAAAAGAGACAGCAAAGCAGCAATAGACAGGGCACAAGTTTGTGCTGTGCAGATCAGTGAGCTCCACAGTCCAAACGACAACACACAGGTGGGTTAGGAGAGAAAAAAAAACCAAAAAAAACCTGAGTGTCCCAAAAGCCTCAATGACCTGATGTGTATAGACATATGCACTCCCATCTTCAGGACCATTAACATTTATTCAATGATCCTCTCACCTCCACAAGGAACAAAAGCACACACCAATTCCAACCTTTGAGACTTAGTGAACAGGTAACTTTATGCACTTCCCACAAAGCACCACGTCAGATACACACACTGGCCCACACCCAAAATGAAAGCCATGACCATGCACTCAGATACGAGCATTTGGATTGAAGTAAGCCCATTCTAGACATGAAGACCCAGGTGGATCTTGTACAGGGATGATGGGTGCACCGCATGTTTCTCCCCCATCCTGACTAAGGAGCCCAAGTTCTGTGAACATCTCACCTGTACGTGTGTGAGGATGGTACAGACCCTCCGGAGGACATGCTCTGTTTACCATCGGAGAAATGAAACCCTTTCATTTCCATCTGGGAGGACTACAGAGGAAAATGAGTGAGAGAGAGTATCATCTTTGCATTTACAAATCACTCATTACTTCATATAAACACTCAAGCCAAATCTTTGCCCTTCTCCCCATTGTGCCCATTAAAAGTAGTAGTATTTTTCAGGTGAAGAAAGTGAGGCTTGTAAGTGAAATAATCTGTTTGTATTAAAGCACCAAGCCAGCAGCACAAGCAAATACAGAACCTGGAAGTTAACTGCTGTGCTCTCTCTCCCCTGTAATAAGACAAACTCATTATATGAATCCATCAAACCAGACATGACATTAATATACCTACTCAAATGGACAAGCTTCACAACAGAGTGAAATATCTGGGCAGTATTCCAACTGTGTCTGGAGCTCACCACCCCTCAAGCACTCTGGGGAAACCTGTGTAAACATGTAATAAAACTGGAGACTCCAAACTGGATCAAGGCAGGATGTGGCCCCCTGGAAACAGAATGATGACCAGCAGCAAAACCTGAAAACTGCTGGCTTGCACTTTGGAGATGAGGGGAAAAGGGTTCCTTCATTTTAACAGCAATCCTTGGCTTGGATATTTAAGGATCCCAAACAAGCCATTCTCCCCTTTAACAAGCAAGAAGTAAAACTTCAACGCAGGAGGGGTTACTGAATGCCATGAGCAGCACCAGGACTTAATCCTTACCTCCCTGCTGGCAGCAAGAACAGAAGGTTGGGATCCAGGAGGGAGGATTCTTCGGGGAGCTCCTACAGGCAGGTTTTGCCCCTGAGGAAGCTGGATGGACTGTGGCAGAAGCAGGGGCTGCTGGCCAGAGCCGTAGCGGGGCAGAGGCAGCTGGGAGCCAGGCACAGGCATTGTCAGCTGTGTGACAAGGACATGTAGTTACCTCAATGGCAGTAACAGTCTCGTGTTTGACATGCTGCCTCCCAATACCCTGACAGCACAGCCTTGCCAACAGGAAGCTCCCAAGCAGCGCAGTCTGGCACAGAATAAATTCAAATCACTGTAACGGAGGGACTTTCACACTGAAATGGATGTTCTGGCAGTGCTGCCAACACCCTTATCAGCTGGGTTTATAACATGCCATCAAGTTAACATAACTGCCCTTGGATGGGGGCTTTCCTCCATTCCTAGAGCCCAGTTTCCCAGTCTTCCTCATGGTCACTTCACAGGTCTGTTTTCCCTTGATACAATGCCAGTGTCAGACAGCGCAGTGTCACGTGCTTTTGTTTTTGTGTTTGCTGCCCAAGCCAGAAAATCTCCTACACTTTTACACCACAACATTTTGAGGATCGGACCTCTAGAGAAAGCGATGGGGACCTCAGCTCCATGTTTTGTGGTGAGCTTCAAACCAATGATGGATGTAATTAAGAGCAATTACAAAAGACAACGTAGCTCAGGGCTGAGGCGCCTCCTGTTCCCTCAGATTTTCGCACAATTGCTGGATTTGGGAGGTTCTATCAACACTTTGGAATAAATATATAAACCAATCTAAGGCTGGCAAAAGAAACCAAGTTACTCGCTTATGATGGATAAAGCATTTCTTCAAATATTTACTTTGCCAGTATTCTCCTCCTCACCTAAGTTACTTTCAGGATTAACTCTTTACGTCAGTCACAACATAAAAATCCCTCTGAAACAAAAAATAAACCTTAACAAGTTGCACAAGATAAACGTAAGATGAGTTTAATAAAATTATCAAATTTCTCCAGAGAATCAGAGCACATGCCCACAAACACAGCTATGCTCACAGTAGAATTCAATGTTTTTATGTGAACCATGCTTTATTAAAACATTTTCACACATTGAAATTCCTGTTAGAATTCTGCCAAACAGATCAGCAGAAGTTGTAAATAAGACTTGGACGACAAATGAACTGAGAAGACGGATGAGCCTTTAATATGAGTTCCTAGTTGCCCTGGAAGCTGAGGTGATGGGAGAGATGATTGGGATTTGGCTCTCAGAAGAAGTACTTTTAGGACAACCATTGCATCATGGCCTCCTATGCATGCAGCACTGGAAGGTCTGACTTCCAAGTTACAAAATGACATCTCAGCAGGGACAGACAAGGCATTAGCAACCATCTCATTAAATAAGGTGCTGCATATGTGAAACCATGGTTCACAAAACAGTGTCTCAGGGACATCTTCTGCCTCTTTACAAAGCATTTAGTTCAGACAGACATGTTACAACCCATTCTCAGAAACAAGTGGCTGTGAATTAGCCTGGACCAAAGGAGTGGCTCGCCAGTCCTGCTCCTAACCTGTGTGAGCTGAGAGTCCATCATCTGGGAGGCTCCCATACCAGCCTGGTTTATCTGCCCCTCATAAACCAGTGCCTGGCTTCCGTTCATGGGCTGATAGGGGGACCCAGACTGGGTTTTCACCACCTCCAAGGGCTGCATGCCTGGGAAGGCGGAATACGGAGGCTTCAGAGCAGTGCCTCCTGTCAGGACCATGGTGCTGGGCTGGGACAGACTGGGGTGCATATACACCTGAGACCTGCAGGAGAAAAACATGCTTCAGTCATTATGCACAAAACCTTTGGAGACTGTACAAACACACCCTGCCAAACCGTATCTGGCCTGCCATCAGTTCTCAGACAACTAAACTGACAGCTTAGAAATAAGCTGTGATGCCACTTTCCATTTTAGTTACTAGGGTTTTTTACTTCCACTCTTAAGCTTTTACAACCACGTCCTTGTGTTGCAGGAATATTCAACAGAACAACATTGAGTAGTATCTAATATTTATGTTTCAATATCCCACGGAACCACCTGTGGATTACCAGTTAAGGGAGTATTCAGGGTACCAAAAGCCTGCAGCAGTTTTGCAAACCAGGAAAAAATGAGAAGTTAAAGATTCCAACAGCTATAGCAAATAAGGGATTTTTTTTTTTAAACCTCAGTGTTTAGGCTTCTGAGGCACTAAGTACTAATTCACATTTTTCACTCTCATGCTCCCTACACTGGCACTGTTATTAGGGGAAGGGAACAGCAGTCCAACAAAGGGGAAAGGGAAGATGAGTGTGGAGTATCTGATCAATGTACACAGAAATCAGCAACATAAGAGAGCAAGCCACAAGGAAAGGAAAACTGGAAGCAGTTACCTGAAGGGCTGTATGGAGCTGTACATCTCCTGGGACTGGGAAACAGGCAGACCACCCCTCAGCCCAAGCTGAGCTTGGGCCTGTAAGGATGTGTGGAGGGAAATGGGAATCTGTTGAGCAGCAGCAGCCTGCAGAAGAAATGAATATGACTGAGAGGTACAAGAGAAGCCAGAAACTCTCCAAGGTGGTTAAAAACCAATCAGTTTCCTGCATGAGTCAATCTGCAGTGACAATTATCTACACCGTGCCTTTACCCAGCCCTGCATCATTCCCCAGAACAGCAGCACTGCCAGGGAAGAAGACACTGCACAGGCACCCAGAGGTTGATGCCAGCAAGAGGCATTTGATGGACAGGAAGGAACCAACATGCTCCTCACATAAAGCAGGCACTGACAATCCCAGGTCTCACCTGCCTGTACCCTAGCTTGAAAGAGCTCTCCCCAGCCCTACCAACATCCTATTTACTAGTGAAATTACTAATCATTATTGACTGGCTGGGGAATTTACTGAAAGTCACTTCATCTCACACAAGGCTCAGCATCTGCTTCAGTTAAAACCAGTCCAAGGGCACTGGTACAGAAGGGGAAAAACTCCTCAATTCCCTCCTTTCAGTTTTACTAACCTCTAACACCCACTGGGAAGTAGCATTCAAGGAACCTAAAGGGAGCCACATTTAAGTTCCTTTGGGCTATGAAAGGGAAAAGTTACTCCTGATTTCTTAAGTGCCACCCTGAAGAATCCTTGAAAAACCACTTGCAAGCTGTATTGCTCCCTTACCTGTTGGTAGCTTTGCTGCTGAGGTATCGTCTGAGGGACCAGGCGTGGCTGACTTGCAAACACGTGGCCATCCAGATACAGGGGTGGAATATGGTTACCTGGACATCAGAAAAGGCAGGCTGTAAATTCAAGGTACAAGGGAGACACAGACACAGTAGACTGCAGAGATCTGCAGGTCAATACTATTTCCTACCTCTCAGCAAGTCAACACAAACATGGTACCCATTCAGAAGAGTCTGCAAAGCTCCTACCTCCACATAACAACATCAGCAATAGCAGGATTGCTGAGAATTAATCATACCTTTCTCTAAGAGGCTAAATGTAAACCCAGGTTTCCCACCTCCACAAAAGAGTCAGACACTAGCAGTTCAGAAGCTGGTAACCTGTACTCCAAACTAAATGGCAGAAATCTGCTCTGCAACCATCTCATCTTTGCAGCTAAGAGGCACAGAAAGAGCAAACACGGCATTTAAGACCTTGACACAGGAGACCTAAAAGCCATATTCACCCCAAGGGTGGCACCCGCTAGCCACTCCTGTGCTTCTGTGCAGATCTCAACCACAGGATTAAGCAGCAAGATTAGAGTGGGTGAGGAAGGAAATCACCTGACTTGAAACAATCTGTTTACCAAGTGGAAGCTAGTAACAGAGTCACTCATTACACATTTCACTCTGTTCTTGAATTGAGACATGAGAAAGACAGTGCATACATGAGAAGCCCTTTGGGACCCAGGAGTCAGAGAATCCCAGAACATTTCCTCCTTCCAGAGGAAAAAGCAATTATTACATTAATTACACATACTACCATGACTGAGTTCAGCTTTCTTCCCCCCTCCCAGAGTTCTGCGAGCTGTAAGCCAGCTGTTGTTATTACATACAAAGAGCTGAAGGTGCTCAGAACCTGTGACTTCAATGGCAAAACAAGCAGAGGAATGGCTGATACTGATACTGGGACTGTTGAAGCCTCTGAGCCATAGGTCTCTCTCTTTCTATTCTACTGGGCACACAGTAAAGGGTAAGCAAGATCTATTGAGACATCAGAGAGACTTGCCACTACACAGGGAGAGCTGTCTTTGTATTAAGCTTAGACCAGTCACATTCTTCTAAGTGGAGAGACAGTCATTCTCTCTGTCTTGCCTGAATTGTTAAGAATCTGTCAAACACCAGCCAGCCAGTTACTCTACATGGAAGCTCTTCTCACCATGCTCTCATCTACTAGAACCAGAGGATGACTCCCAGATAGCAACCAGACAATGCCAATGCTGCTGCAGTTTGCAGGTACCTGGAATAGATGCAGAAGGTGCTACAGATGCCACAGGCATAGGAGGCATAGAAACTCCACCAAAAGAGCTGTAGCTGACACCGTTGGAAGCTCCAACACTGGAAGGAGGCTGGATGCCTGAGCCTGCACCTCCTGGGGAGCTCTGTTCTGGTAAACTCGGAGAGTTTTCCCAAGCTTTACGAGCAGACTCCATCTATGGAAACAAAGGACAATAACTACAGACAGTTCAAATGGGGAGGACAGTACCAAAGCCCAGAGCTGCTCATCTGTGTCCTATGAGCTCAAATTCACTGCAGTCTAGACATAGTAGAAAGCTGACAGGTCTGAGGTCACGGGGTTCCACAACAATTTCTAATGGGCAAGAATCCTTCACAAATACTCAAACCCCTTGGTATTTACTCAGCTTCTTGGGTTTGGGGTGGAGGTGGTTTTTGTTTTGGTTTATTTGGTTTTGTTGTTGTTCTTGTTTGTACACTTGGGTGGGTTTTGTTTGGTTTTTCCCTCTCTTTACACCACCAGGCTTCCCAGGATCCCTGAGCAGCCATCTTACCCAGTACTGAAATAGGAAAGCCCTGTTGCACTGGTTCTACAAGCGGCAAGGACTTCCTGCATCCAAGCCTTGAAACACATACCCCTGCACTCATGCTGAACAGCACATAGGCACAACTTTTACAGAAGCTAATTCAAGTTCAGCAATACCTAACAAAACACTCTGGGAAAGCTCTCCCCACCCTACCACTCTGCTCACAGAGACATGGTATGCACACACCTTCAGCTTCCTTACCTTAAGAGTAAGGTCTGCAGTGGGGAAGGACATGGGGTTCAGGCCGATGCAGCGCTGGAGGTGATGATCCCTTCGCAGGATGGGAATGGACTGTGTTAACCCTGCCTGAGGGGAGAGTAGTAAAAGGTGAATACTTGTGAACTCTTAGGAGAATGTTATGAGCCACCGAGGCTGACAGAGGCTCAGCTGTGCAGCTCCAGTAACTGCACCTCAAAGACTTCAGTCCCCTGTAGTACTGCAGGAGCCAAGTACCACATTCAACCAGGATCCATTCTGCTCTTGCAATAAAGGAAGCTTTGGTTACGTGCAAAGACACCCTTCTATGCTGAACTATACCAGCTTCCATTTAAAAAATCAGTTTGATCAGTAACTTCCATTTGCAGAAGAGTTCTCTCTCCTGCGCCGTATTTAGAAACTACCTAAGTTTCAAACAAAACCTATTTCTGAAAAAGCATCTGAAAAGAAACACCCTTTAAGACAAATCTCCAAAATCAAAACCAAACAACCTAGAAACTTGAAGACATTTCAAAAGCACCTTTGTGTGTGTCTCACACTGCTGTCTACAGTTGAGCTACCAGCTGGGCTTTCAGTGTGCTCACTCTTTCACACAGAATATGAAATACCCAGATGGTTGGAATAAGCTGGGAAACCTCCAAAAAGGCCTGACCAGCACGTTACAGTTCTCTGCCTTGCTGCGGCAGATGAGACCTTCTGAGGAAGCTGGGCAGTCAGGGTCTAAACATGCCACTATCTGCATCATGGCCGTGTCCAAGACTTGTGTGTCTCAGGGGAAGAGACTGGTAATCTCAGAGATGGCTCTACACAGGTCACAATGATAATGAAGTCGCTCCCTGCATCACTTCTAAGTTTGTGACACTCATTTTACCAAGATACCTCGAGATTTCCATTTTGGATTTTAGTGACATGTGCTGCCTAAGCATGAAATGTGAAGTCAGATGCAAATATGCTTGCTCTCCTTGGAAGCATCTGAGGTTTTCCTGAGGAGTACCTCCAATGAATCCATGCCAGAAGAAAAAATATACTTACATTACTGGCCAAGGCATCCTGCAATTTGGTGACAGGGTTAGCTGCAGTGCCAGAGGCAGAACCAGGTGGCAAGCTGAAGTCAGAGTCCTGAAAAGGCAAAACACATAAAATTCAAATCCAGGTCCATGGACCACCCATCTGCTCTTCATGGTTAATGACTCTAGCTTGAATCATGACATTACAAACTAAAGATTAGCCTCCATAAGCCTTGCTGGGAACAGAAAACACTTCTCAGCGCTCAGCAGCAGGCAACCCCCAGAGGCACACAAAAGCTTGGCCATAATTTTGTCCCTCATCTCTGTTACCACCCCGGCTGGTCCTTGGGACAGTATTTCCAGGTGGATGCTTCATGTTTGCCAGGACATCTTGAGTACCTGGTTTGTGTCAGTAATGAAATCTAAGGCAAATCTACAGCTGGAAGCTTCCTCTAAATAATCCTTCTGCCTCAAACCACTTTCATGTCTCAACAAGATCAAATCACCAAGAAGATAAAATTAAATTCCATCCTCACTTTAGGATTTACTCCAAATTCAATGGGTGGCACAGGAAGTACAGAATCCACGTGAATTTCCACCCCATTAACAGGGGGAATATTCCCTTCCAGCCGTTCCGTTCCCTCCGAACCCTTTCTGTTTTTCAGGGAGCGTTCGTTGCCGATTGGTCCAGGCTTGTGTTCCTTGTTCTGTCCTGAGCCTTGATCTGAATCCTTAACAGGAAAGCAGAGAGGCTGAGACACAAAGACCAAATAACCCAACCTCAAGCCTTAAAAATGCTATCAAGAACAACACAACCATTTCACAAGGTCTCTCACTCTGCGCTCTGGCTTGGCTGCGAGTCCAGATTACCTTTTTATCAGTTTGCTTCTGCACTTGCTCCTTCTGGCAGTCAGGCTTTGGGTCCACCAGGCCAGCCCCATTCATCTCCTCTGGTTTGAGGGTGCCATATGGAGAACTGCGCTGGGAGGAGGTCGCGGAGGATTCCCGAGACTCCGCGCTCAAGTCAATGCCACTATCCCCCTGGCTGCCTTTAAATCCCTGCTATGCAAAGCACGAAATGTGTTAAAGCCCCGGACTCCGACCCAGCGCCACCGAGGAAGAACATCCCCGAAAACAGCAAGACCATGTCCCCTTTTCAAATCACCGTCCTGGTTAACTGCAAAGGAGTTGGGCCTGACCTGCAGCACCCCTTGGCTGCTCCTTCAGTTCTATACAGCCCTGAGACAGGTGAACTGATGCACCAACCAGACCATGGCTTCAGAGTAAGAAGAAAGTGTCCCACAGAGCAACTAGGCTGAGACTGCCAAACTCACTTCACATGTGACTCAAGTCAAATTTGAACTCTTGGTCTCCAGAGGTGAAACACTCTGGAACTCCTCTGCCCTCCCTGCATTAAGGCTACAGCTACACACTGCTCACAGGCATGAGGCACAAACAAGACCTATGGGATTCCACCCTCCTCGACCACAGTCTGCATGCAGTGATGAGCACAACCCTGGAATAGCTCTACCACAGTTACTCCAGATTTATACCCTCACACAAGCAGTGCTTGGCTCTCTAGGTCAAGATTTGAACAGCATCAAGCTCAAATTATAACTGCAAAGAGACAGTTTAAAATGGCACAAGCAGAGCTGAGAGTCACTAAGCAGAGATGGAGCAATGAGAAGCATAAAAGCCACCTGCATTAATACTTTAAACACACAATACCTGAAGGGCACATGAGGTGCCACTTACCTCAGTGGTGCTAGACTCGGTACCATTAAAGGTATTTACAGGCTTGCTCCAGGAATCACTGCCAGGAGATTGAACAGAAAGTGCTGGAAAAGAATGGAGGGCAGGGTTCAGCTGCTTGAAACACAGCTGTGAGCACACTCTGTACACATGACACCATTAACCTTCCATTTCTAGACATGAGAAAGGGTATTTTCACCACCTCAGAAAGTTAAGTGTTGCCCAGACATCTGAGACATGACGCAGCAGAGAACACAGGGTATGAGGAGTGAGAGTAGAGAACAGGGAGCAGATTTCTTAGGGAACATGACAACAAGAGAAAGACAGGACAGAGAGAAACAAGGGAGGCACTAGCTGTACAGGGCTAGAGATGAGAAAATGTAGGAAAGCAAAAAAAAAAGAAGCCTCAAGTAGATCCAGCCCAACCAGCTAGAAAATGCTGTATAGTAGGATCTTGACATGAAACGAAGACTAAAGAAATAGATTAGGAGACTGACATGGCCAGCAACAGGAGCAAGATGGCTGAACAGTAGAGCTTAGAACAGATGCTACTGCACATGTCTGCCAGCTCCCCCTGCCACTTCCAGCATCAGACAGGAGAGGGTTGTCTCCTCTGAACCATGAACCCCATCCTTGCTGCACACTCAAGGACTCCTCACCTCTGTGAAACCCTTTGGAACAAAGAGACCCAAACTTACCTGGGCTGTTGCTCTCCCAGATCTCTGTGCCCAGGCTGTTTCCAGACACTGTTACATCACTCTGCTCCAAGCACAGGCTGTTCTGTTTCTTAGCAAATCGAGGTGGAATGCGCGACTGAAGGACGCGGGCCTTGGCTGGTGCCTGTGACGGGAAAGGCGCAGGTGTCAGACTGGGAGGTTCTCCCAGTCTAACAAGGCTGGAAAGAGCCACCTTTTGCAGTGTGAGATTTTGTTCTGGCAATAACACAGTGAGAGTGCAAAGTCCCCCACTGCTCCTGCTGCGCAACATCCCACCAACTACAGCCAGCAGCTGGCTTAGAGAGCCAAGCTGCTTTGGATGAAGACCACTCTACAAACTTAATTCCCAATTAACAGTTCTGCTGCAAGCCAAGAATAGTCAGAAATCCAACTCTCCTTTTCAGACCAGCGGCCCTAAATATGTTTCTGGGGCCCAATACAGGATCTGTACTACTTTGGCACTGTCAGCTGTACGTTCTTCTGTTCACACAAACGCTTTCTGGGGCCCTGTTTCTGTCTGCAATCCAAACCATGTAAAAGATCCAACTTTTCTGCCTCCCATTCCTCACCTGAGCAGCCTGTTCCTTCTTCCTTCGCTCCTCTTCCAGCAAACGACGCTGCTTTTTAGTAAGAACCTCAATGAAGCCTTCCCCTGCCATGGAACCAACTTCATTCTCTTCTGCTGTGTTCGACACCCGATTATCAATGATGGTACCTGAACAAAGCACACAGGGGAAAATACAGTGTGCATGTATGTGCATATAAAGCTTTATAATAGCAGTAATTTAAACAGTGCACTCCAAAGAGGATCCATGCCACAGTAAGTTCACCTAGCAACATCACAGCTACATTTTGAAAACAAAATCATGATAGTCTGTTGACATCTACCAGCCACTTTATCTTGCAGGACTTTGCTGTCTCCTCTGCTTCAAGATGAGCACACCTCAGCTGGAGAACTTGAGAACGGGAGCTGTGTGGTAATTCAGGCAATTCTCTTTTCAGAGATACTCATTTCTTGTCTCCCTGCCATTAGCTCAGCCTCTAATTCCCCTCTATGGATGCTCTCTCAACTTCCTTCACACAGTATAAATTTCAAGCCCAAAATACATTAGCATCTTAGAGAGAAATACAGAAATATTCTCCCTCAACACAAACTTTCAATAGAAGAAACATTAGAGACACTGTCAGATCTGGCTGAAAAGTTTGCGTTTAAAAATTAACAACAATTTTACCTTCCATGTTTTTCTATTCAGATACACAAGAATTTTTTCGTTTCTGTAAACGAATGGAAAAAAGGCCCTAATCTGATATTAAAAATTGCACTGGATTGAATCAGTCTGGCTTGGAAGTCAGCCACAATGTGTTATCCTCCTAAAGAAACAAATTAATCAAGACACTCACTTCCATAACTCAGTTCAAACTGTGACAAGGCCTCTCCCTTCTCACTTGCTCTTTGCGCAGTGGATTTGTGCTCCTTCTCTGGCTTTTTACCCGGCCCCTCAGCACTCTCTGAGTTCACATGGGAGGCCCTATCCAAGCTGTAAATGGAATGGCTGCTCCCACCACTGGTGTTGCCAAGGCCTCCTCCTTCTTCTGGAGACCTACACAGAAAGAAGGAAAACAATTTAGTTTTGTCAGTAGAACACGAATAAAAGTGACAAGAAGAAAATGCATGGGGTGTATGTCCACTCCTTCAACATCTGCGTATCAGGTAACACATCAGAAAACAACGTTACCTTTTGCTCTTTATCAGGGTTCCGTTCTGCTGGCTCTCGTATCTGGAAGCTGCTCCCACCCCAGTCCTGACGGACTGCTCTGCAAACCCTGCTGGCTCAGCCTTGCGGCTCTGCCTGTCCACCAGCGGCCTTTGGCTTGAGAAGCTCCTCTTTGCCAGTTCCCTCTTCTCTCCCAAGCTCCCGGTGCCAAGGCCACCTTCCAGCTGGCTCTCACTCTCTGGAACTCCATCTCTTCTCTCTCGCCGCTCACTGAAGTCACTGCTCTCAGACGCTGTCTCCCACTCCTCATTGGCATGGTCCGAAGAGTTTTGGTAGGACAGCTCAGGAGAGCGTCTGCCCGAGACACTGCTCTTCTCTGCAGGGCTCAGCTTGGGTCTCCCTGGCCACTGGCTGGGCAGCAGGTTGGGGCCTCCCTCCTCGGGGTTCCACTGCCCAACCGATTCCCTCTCTTGCCTGAGGCGCCTGAACCGTGGGGGCTTGTCCTGGCGGGGGGGACGCCGCCTCCTGAAGGGCCTGTTCTCTATGTTCTCCTGATCCGCTGAGTAATCCTCCTGGAAAAAGTGCCTTTTGTCATCCAGATGACTCTCATCAAAAACCCGGCTGGAGAAAGAATCCGTGTGTTTGTAAGAGTCCTGAATGTAGTCCCTGTCAGACTGCTGCCTGCTCCCGAAAGCGTCTGATGGAGATGTGTGGCTGTACTCCTGCCACCCTCCTCCCCCACTCCTGCCTTGCCACTGGCTGGGCTCCTTACCCAGGAACCCCCTTCGCCCATAGCCAGAGTTGCTCAGTCTCGGTGGCAGTGATCTCCCAAAGGCTCTTGGAGCCCTCATCTTAGGATCCAGGCTATTGTGATCATCTGAATAGATTTTGTTGGACCTCCAAGACTCTTTGAAGTCTCCCTTTTTCAAATCACTGTCCTCCCTGTCCAGCACAGAGCCTTCATTGCTATTTTCCGAGCCCCTCTGCCGGCGACGTTTGGGGAGCTCCTCGTACTCTGACCCTTCACTGTGCGTCTCACTGGCAATCCGGCGCCTTGGTTTGCCTCTGGGGAAGTCCTCTGGCTGGTTGAACTCCCGGAGCCCTCGGCCCCGGCTGCTCCTCTGGTTGTTGTAGACACCCCTGCTGCTCACAACTGTGCCTCGGCCTCTGAAAGTGAACTCTCTGAAGCCTCTCCCTCGCCCACGCCCTTGACCTCTCCCACCAAAAGCTTGCTCCTCATCAATGAAGATCCAGTTGTTTCTTTTAGTGGGAGGGAGATCACTGGTCTCTCTGGATAGTTTTTTCTCCCAGGTTCTTTCTGGCTTCTCTTCCTCCTCCTCCTCCTCTTCTTCTTCTTGGGATTTCTCAGCCTCTCGTGCAAGACTGGTTTGGGAAGAACCTTTGTCATCCAGCAGGTAACGTGTGGAGTTCAGCAAGGCAGCAGAGTCATCTGACTCATTTTCTGCCTTCTGAACAGCTGCCTTCTCCTTCAGTGGGCGTGAGCTGTCCTCTCCCTCCAGTTTAACCTTCTCCATCTCCTTCTCCTTCTCTTCCACCTTGAGGGCTTTCAGGACTGGTTTTTTAATGGGGCCCGACCGCCGTGTCCTCCCCATTTGCTCCTGGTGCTGCCCGCTGGTGTTGCGGCTCTCAGGAGCCCACTCTGCTGTCTCTTCAGTGGCCTGTTTGGTACTGGCTCCTTCTTTCTTCCATGGGTCAGCACTGAACGACTGCTCATCCCGGGGCACTTCTTCAGCAGCTTCTGCTGCTGTCTCCGCAGGTTTCTGATGGTGGCTGATATCCCAACCATTATATTCAGGCTTCTTCTCTGCTTGGATAAAATCAGGCTCGAGGGGCGAACACCTCAGGTTCGCATGGCGGCTGCCAGCAGTACAGGCTTCCTGCACGCTCTCCTGATGCTGAAACAGGAGATCCTGGCCTATCCTCTGAGAAGACAGGCAGCTGTCAAAGTCTGCTTGGGCCTTCTTGTCAAAAGCATTCAAATACTCCTCCCCTCTCTCCTCAAAGAGATCTCGCTGAGTGCTCAGACTCTCCGGTCTTCCAGAAGCAGAGTAACTTTCATTCCTGAGAATGAAACAAACAACAAACAAAGGAAAGTCAGGTAATGCAGAGCACAGCACAGCTCCAAGGGCCCAGGCTGCACACAAGAGGTGAAAAGAAATCGACTGGGGTTTATGCTAAATCATGAGGCATTGAACCTATAAATACCAAAACGCTGGGCAGAGCTGCTGTGGCCCCAGGCTGTACTGGCTGGTTTGTTAAATCAATGCATGATAAAGAAAACAGTCCCTATGATGGGCAGCAAACTTAAGAAATAAAGGGAGATTCTACCTCCAACAACATGGAGATCTGAAAACAAAGAACTGGTTTTAGAATGTCCAAAAAATGTAGGAGATAAACTAGAAAGCATCAGAATTTTTGCCTCATTGTTTTTTATACCTTTCCCATGTAGGTGACAAGTCCCCCTCTCCCTCTGAACAGGCTCCAAGCTGGTCAGATATAGAATTTCTGAATAGCTCAGTCTGTAAACACCTCTACAGCAAAAACACTCAGGAGAGTAAGGGTGCTCCCAGATCAGCACCTGGGCCTGTTCACAGACATCTTTCAGGTCAGCTCTACACCCACTTTTCAGTAGATGACTTACAGCAGCACCTCCCATGGCAGCATGCATGAGGACAGGGGAATTCTGCACTCACCTGGCATGCAGCCCCTCCATGCTCATGCTGTCAGCCTGTTTTTGATGTGACAGGGAGTATCCTTTGCTCTGCAGAGACGTGTAGCTGTCCTGGCCCCACACTGGCACAGGATCCAAGGGAGCAGTTTTCCTCTCTGCCTGCCCTGCTTGACAGTTCTGATCTTCAGACCGACAGCTGCTCCCACCAATGGAGTCCTGCTGAATCATGGGCTTCATAATTCCTGCTCACGACAGAGTTCATGCCATTAGCACCAGGATCTCACAGACAAGAAGAATTTAACAATCTCCTAGCTTGGACTCCCCCTTCCTTCTCAGGCAGCAGGCCACTGCAGCCATGGAAACCTCTCTTGTAAAGGGGAGCCTGTGCTTGGAAAATGCACAGCTGGGAAATACACCTGGAGTGATACAGAACATGACATAGCTCTCAGAGCCCAACCCACATAGACACTACACAGCATCACTGGCTTGGGATCAAGCAACCCACAAACTCCAGGGAATGATTTATACATCCTGATGTTTGCATTCACACCTTTGAAGATTAGTAACAAGATAGGAAGGTACATAGTGCACACAGCTCAGGAACGACAGGGTTTCTCCATCACATCTCCTAAAAGGGGTCTATTAAGATTTCACATGATTACAGTAACTCCAAAACTCATCCTTCTTCTCCAACAGGCGAGACCAGTGGATCTGCTACCCTTTCCTCCAAGGGGCAAGATCAGTCACATCCGCTAAGCTCACAAAGCAGTCAGGGAAGGTCTCTCACTGCAGTGCATTTCAACCAACTTTCTCATCCCTAGAGAATGGATACCAGCCAGAAGGCAAAGTCTGGACAGAGGTTAAGAGACACACCAACTTTCCAGATATGAACCAACTCAACAGCCAAGATAAGCACTGACAACACCTCACCTGAAGGGTGAAGGGCTGAAGGGTAGAAATCCACGGGGGTGCGGCTCTGGGCCATGCGAGGGTCCATGTAGGACGGCATCATCATCCAGCGGGGATCAAAGCCGAGCATCTGTGGGTGCGGCGGGTAGAACGTCCGCTGGGGATGGGAGTGGGACGGGGGAGGATAGACCTGCTGCTGCCAGTGCTGCATCTTGTACAGCTGCTCCTGCAGGGAAGAGGATGGGCCATTGGACATGGCTGTGGTGCCAGGAATCACACTGACATACTGGTCAAGCAAAGGAAAACACGTGCCATCTATCAAAGGCTCAATCCCTAATCAGATAGGAGGGGGGAGCAGAGAGGGGCAATTCACTACCAACTGGGAATGTGGCAGTTGTTAATTCTGTAAATACCAGAGCAGCCGGACTATCACACCACTGTGGGCCAGGCTATGTGGCCAAACACAACAGATCAGCTTTAAGATCACAATTTGCATCTTCTCAACACTCCTATGAATACAGGACAGCTTCCTGTCAAACACCACTTCCTAACTGGAACCAAATACTTTAGAAGATGTCACATTTTTCAGGAAATGAAACTTGAAATTTATTTAGTGTGTATATATATTACTTCCACCCCTGTCAGCTGAACAGATTATATAAAAACAACCTAAACCAAATTAAGAGAGCTGTTAATATTTTACAGTGTTTCCTGTGCATCCTCCAGAGACAGGCTGGCACTTGCAGGTTGTTTCCACATCTCCCACATGGCCAGTCCACCTTCCTTTAGCTGAGGACTGTCATGATGTTAATTTGATTTGACATTTAACTTTTGCTGAAGATCCAAAAAGAATACATATTTGAAGGGAGTTCTATGTATTGAAGAAAGCTTTCAAACACTAAACAGCTCCAATTAACATGAAATGCATCTACTTATGTGTCAAACTTGCCACCATCTTTTTTTGCTAAGCTTACAAGTGTCAGATACTGTAACTGTTTATTAAAAAAGCCAATCCCCAGCTGCAGAGCAAAAGGCTTTGATAAACGCAGATTATATCTACATTATCTAGTCCTCCGGTACCTTGGAGAAAATATTTCCTTCGTGAAACCAAAACTTTTCCATTTTATTCTTTTCAAAGAGCTACTAAAGCAGCAATACAAGCCAGCCAAAACATGCACTGACTCATACATACTAACATCACAGAGGATAAGAGAAAATAAAATAAAACTTCGTGTTCTTCCAGTAGCAATGACCTGTGGTATTATTAGCATGACAGCAAAGACATCCAATTCTTTTTTGTTTTAAGAGCATCTCTTTTCAAGAGTAACATTAAGCAGCATTTGCTGCTGTACATCTGAATCATGAAAATGTCAACCGCTGAGCAACGAGCACAGGAAACATCCATAAAAGAGCAATTACTGAGCTTCCAAGCAAAAGCCAATTGTGAGCTCTTCGCTAAGATCTGCAGCAGAGTTGATTGTATCACATTTCAAGTGGTTATTTTATGAAGAATAGCAATTAACTTAGCATTATCTAAAGCCTGAGTCCTCTGTCCCCTGGTTTGGCCCCGCTGCCCTATAGAGGCTCACTGCATCTGGAAGCAGAGCTGCACAGCACGTATGGCACATACAGCATTGAAAGGTCAGGCAAGAGCCAAGATGCACAAAGCAGTTCGGCTGATGTCTCAGTGCCCCAGAAGAGAGTTTTCAATGCAACAAAAATGAAACATTTAAGACCAAACATTTTTATGGTGCAAAGAAAACAATTATTTGAAAGAGCCTCACAGAAAAAAACCCAAGCAGGTAGTAGATGAGAGCAAAGAATCGGCCCTCTGCAAAGGCAGGAGGTGGAATGAGAAGCGTGCCACACCAGAACTCCCTCCCAGTCCAGAAGCAGTCCAGCAACTTGCCAACCTAAGCACAGTTTGCCCTGGCAAGCAAATGGCTGCCCATACAAACAATGGTAAGAGCACAGCAAGCGCCGAGTGAAATGGAAGCAGCTGAACCCCAAGGGTTTTCCCTTCCCTTCCCTTGTCCTGTGTATTCAGTCACTGCAGCAGTGCTGAAGAACAGCAGCTCATCTTGTGCCAGAGAGTAAGAAGAGATGTTCATCAGGTTCAGCGCCAGCCCAAGAACGGAAGCTTCCCTGGGCCAGGCCTACACAAGCACCAAGACAGCCACTGATGTGCTCATGGTTTTGGACGTGGGAAGCAGAACATCCCCAGCTTCTCCTGCTCATGCCATTTGTAAACCAGAGCTCTGCCACAAACCACACAGTCCTAAGAGCTCCCACTGTCAGGAGATGCCCAGACAACCACGCAAGACAAGTCAGCATTTCTGACAGCACTGTATTTTTCTCCTAGGCAAGTGACAAACCTGGCTGAGCCCTACCCACAACAGCTTCAGCATCACAGGGTGCACGGAAAACTCATGTAGCTCATATAGAGCCTTTCTACCCAATCAGTCAGGATACATCCATGATGAGAAGTACTGAAAAAGGCCAGGGTAAAAACCCATTTATCTCCTCCCAGCCCAAAGACTGATGGTGTTGAGAACCCCATGATTCAGCGGGGGTCCAGAAAAGAGGGTTGTGAGCTCACAGCCATTACCTGCTGCTGTTGCTGCTGTTGCTGCTGCCTCTGGAATCGTGGGGGAAGAGACTTCTGGTATTTGTTGAATTCTTGTGCTGGCGAGGGAGCTTCTCTGAGCTCCTCCTCACTGCTGCTTTGGGCTGCTGCTGCTGGAGCAGGAGTCTCCTCTTCCAGATAGCCAACAGAGGTATCCTGCGTGTGAAACTCAGGGGTTGCTGCAGAGAAGAAAACAAGCCTTCAAGAGCCTGCTCATGACAGAGCTGGGAGTGCCCCACCACCACCAAACATACACAGGTGTGGGCACGTCCTGACTGCATGGCTGAACCTTATTACAACCATATATAGCACATCCTCTACCTTGACAGCCTAAAAAGGGTTTTGTCCATCTTGTTTTCGTGATAAATTCTGAGATCCTCCTTTGCTATCAGCCTTCTGCTTAAGCATTGGGGAGAAAGTCCTTTTCCCATTAGTCCTTAAATCTGCCAGCACTTACTGATTTTCTATCTATGGCCATGAGCACTTAATATTATCATCCAATCATGAGAAGCTCATGAGGCCCATTCCAACAAGGCCCCTGCTAGCACAGCTCACTGAGCACAGCAACTAAAGAAGTTTGTATTTATTTCAATAGCTTTTTTTTATTTAATCAACCTTCCTCACCAATGCAAAATACTCTGCAGAATGCAAGAAGCAGCAGATCCCTCAAGGGCAGCTGAAGGGCCCTCTGAACACTCCCTCCCAGGAACTCCCCCACTCCAGGTAAGAGATCAGCACAATGGCAAAAAAAGCAATTTTTACAGGGTGAGGCAGGCAGTGTTTCTGTACCTTTACGGAAAGCATGGCCATTCTCTTGTGCAGTGTTTTTCTCGGTGCTGGGAGGTCGCACATCTTCATTCCCTGTGTGTTTCTGTGTCTCCCCACTCTTCTGAGCCAGTTTGCATTTCTGATCAAGTTGCTTGAGCTTTGCAGCACAGGCTGCCAGGCGCTCCTCCCTGGCGCGCCGCTCCTCCTCCTCCCGTCGCCTCCTGGCTCTCTCGACAGCCTCAGAGATCTCAGAGTGCACAAACTTCTGTCTCACAGGCACCTTTTCTTCTTTATCCTCGAGGGACTGCTGCCTGAGAACACTTCCCAGTGCAGGCTTCTGCCAGAGAAAAAACATTCCTCCATAATCATGACCCAGCTAGCTCCTCTCTCTTGAGCTTTGCATCCCATGCTGAGGATATCCCCTTCTGACCCTCTCCCCTCTATCCTCATGCACAAATCCCCGTTACTGGGGAGAGTTATTGCTATTTGGTTCAGTAACTCCATTTTCTCACTGACAACCCCACTGTTCTGCACCAGCTTCAATTTCTTTTCCCTAGTGGAAGTGCTATGCATAAAGATGTGGATAGGTGGATAGAAACCAAGAACAGAAAAATTCATCAGCATCCCATTTTCAATAAAATGTCAAACTGGCCTCTTAAGGACACAGATGGGCTTCCAGCTCACCCATGTGGGTTCAACCTACCTGGTACTCTGAGGCAGAGCTCCAGCCATTCAGCTTCCTTGGAGGCTGCTGTGAATCCTGCACTTTCCGGACTGGCCGGGACAAACCAACTGAATCATTCCAATTTTTTCCTTCTTCCAAGGTGTGCTTGACATCTGCACTGTCTGCAGAGCTCAGGGACAACTGTCGCTGCCTTCTGGGATCCCAGCTGTTCCTGTCACATAAATAGCTTTATTATTGCATTTGCTACTTGCCTCAGGAAGCACTTGCAGCCTTATCAAGTGGCAAAGGCAACTGACTCTAATAAAAAGGAAAGATCACAAAACGCTACCAGAAGTGATGTGCTTTTCTTTAAGGTGCATAAGGATCAACTCCACTATTGTGCAGCAGGATAAAGGTGAGAAAAGAGGAGGAAAAAAGCCTGGCAAACTGGCAGTCAGCTGCTAGACCTACACATATCCTTGAAGACCACTCAAACACTGGCCAGTAGAATCAACAAAGTCACAGCAACAAATCCGAGAGATCAAGACTCCACATTTAGGACAAGTCTTTAAAGACCCTGGTACTGTTCACTTTTACTGAAACAACTGTAGGTGCAAATAGAGCAACTTCTTACCACTTCTGTCGCCCATCTTTAAGAGTTTCTTCCTCTTCTTCATCTTCACTAAACTTTAGTTTCTCAGAATAATCCACTTCATCATGAATGCCTATGAAGGCAGCAAGGGAGAATGGATTTATGAGAGGAAAGAAACAGGTCTCTTGTCCTGATAAAGCTTATGCCCCACTTTAGCACTAAATTACAGGACACACACGCTTGGCATGAACTACTCGCAAAGCCAAATGTTCAGCACTGGTCCTGGAAATCACAGAATAGCTTGGGTTGGAAGGGACCTTTAATGTCATCTACCAAGCCCTCTCCTCAGTGAGCAGGGACAACTTCAACTACATCAAGCAAGAAATTATGGGAGCGGTGTGGACACACACTGCTGAACAGCTGGGCTGGTCCCAGAGGAGGAGCACAAACAGCCTGGGAATGGGGGCTGCAAATGAGGAGACAGTCACCAAGATAGGCTGTGTGCAATTGGATACTGAATGCCATGACTGAGAAGGCAGGACTAAATCTCCTTCCCAGCACCCACAGTGCTACTCCTCCTGCTGTATTTGGTGTTTTCAGATTTTAGGAGTCTTCAGATCCGGTTCCTTGAGCACAGTGTGATGGAAGGATCAGAAGGATCCATTGTGTCATCATTTACACCAACAGCAATTTCACAACTACACAAAGCTAGAGCATGAAGGTACTTTACCTGCCCATCCATCATCTGCATCATTGTCCAGCTCATCCAGCCCCTTCAGGTTCTCTGCGTTGATGATGGTGGGACGAGGCACTCGCTCCATCTGCTGCCGAACTGGTCGGGCTGGGCGAGACAGGCTGAGCCTGTTCTCTTTTCTGCAGGAAAACACAGATTTGGTCAGAAACAGCAAACAGAAAATTAAAGAATGCAGAGCCAAGTTTGTAACACCAAATCAGTCCTTTTCTACTGTGCACTTATGAACAATGCATCCGAGTTTCTCTCCCTGTCCAGCAGTTTCTTCCCCTTGTCTACCTGGTACGCACTTCCTAGAACTTACAGATCAGAGCTGCAACCCCTCCAGTCCAGGATCACACACCAATTCCCATGTCCCCCTGCTCTTCAGACACACAATGCCTACAGCCTTGCAACATTTCAGCTGCTGTGTAGCTGGAGCAAAGCACTCCTCCTTTGGGCAAAAAACAGGGCTTCCCCTTTGGTGCCTGCAGCTTCACACATGCAACTGCATCCTTGGCCCAAACTCTTGCCTAGTTTAAGGTTCACGTCACACCCTGAACCTGCCTCTCAAGTGGGAAAGTGATGGCAGCCTTACCCATCCTGGTCATTCATTTGGAATTGTCTGAAAGGTACCCGGGGCTCAAGCCGAAGCTGAGGAACGGGGAAAGACCCTCGGTCCAGCGATGCAGGAGTCTCGGATGGCTGTTGTGGACACATCTGGAATGACGCAAAGCAAAACAGCCTGGTTTTTCTCCTTGCCATAGGAAGGTTTACCCAGATGAGGTTACAACACGTGCACAGTAGTGGCACCCGCACCAAGGGGAAACGAACATTTCATATCTGTCTGCCCAACAGGCCACATGCTAATGGTTCCCTCCCCAGCTCCAGAGGCAAAGGGGCAACTTCTCTTTGGGCTGAGCAAGGCTGTGCTACACAAACTAAAAACATGTCAAGAGAAGGATCCCTGAGCAAGCCCCAAAAACCAACCGAGAGTCCAGAAAATACATCTCAGCTGATTTCAAACCCACACACATTCCAAGAATCGAGGACGCACTTGTGGAAAAAGGGTCACTTACAAAAGCAGGTAGCATGTCATGGTATGTGGGTGGCTGGTAGACGTTTCCCATGAACTGCGAAGCCCCTTTGCGGACAGGCTGAGCTGGGCGGAGAGACGGCTCCTTGGGATCGCTGGCGCTCGCTGAGGAGGGGGCCCCGTCTCCAGTGCTGGAGGTCTTGCTGCCCAGCTCAGCAGGGGAGGCGGTCAGAGATGTGGCAGAGGTGATGTTCCTCCCACCGCCCTCCCTCCAACTGGTGACATCTGGAAGGGAGGTAATTAACTATGTTAATATTTGTAAATGCAGGCAGCCACTCTACCAGAAAGTCTCAAAACCTCAAGTGCTCTGGTCAAGCCCTAATTACACTAAGGTTGTAGAAAAATATCAAGGACCAATAAAAATCTCCAACTGTGTTTATTTTCTTAAGAGAGGAGCAGCATCAGCTGGTACTAAGTAATTGCTGCATCAGTGGTGTCCTTATTTGCCAATAAACCTGAACTCCTACCAACTCTGTTCCCCATCTCCACAGTCCTTACCCTGCAGAATTAAGGCCAATTAGATGCAAAAACACTCAAAGAGAAGCCACATTACACCACACACTAATTTCACTGTGGCTCCCCTCGCCCAGGAAGGGGCCTGCTTTGCAACATCACACAGCAATTTTTACTAAACAGTGTAGTAGATGACAATCCATACTTGGCTGTCTGGACCACAGAACATCAGCACCACGTGATCATCTGCTAAGCGGCCTGACACATGTAAGCTCATAGAAAGATAAAAGGAAATATAAGGATGGAGTACTTGGTACTGCTGTGAACTGGCACCCCCTGCCCAAAACAGACTCAATGGTTTATGTGCTGGGATAAGGCAGAAAGACACAATCCTTCACTCACTTTGGGGGCGGAGGCTTGGTCCTGGCCCATACGACGGATCTAAGGCGCCCTTTTCTTTGCCAACCTTGTCCTGCTCGCCAGCTGCTTTCAGCGTCGGAAATTCCTCGGGAGAGAAGGATAACAGTCGGCTTGAGGCCCTTGAACCTGTCAGACAAATAAGTGTTAGACTCAGAGAAGATCCTTCCACTGTTTCAACTCCCTTATGAGATCAGCCTGGAAATGTGTTTCCTGGGAATCTGGGCCTCTGGCATATTTAAACCCAAATTACTATCGTACCAGCACCTCACTTCACATCCCCAACACTCTCAGACACTGTCACCAACACGACAACACATGTCCTCACCCAGCACTCCTACACTCAGGATCTTTATTTATTCTCACATTCAATGAAGTCAGTGAACTTTCTCAGCTTCCGAATATTTTTGTGAAGTACAGAACTTAGACAGAGGCAGAGATATAAATTCTGCAAGATCACTCGTAAATGATACCCTGCTATCAAGTATTTGACATTTATATTGAGACTCTGCTCACACCTCACTCTGCCAGGGAAGCAAATTGTTAAAATTTCTGTCGATGTATCATCAGTGAAAGATCACAGGTAAGGACAGATGTGCTACGCTCTCCTCCCTGCTGCAGCACTTTCAAGATGCAGATCACTGGCCAGATCAGGCCAGGTTCATTTCTAGTCACTGGAAATTGTCTTGCTGAGTCATCAGTCACCCCAGAACAACAGTTCTCTGTCAATTCTAAAGACCTGCCAGTGACTGGAACACAAAACACAGCAATTCTCCTAAATCTGTTGGCAAGATAACACTGAAAAAAAGGAAATTGCTAGCATTACTGTACTATTAGACATTAAAAGAATTGCTTTTTCTGAGAACTGTTTCTCAGTGTTACTTGGCTAATGCTCTCTAAAAAAGGCATTTCAGAATTATATTAGAAGCATCAGCAATGAGTACTGAAGACTTGCAAGAGTCTCATCCTTCTCCTTCCTTGTCCTGAAGAGTCAAGACAGACTGGCTTAAGTCATTTTTATTTTCTGGAACTTGCACACTGCACAAGACCTCCCATGTGAAATTTCCAGGGAAGACTCTGCAACAGCTGCCCAAAACACCCTCAATTTCAGACAGATGAAATTACTTGAGAAGGACTTTGCCTAAATACATCACAACGTAGCTAAGACTTCCTGAAGAGTTCTGATTTTTACTGAACTAGAACGGCACAGGTAAGTGTCTTTCAGGGGAGACATCCACCCCCAGGTAAGGCTGCACCATGTAAGAACTATTTATGTGCAGCCATTAACAATTTGTACTCTAACCCTGAGCAGCATCACACTGAAAAAAGTCTGGTGCCTCTTTTTTTCCCTCCAAATGTCCCTTATACAGAAAACACAGGCATGGAGAAGTCCATAATTAATTTATTAGACCACTTTTCTTCAGGATACACCCTCCAAAGGAGGGTGCAGCCCTCTTCTAAGACATAAAAAGAACAAAAAGCAAGAGACTCTCCTCTTCGTAATATCTGAATTAGCTTAGAAGGAAAAGCAATTGTTCAGTGCCACTAGAAAAGAGGTGCAAGCATGGGATGGCCTAAGAAATCCTTTCAGACAGATTTCTGCTGCTTCTGTGATTCAATTATCTTCTAATTAAGCTGCCCTTAGCCACATAGGCAACTGTTTTCTTGGATTGAGAACTCTCCATTGTTAAGTGTGACCTAGAATGAGTTTTCAAAAAATCTTTTAAGAACATCGTTAGATGATCAGATTTCAAAATGACTGTTCAGGAGGTCTACACAGCAAGACTCAAGAAAGTACCAATTAACCAAACAAGACAGTCTTTGCACTGGCCACCAACCTCAGGCAAGTACAAGTTTCTGCTTTAACATTTAGCCTTCAAGAAACACCCTCTCAATTAAGGGCCTCATTTAATTTAGGGTAAACTTGTCCCCCCTGTTTCTGCAATCAGCAGCTGTCTCTTCAGTTTTTTCAAATCTCTCTGCAATTTCACTTGACAAGTGAATGGTTCCAGGTCTGTTCACATTAAAAGTGGAACTGAGCTGTTATTCTCACTATGGTTTTAATGGCACTACTCAGTGCAGCTGGAAACCACCTCCTGTGTGGAAATGGATGCATCTGAAGACAACTAAACTCTCAATTCATGTTAACACTGCTTCAGGATTCTCAGTCAAGCAGAAGCCATTAGCAGCACAGTTACTGAGGGAGACTTAACAGCAAGGCCTCAGCCAATGTGCACGCAGGTGGACCCTGCAGCAGCTCCACTGCCACTGCAACTCCCTTGGATCATGGATCCAAGGAGTTCTGTACAAGAACATTCCAGCCTCACTTCTGACTGCCCAGTTAGGTTAAGATGCCCTTGCTACTACCCATGGAGATGCCTACATTTCCCCTCTCTAATGTCCCTTCTCCTTTCTTCTTCTCTTCTAAACCAATCCCACCCACCCCCCCCGCCCCGAATTTCACTCTGCTTACTGCACCTTTATTACACACTGCTCTGGGCTGATTGAAGATTCTCATGCCGGGGCAAACATTTCCCTTCTCCTTCAGAACCTTCCCCTCTCAGACCCTGCTGCATCCCAAGAGCATGATTTGCTCTGGTTCAATGCAGCCATGAGACACGTTCTGTTCAAGCAATGTCTTGCACTGGCAAGACATCCTGAACTGATTCAGCTGCATCATTCCAGCCGACACACCACACAGACTGAAAACAGGACTCAGAAGGCCTCACTCCCATTCTGCACCAGGCTGACAGGGAGGGCAGGAAGAAATGGAGCCCACCACCCCATCTCATGCCTGTCTGGGAAAAACAGGCACACACCATTCCTCTTTATCATACTCACCACCTTCTTGTCCTGCTGGCTTTCCATTCAGCTGTGCCCATGACTTTGGTCCACCTGGCACTGAATTTGTACTCTGAAAACAAAACAAAGCAAAAAAAGAAAGCCCAACACAGATCAGTTAAGATTCATGACTGTTTCTCATTTCCTGACTGGCACCTGCTATGGTTCAGGCCTCCAGATCACCCAGATACCACAGGTCTCCACAGCTTCAAGCTGGGGCTACAGTGAGCTGTCCCCCACTCCAGTGTACTACAAAGACTACAGCAAAAATCCTCTTCTCTGCTCTGCCCTAATGTCTCCTCTGCCCATCTTCACCGTTTCCCCAACTTGAACTCTCATCAAGCTTTCCCTTTGTTCTGCTGCATTTTTCCAAATGGTCTCCTTAATCTTCCAGATTTGTTCCATGCTACACCTCAGCTTGAAGGCTACTCTTTCTCAAGCACTAACTACTCTTCTCCTCTTCAAAACATAACTCCTGTCCTGATTTCCCTGAACCTCAAGGGTTGGGAATTTTTTTTAAGCCAGGAAGTGTGAGATCTGCAACACATGGGGCCAGGTCCTTGCACTCTCTGAGACACCTTCTTCCTTGCCAGTAGCTTTTTCAGATCCTTTCACTGGCTACTTCTCCCACATAACCAGATCTCTTCCCATCAAGTCTCATCAGGCTGGGAGCAAGAGCTGGATCTGTTGTCACCAAGTGACGTTTGAATTACAACCGAAGTAGAATAGTTTAGAAGTGCTAACCAGCCATCCCACATTCCAGTCATTTTTTTTCTAGACTGCAACTAGACTTTCCGCACACATTTGAGAAATATAGTTCTGTGTATGTTACTTTTGTAACCTGCAGCACAACACTCCTGGTGCACAGCAGCTGGGACTCAAGAGAGTCACTTCCACGAGAACCGATTATACAGGAGCTTTTTCTTAAGTGCAAGGCAGCACAGGCAATTAAAGCCTTCAAGCTGCCTGGGGACAGGGGAAGCAGGGTGGCAGAGACTGCTGGCACCTACCTCCTGACTGATTGACTGTGTCGGCTTCTGTAAATTGGAGACAGATTTCTGCAAACCCTGCTGCGGCAGCGACTCCTGCAGCTGTGCAGCCGTCGCACTGGAACTGAGCAGAGACAGAAGAGGTGAGACCAAAGGGGAAGGAAGGCAGGAAAACAACTCTGGGCAATTTGGCAGTTGCTAAAAGATCAAGCTAAAACACTGGCTCTACAGGGGCCTGGACAACAGAGAACTGATCCCTGTAACGTCTGACACCAAGCACAGTAGGGCACAACCACTGCTGCCTGCCTGACAAAACTTACCGAAGATTCACTCTACCCACCTCTTTTGGTCTGGCTGATCCTGCTTGTTTGCCCATCCTGTACCGTCCTTGGGTACTATAATGATGTTGGGGTCGTTTCCTTTGTTCTCAGACTTCAAGCTAGGCAAATTTGCAGGAGGTGGCATGCGCCGGGCAGCAGCAACTTTCCCAAGACTCTGTAAGCCATGTCTAGGAATAACTGGCGAGAAAGGAACAGCAGCAGGTCAGAGGGCTGTATCCTGCTAGATAACTAACCTTAATTAGGAAGCCTGTGGCTGGGTGCAGCCCCAACAGAAGTGCTGCTGCTATGTCAACACACAGGTTGCTTCCCACAGGACCACAGATGCAGCCGTCTGTTGTAGCAGCTGGCAAACAGCTCCTACAGCGGGAAGGAGAAAAATCCTTCTCCCCAACAAAGTGCTCACAGTGTCTTTTTGGAGGATTGCACAGGTAGCTCTTTCATTTCACCAAGGAGAAGCAGCACCCCCTTTTTACAGCTTGGGGAAATGGCCACCCAAGTCCACCTCTCAGCAGACAAACAGGTGACCTAACCCGGGAATCCTGAGGTCTCCATTTTCCAGCTCTATCCACCAGACCACATTTATTAAGAAAGTATTTTATTTTTTGTTTTCTATTGTCACACCAAATCCAGCACCAGTCCAGGCAAGGTAATTTTTTGAACCCACTATCTAATTTTGGTCATATTTCCATTGCAAAACCAACTCAGTTCTTTCCCAGTGGCCTTCAGTCCATGACTCTCACCTCACACAAGGTCTGACCAGCTTAAGGCACTTCAGTCAGCTCAGGTGCCCTGCCCTGGCACAGCTTAAGGCCCTGGTAAGGCTTCCATTTAAGCCTGCTACCCGTCCACTCTGCAGCAAGGACACAGGCAAAACAAAAGGGCCAAGAGCCCCCCAGCTGTCCTGGGTAATTCCTCTATGTCTCCACAGCAACAGCAGCACAAAGAGTCGTGGACATTTTCCTTTATGTCTTAATGAAACACAGGCTTTGACACCTGCACAGACACTGCAACCCAGCGGTGTCCCACAGGCTCAACAACCTGAATGAGTTCTGCAACAATACTCTTGGAAGACATCAAAAGCTTTCTGGAGGTGTTTCTTACCTGTAGTTCTGATAGCTTCTATTGACTTTCCTTTATACTTATCAAACAGGCTGAGAGTCGAGTACTTGCTTTTCCCATCCTTTCCCTTGGTTATTTGCCCCAAACGATCGGACATTGCGATGAAATGTCATCTAGTAAGGAAATTTCTCTGCGCCGCTCCCGATCTGCCTTTTAACAGAAGAGAACCAGGAAACCCCCATCAAACGGACTGTTCAGCCACAGACAAGCAAAACACAGCACACACACAACAGCAAGAACTGATCGTACTCAGTGAGCACACGCATCAAGTTACAAGGTTTTAACTCCCTCCTCTTTAGCCACAAGAAGCTTTGGGGCTTTAAGATTCACAAACTGAATGAAAAGAACTGCAGGAACACACTTCTCACGGCATCTTTTTTCCTGCCACTCCAGTGCTGAAAGAAGTGAGGTGCTCTAAGTATGAGAACACGAGAGGGGGGTCAACAAGTCCTTGCTTTAGAAGGGCAAGTCTGGCAATAAGCAGCTAAACACAGGGATTCCTAAACATAAAAGCCAGAAAAGCACTGTATCTTTGTATCTTATACCACACTGCAATTTATCATTGCATTTCCCCTGAAACACTGGCAGCTAGGTTTGTAATGTTTAGATTATGGTTCCACACTGGCCACAGTTATACCAGCAATTAATGCTTTGACAGCATCACTGAAAGGCAACAGAACTATTTCTCCAAATTCCCTTTTCCCATTGGCTGGCCATGAAAGAGAATTAAGGAGTCAAAAAAAACCTGCTCAGCCATACCAGATTCAGATTCTTGAGCCTGTGAGTTCAGCTGTTCTACTATGAATTCTCCAAACACATTACCAAAAAATTACATTCCTCTGTTGCTGGCACCTTGAACATAATTTTTAGCTTGAAATATACTTTTCACAGCAGATGCAGTTTGTTATTTTTCAATCTGATCTTTGCTGGCACAACATGCTGTGAGTAACACCCATCATGCAGCCAGTCTCCTTACATTGACTTTTTGGCTCCTGGAGCCTGGGACAAAGCTGAAACACGGGCAATGCACACACTGTAACATCAACTTTTATGTCAGAAAAGACACTTTGCTTACTTTCAATGGACCTATCTTTTGTTTTTTTAAAGCATCATTCTGTTCTAAATTTTCTCAAATCTAGCAGCTTCATCTAACCTTTCTGCACATAATTTAGACTTCCAGATTTCTTGTTGTAAAGCCTCTACTTTGAGCCTAAAACTGCTGGCAGTTTCATTTTACCATCTCCTAGGTCCCATCCTAGGGTTTCAACTCTGTGTTGGGAGTAACAAAACACTATATACGTGTATATATATATGCATATATATACACACACACCCCTCAGATCTTCCCACACCTCACACTTTCTGAAACTCACCCAGCTGAAAGCCTTTTTCCAACAGAGACAGCAATCACTTTCTGAAAGAAACTATCTGACCAAAGGCTACAACTCCCATCAGCAATGCCTTATCAAACACAGTTTGCAGGTAAGAGGATTAGTCCATCACACATTATGTACAAATTAAAGCACAGACTGAGAACACGCTGGATAGAGCCAGGCTTGGAACGCAGTGCCAAGTGCGACCGGTCAAGTAAAGCCCATCTAAAGGCTGATGCCGGAGGCAGATGTCTGACCAATAAGCCTGGCACAACACTGCATTTGTTCTTGCACTGCAGGATTTAAATCAGGTCTGTCAGGTGCAAGAAGCCATGGACTCTGTGCTAGGTAGCCAGGGAGAGAGACAGAAGAGTATTTTCTGTCACTCAACAACAGCATCCAAGGGATGCTCAGGAAAAACACCAGGCTCCCCAGGAAGCCCCTCACAGCATTTCTGCTGGACCACCACATGGGGATGCAGCACGAAGGCTTTGTGGAGGCAACAGGGTTGGCTGGCAGTCTTGAGGCACCTTTTCCTGCAGAGTAGCAAACAGATCTTTGGCTCCAGTCTGGTTCATCTTTGCTCAGATGGCCACTATGTGCCAAAGAAAACAACAGCTCCTCCCTCACTTACCCATTTGCACTGTATTTTATTAGTAGGACAGGCATAAAAGAGAGAGGGAGAAAACACACTGATTAGCACAACCTTGGCAGGAAAGCACAAGTTGGACCGAGAACAATGAGCTTTTTGAAGGGGCAGAGTTGTGGGGAGCCCCAGAGCAGAACAAAGAGCAGAGGGTGCTGTGCTGGCAAGAGCACAGCCACCTACTTGTACAGGTATACTGTGCCTTGCAGAGGGTGCCTGGCTCAGGGCCTATCCACACCATGTCAACCCTGCACCAACCTCACAATAAAAGCAGTAAAACCCACTTTGAAGTTTAGAAAGCTCAAAACAGACAAAATTAGAAGGTGTTTAAAAATAACCCAACAACAACAAACCACCTACCAGATCAGGTTCAGGAGTTATCTGGTTAACAGAAAACCCCCGAGTTCCTGAAAGTCAATGTGCAAACAAAACACAGGGCAATGCTGCCAAAGAGAAACCCTGACAACAGTTACGTAATCAGGTCTCAGCTGCCTCTTGATTACATCTTATATCATTAAAAGGATGCGGGAAGAATAAACAACCACTTCACAGCGGAGGAGCTGGGGACATGTCGGGATAAAGCCCCTTGTCAAACTTTCTGGGACAGACAAAACTGCTCTCTGGATAAATGAAATTTACTTTCAACTCCTTCAACAAGACGTGAAACACATCTTTGTTTATGTGTTATGTGTGTGCTCCAAAGGGGACAACAAGACCATGGAGAGGTGGAGCAATTTCCATAGTCACTGTGCAAAGAGGCTGCAGCAGAACTGAGCTGGGTCAGAGCTGTGGGGCCGGCAGGACCTTGCTGCCTGTCCCTCCTGCCAGCTGCAGATCCCAGCTACTCCAAGGGTATATCAGCCAGGGAGATCACCCAGCTCACCCACAGCACTTCAAAGAAGCCACAGAGCCTCCCAAGACTGGCACAACACTGGACTATCTTCCCATCACACAGCTGAGCAGGGAATCCAGGCAGGGATCATAAAGGCCTTCTAGCTTTGAAGAGCAAAGCCATTTCTGATAAAAAACGTGATTTATTTAGAACTGAACTGCCAGTCTGCATGCTCATTATTAGCAGAGCTGGAACCAGAAGGCACATGCTGACGCTGACAAGTGAAAACCGACAGCCTCGGCAGAGCCTCTGACCTGTGCTCAGGGTTTCTGTGCCCGACAGCTGACCCTGAAGAAAGCAATATCCCCTGTTACAGAGAAATCATAAAAAAAAAAAATCACCAGCATTTCTGCAAGATTTCTCTCTGGGTTTATAGAGGTCTGTGGGGGAAGGTTTGCTATCAGTTTCAGCATGGAGTGTAGCTCTTCCCATTTTCAGGACTCGCAGCCATCTCCTACTATATCCAGGGACAGCACCAGATAGCAAAACACTGAGTGTCTGAGCAATCACAAAATACTGCAGTATGACCAGTTCCATTAGAGATCCTAGGATGCAAATAACTGCACCAGAAGCACTTGGGCAGAGAGCTCCACTGCCCAGGCATCCTCATGTCCACTCTGTACTGCCCTGCATCCTATTTTTAGGTATTGACCCTGTCTAACTGCCTTTTAGAAGGGTAAATTCTAATCCAGAGAGCAACAGTGATATTTTAATGTCTTAAAGACATTAGCCTTACAAGCATACAAGTCCTGGAGCTACAGCAGGCATCTACCAAGCCTGTCCTGCAAAAGCCCATGTGAAAACCTTGAGTTCCTGGCACTGGTAACAACTGGAAACCCCTGAGCTGAAAACACAGCCAAATGGAGGAACTCCTGACAAACAGGATTGTCTGCAAAGGTCTTTGCAAATCTATGTATGCAGGAGGCTGGGCTGCTGGTGTTTTATTCACAAGACTTCAATGGAGCTTGAGTACCTGGAAGTCAGCCAGCCTTAGCTGAGCAGGGCAAACAGATTTATGAAAGGTAACACACATACTAGAAGGAATCACTTCAGCTACTCACACACCACTGAGCTCTACACCAAGCACAGTCCTGACTACTGCAGACCTTCACTCCTTGCTCACTTCACAGCAGCAGTCATCAACACAAAACAAAGCAACACGATGGAGATTAACAGTGAAAAGGCTTTTCTCCACAAGCAGGAAGATTTCTGACGTGTAACTTTATGCAAATTGTTCAGAAACTCACAGGTTGGAAAGGCTAAACAGTACTTTCAGAAGAGAAAAGTGTCTGGAGTCATGTTAAACTGAAATATACTGCAGTTCCTAATGTCACCAGCAATGCAAAACCTTTTAAAAAACACAGCATAGTTTTACAGGAGATTAATGATGTTCACTCTTCTTTAAATACACACAGGTCAATTTTACTGGTACTTCCACAGCTAAACATTTATCTGTCAACACAGAGATACCACTACTTCTCCTGGACCATGTCCCACCAAGAACCAGCTATTTGTGAAACATTCACCACCTGCCTCAGCGATGAAAGACACCACTGGCTGCCCTTGGAAGGGCTTTGGTGAGACACTGGTGTATTGTCTGCCCAGAGACTTGCTGTCAGATGCCCTTATATCCTGCAGAAGCCCTGTTTGGGCCATGCAGTGATCATGAGCCTAGCAAGGAAGGGACCAGATCAGCATTCAGTTCCCAGCACACATTGCTTAGTAAGGCAGGGAGCAACAGGAGAATATCAGCATCCAAGTACAAAGTCAATAGGATCAATGCAGAAGAGCTGTGCAGCAAGCAGAGGCTGTAGCAAGAGTCTAAGCCACAAAAAACCCTCTCGCTGTCATTCTACTGCATTATTTCCAGAGGGAGATGCCAAGATTTGCTGGTATACCTGAAAAAGGCCCTGCCAAGATCTGGATGTAGTGCCAGAAAATGGCACCGAATCCTGCCAGACAGGGAAAAGCAAGTCAGGAGTCTGCAGTGCAGAGAAGAGATAAGACACCCCATCACCGAGTGGCTGATTCACAAGAGGGACCCTCCTGGCTTAGCTCAATAGCCGTATTTGGTGGTACCAGTTCTTTTAATCCTGGACAATTACAGTGTCTCACCATCTCCCATGAACCTTGGCTCAGGGAATGGGAGGATCACATCTCCCATGATTTATTGCAGAAGTATGCCATTAGCCAAGCAATACCGTTGGAAGTTGCCTGCCAGAGGACTTGCCTGCAGTCCAGTCCCATCCTCAGATCTCTAAGTCAAACCTCCTGGGATTTGAAACATGGAGCAGGACTATAAAGAGGAGAGGCGGAGTCTTCTGGACAGTGGATTTATCATTAATTACACATTGTGGACTTCTATAGACAGAGGTAAAACATGACAACAGGGAGGGGGGACAGAAAGGGCATGTCCTGTAAGATGACGTGACCTCGTTTCCTCAGTTCTGCCTTCACCAAGCTCACCTGCTGTCCCCTCTTCTAAATGTACCACCAGGGTGGGAATCACAACTACTGCCAGTGAATCACTGCACATTGTAGAGAAACCAGGTCTTTGCAGTGTCAGGCTTGGTCTTAAAATACAGAAGCTTCACCTCTCTGCTAAACAACTTTTCCAGTGCTGGGAAGGCAAGCAAGGCAAAGGCAGCCAGAGAGGCTGGAATTGTAACTTACTGTAAAACAGATAAAGCAGACTGGAGTCTAGAGAATAGCTCAATTGTATTTACACAAAAACATTAACGAGTGGTCCTTTCTGTGCGGGCTGGACAGACAATACCACACCCTGGAAAGGAGCCCTGACCTCCAGTAATTGAGGATGCAGACAAAGAAATAGTTCATCCTGAGTATGCAAGACTATGGCACACAGCAAAAAAAAACCAATCAGAAGGCTGGTCCACAGCCCACAGAAAGTACTTACGAGATCCTGTGCTCATGAAACTCCCCCTCTTCTTCAAGCAACAGAAAACCCAAGGTGTGCAGTTAATTCTTTCCTTGAAAGGAGTCTCTGTTTACAACAGTCCACCAGAGAAACAGGCAGTTTCACCCATCTGCCCCATCATGCTGTAGAGAAGGAACTGATCCGCTGATGCCAGCCGGTCAGGAAGGTATAACCTTACCTCCAACCCAAGAGGAAGTGCTGCAGGGCTTTCATACCCTGCAGGGAAGCAGGAAGGTTATCTCATGTGGAACAACCTGGAGGCACCAGCTACCAACATTACACTCCTTACCCTCTCATCTAGGCCATGAGGATGTTAAAGGAGACAAGGCTCAGCACGAATTGAAGTAAAAGAGCCTATTTCTTTGCTGTTACACATTTCAGAGGCCAAACCCAGGAAGGACAAAGCCACTCAGTTCAGCAAGGATCACCTGTGGCCTCAACAGATCCAGATTCCGACCCCTCTGGTACAAGAGGAAAGGGAAGTGACCTCATGATCTCCATGAGCTGCCTGCCAACAAGGCTCATATTCAAGTGCAAATCCTTACCCTTCAGAGTTGTACTTTCACTCTGGCTCCCCTACAACCAAGGGTCAGAGTTGAAAAATACAACCCTCAGCCTCCAATATGATTCTGCCTTCCACTCTGCCCTGCTCAGGCTCCTCTGAGATCTCAGTGTCCAGGGGGAACACAGAGATGCAACATCCCGTTCCCTCAACACCAAAACAAGGAGGCTGATCATAAGCAAGCAATTTAAATCCAAACACAAAAGAAATACCTGGCACAATGCTCTGTTGGCAAAACTTGTTCAGAAAGCTCCTGGCAACTGTAAGGTAAATGGGCATTTAGGTATCTGAGCAACAATAACAGACTGTGAGTAGCTGGTGGGGATCTCTTGATGGGTAACAGGGCTTGGCACTATCAGTCCAAGGCAGAGGAACAGTTTGCTCAACTAAGACTGGAGAAAGCAAGAAGTCCCAGAGCTCAGGTCCCTGACTCAGCCACCCAAACCTGCATGCCAAGACCCTCAGAGAAAATGCAGCTCTTCATCACAAAGAAGCAATTTGCAAAGAAGAATCAAACAAGGAAGAAACGCACTGCAGCAGCACCTGCCATGTCCAGAACACTCCCTTCCAGTGGAAAAGACTGTCCACTGGCACAGAAAGTGGACCCAATCATGCCTACTGCTCCCGAGGAGCCCACAAGGCCAGGATGCACCCACACAAGCACAAACTGTTCTCAGTCACTGCACCACACCTTAGGTCTGACAGGTGAAAGCAAAGACTCTTCCATCACTAATAATAAACACCACTTCATGTTAAGGTTGTGAAAGTCCCTTAGTCCTGGTACTTTTGCCTACACAGACTTTTAAAAGTCATCAGAGCCATGATACCCATATAACCAGGTGAGACACAGCCAGAGTAGCATAGGTGAAACACCTGTGCTGCCAGCAGCAGAACCCAAGCATAAGGCTCCAAATCATTAGGTGTAGCTTATCTTGGAGAGAGCATTACCCATCCAAGGCCACCACTGGCCACTGGAGAATGCTCCTCTGTCAAACGTTTCACAATCCTTCACCAGGTCCCAAGCTCAGCAATTTATTCCATCTCTCAGCAGTGAACATAAATTTTATAGCGAACAAGCAGAGAGAAAAATCAAAGATGTCACAGCTCCAAGAGATGAAATCAGAGCAAAGCTGGCAGTCCTTTGGGTTACCAGCCCTTTTTTCAGGAACAGATACAGCTCTTTCCACATAAATGCCATCAGCTGTTGAGTAAGCTGCACAGTTTTCTCTGCAGTCTCAGGAAAGATCACACTGGAGTGGGGATGTGGATGTTTACCTTGTGCCTGATGAGCCTCACAACAAAATCTGGACTCTCCACTCTCTCAGGTTGTCTGCCGACTTCAGGGCCTCAGTTCCCACTCAGGTTATGCACAGAAGGTTTTCTTTATGAAGAGATAAAGCCCAATGCTACTGATCAGCAGGCAGCAAATGCCAGTCCCTCACCGCACAAGCAAGGGAGAGAGGATCCTTTACACCCCTGCTGAGCAGATCCCTCTGGCCTTGTTCCTCCCCAAGGCACTGCTGGGAGCTCCCCTGGCAGGTACACGCTGCAGGGTACAAAGCTGCCCTGGCAAGAGTTTAATTCCTCTTTCTCTATCACTTCTCCCAATTCCCACAGCCATCAAGACTGATGCAGCTGGTTCAAGCCATTAATAAGATGACAAGTAGTCCAGACAGGCCTGCAGTTCATAAACACTGCAGAGGCTGAAGCTTCCAAGCAAGTCTTCCTCTAGATTCCCCAAACTGAACAGCACTAGGACAATGCAGCATTGCACAGCAATTCTCCTTACAGGAAGCCTATTCATGGGAGCCATTTGCACTACAAATGAGCTAACAGGAATGTGATGGGAAAGGGACAGAGGTACAAAGTGGTAAGAAAGCATCTCACATGCGTTGTGATTCAGTATTCTGATGAAAGAGGCTTTAGACTCTTTAGGAAGCTTCAGCTTTTCTGGAGAGCTAAGCAACTTGGACTATGCCCAGGACATGTGGACTACTCCGAGCCAGACAGGAAGTGAAAACATTTCACAGATGCTTTAATTTACACAGATATTTGCAATGCATAACTGACAAGGTGTGTAAGCGTCATCACTTCTATTTTCCAGATAGGAAAATGACACCGCAGAACTCTGCAGCTATGCTAAGCGGCAGAGCAAGAAATAGAGCCTGCATCTCCCACTTTCTGGGGCTCAAAACCACCCTCTGAATCACACTGCCTGCCTGAAGCTGTGGGGCCAGCAGCAGCATGAAGTCCTGCTCCAGAGGAGTTCTGGAAGGAGCAGGTCCTTGCATGCTGGGATGGGGAATGCTGCAAACATCTCCTAAATGAACCACCCCAAACACGGCTTTCACTGCAATAGGATCACAGGCATCATTAGAGGCAACACTTAGCTCAGATGCAGAACACTTAACACCATAATAACACTCAAGCTCTCATGAATCTGCTTCTGAATGACGGTTCTTGAAGCTTGGTTATTTCAATAAAAGATAAAACCATAGTTATTATTGTAGCCAAAGAAGCAGCACCTCTTGAACATGTCCCTACTCCCCTGCCTGCCTCACAGCCCACTCCCAACTCTGAACAAGATCACTTGAGGCTTTTATGCAGCCTCCCGGCCCACATACAGGTAGGAAGAGCTGAAGAACTCACCCCGCAGCAGAACTCTTCCAAAAAAATCACTATATTCCCACACAGTAAGTGCCTGGGGGAGGCAAAGTCCCAGTGCAAGCTCTTCAAATCTGTCTCTATTCACTCCTTGGAGCACCATCACTACAATTCCCATCTAAATGTCTCAGTGGCTACCTGGGAAGGATTCCTCCACCAAATCTCTTCCATAAGGGTGCTAACTGCGCAAATACTAGGTAGTTCACTCCTCTTAAGTGCCACCCACCTGAAATTAGAAGGCTATTGAGGATGCTCCCAACAGCTGACTGAAGCCTGGCAGACATCTGAAATACTATGGTTCACCATAGTGGTGCTCTTGGCCAGATCCTAGAGGGTTGTTAGCAAGTCCTCACTTTCTTCCCGGTTATTTTCCCGTATTTCTTCACACTTAAGCCCGGCTCAGCTGCACATTTCAAACCTGGTCATTACCTCTTCCCTTTCACCCAAGGTATGACTTTTCTTCAGTTCCCCACAAACTAATACCTGTAGTCTCTTAAAGATGTAACAGTGAGCTGACATCCCCCCCTTCCACCCCCTTCTTACCTTTCCACCCCTTCCAGCCTACCAACACTTTCCTGAAAATCTAAGTGTTGGAATCAAAACATAGACATTGGATTTTGGCTGCAAGTTCAATAACCCCCTGCAGAACTGCATATACACCTTTTAACAACTTCTGTCCCCACACACCCCACAGCACGGCAGGTCAAGCAGCTTCACAACCAACCAATGCCACAGGGAACTACAGAACAACTAAAGTGGCCTCCAGTCCACTTTAGTTACTGTCCAAATGCTCCCAGACAAAAAACCAGATCAGGATTTAACAGTTATATGTATCTGAACAGCTTTGCTCTGAAATAAACAGCTCATAAGCTCCAGTTGCTTTGTTAGTTTTGCACAAGAAGTACATGTGCATGCAGGGAACATCCTGAATTCTAGTACAAGTTACTAACAGAACATGAGCTCAAGCTATGTTTCAGTGAGGCTGAATATAATGCAATGTCCTGCTTTAGCCCCATTTTAGCCTTGTAGGGGAAGGAAAAACTTTTCAACCAACCCAGATGTGTGCAAAACCCACCCTCAGAGGGTGCTTCCCTTTGGTAAGGAAGTCAATTTCAGAACTTAGAAAAGGCTGTTCTGTGATGGAGAGAGCTGCAGCTCCCCAGCCTTTACCTGTTCTCTGTGCTCTCACCTCATTGTCTGATACCTGACAGAACCACCGTTGTATTTCTTCTGCTCCAAACGAGAAATTAGTGATAAGGAGCTGTGAACTTATCGACCTATTAGGAGAATGAGTCAGTGACACATGAAAAACAAAACCCACTTACAAGGCAGGATCAGCTGAAGAGCAAGGTCTGATACTGAGACAACGGCTCAGTGCCAAGTTGCAGAATAAATGAGGAATGTCCGTAAAAAGAAACAGGGAACCAGAGAGGTCCAGCCCTTGGAATAAACCCTTTCCCTCTCCTAAAGTTACTATCCTGTATTACTAAGTTTCTCCTGCTCATACTGCTTCTATTCCTTCAACATGAAAATACACAGTTTTAAGTGGAAATGCCACTACAGCAAAATCTCTTTGCAGACTACCATCATAAAAGAAAAAAAAAAAAATACAAAAGGTTTGCTATTATTGTCAACAGCACTTAAACCTAGCCCAGCTTGCCCTTAAATACTTTCAATTACTCAGGTAAGCACAATGAAGGCTTGAGCAAGCAGCACTCTTGAATAGGCAGGTAATTCTGTACTGGATCATCACCCAGGCTGCACTGCACAGGTCAGGTAAAGCCCAGCAGCACCAGGGCCCTTGTTTTCCTCAGTCACACCTCAGGCGTGACCCCGGCAGGAGGAGGAGGCCACACGGGCACTGAGGGTTGTCTGTCTTGTACCATCACTCAGGTACCACAGGGAGCTGCGTCAGACAAACACAGACTCTAATGCCACCACTACCTTTAGGAGGTTGTTCAAATAAATCAGCCTTTGAAGTCAGGCTTTACACAGAGCTTTATTAAAAGGCTTTATTAAGATGTCACTATAAAGTGAAATAATTTTAATAAAAAATATTTAGGAATATTACTCACTTATTGAAACAAAAATGCTTTTAAACCCTGCATTTCCCTTCCAGCATCTTTATGGACTATTTACTCACTTTTCCAGTTTCAGCCAGCTGGCTGAGCTGCCCTTTTAAGCTCTCATGCACACACAGAAAAAACAAAGAAAAGCTCAAGAGTTCATCCAGAAAATGCACTGTAAGACCAAAGAAAAATTCTCCCAATTTAGAAAAACCAAGGCACCAATTTGTCTATAATGACAAATTTCGAAATCCATACCAAACACGTGGTTTAATTTCTTTTCTTTAAGAAAGGTATCTGTCAAATTCAAGTAAAAATTTGTTTTCTTAACAGTGAAGACTGCAGAAAGCATCCTCAGATGTGTGATATCTAGTTTACTCAACCCTGCAGAAAAGCAGACCAGACTAATGAACAAAAAAAAGGAATCAACTTATACTCAAGGCACTTAGCAAATTAAGCAAAAAATCAAAATACAGCTAACAGCAGATGTACTCACACTGGCTTGTGGAAACAACAAAGCAGCAACTCCAAATAGTATCTGCGATTTTTCTGAGTATGATTTTAAATCTGAACTTTTAAATTTTAACAAGAAAATCATTACAGGAGAGGTGTTGTTTATTGTAACCCCAAAATACTCTGCTAACTAGGAAGAACGTCTTAAGCCAGAGACCCAAAAGAAGCAGCATCACCCATGATGAGCCCACGAAGATCTCATGGACCAGAGATGTGCCTCTGATAAAACCTGGGCTCGTTTACAATACTTCATTTGGAGTGAAAAATGCATATAATTGTTTCATATTTTCAGTCAGAAATCAGCCTGAAAACTTCACTTTTCATCCTCTCTTTAAATTCCACTTTCAGAATATGGCCTCAGCCTCCCTACCTCTTCCAGGTGACTTTACTCCCCAGTCTCTGGCTCAGAGCAGTAGTCTTTGGAACACTGGGGTTTCAGTACCCCAGTGACCACTGAACATGGAAAAGGCAGGTACAGAAGTACTGTCCTGGCCAGTTTATATCTGAGAAACCTATTCAATCAGGAGCTGATTCTCCAAACTTGCACTCTCCAAGACAGGGACCAGCTATTTATCCATCATGGAAGAGCCCATTCCAGTGAAGGCCTCAAATGAATCTGTAAGATAAGGCTCAACAAAAAGTAAAACTTCCATTATAAACCTGCATTCAGTGCTGGAAGGGGTGGGATGCCTTCCCCCCTGGAGATGAAGTAGACACTGCAAGGTGTCTTTATACCTCTTCCTAGAGAGAAACAAAACTACTAAATTCCTAAACGTTTAATGTTTACTGTACCTTTTCACCCCAAACACCAGTAACGCCAATATACAAGCATCTGATGAGTAGATACTCAATGTACATCTCACCCTTTGCACACTCAGAAGACAGAAACCAAACAAAACAACTTTCCTAACAAACCCCACAATTCCCAGCTCATTCAAACCCCTTACGGCAGCTTTGACTTTGGAGATCATGGGGGTTTTTTTTAAAGAAAAAACCCTCCAAATTCACAACCAACACGACTAAAACCACCCCCCAGAGAAGATGCTCAGCACGTGTCCCAGGACCCACATTAGGGTTTCCCCAGCTTACAGCACAGCTGCTCCCACACAGAGATGAGAAACTCCTTCTTGAACAAAAAAAAAAAAAAAAAAACCAAACCCTAAAACACCTTTCCAAACCTACCGAACGAGCTCGCCCAGCGCATAAACTCCATCCTCGCTCCCCCGCCCCAGCCGCATTTCGGCCTCAGTGGCCCTTTTGTAGCTCCCGCACAATAACAAACCGGCCGAGCCTTCTGGATGCCACCCCCCCCCCCCCCTTGTTTTGCTGAGACACACACACACACACACACACACGGCGCGACAAAAATATCTTTGTGTCACACTCCAGACGACGAAGAAAAACAACCTGCCTTTGCGGCGGGGAGCCCCCCGCCCCGGCTGCACCCACCGGGGAGCGCAGCGGGGCGGGGGCGGCTCGGCCCCGGGGGCCGGAGCCCGGACAAGGGGCCCCGAGCCCGGGCGGCCCCACCAGCCCCACCGGGGATGGGCCCGGCCAGGCCCCGCGGCGGCCCCGTTCCCGCAGGGAGAAGGGGGGCGGTTCGCACAATAAACACCGGCGGCTACAGCAGCGCGACATTGGGGGGAGTCTCCCCCCAAGCCGCCCGGGGGACCCGCCCAAGCCGGGAGGCCGCGGGGTGCCGCAGCCGCTGGCTCCGGCTCCATTTTAGCGCTGCCTCGTCCCACCTTCCCTCTCCCTCCCCTTCCTCCTCCCCCCCGGGCCCCACTCACCGCCCCAAATATCCGCGGCCGCCGCCGCCGCCGGCCCCCGATACCCACCTGTGGTGGTGGCGGGGAGCCGGGGGTGCCTGCGGAGCCGGGTGCGGACGGGCAATGGGCGCGGGGCGCGGCGGATGGCGGCGGATTGCGCGGGGCGGCGGCGGCGGCTGCGGCCGATCCGGGCACTCGCTGCCTCCTCCTCCTCCTCCCGCTGGCGGCCCGGCCCTGCCGCACAGCGCCCCCTGCAGGGCCCCGCCGGCACCGCGGGGGCGGCGCTGAGGGGGAGCTCCCTCAGGGGGACAAGGAGCTGCTGGAGAGGGTCCTGCGGAGGGCACAGAGACGATTTGGGGGCTGGAGCATCTCTCGTATGAGGAGACATTGCGGGAGCTGGGCCGGGTTAGTCTGAAGAAGAGGAGGCTGAGAGGGGATCTCATCAATCCACGTAAGTATCTCCACGGCATGTCCGAGGATGGTGCCAGACTCTTCAGCGGTGCAATGAGGAGCAATGGCCATAAACTAAAACACGAGAAGTTTCCCCTCAACATGAGGAAGAACTTCTTTAGGTTGAGGGTGGCAGAGCTCTGGAACAGGTGCCCGGGGAGGGCGTGGAGTCCCCCTCTCTGGAGACATTCCAAACCCACCTGGGCACATTCCTGTGTCACCTGCTCCAGGTGACCCTGCCTTGATCTCCAGAGGTCCCTTCCAACCCCAACTAATCTGTGGTTTTGTGAGCCTCTCTCAGAGGGACACAGAGCTTCTGGAGTGGGTCCAGAGGAAGGGCATCGAGGAGGATTGGGTGACTGGACCATCTCTCTTATGAGGCAAGGGTCATCACTGCTACAACCATCCCAGCTCAAACCTCCTGTGGCAGGGACAATGTCTCCAAGGGGATACCAGAAGTTTTTCCCTCACATTTTTATGACCCCAGAGCCGTGGGGCAATGACGGGGACATGGGGCGATGACAGGCCCACGAGGATTCCTGTCCAGCCTGAGAGGGACCAGAAAACACCACTGAAGGCTGCCTGCTGTTCCCCCCTGGTTTCATGGGCAGCAGGTTCAAAGGCAACCTGGAGGAGCTGCCCCTTGGAAGGACTTCAGTCCAGAAATATCTTTTAATTTGGTCTGTCATTAAGGATGATGGAAATGAATGCAGTAGAGCAAGGCAGTCACTCCTCTCCCAAAACACTCTACAGAGCCATAAAATTCCAGTAGCCTCACTGGCAAACACAGTCCCTGCTTCAGATGAAAAGAGCTTCAGGTCGACACAACCCGAGCAGCAGCACCGGCAAGAAATTGGCACTAAAGATAGTGTTGTAAAAGTTACTGCAAATTGCAGTTCCTCTGCCCAGTGGATCTTTTATAGCTTTGGAGATGTGGTCTCCTTGCACCCAAGGACAGAGCAGCCTCTCTTTAATTCTCCTTCCCTGTCCTGTAACACACACAGGTGTCTGTCAGTGTGACATTTGGTGACAAAAGGCCAGACTGCAGGTACACGTGCATTTATTTCTTAGGGACTGTTCAGCAGTACAGAAAAATGGTGCACGCACATATTTATGTATATTTGTATATATTGGACAAGCACCTGGGCAATTGCTGGTGTCATGCAAATGCACTCTTTAGCTTATTCACGGGTCACCAGTCATACGCTGTCACCCCACATGCCCTTGCCCATGAAGGGAAGGTGGCTTTAGAGGAATTTTGCAGCACATTTCCCCAGTGCAGGCAACGTCTCAGGAGGAACAATTCCCACCTCTCTCCACGTTACAGGAACAGCGTAAGGCCGGGCACCCGGATCACTGCTCATGAGAGATATGTCTGATCTCAAACAGTCATCAAGAGTAATGCAGAGGGAAGAAATGCATGAACAGCTTTCTGGGCCATATGGGATGTTCCTACAGTTGATCTGCGCTGCTACTGAAGTTGCCAGGCACTGAGCTACCAAGAGATGCACCAGCACTGCTGAAAACCATCATCTGGTTGTCAGATGTCCTTTTCTGCATATCAAAGTATTCACTCCTGCCCCTTTGGTGTCTCATCTCATCTCATCTTTCTAGAAGTGTTTTGCCTGTCCAGAGACAGTAGGACAATGCTCTCCACTTCTCCCCTTACAGGAGCTCACCCTCCTGCCCGACATTCCCAACTCCTGCTCTCACCAACTCTCTGGCAGCTGGGGCATTAGTCTAGTCCACTTAATTCTTTCTTTCTCCATTGGTCAGACAAGTACACACACATACAAATAGCTCTTCTAACCTGCTTCCTGCCCATACAAACCTCACTGTCCTCCACGGGAGCAGCTACAGGTGCACAGTCACAAGAAGCCACCCAAAGGCATTGACATTTCCCTTCAGGAGATCAGGAATGTGGGGTCCCCTCACTTTCAGTGACTCATTCAGACACCTACAACCCTCACCATCAGCAGGTGACTCACACAGGTTTGTCCAGGTCAGCACTATCCACACCTGCTGCTGTAATAAGCAGTTCTCCGAAGGTCTCCTGTGCATTTCCAAGGCAACGATCCAACGCCAAGGGAAGAGATGCACCAATTAAAGAAAAAATTAATGCAAACAGTTGTGGCGATCAAAAGGCCAAAGTAAACAAATGGAAGACAAATGAATTGTACATTCATTACCAGGTGTGTACACTGCAGTGCCCACGAGCTCCTGACTTTTCCACCTGTGCCCAGCAGTGTGCCAGCGCCAGCTCTGGAATTCTGCAAGTCTGGCTCAGGACTGCATTAGGACTGGATTTTCTACCACCTCACTGTTCAAAGTTGGGCACAATCTGGATAGTCAGAGGACACAGCTTGTCTCTACCACCACAGGGAAGAGTGTGGCTCCTCTACATCCTCGTCAACTACGTGTGGTCTATGGGGACACTATCAGACCTTGGTATAAGGTGAGGAATTTCTTCTGGTGCTCTTCAAAAGACCTGCACCACCTCTCACCAGCCTGTGTATAAACCAAAACAACTGGTGTAAAGTGAGAACTGGTAGGATTAGACCCAAAACAGACTGTGAGGGAGGAGTGTCAACAATGAGAAGAGGTTTGGGCAGAGACTGAAGAACAGGTTTCATCTGGATGAAGTTCAGTGCATAGCTCTGTGCAGGGTCTATTCTGGAAAAACAGCTCACCCACTCTGATTTTTCACCTGTTCCAGAGACCTTACCAAATTATCCCCTGGACAAGAGAGTCAAACTCAGGAATGTTCTGCTTCCTCCTTGCAGGACTAATTATAAGTGAGAGCAGAAATCCTGCTGTGTGCTTCATCCTTCCACTAGTGAGAAATCCTGCCAAATATAAAATACCCATTACAGAGGACTTACAGCCCTAGTATAGCACATGCACCTACAGAAATGTCTTCTGGTATAAGGCCTCCTAGAAATAACAGAATTTCTATTATATTCTATAGCTTCTACAAAAATTTGCTCTGAATCCATCAATCTGCCCCTGCCTTGCACCAAGCAAGGTGATTTACAGGCTCAGTGCTCCTGTGCCATTTTGCTATCACTTTGTTCAGCTGTAAATGGCAGCCTGCACCACAGGACAGGGCCTTACTGCCCTCGCAGTCATTCACAAAGCTCCACAACACACTTGGAAAAAGCAAAGTGATCCTTCTCTGTTCCCCATCCAGAGGCCATTTGGCACCACAAAGTACACATTTACCTTAGTGGGTCAGGTCACAGTCCTTCCAGTTTTCCCTCTGTCTCAGAGCAGCCAACATCAGCTGCTGCAGGAGAAACACGCAATGGTCAGTTGTGGAATAACCTGTCCATGGGAGAATATGCTTTATAATTCCATGAAGTAGGAGCTGTTTATGCCCTGAAGCATGAAAATGATTTCAAATTCAGTTGTGTCTAAATCAAGAATGCCTCATGCCTGCACTGACTTCATTAGCTCATCTGAGACAGCTACAGGGAAATTCAAGCCTGCAACTAAGTGAGCAGGGCCTTAGGACCCAAAACCCAGTCAGCAAGAACATCAATAGAGTTGAGCTGTCATATTTGAGAGGTGGGAGAGAAGACATGAGTAGCTCTGGCAGCTCTCTGAAATCCCACGTATTAGGCTCTGTTATCCAAATATAAGGAAATGTTTTGAAAGCCAGACCTCAAGTAGAACAAAGGGACATTGGGTTTCAAATAGAAAAGATTTTTTCCCCTCTTATTTAAGACCTAATATCAATAGAGAAGCTTTTTAAAAAGTATGAAGAGGTATTTTGATGAGAGAGGAAGCTGGAGTCTCTCGCCAGTCTAAACTGAAATAGAGTATGAAATACTGGGAATGGGGAAAAAGTATGAAAACCCAGGAATCTTGGCCTTTACTCCAAACTGGGTTAATTGTGATAATTGTGTTATTTACTGCTTCTTCTAGCTGCCAGATCAGGTAGAGGCTGTTGGTTTCTACTTCTTTGCAGTCCATGGGAGTTGCAGGCTCTGTATGAAAACAATATGCCATGGAACTGTTTGTTTGCCAGGCTATTGTTTGTCCTTTAAAAGGCTGCAGACCCACTCCATTCTTCATGAGAAAATGCTGGCTGCCTGAAGGACAAACCAAAATGACTATTTAAGGCACTAAAAATGGAAATCATTTAGAACAGAGCTGATTAAAAGGAAGAAACTATTCTTCCAAGGAGAAGTGAATTGCTTTCAGCTGGCCTGAGCACTGAGCTTTGCTTGCAACAAAAACCAAATACCAGTTGCCTGATAGTGCAAGTATTTTGGAGGCACTTCATCGGCCATGACTTCAGTTTTTCCTTATGCATAACTGCAAAACAAGTCTACTGCTTCTGCTCATCCTGGCTCCGTGATTTTTCTGCCTGTGCTGTTCAGAAGACACCAAGGCTGTTCTTTAGGCAGCTTTTAAAGCCCAGCCTTTCTTGCTACGTCCACTTGGAAGCCCTCACCTTGGTTGCTTAAATAGCAAGAGGTTCAAGAAAAAAAAAAATCAAGAAACATCGCACACCTTTCTTACAATGTGACAGCTTGTGTTCTTCAAAAGACTCCAAAGATGGTTGGTGACATGCTGAGTTTTCAGCACATTCAGAAAAGAGGGGAAAACAGGGAGATGGAGGTGCAACTACTAAAGTTTTGTCAGGCAAAGACCTGGGTGTTTTTTCAATACAACACTCACTTCCAAAATACACAGGAAAACGCTTACAGAAGCACCTGGGGTTTTTTTCAGTTAACACATCTGTTTACTCTATCAAAGCCCCCTTCTTCAAAGAGGTTGGAAAAAAAATCCAAGACAAATAAGGGGATCCAGTTATTTAACATAGGGTCCTGAAAGCTGTATCTCAAAACACAAGGAATATTTCTGAGAAAGTCAAAACATTCCTGTGTTAGATCAACCTGACTCTTATGACAATTCATAACATAAATATATCAAACTTCTTTCACTCTAAATCTGAAGATCAGTCCAAATTTAAACTAACAAATAATTTTGTTTGCTACCTTGAAACCCTCATAATGACCATAGCTGTGGTCAGGATGTGAGTTCACGGACACATTTGGGGTCATGGTTCCAACCTTCCATCACAGCAATCTGATTCCTCCCCTTCATGTGCAGCGAGACATCTGCTGTTTCACAGTTCAAAAATATCTTGCTTCACCCGGACAAAGGGAACTATCAGCTGCTTCTGAATACGCTGAAGCTGATGAAAATGGGTGGATTTTGGTAGAGCTTTATCCCCTGCTGTAAACAAGCCAGCTCTTGCTGTCCCTGCCGAGCGTGGCTCTGATCACTGACGGGATGATCACAGCCCGGCCAGCGTGTGAATCCTGCACACGTGCAGAGACAGAAATGGAAACTGCAATTAACAGGCTGCAGGATGCACTTCCAGAACCCCGAAGCCAAGGCCGTTGTTTGGAACGCCTCTGGAGCTGCAGCATTTCCTTTTTCTTGGGGAATTCATGAAATAACTACTCTTTAGTGAGTGTTTTTTTCCTCGTGACTAGATTTGTCCCATCTCAGGAGATCACACATGGTCCCTTTTGAGTTCAGCTTCTTCTTTAATTAGTAACACAATTCCTAAATATTTCAGTGGGTGCTAATTACCTCTGCTCAGGGAAAACACAACATCTGCCCCAAAAGCTCCACCCTCCTCCTGCCCCTCCGTCCCTGTCCCTTCGGGAACGGCCGCACGGCTCGGGGTGTAACTTCCCACGGGACTTTGGCTTGTAGCGGGGGCACAAGGCGCAGCTCCCGGGACACGGCGGGGGGGTTCGCAGGGCCCGGAGCATCGCTGTCCCGGGGGCTGCTCCGGGCCGCCCTCCCGGGGCCGCGATCCCGGGCGGCGGCGACATCCCGCCGCGTCCCCACTAGATGGAGCGACAAACCCAGCCTGGAGCCGCCGGCGGGCGAGCCTCGCTCTCCCCATTGTCCCCAGTCCCGGCTGCTGCGTGTCCCGGTGGCCGGAGGGCTCGGAGGGTGGCCCCCGGCAGCGGCCAGCCCTTTCCCCGCATCTCAACTCCCTGTGTCGGGGGACAGACCCCGCGGTGCGCTGGGCTCACACCCACCGCTGGTGCTCAAAGAGGCGGCCGAGGTGTCGAGTAGATGCTTCGCCACGCGGGAGCGGGTTTTTCTTGGTGCTGTGGGCACCTCCACTTTGCTGTTTAAAACCTGCCCAGGAGTGCCAATGAACCTGGCTAGCGAGCGGCAGCCCTGGTGAACACAGCCAGACACACCCTCACACCAAATCACCCCCAGCTTTGCCGAGCCCCTGGGGATAGGGTTGTTGTGTGTAATGTGGTGGGGATGTGGGTGTGCTACGGCACCTGGGCAGCTCTGGTCTGTGCACGCCAGGGCTGGCAGGGACCACCAGAGCTGAGGGACCCCCAGGAGGCTGCCTGCAGCCCGGGTGCTCCCTTTGGAATAGACCAAAGTCAGATTGCATCATCACCACAGTTTTGTTGAATGTGCCATTCTTTCCCCCCACCTCGTCTCCAAGGGACCTGTGGCTCATCTGCTTTGCCCTCACAAGCCTGGAAGAGGAGCATAGGCAAAGGCCATGACCACAGAAAAGGTTCAGCTGAGACAGATGGACGCTCAGTGGCTGGCAGACCCTGTCCTGTTCAAATAGACACGGGCCAAGTGCCACCAGGTTTTGCAGCAGCCTGGGGACACCCAGTGTGCCCCAGCCTGGGGAGGGGGTAGGTGGCAGTGCTGATGCCACACTCCAGGAGGCCAAACTCACTTGTCCTGCAGCCTGGACCAGGACTGATTTTAGATATAAAAACCAGAGGATCTGGGACAAGGATGCAATGAGGCTGACTTTAGCAGGAGCCTCTCCTGTGCTGCAGGAGGTGCAGAGGCCTTGGGTCTCTCCAGATCCCTCCATGAGACTCATGCCCAGCCCTGTGGGTGGGGATGGGGTGTGGGGGCTGTCAGGAAGGAGCTCCTGCCCTTGCCTGGGATGTGCATCTCACTTCACCACGGAGGAGAGCCAGGCGGTGCCAGGGCTGGCAGGCACTGCGGTGGGAGCACAGCCAGGGGGTTATTAATAACCTGCTGAGTCAGGGGGGGCTCTTGGGTTTCAGGATCACAAGACAGGCGCCGAGCAGCTCAGATGGATCTCCCTCATTCCTGCTTTTTACATTGACAGGGACAACTGCTAAGCTGGCCTTGTTCTATCTGCAGGGCAGCCCAGCCCCATCCTGATAGCCACTGCACCCGGCAGAGATGCAGGGTGAGGACTGGAGCTGCAATGTCCCCAAAAATACAAGAGCTGTCCTAAAGGAATTAAACAAGGAGGTCGAGGGCAGAGACACACAGGATTGATCAGCTATGCCAGGACATAGCAGCCATAACAGCCCCGTTCCTCATCAGTGTAATCAAATCCCATCATGGAGAGAAAAATTAGTACCACAGGCCTCCCATCCTGCTTCCCTGCAGGGTCCTCTCTGCAACCCCCAAAAAGGCTGTGACTGAGGCTGGTGTCCTGCTCCTACCCAAAAGGATGGAGCCAAGGACCTCATAAGATGCAAAGAGAATTTGGAGGATCTTGCAGACATGCACATTGCAGTGTCTCATTTCAAGAGTTTTGCAGGGGATGAAAAGCCTCAGGGGATAGGGCAGCTCTAGCACGGTTGGGATGGGACCAGACCTCCCAAAAAGCACATTGTTGAATCCTGGCTGCCACAGGATCACCTGTGTTTCTGTTGAAGCTCTTGGCTGAGACAGGCTGAGGTCTGCTCCAGGGTGATTCCTTATGCATTGCTATGGAAAAGTAGTCGGTGATGTGGAACAGATTAACTTTCAGATGCAGCAGCCCATGATAGCAGCGTGCATTGCAGCTGAACAGTTTCTCTAGCAAACACAGTCCAAGAGCAGATGGAGTGGCAAAGAACCATCCCCAGGTCTGAGCCCGGCCCTCAGGGGTGCTGTCAGGGACCCCTCGCATGCACATGAGCTCCCATCGTTTGCTGCTCTGTGTGCTGGGATCTGAGCACTTCCAGAGCTCCTTAGGGCCACACAATGCAGCAGTGTGAGGGTTTGCCTGGCCCTGCTCCCCTTTCCCCATCCTACCCCCCTGGGTGTGCTGGGACACAGTTGCCTATCAGGAAGGAGAGCACCCCGGCTCTTTCTGGCATAGTGTTTCAGGCTGGCAACATCTCCAACAGCTATTTTTTCACCCAGGTCAGGACCAAAATAAGCTTGTCTCACCCATCCCCAGCAGCTGTTACAGACATCACCCTGGCCACGCCGGCGTTCCCTGGCCCCTCTCCTGTCACAGTGCTCAAATCCTGGTGCCTACAATTGCTGTTGCTGTAGCTGCCACTTGCAGTGGGTGAAATAAGTGAAGTGCTGAAGCTCTGCTTGACTCCTGTGTCCCTGGAGAGGTCTCATTTCATTGTGTAAGGCTGTCTGAGCCGCTGAGCCCCGTTCATTTCAATTAGCCCGATAGCTCTCCAATCCTATTTACCTTTATGAATGGGTGAGCATCTTACTGCTTCCCACAGCAGTCAGATTAAAGGATGAGTGAGGAATCACACAGTGCATCCCTTGCAGGGCAGACCCACAGCAGTGTATTTCCTGCAGTGAGTAAACTGAGACACAGATAAAACCATATCCAAGGGACATGGCAAACCTCACTGAGTTGGGAGAAGTCTGCAGTGGTAACCCCCAGATTAACCAGAAACCCAGTCTGTACCTTTTAGTTTTAAACAAATACTTTACATTTTAGGTGATGCATCTTTTGGCAGAAAAAAGATAGAAGAGCCTGGAAAGGCTGTAGTCCCTCAAGTCTCCTTTTTGACTAAGTGCTCCCTCCCAGCAGGACCTGTCCTTAGGTCCATGTTCCTCACTTGGATTTTAACAATCATTAACCATCTCAACACATTCCAGCACTTAAATAGGCTCCTTGAGGGGGAGAGATAAGGTATCAGCTTTCCGGTTCATCTTGCCAGCCTGTCTGCAGCAGATAAACATGTTGGGCAGCAGGAAAAAGGTTATCTAGAAAGGAAGCTGAGCAACGGTTGCTGTTATTGCAGGAGGCTTTGAAAAAAAGTCACCCCACCAGGAATCCCACAACCCATGCAAGCTCTTCCCGGCGGAATGTGATTGATGGTTGGAGTCCAGCTGTGCCTTCCTCCCGGGGTGGGAGGCATCTTCCCGTCGGGGAGGGCAGAGCTGCCGAGGTCGTGCTCTCCCAGGGAAGGTCACATCAGAGGCAGGTGCCCAAAAACCTGTTGCTTTCCCTCTCTCCTGCCCTGTCCCTGCTCTGAGGAATAGCAGCAGGAGGGGTTTGGATCAGCATCCCTGCTGCCCTTCAGCATATCTTCAATGTTTCTGGGCTGAGGAGTCTGCAACAGGGCACTGTTCTGCCCAAATGTGAGGAACTGCTGTTCTGGGTTGTGCATGGGCTCTCTGGAAATCAGCACCAACCTCCCACCGATCACCAAGGAGCAAGAGCAGGAACGAGCTTCTAAGAATTCTCAGCCTTTCTTAACCCAAGTATCACCTTGCTTTTTGTGATGGGAGAGAAGAAACGAGCCATGTTGGGAATGGAGGTTCATTTACCACCTAGTGAAAGATACGCCTTTCCTTTAGATGACTGCTTGTTCATTCATCTTTCTGCCTGTACTGTGTTTGCTTTTTTGCAGTTGCAGAAACGATGCATATCAGATAGGAAAAGGAAAAAAAAAACAACAAAAAACCCAAAAAACCAAAAAGCAGCCGTTTCCACTTAAATTCCCTGACCCCCATTCTGCCTTCTTGTTATCACCCAGGGACAAAAGACCCCTGATCGCACACACGCTGGTTCAGGAAATGGCCTGAATCGGGGGCTGCAGAACAATTACTGGAGCAAATCCTGCCAGGAAGTGCTCTGAACCCACTCAGCTGCCTTCTCTACTGTCTGGACCTGCCACCTCCCTCCTGCCCCATCTTCCAAGGCATTCTCACAGCATCCCTCCACATGCTCCTGTATTTTGCTGATTCCCATTAATCTGTGTTTTATATAACCCCTGGCTTGTGCTGGACACAAAAGCAATGCATTACTGTGCTATTAATACACAGCTCAAGGTTTAGGATTTAAAGCAAATAAACCCCCTCACAGCCAGGAGAAGCAATCCATGACAGACCAGTGCTGGCAGCTCCAAGGTGCAAATCCCAATGGAGAGAGGGCACCAGCTCTGGACCCACACACAGATACCAGAGACTGATTTCTTACCACCACTGCATTGAGTCTGTTTAACTATTGCACAGCTCCTTGGCTGGAAGCAAACATCACCGAATGCCCAGAGCACTTTGGGCTCTGGGCAAGTGTTTCATAAACATCCATCATTTTAGCTCTCAGCTTCTGTTCCCATTGCTTTTCATTTAATTAATTTCTGCAGGTCTGACTTACCAGCACTGATGGTCTTGCACAAAACTGCTGGTCGTGGGAGAAGAGAGGAAGTCAGAGAGAGTCCCAAGGGTGTGGGGGTATTGGAGGGATGAGGACTCAGGGCAGTTTCTGGGGAGTGGAAACCAGCTGCACCTGTTTGAAATTTGTTAGAAAAACTGGGGGAGATCCCTGTGCAAAGCCCAGTTCCCATCCTCCAGAGAGGCTCAGAGGAACCACACGGTAATGGAAAGAGCACTGGTATTTCCAATGGCCCTGAGCCCAGAGGCTGGCCAGCAGCATCTGCTGCAGGGCTCCCACACGTGATCCCGCTCGCCCAGAGCTCTGGAGCCGCCTGGGAGCTTGAGCCAATTTGTTCCAACACTGCAATTAGCACTTCATCATGGCCAGACTGTGAACAAAGGCTATAATACCACCCAGCCTGCTAAGAACCAGGTATTTTCCAGGGAAAGCTCTTCTTTGGCGGGGCTGCCCCCCCCCCCCCCCCCCCCCCCCCGGGCCATTCAGCATGTCCCCTCTGCAGCAGGGTTCGGGCACGGATCAGCCTCGCTCAGGCTGTATGAGGTTAATGGATTTCAAGCGACTCCTGTGATTAACTTTTCCTAAATCTCCAATTCTTTCGTGCCTTCTATTTTTATAATAAGAAAATGGAGGGAGGCGGCATTCACAAGGGATTTCACTCAAATAATGAAATAAATGTGATCAGCCGAGGGACCTTTAATCCGCTTTGACTCCTGCGTCCTGGGGAACGAACAAGCACGGAGATCTTTGCTGCTCCGAGTCCCAGCAAGGCACGGAATGAAAACAACGCCATCCCTGCCTGTCTGGGGGGCAGAGCCCCAGCATCACCCCTAAGTAAAGCACTGTATGCAGACATAGGCACATCAGCCAGGCACTTGGGTCAACACCAGAGAAAAACACCGCTTTGGTCACCTGCTCCCACCCTGCAGCCTCCATGTCCATGTCTCTGCCTGAAGTCTGGTGTCCTGAGGCAAGAACTGGCCGCATCTCTAGTTCAGGTGACCAAAACCACATAAAAGGCATCATCTGTGTTCATGTATCTTTTGTGGGCAGCAGCCTCTGGAATACACGCGTGTGAAGGGGAGACACCATCCCATTTCCTTAGGCTTTGCCCAATATATTAAACTCTTAGCCTGGAAATTTCACGGTTAATTATCACTTTAATAGGAAATCTTAACTGAATGCCATGCAGGTGATCCTCCCTAACTGGGATGAAACCTTTGAGCCCCAAAAGTGAGTTCGTGGCTGCCAGGGACATCCTGTGTAGCTTGGTGCTGCAGGGAGCAGTGTCAGGGCTGTGACAGGAGCCGGGGCTGCTGCACTGAGCTCCTGGCAGCCAGATAAACCCATGGGTCCCTTCACCCTCCTCAGAAACATCCTGACTGAATAAAAGGAGTCTGTTTGCCCAAGAAAACCCAGCCTGGGGTGACCTAGAGCCACACCTGTGCTACTGCTGGGAGGCCTTTCTAATGCCCCCCTCAATCCTCAAATCTGCCAACCCACCCTCCAGCCATCTCCCACACTTCCCTCCCCTTCAGCTGCCTCATCCTGGGAAGGATATGGACAACAGAGAGGACCCCACCGTGGCAGGGAGGGCAGCATAGCCCTGATGTGGGAAAGGATTTGTCCTGCCTTCATTTCAGCACAGCCCCAGCCACAAACGTACAAAACAGCTTGTCAGGAAAAAAACACCAGCTTAGGTTAAGGAGAGAACTAAACACCCCAGGCGTGATTGCCACATATGCCCAAAGATATAATCCAGATTTGCTACTTGCCCTGGCTCTGGCACCCTTTTATTTTTTTTTTAATTTAATAAATTAAAATCTCTTTTTGCTGCTGAGCATAATCAGCATTAGGGTGAGGGGAGGAGGGGCCTTTCACTGTCCCCTGCAGGATCACACACGAAATCACTGTCACAGCAGCCTGGGACTCTCCCAGTGGCACCATGGACTGCTGATGGCAGCACTCCCCAGCCCACACACTGTATTTGCCTCCTCCTGGCCACTTTCTTAATTAATCTGTGAGACAAACTGAAAGGCAGAAGATGCCATGGTGAGGACTTCTTCATTCCTTCTGGTTGGACAGGTCTTGGCTTGGAAGGACCACTCCTCCTCCCGAGCCTCACAGGCTGAGCCCTGTGTGGCTCAGTTTGGATCTGAAGGTTCAGGCAAAACACGTTGCTGGACAATCCTGAAGGAGCTCAAACCAATTGTCCTTTTGTCTCCCCACATTGCCATGGTGAGCATCTGCACAGAGCAGCCCCAGTGTCCTGCTCCAGCTCACAGGGACAGGGGACATGGCACCCACCATCCCTTGCTGTTGCTATAGAGACAGAAGCTGCTTTTCTCCACAGTGATGCTGGTTGTTTCTGAGCGCTACCTTCGGTGTGGCAGGCAGGGAGGGAGGGATCAGGAATGTCTTGGCTTGCTGGGAGGGCAGCCATGGCTGAGGCAAGGCTCTGCCAGACCTCTCCTGGTGTCTCTGTGCCCAAATCCACACTCATCTTGTGGGCAGTCTCCCAAAACCTTCCCTTCAGTTGCTCTGGGCACTGAAGTACTGCGGGAGAGAAGGGGCACAGGCTGCAGGGGGGCTAAAGGGGAAGACTGCCCAGAGAAACCCTGTGTGGGAGAAAGCCCCAGCCTGTGAATCCCAACGTACCCCCGGGAATCACTCCAGCTCCTCTCCTCCTGCTCTCCTGCCTTGCTTTGCAACCATGTGCTAGGACGAGACCAGCTCAGCTGATCTAACCCACTGTGGCAGCTTCTCCAGGCCATGCTCTCCTGATTACACCAGTAAAGATCAGGAGCAACTCCTACAAAGCCATCCTGCCACTCTGGATATACCAGGAGAAGATAGCACAAGTGCAAGGAAACCTGGACCAGGTGACACGACTGTAGAATCATCCAGTCTATTTGCAAAGGTTCAATAAATTCTGGAGCTACAAAGCGAGAGTTTCCCACAAAGCCATGGGGGAACATGTATCCCCTGCTCTCTGCCTCTTCAGGAACCTGTCATCTCCAGCTACACATCAGTGCATCACCCACAATCAGAGCTCAGAACCTGAGCTCCATCCTCGCTAGGGGTGAGGATAAACTCTGTGTGTAGTAATGCCTGGAAGGAAAAAAAAGCACCACAGCTCACTTCTTCACAGAAATCTTTGCAGGAGAAGGAGGAAAGGAGGCAAAGGAAAACGCTGATGGGAGGGTAGCACATCGCTGCTCCCACCCGCAGCAGCAGGAGGGAAGCAGGACAGCACCCGCCACCCACGCTGCTCTGCCTGCTGCTGCACCAGCCTCCAGGGACAACCCTGAGCTCTCCCCTTTCCTCAACACACTCAGTGACAGCCCTTCCCAGGGGACAGCTCATCCGTGAGCTCCGTGGGAGGCTTGTGTTTAAAGGACATGGATGCCTTCCTTACCACGCTCCTGCTCCAGCCTCGGAGCCGGCAGCGCGGGAAGCCAGCAGCTCCCAGGGCTCTGCACTGACATCCCAGCTGGAGACACATGCCAGGGATAGATTTTCTGTTTAGCTTCTTTTCATATTAATCATCAAAGAGCAACAAATGTCAGCAGCTTACAACAGTCATTAGCTGAATGTCTTCTTCTCACCAGCCCCTGTAGGAAGAGGCGTCCCAACATGCAGGGCGAGATGATGGCACAGCACCCAGCTGACTCCTCCCTGGCCTTGCAAGCCAGGTGTATTTTCCTCACTTGGGATCCACAGGAGGACAGAGATGACAGGATCCCTCCATTTTGCAGGATTCATCCAGTCAGGGAAGGTGCTATGTCTGATAGTATCCCTCACCTGCCAAATATCAAACTGTCTTCTAGAGACAGATAAACCACAGAGAACTGGCACATTCTGTTCAAAATACAGGATTTTCTTATGGCAGTTGTGAGGGGGGATCCATTTCAGAGACAGCACATTGAGCATGGCCATCACCTGAATAAGGATCCACCAGGCTTCAAGGAGGCCACTTGTCAATAATGGGAAGAAACAGCACCACGTCAGGACATCGTGTGTTCCCTACCAGACCAAAAACTCCTCACACACCCTCACAGAACAGATTTTCCTTCAGTGTCCTGAGCACCATCTAGGCCCACCCCATCCAAAGCAAAAGTTTGCATCCCCTTGGGCAGCAAGACTGCAGGACCTGCTCCATGCTGAATGTATATCTCAAAGCCACACTGGGTTCGTTTTCTCCCTTCCCTCATGATAAGAACCAAACAGGGCAGGATTTTTATGATTATTTATTATCTGTAAAGTGCCAGCAGTGTCCTGACTCTGTACAAGACACAACTGCTGGGCTTACAAAAAGAAAAAAAGCACTGTGGCCAAAATCATTTATCCTCTAAAAAGTTAACGAATGTGTTCTCAGGAAGCTCTCAGGCACTGCCCATCCTGAGGACATATCAAGGTGCCAATGTGAACCACCTAAAGAAGGCAGACATGGAGCTCATTTCTCTCACCTGTAAAGCTTAATTAGGCTGCTGTCCAAACACAGCTTGAGAATGCGGCCATAACACAGGTATGGCCCTTGATTGCTAAAACCCAATCCATTACAAGAAACTTTTTTTTAAAGGTGGGGAAGCAACATTAAAAAACACCACTACTCATGGAAGTTACAACTGCTTCCAACAGACAACACGTAGAAAATACTGGGAGGGGGACTCTCAAAGTATCTTCTAGTTTCCAAGTCCTCCATGTTCACCAGATGGATATCAACATCTGACATGTGTTGGAAGACATCCATATCAACTCCACCAGCCTGAACTGCAAGTAGCCGAAAACAAAGCCAGACAGAACATCTGTGATGTGGTGCCGTCCGATCATGACGCGGGAAAAGCCCACGCAGAGGGCCCAGAGGACCAGCAGGATGCGGAGAGGGATGGCCAGGACCAGGTGGTTGAGGAAGAACTTGGAGAGCATGGCCACCCGGCTGGCGTGCCCGGCGGGAAAGGCGTAGGTGTCCATGGTCAGGTAGTCCAACAAGCCAGGGTTGATGTCGTACGGACCCTTCCGCTTGGCCAGCTTCTGCAAACCTGCCACAATCATGATGTCCAGCAGCAGGGCTGCAAAAAGGGAGACAGAGAGGGAACAGTGAGAGACAGAAGCAGAGCTGAGGGAAATTTTCAAGGCAGAACATTAATGGTTTGTCATAGTGTTTAAATAAAAATTTGGGTTCGGTTCTGGCCAGACGCAGTGCAGCTGCAGTCCACGGTGCAGCTGCACCCAACTTCTCCATCCTCAGGTCACCATCCAACTGTTGATTAACCCTCCCAGTTCACCCACAGAGGAGGCAAATACCACTGTCACCATCTGACAGAGGAGAACCCCAAACGGCAGAGGCGAGCGATCCACCTGGGGAGGAAGAGAGCAACTGGCAAAGCTAAAATTGAAACCCTTTTGGCCCTCAAACCACCACTCTGGGTGTTCTGTTGCTGCCTCCACCCTGTGCTTTAGAAACTTCGTGCAGCAAGGTCCCTGCCTGGGGCTCTGTGCCAGGGTGACCAGGCTGCAGTGAGCAGCCTGCTGGAGGAAAGGTGTCCCACAGCACTTTCTCCTCTTGTCCCTTGTCTTCTCCCAAGCCCACCACCTCCTCCTGCCCAGAGCAGCCAGGGGATCGCACTACGCTGACAGATTTCACTGAGAAAAGAGCATTAGGACCAGTGAGCCAAGGGGAAAGCCACGCAATAACGAAAAAAGGGCTTCTGTGTTAAAAACAGCACCACAGTGTGTTGGAGGGTGGGCGACATCCTCCTAGATATCCCGCACCCATCCTTCTTCCTCTGCCAATGCATCAAACACTCACGAGTCATTTCTTGTTTCTGCTCACCTCTTGCTCCCTGTGACTTTCTCCCTGCAAGTCACCCCACACACCCCCTTCCCTGTGCAAATGCATTGAGGGTAAGACACCTCCCAGCCACAGCACACCCAGGCTTGTGATGGCACAGGCACCATCCCTGCAGCTGCAGCTCTCTCCACCAAACCACCTTTCTTCCCTAACAGCTTCAGGAGTGAAACCCATCAGCACTTGTCTACATCATCCTTCTCTTCAGCCCACCTGCTTCGTCCCAGCCGACAGGTACTGTCATTCCTATTTCCTAGCATCAATTTTATTTCTCTTTAATCCCCCATCTGCTTTTCCCCACCCCTCCTAATTAGTCAGAGTGCTGATTTCAGCTCCCCGCAGCAATGACAAGAACATATCTGTCATCACGAGCACAGCCTGCTCCCTCGGCAGGAATGCCAGGGGCCAGTTGTTTGGTTCCCAGGCCCTGGTAGAGACCATTCCTTGAGAGATGACAAGGTTTCAGGAGGATGGATGGGAGTGCGGTGGTGGTGGGGATGGGAAATGAGACGGCACATGGGAGGCAGCTCCTCCTGCCTGCTCAGCACCTGGCAGAAGCTGGGAAGTGAGGAACTGTCACAGCAGCTTTGCTCACCCACCTTCCCTGTGTGCCACCCCCAGCCCCCGGCACTGCTTTGGGAAGGGGCTGGTACTTATCCTGGCCAAACCCTCTCCTTACAGGAGACTGCTCTTCTCCCTCGTCTGCAGGCCATCTTGCTTGGGAAATGGGACAGCAGGACCTCCCTGGACCTTCTGCCCAACAGGTCATGCCCTGGGGTCTCAGAGCTGTGGAAGGCAGATGGAGCAGAGGAAAAGATCTGAATACCAGCTCCTCCCTGGTATGGACAGTAGCAAGAATCCGGGCTAGACACAAGAAGCAGGAGGCTGACATGGAGGAAAGGTTCATGGGTGGCACCTGAACAAAGGCATTGAGGCTGCAGGTGGCAAGGAGGCTGGTCACAGCACTGGGGCTGTAGCACTAGCGATAGGTTTAGGAGGACAAGGACAACCAGGGATTGCGCAGATCCTGCTGGATGTGACCGGCAGACAGGGAGAGAGCAGGGGGAAGTCTGCAGCCCACCAGGACCCCAGCACTCAGCAGAGCAGTTTCTGCAATTTGCTGATTTCTTTTTTGACATGCTGGCCAGGGGGGAGAAAGGGACGGAGGGATTTCAGACACAGGCTGTGGAGCCCTGGAGCAGCCACTCACCCTGGCTCCCTGTTAAGGTCAAATGCTGTCAGCCCAGGCCTGGCTCACCATTACAGGGCTGCCCCGCTGCGCATGGCTCTGCTCAGGCTCGGCTTCCTAAATCACCCCCAGCCCACCCCCCTACCCCACCAAATGACCCCGCCGCAGCCCTGATCCAACAAAGTGCTTCAGGAGATGATTTTCAGAGCTCATTGGCTGCATTTCCCTCCAGTCCCATCTCACCCTGGATGAGAACTGTGTGAAACCAAAGCTCTGGGATGGTCTCTCGGGAACCCAGACTCATCAAATTCTTGGGAACCCAGAAGCATCGGAGAGATTATGCGCCAGCGCTGCCAAGAGAAGACTCTGGCCCAAGCTGCTCCTGCTGAAGTCAGCACCCATTGCGTTGCCACAGCTCCAGAAGGAGTCTGGGCACCTCAACAGATCCCAGTGTCTTCTCCATGGTGTTCAATAAATTCACCACCAAACCTGCCCATGGATCAGAGCATAAGTGCCATATGCTTTAGCAACGTGTGGTGTTCACCATTGCTCATCAGTATTTTGCACCAGCAATATTTTTTTATGGTCAGAGGTGATGTCAGGGCAACTCGAAGGATGCAGGCATGTGTGCATGGAGGTGTTCAGGGCATGGAGAACGAGCCAAAGAGCAGTTTTAATAATCCTTTCATTCAGAAGATGAATAAAATGGGCCTTCAGTACTGCTAGCTCTGATTTTCATCAAATGATGCACAGAAAGCAAAAAGCCTCGTTTGCTCACATTTCAAGATTGGAAAGCATGACAGCATTAAAACCGGGGGTTAATTTGCCGTTAAAAGAAAAAACCACCAAAGATCCCTCCGTCTGGTGCTTTTTCTGTCACTTCCCCTTGCACTTTCTGTTCCTTTTATGGAGATTTCTTTATCAAACAGCCCCAGCAGCCTGCCCTGGTCCCCGAGGCATGGGGGTCCCATGGCCCTCTCCCAGTGCTGGGTCTCTGCTGTTCCCCTTCCCTCTCCTGCTCCTGCTGCTGCCGCCGGCGCTGGCAGGGTGAATCAGCAGGCAGTACTGCTGCCGACGGTGCTGCCAAGGGCCCATCCTTCAGGAACAGATACAGACAGTGCTGTTGCCCAGCAGCCCCATCCCCAGCCCTATTCCCTTGCAATCCCATGACCTACATACCCGCCTGGACCTCGGCTCACTTCCTTCCTACCCTTAATGCACATCAAACCCTCCCTCCTCAGGTGAGCACAGCATCAGGCACATAAGGGGTTAACTTTATCATGGGTCCCCTCGGTGCTCCATCTGCAGGTGGGTGTCTCTGCACTGGGGACTGTTCTTGCTGTTGAACCCAAAGCCCCCGAGCCTTGCACCTGCCACCTGCAAATCAGCATGGCCACCTTGGCTCCGTCCTTCCCTGGTCCCTCACACAGAGCCCTGCAAATCCTTCAGGCTGACCTGACTGGAGGCCGGAGAAACACAGCCCCAGGGGAGCCCGTGGAAGGGAGCCTGCAGCTGATGCACCAGCCTGCACTGGCTGCTCTCTGGGGACCCTCGGGGCTGTCACAAGCACAGCAGAGATGGCAGAGTGCCACCTGACTGAGGGTGAGATGAGAAGAGCAAGAAATTTTAATTTGAAGCATTTTTTTCATCATGCCGTTCCCCCAGAGTCAGGTAGCACTGGATTTAAACCAGAGGCAGCACTGGATGTAAAATCCAGGTAGAGGTGTATATACAAGCAAAGGAAGGATTAGCTCTTGCCCATTTTTGCTCCTTTCACATTTTTCTGAAAAAGATCAGGAATTTCCTTGTTGACCTGGTGTTAAGTGAAAGAATCCTTCAGATTTCCAATGCAAAACCATCCAATCCCCAAATCCTACATTAACATCTAAAACTTCCCTAAAACACAAAAACAAAGAGCAAGTCTTTTCTTGCCTGTGACAATTTTAGCATCAGAGATCACCTTGGTATTGTAAAAACCAACATCTGGCATCGGATGCACAGTAAATGAGCTGAAAGTGAGCCCCCTCGGCAGGCATTTAATATCTATTAATAAGGAAAGGAAAACAATTATCTGCCTTGCTCCTACCACCAAATGTTAGGAGCCCATTAGGAGCGGAGAGGTGAGAAGAGAGGAGCCCTGTGCAGGCAGGGCACAAGGACAAACCTGAACCATCGTCAGCAGAACCAAACCAAACTCCAAAGTTTGTATTTAAGAGAAATTGAAATAGTTGGATGTCCCCCACCACCATAAGGTCCTTTCTGTCCCCGAGGTGCCACCTCTGCTGCCATCCCTTATGGCTGGAAGAGGCTGTGGATGGTGTGAGCACTCTTGGGGACATCGTCTGCTCCAGGCTGGAGCCAGGCAGCGTCTCCAGGGACAGATTCCAGCTGGGATGTTTACATATAAACAAGTTATCAAAACCACAGCTGAAAAACAACCTGGGTGCAGTGTTGGGGGCAGGGGGGGAGGAAAAGAGGAGAAAGCCAAAAAAGCCCTTGGCCTCATCTGCTCCTGCAGCCAAGATCCACATGACTTCACACACATGGGGCTGCTTGGATGAGACAAGGCGGCTCTCCAGAGCCCAGCCTGTGAGGTCGGGATCAGAAACAGTCACAAGCTGGACTCAGCCTTCCAGAACTGCAGCTGAGCACATGGGGAGAGGAAAACAGGGAGGAAAATACCCAGGAATTAAGAGAGAACCCATCTCATGAACTCAGGAGGCTCCCAGTGTGGGAGCAGATGTGCCTCAGACAAGATGTGCACAGAACAGAGCCAAGCTGGTGACAACTCATGGCCTGGGCTTCAAACCCACCGTGCTGGAGGTGGCATGTGCTCCCTACTGCAGCTGCTGAGGCCACGTGTAGGGCCAAGACTGGCTTTGAAGGTGCTGTATTGCCCAGATTACCCACCCTCACTCAGGAGCGAACTCTGGACAAATGCCACCATTCCCAGGAAACAGTTTCTTTAGCTCCATAGTTAGAATTTGTAAATTTCCCCCCATTTTTCTTTTTACTTATATGCCCCCTCCTACTCCTTCTGAACTTCCCAAATCTCCCACAGGCATTAGGCTCCCTGACCTGGTAAATGAGCTGTTTGAAGCCTTATCTCATCGACATTAATAAAAGAAGAATCTTCACCCTCTCTCCAGTGGAGTCAGCGGCAGCTGGAAGAGGTCCACTCCTCTGGAAATGAACCCCGCCATTTCATTTTGTCCCCCAAATGTGGCACTATTGGGTGTAAGAGCTGACAAAAAGCACAGATGGCATGACACATTGAAGAGCCAATGAATCAGGCATTGTGGCGTTTGGTGGGGGGGTTATTTTTTGGCTGAACAAGCAGCAGTGTGGGGTAAGTGGTCATGGGGAGGTGAAAAAATGGTGGAAAGCAGAATTGTGCAATTAATTAAAATTAAAACCCACAACAACTAAAAATAGATTTGCTATATTCTAGATGATTAGAAGCAGCCCTGAGTGCAAACACAGGCTGCCTGGAGTTCCCCCCTTGGAAACACTGTGCCCTGGGAGCTGGGAAATTTGTACTCAGCATCAAATACTGAGTGTGGCTGCTTCACTGGCGGTCTGCACAGGCTGGGACGAGATGCAGGCAAGAGGGGGAGCACAGTGAAAAGGGCTTATGCCACTGGGGAGAAGGAGCTGAGCAGTACCAGGATGGCTCATCTGCCTCCCAGAAGGGCTCTGACAGCTTGAAATGCCCCCGTACCCCATGGCAGCAGCACAGGTACCATCAGCACAGCCCAGAATCACATGCACCAGCACCAACAGCACTGTATGGGATGAGGTGGAGGAACAAAAGTGCCTTGGGCTGAGGACCAGCAGCATGGCCTAGCCCACAAAGGCTGGGCTCCTTGCTCGGCCTCAGTGTTGTTTGGGCTTGGATCTACACCCCACTGCTTTCAAAGAGGCAAACTGGCAAAAAAAAAAAAAAAAAGTCTGATTCAGTGATGCTCAGAGGCTCTCCAACCACCACTCACAGTGTGGACCCAGATCAGGTACATCTGCCAGCATCCATGTAGAGATGGAATTGGTTCTCTGCTCCAGGTTAAAACATGGAGGTTTCCTCAAAGCGGAGGAAAAAAGAAGAGTTCATCTGACCCCCCTTTCCCACCCCATCCTCCACCAATCCTGACCCGGAGCAGGAGACCCGACGGGCTCTCCCTGCCTGCTGCTCCTCCCAACAACTCACCTCATCCCCCCACCTTCCTCTTCCCAACCACTGCTCCTGTCAAGGCGTGTTAGAGGCAAACACACTCACCCATTTCCTGGGATCTCCCTTCGGGCCAGAGCCCGGCTCAGCTTCTCCAGCTCTGCCTGAGTGAAACAGCTACTGTCCCCTCTGAGCTGCAGGCAGGGGCAATGGGAAGTTGTTCCCAGAGTGACAGACATAAGGATGACTCATTTCCCATGTTTATTCCCCCTCTTCCCATTCAACAACCCTCGCACTTCTTTTCTCTTTCGCTCTGCATTCAGGCTCGGGAACGTTTCGCTGTTTGCTCTGCGAGGGTTGGATTCCAGCTCGCTGCACGCTCCCCAAGGGCTGCACACTGATGCCTGCAGGGCTCGCAGCATCCCCAGCAGCCTGCCAGGACCTAAGCAAATCGGTGCTGCCTGGTCCCGAGGGGCTGATCAGACCCTGGGTCTGATGGAGACATTGTGCAGGTCCCTGGAAATACTCCCGTGCCTGCTCCAGCCACAGTCAGAGGAATCCCAGCCTGTCACTGAGCGTCCTTTATGCAAAGGGACACTGCAGGCTCGCCAGCCTGCCCTGCAGTGAGCAAGATGCATTCCTGTAGAGGAAGCAGGCAGGAAGGGGGGCAGGGAAGCCGGGAGAGCTGGGCATTGCTGGCTGTTCAGAGATGCCTGAGCTCATCAGCTGTGAAGGGATGAAGGCTGAGCACGGCACCCACCAAAGGGCCACGGACTTCAACTGCTGTATCTGGGCAGAACAGAGGCAGATTAGCAGCCTGGAGTGATGAAGAGGAATGCTGAAGAGGACCTGCGTCTAAATGCTGGATACAGGGAGTGGGCATCTGCGTTGTTCCCGCTGCCTGGCACCCTCCATGAGTCACTCATGTTGGGTTATTTGGCATTTAAATGTTTCCACCTCACTGGGCAGACGTGCTGCTGGCTCAGTGAGACCTCGGTGGGCACTGGCAGGGCAGGGAGGGGAGTGGGACAGCGGCTGAGCCCCCTCCATGTGCCAGGTTGTCCAAGGAGGGATGGTTCCGCAGGGCACCAGCCCCCGAGCTGCTCTCCCCTTCCCTGATGGAGTGTCCTCTGCCCTGACTGGCTCAGAAAATCCCTGCTCTCACAGTGGAAGAATGAAAGGGAAGAAAACAGACACATTTGGCCCCAAACCATCTCTGGGGCTCTGGGCTGAGCAAGCTCTGCTGCATACAGACTGATCCATCTGCCGTGCAGCTCCCTGGCCTCTCTGCTGGGTCTGGGCTTCCCTGAGGCTCGACAGGATCAGCTCATCTCACTGCCTGGGCATTTCAGCTGCCTGGTGACCTTTACCAGCAACGGGCTGTACTGTCAGGGTTTTCATCACACAGCCTCCAAAGAGAAGCACGACAATACCTGAAGCACATCCGTACTGTCAGAACAGGGTCAGTGGGGTCTCGAGGGGCTTGGTGAAGGCATTTCTTGCTCTCTTTCCTTCCTAATCCACCAATTTCTGGTCTTGCTTGGAAGCTGCCAGGGTGGGACCACAGAGTTCTGACCATATATATGTATTTACAATCTTCTTTTTTAGGGGGTCTGCAGGGGACTATGCTTCAGAAGATCATGGCTTGGTTCCTGGTCAGAGTGAAGCTATGTCAGTACTCAGAAAGAAGGCTGGACAGAGCAAGAACTTCCTCCTTGCTGACATCCAGGAGTGGAGAGGCAGTCCTGGGCTCCCTCCTTTCCTCCTCCTGTGGCATTCACCCATCCCCAGCCTGACACACTACTCGATGATACATCCATGCCCCGAGGCACTGCTTTACTTAATGGGATAAATGCTTAGTGACAGCACCAAAGAGCCATCCTGCCCCTCCAAGCGGGATGCAGAGCCAGCTGGAGATGGCTGGGCACTGGGACCAGTGTCACTGAGACTGCAAGCAAAGAGAAGACAAGGGCTTTCTCTTCTCCTAGTCTGGATACCTATTCCAGAGAGCCATGAGCACAGCAGAACCAGTTACTGGTACTTCAAACCAAGCACAAATACAATTCTATGTGCAAGCAGATACCTCCCAACAGCAAAGGCACCCAGCTGGACTGAAAATAACTAAACACAGTGGTGGTTTGGCTCACAACACAAAAGATGGACTTTACTGGAGTGACCACTGTGGGTGGGTTACCATATTCCATCCCCAGTGACCATATTCCAACCCCACCGCAGTGAGAAGGTGCCTGGATCTGCAAAGACCATCAGTTTAACGAGATCAATCTGTTTAGCTTAATAAATAGGAGGTGAAGAAATTACTTGAGCACTATCCAAAATATTGAAAGGCGGAAGAGATGTTGGCTGAAAGAGCTGTTCAGCTGGAGAGAGAAGGGTATGGAGACACAATGAAGGGAAGAATCCAACTAAAAGCACTTGTGAGAATCCCTACCACTGCAGTAGTACAGAAATGGCTCTGACAACTTCACCCTCACTTGTAACTGGACATCAGATTGAGTGTTTGGGTTTTTTCCCTTAACAAATTGAACAGGAATAAATTAAGGGATGTGCTACAGCCTGTATTTTGCCGTGGGTTAGATCGATGATCCAAATGTTCTTTGCTGGCTTTGCAGTCAATGAATCACTAAATTTGGATTCACATCTTCACCAGATGGATCAGAATCAGAAACCGAGGTACCACTGGCCCCAGGGTTTAATGGAGTTTATGTCTGGTTCTGAAGCAGATCTGGGCATTTTACTGAAAGTTTTATAACTGCTTTCCCCCTGCAAGCCCAATTGCAAGGTTCAAATTACTTTCTAAGCACCTCAGTTTTCATGAAACCCTTGTGATTGCAGAGAAAAGCTTGAATGGTCCTAAAAGTTCCAACACTGGCAGACAAATAAAATGAACTTTATAACCTGAGGATTTCCTGAGTTGTGATGTTCTCAATTTAGCCAAAGGGGTGTGGACCTTCTCCCTGACCTTTGCTCAGCCAGGGCTGGTGATGCTGAGACAGTCTTCCTGAAAGCATATCCTGGCAGAGATTTTCACAGTGGGCACACATATCTGGTTTCTTCCATCTTTTCAGTAACAGGCTGTGTGTGCTTCTCTGGCTGTTTGGCATTTGCTGGAAAAGATTACTGCGAGAAGGGGAATCAATAAATTCCATCACAGATGATAAACATGGAGGGAAAACATTGCTTGGGGTTGCTAATCAACATTTGCAGTGGGGATGGATGGAGCAGCCCAGGGTCAGACCCCTTCACCCGGAATGCTCCCACATGTGTTGGCAAAGCCCCCGTCAAGAGCTCCTCCTCCATCTGCAGTGGTGCTTCTGCCAGGTTCCCAGTCCCATTTCAGCAGTCTCCTGTCTCCTCGCCTTGGAAGCCTGATTGCAAATCCTAAACAAGTGCTCTATGATGGGCTGGCTCCCTGCCCAGAGACTGCATCAGAAATTCTGCTTGATGTATCAAACCCTCAGCAAGCAGGGGGAAGGGAGGAGAGCCCGGGGAGGTACGGAAGGGGTACCACAGACAACCCCAACTTCCCGGCTTCCCTCTTCCAGCAGGGAAGCACCAGGAGGTTCCCTTCCCTTTGACCTGTGCCTGTCCAGGAGGGCTTTTCACCCCATCCCAGTGGATTTGAACCACAGGAAAGCAGCAGCAAGAGGGACCAAGGATGCCAGATGCAGCAGTGGTGCCATGACCTTCCTGTCTATACAAGACCCCACTTTTCCTGGGACCTGTGGAGGTCCACCAGCCCCAGGCTCCCAGCCAGGCTCCTTCTCCACCAGCAGTGCAGGTATCATGGCAGCAGCTACTCAGATACTCAGAGTTCCTGACTGCAATCTTAAATATCAGCCCAAGGCCACTCTCACAGCAGAGATCTGCTCTGTGGGGTGACACAAGTTCTGCTGCAGGAGCTCTCACAAGAGAGGCTGAGGGCACCTTGGGCAGTCCCACCAGTCAGTGCTGTCTTTTCAGAGGGAGCAGTGGAGCTCTTTGGAGGCTGCCAGACCTATGGAACTGGTCCTTCACACCAATTAACTATTTCCTTTCTTGGCAGGGGGAGAGGAGGGGTGGGAGTAGTGTGTCTAGGCAAGGATGCAAGACTCCAGAACCCCCAACTTATCCCTGGGCACAGCGTTGGAGCTCAGGAGACCTGGAGATGTGGGTAGTGATGCAGGGCTGAGCTCTCCCAGCCACCACCCAATAAAGTTAGAACATGACCCCGAGGTGCCTTTGCATTTGGCCTCCTCATACAGCAACAGAAAGGTGAGAAAACTTTCCTTGTTTTTAGGCCAAAACGGGCATTAGCTCTTTGCAAGGATCTCAAATATTTTGGAGTCAAAGAGGTCGGTGTTCAGACTCCAGCCCTGTCAGAGGCTCTTGGGTCAAGAGACACCTGGAAACTGTGCTGGCCCCTGTTAGTCACCTACTATTTCATCCTCGTGCCCTTTTAAATGGATCTTCTCTTCCCAGCGAGGGGCTGACCCCGCGCACCGAGGAGCCCCTGGAAGAACTGCTGACGTTGGCGGGCTCTGCATCACGCTGGTGCTATTCTGGCTTCTTCCCTGCCACGGCCTCCCGCCATGAGATGCCACAGCACGAGGACAGTCTCCTCCAAAGGCACAGGGGAGAACAGCTACCACTGTGTCTTTCAAGCCAGTCCAGCTCAGTCTTCACCCTCTCTGAAGGATGAATTTGTGAAAAAAACCCAAAACCTGAGGCCACGTTGCTGAGCTGTATCACATCACAGTCAGCCCCTGCAGACAGGATGTCCCTTTCCTGTGGTGCCTGTGAAATAAAAGTGTCCCTCCTGCCCCTCAAAACGCTCCCTGAGAAGGAAGTGTCTAAATCCAATGTTTTCAATTTCTCCCACCAACCAAAAGTGGGATTGCTGAGTTTTTAGGGAGGGTGAAATGCCAGAGTGGGTCACAGCCAGAGGAGAGGGTAATTAGTCACAAGGAAAAATAGACTAACTGGACCCTGTGCCAAAGGCAGAAGAGCAAGAAGAGCAAGGTCCTCAGGTATACATGGCCAGGGCAGGTTGGGGCCAGGATCTAAGGTAAGTTAGAGGGACATCAGGGTGGGATGGGCCCTGCACAATGGAGAAGCCAAACCCTTCAACACATCCCAATCTCCAGAACCAGGGACACTGACCACCACCATGCAAGGAATGACTAGCAGGAGAGCCAGAGGCATCCCAGCCTGCCTATGCAGCCTCTGGGTCAAATTAGCACACGGAAATGGGGACAGCAGCAAGAAGGGTACCCAAGGGAAGGAGGATGTGAGAGAGAACTGCAGCAGGGAAGGTGACAGGACTCCATCACGTGGAGCCAGGATCTGGTCAAGAAGGTGGCAAGGGGATGGAAATAACATCCTCAGGAATTGATCCAGATATCAAAGACTAATATCTTTATGTTTTCCTCACCTATCAAACACCAAGGCAGATGACCACAGATTAAATAAAAGACATCACTGCTGGTATCCACCCTCCCACCACGGACACTCCCTTGGTCTGACTGGACAACCTTGCCCCATGCAGGACCAGAGGCCTGTCCCTGATCCATGGGTGTCCCCACCTACCACCATTACTCCATCCCTCTTAGACAACTTCTTGTGACATCCACCACCCACAGCACCTGGGACTAAGAGGGCCAATAAGTGCAACATTTGCCCTAAAGGTCCCTCCCTGCTTCCCGACCACATCTGATGCTGCGAACAGCCAGAGGAAGAGTCCCAGTGCTGCTGTCCATTGTGACCAGGGCTGGGCTTTCCCGGCAGGGAGGGAGGTTTGCCACTCACCTAGCAGCAGGTTCATGAGGACCTCTTGGCCTGCCAGTGTGCTGCTCTTCACCAGGCAGATGAGCGTACCCGCAATCCAGGGGATCCCGTGCCCCGTTATCCCCAGGAGGTTGATCATGGAGCGGGCACCTCCCCAGGAGGAGGCTCTGTTGGCACACACTCCCAGCCTCTTGGACATGCAGATATCGATGGCCAGCAGCGAGTTGAAGGCGATTCCCTTGAAGGAGGGGTTGAGCTGCATGCAATCCTCCTCGGGCAGCTGCTGCGACTGCCTCCGCTCCTTGGGGTTGGTGTTCTGGGCACCGGCTGCCCCGGCCTGGCCGCTCTGCTTCCTGCTGGAGCTCCTGTTCTCCTGGTTCCCCTTCAAGGGCTGATTCAGGGAGAGGAACTCAGCCCTGTTGAGGACATTGTTCCTGTCTCTGGCCCTGGACCGTGGCTGGGATGCTGGCATTGCAGTCTCTCTTTAACGCAACCTGCTTTGCAAATACGGGGAAGGAGAGAAATCCCTCTTCTCCCTGCAGAAAGCTTCCCCCACTCCCACCCTCACAAGCTGTGAATTTGGGAAGCTACAAAGGTTCCCCTCTGTTGCAGTTGCCCCCAGCACAGACTGCAGCTGTTAAATATAGAGTAAGGAATGCACATGGCTGTTTACTTCATGGGCCTAGCAAGCTTGGAAGGAAAATTAATGCCAGGCTTGGCAGCCACTCCAGTGCCAGGGAAAAAGGTTGGACAGCCAATAGATATGAAGAAGAGGAGGGAAAAACATTGTGCCAAAGGTTGGTTGCTTCTGGCCTGGTCTATTTAAATCTTCCAATTGCTTATTCCCCTGGGCTGCAAGGGAAACTGGGAAACGTAGTTCTTTTTGTGCTGCAATTCACATTTCAGTACCAGAGCCAGAGCTGGGGATGATGACATCCCCCTCCCCAGGGCACCCCCTGGGGGGCTGTGCTGCCTGGCTTTGCAGCACCAAGACCAGGTGTTGCTCAGGAGCTTCCCCTCAAGGGGCTCTCCCCCAAATCTTCCTGATTAATCTGTCCTGCAACTTCTGCCCCCCTGCCTGGGCACCCTAAATACCCCCTCCCATCCTGCCATGGATACCTTTCAAGCACCTCTAACCCCACCCTCCCTTCCCGCTCAGGATGCGCCCCTGGAGCGCCTTCCATCACTCACCCCGTTCCTGGACGCAGGAGAAGCATCACCTGCCTCCTGATTACACGCGAAGGAGCCGCTAATGAATTCCCGTCCTCCTGCCCGCGGCGCTGCGCGTGGCCTCGATACCGCGCGTGTCCGTGCAGTGTCCGTGCAGTGTCCCTGCCGTGTCCGTGCCGTGTCCCTGCCGTGTCCGTACCGTGTTCCTGCCGTGTCCGTGCCGTGTCCGTGCAGTGTCCGTGCCGTGTCCGTGCCGTGTTCCTGCCGTGTCCCTGCCGTGTTCCTGCCGTGTCCCTGCCGTGTCCCTGCCGTGTCCGTGCTGTGTCCGTGCCGTGTCCGTGCAGTGTCCGTGCAGTGTCCCTGCCGTGTCCGTACCGTGTTCCTGCCGTGTCCGTGCCGTGTTCCTGCCGTGTCCCTGCCGTGTCCGTGCAGTGTCCGTGCAGTGTCCCTGCCGTGTCCGTGCCGTGTCCGTGCAGTGTCCGTGCAGTGTCCGTACCGTGTTCCTGCCGTGTCCGTACCGTGTTCCTGCCGTGTCCGTGCCGTGTCCCTGCCGTGTCCCTGCCGTGTCCGTGCCGTGTCCGTGCAGTGTCCCTGCCGTGTCCGTGCCGTGTCCGTGCAGTGTCCGTGCAGTGTCCCTGCCGTGTCCGTGCAGTGTCCGTGCCGTGTCCCTGCCGTGTCCCTGCCGTGTCCCTGCCGTGTCCGTGCAGTGTCCGTGCAGTGTCCCTGCCGTGTCCGTGCCGTGTCCGTGCCGTGTCCGTACCATGTTCCTGCCGTGTCCCTGCCGTGTCCGTACAGTGTCCCTGCCGTGTCCGTGCCGTGTCCGTGCAGTGTCCCTGCCGTGTCCGTACCGTGTTCCTGCCGTGTCCGTGCCGTGTCCCTGCCGTGTCCCTGCCGTGTCCGTGCAGTGTCCGTACCGTGTTCCTGCCGTGTCCGTACAGTGTCCGTGCCGTGTCCGTGCCGTGTCCGTGCAGTGTCCGTACCGTGTTCCTGCCGTGTCCGTGCAGTGTCCGTGCAGTGTCCGTGCAGTGTCCCTGCCGTGTCCGTGCCGTGTCCCTGCCGTGTCCGTACCGTGTTCCTGCCGTGTCCGTGCCGTGTCCGTGCAGTGTCCGTACCGTGTTCCTGCCGTGTCCGTGCCGTGTCCGTGCAGTGTCCCTGCCGTGTCCGTGCCGTGTCCCTGCCGTGTCCGTGCCGTGTCCGTGCCGTGTCCGTGCCGTGTCCGTGCAGTGTCCCTGCCGTGTCCGTGCAGTGTCCCTGCCGTGTCCGTGCCGTGTCCGTGCAGTGTCCGTGCAGTGTCCCTGCCGTGTCCCTGCCGTGTCCGTGCCGTGTCCGTGCAGTGTCCCTGCCGTGTCCCTGCCGTGTCCGTGCAGTGTCCGTGCAGTGTCCGTGCAGTGTCCCTGCCGTGTTCCTGCCGTGTCCGTGCAGTGTCCGTGCAGTGTCCGTGCCGTGTCCGTGCCGTGTCCGTGCCGTGTCCGTGCAGTGTCTGTGCAGTGTCCCTGCCGTGTCCGTGCCGTGTCCGTGCAGTGTCCGTGCAGTGTCCGTGCCGTGTCCCTGCCGTGTCCCTGCCGTGTCCGTGCAGTGTCCGTGCAGTGTCCGTGCAGTGTCCCTGCCGTGTCCCTGCCGTGTCCGTGCAGTGTCCGTGCAGTGTCCCTGCCGTGTCCGTACCGTGTTCCTGCCGTGTCCGTGCCGTGTCCCTGCCGTGTCCGTACCGTGTTCCTGCCGTGTCCGTACCATGTTCCTGCCGTGTCCGTGCCGTGTCCCTGCCGTGTCCCTGCCGTGTCCGTACAGTGTCCGTGCAGTGTCCGTGCAGTGTCCGTGCCGTGTCCCTGCCGTGTCCGTACAGTGTCCGTGCCGTGTCCGTGCCGTGTCCGTGCCGTGTTCCTGCCGTGTCCGTGCCGTGTCCGTGCAGTGTCCGTGCAGTGTCCGTGCAGTGTCCGTGCAGTGTCCGTACCGTGTTCCTGCCGTGTCCGTACAGTGTCCGTGCCGTGTCCGTGCCGTGTCCGTGCAGTGTCCGTACCGTGTTCCTGCCGTGTCCGTGCCGTGTCCGTGCAGTGTCCGTGCAGTGTCCCTGCCGTGTCCGTGCCGTGTCCGTGCCGTGTCCGTGCAGTGTCCCTGCCGTGTCCCTGCCGTGTCCGTGCCGTGTCCCTGCCGTGTCCGTGCCGTGTCCGTGCAGTGTCCCTGCCGTGTCCGTGCAGTGTCCGTGCCGTGTCCGTGCAGTGTCCGTGCAGTGTCCCTGCCGTGTCCGTGCAGTGTCCGTGCAGTGTCCCTGCCGTGTTCCTGCTGTGTCCGTGCTGTGTCCGTGCAGTGTCCGTGCCGTGTCCGTGCAGTGTCCGTGCCGTGTCCCTGCCGTGTCCGTGCCGTGTCCGTGCAGTGTCCGTGCCGTGTCCGTGCAGTGTCCCTGCCGTGTCCGTGCCGTGTCTGTGCAGTGTCCCTGCCGTGTCCCTGCCGTGTCCGTGCCGTGTCCGTGCAGTGTCCCTGCCGTGTCCCTGCCGTGTCCGTGCCGTGTCCGTGCAGTGTCCGTGCAGTGTCCCTGCCGTGTCCGTGCCGTGTTCCTGCCGTGTCCCAGCACCGCGCAGCCCGTGCTAACGCAGGTGACACCGGCGCCTGTGTCCCCCGACAGCAGCACGGGCACTGTGCAGCGTGGGCATCGCGGTACGGGGAGGAGGAAGGCTGCGCCAGGCCCCAAAGAGGACAGGGAATACCTGCTGTCCCTCCTGCCACACACCCTGTGCTCCATCGTTGTCAGCCTCCCACCTCCCCGCCGCAGCTGGGGCGAATCCCCCCTGAGACGTCTCCCAGCGCTGAGCAGCCCCTGGGAACATCCCATCGGAGCCTGCAGCTCCAGTTCACAGATCTAAATAATCATGCTACAGTCCTTGAACCGCAGCTGTGTGGATCTGAGCCTCCAGCACCTCTGGGAGAGACCATCCATCTCGGCTCTTCCTGCTTGAAGGGTGACAGCCCAGCTGCAGCAACCTCTGAGCTAGGTCACCTGCACTGCCATCACCTTCCCTGGACAATGGGCTCTCCACACCACCCACGGGTCCCAGGAACACGATTATTCCTATGCAAATAGGCTGGAAATCCCCCGTGGATGGAGAATTGGAGAAGAGGGATATTACAGTGAGGAGCAGAACAGCCACGTCTCTTGGAGCCAGTGACATTTGCCTACACAACTGTCCAGTTTACAGAGGTCAGTGGTAGTACAGGTAACCCTGGGAACAGGGCGCCCACGTGTCTTTAAAGGTCTTATCCGAAATGCACTGGGGAGTTTAAGTGCTAAATGGAAGGTGATTCTTTGGCTTCCAAAGATAATAACAAAATTGTTACATCTTCTTTGCACTTTTATACGTAGCTCTCCAAAGTTCTCTCAGAGAACTGTGCATCCGGGCTGTGCCCATCTGACTGACAAACCATCCAGGTGACAGCAGTGCTTGGACAAGCATCTGAGATCCTGAGGAGCCCTTGCTCCTGGGCTTTGTTCATATTTTCCTCTCTCCAGGGAAAATAATATACATCAATTTATTTCTGATTCATACCCTCCAAGAACTTATCCCTAGTCAAGGGAGGTGATTCTGCCTTTCTACTCTGCTCTGGCGAGACCCCACCTGGAGCACTGCATCCAGCTCTGGGATCCCCAGCACAGGGGAGACATGGACCTGTTGGAGCAAGTCCACAGGAGGCCATGGAGATGCTCCAAGGGCTGGAGCCCCTCTGCTCTGGAGCCAGGCTGGGAGAGCTGGGGGTGTTCACCTGGAGAAGAGAAGGCTCCCGGGAGACCTCAGAGCCCCTTCCAGGGCCTAAAGGGGCTCCAGGAAAGCTGGAAATGGAGTGACAGGACAAGGGGGAATAGCTTCACACTGACAGAGAGCAGGATTAGATGGGATGTTGGAAAGACATTTTGTACAATGAGGGTGGGGGGGCCCTGGCACAGGGTGCCCAGAGAAGCTGTGGCTGCCCCATCCCTGGAAGTGTCCAAGGACATGTTGGAGAGGGCTTGGAGCAACCTGGGATAGTGGAAGGTGTTCCTGCCAATGACAGGGTGTTGGAATAAGTGACCTTTAAAGGTCCCTTCCAACCCAGACCGTGTGATTCTATGATCCCAGCTGGAGGAAGAGCTCGTTCCCTTCTCAGGCACCCTTATCCAGCCCATAAAACACAACTCTCCCGGCTCAGGTACCACATGGGGCTGTGGCAACCCTGGGGTTGCACAGGAGCTGCCACATCACCAACACCCACCAGCTCCTGCTTGATCCCTGTCTGCACAGCCACATTCTCACGCTATCGGGGCAGTCAGCACCCCATCCCTATCCGCCTGCCTTCATCCCACTGCTCGGCTGCCAGGCGTGTGGAAAACCTCAGCCTACCTGACATCAGCCAGGGGGAGAACTGTCACCACTGCACCACTTGGCTGTAGCCATCACCTCCCCAGTGAGTGGCCTCCTGGGTTTTCCCACTCTGTGCAAGGCTGCTGCTCTGTGGGGCTCTGCAAATATCAGTGGGCAGAGGGATGAGGGCACTGGTGGCCAGGACCCCACAGAAACAGGGAGACCCCTGCCCAGTCTGGTGCTGGGGTTGCTGAGCTACAACTTAACATGTTCCTCAGGAGCTGTCATGGGTTAAAAAATACCTTGAAAGCCCTGGGAGTGAATTTAATCTGGTGCCTGTCTCTTCTGCTAACACTGATATGAGGGAATTTCTCTGCCCCAGCCTCCCCATGAGACTCCAGCCTTGCACTCCAGCAGGAGTCCCGAGCAGGAAGGGGCTGGAGGAGGAAGGGCAGCGTGGGACGGATGCAGTGCCAGCAAAACGCCTGTCAGTGGTGGAGTGGGAAAGGAAAACTGTCTGGTCTCTCCTGCAGCCAGATGGGCTGTCACTGACAGTCCCAGCTGGAGAAGCTGAGCTCGGAGGGAAAAATCCCTGATTGCACTGGGGCCATGATGAGCCCCATCCTGCAAAACAGCCACTAACCCAGGGGTTTATAAATATCCCTGTAGACAGGCTCCCTGCTCCGGTGGGGCTATTCCAGTCCTGACACATGATCCATAGGGGCCATTGGGCACCTGGGAGAATGCCCAGACAGACAAATCCGGCATGCTCTCTGTGCCCAGTCTGCTCAGCCCTGGCTGTGCTCCCCGCTGTCCTGCCCACCCCGCCTGCAGGGCTGCTGGCCACAATTCCCTGCACAGCCCTGGCCACACGCGGTGTCAGTGGCCAGCATGGCCAGGCAAACCGCACTGGAATGTGGGTGGGACAGGAGTGACAGCCCCATCCCCTTTCTCTGCAATTCACTGGCAGTGTTGGTGCATCCCAGCCTCTGGCAGCAGCTGGCCGAGAAGCAGCACTTGCAACCAAAGTGTACCCAGCAAACCTGCAGAGTTCCCGGGTGGGATTCTTCTAGGGACAAAAAAGAAAGTTTGGCCAAAATGAAATATAATATCCTGCAGTATTTACAGCATGCAGTCTCTGGTGGGCTAGTGAGGGGAGAGCCTGTCCTTTATAAACCTGGAAAACATGCTGGAAAGACACGGAGGCACAGTGCAGGCCATGATGCCAGGGGGAGTGGCTGCAGGAATGGAGCATGGCCGGGCTACAAGGAGACACGGTCAGGTTCATCAAATGAGCAGCAGAAGGAAACACAACTCACAGCATCACCAGCCACTCCTAGTTCTTATTTATCACAGCCTGGCCTCGCATATCCAGCAATGCCATCAGAGAGAACCACGAGCTCAGGCACAGGAGCCCTTCTGCACATGGCCTAAAGCAGCCGCTCTGGGGTGGGATGTGCTAATGCTTTAATCACTCACAGCAGCGGGATGGAAACGGGCATGACCAAAACCCAACGAAAACTCCAGCTGAAGATGAAAAGCTGATTTAATTAGAATGAGATAATGCAATTTCCTAGTTGACCAGAGCACCAGAGACAGCCAAGTTGAAGCAAGACCTGGCTGAAGCTTCAGTGAAACTAGAGTCGCAGAATATGCAGTTTCACCAGATTCATGATGCTCTGGGAAACTGTGACAAGCTTGTTTGAAAAGTGTGAAAGAGTCTTGGAAATGTCAAAGGATTTCAGCACCTTCTGGAGGCTGCTGGATATTTCATTTGGAAGATGCTAATTTCAGTCTTCCTTGTACTACATGATAGTAAGTGGCTTGTAACTTGAGCACGTTCTTAGTGTTTCTCTGTCACAGGACTAGTGTCTAACTTGTGCCTTTCACAGCAACTGGGAAGTTTAAAATAAATACTTTTCAATGCTTTGAGAAACACACAAGGAGGAAAAACATGACAATATACTGTGGTTTTTCTACCTGCTGTGGGTGGAAAGGAGCAAATCTGCCTCCCCTCCTCCTGTGACATTCACTTGTTAGGATCACCTGGCAGCTCCGGTCTGTCCTACCTGCTAAGGGCTAATCCAGCCTGCTGAGAGTGCCAGGTGGGAAGGACTAAAAGACATTTACAGCAGCTCTGCGCTGCTGTGCCACACCACAAGCAGCACCGGCAAAGAGATTTTTACCTCTCATTTCCCCAAGTTTCCCATTTAGAAACAAGTGACAGAGGACACACCCACCAAATGCCCAATGTCCATCAGCTATTGCTGAAAAGCCAAACAATTTCACCTCACCTGGTGCTCAGATCCTCAGCCAGCTGAGGACCAGCAGGCAGCATTACTCCTAAAACTGCCTGTAATAGAAGTTTACAACTTTCCCACAGGCCACTGCTGCCTCAGACGCTTCTCACTCCCTGCTCCAGCTGCTCCTCAGTCCCACTGCTGCTATGGAGAGCTTTACATTATTCGTTGCTGGAATCACATCCAACCTGGGGCTACAGGTTCTGCAAATAAGGAGACCATCCCCTCTGGTGCCCTTTGGTTGGTACCAAATCTACCCAGCAGGCTCCAGCCGGGAGAGGAAAATCTTAATCCGAAACCCCAAGAAAAAACACATTGCAGCTAAATTAAAAAATAATAATAATAAGGGGGGGCGGTGGGGGGGAGGCGTTTCTAAAATAAAAAACTACATTACCCACAATTCACGGACGTGTGGGAGGAAATGCTGTTTTTTTGCAAAGGAGGTTTAGCTTCAACAGCTGCAGTTTAAAAGCGAAATACAGGGGGAGGGATGGGACTGGGAGAAGGAGGGAGGACAGGGCGGCGAGGGGCGCGGGGGGGCCCGGACCCGCAGCCGGTGCCGCTGGGGCCGCGGGAGCCACGGGAGCCACGGGAGCCACGGGCATGCGGCGCTCCCTGCCCGGGCAGCCGTCGGCAGCGGCCGCGCACGCCCGGGGGCAGCGAGGGGCTGCGAGGGAGTTTCTGCAAAGTTTGACCCCGTTGCCTTTTTGATGCTGCGGCGGCGAGCGGAGCGGGAGCCCCCCCGCGCCCCCCCACTCCCCCGGCGAGGCTGAGACCCGGGGCCGGCGCCGTCCCCGGGTGCGTGAATGTATTGCGGGAGAGGAAGCCTGCGGCAGCCGGGAGGCGGAGGCACCGACCCTGCTCCGCTCACCTCCCCGGGCAGCCAGCAAAGAGGCGAAGGGAAAAAAAAACCCAGCGAGAGAAGGAGCCTTCCCCCCGCCCCGCGCCGCTGCTCGCCCCCGCAGCGCAGGAGCCGGGGCTCGGCGGCGCGGCCGGGGCTCGGCGCGGCTCCCCGGGATGCTGTGACGCCCTGCGGGGCCCACGCGTGTGCGGGGCAGCCCCGCCGCCCGCCCATGAGCCCCGCCGGCTGAGCCAGAGCCGGCTCGCCCGGGAGCGGCGGCAGCAGCGGCGGCAGGAGGAGGAGGAGGAGGAGAGGAGGAGGAAGATCGGACACCCCTGCGGAGAGCTGCTCGCCGAGGAGGAGAAGGAGGAGGAGGAGGAGGAGGAAGGGGAGCGGCGGGGACGGCGCCCCCCGGGCCGGTGCGTGGCGGGGGATGTCACGGGCGGCGGTTCCGCGGCGCTGAGCGGGCGCGGAGCGGCGCGGCCCCGGCGGGCGCGGGGGAGGCTCCATCGCCGCCTGCCCCGCTGCGCTCCCGGAGCCGCCGACCCCACCGGCACCGCGGTCGGTTCCCTCTGCGTCCGGCTATTTCTAAGGGGAAGAAAAAAAAAAAAAAATTAATCCCCAAAGCCCAGACATCGCTGGCAGAGGAGCCTCCAGAATCGGAGATTTGGCGACTTTTTGCATTTTCCAGCCGTCGTTTCTTTCTGTTATTATTGTAATTTTGCGCGAAAGGAAGTTATGAACAACTGCAAGTCAGGAAGTGGAAATCCACACCGGTTGTGACAAGCTGGAGCTAAAAACTATTTCATTATTTATATAGATGTGTCTATCAACATTCTGCTTTTCATCCAAAGAATAAAGGGAAATACCGGCTGGTCCTATGTTTGACGGTGAATGACAGACTGCATCTGAGCAAAAGAAAGGACTAAATATATCAGCTAAGAACACCACCGTTATTTATTGAACTCAAGAGACTTTTTTTTAACCCAAAGACTGTTTGAGCAAGAGATTTAATGGGTCATTAAAAGGGGAAAAAAATTTAAAGGCCCTTTTGCTTCTGAAGCGCAGCTAACCTCAAAAATAGAAGCAGTACTTGTAAGACAGATATTCAAATTAAGGCTTTACATGATGAATTTTCTATCCTATGGATATCAGTTTTGAAATTACAAACCAAGAAGATCTGTAATTGATCTAGCACCAGATAATTTCAATGCCTAATATTCCCCAGGATTGCTGGAGTACCCTAGGAGCTGCGTCAGACTGTACTCGGGGTATGCCATGGGCTGTATTCAGAGTATTAGCTGCAAATCCAAAGTTTTCCGGGAAAGTATTTCGGTGATTGAAGTCAAAGCCTCCATTGATCCCATTCCCACCAGCATTGACGAGTCCTCCAGCGTGGTCCTGCGCTACCGGACCCCTCACTTCCGAGCCTCTGCGCAAGTGTTGGTGCCCCCTCTTCCCAAGAAGGAGACCTGGATCGTGGGCTGGATCCAGGCTTGCAGCCACATGGAATTTTACAATCACTACGGGGAACAGGGAATGTAAGTATTTCCAAGAGCACGTGCGGTGCGTTTGCCTAGAGGGAAGAGGGAGCGGGAGGACCGTGGCCTGCTTGGGAAATAGTGGATTAAGCCAAAAATTATAATCCATATTTGAAAACCCAGCCCCTCTGAAACTTAACAGGACTTTCTCGTGTGATTAAAATACAGGAGAGCTTGTCCCTGCCCTTTTAAAGGAGTAGTGGGAATTTGCCCAAGCCCCAGCAAAACCCCACTTGTTCTGGTAGGAACCCAAAAGCAACGCTATTTCACAACAGCTTTTGGGCTGCACAGGGGATCCTGAAACCCTGGGGGCAGCCCTGCCATGACAGGCACCCCTGCTTTGATACGTGTTTGACACGAGTGGTTCTCCTGACCTCCAGCTCCTCTTGCCTGCATCCCTCCCCATCCCAAAACTGCGCACTGAGGAGCCCCAGGGAGAGCCAAGGGCTGCCACTTGTGGCACGGAGCCGTCCCTGGAGTGCTGTGCTGCTGCTGCTGCAGTGAGCTGTGGCTGGGAGCTCAGTAGCCCACCAGCTTTGGGAGCACATTTAACGTCACGGGAGGAATCCTGCTTGCTTTGCCCACGGTAGCAGGCAGCCCACAGGGAAAGCACAAGCTGGATTTAACCCATTGGTAATTAAACTATCTGCATCACCTTGGAGCAGGGCGCAAATTTCACGTTACCCTCCTTATGGGTAATGTGAAAGGGAATATATAGGTATATGTGAGAGGTGGGAGGAATCCAGGGGCTGTTTGCACACCAAAAATCCCCACGTTACTGGTCAGACAGTCATAGTGAGACAGGAATGAGTCAAATCAGAATGTCACCTCCCTGCCAGGAAAAGTCATCTCTCCCCAGTCCCCCACCAGATTGTTCTCCAAACATTGCAGGCTTTGGCCCACAGCTAAGGCAGCCCCAGCACCTGATCCCCAAATGCCTGCACAGAACAGCAATTCTGCAACTCACGGTGCTGGGCAGCACCAGGTGCAGCCTCCTGGCGCAGCAGAAATGTGTCTGTCCAGCCACGGGGACAGAACCTGACCGCAGAGCCAGTGCTGGCAGATGGGTCAGTGGCTGGAGGTGCTGATGCTGCCCAGCCTCTGGGGGTGAGGGAGGAAGGACGGGAAGGTCAGGTCTGAGCAATCCTCTCCCTGCTCATCCTGAGTGCTCCGAGTCAGGGGGATGCTGGCTCAGCCCCTGAGGGTCAGTCTGGGCGGCTTAAAAAATCCCTGAATGAGGAGTGCTGAGGGAGGAGGGGGACACGGGGGGCTGGGGAGCAGGACAAGCTCTGACTTAATGCAGCGCCCTCCTGACGGCCTGAACATCTGCACGCACAGCCCGGCCCTCCTTCCCTCCCCGCTGCCTCTAAGCCCCGCCGAGGACACGGGTTCAGCAGCTCGGCATCACACGGATAGGCTGCAAGATGTGGACCAGAGGGAAGGGCACGGGAGGAGCAGCCCGAAGCGACAGGCTGCCCCCCCTCCTGTCCCCGTGTCGCCTCTCTGCTCAAGCAGAAAGTGCCTTGAGAAGCGAACTGGCACCTGGCAAACACCAGCAGTGCAGACCGGCTGATCCTGATTTTAAATGTACTTACAGCAGGCCCAAAATCTGTAGGCTTTTTGGCTCCGAAAGCATCTTTAGCAAGGACAATTTGTTGCTCAGATGTTCCCAATTCCAGGCCTTTGGGATTTGCATGTGTAATTCTCAGGCTCATTTAGGAATCCTGTCTTTAGTGACCAGCTGCAAAGGAAAATAGAAAAGTGCACTTTATATAAATACAGCTCAGATGCACCGAAATAGAGAGGACTGGGCACAGAGTGATGCTGCCTGTGCTGCTGTGGGCTGCAAACCTCTGTGTGGCCTTTCATTTCCCTGCACCTGAGTTTCCCTGTGCTTAAAATGAGGACTTGGTACAGTCTGCCCTTGCTGGAATGTTTTGGGACAAAAAACCAAAAAAGGAGTATCTAGTAGCTGCTGCTGTAAACAGGTAGAATTAAACACTGCAGTTATGTATGAGAGCTTTTAGCCAGAAAATCATGGAACCAAAGATTTTTCCCTAGGAGGTTCATTGACATTTAACTGATACCAAAAAAAAAAAGTTACCCAAACACAAGCAGGAATTGGTCTGTTCCTGCACTCTCTTTCTATAGACTCATTGCCATCTGAAGGCTATAAATAAAGGCATTTAGGAGGAAAGGCCTCTTCAATGCCATTGAAACATGGGCTTGGAAGACCTTTACAGAGAGAGAGAGGACACAAACCTAAGAGAAAGGATGGGCCAGGGCTTTAGCTGGTGTAACTGGATGTAATCCCACTGACCTCCACAGAGCTGCATCAATAGATGCCAACAGAGTCCCAACTTTCCATGATTCAGGAGAGGCTACTGCCACATCCATGTTTTTAATCCCTGTGGTGACCGGCAAACAAAAAACTCCAAATAATCAAAAATCAGTCAGCCAACTGAAGCACCAATACTTACAGCAGGCTTTGGATTAATTTTTCACTCCTCTGCTGGGAAGTTGTTAGCTGTGCATAAGCTGGCCATTACATTGAGGATGGAAACAGCTGAGAAATACTGGAGCAGATGGAGCTGTGCATAATGCTGCTATAGGGATGGGAGCTACGGAGGGGATAATTTAGACACGCACGTTTAAAGTGGCACTGACAATTTGGGGGCTAAATGCAGCATTTTTAAATGTAAAGGGAAAGAATTAAAGCTCAGATAACCCATAAATGCTGGCATTACTTTACATGTGAGTCGGTAGATGCTGCAGGGAACATTAAGAACCCCAGGATGAGGAGGTGGATGTGCTCTCTGACCCCTCTCTGTGCAGGACTGGGGCAAACTCCTGTTCACCCCGTGGCTGGTATTGCTGCTCCTCCCATGCAGGATTTTACCCTTGTCCTTAGAGAACAATGCTGCTTTGCAGAGGGAGACATCAGGATCAGGCCAGAGCCGTGACCTGTGCAGGAGCAGTTGGACCAGGTCCCTGCTGGCATCTCCCGGGGTGGGTGCTGGATTCTGCACCTGTGTCAGCGGCTGGGCCATGCTGGAATGGCATTATCCAGCTCCTTCATCTCCATGGAGATGTGCAAGAAGCGGTGCAGATGGAGATACGCAAAAGAGAGAGATAAATAAATTGGAGTTGGAATATGATCAGGCAAGAATCTGGAGAAGTTTCATGTGGATGTTTCTCCCCCTGGAAGGCCCAGTGGAGCACTTGCATCATTACACCATCACTTCATCTTACCAGGCATCTCTCCCTGGTGAGATTAAATCTTCCATGCCCTGCAGCAGGGACACAATGAACTCAACTTGTCAAGAGAATAAACCCCCAGTCCCCAGGAGGGAGGACAAAATCAAAATTCACCAAAAAACTCACAAGGGTATCTCTTCCAAAGGAAGTGAAGGGAGGTCAGTTCACTGTGGGAATTTACCCCTTAAGGGATTTAGAGGAAAAGGCTTTGCTGCCCTGGAATGGCCCCTGGCTCTCACCTGTGCTGTGAGCACCCAGCATAGCCCAGTTACACAGGCTGTCCAGTCGGACTTGAGTCTGCTCCCCTAAACCAGCAGAAATTGTTCCCTTTTTCCTAATGCCAGTTTTGTGCTAGTTTTACTCCCTGACCCAGCCATCAAACGCTGCTGCTGCTTCAAGAGATGCAGGAACATGCAGCTGGAGGGTGGGAGGAAGAGGGACCACAACAGCACAGCTCTGTCAGCTGGGGAACAGCATCTTAAATTTCCTTCCTGTTCTTCCTTCTAACCCTGCCTTGACTTGCCTGATGTGCTGGAGTAGGTGAGAGAGGCACTGTAAAGGAGAATTTAAAATTAAGCAGTTCTGGCTATCAGGTTTTCTTTCTCTCAGTGAGTCCCCAGTGCAGGCCAGTGGTGGAGGGAGGCAGGAGCAGGGATGTGAAATGCCTGAGTTTTACTGCACCCACACATGGCCCTGGTCCCTGCACCAAGCAGGGGCTGTGTCCCAGAGGGGCTGCTCTTATTTAGGGAGCTGCTGGAGAGGAAGGTGTTGGAAAGCACAAGGTTATGCAAGTCCATCTGGCCTGTGACTAATTAGGAGCTGGCTTTAAGCAATTAGAGCTGAGGATGCAATAGTACCTGGTGCCTGTCTGAAAAGGTTAACTGGATGTATCCACACTGCTGGGTGCCCAGGGCTGGAGGCTGCTGTGCTGGGTTTGCTGTCACTGCCCTGGTGGGTGCTGTGGGACAGACATCTGGGAGCTCAGGATGAGCTGGGGGATTCGTTCCGTGTGACAGAACAGGAAAAAAGTGTCTGAATGAGGACTGGGAAGCTAAAACCTACATAAAGCTGCTTGGCTGTCAGCAGCAGGGCTCCGGTTGTACCACAAGAAATAGCTCAAAGTTCCTTCTGGTAGCAAGAAGACATTTGTTAAGAGAGGTTTCTTGGCAGCTCCAGTCTCTGGCAATGCCCAAACTGACTCTGGAGGTTTCAGAAGAGGCAGAAACAGGCTTGTCACTGTTATAAGCCAGAACCTACTGATCTTGGAGCTGATCAGTGAATCCACGAAACCAGATAGCTTGGTTTCTTTTCATGCCTCTTTCCTGCTATTGTCAGCAAAGTGTTTACTGGGCACTTTCTGGTCTCCTTGGCTCGACACTACCAGAGAAAGATGCTGATGCAGCCAAAGATCATTCCACAGCATTCTTTCCAAAATCATCCAGTTGTTGGCATATTATTCAATGTGGACATGCTCTGCAAGCAGAGGCTGCCAGCCTGGCTGGCACAGAGGCTTTGCTGTAGCACCAGGCAAGGGGCAACCGCCAGCAGCAACCACCATGCAGCCTCTGCTCCGCTCATGGATCATCACGAGGCCTCGTTTTTCTGCTCATTCCAAGCTGTGCAGCTCAGGCATGATTGTTTTGAAACCCTGGGGTTAACCACACTGGCTAGAATTAGGCACAGCGTGCTCTGTGATGAAACACAGGCTGGTTTCTCCTTCCGTGTTCCTGCCCACGCCTTTCCTCAAGCTGGGTGCCCTCCTGGACCACCCTGAGCCCAGCCATGCTCATCTTTATCCTGGGATCCTGCAGGCTCTGCAGGCACCATCCTGCTTTCAGCATCCTGCCCAGGCCCCAGACACAGCTCCACCTTTGTGCTCTTGCTTAAACCCTGGGCAAATCCATACTGACCTGGGGCACTGGGAATGAAGATGGGGACAAGCAGGTCTTAGAGGACTGAGCATACTCTACCAGATTCTCCTGCCATCCACCCACCAGCTCTGATCTGATTTAGCTGGAGCAGCCCAGGAGGATTATCACCCTCTGTAGCATCTCAGCTCCCTCTGGTTTGGCACCTCTGTACCTGCAGAGATGCTGTGGCTGCACCACTCCTGTCACCTCAGAGTCAACCTCTGGGACACTGTCACATCTCATCCCTGGGTGACAGCCAAGCTGAGGACTGGCCACTGTCTGAATGGAAAGTAATCCTAAACCAGCTCCTGAAAGGGAGAGAAGAGCCCCCAGATGGGGTTTCAGAGCTGGGTTATGCAGTGGGAAGGGGTAGGGGCTGCAGAGCGCGACCTCCACTCATCCATCAGCGAGGGCTGGGTCACCCAACATCCCCAGAGCCTTCTGGAGCCTTCCCGGGGCCTTCCCCTGCTCAGCTCCGCCTGAAGGGCGCGAGGGGTGGGGAGCCAGGATGACTCCGGTTTGCAGAGCAGAGTGTATAAACATCTCTGCAGTGCACAAGGGTCCTGGCAGGACTGCTCAGGGATCTCCTTTTGGCTGCCTTCACTAAAAATTTTCTTCCAGGGAAAGGACTCCCTCTGCCTGCTGGCGATGAGCTTGGGAGGAAGGGATTGCTGCAGCTGCGGTGCCGTAGCGGACAGCAGCCTGTAAATCTGTGCAGGGAGATGTTGTGCTTGCATAACCCCTGCTCCTGCGGCTCAGAGCATCCCTGCATCCCCCGGTCCTGACGCTCCCAGCATCCCTGCAGCCCCCGGGGCACCCCACGTCCTGTCTTGCACTTCATCTCCCACTGGGGAGGTGTTTGCCAGGACCCCCTGCTTGCATAGAAAAAATATAAATGAGACCTTTAAATCCCCCACGGTATCCTCTAGCCAGAGCCAGACACAGCTAAGTGCTGAACGATCCAGCGGGTACAAACATGGAGGCACTTCACGGTCATTAACTAATTAACAGTCAAAACAGCCTTATGAGACAGTCACATCAGTCCTGGCCAGAGCAGCTCATCCCAAAGCTGTGTAAGAGCCAGCCAGGCCAACGAGTACCCCCAGCCACAGCCTCCTCTGCAATCAAGGGGCTATTTTAAGCTGCAGCACCAGACTTATGAAAGGCTTGGACAGTCACCCTGTCCCTGACGAGCCTCAGGGCGTCCCCTCTGTGTCTCTCCAAGATAAATAATATCCCATGTCCCAGCCTGCAGCAGGGAGCCACAAGGCTTGGGGGACTGGAGCACAGCCAGTCCCATGGCAGGGTCAGGTGCAAACGCCACTGCTGCTGCCACCCAGTCCCTTCTGCCACCTTGATGGCTGGGACATCATCCCTGGGTGGTGGGGAGTGCTGATTCATGAGCAAGAGGGAGAAGGTACATGAGAGCCACCTCTGCCAGCCTGGTTTGTGAAAGACTGTCCTTAGAACAGCTGGTGTGCACTGCGCAAGTGATCTGTGGTTGTGCTGTCTCCGAGCAAACATCCAACCCTTCTTTTGAGACATTTACTGCAGTTTCCTTCTATTGGCAAATCTAATCTTAAAAATTAAATTAGAATTTAATGAAAAAACCCACTCCAAGTTGTGCATCAGCAGTACAAGGTGACAGGGAACTGTTTTCACTTACATTCTTGCTAGAAACACTGACCTTTCTGTCCCTCTCGCAGGTGACCGGCGTGGGCAGTTTCACCAGCAGCTCGACCTCGGGCTCTCTGATTACTGTAATACCATCCCCAGCCCAGAGCCTGCTGTGCAGCCCTCAAGCTGGGTCCTTCCAAGGGCTGGAGGAGGATGGGTTACACTTACAGTGCCAGGCAGACAGCGGGGAGGGACAGTGGCTCATCCAGAGAGAAATTTAGGGGATGAATGGATTGAGAGCAAGCCTGACGAGAAGGATGCTTTTAATGGCAGGGATGAGCTCTTTGAGCAGGATGGCACGAAGGGCACAAATTCCAGTAAAAGCTGGAGAGGGAATGCATCCACAGCTCTTCTGTCTCCTGTCTAAAGTCTGGCATGTTTCTAAACTAATTAATTAATGCATTGTCCATAATTTGCTATTGATCATGGCAGGTCAAGTTGGGAGCTTCCAGATCTACTGGATGGTAAAATCCAGGCCATCAGTGACTCAGATGGAGTGAACTATCCCTGGTATGGGAACACCACAGAAACCTGCACCATCGTGGGTCCCACCAAGAAGGAGTCCAAGTTCAACATCAGCATGAACGACAACTTCTACCCGAGCGTGACGTGGGCGGTGCCCGTCAGCGAGAGCAACGTGGCCAAGCTCACGAGCATCCACCGGGATCAGAGCTTCACCACCTGGCTGGTGGCAACCAACACGGCCACCAATGAGATGGTGACCTTGCAGACTATCAAATGGCGCATGAGGCTGGGCATCGAGGTGAACCCCAGCAGGCCCCTGGGGCAGCGTGCCAAGCTGCAGGAGCCCTCTGCTCAAGAGCAGCCCCAGGTCCTTAGCAAGAATGAGCCAATACCACCCAGTGCCCTTGTCAAACCCAATGCCAATGATGCTCAGGTACTCATGTGGAGGCCAAAGGATGGACCACCACTTGTGGTGATACCCCCAAAACATCGATAATATACACCTGGCGTCCCGGCACCGGAAGGGAGAAAACGAAACCCGAAGCAAAACAATCACTTAGGTATTAGGATACACACGTATAATCTGAGCAAAATCAAAATGCACTTTTTATTCATTCAACAAATGCAACCATTCTACCTTCTCCCATTGGGACGGATTTCACTGTGCTAAAGCTAAAGAGGAGACCTTGGACTGGGTCTGTCTCGTCACTGGATTCCTAAGGGAAGAAACTAACACTGATGTCTATCCTATAGCTTTTTTTTTCTTCCCTACTTTAGTTCCCGTTTGAACTTCAGTCTCATTAGCTTGTCCAGAACTGCCCAGAACAATAAGAACATTTTATTTGGGATTTTAAGAATTATTTTTTTTTTCTTTTTGGTTGAGAATGAAACAAGTTCCTGGAGCAAAAAGTTGACTATTTAAGATAAGGTATTTTTTTTTAAGCTGTAAGGTTCTGAGTTGCAAATCCAAGTCATGCGGCCTTATGTAGACTTTGCTTTGCATTGCCAAACTTTTGCCTTAAAGCTATGTTTGAAAAAAACCAACAACAACACCGCCAGGCAGAATGTCCTTTCTACAGAATTTTGGAGAAAAAGTTTTGGAACAAGGAATAGATTGTCAGCATGAGCTGATGGATGAAAAGGGCATGAAATTGGAAGAAGCCAGAAAATCTTCCTCTTTTCAAAACCTGGAACAAGGAAGCACGGAAATAATCTCAGTTTCAAAGCAATGCAAATAACAAACCTGCTGTCGGGTGGCTCTTGAGGGGGAGCTCCCAGGCCATCTCCCTGCTTTGCAGGAGGGGTGGGAAGCTCCTCGTTGCTGTTCACCCGTGGTGATTGCAGCCTCCCGTTAGCAGTTTAATATGGAATAACCTCACAGCTGGAATTGTGGCCCTGGGAGTCAACACCAATGGGGGGGGGGATGTCCCACTGGGTTTGTCTTTAGGACACACAGTTGTTTTCCCAGCTAGCCCACAGTCCCACCTTCTCATGGGTAAGAGCCAAGGGCTCGTGTGCCTGCTGTTGTTGGGTGAAGCCCTGTTGCCCCATTTGCCTGTGAAATCCCAATGATGGTGCTGTACGAAGAGCAGGATGTAAAAAGGATCCTTCTGAGGCCACTGGAAACACACAGGTGTCAGTGAGGGCAGATCTTACCTACCGAGTCTACCCAGCAAGATCTGTAGCTCAGGAGCAGCCGCGTCTGGAAGTAACAGCACCCATTCCCGGCAAACACAGCAGCGACAGCTGTGGAAAACTCTTCCTTCTGTGGTAATGAATCACATTGGGATCAGTAGATAATTTTCTTGCCAATGACCTCACAATCTACCTGACTGTCAGGAATGAGGTACAGACAGGACCTTGACACCGTCCCTGTCTGTCATGGCACAAACATCCATTGTAGCAAAGGGTAACGCACGAGAAGGTGCAGGCAGGGCAACACCTGAGCCTTGGGTGTGGATCCTCAGTGAGGAAGGAGCATTTGGAGGAGGAGGTGAAATCTGTAGGTTTTAATGAGGACCAGATGGCTTCTGAGATAACCAGATGCTCTTCTGCAGAGGAGGGTAAAGCAGAAGAGCCGTTTGAATGGGAGGGTTTGAAGGCAGAGGAAGTTCTGTGGTAGAGGTGGCATCTGGAGGCCAGGGCACAGGATGGGGAGTGGAGGATCTGCCCTGCTCCAGCACGTGGCCCGAGGCAGATCACTTCCCTCTGCAGCTCCTTCCCCCAGAAAACATTTCTTCCTCTGTTAACAACTTGCCTCAAGAGCTGGCGCTAAGGAGAGTTCTGCATGCCAGGTACAAGTCTGGCCCTGCTGAGCTGGTCTGAACAGGTCTCACAACCCCACACACGCTGCTCAAAAGGCTCTCCCCTCGGAGAGGCACCAATTAGCTGCTATTCCCATCCTCATCTTCCACACGGGACGTTACCAGCAAGAAATTCTCCTTCCTCACTTCCCCACAGCCACACCACCTCCTTTGGCAACAGGTTCAACATCAGCCCCTGCCCAGGGAACGCACGCCCAGAAGTTGTGTCCCCCACCAAGACAGCCTCAAACCAGCAAACAAGGATCCTGGGGCCCTGCAGCCATTCCCCTGTCTCCAGGGGAGCCCAACCGCCTCCATCCACCGGCTCTCAGAGATGCTCAGCCATGGAGCTGCTCCTTTCCACGGGCAGAGCTCCGAGGTGGAGGTCCAGCTTGCAAATGACTGGACTGGATCAAACCCAAATCCACGAGCCAAAGGGTGCCTAAATCTCGGCTTTGGGACTATAAAGGATGAAGCTAGGGAGACTTGGACTTGCACAGTCACTCTCTATGTTAAACTCCGTTTTCTTATCTGGATTCAGATCCAACTATAGCTCTACTGGCACAGCCCTTTGGGACTTGTCTGTATTTTCTCCGAGGCAATACATGCAGAAGAGGACAAATGGTGAGCTGTGGGTGAATAGCTGATCATGCTCTCATGCATCTCGGCTGCTGCTGAGTCCCATGGGTGGGAGCAGAAGGGGGATTTGTGTCTGGTATTCACTTTGTCTCCAGGTGCTGAGTACTTACAGTTCTCACTGATGTCAGCATGGGTCAAAGGAATTGGACCCAGTTGTCTTAATTAGCTGCACGAAGGAATTCCAAGGAAAGATTTCTTCTCAGTCACCAAAAACCACATTCAGGGAACACCTACGTCCTTTTCCACTTAGCTTTGTGTTGGACTTAGTCTCCCAGTGCATTAAGTAAATCTGGTTCCTCCTATTCCCTCTACCTGGTGGACTGGATACATCCATGCAATTTGATAGTAACCTCCTGGCTAATTTGTCCTGTTGCACTGAACGGACCCAGCTAAGCAGTAAATACAAAATTCAAATTTCATGTTGGGGTCGGCTTTGCATGGACTCCTCCCTTCCCAAAGAATGCCTTTATCCCGTGCCTAGGTCGAAATGTGCCCCTTCACCTCCATTTGCATCACCAGACATGGCATAGAAAGTGATGCTGCCTCTTTTGAGATTTCATGCGTTGCGATTGAAAGTGATGTTTTTCCAATGCTGCTTCATTACAAAACTGATGGGGACAGATTGTCTATAACAGGAAGGATGGCTGGAAGTAACAGGGGCTCTAGACACCACTGTTGCTATGGCTGGTTACTGGCCACGTGGTTAGAACAGGGATTGACAGGGTCCCAGTGGGGACTTAAATGTCTGGGGACCCAGGGCAGAGTGGTAAATGAGCAGAGGTAAATCAAGCTTCTCCGGCAGCTTTTTGCAGAACCAGGAATACACAAAGGATACGCTGGGAAGGTGTTGGGGCACCGACACGGGATACACGGATGAGCGTGAGCGTGTCTCTGCCTCACCCTTCCCATCAGCGATGCTCTCAGCTCTTTATAGACCCGGATCCCCACAGGGGCTCAGAGTGCAGCCTGGCCATCCCCGTCAAAGCCCCGTCGTGGCCCAGGGTGGGAAGCAGCCCTGGCCCAGAGCCTCACCTGCACCCAGGGCCGGGCAGGGGCTGCCGAGCACAGCCAAGGCACCGAGCGGGCCGCGGACCTCGTGGCTCTCCTTCCCTACCCTTGACACCGAGATGAGCGTGGGAAGAGAGGGGCAGCCCCTCGGGGAGCCAGTGCAGACCCTCAGCAGCCCTGGGGAGGGGTAGAGACCTGCCGAGCCGGCGCCAGGCGGGGTCCAGCCCGGGGGGAAGGCGAGGGCACCGCCGTCCCTCCTGCCCTGGCTCCCGGCGCAGCAATAAGAATCGTCCTTGGTCTTGCAGAGATACTGTGAAAACAAAACCAAGATGTACCGAGTCTGGACACTTACAGAGATGTAAAAAACAAAACCCTGCTTTTATAACAGACAGAGAAATAAAGTGAAGTTTTCAAACGCGTCTGCCTGGAGTCGTTTGGGCGGTGGCTGTTTTTAAACGAATGGCTCTGCGCTCGCGTTTCGAGGCAGCGATAAGCACCCTATTTACCACCAGTTCTCCCTCCGTGTCAGCTCTTAGGCTGCAGCAGACAGACCCTGGAGGTTTATGGTAAAAACACCACCAACATCCTGCACTTTTCATCCGCAGGCTGCTGCGCATCTCGGGCGGCCGGAGCCGGGCCGGTCGGCGGCTCAACTTCCGCACATTTTGGTTTCCTGATGCCGTTTGCTTATTTAGCAAAAGCCGGGTCAGATGTTCGCTGAAAATACCACATCTGGAGAGCGGCAGCAGCGCAGAGCCCTGGGCAGAGGAGAGCGTGAAAGCTGCTGTAGTCCCTGACTGGTTTTCAAACACCACCTGTATTCATTCCATTATTCACTGCCCGCCCCCGAAAATTTTCACGTTTAGGTTTTGTTTGCTTTCCAGTAAAGAAAAGTGCTGACATGAGTTCTGGAGAGCGGGGGGTTCCTGGCCAAGCGGCCAGCACAGCTCCAGTGCTGATCCCTTAAATCCACAGGGCCCCACTGGCACCTTCCAGCTCTGTGCTCCAGCTCCTCCTGCCAGAGCCCGACCCCACTGCAGGCTCCCGTCCCACCGGCTGTGCCCAAGCAAGACACAGGTTTCTCCTTTTGACATTTTTTTGCTCTTTCAGAAGTTCTGCTGCTCTCTGATCCAGCCGGCAAAGCAGCATCAAAGCTTCTCCAAAAAGCACCAGAGCAAAGACCTGCTCCGTCTGCTGTGGTACCAGTGCTGTGGCAGTGACACACACCCAAGTGCAGGAGGGGAAGAGGAGGAAGGAAACTCCCGGCTCGAGAAAAGGAATGTGCAGGGATGGAGCCTGAGCAGGGGAGAGGACAGATTCTGAGTGGGATTCCTTTCCACAGTGGAAACACTCCAGCCTCATCTGTTGATAGCAGGTTAAATTTGGATGCCCCAGTTTTGGAGGGAGGGAGGGGTGGCGAGGGGACACCAGCCAACTCACAGCTGCTTTGGTGAGATCCTGAAAAAGCCGAAAGCACCCGGTCACTTCTCTCTGCACAGGGACACTGGGAAAGCCCCTGCGAGGGATGAGAAGGACAGAGGGAAGGTCATGGGCTGCTGGAGCCCCGTTCTGCTGCTTCAGGTAACACCAATCCTTGACTGCAGCACATCTCAAACTTCACCTTTCTACAAGTTTTGTCCCTTGGCTTTGTAATTTTCTAACCTCAGTTTTAAGCAGACTGAGGCAACAGTTCCTTAATTTGAAGAAACCCTCTGACCTCCACAGTTCCTGCTTGAAACTCTGCAGGGACTTTCCTCTGCTGATGCAAATCAGGTTTTGTTCCCTATTTCTTCTCTCACATCTCCTTAAGCTGTTCATGCGCAGCAGCTGCAATACTCCTTTCATTCCTTCATGTTTTCAAGTTTTAAAGCAAAACATTTTTAGCAATGCCCTGAAGAACCTTGAAGCACCTATTAAAAATAAAATAAAAAAACAGTGTCATGAGCTGACACCTGATTTTATAACAGAGCTCCTCAAAGAACCTGCATTGAGATTCCTGAGGCTGCCTTTAGTAACTTTTGTAAATTGGTCTCCACAAAGCTTTTGATTACAGAGTCCTGGCAAAAAGGATTTCCTGGGGGGGTGGTGAGGCCCTGGCACAGGGTACCCAGAGAAGCTGTGGCTGCCCCATCCCTGGAAGTGTCCAAGGCCAGGTTGGACGGGGCTTGGAGCAACCTGGGATCAGTGGAAGATGTCCCTGCGTGGCAGGGGGTGGAATGAGATGGGCTTTAAGGTCCCTTCCCCCCCAAACCATCCCATGATTCTATGAAGAACCCAAACATGGGAGAGCAGCACTGGAGTCAGGTCTGACTCAACCATGATTCATAACTTTGGGGTTGTCCCACATTTCCCTCTCACCTGAAGAGAGGTTCTACGAGGAGCCCTGAGCGAGAGTGACTGCAGCACCCTGCTCTGAGAGAGGGTGATGCAGGGGGGTTCACTGCTCCTGTCCATGCTGGGATGGGTCCGTGAGGAGGCAGGACTGCAGCCCAGGCTGGAACAGCAGGAGTGGAGCCCCAGCACTTGGGCTTATCTCCTGTGCAGGGAACACACAAGTCCTGAAACAGGCACTGGCAGCACAGAGCCTGCATGAGATAAGGGCAGGCAGGGGAAGTCCTGGCTCTGCAGCAGGGACAGACACACGTTGGCAGAGAAGGAGCTTTGTGACCTACTGGGAGCTGCAGGAAAAGGAGGTGGGGATGGGGTGAGGTGAGGAATGTGCTGAGCATGACCACAGAGCCCCTGGGGAGTTGAGCCCACGGACACAGGAGGTGTGCAGAGCTGGAAGATGTATCGACACATCCAGGCTCATCCCTGGGAGAGGAAGAGTCATGGGGTCACAAAGGTTGGAAAAGACCTCCAAGGTCACGGAATCCAACCTTTGATTAAACACTCCCGTGTCAACTAAACCAGAGCACTGAGTGCCTGTTCTCCATGGCTGCAAGAGCCCAGAGCCTCGTGGCTGCGAGAGGGAGGACAGGGATGGACTCACTGCTGACTGAGGGCTGCTCATCCCTGTGAGCCACAGGCGCCTCTCCCCAGCCCCTGGGGCTCCACACGACATTTATCTAGGAACAAAACCTTCCCTGGCACTCCCAGACTCGCTCATGCCAAAGCCTCATGCAGGATTATTTTCCCTTGTAAGCAATGCTGGAAGCAATGCATGAGGGACACATGAAAACTAAGAAGGGATAAATAAAATGTCACTTCAGCCTCCAAGCCTGGACACGTACATGGCTGAGGGGAGAAGGGAGCTCTGCTCCACAATGCTGCCAGGGACAGAGACCAGTGCCCCGATTCCTGGGCAAAGGAGTGGCAGGAGAGGCAGTGCCAGCACCTGCCTTCACCTTTCCACAGCCTTGCTCCCTGCTCCCAGCATCTGGAGCAAGGGAATGTTCCACACCACTTTTCCAACCTCCATCTCTCACAGGGATCCTACTCATCCCTGAGATTCATCCCTCCCACACCTGAGCACACCACGGCAGCTCCCGGTCAGGGCTGAGCAGCCCTTCCTGCGCAGGACGGTCGTGGCAGGAGCATGCTCTGGTTTCCCCCACAGAGCAGCGCCAGGATTTTGGCCAGGGACACGTCAGCCCTGCCCCTGGCAGGAAGGTGGCCACGAGGGACAGGCAAGCCAAGGGATATAACCCAGCAGCACAGGATGAACTCCAGCTCTGCCATCCCGTCCCAGCTCGACAGCAGCAGGATGCCACCGGCGTTTGTCCTCTGGTCGCCTCCACACTGTGGCACAGAAGGGTCAAAGGAATGATGTCCTTCCCTTCCCAGGACACAGAACCACACAGAGGGATACAGCCAAGACCATATTTTTAAATACCAAGCATTATACAGCAAAAACCTTTTGAACATGAGATTTAAGTAATTTTTTTTCTGCCTCTGTGACAAAGCTATGGTTTTGCCTTTTTTTTTTTCCCAGAAGAAGCTCTTTTCTTTGTTGCTCTTTTAGCCTTCAAGGAAGCAGAAATCCCTGTTTTGGTCTCCCCACAGGTTTGGGGAGATCCTCTCTGTGCCTGAGGCTCCCCTCTGCCCACCAGTGACACCATCCCTAGTGCTCTGCCATAGCAGAGCCCTGCCAGCACTCGGCTTCCCGCTGCCTTGAGGCCACAGCGTGGTCTCAGGGGAGGGGAAAGTATGTGTGCTTTCATTAGAAATAATTAAGACCTTGCCTTTGATAAAAGCCTTGGAAGATTTCTGCTCATACTGAAACAGCAGGAAAAAAGAGGCACAGCCACCTCAGCACAGGCAAGGCTCCTCCAGAACAGTGGAGTGAGGGCTGTTGGTTATCCAAGGATGAGCCAGCACGGACAAACCACTGAGTGAGACTCCAAGCCTGGTTACTCCTTGAATTCTTCCCCAGCACTGCCAAGACTGGGGGTTTCTGCATTAGCAGCTTTACTCTTTGGTGGATGTCCACCCACAGAGCACTGGACAGAGGCCTCACGATCAGAGGCCATTTAGCACAGGTGACACAGCCCGTGACAGCTTCTGGCAGCCACCAAGCCACTGCCACACGCACTTGCCAAGTCCTTGAGTCATCTAATGAAAATGCAGATTTTCCAAAGCCGACGCTGCTGGGTTTTGTGCGTATTCCTGTGGGCTTGTGGTCACGATCAGCCTCTCTGCGCTGCTCAGCTCCTCCAGCAGCTACTATGGAAACAGGGAGCAGCACCTGTTTCTCAAGGGCAGGTAGTTCAGGGGGTTGGGCTGGTTCAGCCAGGATTTGGGAAGCATTGCAAGAAAATGGGTGTTCAGTCTGGGTCTGGGATAATTCTAAAGGCACTTCACCTGCCAGGAGTTAAACAGGTACCAAGCAGCAGAGCAGGGACACCCCCAACTGCTCCCATCATTCCAAAAGAGGAACTTTAAATGGCTCAGCGTGCCAACACCACATTCTTACCAAGCCAATCTTCTCCATAGCAAGAGGCTTCTGAGCTATCTGGGGGAGCACAGCTGATATGGCCTCCGAGGAGGTGTCACATGCCACAGTGAGGGGAGATTAATGCAAAGAATTTAAGGTCAATGGTTTGGGCCAGCTGCTATTTATAAAGAGGAAGGAAAGCAGAACAGCAGTTTCACCTCTAGGCCTTAAGAAATGTCTTGTCAAGGAGAACACACTGGGAGGGGCACACCTTAATCCATCTTCAGCTTTTCTTCACCTCCAAACCAGCCAGTTTGGGAGTATTCTCTCCTCTGTCCCAGTGCTGTGGTCCCTGGATCGCCAGAACTCTCCCTCTTCCACCAAAGGGACTGGGAGGTTAAACCCAAACCCCAACAGTGCTGCCTCTAACATGACCCAATGCACACCAGGGTCTGGAAATCCAGGGCATATGGAAAAGCCTTGGAGCCCATGGCCTTGCAAAGCCTCTTCACAGCTAAAACTAAGCCCTCCTTGTACACTGAATGTCCCACATTTCTTCATTTTCAAGGAAACCTGTCCAACATCATTCCCAGGTGCAGAGACAGGAAGGACACCTGGCACAAGGTGGAACAGGAGTTAGGAAAACATTTTTTAGGCTGACTTGAAAAAAGCACTTTCTTCAGGAACTGTTGACAAATATAAGTAGTTTATAATGGATATGAAAACAAGAAGTTATCAGTTATTTACAATTCCCCAAAATGATCACATGCCCACCAAACCAGAAAATGTCACCTGTCGTCATATCATGTGATAGTAAAAAAAAGGAAAAAAAGAAACACTAGAATGTTTCTAGTGAAAACAGAAAAAGCAGAATTCCTCAAAACATCCTAAGAGGACCTAGAAGAAAAGCCCATCCAATCTGCATGTACTCAGCTAACACACGAGCTGCTATTTCAAATGTGTTATTCACAGAGCAACAAAACCTGATTACATCATCTGGAGGTTTCATGGAGGTCAGCTGCATCAAATAGAAAAAGTGTTTGGCCAGAACGCCTTTGGGGCATTCTTTACAACATTTGTTTAGCATGTTCGAGTATAAACACAGGAGAATTTCACAAATGATATTGACTAAAGCCAAAAGCTACAGGGGACAAAGCACAATCTCATCCCTGTCAGAAAAAAAATGTATCCAACAGTAGAATCCAAAAGCCAAAGCCAAAAAAAACAAATCACTAATGCCTCTGGATGGAGGTCACATGTCTGCTTCCAGGGCCAGAAGTTTTCCCCAGAACCTGAGTTCCATTTTTTGAGTTCTGTAAGATTTACAGAAAGGTAAAAATAGGAGAGCTTTTACTTCCCACCTCTTTGCTGAATGTTACTGCCATGGGAACGTGCTCTGCACGCTGCCAGCTTCTTCCCAGATAATTTCCTATTTCTCCACTAAGCCTCTGGCTCACACATGACTCAGTTTTAGCGCTTCACTGAGATAAGCATGTGCCCCAGCCTAGACTTAAAATTAGCAGGGCAAACCTCAGCCCCTTCTTCAGAGCCTGGGATAATCAGGCATTCTATTAATGAAAAATGTGCTGGTTTATGTCAGCAACCAACTGGAGCTCCTCCCTTGTGTAGGCAAGGGATGGACAAGAGAAAGCTGAGCCCAGCACAGAGCTGGTAAGCCCAGCATACACCCATCTCCTCTTGATGTAGGGAGATAAACCCTTCCACCACAAAAAACATCAAGCCAGATAAAATAGTTTAATATAGAGCGAGAAGAAGTATTGCATAAAAATAAGCAAAATCTTTTTCTTAAAAAAAAAAGTCTGAGAACTCGTATTTAGAAGAAAAGCTGGTTGGGTATCGATCATGTGGGTGACTCATGAATGCAGGAGCTACAGGAAGAGTTCAGGATGTTCCTAGCTTCTCCATCCACTAAATCCAGAGGAAGATCTGTGGAGCAAGATAAAAAGAAAACCACAGCAATCAGTGCTAGAGCCTCCTTCCAGCAGCATTAATTCAGCAGATCTCTCAGTCAAACCTCCAGTCTCCCTAGTACCAGAAGCTTTTTATGAGAACTCACGAGTATTTCCAGCCTCTTTTACCTGAGCCTGCAGCAACACACACTGACTCGATATAATTGTGCTTATTCTAGAGCCTGCCATCTGCAGAGATCCACGCTCTCTCTATTTGACAGGGAAACAAAGTTTAAGAAACTTGCTGGAAGGGATCCAGCCAGGCAGAGGCAGAGCAGATGACAGAATTAACCTTTAACTGTAAATCATCATCTCACTTCAGCCACAAAAGTACCAATTTATTTCTTCATTCCTTGTTTCAACCTGATAAATGGAGCAGACTCCTGATTCACACACACAGCTTGAGCACGTACATCATGTCCTTGAGAGGTGGAGAAGGAGCATGATCCAAGTGGAAATTCTCTCTTAAGAGACAGATAAACCTCACTGGAAAGCACACATCCAGAGCCTGGACTTGGAGCTCTGCAGTACCACCAAAATGGAAATCAGAACGAGTATTTAAATGCTATTTTCAGAGTTTGTTCTTGCAAACCATTCCACTCTTTATTCTGATTCAATTCTTATTTTTAATGAAGAGTTAAGACACAAAATGGTACTTACGTGTTAGGTGATCCAAAACCAAACCCTGAAAGAAAAGCAAGATAGAAAAATAGTTGGTAAAGGGGAAAATGAATGCGTAGGATTTGTAGTAAATGTCCCCTCCCATACACAGATTGAAAAATACTTCTTTCCTGCCTTAGGCCAGGAAAAAAGCGATGGGCAAACAATGGAAGTCAAATCTCCATCTAGAAGAGAAGTGACTTGCCTGGCTCCTAAGAGAGCTTGGCTTTCACTGCTCATCAGCCAGGTCATTCATTAGCAGCCCTGCAGACAATCTGCCTGTTTGTTCCTCTCTCTCTCTGAGTTGCTTTCTGGAGGTGGTTTGTGCTTAATGCAGGCCCCTGGTGTCAGGCAGCCACCACAGAACATGGCCTTGCACGGGCTCTGCTCTGAGCCCTGGCTAAATCACTGTGGCTTCACTGAATTGCAGCAGAAAAACATTTGGCTGTTGGTGTTTCAGTTCGATTTTGCAGTGCATATTACTCTGACACTGAGTACTTACACCACAGATACCCAAGCACATGGCACTGAAGAGATACTCCTTATTTCTCAATATTTGCCTTTGAGGAGAAAGAGCAACTCCACAAAAACGGGTGAAAAGCAATAATCTGAGGAGGTGTGCAGAGAAGAGTGATGTGCTGACATTGCACACAGCAGATCAGTGATGGAATTAGGAGCTGAAGGCTGAGAAGGTGCTACACCCCACCCTGCACCTCAGTTCTCCTGGACACGGTGCCTTCCCTACAGCACCACCAAGGACCAGGCAGATATTTGGCAGGGAGCTGAGGAGTCACACCCAATTTCCAGGGAAAACCAGAGACATGGGGGCTGTTAGGGTGATTATATTTTAGCCTCTCCTACCTCCTCCACCTGTCCCAAAAGCTGAGAATCCACTGCTTTGTGTGCCAAAGCCGCTGCCCTGCTGGGACAGGGAGCCAAACGTGGGGGTGTTTTGGTTTGCCAAGGTGCCAAACGACGCCGTGTTGTTACTGGTACCACCAAACCTGCAGGTTTTGAAGAGAAATTCTGAGTTTGCAAACATCTTCTCACTTACACTGGAAGTTTGTCCCCATACCCATGATAACTGTGCACTCCTTACATGAGGATACATCAAAAGGTGAGATCAGCTGATACAAATAATTGTTCATTTTGGAAAGAGATTTCCTGGTTTGGGAGAGACTATTGTACATAGAAAGGTCTGTTCAGCTCCCATTCTTGACACATGCTGGGCAGGAAGGCAAATATGTTCATGCTTACACAGGGTATGTTTTCAAGTGCTTGGAAATACCAACTCCAGCTATCAAATGGAACATTTTAATTCACCTCTGTGCATGGTTTTCACCAAAAGTACAGCATCATTTCGTTTCACAAACAGGGCAGCAAACCGAGAATTGGTGTGAGCTGCTCAAAGCCAGAGCACAAAGCAGGGCCCAGATACAGAACCCAGATTCTCAAATTTCAGGGGGTACCTTCCCCACTGCCCACGCAACCATCAGCGAATTTCTCAATTCCTTTCTCTCCCCAGCCCATTTTGAACCACACAAGGTTCCAGTGTTTCCTTGAAGATCTGCACCTACCTGGCACTTCTCCCCACCACCTCTAACTAATCACTTCCTAATTGCTTTTAGGGACTGAAATAAGAAACACTTTTATATATAGAAATGTGTCTTTCTCCACCCACTCTGTCCAACCAGGCAGCACAGAGCTCTCAGTGTGACACAACTAATAAGACCATGACATACAATATGCTTCTGTGCCCCCTCTACACTTCTCCCCATTCTGAATGTAAGAAATGCTCTCAAAAAACGACCTTCAAGTTTAAGTTAAACTGGAAAAAAGGCAGACACAACATTTCCAAATGACAAGCTCTGCTAAAGCTCTGCAAGTGAACAACAATCCTAAAACCCAGCAGCAGCCTGAGCAGAGCTGGACAAGTCACAGTGTGCCAGCTCTGCAAGGCTGTGCCTCACACAAGCTCCTGTCATTTCTCACTTAAAATACAACCTGACAGCACATTAACCCACCTCTCCATCCATCCACATCTAGGAGACTTTTTAAAACCCAAAACACAAACCCACATCAAAAGCTATCTCTCCAGATAAAAGACAGCCCTTGTAGCAGTGTGACAAGCAATTCACCTGGTAAAGGACATCACCTCTCCTCTCCCAGACACTGCCACGTGTGCACAATGCTTCCACAGACAGCAGTAGATACCAGGGGCAGTTCAGTGACTTTGCATCTCTGGCCCTGCTTTGGCTCCTCACCCCTGTACTTGCAGGCAGCACCAGCTCAGAACCACAAATGTGCTTTTCTCAGGAAAAGCAGAACAGGTTTTTTAGTTCTTTTTAAAAGGAAGCAAGATTGGGTGATGTGTTTAGAACAAGAGGTTTTAGAGTGCTCCATCTTCTCAGGAGCATGCCACAACACACAAATCCTGTCTATCTGGTGTAAGGAAGAGGAGGTGAAAATGGTGACAAGGAAACCTGTGGTTCAAACTGCTCCTTTTGGTTGCAACCAGGAGAGGCCTGTCATAAAGGCTGCACACAGTGTAAGTAAGAAACAGCTTAATATGGACAGATTTTCTTTGAGACATATAAAAGACTTGACATGCAGTCATTGCCTAGTAACAATTTAATCCAACCTATCTTGCCCAGATTTCCAGTCCTTTTTTAAAGCTGCTGTGCAAAACACAATTGAGATGCACTTGAGGTTAGTTTAAAAAAGCAAAACATTATTTGCCCACCAACAGTTGGAACTGCAGGCTCTGAAGTAGTGGTTTCTGACACCCCAGTCATTTATTGAGTGATGCAGATTTTTCAGAGTTGAAGCAGTATGAATCACAAGTATTTAAGTCAGCAGAATATTCTCAGGAACTTGGAGCTAATACAACACCATGTACTTGCAAGTGGCTTCTTTGGAATTGGGATTTTTAAAGTTTCGCTTCAAGAGAAAGGCAGAAAGGAAGTCCTGCACAGATTCTACATTATACTGCAGAATTAAACTATTGCTCAACATTTTGTGGTGAGATTTGGATTTTTGTAAAGCTGCCTGGGAATTCTGCACACTCTTTTAAAGTTCTAAAAATCAACATCCTCAGGGAACTCTGAAAATACCAGACTGAATTTGTACCTTTCTAGTAGAGAAAAAATTGTCAAAGCTTCCCACAAGTTAAGTCACTGAATTATCTTTCTTGAGTCTGCAGACTGCTTATGCAAGACCTCTTTTCCATCAACATGCTGCTTGTTCTGAATCCCATTTTATCTTTAAGCTCTCCATGTTGTCACAGAACATATCAAGTCTCAGTACAAAATCCTGCAGCACAAAGGCTGGATGTTGGAAATGAACAAACTACCAGTTGATTTAAGCTACGTCATCCCTACAAACACATCCTTGTTTGTGGAGATTTAATTAAGCTGCCTGCATTTTCACCCTTTCCAAAGGGACTCCTCAATTTGCTGCACATTCTGGACAGCAGGAGCACCTGGCTGAAGCTTCCCCCAGCTCCAGGGTACCTGCCCACACCTCACACAGTGAATTAACAAGTCACACTTGTGGATGTCCCCCTGTGCCTTATGCAAAGGCAGCTCCTCCTGAAACCAGACAAAGAGACAAACACTTGTGAAATAAACAAACACCAAGACTGGGAAGACGTCTGGTTTCCTCTCCTCACTGGAAGTTTTTCTCTTTTGAATTGGCTCTCTGCAGTCTGACTGTAACTGCAGGACAGGAAGGAGTGCTGCTGGCTGCTAGCACAGTGCTGAAGAACTGCATTTGCTGCCGACTGCAGAAGCTGCTTGACGAGGTTTGGAATTTTTTATTTGCTGAACAAAGCGAGGAATAATGTGCTGTCTGCTCTGGTGCCAAGCACAGGCTTAGGGGGTACAGGAACAGGTAAAAACAATCAGTGAGGGATAAACATGAAGTGCTCTGGGAGCACAGGCTGTTACAAGTGCCTCATCCCACAGGTGAGAGAACAGCCTGAATTCTCATTAGCATCTCTAGCCCAAATGTAACCAGAGGATAAAGTGTCTGGACAGAGTCACAAATAACAATATTGTTATTTTCTTTGTTAGGCATAGTTTGTAGTCCTAGGTTTGCACTCATTAAATGCACTCAGAAAAAATACCCCTGCATTTCCTCACACAGTTGCAAGCTGACATCTCTAAAGCTAAAGGTTCAACACAAGAGTATCAGCATTAAAATGATCCCACACATTACTTCCTTTGGGGTACAAGTTTTAGTTTTACACCTTAATTGTTTTTTTCTTTTAAACAAACAAACCAAGGACACTTTGAGCTGACCAATCAATGACTGAATACATTCGTTATGTTAAAGCAGAAGTAACCAAGCACAATCTTGTCATGCAAGAAGGTTGTTTTCCCCGGCTTACCCAAATCCTCCAGCGCTGGCTGCTGCTGTCCCCTCGCCGAACACTTTGCCTCCCGTTGAGCCCAGAGGGCTTGAAAAGGTTGGGGCTGAACCGAATGCTGGCACCCCTCCAAACCCAGGGGATCCCCCAAAAGTGGGAGGGCTGCCAAACACTGGAGCAGCACCGAAGCCACCTGAGCAAAACAGAGGCAAAAAAGGGGACAAGAACATCACATAAACGATAACGCAGAGAGAGAAAACAAAGAGCAGATTTCCAAGTAGATAATGGGGCCGTTCATCTTATCATATGGACACCAAAGTATTTATAGGATTAATTCCAGTCTGCAGGGTGTTTTATTGCAAAAGATATGGATAAGAAGTGCCTGAATGCATGAAAGAAAACTGCAACTGGCAAGTCTTCCCCATCTCTTAAGATCAGAGAGTAGAAGCAAACTTGGGTTTTAGGTGCTTCAGTGATGCGAAGATTCAGGAGGTAGGGGATGATCTAATCCTGGTTTAAGTGGTGGAAACTAAAATGGAAGGATTAAATGCCAGGTCAGTGGAAGTGCCTGCAGGGAATCAAGAACTTATCTCTGCTCTTGGCATTTTCTGTTCAGGGTTTAGCTGCCTCCTGCAGCTCTGAATGGATTTCTACCCAGATTATTTTATTCTATGTTCGTCTGCTGATATTATTGGCCCATTTCTAATTGACACTGTGGAACGTGAAGTCCTTCACCTGCTCTTTTATTTGACCAGGGATGAGGATAGGACACCACAGCACATTTTAATACCCAGGGTGAAATTCCAGTCCATGCCAAGGTAATGGATACTGTTTGGCTGTAAACACAAAAGGTCTGGAAAAAAAATAAATGCTAGGCCTGAATTATTTAAACACAGATCAGATATTTTGTTACCTCTATCTCTAGGAAGTTAAGAACATTTATCCCAGGGGCTGAAGCTTTGCTTGGCAAACACTCACTTTCACAATATTAACATGTTTCACTTTCCTTTTCCCACTATTTTTAAGTAGTGAAATGAGAATAAAAGAGGTTACAAAACCCAGGGTGAAGTTTGTAAAATAATATTCCAAGGAAGTATCTAAAATAGGAAAACTGTATTCAGTTCCATGTTCTGTACTCTCGATTGTACAGAACGTAAGACCAGAACTAAATTACACAGCTCTCAGCTCTTAAATTGCAATGGGAATTTTTGAAATGAACACCTGAGCATGTAGTTTACTGGATGCTGCATAAGAGAGAGTAATAATCTGCCTTAGACCCACCAGTTAAAGCTCCATTGAGTTATTTTTTATTTACTGTTCAGAGGCAGTTCTTGTCCATGCACCGAGTCCAGGCTGTGGACAGCTAAGTGGCAGAACAGCAAATATCTCCCAGACAATGTGGGTTGTCCCAGTGGGTGGATTCCCAAAGTACCTGCTTTGTTTGGACTGGAGAACCCAAAGCCTTGGGAGGCCACACTTCCACCACCGGAGCTGAAAGTGCCCGTAGGCTTCTGCTCTCCAAAGGAGGAGCTGCCAAATCCAAAAGTCTTTGCTCCGCTGTTCCCAAATAAGCTCGAAGAATCTGGGGAGATGAAGAATATTTATAAACAGCCAATACTCATAGCAGACTATGTTCTACACTGCACTTCATTAGCTGAAGCAGGAGAAGGGAAAATTACTTTTCTTTCCCCAGCCCCCAAGCACACACTGAACATCACACTGAAAACAACACAGGGAGAAGCCAAGGTTTCCTTTATTCCTACGGGACTTTGTCGTTCCACCAAGATCCATTCTGGATCTGATGGACCAGTAGCAACCCTTTAGTGCTGCAATCTAGTAAATCACCAGGAGGGATGATTTGTTTAGATGCATCCTGTGCCCCAGTCAGTAAAAGACAATTCCTCAAGTGAGAAATGCCAGCAGCTACAATCAGTCTCTCCAGACAACACAAATATCAGCAAACCACAAATTAAAGATTCTCAGCTGTTTTGGCAATGCTCAGTATTTCTACACAAGATTATCTAACAGGACCTTAAAGTAGGAGCCAAACTTTTCCAGCCTTACTGAGAAATAACTCATTTTTTCACCCTTCATAAGCCTACAGGGAGTTTTTGCATCTAGAGGCAGGACACAGAACAACCAAAGCTTTTCTATGGTGAACCATCTGTTTTGTTTCATCACAAAACCCAGAACTACATTAAATGATTAAATTAATCCCAATGGATCATTAAAGATGTAATAAAATAAATGGATTTTCTGTCTTAGGGCTTGAAGTGCTACTTCTAACCACTTGCAGCACTAATTTTAAAGCTTTCCTTTGTTTCCCAACTTTCATGCTTAGCCACTGCTTCCCCTTCTTTGTGCTTTCTATCTATCCATATGTCACAGCAAATTTTGATGAAGTATGCTGCATGTGCTGCATAATGATATTAATTTTTTGGCAGAGGGTAACAAAAATTCTATACCTCACATATTATTACACCTCACATATTGATTCTTGGCAATTTTTACAGTCTTAGGGCAACGAGAGAGGATTAAAGCTTTCTAACTTCCAACCAAGTTAGAGGCAGAAACTCAATGACAAGTATTCCATTTTAATGAAGGACTTGGCCAAGAATTCTCTACAGAATATAGATGTTATTCACTCTTCTTGCATCTGCTTGTTTATTTCAATGGCTTCCCTACTTGTTTTCCATAAACCTAGAAGAAAAATTCTGGATTACACATCACACATACTCTGGGTTACCCCCCCAAAGCCTTTCATATTAACACAGAATTTACTCAAAAACAATTAGCAGCAGAAAATCAGATGGGATCACAAAAGCAGATGGAAATCACATTTTGTATTCTTGTTCAATTCACTTACTCTGGGAAGCTGCAGATCCAAATCCTCCACTGGAGGAACTGAAGGGATTCTTATTGGCTGCATCCTGACTTGGCTTTCCTCCCAAACCACTGAAGAAGCCTCCACCTCTCCCACCACTTCCAGCTCCAAACAAGCCTGCACTGGAAGAAGATGGCTGCTAGAACACAAAAAGGACAAGAAAGGGATTTAAGCAAAGTCAAAGCAGCATGTGTTCCCCCCAAGGCTGCTCTGCCTGGGCTGTTTCTCTGGATGTCTGAAGGAGCTGACAAACCAGCCAGAAATCACCTTCCAAAATGGAACACCATGAAATTTTATTTAAGTCTGTCTTAAATCTTGTCCACAGCACAGAATAATGCCTTTGAGACTTGCCCTACACTTGCCCTACTTTCCACTTAGCATGGAATCAAGGCAGGAGACTTACTGCATCTATCTTATCTTGCATGTGATAAAATATTTGTGTCTCCATACCCCCTGGAGTACTCATGCAGATGATGCTTTGGTGCTCACCACAACAGCAAATATCTCCAGTACAGACTGGGACACATTTTATTAAACACATCAAATTGTATTTTTAAAAATATATCAGAAATAGGGAACCCTGACCAAGTCCCCCACATGTAACAGCCCTTTGTTTCTACAAAAAGCCATAAATACTTGCCTGGCCAAAGACAGTGCCTCCAGTATTTGCTGCTTGCCCAAACACAGAACCTGTGTTACTAGAACCAAAACCTAGGAGAAAAAAAGAAAAATTAACCACAAGAACTATTATTAGAGTGTAAGACATTCAGGGAGGTGACACTAGACCAGGACAAGGAAAGGACAGCTCTTCCATGCCAAAACACAGGGATATGAATGATGTTACCAAACCTATCTAGGCTGGACAAATACAAAGCATGTGCCAACACACAAATAATAAGTGACATTGGAAGTTTATTTGAAAATCATTCTCATTCTCTCTTCAGCCAACTTAAAAACAGACAATAGAAGGCCGTTTCACTTGTGGGATTGTTGCTAACACTAAGAGAATTGGATTCCTGTTAACATGGCTACAATAATACTGCAAGTCGTGCACAAGCACTGGAGCATTCTGATTGTCCTTGTGTAAAGAGAATCTGAGTTTTGTTACCTGAGGACTCCTGTTAAAGATAATGAAATGTTTTGACTAAAAAAAGAACTCCCCTTTCCATTTCCCAGTTCACTTAAATGTGCCTTTTGTAGTAAAACTTGCATTTCTATAATTAGGAACACCTTTCTCGAGCAGAGTTCACTTCCCCCAATTTAAGTATTCTCTGCTACTGTAGTTAAAATGAGCAAGAAGTTGCCTGCAGTGCCATAATTTTTAATTAACTGAACCTAATTAGTTTTTCTTCCTTGGAAATACATGCTCTCTATTATTACTATGTACTTGTCACTTTTCCCTGGGAGCTCTCTGAAGATTGTACAGAGAAACCTTTGGAAAAACCTCAACAATATACTGAGCATGTGGAGAACAAAAAGGGACTGACCAAGGAGGTTTGGTCCGTGCAAGAATCCAATTTAACTGTGTGGACAGGTAGCTGATGCTCATGTTACTGTCATATTTAATTTTGAACTGTTTCCAAATGCAGCAGCAGATTTAACAGGTTATTCCCTGCAAATCCATCACTTTGAGGGTTTAAATTATTTTTGGCCATTCTATCTGATGACATGGTATTACACCTGGCTGTACAGCCACTGTTGCAAGTGTTCAGTGCAGGCCACTGAAGGAAGTGTTCCATCTGTATTTATTCATTGCCTTGGTTATGGTCTCAGAGCTGCTCTGCTCCTTTGGTGCAACCATTTACAACATTTCCAGTTACTGTGCAACAGGCAGGACAATATGTAATGCAAAATTAAATCAAGGTAGACTCGTAAGTATAAAACAAAGGCAGGATTGGATGACAAGGCTACATTCAGAGGCCTGCTGATGAACAGTGAAGCAGAGCAAAAGCTGCTTTGGTCTCCAGTGCTGCAGCTCTTGTTCTTACTAATTCAAAACAAAACCAAACCAAAGAAATGAAAACCATCAGGTGCCATAGAGGAAAAAAAGGCAATAATCCCATCCTGCTTTCCCCAGTGATACACTCCAAGCCAGACAGTGCCACTGGGACAGCGCCCTGCTCTTACCTGAGGCCTGGCAGAAGCTGAACCCAGCAGAGGACGTGGTGGTGGTGACAGCGGCGGTGCCACCGAACACAGATGCCCCTTGCCCAAAGCCAGTGCTCTGCCCAAACACAGGAGGGCTGCTCTGCCCAAAGAGCACCCCTCCCGTGCTGGCTGGCTGGCCGAAGGAGAAGGAGCTGGCGCTGTTGGTGCTGGCTGGGGCTCCAAAAACATTCCCACTGCTTGAGGCTGCTGTGGAAGCTGCTGGCTGGCCAAAGGCTGGCATTGTCCCAAACCCAGAGTGGCTGAAGGTAAAGCCACTTGAAGAACTGCTTGCAGGTTGCCCAAAGATTGGTGCTTGCCCAAAGGCCGGCTGGCCAAAGCCCCCTGTCGTGGTGGTGCCAAAAGCAGAAGTACCAAAGCCTGAGGTGGCAGCCTGGGTGGTGGCAGTGGCTGTGGACAGAGTGCTGGTGGTGAGCTGCCCGAATGGAGAGGATGCTGTGGTACCTGCTGGGAGCTGTCCAAAAACAGGTGGTGTGGAAGGAGTGGCAGCTGTTTCCCCAGCAGGCTGGGTAAATGCTGAGCCAGAAGAGCTGGAACTTGGTGGCTGAGAGAACACCGAGGAGCCTGCAGAAGTGGGAGGAAACACAGAGGCACCAACAGCTGGACTCTGCACACCTGTAGTAACGTCAGAGGTAGCAGCCAGAGCACTTGTGGCTTCTGCAGCAGAGGCAACACTTGCTGTGGAGGTTGTTGCTGAGACATTCTGATCTGGTGGGGTGGCTGCAGAGACAGCAGGAGGCACCAGGGCCTTCAGATCGCTGGTGGAGGTGGGAGCAGCCACGGGGTCAGGGGGAGGTGGTGCCACTGTGGTCCCAGAGCTCTCCGGGACGGAGTCCCCAGCTGTGGCCTGGGGTAAGGTGGGTTCTTTAAGTGGCTCTGAGAGCTGTGCCTGAGGCTGTGGCACTGGAGGTGAAGACCCAGCTGCTACGGCTTCATTTTCAGATGGTTTTTCTGACCCAGGTGGTAATTTGGCATCCCCTGCAGACTTACTGGAAGTTGCAGCAGGGACAGCAGTTTGTGATGAACTTGAGAAACCTCCAAACGAGAGGGACGTTGAAGCAGGGAGAGTAGAAGGGGTAGAGGTGGATGTGCTCATACTGTTTGCTTGCTGAATACCAAATGAAAAGGCAGGTTTGTTGCCACCAGAACCTCCAAGATTAAACACCCCAGAAGACCCTGTGTTGGTTAACTGGACATTGCCAAAGAGACTGCCTGTGGCACTAGTGCTGATGGACAGGGATGCTGTGCCAGCTGACGTGACTGACGTTGAAGCAGCTTCTCCAGCTTTTCCTAATGCCAGGGGAGCAGCAAAATTAAACCCAGAAGGTATCGTAGACACTTTAGTTGACTGTGTTCCTGCAACACTGGTAGATGGTGCTTTAGTGGTGGTCTTGGCATTATCATCTACTTGACCAACCCGTAGTCCTGAGAAGCTCCCAAGAGTTTCCCCAGCTAGACTGCCCTGAAACAAGTGATCTCCTGGTTTGGATGGAGTAATATCCAACTTGCCAGAGGTTGTGGGGGGCGCAGAAGATGTTGCAGCAGCTTTGTTTGACTGGGTGCCATCTGCTGAGGAGCTACCTCCTACTACACCTCCTGGAGCACCTGCTGACTTGTGGGACCCAAAAGCAAAGGAGGCCTCGGGAATTGTTCCAAGTTTGGAACTCCCAGCAAACAGAAATGAATCCGGCTGGGCAGACTCTTTTGCAGGGGCTGTCAGTGAGAGAGACAGAAGTAACAAATCAAGTTAGGGTATGCAAAGCTCATTTATCATTCTTAGAATAATGGTCTGGTTTAGTGCTTCACAGACTGTCAGTGCTCTTGCCTCAAAGCTATAAAGCCTCTGTCCATCAGGTGACTGCAACCTTCATATCCCTTCAGGACACAACAGTGACACCTGAAGCCTTTATGGCCAGGGTGGCAGCAACAAACACTGTTACTGTCACATCATAGCCTCCACTTAAGCATCCTTCTCTTTAAGTAGAGACAACTCCAGCCTTTGGCTCCTATTTCTTTTTCAGCAGTTTGATAAAAACATAAAAGACCTGGTTATTACACATAATTTTCTATTGACACCACTTTCACCCCTTCTTACTTGGTTCAGGTAAAAAATTCCTGACATTTACTACAGCACTTTGCTTTTAAACCAATGGCTCAGAACAGTTTAGGTCATAAAAATACTTTCTGGCACTTGAAGAGTCTTCTACAAAATCAAATCTTTCTTAACAAATTCAGCTATTTATAGACCACCAACCAGTTTCTATACAGCCTGTTTTCAGTTCTGAAAAACTAGAGAAAAACTCTCAAATGTAATTGCCAAAGCAGCTCCACTTCTAACATAAACTCTGTACAACAGTGGGAAACTGTTGAAGTTTTAAGGGAGCCTGGGCTAGTTTTATTTAATGTACTATCATTTCATTTCTGAGCACCAAACACAAATTCTGACTTGAAAACACCACATTGGTGTTTGGGCAAAATATAGGAAATCTGCATGGAGATCAAACAACAAAGAGCAAAATCTTCTTAGCAGAGCTGGTATTATCCTTATGTTTTCCCCTATATTAAGTAACTGACACTCAATAATGCAGCTTTTTTTTTCCTCCTGAGGCCCTGAAATTACATTCTGTAGTTCTTCCACCACCAGTTACAAGGGTGCTCCTACCAGTTCACAGAGCAGTGTGAAGTACCTGCCCTCACACAGTGCTGTGGTTTACAAGTCTGTCTCCTGCACCTCCCACTCCTGCTTTATCTGTGTTATTTACCTAAGCTTTTATGTTAATCTTCAAATTTTAAACCCAGTTCATTCTCTCTGCTTAACAACAAGAGTATCAGTAGCATTAACGTGGCTGTGGTGGTCTAAGGATAGAAACAAGCCAAGATTTGTATGAAGAGGTGCTATCTTTTATCAGAGGAACCAATAACACTGGAAGCAAATTTCTGACAATATGACCTCATCCGCAAGACTGAAATTAAAGGCAGAAAGCTTCGAAATTATTACAAAGCAGATTTTATCAGTTCCTTCTTACCAGACTGGGCAAATACGATCTACCTATGACATGGAAAGGCAGCCACTATTGTCACTTCAATTTTAGAAGCAACACAAAGCCATTCCAAGCATTTCCCTCTGATTACTAAATGCTCACTGGATGACAGTTCTGTGTCAGTCCACCTCAGCAACTTTAAATCTACAGATTAAAGACAGCAGAGAAAATTACTGCAGATGTTACCCTTTACCCTCTAAATAAACGAAATGTTCCTGGCAACAAATATTTTGCTTACTCTTAATTGAAAGGTGGGTGGCCTGGATTTCTGTGTATTACAGGGCAGAACCCAGCATATGTATGAAATGTTACTGCAATTTTAGTAATAAAACTGCAACACAGAACAAGAACCACACAAATTAGGAAGAGTAAACATTCTCTCAGAAGGGAAGAGATGCTGTTTGCACCCTCTCCCAAACTAACCTTGTGAGGGAGCAAGGCTGGGCAGTGTCTGTGATGAAGCAGCTGATGTGACACCACTAAAATTAAATACAGACCTAGGAGGAAAGAGGAGAAAGGGAAAGAGTGACTTAGCTCAAAGTGTTGAAACTTCCAACCATATGATGAGCACAACTCTGAGACTCAGACTTGCACAAAGCCAGGCACACAGGCAGTTTCTCCAAGGACTAAACAGGAAGAGAGAAGCACACACACACACACATAGACACACAGTGCTCCATTTGTTTCCTCTCTGAAAAGGCTTCTAGAGGGTTAAAGAGAGTCAGAGCTCAAAGTTCTTTTGACCACCCCTTATCCTCCCATGTTCTTTCCTTTCTGCTGTGTATTTCTTCCCCATGCAGCTCTATCACTGAACAACATGCACCAAAACCTGATGGACTTGGGGAGACTGGTGAGAGGAAAAACCACAGGGGCAACTAGAGTTTAAAAGGGCTAAAAGGGAAGAGTCAGTGCATGTGCAGAAGGGAATAACTGAATACTACCATCCACCAAAAAGGAGATCACTCACAGCAAGACAGAAATGAAAAGTTATCATTACTATTTTACACTAACAATATTTTGTCTTGCAAAAGTACTACGATCTTTCATTACGAGTCTTGCAGAGATCTTCATTCCCTGGGGCTTTTTAAGCTTTCTCTGATTCTCAAAGACCAGCTGCTGATAGAGAAGTCAGGCCATGGGACTAAGACATCACTGACAACAGCACTGTATTTAGCATATGGTTTACACACTGAGGCACTGCACATGGGACAAAGGCAGGGTTGTTTGCTTTTTGAATCTGAATTTCCATCACTCAAAAGGATTCTTTTAGCCCTCTTAAGAGCCCAGCAAGGCATTTGGGTAGCATCCACTTAACAAACGTGCAGAGAAATGGGTAAGACTGAAAGAAACCAGCCATTTGAAAGTGCATGTGTTCTGAAATTCTTAATGTTGCCACTTCATAGAGAAATTCACTTGAGTGTTAGAGCAGTAAACATGCAGAATTTCAAACAATCATTCCTAAGGTATTATCCCTCTCCCCTAAACATAAGATATAATCAAATAATTATTTTTGCCATCCCTGACATAACATTCCATAAGAGAGATTTCAGAGTAACTGTATGTTCATAACATGTGCCTTGCTTTGTGTTATTGTTATGTAACAGATATCACCAGATGGCTTGGGGCCCCTCTTGTCACCTTCATGAACTGATTACTTTTCAAGCCAAAATACAAAATTTGTTCTGCTGTATTAAAGTATTCAGGGGGTGTAACCATCAGTACATATTTTAAGTCATAACTGGGAACTTGTTCCAACAGTCCACGGTAAATAAACCCCAAAAGCAAGCCAGTCATCCTTTACTCTTGATTAGTTATCTCAAAGCAACATGATATTGTGTCAAAGTCACACAGACCTTCAGACCTCACTCAGGCTTCCACAAACAAGGTCTTCAAAGGACTCTGGTACAACCCCTGCCCTCCCAGTCTAACATCTGCAGGTGCCATTTTACAGTATTGCACAGCCTGTAGGCAACACCTGCTGTAACAGCCAATACTCATATTTAATGTCAACTACAAAGAAATCTTAATGTTCATACAGACCCCGCAGAAGAAAAGGAGAACGTTTTGTTAGGCTGTGAAGTTGTTGCTTGTACTGATGTCACAGTAGAAGAAACAGCTGTAACTGTTTTTACTGTCCCTTGTCCTGTAAGTTACAAGAACAACAAATAAATATGCTTTTAAAAGATATCTACAAATAAAAAAAAAAAAACCCAAAGCATGCTGTCATCCATTTATCAGAAAGTGAGGGATTAGCTTGCACACACAGTCTGTAATTTAATAAATTTCAAATGAAAAGGAAGTGCTATCAAATTCAGGAGCTGCCATCTTCAATAAACCAAAATTTAAGAAGCATTTGGCAAGTCAAATATAATTCCTAGCTATTTTTACTGCTTCTTACCCCTGGCTAAGAGGCAACCTACATGCACGGATTAAAGGCAAAAGACCAACAGAGATGGATTTCAGACATTTATGCAAGAGGCTTATAAAACCATGTCCAATGCAAGCATTATTATCTAATACACATTAAAAATCAATTGCTTCCTTCCCCATATGTTTTCTCTTTCCCTGTTGAGTTGTAAACTGAGCATTCCTTTCTTTAGAAACTTCCCAGCTCTATGAGACTGATCACTGTGTCTGAACTGGCTCTGAAGTTGGTCCTGCAGCTCAATGCTCAATAGATCCTGCACAGGACTCAGTTTACTTCAAGCTTGTTCAGGTATTCTATAATGCTGTGTGCCTAGAAATCAAATCAGCACATTTAAAATGTTTAAAACCAGCACACTTTTCATGTTTTAAAAACAAAAGAGCTGCTTTTAATTTGCTGTCAAATCGCAGTAGCCTTGTGGAAGATGTGCTTTCAGCATTTCCTGATAAGAGTTACAAGTCCTGAGTCCACTCTGAACAAGGAATTGTGTCACTGAATTCTAGATGCAGGAACAGAAGGAACACAGAGAGTACAGAAAACAACTCTCCTGCACTTCTGTACCTTCGCTTTTCAAATTCTCCCCCTCAAGACTGGCACAGCAACCTCTCAGTGGAGGCAAATCTTTTTTCCTCAGTATCCTCATTCTCTGACTGTGCACCCTGACACGTGGCAAGAGACATCCAGGCCTTATTTCCATCTCCACTAAAGACAACTTACCTGAGACCTTGTTGCCAGACGATGCTGGACCAGCTGTGGATGCCATAGGAGAGGGAGCACACACAGAGGAAGGTGGAGCCTGGCCCTTCATCGAGCTTGTCAGAGGTGTCTAAAAACACAGCACCACTTCAGGTCAGTGCAGTCTGTCCATTAACAAAGGGCCTTCTGACATTGGATTGGTATTATTAATGTCATGCAGTGACTTAAGAATAAAATAGAGGTAGGTGGTCGAAGCACTCAGAAGAGATCTGCAATCTTGGGCTCATTATGTCTCGACACTTAAATATAGGGTCAGTCCTCAACCTTTTCAACAGGTCAGCAAGACTCCATGGGCAGCAGCTCAATGATTCCAGAGAACAAAGACTGCTGCATTGGTTTTTTGAAGCACACATATAAAACCCAGCAGCTTGTCAACCATTAAGCAATGTTCTCAGTAGAATAACAGGGTAACTAAAGAACTCTTTTCCTTGATTGCCTATCACTTTTATTCTTTTAGTGTGAAATTTAGCTGTATCTACCTAATACAGCTTCCTTTGCTCTTAGCTGCAACCCTCACTGCAGCAAGGCTGGGGCCATTAGAAAGCTGCATGTCTCCAGAAGTGAGAAAAGGCAAGACATAACATAGATATGTCTAGCATCACACTGCTGAGGTCACAGATACAGAAACGGTTTGTCAAGAATGGAGGCCAAGCTATGAAAATTAAACCCCCAAACTCTGCTGAACATGCCCAGGTAGAGTGTTCCACAAGGAAAGGGTTCTATATCAAGATACCTGTTTAGCTTGATTTGTAGCAACAGTTGCCAAAACTTGATGGACCGCCTGGGCTGCAGAGTGAGGCACAGATGATCTTAAAAAGAAGAATTAAACAATGATATGAATAACTAGTCTGAAAGAGGATTTCCTCTCCTCTCAAAAAGCGCAGCTTCCAGAAGCCTTGAACAACAGCCGCTATTAAAGATTCCACACACAACTCCAAAGGAACAAATCTGATTAGAGAATAAACCTCTTAAATGAATCAGCCACATTTAACAAAGGAAGTCTGTAAATGTGTTTAAACCTCTAGACTTAAACGATCAAGTCTTCTCTAGACACTCTTGTCTCTGAAGAGAGTCAGGGCTTTCTATTTTACAGGGAGCTGATGAAAAATCAGCAGGTAAGGGGATTACAATTTTATGCCTAGTGGATAACAAATTTAAGCAGCTTCCTTTATAATGTGGAGTCCAGACATGTACATGCAATGCTTAGAAATGCTGAGTAAGGAGACAAAGTTGGGAGGGGGTGGAGGGAGCATTTCCTGTCTTTGAAGTGTACTATAAACATTGACAAAGTCATGGCACGAACTATGATAAAATTAACCTGTATTCTACATTATAGGTTTGGTATTTTTGACCATGAAATAAAAACCCCCAGACAACTGCTGCAGAATGGCAGCATCTCATGGGGTGCAGCATCTGCCCTTGGCACTGTGGGGCATTAACACACCAAATCACTGCCACTTGGGAACAGCCAACCAGTTTTAGCATCTCCTCAAGTCTGTGGCCCACCAGGTTGAGAAGCTTCACTGGACAATACCAGAAGACTTCAGAAGCTTAAATTCAACCGTGATTGCATTCTCCTGGTGGCAAAGCCCAACTTTCTTACCCAGGCAGGTGCTCTCCATCTTGACAGAGACAGGAAGTTCCCTAAGGCAATAACAATCTCTGGCTGAGGCTGCAAATCCCAGACTGTGAGCAAATTTGGGCATCCAAAGTTGCCTGCCTCCTAAGCATGAGGATTCCCAAACTGCATTTACTGTTTGGCCAACTGCAGGCCAATTCACAGCAATTGTCTGCCATATTCCAAAGGAAGAGGATACATACATGCAACATTTTGCATGGCCATTTGGTCTTGCATAAGGTTTTGTGCCTTAAACAGCTTTGCTTTACTAGAAAGTCCTTCCTTCCTTCTAGCAAGGAGTACTCCCTCTCTACATTGCATGGCCTGGATCTGCCCTCTGCCCAAAGCAGAAGTACAGCAAACAATGAAAACTTCAAGATTAACACTGGAAAAAGTTGGTGTTGGGATGATGCTGCTGTAGATTTCAAGTTTATACCGAACAAAGAAGAAAACAACAAAAAGTCTGTGAAATTCATGAGAGGGTGGGACTTGATCTCAACATCACTTGACAGTGCTGCGAAAATGCTGGGTTTGACTTCAGTTGTGGAGAAAGTTTTCAGTGAAAAAAAAAAACCCTATGTATTAGTTGGTAGACTGGGACCACCAACACACCCAGTCACAGGCCATTGAACAACTGGTAACAACTGAAAAATCATTCCTGCTTAACAACCGAAGAGCGTGCTGTGGCAGCAAAAGGGAGCCAGGATGTCTGAAGTAGCAAAAACTGGTGAATTAACTTTGCTGGGTGAATGCTCTTCATTTTAGTGCTGAATCTGACTGGCAAGCATGGTTCATTTGGGTAGAATTTTTAGAAAGTACATTTTTATGAGGTCAGCTATAAAGTAAGGCACAAGAAAGCCTCCAAGATATCAAGCTAGCTGGTGCTCTATAAATTAGAGAGATCAATCAATACTGCCAGCCTAAAACTACTTGAAAGTAAGACAGGTCTTTAACTACAGTTCAAGTGAAAACCAATCTCATTACATATTGCTCACTCACAACCTTCTCCATGCACAGCCAGTACTTTCTACTTTTTTCATCATAGTTCTGATGAAACTGAGGGCAGAAAACTCTTCCTGGTCACAAGACTACTTTTAGCCAAAAAATTCCCACGTAGAGCTGTCCACAAATTTAACTTTCAAAAGATGTAGCAATTCCCCTCCCCATCCCCGTTTATCACTTTTAAGAAGAAATAAAATAGCAAAACGTGCACAATTGTTCCACAATTAAAATGCAAAAGAAACCATGAAGTAAATGTCAAGGTGAGCAGTTGAGTACCACTACTGTGAGACTGCTCCCTTTTTGAAAAGCTGCATCAAAGGAATTTCACCTTTTTTCTTTGACAGTGAAGAGTACACACAAATGTGTGAAAGCCAGTCGTGATGCAACAACAGCAGTTGTTCCAGGAGCTGCATGAACAGCTCACAGTCATATGGATAAAGCATTTCCAACTCCATATGAACTTATAATCAGAGGTAACACGGTGAATTTATCCCTCTTCATGCAGTAAGCCCAACTTTGCACAAACTTTTCAGTAGTGCCCTTGCCTCCCCAGCCCAGAACTGGCCATGCACTGCCCTGGTCTTAAGCAACAGCAGGAACTTCACGAAAAGACAGTTTCAAGGTCATTACAACAACAGGGAAAAGGCCTAGTCCTAGGCTGGTGACAGAGCCTGGTGATAAGACAGAAATGTCTGGAATGAGCTGAGCTGGCTGTTGTCTGCAGGATGCAGAGTAGGGATGCCAAGTGTTAGAGCTAATTCACAAGAAATGGTAACAAATTCAAGGTTAAATACCAGAAGTCAACATTCATAGTTTACTCATGAGGAAGAGCCTTGCAGCTTGGTAGTGTTCCAAAGTGACTGACCCCTAGTGACACCCAACCCTTCAGTCAAAATTCTGATGTCAAAACATTTGAGACAAGTTTCCAGAAAAGCAAGAGCACAGTTCTCCCTCCCTCAGGGGGTGAATCTGGGAACAGACAGAAGAGGCATAACTCCAGAGAAGGTTTTCTCTGCAAAGGATGACAAAGTAGAAGGAAAACATCTGGACAGCCTGAAGTCACAGACCACAGTCAGTGACAGAGAGCTTCACTTCCCTCACTGAAAGAGGTAGAACAGAGGGAGTGATTGGAGAGATACCAGGTCCAAATTTCATATTAGCAGTAAAACCACTGAAGCCCAAAAGGAGAGGATGCACATAAATGCATTTCACAGACAAATGGAGAAGGAGGTTAATACTGGTCTCGTCATTTGCTCAGGACAAGACATTAGCAAACCCTTAAATGACCTGGAAAGAGCTTTCTTTCTTTAAATCCACAAACCCAATACTCTTCCGTAAATGCACTCACTTTAGGTCTTACACAGCCACACTCAGTAAAACACTGCTACTGCTCCCCACTGGCAGATGTACTCCAGTGCAAATGCTACCAAAGACCACCAGAAAGATGGGCAGCACTCACCCTATCACTGCAGAGACTGCTGGAGTCAATGCACCAGACTTGAGTTCTCGAACATTCACCACCTGAGGAACGTTCTTCAGAGTTGATTCAGTCAAGGAAGTGCTCACAGCTTTAAGGAACAGAAAAAAACAGAGGAAAAAAAAAAAAGATGTAAAGACAAACTCCATATTAAGCATTTCATTTCATTCCATATGGCCTGAATAATTCCAAAAAGATCCAGCCAAGATTCTAGAACATATATAGTGTACCTGGCCTGAAACATTTGGAACGTCAGACTTCATTAAGGACAAGAAAAGTGGGCAGCAATCTATATAGTTGGTACGTTTTTTGTTGATTGCTGACCAAAAGTAATTATTCTTATGAACTCTCTCTTACCTACATTGTAACATCTTCAGTTAACGGAAATGGGAGTTTCTCAGGTATTTTGTACTGGCAGCTTACAGGAAAAAGGAAGACAAAAGGACACTGGATAGCTCAGAGGTGCAACAACTACAGATGTGCACCACATTTTGTTTGATGATCTCCTCCCTCTGAGAGCACTAAATCCCTGTGAAAGCCACATTCAGCTGTTCAGAGGTCACTTGGGCAATTAGCCATCCTTTTACCTGGGGACTGGTTAGCAGCCATCTGCCTCTGCAGAGCTGCAGCAGCAGCTGCTTGTGGTGCTGGAACAGTGACAGTGGGAGCAGGGGCCCCGTGTTTCACAGTCTTTGTTGCAAGCATGGTACTGTCTGCCCCTTGTGGGATGATTCTGTTTGAAGATGTAGGCACTAAAGAAACAAATTAACAAAAGTATTAGTTGACTGTTTCTCTACAAAACAGGGAGCGTTTGAAATCCTTTGCTGAACTGCAGTTCCTCTAAGCACACAGCTTCCTTCTGACAGGACTGATGCGCAAGCCATTCAAACAATCAACACAATCTGTCCCTGGCAGTTTTGGTATATCCCAAGGAATTTACTAAGTCTCAATAGAAGTCATTTCAGTACATTAGAGGACTTTCAGCTTGCTGTTACAGACACTTCTGCTGACACCTTATTTTTGTCTCTGGCTGCAGAGATTAAAGAAACCTCTCTTGCACAAGGAAAACTGAGTGTATGCAAATGCAGTTCTTACTGAGACTTGCTGGGCTCAGAACTCCTAACCTTGGCCACATCAACCAAATGCAGTAGTACTCCAGTTTCTTAGTCTTTAGGCAATATTTTAGGTCACTGCAATCTGAAAGAACCAGGCTATCACAAAAACACAATCAGTGAGTCAAGGCGTTCTAGTGCTTTGAGCTCAAGCTCATGAGGTTACAAAGCCACTCTGTTACTGCTCCTGAGAACTTGGCAAAATCTGTATCCTGCAATCTCATTCCTCCAGGGCCTGAAGTACTGGCAATGGATACAGTGGTTAAAGCTACCCACAAGACCACAGTGAGAAGAGATACTGCAAACACAACTCACACAAAGTACCCAGGGAGAGGTGCTGTTTCCCAAAGGACGGAGGCTGAGCCATCAAGCCAGGCTGGATTGAGGGAGTTCGGACCACAGGAGCATGACGAGGGACTTGGACTGGGGCTGCCTCTTCTTCCTGGTCCACTGCTTGTGAATCATCATTCTCCAGTGACTGGGAAACTGAGGATGTTGAGCTGACTTCATCCAAATCTTCATAGTATCTCGTGGACAAGAAGGCAGATCGGGACAAACTTGCTGCAACATCAAAACCAAAATTCAGTATTAAGTTAGGGAACCATCCAGTGTAACAGCCATGACAAATGCACCCTATTTTAGGATGGTTGCCTGTTGGCTTGTTTTACTCCTGCATTGATAGGATTTGACTTCTTAACTGCCTGGAAAGGCAGCCTTCAACCAGACAGCAGCTAAAGGCAAGTCCTCCTGAGAGCAGATGGGGGAACAGAACAGGAAAGGAGAACTAGGGGTTGAGAACTCAAAAGCTAATTTCAGGTCTCAGTCCCACAGCAGGTAAGTAACCCTCCTGGAAAGCATTTCAGACTTCTATGGTCACTAAAGGTTTACCTGGAGCTGTAGACCTAATTGGTGGAGTTTTCCTCTTGGCTAGAAAATTCCTCAACTGTGCCTGCTTCACTGGGGATAACTTAGCTGGAAAACAGAAGAGAGTTATTAGTCTATAATCAAACTGCAAATCAAAAAAAGGTAATTCACATTTATGGTGTGAATGCCAGGACAAAAGAATAAATTACCAGGTACTTTGGGCAGAGGTTTGGCCTGTGATTTCAAAGTAGTTTTCATCAAATCGTTGCGCAGGCTTTCAAGGTCACTGTCAAAACTGGGACAAGGCAGAGCAGTGAAAAAACATCATCAGCAGAAAGAAACCAACCAAAGCAGGAACAAAATCGGGCCAAAGTAGCCACTAGAACCATTGGCATATCTGGAAGAGCAATTGGCTCCTCTAGATACTGTGTGACGGATCTTTTAACTATTTTGGAAACTTCAAGGGCCATTCACTTCTTCCTCTGAAGTCAGACAGACAACCAGCAGTATCTCAGCCTGGAGGCTCTATTATCCCATTTAATATAAACCCTTTAACTTTTAGGGGAAATTTTGGCTAAGCATCAAACAGTGTCCCCCAGAACACAACCAATGAGCTTCTGTATTACCTGGGCACGGTTTAGTATAATTTTTAGGACATCCTGTCTTCCCATAGCATGACCACAAAACATCATTCTCTGGAGGATGCACCCTTGTACATTGCTGGGGGCAAGAGGGAAGGAGGAATTCATGTTTCACATACCTCTGAGCACTGTTTGGAGATGTATCACTGGGAACACTCCACTGAGATGTCTGGTTGTAGAGGCGGAGCTGCTGCAGGCTGTTCACCAGGTGGTTCAGTCTCTTCCTCTGCTGGCTGATAATTTCCCGGTTGTTTGCCAGGGCGTTGAACAAAGTCTCTCGCTCAGGGACTATCAGACGCCTGCAGAGATCAGATCAAGAGACAGGGATAAGGACCATTCTGTGCATCTGGGTCACAGGCAGGCAAGCAAATACCAGTGGTTTAGTGATTCTGGCTACTGAAACTTGAGGAGGTCAAACATGGTATGGTTTGAACACCAAAGCAGTTCAGTTCATCTCAGATACATACTTCTCCTTTGAATATGCTGCCAGTTTATTCATTTAGCTCATTTGCTTCAAGATGTTTTATCTGTTAGGGAGGTTTCATTAGCTGCCATCAATGAATTTCTACAAAGCTTACAGTTTTTTTCTATAAGCACTATTTGCACTGTACACAGAGACACAACAAGCTTGTAACTTGTATGAAGCCAGAGAGTTTGAACCTATGGCTCCCATTAGGTGTCTGAGCCAAGAATTACTCCCAGACCCCTCAAAAAGGATTGTACTGTTAAACAGGAAAAGGTCTTTGTTGATTACAGACTAATTCCCAATTCACTGATGTGTTCTTTGCAGTAGTTCTGTACTCCAGTTTCAATTACTTACTTCTGCTTTCTCTTCTGTTCCAGGTGCCGATCCCACTCCAAATCCAGAACGTCATTCACATCCTGAACAGCAAACTTCACGTACTGGTGCAAGCGCCGGATTTCCTGCCATGCAAAATAAAGTGAGTTTTTAATTTGCTTCAGAAATCTCAGTTTCAGTTGAAAAAGAGGAAGAATCTTTGGGCTCATTCAGTCCAAGCCATAGAGCACTTGCCTGTATTTCTGCCTGGAAAGTTTTACCAGCACAACAGAACCCAACGTGGTGAAAATTTATGTAACAATCAATGGGGTACACACAGGCTTTGGCCTGGACTTTTTACCTCAGCTCTCAACTAAAAATAATACTGTCCATAACATTTGCAAAACACTGCCTGGTCTTTACAAAAAGGATTTTACAAACATCAGGCATTATACAAAACAATCCTTATTTCAAATGCCACTTCCAGAACATGAGTCATTTGCTCCCATCTTACAACATTGAAACTTCTAACAATTATAAGTGATCAAAGCTTTGCAGGCTACTCACACGACTCTAGAATATTAGCATTCACAGACTGTGATTCATGGAAGCACTCACGAATGATCACACCTCCCACATTAAGGCAAGGAATGAATTTGACTTTTATAGGTAGGAAAATAAATTAAAAGCAAGGACAGAGAATAAAGTGACTTATCCATGACCACACAGTTGCACAACTGCAGCAGCTAAGCCAGCAAGCCCTGCTCCCTAAACAAACCCAGAGCTCAGTCCCATTCCTGTGATCCCTCCTGCCTGGCATGGCTTGAACTCCAACCTTGTAAAACAGAAATGCAAACTGCAGTTGGTTTCAGCTCATCTCAACACAATGTTCACCTAAATACAATAAAGCAGCCAAGTAACACAGCTTGGGAAGAATTCCACTGCAAATGCTTTCAAGATACAGCATAAAATTCTAGAGACATCCCCAACCTGAAAGCAAATCCAGTCCTGCTGTGGGCTTAGTGCTAAACACTGCCAAGCCCAGGTTTCCTCTCTCCAGCACCTATATAGCAGCAACTCTCTGGATACCAAAACTATACAGCTGCACATCAGAAAAGTCTCACGGTCTTGAAAACTTCATTGAAAACTAAGACAGGAAGCTGACTAAGGGAGCTTTTCTCACCCAAGAGAATGGGGATGATGGACACTGAGAAAAATTTAAGAGTCAAGACAGAGCTCTCTCAAAGCAAACTTTCACAAAGTTGAACCAAAAGTTCTCTCCTTTCATTCCAATCCACTTCCACTTCTCTCCCACTGTGTTATTCTTTCCTCATGGTCCTTCCTCTATGCAGTGAAACACATACTTCAAGATTATCATCTCTCTGAAGTCACAAGCACAAGCTTTAAATGTCACAGAGACATGCTGGACATCAAAGCAGGCATGCAATTAAGACTGTGAATCAATCAACAGAATCCAGGTGAAGATTAGAGATCAGACCTAAAAGAAATTACTTTGTGTCAGCTGAGTTCTAATAACTGCATGCATGGTCTTGATACCTACTGCCACAAAGATGACATCTAATTATGCCTGCAGCCTGCCAGTCAAACCTCCTGAGGGGAACTTATCCGTGTATAAAAGATCAAGTATCATTTGTAAGGGCACATTTACTCTATTTTGCTTAGGGTTAAACAGCCCTCACCACCAGAGCTGTAATAAAAAGTGCTTCACCCCTACTTTCTTTCTTTCTTGTCTTTGAAAGCCTCCTTATGTACTGCAGGTTATTTTCCTTTGTGTCCCAGCTTTTAAAATATCATTAAGCTTTATGCTCCACCATCCATGAAATTAACCACACAATTCTGTAAGTCATAATAAATCATCAAATTGTTCCATAAGGCACTTGCTGAAGATAAAAATAATTCCAAGAACTCTTCTATAAAGTGTAGAAAAAAACCCCAACATTCTTTGAACTGAAATCCCTGAGCAAACACTACAGGCTGAGAAGGAACAGGATGTCAAGAGGCACATTCTAAGATTAGAATAGACTTGGATCACAGGTGAACTACATCCCTTCAGAAGGGGTTTTGAATCATCACTGCAAACGGCAACAACAGAGAGGAGCTTCAGGAGAGGATTTTCAGCACCTCTTGCAAACCCATGGAAAACAAAGCTCACCACACGTTTACTGGACTATACTGAAACAGCAAATATTTAGGGCAGAACAACAATGCTGGGCACTTGCACATGCAAGCCTATGTTTTATTTTATTTAAAACTCTCTATCAGAAGCTGGCTGACATGATTCATACCTGAAGCTGTGCTTCACTCTTGGGATCCAAAGGTTTCTTATAGAGCAAGTGTAAATACCCCAAGCTACGATTCTGTTCGTTCTGTTCTTTAGCCTCTTCTACCCCTGCAAATCCCTCCAGCAAGGTTGTCTTCAGAATACTGATATCTCCATGAAGTGACTGCAAAGAGAAATAGAACAGATGGGACAAGGTTCAAAGTAACATTTTCCATTGCCATCCCTAGCACAAGGGCTTCTGCAAGCATGTGCCTGAAAGCACACAGGCAAATGCCACCCCAGCATTCAGGCAGCAGAGTCCAGTGGTCCATCTATAGTTCAGCTGTAGAAGGTTAAGGAGGAACATCAGGTGAGGAAGAGTCACTGCTGGTTCACAGAAGATATTCTGCTCACCTCTGTTGTCTCTTTAATTTCCAAGAGGAAGGTGTGAAGATCATCTGACTCAGTTCGCAACATCTTCATTTCCTCTGGAGTTCCAACTTGGAAACAGGCTTTGGAAGTCCGGGCCTTCAGCTCCTCCATCTCCTTTTGAAAATGTGCAATCTGCAAAGTCAAGCCAAAGAAAGGGCAGGCACTGAAAACACAGCAGGGTTTGGAACAAATGTCACAGCTCTTGGATCATGCCTCAGTTACACCATGAACACCGGTCACTTTGCAGCCAAAGGAGGAAATTCTTCTTGAACATTAACAGGAAAGAATATTCCATCTTCTCAGCACAGTGACTGAGGATGACTGAACAGGACACACAAATAGCAACTACAAACCAGGCTGATTATCTTAGGAAAAATTTCCATTCTCATTCCTAAACTACTTACAGACACCATCAGAACACAGCTGAAGTGTCTGTGTGGCATTATGAAGAAAACTGCTTGAAAATCTCACCTCCTCCCTGATTCCTGCTATGACAGGGTCTGACTCCTTCCACTGGTGGGTCTGTTTCTCTAAAGCTGTGCTGGGGAGTGCTGATTTGCCCTGGGGAGAAAAACAAAAAAAAAAACAAAGCCAAAATCAATATGAATGATCTATCCATTGCAACGGGGAACTTAAAATATCAAATAAGGCCTAATGTTAGAAAGTCCATTCAGACACTGATTATAACAACATAGGGCAAAACACAGCTCTCTAAAGACATGCAGAGAACATTGGTTTAAAACCACAGATTTGCTACTATTTCAAAGTCAAAAGTTAGCTAATTCTTTGACCTAAGAACACTAGTTCAGTCCAAGGAATTCTAAGCAAATTGTGGGCCATGCACAATATTCATCCTCCAAAGAACCCAATCAAGTCCTGTTACCTGAGCAGAGCTTGGCTTTGCTGCTGAGGGGGTGATTTTGGGTGTCTTCTGTACCAACGAAGCTGAAGGAGCATTTTGAGCAGGACGTGCCACTGGAATTTAGTAAGAACAACAGTAATTTATGAAGTCATACAAAGCTTGAAAAACAGGCTGGGATCAGAAACAATCACCACTATCAAATCATAGCAGTAGTGCTATGGGCCTCAATACAAGAACACACCTTCCTCAGATGCCTTTTCACTTCCATCCAACTTCTCTGTGACTACTTTGAACTCTAGTCAATGCAGATGGAAGGTAAGGCACTGATTTGTGTGACTGCCCAGAAACATTCATTATCAGAGCACTGAAAATGCCAGAACTTCTGGGAGAACTTAAGCAGCTGAATATAATTATTTCACATATGGTTCTCTGAGGAATAAAAAGCACAAATGGAAAATTGCTCAGTTTGAAGAGTAAGTGATTCACATCACGATGGTGTGCCAATCAGGAGGGCTTCTACAGCAGGAAAAGCAAGAAAGAAGCCAAATGAAGCTCAATGTGTCCTACAACTTTTAGAACATTTTTTATAATGCATTATTCCCAACAATCAGGATCAGACTCCTACCTGTGGCAGGCACAGGAGATGAAGTCTTCAGTGGTGTGGTAGGAGGGGCTGTGATGGGCGTGGACTGGCTCAGAGAACCTCCAGGAGCAGTTTTGGAACTGGTTGAGAAGGAAAACATTGTGGAAGTGCATTGACCACTGCTGCTCGTGGGAGAAGAGGTGTCTACAGCACTGAACCTGCAACAGAATGAATAAAAGAATGACTGAATGAATAAATGAATGAGCATCCCCTGGGATCAGCAACAACTCAAGCTCCAGATACAAAAATCACGAGTGTAGCTTCTGGAGATAGTGGGAAGGAGCCATTCAGGATAATTTCTGAATACATGAAACCATGAAGACTTCCATCTTAGATCCAGCCAGGAGCAAAAGGTAAGTGCCAGCAAAAAGTACTACCCTGCTTCAAATGCACCTCATCATTTTGTTCCAACTACAGCAAATCTGAGCTGCCCCTCAGTGTCATCCTCAGAGTAAGGCTCAAACAGAAATTCTGCAAGAAAATATGAATTTCTATTCATTTGCAAACTCAGCTCCTCGAGGCAGCCAATTTAAATATTCAGCCAATTCACTGGCGTATCATTTGCTTTATACACAAAATATAAAAAGCCCTAAGAGCTCCCATCAGATCCTGGTGTAGTAAAGATTTTTCTAATTAAAAAATAATCATGTGAACCATCAGAAATTTCTTATGATGCATTTACATGAAAGTTCTTCTCCTTCAAAGGGAGCTCCAATTACCACAGCTCTGTGTTTTAAACCACTTTTTCTAAAAATAGAGAGCAAGTCTCAGGAGTTGGAGGGAAGAGTGAGTACATGACATCTGAGAACACTCACTCAAACCCATTTTGCATAGTTTCTAATCAATATTAGTTTTTTTCAGTTGGTGCAAACAAGCTTTGAAGATTCCAGATCCTGTGCTCAGTGAGCAAGTGTCCATTTAAGAACAGAACCAAAAGGTCTGGCACCTTCTCTGCTGAACACAGAGCGGCAAAGCAATCCATCAGCTGTGGCTCCAGCTTCCTCCCAAGCTGGGGGTAAGGAACCCTCAACAGAGAAACTTGTGCTGTCATCACCCCACTAAACCAGTCCCAGATGGAAGGGATTTCCCAGCAGTCTTTAGCCATGATTTGCATCAAACCAAAGCATCGTTTGATGCCTATGAAACAAAGATTAAAAAAACCCCTAACTCTCTGGCAACTTATCAGTCTAAATTTTTGGCATTGTCCCTTAACTAGTACCATGCCCATGAACACAACCTCTGGCACGGGAAGCACTGAGGGTCTTCCCAGCCAAGACAGTCTTGGATAAAGAGGGGTTTCCTCAGTGCTTTCTGGGGAACATGGGGAACAGTTGTCAGGGCAAAAAGCCAGAGACCATCTTCAGAACTACCATACATTATCCACGCCTGCAGCAATTTCACAAGTATCCAGCCCCTGCATTCACTACTGAATCTATTTACTTCTCACTGAGGTTCACTTTGACTGAAGAAGCTGAAGGTGCAAAAGATGACTTCTGTGCAGCAGGTGCTGTAGAGAGCGATGGCCCAGACGAGCTGTCTGCAGCTGGTTTAAAGTTCATGGACCCAAAAGGAAAGGAGGTGGCAGTAGCTGTTGTGGTGCCTACAGAAGCAGGAGTCATGGATGCCTTGGAAGAAGCAGAGGAGAAGGAGAATGTTGCTGCTCCAGTCAGAGCAGGAGTCTGGGCTTGCTTGGAGGCATCGGTGGCAAAGGAATACGGTGGAGGATCACTGCCTGTGGAGCCAGGAGTCTTCGCAGCTGAAGGCATGAAGGAAAAAAGAGCTGCTCCACTCCCTGCTGGAGGCTGACTTGAGGTGGGCACAGTGGGAGCAACACCTGGCACTGTGTCAGGCTTTAGAGAAGTTGGAGGAGTGGTTGGACTTGTGGCAGTACTTCCTGCAGAAAGACAAATGGGAAAGAAGGACGCTCATTTGGCTGCACTGACTAATGGCAGAAGGTATTGCAAGGCCAAATCTAGTTGATGGGGACAGCTCAGCACTGCTTCTCTCACTGGACAGTGAGGAAGAGAGATGGCAGAGCTGGGTTTGCAGTCCCCAAACCCAGCAAGTGATACAGAAACTGTACAAAGTCATGATCACTACAACAATCTGTCCAGGTTAATGCTGTCGGCAGTTTCCTGTGAAAGGGCTTCACCTTCCTCCATTGATTTTGATGGGGTTCCTGCCATCTCAAATAAAATAGGCAGTTGGCACACAAGTTAGCCAGCACTGCAGGGAGGCAGGCTGCCAAACAACAGCATTCTGGCTGGGGAAGGAGAAGCAAATTTGGGCGCAGGGAAGAAAATGGTGCATTTGCAATTATTCCTACATGCATGAAAACAAGCAAAATAATCATCTTACCTGCCTACATCACACAATACAGGGCAACACATCTATAACTCAAACAAAACTACTCCTCTTCACCTGCTAACACAATTTTCACAGTGCTGAGGAAAGCCTTAAATAGGATTTTGTTTAAATAGGATTTTGCTGCAGCCAAACACCTTAGTTCATATCATGACCTCCTGTGGCAAAACTATGGAGGAAAACCATCACCTCTCTGAAGTGTGCAGGCCATGCTCAAAGCTGGGCAAAGAGCCTCCCAAAACTGCTTTGGCCCTATTCTCCAAAGGCTGATTGCACAGGAAAGTCTAAATGCACAGCCTGCAAAGTGCTTGAGATCCCACAAACAAACAGGTTTAAAGACTGGACTCAATGATCTTAGAGGTCTTTTCCAAACTAAATGATTCTGTGATTTCATGCACAGGACTAGATAATTTCACACTGATGCATAAAAGACAGAGAACAGTCTTGGGAGCTCAAAACACCCAAGAACTGCCCTCCACTATCATTATAAAGAAAAAATATGTTTTCTGTGACACGTGTGTCTGACTACTGAACTGACAGATCAGTATGACAAAGATCCAAGTGTTCCCTAACCCACTGGAGCACTTACCTGTTGACTTTGGAACTCTCTCCCCCACCAGCTGCAGAGGCTCTGGGGTCACAATAAGTGACCTGACCCCCGGGTTTTGGTTGATCATGTAAAACGGGCAGAGCACACCATCCGTAGAGAGCAGGATCAGAACTGGAGCTGGAGCAAGGATCTTCTCATCACCTGCCAGAGACCACACATATAAGTCCTGCAGTCAAAGCTTCCTATTCTGTTCCTGCTGGAATTGCCACCTTCATGGGACTTTCTTCACACAACATTTCTTTCATTTCTCCCTTCTTGCTTTCATTTGCATCTTTGTTCCCTTGCATCCTTGTCAATGCTCAGCTCTCTTTCTCTTGCCTTTTGCATTCCTTTCCGTTCCTGACTTCATGTTTCATAAAAGGGTTATTTTGACAATTGAATGTCATCTCCTGAATGACAAAGCCCAACTTTCACCTGTGAATTCCTGTGCCAAGCTTTTTCAGATTTTTGAAGTGGTCCTTTTTCCTCACTGATACTCTGCTCCCTCCTTCAATTCCTTTCAGCAATCCCCACATTCCACTGAGCCCTGCCACCTCATTAACATTCATATGCATAAACTACAAAACGGAATTGCTACATAGGAAGCTTTTTAACTTTAAAGAAAGCCAACATCAAACAAATATTCTTGTGATCTGAACCATAGATATAAAGTACTTGTGTTTTATGCAGCTGCTTTGTGAGTCTGCTTCAGTACAAAAATTCTCAGCACAGTTAAAGGCCCCAGAACACTCTCCATATTTCTAAAAACATTCTGTCAAGGTTTAACTGTGCTTAATTAAACAAAAAACCCCAACCCAACACATCTAGAGTGCAGGAAAAATCTGCTATAATCATGGTGCTTTGTTTGTCAGGCAGTGCAGTGGATGGCCATGTTTCTTTATTATTGGTTCTTCAGGAAGAGCATGCTAGGGAAGGGCAGTTTCCACATGGGAACAAGCTCCAGGACAAAAGAGGTTTCTCTGCAACCTACACTTGCTGTGAACTGCAAAGCCAATTAATGTGCAGCCAAACTCATGTCAGAACACAGACAAAGTGTTAGCAAAAAGGTTCTCCAAAAAACCTTTCTAAAAAGTCTGAGGCAGCACAACACAGGCTTAAAAAAAATCTGTCCTGACAGATTTCTTAATCCAGTAACTGTATAGATTAACAGAGAAAAGGCTTCAAATTCAATTTGGCATTCAAGTACAAAGTTTGACCTCAATTCCCTACTGTAGGTTTTCTTTCAGGTGAAGTTCTCAGTTAACTGGCACCCTCCTGTGCCCCTAAGGAACTCCTGACTGCAGTACCTTCCACCCTGCCTGAAGGCATCTCTATTTCAATCTGTCTCTGGGCTTCAAGGAAGAATTCGTAGAATTCACTAAGATACAACACAATAGCTCAGATGTAGCTTCAGACTTTGACAAGGTACTTTGAAGAGCCTTCAGGCAGCACAGAAGGTACAGCAATAATGCAGCTGAGTAGATGTAGAGCACAGCAGGGTTTAGGCAGTAAAGACCCTGTGCTTTAACGCAGAATGAAAACCTACACATTCACCTCAGCGATCTTTGCTGTTTCTGGCTTTGAAACCAACCCACTTTTCCTTTAGATCCATGCAAATGTACTTGATACAAAACAGTTCTGCAAAAGGACATAAGTGACAAGAATAAAGAACACCTCACAAGCAGCCTGAAATCCCCAGTGTTAGAACACGACTCCTTTAAACTCACTGTAATCTCAGTTCTGGGGAACACAGATGTAACTCAGGAGCTTTGTTTGCCATGTCTGTTGGTGTCATACCCCAGGATGCTGAAAGCTCCAGGAAAGAACTGTATTTAACACTTTGCCACTGAATCTTCACACACAAGTAAAGCCATGTGCTATGGGTTTGATATAAAAACAGCGGGAGGTGTGTTGGTCTCCCTTTCAGAATGATCTCCCAGAACTCTGGGCACAAGGCTGCCCCTCAAAAATATCAAATGTACTGAGATTTTTGGACTACTCCACAAGAAAGACTAACAAGACTTACTGATCATGATGGGCATGTTACTGGTGTAATCTACAGCAACACCAACGGGCAGAGTGTCATCACTTTTATCTGTCACAGGAAGTTCTGCTCTGCTGGAGTCCTCCAAAACCCACAATTCCCAGTTCTGCAAAAAGTAAAATTATTATTATATTGACTGCTCCTTTCCTGTGACCAGCCTTCTTCAGCACTCCAGCCTACAACAGCTGAAACACCAGCTAGAGAGTATCTACTTACATTTGTCAGATTAACAAATGCCAGAAAGATCAGGGTCCTTCACAGATTTGTGTGTGACTTCTCATGTATAACTGCACGTCAGGTCAGACATTTCTAATGCTTAACTTCAACTGATGACCTCACATCAATCACTTTGTTATAGTGAGTTTGACCAAATTTTGAGACTGCCAAGTGAATCATCATGAACAGACTTCCGGTACTTGGTTCACAACACACATCACTTGCTCATCTAAGAATTATCTTAAGATTCCATACAATTTAGAAGCTTGTTTAGTTTTGGGATGTCTTAAAAATTCATCATCTCATTATATTCCAGGTCTTATACAGGTTATACTTAGGGAAAGAAAATGTACATTTGCACAAATGCAACACAAAATATATTCCACAAATGGAATAAAAATATTACCTGATCCCCCTGCCTGGCAAGAATGCTGACTTCTGTGGAAGCTGCTGAAGCTGCCAGAACTAGATCCCTGTAGGCATGGACACAAACAGGTTAAAATTAACGTGACAGTCCACTGCAAGGTCTACAAAAAGGAGGAACACGATCTATGGAGAAGCACTGACCATTCAGACATGCATATCAAGGGAAAGACCTTGCCATGACTCCTGCCACTCACCATTCCTCAACAAAATTGAGGAAGTAATGATGCTGTCTCTCAGTGCAGCTCGTGTAGCACGGCTCCATGAAATTCACAAACTTCTCTGGTCGCTTCTCTTCCTTTTTCTGTAAGATCAACATTGATAACTTATTTTCCCATGCAGAAACCAAGCCATCTCCCTTAAATCTGACAGCATCAGGGCACACCAACAATGTCATAACTTGATCTCAGCAGAGAACAGGTTACTCATGGATTTTCAGGTGGATCCTACTTCCTCCACTCAATCTCCCCAACCTCAAACCCACAATTTACAGCAGTACCAAACTCAGATTCTAAGTGGTGTCAGTGTCAATAAGAAAAGCAACTTGCCATTGTAATGAACAAGCAACAAACACTTGTGTCTTTGTGACTGCTGGCACTTACAGGCAATATGGCAATGACCACTTGTGGAGACATTTCCAGGGTCCCATCAGCCTCTGCATATACAATGCTAAAGACATATGTGCCAATCCAAAGTACATCCAAAACTGAAAGAGAAAGCAAATACCTCAGCCAGAAACACTTTATAATAGTACTTCCTTGTTGATTTTAACTGTGCACAGCACACAAAAGGAAATGACAAACAAATGGCAACTAACTCCTGAACGACCAAGCTTAAGAATCACAGAAAATCACACTGTAACTACATAACCAGTGCTATGTAGCTGCTATAACCAAAGACAACAGGGGGAAGAATGAATAAAACACTTTTAAAGAGAAAACAAGTTAAAAAGTAATAAAAAGATGTACCTTTAACGGGATTGTCCGAATCATAAAAGGGAGGACAAGGGATTACTTTCTTCTCCTGCAGATTCTGCAAATAAAACAACTCTTAAATACATAGAAAAGGCAACAAACAAGACAGCTGCAAGTTTTGCAGAAAGCCCAGAGAACTGGTTTAGAGCAACTCACCCATGTTTTAACACTCATCATGGGCCACTTTGAAATTTCGACTTTTCAGTGACTAGTGCAAACCCTAAACTAAATCAAATATTGGCCTAAGACACTTGAGTATTATTGAGTCACTTGGGCAGCATCACATGGCTCACACCATGTGCCACCTAACCAAATTCTGCAGTCTGTGATGCAAGAACCAACCAAACAAATGAAAAAAAAAGAAAGACCCAAACCCCAAACCATCATATTTTAAAATTCTGAAAAGACATAAGGCCTTAATACCACCAACACTTACAGGCAGATATTGCACCACGGTGCCATTTTGCCTCCCTGCAGCCAGTTGTTTTCCCTTTGGGCTCCAACACACTAGGCAAAAAAAAAAAGAGGAGAATTTCATTAGCATTAAGGACCTGGAGAGTTACAAGACCCCACAAAAACAGGAGCAGTAAATTAAAATTGCTATTTTTTTCCACTGCAAAAAAATCATGAATCTGAGTCAAACAAGGAGTCATCCAGTCACAGAGAAAGCAAGACTACACAGCTCAAAAACCAACAGGTGATGATGCTTATTTGCATGTTTTCCTGGAAATGAGTCAAGCCTGAGACAGCGCAAACCACAGGTGGGCATAATTGATAACTCACAAGACTCAGCTGCTGCAATCAGCTGGGAAAGAGTTATTCCATTGCAACACATTTTCTGAGTCTCACCGAGTTTAAACCCTTCCTTTTTGTGAAGAATTTTAGGAGACCTCCTCCTGAGCCAAGCAGCCTGTGTTTATACACCTCTCAATCTGCATCTGTCCTTCAGTCCCCAACATTCTGAGTGCCCTCTAAGGCTGCCACTCACCACATGTGACAGCAGCAGAGGATGGGAGGGTGGCATAGACCTTCACAGAGTCTGTGACCTGCAGGACAGAGATGCTGCCATCGGACAGGCAGATGGCCACCATGGTGGGATTGGCAGGGTTCCACTTCAGGTCACTGACCATGGCTGTGCTTCCCGAGTCCTTGGCCAGTTTGTGACAAGCAAAAGCATGTTTCTGCTGCTTTGCCTTTTAGGAAAGACAAATACACAAGACAGTCAAAGCGAAGCACAAAACCAAACTCTCCTGAAGTCATAGTTCAAAGCAGTTTTAACCTGCCTATAAATTAATGACTGATAAAAACAAGCAGATTTTGAATTTACTGAACCCCTTTACAAGACAACCCTCATAGAGACAGAAAATCCCACTCCAGCTACACCTCTCCTCTGCTGTTATTTGGAAAAAAACCCCAAACCAAAGCCAATCCCACTTGGCACATGCTGTACCTGATTTAGGAATGTGCGGACATCAAAAAAGCTGATGAAGGACCTGATCTCGCTGGACATCATACAGACAGACAGGGTGAGATTGTCACAGCTCAGAGCCAGGTGCTGCACAGGAAACTTCATGGGAACCACAGTACTCTGAATATTCTCCTCTTAAAACACAAAAGGAAAGGAAGATAGAACAAAGGGGACAAATTTAAATAGCAAGATTTGTTCTTGTAAAACAATACAACAAATTTATGCAAAAATCCTCAGTCCCATTAACAGCACCTATCAAAGGTAACATGTAGAAAAACTGAATGAAAGCAAATCCCTTCATCTCTATCAATACAATCTTGAGAGTTGCCAAATTCCTAAGAAAAGAAAACGCCACTTTCCTTCCTCAGTAACCTGAGTAATAGGAAGTGGTAAGATTTTTGGCTTTATTGATGTATGCACAGAGTGGAACAGTTATTAAGGAGAATGAAAACCATTTTGCAGTCAGGTGGTGGAACAGTGGTTTCTTCCCCTCTCCTGGACAGTTGTTTAGTCAGAGTGGGTAACTCAGTGTGAGAACTCTGTCCCTCCACTCACACACATCCCTGACACATGCACAGGCTCAGAGCTCAAAGAATGGCTACCAACCCAGCAAAGAATGGCTACCAACTTTGTTCCTGCCTTCCCACACAAGAAACTGTGGCAATTCAGATGCCTGACAGAGAATGACAAAGGCTGTAATATGTATCAGAAGCCAAAAACTCCATGTCATAAATTCCATATAAACCTGTCACTGTCAAAACCATGAGATTTAAGTGTGTCTTACCAATTTTATTGGGATCTTCTCCCAGCTGTTTCTGCATGAGAAGATCCCTGGTGTGGAAGATCTGCAGGCTGGTCCCTCCACCAGCAAAGACCAGCCCATATTTGTTGGACACTGCGAGGAGGCTGGAACGCTCTTTGGGAAGATCATCAGGAGCATCAAAGATGCGAACCTTCTTCAGTGCTCTGAACTGAAAATCCTGTTTGAGACAGTTGGGAAGGAGCTGTTCACATGCTGCCCAAGAGGAACAGTTTACTTTGGCTTCTCTAAGACGGCAAGTGCAGAAGCCTCTCCATGAGAGCTGCAAATCCCTGCCACACACCCAGGCAGTCTCTGGCCACTCCATCACATTTTCTGTCTCATCTATGAAAGACTGAGATCACACCACATTTTTTTACCATTGGTTAAATCTCTCTTGTACCCAGTGCCTGTGTTCATAATATCTGCAGGAGCTAAATCTGCCTGGGACACCTGGCCTTCTCAGGAGCACACCAGAACCAGCCAAGGGACACAGAGGAAAAGAGAAGGGAATAAAGATAGAACAGCACTGAACAGATCTTGTTGCTACAAGGTACATTTGCTAACGTACTTGATTATGCCAGTAACTCCAATCAAGCACCTGAGTTATTCCCAAATTACTGCCACTAATAAGTACATTCCTGCAATCTGAGGAGGATGTAGGAACTCGGAAACTTCTGCAAAACAAACAGCCCAACTACCCTGTTGTTGTTCTGAGAGCAGAAAGCAGCTGCACAAAGACCACAATTGCACCACGAATCTGTTCCCCGGTGTCCCTTTTTACTCAGCCTCACAGTAACACTGAGTGACACAGGACAGGCTAGGCTGGCACCACATAGCAAGACTCCAGCTCACACTGCCCCACAGCCACACATGCTGCTCCCCAAACCAGGAGAGTCCCAGCACAAGGCATGCTGACAGGAGGATTTAGAAACGCATCACTCTTCTTCCAAAACAAGGTTCCTACAACTCTCCCTCATCCCTGAAACTGCTCGAGGCCAGGCTGGATGAGGCTTGGAGCAATCTGGTCTGGTGGAAGGTGTCCCTGCTCGTGGCAGAGGTTGGAACGAGATGAGCTTTACGGTTCATTCAAACACAAACCATTCTGTGATACCTTCCCCAGACATTAAACACCCCTCTATACCAAGGCCATGCCAGCCTTCCCTTTTCCACCCCACAGGCTTGTACCACACTATGCTGGAAAGTCCTCGAGTATTGGAAAGTTCTCAAGATTGCCCAGAAAGGGTGTGGAGTGTCCCTCCCTAGAGATATTCCAGACCCTTCTGGACACAATCCTGTGCCATATGCTCTGGGTCGACTCGGCCCGAGCAGGGAAGTTTGACCAGATGACCCACTGTGGTCCCTTCCAGCCTGACCCATCCTGGGATTCTGTTTCACTAACACTGCAAAGATGTCTGAAAAAGCCCCGCCACGACCCCCCCACTTTGTCAGCCCCACGGTCCCAACCAAGACTCCCCCAGAACCCACCACCTCTCGCAGCCCAGGCCGAACCTTCTCCAAGCCCCGTTCCCCTCCGGCTCCAAGCCAAGGCCCCCCGGCCCGGGTAAAACAGCCTGTCAACCCTTCCCCCCCGGTGGGCTGCCCCTCACAGCCCCCGCTCTCCCCGTGCCTTACCTTCATCTCCCGCTCGGGGATCACGTCCATGTCGTCCCCCATGGCGGCCCCGCGGCCGCGGTCCCGCCGCCCGCGCCCCGCCGGGAGAGTCCCGCGCTGCTTCCGCTTCCGGCGGGGCCGCTCTGGCCGCGGCTCTCGGTGCTCCGGGTCCTCCCACCGGGTCCTCCCCCACAACAGCTGTGCTTAATAAACCCTTTTTGCACAGCGTCAGGTTGCAAAACATCTCTGAAGTCATCGAGTCCAACATATGGCCGAACACCACCTTGTCACCCAGCCCAGAGCACTGACTGCCACGTCCAGTCGCTCCTTGAACACCTCCAGGGACGGTGACTCCTCCACCTCCCTGGGCAGCCCGTTCCAACGTCTAATCATTCTTTCTGTGAAGAAATTCCTCCCAGTGTCCAACCTGAACCTCCCCTGGCGCAGCTTAAGGCTGTGTGCTTTCACCCAGATTTCCCCACACGTTCTGAGGCGATGGAAGCCGCAGGACGCCTGTGCCCTGCTCCGTCCCGAGGGGACTCGGCCCGCTGGAGCAGCCCCGCAGGGACAGCCCCCGCTGGCACCGGGGATGGGCTCTGGCTGTCCCTGCCAAGCCACGGTGGAGCCTGGCAGGCGGCTGCTCCGACCCGGCCACCAGCCCTTGGTGAGGGGCTTTGATGTTTTTCCCATATGAGAGACGCAGTGTTGCTTCAGGTCAAAGGAATCACGGAAACTCCCGAATCGGAAGGGACGTTCAAGGATCATTAGATCCAACTCCTGGCCCTGCACGGACACCCCAACAACCCCACCATGGCCCTGAGAGCATTGTCCAAACACTCCTGGAGCTCTGGCAGCCTTGCGGCCGTGCCCATTTCCTGGAGAGCCTGTTCAGTGCCCACCACCCTCTGGGGGAAGAATGTTTTCCTAATTCCAGCCTAACCCTCCCCTGACAGTTTTGTGCCTTTCCCTCAGGTAAAATCCTGCTCCCCTGGCATGGGCTGCAGTGGGAGCGCAGGGATACTCTGGCTCAGCCCCTGTACAGCTCCAGTGGGGGGTGGCTGAGCTGGAAACACAGAAATTCTGTGAGCTGGAATAGCCTTATTGTGCTCCAGGACCACACGAAAGCCGCATGTGGGGACTTGATCACACCAGGTCCTCGATTTCTTCACTTGCTCCTCAAGTTTTGAGGGGTTCAGCTCCCACTCAGACTCCTACGGGGACACTTTGAGAAGGGCTGTTTCCAGCTCTTTTCCAGGACCAAAAAGGACAAGGATTTCCACAGAGACAAGTAGTGATGTCTTTGGGCAGTGACCTGAACTGTGGCAAACCACATCCAAGTTTCCCTTGTGTAACATGCTTTCCTATTTTCTAACTGAACAATAGCTTCAATACACACAGCCAAGAAAAGCAGGTGCATTCCCAGAGGCTACAGAAAGCAGACATGGGGCTGTGATCTCAGGGAAATTCTGTCCTTTTGAGAAACACATGGAAAAAGTGCACCCAGTCATTCCCCAGGAAACCTGGTCTCCCCTTTTGATAGTTCACATCAGACAAGAACCTTGGGCAATTGCTTCAAGAGCAGAGAGAATAAAAAAAACCCCCTCCTTCAAGAGAAGCATTGCAAGTGTCTGCTCTCAATAAATAAGTTATTCCTTAAAATAAGCACTGGCACCTGCTCTTTTTCAGTAAGTCAGAAAAAAGCACCAGCTTTCAAGAGGTGGCCTCTGCATTTCATCACACAAATTCCATGGCTTTCAGTCAGTTCTTACAGATAAAGATCAGATCAAGACAGTCCAAACCTATCTCCAGGATCTGTTTAAGGGTTTATATTAACAGACTTGGAAACCAGCTCCCTTAATCTGCAACCAATCATAGGAACCAGGGACCAAGCTTCAGAGGAGATAACAATACACACTAACACACAGTGGAGCTTCAGAAGATTTATTTTCAGTCCTTGAAGTAGACTGGTGCTGCTTTTGCTCATAATTTTTCTCTCCATTACACTTTTGGTTTTCACACAAACAGTAGTGGAAATGTTTTTGTTGTTTTTTTAATTATTTAAAAGTGCAGCCTTTGGCAGGAACAATCAGCCTAGTAGAGTTAATCATCTGTATTTCTTTTTTAAAAATGTACTTACTAAACCATGATTTTAAAAAAGTTAAAAGCTGTCAAGAACATTAAAGAAAAGAGTAGGGAAAGGGCAAAGAGCAAACACCTGGATTCCAGAAACTGTGTATGGAACAAGAATCACCACAGTAACCAGAGCATGGATAGCACAGTCCCAGCTCATATTCCATACTTACACCTGTTCTTATTTTGCAGACTTGAGGGCTTATCCATCAGGGAAATGGATAATTCCAGGGGACCAAGCTGAAACACATACAGGGAGGTCTGCAAAAATCAGAGGGACAGAGCAGCTGCCTGAGGACAGATCCTCGTCTGCAACTGGTCTGGCAGGGCTCAGTTTGGTCACTCAGCTTCCTTTCACCTGGAGGTTTCACTTGCCCCAGGCATCCTGTGGGGCTGCAAAGGCATCACAGCTTGTTTCTGGACTCCATGGATGGGACAGAATCACCTGTTCAGAGGTTATGCTCCTGGTTGTACCCAAGTCTAAATTTATCAGGAAGGGGGTCCCCAAGGTGGCTTCAACCATCCTCACCTGCAGTGCCTGCTGTTGGACCCTGAGATCTGCCTGCAGGATGAGCCCCCAGAGCAGACAGAAGCTGTCCCTGCAGGCAGCTGTGCCCACTCCAAAAGGCTGCACAGGCAGATCTCTGTGTCCAAGCACATTCCCACATTCCCCTTATGATCAGACAGACATGGGAGCCTGATTTGCATTTGGGGGAGGTCAGGAGGGGAAGAACTAAGTCCAAAGTAGGAATGGGAAGATGGAGCAGAGAAGGCACTTATTTCTTTGCACCCATGAAGCCGCCCTCAGGGGCTTTGTCCATGTCTGGCAGCAAGGACCATTAGGAACCTGTGGTGACAAGCACAGCTCTGAAGCTGTATGCTGGGAACAAAGTAGCTCCTTGTCTGAGAAATGCAGGAAGGGCAGAGGAAAGAGTAAAATCACAGGATATTTTTTGTTCTTTTTGGTCTCACGTTACGCTTGGTGCTACAGCTCCTGTCTAACAGATCAAGTTGGCTAAGGGATGCAGCAGAAAGACACGAGCTGGGGGTCTCCAGCTTCCCTTGCTGTTCCTCTAAGGCAGGTTAGTTGAAAACTAGGACTGTCCATAGTAAAGAGTAACAAAGCACAGGTAACCTCTGTTACAGGCCAGCAAAGCAAACAGTGCCCATTTTACAGCCTGTCCTCTTCAAGGGAGGCTGGCTATGTCTCTCTCTGGAGGTGGACCAGAAGGTTTTGGGTTGCTTTCATTGGCTTTTCCTTCAAACATCATGACCCTGCAAAACACAACAGATATTGCCAATTAAAAAAAAAAAAAAAAAGCAAATGCATCTTTATCCATCATTGGGGGTGGCATTATCTGCTGAAAAAGAGCATCTGGCTCCCCTACAAAGGGCACTCGATAATTAACAAAGCAGGGAAAGCCAACAGAGGGCAGTGCTGCCAGGCTGGCTTTTCCAGCGGCTACCAGGAGTGGGTTCCCAAAGTCTCTGCTGGTTTTCCTCTCAGAGCCCAGAGGATTAGCACATTTTATTTAGACAGCCACTTCCGAAATCCCCTGGGCACACACTGCATGCCAAGTGCTCCTGATGCGTAAAAGCAAATACCACTCCTGGCCCACCTTGCACATAACCACACAGCAGAACATTTAGAAGCCAACACTGAGCAAGCAACAGCAGTTACAGCCAGGGGAGAGAGCAAAAACAAGGAGCAAGGCACTGGCTGTAGGAATCTCAAGCATTTTGCAACCACTAGCACTGTCTTCCTCCCTGAGGACTGCAGCTACGCTGGGAACGCCAGCTGCCTCGATGGATCAAAGGACTGCACTGCTCTTAGGACGAGTTTTACATTTCTGCTCCTGCCCTACAGAGTCCAACAGACAATGGGGTGTCTGTTAGCAAGAGAAGGGACCTGTTTGTGAAAGCTGCTGCAGTTGGGAGGAGGGATGGAAGATACAGGACAGGCTGCAGGCTCAGTCTGGTTCTGCAGAGAGAAAGGAGGAGCAGGGATGTCAGAAGTCTGCGTGTGCTTGGAAGAGGAGCATCCCAACACAGACACAGCACACAGTGGGAAGACTCTGCCAGCAAGCACGTCCCAGCTTAGAGAAACCATGTGAGAGTGGGTGCAAGATCCTTCCTCCCAACCTGCCTGGAAAGCTGACTGTGTTTCTAAAGCTGCCTTCAAAAAGGGGTAAGGAGGATGGAGAGGATCAGCTCCTATTCATGGCGGTTTCAAACACAAAAGCAGGGCTAGCCTCTGAGCTGTGAAAGGAAACGCCAGGCTTCAATGGGATGGAGATGGAGCCAAGCAAGTGTTTGGAAGCCATTTGTTAGAGCAGCACTTTCAGAGCCCTGTTGAGAGGGCAGAGGGGGCCGTGGGAGGCTAGTGCTGGCAGCCTGTACCACAGAAAGCCTCTCCCAGCACGAGCCAGCTGTTTCAAGCATGTGTCCCATCTCCATCTACTGCCCGTCTCTCCAAAATCAGGCAGGGATAGAGCATCCTGTGGGAAACAGAAGCCAGTACTACTGGTGCTGGCAGGACCATCATTCACCACTCAGATCCTGCCACCATCCACAGGGGAAGCCTGTGTTCCCCAAAGCCAGCAGGATCCTCCTGGAAGAGACGGGAAGAGGTCCTGCAGTGCTGAATGCCTGCACACCCTTGGAAAGGAGGGGGATGGCTGCCGTGGAGCACATGGGAGGAAGCCTGTGCTACCACACAGCAGGCGGCTCTGCTGGGAGCACTCGCCACTGCTCAGCCTGGACATGGGCTTATACACCCTCTCATGGCACCCTGCAGACTGCCCTGCATGAGGAGCCTCATCTCCCTCTGTGAACACCGAGTGTGCACAGCTCCAGCTCCACCAGACAGAACAGCTTGTGCTTCCCAGCTTCCCAACACAGCAGCTCGTGCCCTGCTGCTCTCCCTGCCTCCATCCCGGGACACTCACAGTTTCAGCACAGCAGAGCGTTTCCCAAGCATCACGTTGACAAAATCCTGGTACGAGATGGTGTCACTGACCCCTCCAGTCACCTCAGAGATCATCTTCTTCAGTTCTAGGTGGGTCTTCGGAGCCCCCAACTTCTCCATCATCCTTTTGACAGACATCAAATCTACAAGAGCAAGGCAATTGCTGCAGTCAAGAGGTGACCCCACAGACCAACCATAGGGACAGAGCCATGAGTTCCCACCTGAGACCACCTCACCTGCGGACTCTGTGGCTGACAGCATTAAGCTGTTGCCAAAAGCCACAAGAAGCCTTCCAGTACAGCTCACTGCCACTCTGCCCGGTACAGAGCATCACTTCCCAGTTGTGCAGCTCAAGATAAAAGTACCACACACTCAGAGAAGAGGGACAACTTTCCAAGTGCTCCAGAGACACATGGGGACAGTGCTGTCTAGCTCGGAGTGTGGTGCCAAGAATCACAAGGATGAGGAGGAGGGAAGCAACACCGGGGTTAAAGCTGGAGACAAACAAGCTGTGGGGAGCAGACGCCCCTGCCCATCGCCACAGGCCATTTCCTCCCATTGCATTGCTGCCTGCTGAGACCTGCGGGCCCTTTCCCTCCCGGAAGCCCTAAGTCAGGCCTCTTCCAGCTCCCCACAGGCTTCACTTCAGCTGGAAGACTTGTGGAGGAGGGGAACGAGGCAGCAGCCTCCTGGAAAAGCGCAGTACACAAGTGGTTACACTTCAGTGTCAGCTCCAGGACTGCAGGAGGCTGGAACTTTACGTAACTGGTGCTTTCTGGACCCAAAGCAGGGCTGCTCAGCTGAGCCAGACTCACACCCAAGTTCTTTCCTTCCCTCCGCTCCCCTCCTTGCAAAGCAAAGAGCCTCTCTGCACCAGAAGTGCTCATGGATTTATACAGCTCCTGCCTCAAGACAGGCAAGCCCTAGGATTGTCAAAGTCCTGCAGCTTCCCAGCTCCAAATTCCCAGCTTCCCAGCAGAGGACTGAGAAGAAGGCCTCAGTGGAGAAAAAGAGAGAAGAAAAAAAAGCATTTCGAGCAGAAAGAAGTGGAGGAGATAAACAGAATTTCAGGAGAACAGCACTGAGAAGAGCTTAGATCTTGAAATAGGCAAGGAGAGACTGAGGAAGCTGAAAGGCAGGGGCTGGGGAGCCAAAGAAGCCCCTGGCTGGCAATCAAGATCCAAGGAAGGCTGGACATGGGAAAAGCCCACAAGTTTTCCTCCTTAACACCATCAATGCAGAGGGAAGAAGCAGATTCAGCAGCAGACAGGCTGTTGCGGTTCCAGCCCAGCATCCCTCAGAGTCACTCACCAATCTCGCCTTGGTTGTTCAGGTCAAACTCCATGTATTTCTCTGGAAGAGACACAGAATTAAGTCAGCAGGACTCTAGAGCAGGGGGTGCACAGGGCTTTGGAGCACTGCCTGCTGACAGCAATGAAATAAAGCATTTGGGGATAAGATTGATATACTGCTGAATGCAAAGTTCAGAAGGGGAGACCATCTCAATGCCTGGTTTTAGAATCATTATCTCAACTCTAGGGCTCTAGAGTTGAGTGCTCTGTAATTGTGGCTGCTTTTTGTTTAAGCTGAAGGAAAACACTGGCATGAGAACAAGGTATCAGCTGGCTATGAACAGCGTTAAAAGGTTTCCAGCCAGAAAAACAAAGCTCTGGAACAGCCTCCCAGAAGGAGTAGCAAGGAAAACAAACCCAGGAGCACTCCCGAGATGAAGCTTGATCGGATTAGAAGGGGGATTAAATGACGCAGTTGCCTGCAATAACGAGGGACAGACTCCACAGTGCTCCCATTGCTGTGCTCACTCCCAGAGCAGCACCTGCCAGGAGAGATGCTCAAGGACCACATCAAGAGGGTGAAGCCAAGAACATGCCTGGGCACAGTGATGCTGGAGCAGGTTGTTTGCCCTTCCAGCCTTCTGTCAAACACTGCTGACTTGAGCAAATCCAGCATTCTCAAGGGGAGGCATGCTCCAGAAGGTCTGGTTAGCTTTGCAGGACAAAAACTCGCATGCTGTAACAGGCAGAGCACTGATTTGAGGTAAAAAATTCAGGAACTCAGTCCTGTGCAGTTCCTGCCCTTTGAAGAGGCACACCTGAGCTTCCTACACACCCCCCACCCCTTGCTAGCTGTTCCCCATTTAGACTTTAAGCTCTTCAGGCAAGAGCTTACAGCTCCCAGCGCTGCAGGGGACCCCCCATCACCTCAGCTCTGCTAAATGGAAAGAGCAAGATGCCTGCTGGCACCATCCATCCATGCTGAGCTGGAGAAATCACCCTGCAGTGAGCACTCGCTCCCCACAACAGCCTCGGAGGACTCAAATTAACCAAGCCCTTCCAGGCTGCTCCTTTGCCCCAGGAAGGAAAATGGAAAAGACCTTTTGCCTCTGCTCCAGGGACACCAGCAAGCGTATGAGCGTGAACAGAGAAGCGGCAGGCTAATTTAAGGAGCCAAAGGGAAGAGTGGTTATTTCACACATCAGAGTCTTCCCAGGATCTGTGCTTCCAAAGGAAAGTGTTGGGTTAACTGGGCTGATGGGCAGGAGGGAGAGGAATGGCTTGGCATGTCTTCACCTGGGTCTCAGCCCACGGATTACTGCTGCTATGAGCTGACCAGGACAGACCTACGGAAATACCGTGTACAAACCAAAGCTGCTCATGCTTCAGGCAGGAGTAAATGTCTCCCTTCAAGCATCAAGCAACCAATCCTAGAAGAAATCGGAGCTGTAACACACATGCTTAGGGGCCAGAGTGATGCTTGATGTGGGACTGCCTCTCCCCACACTCTGCCTCACCAGAATGACCTTGTGCATATGAAGTGCCACCTCCCTGGCTGGGGTCAGGCCCCCCTGCATATGCCTGGGCACACAAACCCTGCTCTGCCATGTCCATACCCAGCACATGTTTTCTTTTCTTCTGAGCTGACACTTAGCCAAAAGTACAGAGAACAGAGGCAGCTTTACATCAGCCTCAGCTCACACATTCAAGTTTCGCTCCCACCCCAGCAGCGGGGATATACTGGGGCAAAAACCATGCGTGGTCCCTCACCCACAAATACATTTACACAAACACTGCATGAGGGCTCCATCTTTGCCTCCCCCAGGCTGGGAGGGGCGTGGGGGGTGGCAGTGGGAAGGACTGCAGAGAAGAAATATTCCCCCCATCATCACACAATGAGCCGATTGTTGGGGGAGCTGGAGGAGGCATTGGAGAGCTGGACAGGCCACGGAGACAAACTCACAAGGCAGCAGGAGGAGATGCCAAAGGCTCTCGTTACAGGGAATTCTGCGCCTGTGACCTACAGTTGCAATGTTTGAAGAGCCCCAATTGTGATGGGAAAAAATAATGTGGGGCTGCAGCCAAAAGCCAAAGCCACACAAAAGGCGACACAAAGAGATTGGGGAGCACAGGAGGCTCCTCTGTGCCCAGCGGTGTAAGGGATCACAAAATGCCAGCCAGCTTCTTCCTTGCTAGATTGCAAAGCCAAAATTCAAAAGGAAATAGTAGACAATGTCTGAAATGGAAGCAAGGTCAGGTTTTATTTGGTTAGAGCCAGGCTGAGGACAAACCTCGGGGCAATGTGACGCAGGCATGTTTTCTCAACTGCCTTCAGCCACTGCTTGGAAAGAAAGTGGGTACACCAGAATAACCCTGCCAGATCTTGTCCTGTAACCAGTCTGGGGACAAGCTCCAGAGGACTCCAGGCTTTTGGTCTGTTTCTCTATCCCCAAAAGGCACAAACCTAAGCCCTAGATCTGCTGGCACACTGGTCAGGCTTTGGCCAAGACTAGACATATCAGTGCTGGTGTCAAGGGCCTGGGAAAGGACTAAAGAAACTTTTGGAGAGAGAAAGTCCCCAACTCCTCCAGAAAGCAGCTGACACTTCTGCTCCGTGGAATGAAGTCCTCCTACTTATTTTAAAAAAAAAAAAAAAAAAAAAAAGAGTCCAGCTATTGGATGGTCCATTATGCCAGTCAGCTGGCTGGGTAACTAGACAGAAACCATCCTCCTTTGCTGCTCCCCAGGGTTTTGCCCACACAGCAGGTTTTGCAGTAACAGCAGCTGCCAGGCAGGATGTCTGTAGGGTGACATGTCCCTGCTCTGCAAGTGGGAGAAGCACAAAGGCTTGTGTGGAAAACACCTCTCCAGGGAGTTTCACCAAGTCCCACAAGCAAGGGGAAAGGCATCCATCCTAGCTCAGTCACTTGTATTTGGCAGAGAATCTCAGGCTGGTAAAATCCAAGTGCTGAGGAAAATAATCTGGTTCAGAGCAAACAGTAAGGCTCAAAGGACAGGGAAACCCTCTAGTTCTCACCTTTAAACACTGCCAACTTCTCCTCCAGGTCTTTTTCATCACTGAACTTTGGGTCACAGAGAAATTCCTAAAACAGGAAAAAAATATCCCCAAGGTTAAAGAAGCAAAGGAAAACATCCTAGAGGGCACCTGCAAAGACACCATTACCCAGAAGACCCACACAATTCCCAGAGAGTCACAGCTGAGCAACAGCATCAGGAGAGTTGAAAATGGGCTGAATCCCTCCACACCTTGTCATTAACATTCCAGCGCAAGGGGAATCCCTCTGATGTCTCAGATTTCTCACCAGCAGCTTGAAGGAGGACTGGACCCCACCTGCTTTTGGAATAACTGCATGAAACCCCCTCATCTTGCTCACCCAAGGTTTCAGCTCCCCACATCTCTCCTTAAGCACACTTAGCATGTGGATTGGGCACTTATTTCCAACAAGGGCTCCTAGTCCTTGCAAAAAGCACTCTTATCTCAGATTTCAAACTCTTAGATAAACTCAGAGGGCTTGCAAATAGAGCAGGCAAAGTTTGCAGAACGTCATATGCCCAAGAGGACGGGTATTTTGGGCTTAGGAACTCTCTCATACTGAATATCCATTTTCTCCCCCTACACTGCTCAGGCTGGAAAGGAAACCCTGGGTCACTTCTAGTCACTTGTCCCTAGCCCCACCTCAAAAACCTCCAGATACCCAAAAGGGCAGACCACAACTTGCACAGCCAGCTCTTCTGCTGTGCCCTGCCAGCAACACTCCCCGCAGCTGTGAGCAGCAGGGTCTTGCTCCTGTCCCTGCCCTCCCACACCGCCCAGCTCCAGCCCAGCCCAGCTTAATGACTCGATCTATGTTCAGCAACAACACCACATTCTTCAGTGGAGAAATCATTAACATCTGCACTGCTTATGCAGGGCCTGTCCAGGACAAACCCCTTGAGGGGTTAATGGATGAAGGGCTGAGGCTGTTCCCTACTCTGGGCATGAGTTCCTCACCGCTGCTCCCCATGCTCACGTGGAAGGCAGGAGGGGGTCACTAAGAGCCTTGTGTGCCCATCACTGTTGGTCATCCTAATCCTGCTCCTGGGTCCCTCAAGCCTGCACTCCACAAGCTGCTCCCTCCTTCCTCACTGTGACAAGGGAGCTTGGACCTGCTCAGGGAGCCCTCAAGCCTTCAGTGCCAGCTAACCACTGCTATGGCAAGTCTTTTATCTGCAGCTGAACTAGGGTTTTGCAGGAAGCCCACAGGCTGCATTTTTTGAGCGATCTCAAGCACACTCATTCAGGACACCCACTAGGGCAGAAGTGACTGCCATCCCCTCCTCCCACCCTAGAATCTCCAGATGGGACACCAGAGACCGTGGCCACCAAACCAGTGTGACACTGACTTCCCTCATCACCATGGTCACCAACTCAAATTGAGAGCTGTGGTGAAAAGCAACATTCCCCGTTCCTTCTTTTACTGTTCTTTGCCAACTCAGTTTCATTTATCTCAGTTATTTCTACCCAGGGGTATCATTTACCAGCCCAACACAAAGGGCCCAATTCAGCTTCTAGACCTGGGCTCAAGCAGCATTAGGAGTCACCAGAGACCAGGGTAGTGTTACCCACTGCCATTGCCACTGAATAGCCTCTGGAGAAGGCAAACATCACCAAAAACCAAAACAGGGCCAAAACACCTCCTGGCCACCAGGTCACAGCTTCACTCCTGCCCTGCAGGAGCAGCAAGCAGCTTCCACCTCCCAGCAGAACAGGGGACGTGAGGGCAGAGCACAGTGTCTCTCGAGAGCAAGAAGCAGCACAGAAATGGTGAAGACTGAAGGGAATGCATCCATACCTGATGGCTGAGGGACACGTGCCCAGGAGCCCACCAGCCCCTGGCAGCATGATACAAGTGACACTGCACACAGGACTAGGACTCAGTTCCTTTGTGTTTCAACTGGTGGGGGACTGGATAGCCCACCAGCAACACATTTTTGCTCCAGGTGCAAGGAAGCAACAAGGGCGTGTATTTGAAAGGCATTCCACCCTCCACATTGTGTGTGAGCTGGGCTGTGACTGCGATAAGGCAACACTCACAATGGCACACAGGAATTCAGTCCCCAGGGCCTGTGACTCAAACTCAGAGTGGCTGAAGTTCCTCCTAGAGCCCTTTGCTAAAGTTCCCATTTTAAGGGACATGTTCTATAAATAAGAACTGCTTTAAAAGCCTCTCCCCTGCTCCTGCCCTGAACAGCCTTTCTTGAGCTGCTGAGAGACTTTTCTAAGCCAATAAACTCAGCCACACAAGTCCCAGGTACCTGCAGAACAACCTGAGCAAAGCCAGATCCTTCCTTGCTCCCCAAAAAGGTGACTCCAGCTGGCAGGCCAAGCTCTCACTGGGATGTTTAAGTGCTCAATGCCAGCCACCCTGCCTGCTGGGGCTGGGAAGGGGCTGAGGGATGCTGGTGCCTGCCCTGGATGGGAGAAGCAGGCACCTGCTCTCTAGCAAGGCTGAATTCCTTCCCCGCAGCCCAGCGCATTAGAAGGTAAAACTAGGTTGAAACTAATCTGTGCTGGATTAGGCCTGCCACCTTGATGCACGAGGCTGGACAATGTGATTGAGTTGCCCGAAAAGAGGGGAACAACCAAGAGGGAAGCCCAGAGGAGTGTTTCAGGCTGGAAGAGAGAAGTCAGCACTAGGACTCGGCTATCCTTCAGCAGCACATGTGCACTCAGTACACTGCCTGCCAGACCCGTATCCCAGCAGAGCTCTGGAGTAGAAACCAGCCAGGAAAACAGGGCTGGAGGGAGCTAAGTGTTAGGATGAGACAGTGAGATTAAGCCTGATAGGAATTCGGCCTGATAAGTTTTATTAGGAGCACTTGATTGTTTTACAGCCTTAGGGCTCTTCAGTGCTCGGGAAACCCCCTCTCTGGCTCCAGCCACAGTATCAGCCCAAGTTTCTGTATCAGACCTGTGTCAGGGAGCTGCAAGGCTGTTTGCTGCACTCCCCCACTGCCACATAGAGCTGGCAAAGCAGAGCAGCGTGGGGGTTGCTGCCCAGAGCACAATGGCTTCTGAGGATCCATGGGCATCTGCCACCCATGCTATCTGCAGCTTGGTTCTGAGCTGCTCAAACCCTGTCTCGTAGCACTGAGCCAGCACACAGGGCAGCAAGGATGCAAACAAGCAGCTCTGTCAGCGGGAAGTCACTTGTTCCATTTTTATCATCCAAACCTCACCCAAAGAAAAGACAGAAGTGGTGGCAGCTTAGGGGAGAGACAGGAACCTATCCCCTGCATGGGAAGAGGAACAGCCCCAAACCTTGGCACACAGCAGTGGCACACCAGCAGCATCCCAGGAAGCACAGCTTCCCAGACTCAGTCCTACAGCTCCTACCAGCTTAAGGATTGTGTATCCACCTTGTGCCTGAGTGATGCTGGAGGATGGCTCTGGAGAAGCAGAAACTGCAGCAGTAGGTACAACACAGTCCTTCATCCTCAGCCTAGGGGTCAACACCATCTTGTCTAGGGGAGATATGTAAGACCCACCTAGACACCTTCTTGGTGCAGGGTGTGCTGTATCTGCCTTCCAGCAGCAGGTTACAAAGGCTCCTTTTTAACTGAGTACTCTTATTCTACACCTTATGCCGTGACACCTCTTTTCCCACTCTTATTCCGCAGCACGTCCTAATTTCTAATTAGTTGAGTAATTTCTAATGACTTAATTCCCTCTCCAGTGACCTAAACTTCACCTCTACTGTCTCACTGCTGTCTGGTGGAACATATTGGCACTTTTCATAGCTTAGTCAGTGTGAGGGCAAGGGGAAACCATCTCCTCTGGGCTCTCATCTTGTACAGCAATTTGATTTCTGCACTTGTAACACCAAGGTGCAACTGACTAAAGGAGCACCTAGAAGTGCTAGAAATCCCAGCACTGTTTGCTTCAAGGTTAAAACCTTCTTTTCACCCTCAGAACCACTCTTAGCTGGGAGGGATGCCAACAGAACTGCCCCCCACAGCCATGCCAAGCAAGGGACGGGGCAAGCCTGAAGCTCGGGGGAGAGGACCTTGCCTGACCCTGGCGTAAAGGGCACAAAGCCCAGTGCACTTTGCACTAATCCAGGAGGTGCCGCTCCCCCTGCCCAGGGCTTGTGGGACGTCCAGCCATCCTGGGCTACACATTCACCCGCTGTAATGAAAAGCTAGGAAGGCTGGAGTCAGCTCTGAGCAGCAGCAACTTCTCACTCCGGGAAGAAAAAGTTGAAGTGCTCAATACAGCAGAGGAGAGGTTGAAGTGCTCCAGGAGAACAATAGCCCCCATTCCTGCTGGAGCACGTTCCCAAGGGGAAGCAGCCAGCCCCCGGGCGCCTACCAGCCCGCTCGGACCCGCCGATGTGCGGTGCACGGCGAGGAAAGAGCCGCCCGAGAGGGCAACGCCAGGAGCGGAGGGGACAGAAAGCGATCCCCGTAGAAACCCCGCTTCCTCCTCCCGCCGGATCCCCTCTCCAAAGGGGCTTGGGCAGAGGGGTCGGCAGCTCTTCCTACACCCACCGCCCCCCTCCTCCTCCTCCTCTTGCCCCGCCCGGCCCCGCCGCAGCCCCCTCCCCACGGGGGTCGGGTCGGGAGGCGGCCCCAGCCCCACCTTGTTGATCTCGTCCAGCCGCCCGTCCTGCGGGGCCCTCCGCAGCCCCCCGCCGCTCGGCCGGCGCGGAGCCGCCATCGCACCGAGCCGCCCCGTGCCCACCGCCGCCTTAAATAGGGGCGGGCAGGGCCGGGCCGGGCCCTCCGCCCCCCACCCTTAACCCTTTCCCCGCCCGGCGCCGGAGCCCGCATCGCTCTGCTCCGGGAGGGCAGCGCGACACCCGCGGCGGGCTCGAGGTGCCCAAGCACGGGGCGGAGGCACCGCCGCCTCTGGGCTTCCCGCAGGAGGGAAGGGACCGGCTCCCTCTGCCCGCACCGCCCGCCGGACGCGGCTCCGGGACACCGAGGATCGCTCCGGAGCTGCTGCCCCGGCAGCGGCACCGCCGCGGTGGTACCGGCGGCAGAGGGACGGGGGTGGTACGGCACAGCCGCTTCCAGGCGCTGGATAAACCCTGGAGCGCGAACAGCGGGAAAAGGGATGGGCCGAGGGACAGCCACGGCCGAGGTGATGCGTGTCCCGGCCATTGCGTGTCCCGGCCAGGGTCGCACGCCCCCGCGGTCTCAGCCTGACACCTCATGTTAAAAACATGTACTAACGTGGAGTTTAGTGAGAATTGTCAGAGTTTGCCCCTCACCACCCGAAATGCAGCCGTATTTCAACCGCTGCTCTTTAAAAGCAGCAAGCGCAGGTGCAGTGTGCTCCCCTGCCGCCACACACCCTGGATGGGCAGCTGTGTGTTATATTAAGAATTTTAATGGATACAGCTCTAGGCGGGGGGCACCAGCTAAAAACACAGAGTTCCAGGGAGAGCAGGAGGCCGCGTGAACCACATCTTCAGCAGCAGGCACACAGCAGAGGCTTGACATTTCTGTAAGAGCAGCAAATTTGTGTGTTCACTGGGGATGTATAATTGTCCTCCCAGAGAGACAGTAAGTGGCCATGACTCCCTGCCTCTAGCCGAGCCGGATCACGCTGTGCTCTCACTGCTCCATGGTTTTGCTTTCCCAGAACTGTCCTTGGGTAGCAGCAGGGGGAGTCCCTGCTATTACACCCCCGCAGCTCTGGCACCCCGCTCCTTGGGCAGCTTTTGTGCAGAATTAGAAGGGCAATGGCTTTGTTCTCGGTACCAAACTCCTGTGTTCCTTCCAGGCCACTGGACCCAGCAGAGATGTTGCTGGGGGAATTCAACATCGATGGCAGCAATTTTACATAAATTACACAAGACTTTGGCAAACCTGATTTGCAGCACTGTGAGCAGAAAAACATAGGTAAAACCGGTTAAAAAATGAAGCAAACTCCAGCCTGGGGACTCATTTCTGGTCTAATGGGAACAACTTCAGCTACCTGGAGTCACAGCATAGCCAGCACAAGATGGGCTGAGCCAGGACCTGGCTTGTCCTGTGGCCCAGCCCACATGGGAGCACAGGGGAACATAAATGCCTTTCCTTTAAAGGCAATACAGCCACTGACCTCTGCCACCCCATGGGAGTGACACAGGCAGGAGCGGGTGTCCAGCTGTTCCCCATCCAGTCCACACTGGCTGCACAGCCTGGTGCCACCAGCCAGCTCCTCTCCAGTGGGGCACATGTGCTTATGTGGAGCTGTGGGTGCTGCTGCTCTCACACCTCCCTTCCCTGTGTCTATGCCACCCAGCCCCTGGAACTGGTGGCAGTTGGCTGGTTTATAGCCATGTCTGCTGCTATTCAGTAAGCCAAGCAGAGCTGGCTTTGTGGCCTTGTGTTACCCTGGAGCAGGGGAACAGCAAGACCTGAGCTCCTCTCATAGTGAAGCAAGCTGAGGATGCCCCACCTCCCTTCCAGGAGCTGGATGAGGATCCATCTTTGCCTCTGCTTTGTTTCTGCTCGTTAATTTATCCCTCCCTTTAATTTAGTGAACTCCCTTACCTTGGGAAGCAGGCGAGCTGTATGCCCTCCGGTGAGCAGCTCTGCCTGGCTTCACTGGGATTCCTCTCTGCACCTCTGTGACCACAGCCCATGAGCGTGACACTGCAGGGTGCTTTGCAGCCAGACCAGCTTCCAGCACGTGTGTGAGAGGCTCTCTTATCTCTTGGGGCAGGAGGGATTGCCGGGCAGTACAGCTTGGATACATTACATACTTGGTAAGCTGTCCCTACCCAGTGCACAGTGCTGCGCTGGGAAAGAAGGGATGGAGGATTCTTTGTTCACTCTGCAGTGAGAGATCAACCCTGGGATGGCTCCATATCCTGCACAGAAACATTGATGGCCCCACTGATGGTAGGTGGGTGTCGCCCCATGCCGAGGACAGAGGTGGTGGCTGGAGTCACGCTGCAGAGTGCTCAGGATGTGGAGCCTGACCAGGTGTGGAAAAGGACCTCGGGTGTGATACTGTACGGAGGGCAGTGTAAGGAGCAGTGGGAGGGATTGATGCTGGTGAATGTAGAGTGTCCTTCCCTCTGCCATTCCCTGTGCAGGGGGGTCACAGAGGGGGTGTGGCAGCAGCCAGCGACCTGTCACTTAGAGCAGCTCTCAGGGAGGCTCCGCAAAATGTCCTCCAAGTTCTGCTTGTCAGCCCGGATCTCAGCCAGGTCGCTCTCAAATGCTTGGATCTTCTCCTGCTGCCGCTCTGCCTCCTGCTGCAGCCGGCTGAGCTGGCCGGCCAGGGGTCCTGGCGTGGCCAGGCGCAGCCACAGCTGCTCCAGCTGCAGCCTCCCGGCGCTCAGCACTGCGTCCACCTCTGCGTCCGGCTCCAGGTTACCTGGGCAAGGGGGGAGAGGACATGGATGAGAGCAGAGAGCTGGACAGGAGAGGTTCTGGATGTACTCCATGGCACCAGACAAACTATAGGGAGATAGGGAGTGGGTGCAGCAGGGCATGGAGGCTTTGCAGCTTCTCAGTGATCAGAGATAAGCAAACAGAACTGTGGCTCCAGGCAGGGCCTGGGCACTTCTCTCTCTTAAAAATGGATCATGATTTTCACCCTTTTGCAAAATTTCTTGGATGCAAGAGTCCTGAAATGCTCAGAAATATACCCAGATGATCAAAACAGGAGGGGCTGGAGCAAGACCAACCAGCAACAAGGAGCATACTCAGTCTAGCACAGCCCTCAGCTCCAAAGGGACTTTGCCAGCCCTGCTCTCCCTGAGGATCCCAAGGGAGATCAGTGTACCCAGACCAGATATGACCACACACATTCAGCAAGCCCCAATTCATTCTTCTTGAGAGTTTTCCTCAAGACGTGAGCCTTAAAGAAGCTTTGCTGAGACCATGGGTGATCTCAGCCAAAGGGCACCCAGCTCAGCCTGGATGGCCATCAAGCAGGAGTACCAGTGAGCAGGAGAGCCCTGGCCCCCGAGAGCCCAGCCCTTTCTCTGCAACCTGCACCCCATTTCCCCCCAGGTCTCACCTAGGCTGTTCAGCAGGTCATTCAGGGTCTCGATGTCTGAGATGAGTGAGCCCCGAGCTTCCTGGAGACTTTTTGCCATCTCACTCACCTCTGACTCCACCTTCCAACAGAGACAGACACCCAGATCAGGGACACCATTGACCTTTGGCTGGATGGCAGAGGAGATCCCAGGAACATCCCCGAGGCATTGTCCCTACAGTGGAGCTCACAAGCTGGGTTGTTCCCTATGCTTTGGGCTGTGGGCAAAGCTGCTTCCAGGCTCCGGAGGACACAGCCTGCCCAAGGGGACCCAACTGACCTGGTGTGCCTCCTCCAGGTCCCCCCTGAGCTTCTCAGCCACGTACTCCTGCTGGGAGAGCTCCCATTGGGTCTCACTGGCATGTGTGGCAAGCTGGCTGGCACGTTTGAGGGCCTGTTTGCTCTCCTGCAGCACAGCCCGTGCCCTCTGCAAAGGAATGGAGATGGGAACAGTCACCTGGGGACACACAGCCCTGCCTGCAGCAGCCTGGCCTCTGCAGGTGATGGCTGCCAGCCTGGCCATGCCCAGCAGCTCCAGCCCACATCCCTCAGCTCGGACCTTGGCGCTCTCCTCAGAGATGTGCTTAGCCTCCCCAGCTGTCCTCTGGGCTGTGGTGGAAACGGACAGGGAGTTTCCCAGTGTCTTCTTTGCCTGTTTAATCTTCCTCTGAGCATCAACCATCACTCTGTCCCGCACAGTGCCCATCCTCCTCCTCAGGGCAGCCTGACCCTTCCGATGCCCCAGCACCTTCCTCATGCCTATGGGAACAACCTGGCCATCACCAAACTGCCCACTTCTCCCCTTGTCACCTGGTGAGGGCCAGGTTGTGGCTGGAGATGCTCTGACTGGTGCCTTTTACCTTCCAAGCCGGCCAGGAGGGACTCAGCATCGGAGAGCACAGCTTTTCCTCGAGAGACAGCCATGGTGGCCATGCCATGGGCAGAGCCAGCCTGGTCCCGCAGCTGGGAGAGGAGAGGAGGAGCGAGACTGGGGAGTGGGTGAAGAGCTGCACCCAGCGGGGAAATGTGGGACTCAGCCTGCTCCTGTTTGGCAGGCAAGCTCCTAGGGACATGTGGGAGCCCAAGGGATGATGTATCCCAAAACATCCTCTCCCAGCTCCCTGACTGCACGCATGGTCCCTCCAGTTGCTGGAACAGCAGGGATGGGGCTCCCCATTCAGGTGAGCAGCAATTACCCGCTCAAAGTCACGAGTCCTCTGCAGCTCCAGGTGCAATCCAGCTGCCAAGGTGCGGGATGCCTCCACAGCCTGCTGAGCCAATGGCTCCTGGGCCGCTGCTGCCTGCTCCAGCACTGCCAGGTCCTGTGCCAGGTCTCCAGCCTGCATTGGCAGCACCTGCTGCAGGGTCAGGAATGCCAATGAGATCATCTCCCAGCTCAGGAGGCAGCAGTAGTAAAGCAGGAGGTAGGGATGCCAGCAGGAGCTGTAGCTTGGGCACTGCTCACCTGCCTCAAAGCAGCCACCTGCAAAAGTCTGTTGGCCAGGTCAGCATGTGCCTGTTCCACGGCTGTCAAAGCTCTCCTGGCCTCTGCCATGCCAGCACCCAGCTCCTCCTGTGCCTGCTGGATTTCCTCATACCTACGTGGACAGGACACTGCTGTTGGCCAGGGCCCTCTGGTCCCTCGAAGGATGGACAGGACAACTTGAGGCCTGGCCCTGGACATGGATGTAGCAGGAAATTCTGGGGGCTTTTCCTGAAACCCCCCAGCATGCAGAGGCCTGTCCCTCTGCTTTACAGCACTGTGGTGCAATGAGTTTGAAGGTGCTCAGCACATGCCTGTTGGGCAGGTGCCAAATCCCCATGACCGAGTCCTGTAACAGGGACCTTGCCAGAGGAAAGGGCTGTGGTGCCCTGCCAGCCCTCCTTGCTGCCAGCCCCTCACCCAGCCTCCAGCTTGCGCTGCGCATCCCGCGGCGCGTTCCCCTCCAGCAGGTTCCGCAGGAGCTCAGAGCTGGCGTTGGAGGCACGCAGTGCTCTCCTGACCACTGCCTCCACCTGTGCCATAGAGTCCTTGTGGCTGCAGGGACAAGGACACCCAAGAGAGGAAATCAAGATTGGCCTCCTGGCAAAGGAGTGGCCCCCCTGCACCCCCGGCTGGGCCGGCAGCCTCCTCTGCCTGTTCAAGTCTTACCTCTGAGACAGAGCCCGAGCCTCCAGTGCCCAGCGGCTCCAGTTTGTGGGCTGCTGTGGGATTTCCTGGGGAATCTCCTTGAAATGCAAACAGCAGCACTGAGACCCCGGCAGGGAGCAGGCACCCCCAGCCCAGCACCACCAAGGACCTCCCAAAGGGGTGGAGCAAGGAAAATATCTCCTCTTGACTCAGCTGCAAGGAGGGCTATACCCACATGGGCCCCAAGCTTTCCCGCTCACCCACTCTACTGGTCACATCCCACCCCAACAGTCCCTGGGGGGCACATCCCACTGCCCTCCAGCATTGCCACCAGCCTCCTCAGGAGCCCAGGGCTGCTGAGAGCCCCCACCGTGGTAGCCAGGGTGTCCGCAGCATGCAGGATTTCCTGCTGTGCCGACTGCAGCATGGCCCCGATCTCCGACAGCAGGGTGCAGGTCTTGGGGGGTCCGTGATCAGAGCAGCTGGTGGCCCGGCTGGCATTGGTTAGATGGCCTTGTGCAATGTCCAGTGCCCCTGCCAGCTGCCTCACCTGTACCAAGAGGGTGGCCCAGGCACCTGTGGGCAGCACAAGCAGCTCGTTGCCCATTGGGGTTGCTTGGGGCTCCCTGCTTCCCTGTAGGGCTGCCCCATGCCCCAGCCCCTGCCTCACACCTACTAATGAGAGGGGAATACAGTCCCTCTGGGTGTTCAGGAATTCAGCACCCAAAGGGCACCCATGTGTTTGTGCTCAGCCCCCAATAATGCCCATCACTGCCTACTCCAAGACCTTAGGGGTGTGAGCATCCCTGCAGTGCTGTCTTCCCAAAAAGGTATGTCCCCTCCACTGCCCTCCCCCCAAGTCACCCCATCACCCACACTGAGCCCAGCACTCACCAGGGACCTCCTTGCACCCACCCAGCATGTCACAGCACCCTGAGGGAGCAGAGGGACCCCAGAGGGGTGAAATGGGTGGAAGGAAGGAGAGTCCCCTGTACCTCTCAGGAGGTGTAGGCTGGGCAGCCCATCTCCCCGGGGTGCATCTCCCAGCATGGCAGACTGGCCGGGGTGGGTGTCACAGCCTGGTTTCTGCAGCCATTCCTCCATCTCCTGCAGCTTGGCCTTCAGCTGGTCAGCCTGCAGGCACAACACAGGGGGACATGTGGGGACAGTGGGGCGATGCAGGGGTGGGGTGCTGTGCCTGCCTCAGCGCTGCACAGGCTGTACCTCGTCTTTCACCAGCCCGTAGCAGGCAGGACACTGCTGGCAGCGGGAGCTCAGCGGGTCAAGGAAGAAGTTGACCTCGCACCGGTCACACTTGTAGCCCACAAAGCCGGGGTGGCAGAGGCAGGTGCTGTTCTCGTGGCACTGAGGGGTGACGGAGCCCAGCGGGGAGCAGTTGCAGGCTGCAGTGGTGGCAGAAAGGCGTCATGCTGTGGCTGCCAGCCCTGCTTTAGGGACAAAGATGCAGTCCCCATCCCCATTACCTCGGCAGCCCCTGGCAGAGAAGCCAAAGAAGCCATGCTGGCATCGGTCACATTTCTTCCCCGTGACACCCGGTTGGCAGGAGCACTGCCCTGTCAGCACGTGGCATCCACTCTCCCGTGCCCCTGTTGGGTGGCACTCACAACTGGCACGAGAAGTGGAGGGTTGTGAGCAGGCAATCAATGCAGAGACCAGAGCTGGGAGCATGGAGCCACTGCTGTCCCCTGGTAGTCCCATGCCGTGCCCCACATACCTCTTGCATCCCACGGCGGGCTCCAGGCCGTAGTAGCCAGGCTGGCACTGCCCACAGGATCTGCCTGTCACATGTGGGAGGCAGTGGCACTGGCCTGTGCCAGGATCGCAGCCCTCCAGCCTCGGGTCTGAGCCGTTGGGGTTGCAATCACAAGCTATGGGAGACAAAACAGCTCTTAAATCCCTGCACGGGGCTGGTGGATAGGACTGCAGGAATGGGGGCACTGAGGCTGAGCTCCTGACAACGTGGACAGCCACGTTCCCCCATCAAACAGGACTCCAAGAGAATGAGCCCCTGCAGGCCAGAGTATCTCTGGGGAAGGATGGCAGTGGAGCAAGAGGGCAAAGGACATTCTGGGACACTTGGGGATAACCTGAACCATCCATCACCCCTAAACCTGCTGGGCATCCCCTTCCACCCTCTGCCTTCACTGCTGGGAGGATTTTTGGCTGCAAGTGAGCTCTCCCCGGGGGCTGTACGTACGTGCACACTTCCCAGCAGGGCTGGGAGCCAGCGCATCCCCGTAGAAGCCCGGCCGACACCTCTCGCAGTGGTCGCCCATTGTGTTGTATAGGCAGCGCAGGCATCGGCCAGACACGGGGTCACAGTTCCCCACGGCATTGAGATCCACGTTCCCGTGACACTGGCAGGGCTCACAGGGATGCACGAGCCCTTTCTGCCCCAGGGGGTCCCCGAAAAACCCGTCATCACAGAGCTCACAGCGTTTTCCTAGGGAGGGTAAAAAGGTGAGGAGGATCCAGCCGTGCCGACGCTGCCCACAGCCCCTGTGCCCGCCCACCCCCAGCCTCACCTCTCTGCCTCGGGGGGCAGTGGGTGCAGACCACCTCCCCAGTGCCGGGCACCTCGGTGCAGGGCGAGCGGCCGGGGCAGGGGCAGGGCTTGCAGTCATCAAAGCGCCCTCGGAAGGGGTTGCCATAAAACCCGGGGCTGCAGCGCTCGCAGGAGGGACCCTCTGTGTTGTGCAAGCACTGGCAGTGGCCTGCGGGGAGGAAAACGGAGCTGAGGGTCTGTGAAAACCCAACCCCGGATAACAGCAGGGACTGCGGGAGGGGTAGAGAGCCCAGCTCTGAGCACGGCAAGAGGGATGTGCAGCTCCAGCCAAGGGGTTGCACATCTCCAGCCAGTACTCAGGACGTTTTCCCTCCCTGCCCTGTCTTTGCTCAAGGGAGAAGGTTTTGGAGGGGACACGAGGCCGCAGCGACGCAGGGGCGAGGCAGCGCTGGCACAGGCAGCACCGTCAATGCGTGCGGAGGCTGCCGGCGCCTGCCGTAATCCTCAACACATTTCTCAGCGTCGAGGCGCGTCCTTTCCAGCCTGTCTTGGAAAACACAAGGAGCCGGCCCGGCACCCACCGGGGAGCAGCTCCTCCAGAGCGAGCCGAGCCGGTGAGTCAGCCTTCCGAAATCGGCTGGGAGGAGGAGAGGGAGGAAGAGGAGGAAGAGTGCTCAAGGAACCCCCCACCTCCAGGCAGATGCTCTGCTTCGCTGGAGAGAGAGGAGCCGGGGGAGGATTTTCCCCCATGTTTTGTGGGGTCGGGTCATACCAGGAAGGCTGCGCGGGAGGGGGTGTTATTTCATTTTCCCCACATCCAGGCAGAGTCAGACGATGGAAAAGAAAGAAAAAACGGGTGGCAGGAAGAAGTGGAAAAATAAACTAAAGGAAGTGCGCGGGCTGGCAGCGCCCAGGCCGGAACATCAAAAGCCTGGCCCCATCCCTGGGGATTGTGCGGTCGGCAGCGCCAGCCCCGGCTCTGCGGGATGAGGGCGGGTTTGCAGAGCTGCCGCCGTGCTTCCGCGGGCAGGGCAAGGGCATTCGCCGAGCACTCTGCCTCCTTCAGCCGTCTCCATCCCGGCCGTACATCATTGCTGCTCCGCACTGAGGAGAACCAGCCACCGACGGCTTGGGCTGGCAGCACACAGGAGCTGGCTCCTCTGGTGTCTTCCCTCAAGCCCGGCATCGCTGTTTTCCTGCTTTTTTCCTTGTTTGTCTGCTCAGGTGCACCCTCGGTTTGCAGATTCCAGAGCTGTGCCCAGTCCTGCTCCTCTCATCGGGCTGTCTGTGAGACCAGCCGAGCAAAACCCTCTCTGCTGCCCTGACCCCTGCTCCCCCACTCCTCTGAGGACCAGCACCCTTCCCTTCTCCTCCTTAAAGGTCATAAAGCATTATGAAAAATGCTCCTCTAATTATAAATTACCGCCGTTATTGCACTTCATTAATTATCTCTGTCTTTGCAGTTACGAACCCTGTCCCTACAACCACCCAAGCAATTCAGTTTGCAAATTTTGGGAACCACAGCCTCACCAAGGGTTTCCAGCTTGCCTCAGAACAAGCAAAGACATGGATTTGTCACCCATGCATGGAGGGGCAGGTGAGTGGAGGGGCCGTGGGGTGCACACCTGTGAGGGGGTGACAGTCCCCATGCTGGTTGCAGGTGCAGGGCACGCAGCTGACGAAGGACCCGCCAAACGGGATCTCCCTCTTGAATCCAGGTGCACAGGACTGGCAGAACTGCCCGGTGTATCCCGTGGGACACGTGCATTCCTCCACCCAGCCTGCCCGTGTGCCCGGCCCGGGGTGAGCAGACGTGAGCTGGACCTCGCTCAGGAACAACCTGCCTGCGAGAGGGGAGAGCAGTGTGGGAATGGGATGCTGCATCCCCTGCTTGTTCTGAAATGCTGCAGACAGGCACAGGAGACCCCAAAACACTGCCTACAATCCCTCTCGTCCCCGAGAGCCTGATGCTGCTTCGGTGTCTTTAGTCCCCCCCCCAGTTTGGTCCCCATGGGATGTTTTGTGGAGCCACCCACCTCTCCCAGGGCCGCGGCTCATGCGGAAGCGGAGGGCAGTCAGGTTGGAGAGCAGGCGCTGGAAGCTGAAGGCTGACAGCAAAGGCTCCGCACCCTCCTCTGCCTCGTGCAGCCTGTTGGAGAGGGAGTGTGGGAGGCACGACAGGGCCAGCCTGAGCCAGGTGCTGCAGGACAGCTTGGCCCCTGACTGGGACCCCCCCGAGGGGGACAGAGAGTGGGGCTGAACCAGTGGGGCAGCCCAGACAAATCAGACACTGCGCCCTAAACCCCACTGAGGCTTCCCAAAACGCTGTGATGGGTACCTGAAGGAGACAGCCTGCTTTCCATGCTGGGGCTGGCTCTTGCTGCTGGACATGGTGATCTCCATCCCCTCACCCTCCAGCACCAGCTGGACCTGGAGCAGGGGCACCCTGGTTTCTGTTCGTGTCCCATTCTCCTCCACTCCCAGCAGCAGGGACAGGAGCTGCCCATAACTGAGGCGCTGGTTCTTCAGAAACTTCTCTGTGAGGGGAGAGAGGAGCAAAGCCTGTAGGACATGGAGGCACCAGCTCTGCCAGTGCAGTCCTATTCCCACCAACATCATCAGGAGCCACAGTCACCCTCCTGGAGTGGTCCCAGCTCCAGCCTGCCCTCCTGGGATCCTGGTCCACCGTTCCAATACCCCCCACTGTCTTCTGCTATAGAAACATGCTCAGCTCTGGAATGGAACCCAGCGCCTCCTGCACCAGTGTAGCAGCAGGATGAGAGCACCAGGGGGTCCTCACAGCAGAGCAGCCCCCCAGGGACCCAGCACACACAATACCTGGTGCAAGAAAATCCACTGGCTCCTCTCCATCCCACTCGGTGATGATCTCCCCGCCAGCCCAGCGCAGAGGCAGGTCTGTGGTGCCTGGAGTTGTGGCAGCCCAGCCCTCCAGCCCTGTGTGACAGCACACAGTGACAGTGCACAGCTAAGGGAGCAGTGAGTCCCCGGCAGCACAGCACCAGCGGGGAGCTGCTTTCAGGGGCTCTGTCCCTCCTCCCAACACTCTCTGGAGCCTTGGAAGGGGCCAGCACTTTGTAACACCCTGCTCCACTTGGGGTCTGTGCTCTCATGCACTATAAGGTGGACTTAATCACCCCTCATCTGTTTATTTTCTTAGATTTGGAGGAAATTATTATCTTTAAACATTTGCTCCCCTGCCTGTGCTGCCGTTCTAACATTACTGTGGCCTGGCGAGCACAGGAAGCCTGAGGAGAGATGCTGGAGAAGCCCAGAAGAGATGGGGTGTAATTGCATTAAGTTGGTTTCCTTAAGAAACCAGTTAAACTCCCCCCCCACTCCCCAGGGTTAGTTATTTATTCCAGCCCTGCAGGACAAACACTTGGAAATCTCTCAAGTGGGTTGTGCTCTGTTATTAAATCATCCCCAATTTGGACTCTTTCACCCAATATAAGATAATTCCATCTGCTCCACCTCCACTGTGGACTGGGAAGTGTTTTGGGGAGCGGGGCTTTAGGAGGGTGCCGTGGTTGCATCTCAGCTCAGAGATTGCCAAACCAGTCCCCAAAGGAGCAGCCCCAAATTGGCTGCGTGGAGGGTGGAAAAAAAGTCTCGGTTTAAAGCCTGGCTCGGTCTCAAGGCCGTGGAAGACATTCCAGCAGCACAGCAATTGGCAGCGCGGTTTAACATCAATTAGGATCCACCCGTGCCTGGCGCATTCGCATCCATCTGGGAACAGGCGAGGCAGAGCGGGGTGCGTGCCGTGGGTGCCCGTCCCTGCGGGGCGCGGCGGGGGGAGGCTGCGGCGTCCCCGCGGCGGGGCTGCACACGCCGGGATGCGCGGCAGATGGCAGGGTTTCCCCGAGCATCCCGCACGCATCCAGCCCTGCCAGCGCAGCCCTGCCAGCAGCCGGGCAAAAGCATCCCACCCCGCTCTCCCAGCCGCACTGTCACATCCCAGCCGAGGATGGGAAGAAAAGAGAATAATTGGAAATGTTCCCAGCAGGCTCCATCCTATTATTTTATATCTTTCCGGGCTGATTTTTAGTGCCCTGCAGTCCCTGGTGTGGCAGAATGTCCATGCCTGGCCCCGCAGCCCTCCCTGAGCCATGCACAGCCCCAGGAGCCGGCTGGCATGGAGGGATGCCACGGGGAGTCACGGAGAGCCTGTCCCCACGGAGCTGGGGCCAGAAGCAGATGTTTAACAGTGAAACAGGGGCAAGCCAGAGAAAACCCTCTCCACCCATCACCACCAGTTAGCTCCAAAGGGGGATGCTCAGCCGCAAAGAAGGACATTCAGCCACATCCTTCCCAAACTTTTTTGGCTGAAATTGGCAGGGCTGTGCCCCGGGTCTGCGGGGGCAGTACCTTGGCTGAAGTCGGAGCGGATGTGAGTCTCCTGGTAGCCATCTGCCGCCCTGCAGGCTCTGGAGTGGCCATAGCAGAAGCAGCTGGTGCAGCCGACGGGGTTGTGGGGCTGCAGGTTAAACCAGCCCGGCTGGCACCTGGGCACAGGGAGGAGTATGTGGCACAGGGCAGGCAGAGCTGCGGGGAACCACGGCAGTGTCCCGGGGTGGGACACTAGTGACAGCTCCTTGTAAGCCCAGTCCCAGAGGTCCACAGGAATGCGGCCCCACAACCCTGACACCAAATCCTAGCGTTGCTCCAAGACTGGAGAGGGACAGTGTTCCTGTCCCCATGCCAGGGCCATGGTGCTTACCTGTTGCACAAGTGCCCCTCCACCCTCTCCTTGCAGGTGCAGTGCCCCGTGTTGGGATCGCAGGTGCCCACGCTGCCTGCGGGGTCACAGGTGCAGGGTCTGGATGGGGTGAGATGAAGGCAGGAGGTGAACTCCTCTCCCATCCCGCTGCTCCTGCCCAGGGCCGGGCTCCTCCTCACCTGCAGCCACCTTCGCTCAGGCTGTGGTAGCCGTCCTTGCAGCGCTCACACTTCCAGCCCGTCACGTTGGCTTTGCAGAGGCAGGTTCCCGAGTTGTCGCACTGGGGCTGCAGGGAGCCTATGGGGGCCCCGGCCAGCCCTGAAGCTCAACCCCAGCAGGGGAGAGACACAGGACGGGGAAGATGGGAGAACCCACCAAAACCATCCCTCCCAGCAAACTCCAGCTGGGGCAGTAGTTTTGCGGCCGGAGCCTGGCTGGGAGCAGCCCCACGCACCTGCGGGGTGGCAGTGGCAGGGCTGGCAGGCTCCCTGCGGCTCCCAGCGGTAGTAGCTTTGCCTGCAGCTCTCGCAGTGAGGCCCGGCCGTGTTGTCGCGGCAGTTGCGGCAGTGTCCCCCGTGCCCGCTGCGCCGGAACAGCGCCGGGTCATAGAAGCACTCCTCGGAGCGGCCGCTGCAGTTGCAGGCTGGGGGAGAGGCAGGAGGATGGGGGAGGACCTGGCGGGCACTGGAGGTTACGGCAACCTCCTGTGGGGTCGGATTTGCCAGAGGGACCCCTTGGCTCAGCAGTGAGAGCTTTCGGCAATGCTTCTGCACTTGGAAGCAGAGGTGGGTGCAGCACCCTGCCCGGAGCAGATGGCTGCACTCGTGGGGTAAAGGGAATGGGGAGCACTCGGGGTGCTGCTGTGAAGGGGATGCCTGGGGTACAAATCCTCCCTCCCTCCCAAAATGGAGCAGGTGCAGGAAGGGCAGGAGGTGCCAGGTGAGCCGATGCAGCACCAGCGCAGTCCATCAGGGCCAGCCGCTGCTGCGGCCACGGAGCCAGCCCGGGGGATACTCACGGAGGCACTCGTTGGCAGCCTCGGCCGTGCCCCGCGCCCAGGGCCGGTCCTGGTAGAAGGGCTGGCAGCGCTCGCAGTCGGTGCCGGCCGTGTGGTGCTGGCACACACAGAGCAGCTGCCCGGCCTCGTCCGGCGCGCACTCGCTGGCGTGGCCATTGCATTTGCACCTGCGGCGAGACCCCGGCGCGGGGGAGCCGCTCTGAGCACCCGTGTGGGCAGCAGCAGCAGTGGGGCGGTGCCCAGGCTGTGCAGTGTGTGACCCTGCTACCGGGCTGGCTGGGGGGTGAAAGCTGCTCAGGCTGTGGTGGCCTTGAGGCCGCCCATCGTGTCCCCGAGGCGCTCCCAGCCTGGCCAGTCAGGAGGTCATACGCCGAGGGTGGTCCCCGCTGACCAGCTCCAGCTGCTGACCCCGGAGGTGGGACAAGAGCTCCAGGTCTGCCGGCCGGCTGGGAGCTGTCCCAGCCCCGCTGCCTGGGGCAGACAGCGCTCTCAGGGATGGGGAAATTTTCCACTTCTCCCAGCTGGAGAAGGACATGTGCAGCACAGCCCATGGGCAGCACCAAGTGGGTGCCACCTGCATCTCTATCCCACATCTGCTGCCCTTTCCCACTGGCAGCTGTTCCAGCTTCTCTGCCTGTGGCCATGCTGACTCCAAGCTCCTCCACCAGCCTCTGCAGCTTCAGGTCATCTTTCCACTAGAACCCCAGGACTCCCCATCTGCAGTGCCCACGGACCAGCAGGGTCACAGGAGGAGCAACACGAGCCGCAATGCCATTAAAAGCCATTGGGCTGGGAGGGAACAAAGCAAATAGAGCTGGTGGCACACAGAGTGGGCTAGTGGGGAAAAGACAACCTTTCTGCACAGCTGTGAGGGGCCCAGGTTTAATCACCCATCTCTGCACTTCCAGATCCCGTGTACACATGGCAGAAGCCACATCTGAGCAGCTTGCCCCAAAATCACAATTCAGACAAGACTGAGGTGGGGAGCAGCTGCCCCAGTCCTACAGCCCCAAGAAGGTCTCCATACTCCTGCCTGGCTGCCCCTCACCTGCCACCAACAGAGAAGTCGGATATGGCATAGTAGTACGACTGCAGCACCTTGGGGTCCTTGAAGATGTCGTCCCCAAATGTGTTGAGCCGGTTCAAGGAGATGAGCAGGTCAGTGACTGTCACCCACTCCTGCAGGGGACATGGGGAAGGCCCCTTGGTGGAGAGGTCTGGGCCACCAGCTCCCACCCCAACTGGGACACATCCTGCACCTTTTCAAGCAGGAATGCAGCACATCACCAGCGCTTTTAACCCAGGTGGGTGTAATAATGCCCTTGATCCCAAGGGTCCATACCCCACCCCCCCTCCCGCTCTGGTGATACCTGCAGCGCAGGGCTTCCATCAAAATTGTAGGCGCTGGGCCGTCCCTCCAGGGTGGAGAAGGCCACATTGCCCCCGCTCAGCGGGGAGATGTCACTGAACTCGTCGCTGCAGAAGGCCACCTGCTCGTCCTCGCCCGGCCGCAGGTACTGCCGCGGCCGCTTCCCGTAGGTCTTCTGGCAGGATGCGCTGTAGAACTGGAAGGGCACCCAGGGCCCCTCGGTGTGGCTGCGCTTGTAGATGGCGAAGCTCTCGGGGCGGCTGGTGTGGAACTTCAGCCGCACGTAGGTGATCTCGTAGGCTTTGCCTGGGGACAGACCCACCATGCTGTGATCCTCTGCCTGCCACCTGATGGGCACCAGAGCCTGAATTATCCCAGCAGCATCCTGTGGCACCCACCACAGCTATAAACAGAGAAATCACCACCCAGCTGTCCTTAACCACCTCCTCCTTGGTGCAGCCCAAACCTTGTCCAGATCCAAACTGGCTCTCACCCCAATGCAGTGCCCACCCCTTGTGTGGGTACACTGGGTGGGTTGCATGGGTGAGGAGCAGTTCCAAATCCAGGCTCTATCCAGCAGCTGTGGGGCAGAGTTAGGCACACAGCACTGAGAGCAGCCCCAGGGCAGTGGTGCTGCAGGGGTGGAGAGTTGGAAAGGGTCAAGGCCAATCCCGTCCCAGGGAGCTGCATGCCAGGACCTGGCCTCACTTCCATCTTTGCTGGGCTGAAGACAAAGAGAGGCCACCAATCCCTGGGGCATCCAGCGAGCTCTGAAAGAGCTTGAAAGAATTAGCAGAAAGGAAAAGAGAAAACACCAAAGTGAACATCAGACCCACTTAATTTCCAGAGATGAAGGACCAGCTCAAAGCCCGGATTGCTCCATAACAGCACCACTCCTGACAGCACAAAACAATTAGCTGCAAGGTTTTGGCTTTATTTGAAAAGATAATGAGTTGGGAATGTTAGAGGGGTTATTCCGGGACTAGCAAAACAAGCCTTTAATTGGGCCCATATGAATACTGTCGCGTATGTGCTGCGACTTTGCTGCGGGGGAGCCGAGGCAGCCGGCTACCAGCGCTGGGAAAAGCAGCTGCATCCCATCAGGGATGCGGGAAGTGCCCGGCAGAGTGCCTGGAGAGGGGAACTGACCCACTCCCAGCCCACCCGGAGGTGATGAGGGCCAAGAAGGAGCTGCAGCTGGGCTGTCCCACCCTCAGCTTGTGCCTCTCCCTTCCCTCTGGGACCGCTCCGGGCTGGTGACAGCGGGAGTGCCCCTGTCCTGCACCCCGAGCAGGGGGGGACGCCTGGCAGGCGCCGGTTCCCAGACAGCGCGGTCCCAAGGGGGATGTCTACCAAAACAGCGAGGTCGGGGCCGTCACCTCCCGGAGCAGTTTCCTCTGGGAGAGGAAGGGAACGCGGTGCTGTGTCAATAAACCGCCCCTGCCCCAAGCGGCCCCGCGCGAGGGGAGGGGACGGCCAGGCTGGGGGAGCCCCATTTCGGTGCCCCCAGCTAGGATGGAGGAGATTCGCTTTTCTGAGGAATTGTTATGAAGGAGCGTGTGCTTTTCCCAGACATGCTTTTTAATCAGCCAATTTTTCCTCAAGAAAAAAAAAAGATGCAGAAAATAACCCAGGCTGGTTGTCTCCTCTTTGCTGCTCAGGTGTGACATGTCCTAAAGCAAGATGTGCTGCAGGGCAGTGATGCTGGGAAGGGTGCACAGGCAGGACCAGGACCCCTGGATGCTCTCCCAGCTGTGCTGTCACCTAAACAAAATGTGCACCTGCCTCCCCCAGAGCCCAAACTGCAGCTTCTGCTGCTCTGAGGCTCCAAGAAGAGGATTTTGGAGAGGAGAAAACGAGTATGTGGGACAGTCATGTCACCTACATGTCCTGTCGTCTCTAGCCCTGCCAAACCTCAGCTCCGGGCTCTCATCCCACAGGAAAATCCGAGTCAGAGTCACAGACACAGATACTGCCTGATCTAGACACTCCAAAATGAGCCATTGGCATTCAGATTGCTTCCTGAGGAGCCCTGCTGCCTGTTGCCTTTGCAAGCCGCGGATATTTTGGGTTCCTTCCTGACGTCTGACAGAGCAAATGCAAGAGCTGTGGACACTTGGGATAATCGACCAGCTGCAAGCCCAATGCACCATAACAGCATGGCTGGAACCTCACGGGGAGGAGAGATTTAAAGGAGCATAATCTAATTAACGCCAATCAACAACACAGGTAAACACGGGTCTTGTCCAAGTCATCCCATGTCTTATTTAATAAGCTCCCCAGGTAACCACGCTGGAGAACACACAAGAGGTGTGACTGAGCAAGACAGGCTGGAGGGACACACTACATGGGTTGAAACACCCAATTACTCGGTGGAGCTCCAGAGCAAGGACTCAGCCCAGGCCGCATTCTGGGAGACTGCGGGGGCCAGTTGGGCTTTTCCTGCTTAACCCAAGTGAAAGCATTGGGGCAGCAATAAAAAAGTCTGTGGCTGGGACAAGAACAGGGCCCAGCAACTGTGGGAAAGGTCAGACAATGATGTGCCAAGCACCAGAATGGTACTTTTTAGCATGGCAAGATATAGGAGCCATGCAGGAAGAAGGGTACAACTGCAGGGGATGCTCCAGCTCACGAAGGGCTATAGGGAGAGGCTGGAGGATGAGCTCGGTGCAATGCTATAGCCTTGGCTCTGTTAACAGAGACAGACACAGCAGGACGGCCACAGGGACTGGATTCCACAGAAACCCGAGTGTGGGGTCCAAGAGGGACCACAGAGGAGCCAGGGAAGAGCTGGAATAAGGACAGAGACTGGGAAGGAAGCCGCGGGGCTTGCAGAGCCCGCACATGTCGCTGTGCCGAGCTGGGACTGGTGGCCACAAAGTTGCCCGGCGGCAGCTGGCTCAGCCACACAGGCTGCATTCGGGTGGTCTGTGCCCCGGGTCACACACGAACGGATTCGGGACAATCTGAAAGCCCGAGTTAGGTGGACAACAGGCCGGCAAATCCTCCCTGTCAGGGCTGGCAGGAGCAGGGAGTGAGGATGGCAGGCTCCTCCGGCACCGCTCCTCCGTGCCCGGCGGGGAGCCCAGCCCCAGCCCGGGGACAGGACCAGATGTCCGCCCGCTCGCAGGGGGCTGGGAAAGCAGCGACCTCCACCCAGCCGGGCAGCTCCCGCGTCACTGCCGGGGCAGGCACGGACCCTCCACCGTCACCCCGACCCCGCTGGGTCCCACCAGCACGGCTCCGTGCCACACCGACACTCGGCTGTCCCCTCACCAGCTCCAGCCGCAGCCCCTCCACTACCCGCCTTCGGCATGCAGATGGCAGGAGACTGCAGAGAATGAAGATTTTACAGCGCTGGCCAACAGCCAGCAGAGTTTAGATGGCAGGAAAATGTTATAAAACCTTTTTAAAATGCCAGGCATGCCCCTTGGGTTTAAATACCCTCCAAGTGGGCGGCTTGCACAGTATTTAAAACACAGAGGGTCGGATGCCAGTTGGGGAAACCTACTGGGGGTTGTACGATGTGTCTGGAGCTCTGCACGCTGAAACATCCCAGGCACCCTGAGCAACGCACCGGGGTGAAACAGGAGGGGCTTGGCACCCATGGTAGTCACCCTCCCCGGGCAAGGCTCTCCCCAGGGTAGGAACCATCTGCCTCCTGCTCTGCAGGCTTCCAAAATCAGTAAAAAGCAGCCTGGGGTGAAGGGGAGAGCAGGCACTCCGGGCATGGCTGCCTGGGAAGCACAGGCAGGCACAGCTTCTGGCATCCTGGGGCTGATGGACAGGGCAGACCCTCCCCGAGTGCTTTCAGGGCTTTGCAGAGGGCAGCTCCCTCCATACACCCCCTAAAAAGCCCTGGGGAGGATCCTGTCCTTAATCCAGCACTGGCAGCAAGAGCTACAGGATTCAGGAGCATCCACCCCCATCTCTGCACCCTGATCTCGATGCACCCACAGCCGGTGCCCTCCACCGACCCCGCCAGGGCTCCTGCTGGTACTTACCCAGGTGCAGGGTGATGTTGACAGAGTTGGGGTACTGGATGCCAAAGGCCATGGACTGGCTCTGCCACCAGGTGCTCTCCTCCTGGCTGTGGAAGTCGGTGAGGAAGGAGGCGTTGTGGTGGCGCCGGGGGTCGCTGGCGTCGCAGCGGTGGCACAGGGCGCTGGCGTGGTGGGTGCCCATGTGCAGGCAATAGTCCTCCGGGGGCGACCCGCACGTGTTGGTGGCCCGGGCGGCCCGGCCGAAGGCGGCGTTCTCGAAGACGGGCATGCAGCGCCGGGGCTGCCCCCGGGGGTCCCAGCAGGGGGACGAGCCCCCCGCCCCCAGCCCCAGCCCCAGCAGGGCCAGCAGGCAGAGCCCGGGAGGCCGTGCCATGCCGGAGCTCTCCTGGCTGGACTCTGAGCCTCCTCTGGACGGCAGGGCGGCAGCAGGCGGGACGGGATGGGGTGGGATGGGACGGGACGGGTCCCTGTACCCGGCACCTCCTCTCGCTCCGAGGTCCATCTTGTGGAAGCTGCTGGGAATGTCGGAATATTCGTACGTGAGCCAGAGCTGTGGAGTTCGGGATCCCCGCAGGCCATCCCAGTCGCCAGGCCGTGGGGATAGGACCATCCAGTGCTCCATCTCCAAAGCATCTCCTTTACTTTGTGGATTGGGGATTTGCATGTTCAGCTGCGTGGATGTAGCTGAGCTCCTCCATTTCTCAGCCCTGGGAATGAGCTTGTGGTGGGGAACATACCTCACGTAAGGCTTTTTCCTTAAATTGATGGGGGCCACCACTTTTCTTGCAGCCCCAAAATGAAGAGGGGATTAGGGAAAGGCTTTGAAAGGATTCGGCACCCTCTTCTCCCCCACACTGACTTATGGGGCATTGATTGCCCTCCCACTCACACCAACCTGCCTGGGTTGTGGGTCTGTGACACCCCCAGTGCCTCCACACCAGCACCCTCGTGTGGGGGTCCCATCCCTGCCTGTTGCCGGGAGCCAGCCCAGTCGCCTGGACCCAAGCGAGGGCACATTCCTGTGGAGGCATCTCCATGGGGTGGCAAAACCACATCACCACCAGACCTCATTAGCAGCTCTCAGCTAATGCTAATTATAGTCGTTCTCAGGGAAATCCCTCTGGGGACCACAGCACCCTCCAGATTTGGCCCATGGGGGCAGAACGGCGACAGCAAACAGGGAGAGAGGCAGCCTGGCACGGTGCCATGCCCCTGGGCAAACCCTGACCCCACAGGACTCTGCAAAAGCGGGATGCACAGGGGAACTCTGCCCCTAACCCCCACACCGCTTCACTGAGCTGCCCACGGGGGCCCTGGAAACTTAGTTCTCATTTATAATTTAAGCTCCCTTCCTCCCCTTCCCTTCTACTCTTATTTATTTTATTCTCCTTCCCTGTACACACTGCGGGAGAAAGCACTAGAGGGGAGCTGTGAATCAGAATCCTGGGCAGCGGCTCCCGCAGCAGCGCCGTTTCAAAGCCCCATTATCATATATTGACCCAGGCTCTGACAGCCAGAGCCAGCTCCGCTGGGAAGGGTGAATTTCCCAGCATTGAGGAGCTGTGCAGCAGCTGCCTGGGAGTAGGCGGCCAGTGGCAAACCCACTGTCAGCCTCCAGGGAGATAGAGAAGGGTTTTCAGCTCAATAATTGCCCCACGTGTTTCCACCACCAGTTTTAAGGGGATTTGCATCCTGCAGAGATGAGGTTTTCCAGGTGTTTTGCTTTCGTCTTGGTACTGAGGCTGTAAGCTCTGGGCAGGAGATAGAATCATAAAATACTCTGAGTTGGAAGGGACCCAAAAGGATCGTTGAGCCCAACCCTTAAGTGAATGACCCATATGGGGATTGAACCTGTGACCCTGGTACTATTAGCACCAAATCTTTTGTGTCATGGGTTTGCCTCCTCCTCCTTGGGATGTAACACACATCCATGAGATGATTTCCCTGCCCCTGTTGCAGAGGGGTCCACGTTAGAGAGTGATGAGACCACACAGCCAGGGCTCAGGATGCAAAGCTGATGAGTATCCCAATCTCACCTCCTCCTCCAGCACAGCCCACTGAGCATGGGGGGATGGCCCACAGGGCCAGAGCTTGATGGGAATTGGTGGTGACGCTGCTGTGCTCAGCAGTGGAGATGCTGCAGCTGGAGCATGAACTGCACATTCCCAGCCGGTTCCAGCTGTATCCCACACTGGATGAGCCCCTCATCAGGCTCCTGCTTGGTGGTGGGCAGTAATACTGGCTGCAGAGAGAATTGACAACTGAATGATTGGGGGGGGTTGCCTGTATTTGAGTACAGATGTTGAATTAGCCCAAGGAGCTGCCCTACACTTGCTGTACAATTTCCACTGGCACAACAAAGCCCAACCTCACCTGGAGTCCTCTGTACCTGGAGAGACTTCACCCACTGCTCCAGGTCTTTGGTCCAAGCACTTTGGGGATGTAGTGACCAAGGCTGTGTGACGACACCAACCTGTCCAGGAGCCACCTTCTGGCCCAACACAGACCTGGAACCCCACAAGGGTTAAAAGCTGTGGAGGCGGAGAGGAGAAAATTTTCTTCTGATTTGCTTAATGAACGTTAATTAAGAAGACAGAAGATAGCAGATTCCTTCAGGGTAGAGATGAAAGGCCCGTTAATTAAATCTGGAGAGCGAAGAACAGGGCCGACTGATCCTCCTCCTGATCAGACCTGACAAGGCAGGCGCGGGGCAGGAGCGAGGTGTGCTGGATCCCACAGCCCCTCATGTTCCACAGCCCAGCTCCAGGCTGGCAGCTCGGCCAGGTTTTGACAGGGTGCGTGGGACTGGGTGCCACTTACCTGCCTCCAGCACCCATGAGGCTGAGGGTGGCCCCATCCATCCCCTGGAACTGGGGTGAGAGCTGGGTCACTGCCCCTAGCTCCACTGGGGTGGAGCTGGGGTGGTACTGTGAGATGGGCAGCCCTTAGTTTCCAGCAGCACCTTCTCCAGAAGGGATGAGCTGACCTTGCTGGAGAAAGGGGAAGACAGGATGGCCAGCTCCACCCTGAGGAAGAAGAGGAGAAGGAGGTTTGGTCACCCACAGCTTGGTGGTTTGCTCCAGGTCCCACCACCGACAGGAGCTGGCCACAGGTTAAATGGGAGAGGGTCAGAAAGGCACTGACCACCACCTTGTGCCATGGAGGGACAAGCCTCTGGGATGGACACCTGCCTGTGTTTCAGCACACACGCTGCCTCACCTTCCTGGAGCGGGCAGCTCCTACCACCAGTGATTTGCCAAAAATGGCTTTTCTGCCTGGAGCTGAGACCTGGAGGCTGTGGCACAGGAACAGGATTCTGCTGGCAGCCTGCTGCCTCCGTGCTCTCCTCCAGCTTTCAGCACAGGCTTATTTTTAAAAGCAGAGCAGTTGAGCATCCCAAATCACAGCCCAAAACCACAGCAGCCCTACCTGACCCTCCCTGACACTGTAGCCCGTTCCCTCTCCCACCCCATCCCTCACCCTGGGACTGGGGCAGGGGTTGCAGGCAGGTTGAGCTGCAGGATGCCAGGAGCATTTCAATGAGCACAGACAACGCTCTGCTGCTCTCCTGGCACGCACAGCCCTGTGAGGGGGGACAGCCGGGGTGATGGGGTGCTCTTTGTCAAAAACAGCAGCCCCTTGGGCACAGAGGAGGAAAGGGCAGCTGCCAGCACACCCCCCAACTCTGGTGACCACAGGGTGAAGACCCCACCTTCAGAGCAGCGGAAAACTGCACACGCAGTGTAAATGATGGCTGGAGCATCTCTCGTGTGCACTGGCTTATTTTGTAAACCTGAACTTTGCAAAATGTCACAAAATGGAGAAACGAGAGGCCTGGGATGAGTAAATCTCTATTAGAAATTCCCTGGGATGGCAGCAGTCATGTTCTCACTCGATGATGGCACATTACAGCCCAGCCCGGCTCGGGGAGCGGGGTCATGCGTGGCGCTGATTGCGGAAAGTATTTAATTAACACTGCTGTAAATACGGTGCTAGCGGTGGCAGGCAGACCACGGTGCTGCTGAGCTGCGGAAGTTTTGCCGAGGCAGATGGGAGAAGATGAGGGAGGGCAGAGAAAATCCAGCAGATTTTGCTCCCTGTTTTGCCACAGCACTTGGGGGGCTTCAAGGCGTGAGGGGAAGATGGGACAGTGACACTGTCAGGATGTGCCCTGAGCAAGAAGGCTTCACCATCAGTGCCCAGACGAGTGGGGAAGCCCCATAACAGGGAAAGCTCTCCCAAAGCAAATGTTGGGCCACACATCACCGTCCTCTTCCCTGATGCACAAATGGTCTAAAGTCACCTTTTCAGAGATAATCGTCCCCAAATTCTCTCAATACCTGGCAGACAGTGAAAATAGGAACATCTCAGCTTCACTCGTGCATGACCAGAAGCTCATCATCTCACTGATGAGCTGAACAACACCAGATCTGACCCAGCTCAAGGACACAGGGTGACAGCCAAGCCATCACCGTCCCCAGGACACACATTTCACCCATCCCATGGGACTCAGGAGGTCGGGGACCACAACAGGAGGAAGCACCAGGTCAGAGCAGGACCAGCCAGTTTCAGGCACAGCCAAAAAGGACCTTTCCTCGCCTGAGCTCATCAGCAGCTTAATGACACTGGCTAAAAAGCTTCAGAGTCCCTAATCGCTCATCATATTATGGCTGCTCACAAGTGAGGCCAACCAGTACCAACCTCCTTGAAGCCTTTCTAATTAAAGAGCAGAGGCTTAGGCTCTCCCAGCCCAAAAGCAGCATCTCAGATAAAACCAGCAGCCTCCTGCCAGCCCTGCTCCCCTTGATAAACCCCTTTAATGGGCTTGTCAGCATCACCTGAGGCCACCCCATTGGCTAACGAGGCACATGTGTCTGTCTGCCCTCCCCCCTGCCTCCGTGCTGTGGGTGGGGAGATGTCCATCCATCCATCCATCCATCCATCCATCCATCCATCCATCCATCCATCCATCCATCCATCTATCCATCTCCAAGGTGGCAGGAGCCATGGGATGTTCCTGCCATGGCTGCCCCTAATCCTCTGCTGGATCCCTGGACATGTCCCCTGTGTACCCCATCCACGAGGTGTCCGGATTTCCCCTTCTCCAGGAGGGTGGGTGACAGCTGAGCAGCAGCAGATGCCACCAGATGGTCACCACAATGAGACACCCGGCTAAACCGGTAACTGGGAGGACACTGGAGCCCCTCATTTGCTAAGTGACTCCTGTACTGGTCCCAAGGGGAGTGAGCTCGGGATGCTGGATGGTGGCACTGAGCTGCTGCCCACAAAGCCTCAAGCAGTGGGACGCCTGCACTGGCACTGTCACAACGGTTTGTGGCCACAGTCACAGCCCTGAGAGTGGCTGAGCACTCACATCTCATCCCAGTGATGGGTTCTCAGGGGCTTTGGAAGACCAGGCTCACAAAGCACTTAAGCACTTTTTGAGCCTCCTTTCCCAAAGCCCCCCAGAGCCCATCGCTGTGATGAGCGGTGAGTGCTCAGCCCCTCTGCCGGGGGCTGCCTCCCCCCTCCCTCCCGCCCCCATCAGTCGGAGATGCCCCAATACACTCTGTGACAGATAAGAAGTTGTTGTGATACCTTTGGCTTTAAAGTAGGAGAAATGACTCCTCTGTAACGTGATCTACCGTGTCTTTATATTCCCAAGCGTGTCTCCCTGGATCGGGGCTGGGGCTCTGATTTAATATTCTCATGGAAATAGTGCCCTCATCCAATTACCACGGGGATTTCAGTGCAGGCAGCAGCTGAGCCGCCGGTAGCCCCCAGCATGGGAATGAGCCCCACGGGCGACCAGGCCCCGGGTGACCTCACTGGGGTTACCCCAGAAGTGCTGCAGGGGGACCCAAGTTAATTTGGCACCCCCAGAGAGCGGCTGTGGCAAGGACTGGGTTAGACTGGGAAGCACTGGTGGGAACTGGGAGAGCAAAGGAACGGCGAAGCCTCGCTCCAGGCGGCGGCAGAGAGCTCTGTGGGAAACATCCCTGGAGATTTCCACTTACCACGGGAATAAAATCCTTCTGTTTCGAACTGGAGTGCCTGCTGCTCCACATCCCCCTCCAGCCACGAAGGCTGGATGCTCCCTGGTAATCCTGCATCATTTATTTTCATTGGCTGACAGAAAAAAGTGCAGTCAGAAAAGCGATGTTAGCTATGCTGGCTGGCATAGAAAATGTTGCTTTAATTGTATTTTATTTGGCAATAAGAAAAGAGAAGCAAGAACAAACCCTCCAGATATTCCCTCTCTCCCCCCATTTAAAATTTCAATTTGGTAATTTTATGACAATGTTTCTGATAAAACCCAACAAAGCACATTAAAGTGAGAGAAGTGATTTATCCTTTTCAGTGGCACATGATCTTTGGACACATTTCCCAGTCTATATATATTAAGACAGTTGGAAAAAAAAAAACCCAAACAAACTTGTTTGCTTCTTTTCCCTGTCAACTGTTATTTTTCAACCATAAACCCCACTATTTTTTCCAACCCTTGCTTCCTGCTTTCTGATCTCTAAAGGGAAAACCAGGGAAGGATTGTACAGCCCATCTGAAAAATCCGTCATGGAGCAACCCCACTTCCTTCAGCCCAGGCCTGGCCATCACACCATGTCCTGCTGTGATTTTACACTTTCAAGGCCATTTTCCTTGAAAATTTCCCTTCCATCCTATTCCCAAAGAAACTATGTCATTGATTTGCTGTTGAAATTGGAGGGAGAGCTTGGCTCGAGCTCTGCCTCTCCTGGTGCCAATGCCAGCTGGGAGCTGCATGGGCTGGCCACGATTTGGGGGTTCCCTGACCTTTTCCTGGCATCTCCACGAGTCAGGAGGATAAAACCTTCAAAGCTAATGTGACATTTAGAAACCAAACCATCAATACATAAACCTGAGGGTTTCTCTGTGCCGCCTGGAATCAAACACTCTGAGTCTTGGCCAACCAGCCCGGCTCGGTTCTCCCACCCAGCTGAGCATCCTGAGCTTCCTTCCAGCATCCTGCAGATTTATTTGCTGCATAAATCCCTGCTCCCACCCAGTGTGGCAGCCACGCCTTCAAAGCACCGGGTGTTCCACATGGAGTGTGGGGGGCTTGGGAAGGGGTTAATGGGTGGGCAGAGGCAGCGCTGGGGAGTTGCTAGGAAACTTGGGGCTTTGGGATGCTGGATGTGATGCTCAGCCAATGGAGGAGTCCTCTGAGGAGTAAATCTGCTAATTTGGGCGTCATTGACTGCCAGGGCTAGGGGTGGATGTGGGTGCTGAGCAGAGCTGACCCCGACCCCCTCCTCCCAGCCCCACAGTGATGCTTTCCCATCCTGCTCCTGTGGTTTCAATTAAGGCACTGAATTAATCTCTCGCAATAAACTCAGCTGCTATTGTAGTTTGCTTTGGGATTCATCACCACTTTTGCAACAAATACAGCAATTAAACAGAGCGGTCTTGGTAGCTCAGGAGGGAAAGCTGGGTTCCCCCAGGCTGGTGTTTGGGATTGGGGTACCCAGGCCCCCCCCGGGGTTAGTTTTCACCAGCCCAAAGCCCTTTCTGGGGGCTGCTGAGAGCGAGGGAGCTGGAGGAGGCACCACTGCCCCCCCTCACCTGCATATGCTCCTCCAGATGGCCCAGGCTGCTGCTCTCCATGTGGGAAAAGGTTTTAAATTAAAATCTTCCCTGTGTTTTTTGGCGAGTTTTGGCTGGGTTTCTTTCCCCTCACTTTCCAGCTCTCCGGCCCATTTGCCATCATTAAGTGTAGATGGAGTGCCAGTACGGTGGAGCTGGGTGGCTGGGTGGGCACAGGGGGGTCTCCAGCCAGGGCCCAGACCCACAGAGGCAGGCGTGCACCCCACAATGAGCCCCTCTCAGGCTGGGGTCAGCCCTATCTCTCCACAGCCCTCCTTGGCTGTCAGGAAATGGAATTGTTCGTCTCTGGAGAACCCTGCTGACCACCCCCAACCAGCCCCTCTCCCCCCTGTCATCATCCCCTGCCCTCCCAAAAGGGCAGGAGAGCTCCTTCAGAAGCCCAGCACTCTGGATTTCCATCCCAGTGGGATCTGATGTGGCTCTGCTCCAAACCAGTGCCTTTTCCCACCCATCAGCTGCTCATGGTGATGCCCTCACCAAGTGTATAGCCCCTGGTTTTGGTGGGATGGGATGGGATGGGATGGGATGGGATGGGGAGGCATGCAACCTTCCTTCTATCCACAAGCCTGGCAGAGGAGCAAGACCCACATCGGGGCAGGATCCGGCCTCTCCAGGGACTCTGGGGTGCCAACTTTTCACAGAAGCACTGGATTACAGCACATCAGCTCCAATCAATACTTTGCCGTGGCAGAAAGCAAAGGGAAAAGAGGAACAAAAAGAGGTTTCTCATTTGTGGGGGATTTGGGGCTTTTGTTGTGTTTGGAGGGAGGAGGAAAACAAAGCTTGAGAAAGGGCTGGGAAGGAAGGGCTGGGGATGGGGACAGAGCAGCCCCCACCCGTCTGGGACACTGCTGTAGGGTGGGACTCTCTGAAACACTCGGGGTGCCAAGGAGAGCACATGGGCATGGAGTGAGGATGGGATGGGTACAGGGTGGGCATGGGGTGATCCAGTGGCACAGAGAGTTTGATTCTTTCCTCCCCAGACCATGTCACCTGCAGCAAAGCCCTCCTGGCTCTGGCCCCCCAAGAGGGGCAAAAGGTGGAGGAAAGGATTTGGCAGAGGAGAGAGAGGAGAAAAGGTGCTCAGCCTCTGGTCTGGTCCCGCTGAGACCCTCACAAAGTACAAGCAGGCTTGGAGATGCTCTTGACAAAACAGGGGTGTTAAAGGAGGGGTTTTGGAAACCCAGGTATCTTGCAGGGAGAAGAGCAGAAGTGATGCCCCAGGAGCTGCTGCCACTGACCCCGTGCTGGCTGCAGCCCAAGACCTCTTTGTGGGTGGTTTGTCTCATTGTCTGAGCCATCGATTCCTCCCGCGGAAGAAAAAGGCCGTGACACAGCGAACGGTGTCCTGCCGTGTCACTCAGTGATGGACAGAGCACTCAGCCCTCGGGAGAGAAGCTCCTTCCCCGGCAGCCAAAACGGCCTTTCCTGCTGAACGAGGGGAGCCTGCACAGGGCACTGCTGGGAACAGGAGCTGGGGACACCGTGGGCTGCCCCGCTCCTATGCAGGGACCCCCCCAGCAGCCAAACTCGCAGCAGGGAGAGCACCCAGCGGGGACCTGGCAGCTTTTTGTCATTCCAGGTCAGCGGCCTGGTGAAGGACCAGCGAAGGACCATCCGGGCACCGCGGCGCTCTCCCCGCGGCTGCTTGGGATGAGGCTCACGCGTCTCCTCTGCATTCTGCGCTCTCGCCGGCGCGGGGACGAAGAGCTTTGAAGGAGCTGCCCTTTCATTATTAATATGATGATGATGTCTGACGCCGTGCGTGTGCAGCGACGGCTCTGCCTCCCGTGGCTCCCTGCCAAGGAAAGCACACGCTGTTCCTGGGGGAGGGCTCGGTGTCCCCCCCCAGCCTTTCCCCAGCCCCGGCACTGCTCCGTGTCTCGGACAGTCCTGCCCTGCACAGCCCCTCTCTGGGCTGGACCCACGGGACATCGGTGCTCTCACCAGCTCCGGCCCCTGGCACCCTGGGGATGCAGACCAAGTGTGGCTGAGCACAACAAAGAGGAGAAAGTGCCACCGGGCCCCGTCTTGTGGTATCCCGCTCTCTGGAGTGTCCTGTCCCCACGGCGGGCACAGAGATGACCCGAGCCCAGCCCCTGCCCGCCAGCCCCGCTGCAACTCTGCTCGCTGTCTTTGACCGACCACAACGTAGGAGACAGAGTCTGAAATGTTTAAAAAAGACTCGGTTTAGAGCTTGGGTCTGATCCTGTGTTGCTTCAGTCATTTTCTTCCCCCAGGCCAAGCCGGGACCCCGGGGCAGTGCGGGCAGAGCCGGCTTCGAGAGGGGAAACGCTGCCAGGAGCCGCAACTCCCAGCAGGACTCGCAGCCTCCCGGCATCCTCACATCAAACCTCTCTCCCGTTTTTGCCCTCGGGCCACAGCCTGAGACATGAATCATCCTCTCCGATGCCTATCGATCCGGGCTGGGCTGCTGACAGAACCCCCTCCTCACCCCCTCCCCCGCCAGCCCCCGGGAGGAAGGGTCCGTGCCCATCGGTGCCGAGCCGCCGCCGTGTGCCCAAGTCAGGGTGCACCCTGAGCACCCAGTCCCTCCCGACACAGCCTATGGAGCGGATCCAGGGCTGTGGGGCCGTGGGTCTCAGCTGGCCATGGACGCCCCTACCCATCACGTCCCCAGTTCCACAGCTACAGCCGGACCCTATGACAGGCAACAGGAGGTGACGCGGCTCGGCGTAAATCAGTGACGAGCCAGGCCAGTGTTCCCGCTGGCCCTTGGCCCTGCCAGGGCTCATCTCTCAAGCTCCCAAAACCATGGCCCCCTCCGCCAGGCAGGCGGCCTCCATCCCGCTCACCTCACTGCTTGGAGACCGGCAGCTGGGAACGGCACTGGGACCCGGGCGAGCCGCACCCTGCACCTGCACCCTCGCAGGCACCCGTGTCAGGGTGCAGTGGGGACACCCCACACACGGCAGGGCTGCGAGGGGCCAGCCCTGCTGGCACACCCCGGCCAGCAGGCTCCCAAGCATCCCCTCCTGCACCACCTCCATGATTCGGCTGTGGGTAATGTCAAGGTATGTTGGATTGCAAATTAACCGTCAGCCCGCTGCACGGTCCCGGCTCCATCTGCAGAAAATGAGTTGCTGGACTTGGAGAGTGTCCAGTTGTGCAGCTCGGCGTGCCTAACGCCCAGGGCTGACAAGCCACTGAATCACTCCTCCCCGCGCTGCCAGGCCACATGAAGCCAAGATGCATTTCTTTTTAATGATAAGTTTTTATTGTTTGGAGTTCGGCTTAAACAGCTTCCCGGGAGGCAGCGCCTCCTGCTTCCAGCACGGCCGAGTGGAGCGGGGAGCCGAGCCCGGCTGGTGTGGGCGCACCGAGCACCAGTGGCACGAGTTGGCCAGTCTCAGCTGTAAAGGGAAGTCCTTGAAAACCGTCCATGGGGAAGGAGCTGGGCTGCCAGCCACGAGCATCGCACGGTAAATCCACACAAAACATCTCTGCAGCCAAAGGCAGGATTTGCACCTGGCCAGGAGACAACACACACACACCCCCCACACCACACACACACGGGTACCGACTGCTTGAGGCAACGCCTGCGCTTCCCTCCCCGCCCCAGACAGCTCTTTGGGAATATTTGCCAGCCCAGCACGCATCCAGCTCTTCCAAAAATAGGGTGTGTGTCCTGGAGAGAAGCTGCTTGGACCCCTCGTCCCCCACATATACCACCTGCCACCCCTGTGCCACACCTGCCCCCACAGGGAGGCAGCCCCCACCCCAGTGAGGCTGCATGGGAGCTGCTGGGAGGTCCTGACTGGGGCTGAGCTCCAGGGAACAGAGACCCAGGGGGATTTGGAGGCGCCACTGTGCCGCCTGCCCAGGGGACAGCCTCATGCTGTAGGACAAGGGGCTGCAGGGCTGCCCAGGAGGTTTCCCAGCGGATTCTTAGCATGGAGAGAGAGCTCAGCCTCCCCCCAGCCGGATTGAAGCAGCGCTGAGCCATCGCTGCTCTCACGATGCTCCTCTGAACCTCTCAGCAACGCTCCTGCCCGCAGGTCAGACAAGTGGCAAATAAAAGATTTACGGGAGGTGCGGCAAAGCTATGGGAAGGAAAACCACATCCACACGGGAGTGGCGGCACATCAGGCCGGGAGGGAGCCCTGGCACGCAGGGCTTTGGGCTGGGAACACCGGGGTTTGGGAATCGCTGTGACCCTGGAGGGGGTGGGGGGCGGCTGCTGCCTCCCCCCGCCAGACCAGCTTCCCACAGTGCGCTGGGCTTTGCTCAGAGCCTCCCAGCACTTTGGCTACCCTTGGGCACAAAGGTTTGGGGGGGTGGCAATGCCAATGCCAACCCCCCACCCCCGCCCAGCACCCTGCCCATCCCTGCCCACCGATGGGACTGAGCCCCACCAGCTCGGGGTGTTCCACGGGAGGATGTAGGGGCGTATCTTTGGAAAGGGGGTGAGCGGGTTCCGGGGCCATTCCCCCCTCTCCCCCCGGTCCCCTGTAGCACCCCCGATCCCGCTCGTACCAGCCCCCGCCTTACCTGCTGCCGCTCCTCCAGCTGTGCTGCCACATCTGGGCAGCTGCGGAGCCCGGGGCTGGAGGGGGGTCCGGGTCCGGGTCCGGAATGATTGGGGCGGCCGGGGGGCCGCGGGCGGTGCTGGGGGGGGCGGGGAGATCCCCCGGGGCATCACCGGGCGGGGTGCCCGAAGAGGGACCGAGGGAGCCCCGGGGGGGATCGGGGCGGGCAGGGAGGGAAGATCCACCCCCGTGTCCGTGCCCGTGTCCTCCCTCCCTCCTCTTCCTCCCTCCCTCCTCCTCCTCCTCCTCCTCCTCCTCCGCCGCCGCCGCCGCCGCCGCCCGTCCTCTGCCGCGGCCAGCCGGGCAGCGCGGGCGGGCCGGGGGCTGCGCCGCCGGGGAGGAGGTTTGGGGGGGTCTGGGGGGGTCCGGGCACTTACTTAGGCTGGAAGTTGGCGGCGCGATGGGGAACGAGCGTTGGAAAACCGTGGGAGGAGCCTCGCAACTTGAGGATGGGCAGCAGGAGAAATCACAGGTACGGGGCGGGGGGCGGCGGGGGCCAGGGGGGGTCAGCCAGCCCGGGGGTCTCAGCGACCCCCCAGCGTCCCCAGCGAGCTTTTCTCCCGGCGCACCCCAGCGTGGCGAGCTGCACCCCAGTCCCCCCCGTGCGAAGCCCCCCGGGCTGCACCTCCTCACTCCCTCCAATCAATGTGTTTATTAACCTGGAGCCAGGGCTCCCTCCCAGCCCCGGGGCTGCCCCGGCCGGGCAGCGGGCGATGCTCCGGGGCTGCCACACGCCTCTGCTGAACCGCTACATGCTCTGAACTGCTTAAATAACCCTTTAAAAGGGATTTGGCATCTCAGCTCCGCGCCGCAGCCAGAGTCATCCCTCCCGGTTCGGGGGCTCCGGGCCGCCCGACCCGCTCTTAACCTCCAGGAGCCCCGCTGGTTTTTGGGGGGAGGCCGGCGCTGCGGCGGGGTGCGGTGGAGCGGCGGCAGAGCCTGAGGTGACACGCGGGGGATCCGGCACGTGCCGGAGGCTGTTTGCACATCCCGCTGCACGTGTGCCAGCTCCGCCAGCCCGGCGTGGCCGGCCACCAGCCACCGAGCACGGCCGAGCAGGTAGGGAGTCCGGGAAGCCCAGCATGGTTCGGCTTGGAAGGGACGTTAAAGATCACCCAGTTCCAACCCCCCTGCCATGGGCAGGGACACCTTCCACTAGACCAGGTTGCTCAAATCCCCATCCAGCCTGGCTTTGGACACTTCTAGGGATAGGCACAGGCATGGCTGCACGCTGAGTGCAGGCAGGGTGGGAAGAAGGAGCGCGGAGTATGGGCAAACGTGTCTGGGAAGAGCTGGAGGACAGCGAATCTCCGGCGAGCCTGTGAGTGGAGGGAAGGAGCCAAGAGCTGGCAGTGCTGCCCTTCCTCGGCACCCAGGAGCTGGGCAAGGATGGGGGGAGCAGACTTGAGACACGCTCCACCCCAGGTCTGCCACTTCCCTGTCCCCTGACACCCGCAGCAAGGCGAGAAAGGGGCTTCTGCCTGACTTCTTCCTTCTGCACACCCTTCCCTGCGCCCTCATCTCCCCGGACAGCCCCTCCATGCCGAGTAGCTTGCGCGCCTCGCTGGAGAGGGGCTGCGCACCCCGGGAGACTTCTGAGCCCCCGAGAGAGAAACCACCCTGCCCTCCTCTCCCTGGCAGAGCTGCCTCCCTGTGCGCAGCCCCTGCCCGCAGGGATTCGAGCAGCGCCATCCGTTTGGAGCTGCCATCCCCGGCTTTGTGCCCCCCGCGGCCCCGAGGGTGAGCCGGGCAGGATGGATCCAGCCCCACCACCCGTGCGGGGCTGGACAACCCAGCGCGGGGCTTGATGGTTCAGGGTGGGTTGCAAAGGATGTACAGAGTTTGCCGTGCAGCCGGAGCTGCGATCCCAGCTCCCGCAAGCTCCGGTGCAATCCCATCGCAGCCCGCCCGCATGCTCACCCACAGAGCCGGCTCCAGCGCGCTCGCCATCCTTCCCTTCTCCTCTCCTCTTCCCGATCCGCAGAGTGTGGCGTGCCGTGGGAGCGGTCGCAGGCAGGCTCTGGGTGACGGAGGGAGAGTAGGAAAAGGGGAGCGGGATTCAGTTCACCTGCTCCGTGCCCGCGGGGAGCCGGCGGAGCGCGGCGCTGGGCTCCGGGAGGGCGGCCGGGACACAGCCCGGGCCCAGGGCGAGGGGACGGGGGCTGCAGCCCTGCGCCAGGCGGAGCAGCAGGGCGGGATGGGCAGGGAGGGTCGAGAGGGACGGAGCAGTGGAGAAAAATGATGCAAAATGAGCTGCTCTGCTCGGGCAGCTCTGGATGAGCGATAGGTTCGGGATGAGGGACTGACCCTTGCTGCCCTGGGGCGCCTTTAGCGCTGGGTGGACCCCGGCAGGAAGGTGGGGGTACCTGGACTGAAGTTTGCACCAGCAGCTGAGCCTGGACAATGCAAACCACAGTGTCCACTTGCCTCGGAAGCAGGACATAGGTTCTGGTTCTGGTTCGTACCTGGCTGAGGGCACAGCCCAGAGGGAGAGCAGCCAGGCTGCTGGACTGCTGCCTGCCGTCCCACAGCAGCGCTTGTCTGGTGAGCTGGGGAGGAGCAGGGATTTTGGCAGGAGCAAATGGGACCTCCTCATCTTAGAGCATCTCCCAGGGCAAAGCTCAGCCTCTCCTGCCACCACTCTCCATCCATGCCCTCCAGGGACCGGCCACAACCGGGTGCTCAGGGGACAAGCCAGCTTTTGTCGTTCCCTTCCCACAGGCTGCACGTGCTGGAGCTGCTTGTCTCCATCTCCAGCGCTGGCTGAGTAGGCTGATGCTTTGAGGGGCCTGATGGGGTCCAGAGCTGCTCATGAAATGTGGCTGGGTCACCAAGGACCCAGCCCCCATGGGTGACCAAGCATAGATCTACTGCCTGTGCCAGTGCAGAGCACGGGGAGCCCAGCTCAGCTTTGCACTGAGGACACAACCATCCCTCAGATCCTGCCTGGGGCTCCCTCCCAGGCTCCAGAGCAGGTTTGCAAGTGAAGATCTGCTCATCCCAAGCACCACTCAGTCTCACAGCTTCTGGTCTCCTTAGGAAGGAGTGATTTGAAGATACTGGGACCTCCAGCCCAATGGATGTCCCCAGGAGAACATCAGTAACCAGGGAAGGGGGATGTCCTATAGCTGTCCAAAAGTCTTGGCGAGAATTCCAAGGCCATGGAACAGACAGCAGGAACCCTAGGGATCATGAGAGCTGTGGTCATGGTGAGGCAGGAGCGTGTGGCAGGGGAATCTGCAGGGTCCCATGCCAGCAGCTGGGAATGCTGCTGCAGTGTTGCTGTGCTGGAGGGGCTTGGGGGGACCCCCACTCCAGTTTAGAGTGTTACTGGTGCCACTGGCTGAGTTTCCCTCCTCTCCCCACTGCAGGTTGCCAGGTAACACAACCTGCCAGCAAAATGCGTGGGACTCATGAAGCTGCCGCCACTTAGGATCTTGCAGTTGCAAGCAGAGGGGATCATTTTGGAAGGGGATTGGCCCCCAATTCCTGTTGCCGGTGGGAAGGCAGTGGTTCTGGGGCTTGAAGGCTGGAAAACAGCTGGATACAGCTTCCAGTGTGGTGGTACATCCGGGCAGAGCTGCGAGATTTTGGTGTGTTACAGCCCAGTTGGGATTTGTGTGGCTGTGGGAAGCAGAACATCATCTGTTCATGGCTCTGCTCTGGGAACTCTTACTGCTCAGAGGGAACCCTTGGCCTTTGCAGCCCATCCATGTGCCCCTCAAGATGGGGAAGGCAGCAGTGTTGGGAGCAGCAGCAGCAGGATGGGAGGGCACAAAGTCCTGGAGATGAGGGTGCTGTCACAGCCAGGACCACCACAGGGACATGGTCCCTGCTCAACCTGTAGATCCCAAACCACCTGACAGTGGTCTTTGGTCAGCAGCCACCCCTCCTGTCACTTCCGTGCTTGCAGGCTGCTGAGTGGCCCAGCTGAGCCCAGGTCCTGGGTGTCCACACAAGGATCTCAGCAATGAGCATCTCCCACCCCTGTCTGCCACCATCCTGCTGCTCCTGGGTGTCCCCTGTGCCCCCAAGCCAGGGCTCCATATCTACACACACCAGACAAACTCCTCAGCCCCTTGCTTGCCCTAAACTTCCCTTATTGCCTTTGACATCTCCTTTTAATGTGCACCGAGGGGCTGAGCCTGGGCCACTCTCCTCACAGAGATCCCTGCAGGTGGGTTCCCATTCAGTGCTGCAGCCTCACTCCTGCAGAGTGGGGGAGTGGGCGAGAAACCTGGGGCATACCCTGGGGCTGGTGGTGCATCCTTGGCCCCCCAGCCAGCCCCGCTGCCGCTGGGGTCACCTTAATGCAAATGATTGCGTGAGCGTGAATGGAATGAAGGGTGCTTGAAGGAAGGTGTCACTCCAGATAGATGTGCACGGGAGGGGACAGGGCCTGGGAAATCTTTGCAGATGCAGCAATTTTCCCCTCGTTTCTGGGGAAAGTAGTCTTTGTCTCTCTGAATCTGCAGTTTGCTGCCAGCCCTGCAATTCCTTGTGACAGCCGTGGCCAGGGTCAGGGGAAAATCACAGCCTCTGTCCTGCAGGTGTAATGAGGAGGGGAGGTGGAAGGGGACTGGGAGCTGACGGGATCAGGTGGCAGCTGACTCGCTCTGCACTGCCTGCGCTGGCACTTCAGGCTTTGCAGGTGAAAAAGGCTCTTGGTGGGCATGGAGCAGCTCCCACGGGCTGAGCCAATGGGTCTGAACAGCAGCAGAGCTGCCAGAGGGGCTGGGGGGGTCAGAGACCTTTTCCACAGCAACTCCTCCTTGCTGGGAGGCTCTGGGACTGATCCAAAGGCTCTGGGAGCAACTCTGCCCCCCTCCAGCAGGAAATGAGGTGACAAGGGGGATGGAGATATGTGGCCTGCCATAGCTGGGAGATGCCACGTGGAGAGCAGGTCCCCACGATGCTCAGGGCAACGTGACCCCAGCACTGACCCACAGCCTCCCTTTGTTGCTTTCCCTGCGGTCCCTGCTGTGAGGGACACGAGGTGTTTTCCCCTTTTCTCCCCATATTTGTGCTCAAGGCAGCAGGGAGCCCCACACGCATCTCCCGGGGAGCCAGGGCTGCTCCAGCCAAGGATCACTGCCGTAAATAAAACATGCCAGCGGGAGCCGGCGGCTGCTGTGCCTTCGTTCTCGTTATTATTTCATACCCCACTCCCAGGTGGGTTTAGCTGCTCTGCTCACTCGGTGTTCGCCTGTGGCCTCCACATCCCTGGCAGAGCCTCAGAGCTCCCTGGGGTCCCCACCCTCCCTCCTCTGCCCCAACGTCATTGCCGGACCCCCCAAAGCCCGTGCGGGTTTGACCCTACCTCTGGGATGAAGGGGCGCAGGATGTGTCTGTCCAGAGGGGTGCTGATGGTGTGTCTGTGTCTCTGCCTACAGAGGATGAGCTGTGGGTACATCCTGTGCACCGTCCTGCTGTCGGTGGCCGTCCTCCTGGCGGTGACAGTCACGGGGGCCATCCTCTTCATGAACCACTACCACACGCCCGTCACCGAGTCGCCCCCCGTGATCAGCACCAACCCCGAGGAAGCCAACGCGCTGGTGACCATCGAGAAAGCCGACAGCTCCCGCATCAACATCTTCATCGACCCCAACTGCCCCAGCGCTGCCGGCACGCTGGGCCGCATGGAGGGGCTGCAGACCTCCCTGCTGCGCGCCATCACCGACCACGATGCCGAGGCCAAGGCCACCAAGAGCCAGCAGAAGGCTCTGCTGGTCACAGTGGCAGACGAGGTGGCCAAGCTGCTGACCCACGCCGTGCAGCTGCGCGCCGACTGCGACGGCCTCAAGAAGGGGCACAGCGCCATGGGGCAGGAGCTCAGCGCCCTGCAGGGAGAGCAGGGCAGGCTCATCCAGGTGAGCCGGGGCTGGCAGTGCCAGGCAGGGCTCCCTGGGGATAGAAAACCCTGTCCCAATGTCCCCGGGAGTATGGCTGCTTGCAGCTCCTGCCCACAGTATCCAGGGGAGAGCTCCAGGAGAAGGAGCTGAGGTTGAAGGCAGGTGCTTGGGAATTGGAAGTCGGGAAATGTCTCCCTGCCAAGCCACTCCAGTGCCAGTGAGCATGGTGTGCAGCCTCCCACGCTGGGGCCTCCCAGATACAGGTCGAGTTTGAGGGCTCCAGTCAGAGCCAAGCACAGCACAGAACCTTCTCAAGGGCAGTTCATGCAGCAGTCAGCCCCCCCTTTTCACAGTCCCCAAAATTTCCCAGCCAGTGAGCTGTGTTGAAAGCTTACCTGAGTATGCCAGGGGTCTGCCAGGTGTTGCAGCAAGATCCAGGCATGGCTGGATGCTCCACTACCTCCTGGTACTCAGCTGCCTCTGTCCAGAGCTGCTTGTTTCTCGGTGCTTCACTTCGCTCCTCATCCTCCTGCCGTGCCACGGCCACCCCGTGTCACTCTCCCAGCCTGGGTCACCTCAGGGGACGATGAAGAGCTGGCAGCTGCCTCAGGACACGGCTATTCCTGCCGCCTCCGTCATCCTGTCCTTTGCCGAGAGATGCTCTTTATCCCATGGGGTGGCAGCACCAATGCACCCAGGTTTGGGGATTTCTCCTCCCTGGTGGCAATAGGTGCTTACCTGGACCCTGGCCCCTGCCAAAAAGCAACAGAGATGTTTTATGGGATCTGCTGTGGATTTATGCCCCCACCAGCCCTTACCCTGGCATTGCTGAGCGGTGGGAGCAGGCAGAGTGGTCAAGGGGCTGGGATGTAGAAGGGATTTACCAATTTAGCCACAATTCTGTGCCCCTCCATGTGTCACACAGCTGCTCTCGGAGAGCCAGACCAACATGGCTCGGCTGGTGAGCTCCGTCAGTGACGTTCTGGACACGCTGCAGAAGGAGCGTGGCGGGGCCCGGCCCCGGCTCAAGGCTGACCTGCAGCGAGCGCCGGCCAGGGGAGCGCGGCCCCGGGGCTGCTCCAACGGTGAGCCTGCATCCCTGCCAGTCCCTGGGAAGAGGGATGTGCCTGCAGCTGCCGTGGGAGGGAGAAAACCACCCAGGGATGGGGCAAACCATCCTGGAGAAGGGATTTAATACAGTTCAGGGGCTGGCAAGGAGGTGGAGAAGGAGGGAGATGGGAAAGTGTGTTCTGGAAGGGGAGGTTCTCACTGTGCAGCCCCCAGATGTCCATAAACCAGAACAAAAGCCCCTTCACACCCCTGCAAACCCATCTGCTCCCAACAGAGCATAGCAGGGGCACATGCAGAGCAAGGAGCCACTGTTCACCTCCATCAGGTGTGGAGGGTGGCCCTGCACGGGCTCAGCATAAACAGTCACATTCCTCAGCATTGGGTTGAGATGCAGCTGAGTGAGTCTGTCCTGGAGCTGGGAGCATGTGCCCACAGCCTCCCTGGGCATCGACTCTCCCTTGTCCCTGTCTGGGCCCCATCTTGCCCTTGCCATCACCACGGACATGGGGTCAGTCCCTACCAGCTCCTGGGGGGTCCCCATGGTGGCTACGTCCCCCTGGGCACTGCTGGCCCTGAGCGTCAGAGGAGAAGAGAGGGAAAGAGCAAAGCACCAAGCTGCCAACTAGAGCTGGTAGCAAGGTTGAGAGCCTGGGAGAAATGGCAAGACATTAAATTAGATCATTAATTAACCAGCTTTCCCCTCGTCCCACCCCATCCCAATGCCACGCTGCAGGCTCCCGGCCCCGAGACTGCTTTGACATCTATGCGAGTGGACAGCAAGAGGATGGGATTTACTCCATCTTCCCCACACACTATCCCGACGGCTTCCAGGTCTACTGTGACATGACGACGGACGGGGGCGGCTGGACGGTGAGCTGCCACCATGCTGGGGACACTGGGTGATGCCACCGCCAGCCACGGGCTGACCCTGCGCCAGGGCACTGGGGGTGGGAGATGTCACTTCTGACACGTGGATGTGTCATCAGGACGGGCAATAAATGTCAAGGGGGCCTGACTGTGCACCCAGAGCTTCCCAGCGGCACCACCAGAGCCCTGAGCTGAGGCCAGTCCCTGCCCTGGACTGGGGAGCTTGGCTGGAGCTGGAGGGAGGTTTCAGGCAGGGAGTTGGATGCCACCACTGGAATTTTTCCTTCTCAGCAGGACTGGGGCATGGTTGGGGCACAGTGTGGCTGTGGCTGTGCCATGGGGCATGTGGCTGTGCTTTGCCCCATCCTCATGGACCCAGTGAGCTGGTGCTGGGGCTCAGGGCAGACCCCAAACCTGGCACGTTTGGCCTCATCTAAGGCTGGGGTGCCCGGGGCACCTCGGATGCTGCGCTGATTCACTCCCTGTCCGATTCACTTTGCCACGGCAGCTGCACTGGCCCTGTAATCACAGTAATGGGGGCAGGGAGCAGGGGGATGGGGGGACATGGCACTGCCAGCCCCAAGCCTGGAGCCCCCCATTGCCCCAGGCACCACTTGGGTGCGAGCAGCCTCTCTGCCCTGGAGGACATCGCTCGGTGGGCCAGTAGGACAGAGAGGGGGTCCCAGGAGGTGGTGGGGTCTCAGCAGGAGGGGTGGGCAGGCAGCCTCTGCCCTGAGGACACGCTGCATGAGCCGAGCTGGACAGCACCCCTCCAGCTGGGTGCTCTAGGAAACAAATCCCCACGATCTGATTCCCCTAAGCAGCTTTGAGCAGCACCAGGAGGGAGCTTAGCCCCCCTGCCCTCAGGCACTGATGAGCCTTCGACCTCCCAGAGCCCACCCCGGGCTGGAGGAACCTGTGGTGTCTGGGTCTTACCAGCAGCTCCAGTGGGGAAACTGAGGCACAGCACAGCCCCGGGACCTCAGCTCTTGGGGGCTCACAGAGGGAAAAGGGGGGACGCTTCTGGCTCCTCGGGGTGCGGAGGGTCCTTGCAAACCCCGTGCGCAGTCTGCACAGCCTCCACCAGCCCCAGCCATGCCTGAAGAGCAGCCCAAGGTGATTAGCGAGACACTCAGAGGCTTATTTAAAGCTGCTGCAGGCGGGAGGGGTCGGGCTGGGCTGGGCAGGGGGCACAGCGAGTGATTCTAAGCCCGGCGGCACCGGGGGGTCTGGGCATGGAGTGGCACAAACACCTCGGCTCAGCCGTGCCTTGATGAGGCAAGGAGCCAAACCAGGGGCTGAATCCCAGTGGTGCAGAAGACAGCCAGAGCAGGGTTGAGGGTGCACACCCCAGGCTCCTGTTTCTTGGGGCTGCTCTGCAGTAGAGGGTCTCAAACGTGCCTCCAGCCCCTTGGGTGCAGGGATTGTCTCAGCCATCTCCCAGGGGCCGGGGGTGTGGGGATCTGGCTGATCCAGGCTCCAGGTAAGCCATGGCACGGCTGGGTGCCGTGGTGCAGAGCCTGGGAAATTCCCCTTCCTTTCCTTTCCCTTCCCTTCCCTTCCCTTCCCTCCTCTCCTCCTCTCCTCCTCTCCTCCTCCTCTCCTCTTCCTCCTCCTCCTCCTCTCCGGAGCGATTACTCCTGACATTTGGGCTTATTTGCATGTGGGTGGGTGGGTGGACGCGATGGCAGCAGCTGAATCAATTTTGACTCGGGAGCTTGGGAGCTGCTGAGCTCAGCTTTAGCCTGCCTGGACAGCTCAGAGGCCACGGGGAGTGGGGCAGGGGGAAGAGCACAGCACCTCACTGTCCCCATGGCATGATCCACAGAGGCAGGGTCCTGGTTGCTCCCTGTCCCCGTCCTTGGGAAGGCTGAGCAAGGCACAGCTGGTTTGTGCCCCCTCAGTCCTGCCCACCAGCAGCAGGGCCCCGATTGCAGCTGGTGGGGATGTGGATCTGGGTCAGTGCCCACCGGTGCTGATAGGAGCATCCAAATCCTGTGCCCAGCACTGACTGTGATTGCAGTGACTGCCCTGGGACTGCCCAGCCCAGCTCCCCCCTTGACACTCACCCCTGGCACTTTATTAGTAATAACGGGATGACAGAGGTATGGAGAGGCTCAGCATCCCAGGAGGCCTCAAAAAGTTGCCTTTTCAGGTGATGTTGTCTTCAGAATGTCTTTGCAAATGCCCCACACTCCTCCCAGTGCCCCTGAGCCTCCATTACTGCTCATCTGGGGCGAAATCCCCTGGGATCAGCATCTCAGTTCCATAAGCAACGGTGCTCTGTGTGCCTCAGCATCATTTCCACACACAGCACGTATTGGGAAATGGTGGGAAAGCTGAAGGATGCAGAAGAAAAGGCTGTGCCAGCAGGACGAGGGCTGTGGTAATATTAAGTGACAGCTTCCAGCTTCAGGGGCACCTGCTGTGCTGGGACACTGGTGGGGAGAGCTTCACCAGCCTGGTCGTCCCCCAGTGGAGAGGGCCTGGAGAGGGATGGGGGCTGAGCAGACACCGGTGCACTGACACTGGGCTGGGGTAAACCGAAGGCAGGGGGTGAGAGGAGCCTGGAGAAACACGTGCTGTTTCCAGAGGATGTGGTTTATGTGTCACCACAAACGGGGACGAGACAATTGTGCTGGCAGGGCCAGGCAGGAGCAGTTCCTGGGATGGGCAGTGCTGCCAGCTGTGGTGCTCACAGGCTGTCCCACAGGATCAGCACTTCCTGGAGACTGGCTCTTCTCCCTGGCTGAGCCCAAAGATGGTCTCCCTGCTGTGACAGGGCTCAGAGGACACCTTGGGGACAGGGCTGTGGGATCTGCACCATGGATGCCAAAACTGGACCAGGAGCCACTGCAGTGATGGTGAAGTGATGGCTGAGCATGTCCCCAGCTGGGGAGTTTCAAGCCCACCAGGAGTTTGGTGGAGCTGAGGGAGAGGAGGCTGCCAGTGCCATGGCAGGTGCTCCCGATTTTCTCTGCTTTTAACCCATTTTTCTGGGCTGGCAGCTTTGTAGGAGCCTGTCCCTTCACCATGGGCACAACTGGAGGAGGCAGAGAATGAGGGAGATAAATATTTCAGCCTTGCCCTTAAAGAAGGGAGGGAAATCCTTTTTGCTTAAGAGGGAGTGATGCATATTTGATGAGGAGGAAAAAAGCAGCGAGGCAGGGCTGGGAGCACGATGAGCCTGTGGGTCACCCCAGCCTTCCCAGCATCCTGGTGCAGGGGGTGAGCAGGAGGCTCCCACATCCCTGCCTGCATGTGGTGGGTGCACAAAAGAAGCACGGAAGGGACTGTGCATGGGAGATGATGAGGATGGAGCAGAAGACTCAGGAGGACACAGAACCTCCAGCACTCACCAGGTTTCAGCAACCAGCCTGGTTTCAACCCCCTTGGGGCTGAGCCTGGTGGGCAGTGCGGCACCAAGGGCTCCTCCAGGGTGATTCCTGAGCTGTGTCAAGGCTCAGCCAACGGGGCCCTGTCCCTCATGCTTCCCTGGGCACCACTCAGGCAATTGGCCTATTTACAACCGTGGGCCAAAGCCGATTAAGAGAGAGCGCTGCTGCTGCGTCCACCGCCTTCCCCACACAGCAGTGCCGGAGCCGACGCTGGCCAGGGAAAATCAGCTTCAGGCTCCTGTCCAGCCACACCGTCCCCCTTTCCCAGCAAGCCTGAAGAAAGCCCCTTTAAAAGGGCTTAACCACAGCTTCTCAAGTGCTCAGCACAGGGATAAAAATTAAGGCTCTAATTCTAGAAGGTAAGTACAGCAGGATCAGAGCCGTGCCATGCCGAGGAGTGTGTCGGAGCCTCAGCCAGCACACGCAGCCCCAAAAATGCCCATCTGGGGAGGGGCAAACTAGTGAGAGGTTCACAAGGTCCTTCTGCTTCACACGCCAGGATGAAACCCGGCATGTGCAGGAGAGCAGGAGCAGCCAGGGGGAGCAAAGCATGGTGGCTTCCCAGCTGTCTTCGGGGCTCATCCGCATTCCCCAGTCCTGGGATGCTGGAAGCTCAGCTCGGCAGCGCAGCCGAGCTCTGAAGATGGGGTCCTCTGGCCCCTGGGCTGCCAGAGCATGGGATGGCTCCGAGTGTCCCAGCTGTCCTCACCACGGCCTCGGGAGTGTGGAGATCGGTGGGAGTGGGGCGGGCTTGCTCAGCCAACTTTAATGCAATTAATCCAGGGCTGGAGGCTTAATTAAGTTCAAATGGTCGGGCATGAAGCAGCATTTCCTGGATCGTTGTCAATAAATCAAACCAAAACTATGGATAAAAGGGGATGAAAGTCACAGAGCACACACGCCGATGAGCAGATGGGAGAGGAAAAGGGAAAGGCTCCGAGCAGAAAAGCTGCGCTGAGCCCCGGGATCTGGCTGGGATCTGGGGACTCTGCAGGGCTTGGGGCGGTCAGTGCCCCACAGTTAATTTCTCTGGGAGACTAATGAGGCTGTCACAGAGATGATGCTTTATGATGGGGTGCCTGCCCAGGAGAGCAAGGAGATCCAGGAGGAAGAAATCAGCTGCTGGGTTCTTACACAGTCCTGAGCAGCCACTGCTGGCAGCGGAGCTCCAGCCTGGGGGTCTGCCGTCCGTGTCTCTGCTCCCATGTGCGGTAGCAGAGCCGGGCTGTTTAGAGGCAGGTGCAGGGTGTCCACCACGCCAGGGACACCCAACGACTTCCCAAGGAGCTGCAGGTTCCCTGAGCTCTACTCACATTTCCAGACAGGATCCGCTGAAGGATCGGTTTTATCTGAACCGACTCACCCACCCCTGGGAGCCGGCAGGCAATGATCCAGCATTTCCCCGGGGACCTCTCCCCAGCATCCCTGAGTAATCACTGAGCCGACAGGGTTTAATTTGTGCCTGTGTCTAATTAGGCGGTGGCAGGGGGAGGTGGGCAGCACGGTGGGGAGCAGAGGTACCTGCCTGGGGTACGCAGGCTGGGAGCAGCCCCACAACTTTTTGTTTGGTCTTTTTGTCTCCCCAGGTGTTTCAGCGGCGGGAGGATGGCTCTGTGAACTTTTTCCGTGGCTGGGAAGCCTACAGGGACGGCTTCGGGAAGCTGACAGGAGAGCACTGGTTAGGTGTGTGGGGTTGGCTGTGCTCGATCCGGGGCAGGCTGGCAAAGTCTGGGCTCCCCTGCGGAGGTCTGGGGTTTCCTTTGTGATGGAAGGGACACTGAGACCCCCCTGGACAGCACCCATGTCCTGGGAGTCACGGGCTGGGCAGACACAGAGGGGATGGGGTGGCTGCAGAGGGCAAGGAAGCCATGGGGCTGTTTGCCCCCGAGCTGAGCACGTCCACAGAGCGAGGGGTGGAAAGTGCGAACTGCTCCCTGTCCCACCCGGCACCCCCTCCCCGGGGACTCCTGGCCACCCCATCCCCACGGGGTCCCCACACTCATCCCTTTCCCTCTGCCAGGGCTGAAGAGGATCCATCTGCTGACGGTTCAGGGCAGCTACGAGCTCCGCATTGACCTGGAGGACTTTGACAATGGCACCGCCTTCGCCCACTACGGCAGCTTCGGGGTGGGGCTCTTCTCCGTCGACCCCGAGGAGGACGGGTACCCCATCAGCATCGCTGACTACTCAGGGACAGCAGGTAGGGCAGCAGGATGGGGGGGCACACGTGGGCCCATGGGCAGGGGGAGCCCACAGCCATAAAACCCCTTTGCTGGGGTGCTCCAGTGTCCTCTGGCAGCAGCAGCGGCTGCATCCCTGCGGCCTCAGGGAGCTGCAGGCACGAGCAGGGCTGCGGTTGGGCATCTGCTGGAGGAGCCCTGTTGGAGGAGCCTCACTGGGGTACTCAGGGAAGTCCCATGGGGCAGGGACCTAGTCCAAGGGCAGGAAGTGCCCATCAGGACTCCTTTTCCCTGGGACAGGTGACTCCTTCCTGAAGCACAACGGGATGAAGTTCACCACCAAGGACCTGGACAACGACCACTCGGAGAACAACTGCGCCGCTTTCTACCACGGCGCCTGGTGGTACCGCAACTGCCACACCTCCAACCTCAACGGGCAGTACCTCAAGGGCCACCACAGCTCCTACGCCGACGGCATCGAGTGGTCCTCCTGGACCGGCTGGCAGTATTCCCTCAAGTTCACCGAGATGAAGATCCGGCCCATCCGGGAGGAGAATTAGCTGATGGCATGAGCCCCCCGCACCGTGCCCAGTCCCCTGCCCTTCCCCACTGCCCTGCAGACCCATTCCCTCAGCTGCCATCCTCTCTGAAGGCTTGCCCACCTCTGAGGGGCCCCTAGGGAGCACCTGCTGCCAGCGAGGGTGACTTTAGCTCCTGGGCACCCACAGACATTGCCAGACCTTTGCTTCCCACTGCCACGGCTCCCCTGCAGCCAGAATGGGTGTCCTGGCCAGAGTGTGACCCACGGCCTGTGCTCATGGCTGGGGCAGAGAGGATGCAGGGAGGTGCCCAGCAGGGTCCTGCAAGGAAGGGAAGAGGCTGCCTGGAGGGAAGGAGGGAGGGATGCAGCAGCCCAGGGAGGCTGAGCACCTCTGGTCGCCTCTGCTCCAGGCACTGACACCAGGCAGTGGGCTTGCCAAGCTGGCAAGGGAATGGAGGCACTTGCCATGGGGAATCCCAGGTCCCCCAAACCCGCAGGACTGGAATGAGGCTGCTGCTCCACAGCTCCAGCTCCCCCAATGGTGCTACTGGTGATGGGGAGGGCTCAGCTGGGCCAGCCTGACTGTGCCAGTGATTCCCTCTCCGGACTGCGGGATGCTCTCCTCTACCCCTGCTAGAGCAACGCAGCTGGGGAGGGATGACCACCAGCTCATTAGTCCCTGTTGTCCCTGTCCTGACTCCTGGAGCCTCCCAGCAGGTCAGAACACCCCAAAGTGAGCCAGCACAGTGCTGCAAGGACGCACACCCAGAACCAAGCACGGCACAGAGCTGTTTTGGCAGTGCTGGGGAAACAGGGAGAACAACAAGGAAGAGGAGGAGGCGAGAAAGGCTCACTTCCCACCACAGCTCTGCCTGCATTTCACAGCCCTTCCCTCCCAACCAGACCCATTTGGATTCATGTTGAACTTTCGTCGTCCAAAAGCTGTGACCTTTCTCCAAACCCTTCAGGCAGCACAGCCACATCTCCCTGTGAGCCCCCTCAGCTCGCTGCTGGCCTGGGCACCTGCATTCCTCTTCACCCCGGCTGAGCCGCGGTGCTGGCTCGGCACCTGCAGATAACCAAAGCCTTTCATTTCCTCAAATCCCGTTAAGGTTTTGCAAAAAAGAAGCCCCGAGTGGGGCTTAGCATCTGCAGGGCCCTGATAACCAGGCGGCAGCACCAGCTGGCCCAAGCAGGAGCTGCTATGGGGTGCGGGACTGATGTCTCCTGCTGGCTCCCTGGAAGGACTCAAATGGGGGATTTTGTCCAAAAAAAAAAACGAGAACCAAATGTGAGCAGACTCTGAACAGGGAGGGAAGGGGACAGATGGAACCCTGCCACCCTTTACATCATTTTCTGCCTGTGCTACAGCAGAGCCCTGGCCCCAAGAAACACCATCGGACAGGCAGAAGGACTGAGGAGGGGAGGAAAACTCCCGCTGTCCCCATTTCCAGGGGGGCTTAAAGCATGGGGAGATCAAAGGCTCAGCTTCCCGACTGTGCCAGGTTTCTACTTCCCTCTGTGATTCTTCTTTTTTTTAAGCCTTCCCCAGCTTGGATCTTGTGCTGGACAAGCTCTCTCACCTACTGGGTGAGTCCCTGTCTGTCTGCCCTGACAGGGAAACAGGGACAAGTGATGCATTGGGATCACCACAGCTTTTTACTCTGCCAGAGAGATTTTTCAGAGCCCTCAGGTGAGGATGAGCTCTGAGTGAAGGCACCAGCTTTACCCACTCCATCCATGCTCGGAGTAGCTGGCCAGGCTGGCTTTCTGGAGCGATGGGAATTGGGGGAACTCAGCAGTGGCATTTCTCAGCACAACAGCAGGAGCTCTGACAGCTTCCAAGGAGCTTCCTGTGTTCCACTGGACCTCTCAGGAAAGGGTCCTGCCTGCACCCATCTTTACTTTGCGATCAGTTATTTTGGTGGATTAGCTGTAACTGGTTTTTCTGATGCTTTGGGCAGGAATGCACACGGAGCCATGTGCCGGGTGGGAAGGCTCATCCCCTCCCCAGACCCCTCTGTGGTGTTCTGCCGTGCCAGGGAGGGAACATTGTACGTTGGTTTGTTGGTAGCACACCCTTGTGTAACTGCCCGTGTCACCCGGGACCCCCAGAGACTTTGTTTTGACTTGCACGAGAGGTATTTGATCCATGCCAAGATGCAGGATTTCCCAGGATTATTCCCAAGAGCTCACACATTGCCCCATGGCCCCAAATTAGGTTAAACCCATCCGTGGTGACACCTCCCTGGAAAGGGGTGGGCAGGGGTGACCGGGGGTCTGGGATATGGCCATGAACCTTCCCAGAGAAGCCCTGGGCCAGGCTGTGGTGTGTAGCAGTGCTGTGAAGTCTAGGTTATGTGTGAGTGTGTCCAACGCTGTACATGTGGACTTTCTAAACTCCTTAATAAAAGGATCTCATCGTTACCCACCGTGTGACAGCCGTGCCCACGGCACAGCGCGGGGACACGGCCAGAGGGACCTGCTGTGGTGACAGCAAAGGGAGTGACAGCGGGTCACTGCAGCTCCTCGCTGCACTGGGTGATGGCTCCTTCCCCGTGCCAGGCTCATGGCATGGCATCCCTGGGAACTTGCCCACCACACTGAAACCGCTCTGCAAAACAAGAGCTGGGGAGACCCAGGGAGCAGAGGAGGCTTCTCAGGGCTCCAGCCCAAACCCAGGCCCTGCAGGACCTCGGGGTGGCCCTAGGGCTGGGACTGGGAGGGTGGCAGGTGTCTGTGCCAAGGGGACCTGCTCCCTGCTCCAGTGGACAGAGCACCGAGCGATGCCCCCAGGCCCTTCCAGCTGCCCCGGCTCCAGGCTGTTATTTTCCATTCAGTTTTACCTCCCCTCCACAGCATTAATCACCAAGGAGCAGGAATGAAGGGCCTGGAATGCTGCCTCTTTCCAGGCACCCCAGGCACCCTAAGGTGTGCTCAGGGGAGTTCAGGGATGCCATGGCCCCTCACCTGCCCCACGTCACAGCCTGGCAGGAGCCCCTTTCCTGACAGAGGGTGTCACATCCCACTCTGCCACAGCCCAGGACAGACCTGGAGGGGACAGAAAGGTGCATTGGGGACCATGTCCCAGCACTGGTGGCTGCATGCGTTGACCAGAGAGGGTGGGAGCACTTGGGCATGTCCATGTGGGGCCAGGCTCTGGGTGGGTTTGGGGGTGCAGGGGTCTCCAGTGGTGCCTATGCACCCATCACACACACTTATGTGTGGGACCCCCAACAGCCGCACACAAGGACACATCAGCCAGATGAGGGGGACACACTTGGGCCCCTAGACAAGACCCTCCCTCCCGGCAGCATCCCTGACAACTGCCAGGGACACAAGGCCAGCTCCTAGCTGCTCCTCCAAATGAGGCAGCAAACGAAGGCGGCGCGTTAATGAGTGGCGTTGCCGCACTCCCATTGTGGCAGCTCCACCAGCCCCTGCCCCCTCCATCCCCCTCTTCAGCCCCCTCCCCGAGGATCCCACCCTCTTCTCTCTGTGGCCACACGTCCAAGGGGTGACATGGCAATCAGCGCTGGTGACTATTTAATGGCCCAAGGTGGGCTGGCCACTCATCTGGACGCAGGGTGGACAGAGAGGTGCCAGGGCTGGCAGCACCAGCCAGTGCGGAGGAGCAGAGGTGAGTGACTGGTGACCGTGTGTCTGTCTGTCTGTCTGTCCCTGCTTTACACCCATGCCTCGATGGGCAGCACAGCCAGGAGGAGGCAAAGGCTGGTGGGAAGCAGCTGGGGACCCACCGGCACCCCCAGACCCCAGGACGGGACTCAGCAATTTGGCTCCACGACGGGCAAAGGGGTGCAAAAAGGAGAGAGCAGAACAGAGGCAAGGTGTGAAAAAGGTGGGGAGTGAAGCCCAAAGCGAAGCCTCCAGGCTCAGGGGTGTTGGGAAGGGCAGGCAGGGGCTTGAGTGCACCTGGGTCTGGTGCAGGAGAGAGAAACAGCCCCCTCAAGCCAGCATAGAGCAAACACCCTGGTCCCCAGCACCTGCAGCAGCTTTTAAGGCAATACCTCCAGATAATAGTAGTAGTAATAATAATAATAATAATAATAATACAACCCGTTTCCTCTTTCTGAGCCTTTGTGGGAGGAGGAAGGGAGGCAGAGCAGCCCTCCCCCTGCTGAAGGTCACCCCCGCCTGTGGCACTGCACGAGGCTCAGGACTTCACTCCCTTCTGCTCTGCTCAGACCCCTCTGCCAGGGCAGCTCCGAGCCCCATAAAGCAGAGGGATGTCGAGCACCTTCCTCTGCCCCTGCGTCACCCGGGCAGAACCCGCTCATGGGGACGATCAGGGCGATGCTCCCGCGGTGCCTCCAAGCGGAGCGGGCAGCTCCGGAGCCCATCGCCCTGCCCGGCTCTCAGCCCTCTCAGCCCCCAGCCCAGCGCTCGGCAGCGAACCAGCGGAGCAGCTGCAAGGCTGGAGCGTGTGAGCACGGACTTGCTGCCGATGTAGGGCAGCGGGGGTCCAGGAGGCAGGGGGGAGCTCAGGCCCCCAGCAGCCCCGCTGGTGCTGGGTGCTGGTGTGGAGGCTGCAGAAGGAGCAGTGGGTGCCTGGGGGGCTCTGGCAGGGGCGGCAGGGCTGGTTTGGGGGTGCCGCAGCAGGGATGGGGAACTGCCGAGGGCAGCCCGTGCTGCGGCCTCAGCCGCTGCCCGAGGATGTTCGGGGCTTCACTGACATTCCTTCCCCTTCCTGTGCTTCCCCCAGATGAGAGCACCCTACTCGCTGTCCTGCCTCTTCCTCCTGAGCCTGGGAGCCTGCTTCCCTCCCGGCGAGCGGTGGGAGCCGGGAGACCCCGGGGAAGGGGCTCTGCTCGGTCCCGGCTGGCAAACGGCGGCGGAGGGCCGGGGTCCCGGCTGGAGGGCAGGGGCAAAGCGGAGGCGAAGCGAGGAGCTGGGCGCGCTGCTGAGCATCGCCGGGGAGCTGCGGGGATACGGCACGGCAGGGGCCGGGCAGCGGCCGGGCAGGCGGGGGGACCCCGAGCTGCTGCCCGTCGGAGGGGAGAAGCGCAGCGGCACCCTGGGGAACCTGGCCGAGGAGATCAACGGCTACAACAGGAAAAAAGGGGGCTTCACCTTCCGCTTCGGGAGATGAGAGCTTGGACTCGATTCCCCACGTCCTGTGGGTCACCCCGTCCCGTCCCTCCCTTCCGTCTCACCTAGGTTTGCTCGGACAAAAGGATATCGGGGGGCTTTGCTGCTGGGGTTGCCTTGGGGAGGGGGGACGCTGCGTTTGCTCCACTCCCAGCTCTGCTCTAGATCTCCCATCCCTGTTCCCAACCGATGCAATGGAGGAAGACGAGGGTGCCTTAAAGAGAAATCACCAAATCCCTTCCCTGGTCACACACAGCTCTTGTTGGGGCACAGGGAAAGGGCCCAGTGCTGCAGGTCTCCAGTGCTGCAGAGCTGGCAGAGAGCAGGAATGGCACACGGGCATGGGCAGAGGAGGGTGGCACAACGGGATGGGCAGTAGGGCCGGGCAGCAAGGCTGGAGGGTTACAGCAGGATAGTCCTGGTGGTGACAGTCCCCAGGGAGTGCCTGTAGTCCAGGGCCAGCTGTCAGGGAGGAGAGGGTCCCTCAGAGCTCTCCACCGAGTGGCTGCTCTCCTGCCTATTAAGGAAAAGTCCCTCCAGCAGCAAATTCTGCTTAGTGTCAAATGCCTCTTACACGAGGCAGCTCCTGCCTGCAAAACCAGGGCAGAGCAGCGGGGTTCGAGAAAATCTTGTCCTTAACAACCCCTGGTGCGTGCACAGAAAGCTGCCCTGGCATCGCCAGTCCTGCCACAGCCCCACCTCCCTGCTCATGCCCCGAGCCCCAAACTCCTCATCCAGGTGAGACAGTGATGGCCAGCCTTCAACGTCCTTGTCACATCACCCTGGCTCCTGCCTGACAGCCTGGCCCTTCCTAATGCCTTCCTGGTCCCATTACCACCTATTCCCAGCTGTAGCTACTGCAGAACTTGAAGTAGGACTGACCTTCAGTAGTAGAACTTCAGAAGGACTGAAACAAGGACTTCTGCACCTACTGGGGCCACTGAGAGGTGCTCGGTGGGTGTCCAGTCACCAGTGGTGCAGCTTTGGGAATCATTAGCCCCAAAAGCCAGCACAGTCACAGTAGCACAGAAGAGCCCCACTGCCCAGCCGCTGCCTTCCCCTCCTTTGGGCAGATTTAGCTCTGCCAATGCCGGTTTTACTCTGTGCCTGCCAGAGGTACCAGCAGTTAGAGCTCTAACTACCTGCTGCAGGCACTAATGGCAACTTACACACTGAGCCACTGCTGGTATTTCATTGCAGGCACAAAAATGAGCCAGGAGATGATTCGCAAGCGCTAAATTGCACCCTCAAAAATCAGAGACCGTGGCAGGATTTGGTTGGGGGAGTAAAAAGATAAAAAAACCCCTTAAATCAGGCTGCAAGAGGTGCATTGTAATATCCATCAAGCAGACAGACCACTTAATGCAGTGCTGCGTGAGTTGTTCTGGCAGCAGGAGCAGCGACTGAGGCTGAACGGAGGAGCTGGGACCCAGGGGAAAACAGTTGTGGGGCAGCAGGTCCAGGGAGGAGCGATGGATGCACAGGACCAGGCTCATCAGAGCCGTGCAGAACGGGAGGGACTCCAGGTTTGCAGGGACACAGACAGTGGCAGGATTTGGCCCTCACACGAGGACGGCGCCGGCTGCGAAGGTGAGGAAGGGCATTTCGGGCCCCTGCATCCCTGCTGCCCTGACCGTCTCACACTGGGGAGCACAGCAGCGACCGACGGCACTCAGGGTGGCTGAGCCCACGCCAGCCCCCACCCCAGGCACCCCTGAACCCACCTGCATCCCTCTCAATTCCCGCCCCACCGAAGGCCCCCTGTTTGGATCGGGACGCAGGCGCCGCGCTCGCATCACACAGCGGAGATGGAGCTTTATAGATGTTTCTACAGCAACGGCTTCCCCCCACCCCCCTTTCTTTTGAGTGTTCAAACCATCAATAAACACGCACTGATCAATTTTACCCTGCGCTGGAGTCGGGGGGAGGGCTGGAAGGGAGGAAGGGGGAAGAGTTTTGGAGTAACTCTGGGTCAGTGAGGGCCGGTAAATCCCTGGCTTTGCTGTGATGGATCATTGCAGGGGAGAGTGGCACTGACTGCTGCAGAAAGGGAAAGGAAACCTGCTGGGCAATGCTGTGGCTGCGGGGATGCCTGGGCTCTTGCACTCAAGTCCGGGAGAGGAACAGGCTCAGAAGAGCCTCATAAAAGCACACACATAACGAGGCTTTGATTGATGTGCAATAACGTCGGTAGAACTCACTGAAAATTGGAGCACTTACCTGGCAGGTGGGACAGTTGGGCTCAGCCCCCACGCCTCAGGGCTCCTTGATGCCACCAGGGCAGTGCCATCACCCTCTGCACCCTCTGTCTGGAAAGGGGCTCCTGCCAGGCTGTGACGTGGGGCAGGTGAGGGGCCATGGCATCCCTGAACTCCCCTGAGCACACCTTAGGGTGCCTGGGGTGCCTGGGAAGAGGCAGCATTCCAGGCTCTTGATCCCTGCTCCTTGGTGATTAATAGTGGCGAGGGGAAGTAAAAGTGAATGGAAAATAACAGCCTGGAGCCTGGGGGTGTGTCTGGGAGGAAGGAGGGGGAACATGCCAAGAACCCCTGCACACTGGCCACGGTATCTGCCACCCAGCTCCCACAGGAAGCTACACCCCTTCCCAGTTCCTCTCCTCCTGAGGAAGGGAGCAGCTCCCGAGGGGACCCTGAACAGCTTTGAGAGGCAGAGAGCTCGCAACCCGACCTCACACCAACCCCTAAGGAACTGGATCAACCAGGCCCTGGATTCCTCTACATGCGGCCAGTGCACCGAGACAGCGGGAGCCGATGCAGACACTGCTATCACTGCTGGGACTCTCCACGAAACACCCCGCTAACCTTCCCTGCCCAGGCACAGCCCTCAGCCCTGCCCTGGCCTCTGCTCATCTGTTCCGCTCCCGTGGGCTGCCTCTCCCCTTTCCTCCCCCCGGGCAGACCTGCAGCACTACAAACACACACAACGGGAACAGCGAATCTCAGAAACCCAAAGGATGCTCTGCAGAAGAAGAGCCCGGTTTAATTGTGTCCAAGGGACTCATGAAGAGGCTCTGTGTATCATAACTGGGTCATGCAGGCTCCAGGAGCACAGGTGGGACCTTTACCAGCAGAATTGATAGTAGGACAAAGAAAGAACCCTCAACAGGGGGGCGATCGCTGGGAAAACATTCAGCATGGCCTGGTTTGCAGGTCAGCTTTCTGCTGAGCTGGATCTACCACTGAGCACTGAGCAGCACTGCCAGGCAGGACAGCTCTGAGCCCGGCCTCAATACTGAAATGACTGAGGGCTGTCCCTCACCCACAATGTTAGGAGCCCTGGCACAGCCAAGGCATCAGGACTGACCAGGAATCGATCCAGGAGCATCATTCTCAGCAGCCCACCCAGGCCAGGTCTCATCCTCAGCAAGGAGTGTGTCCCACTGTGCTGCCAGTCCCCTTTTAGATGCACAGGTGATGACAGGAGCCCTCTCCTCAGAGATGACACTGTGCTTAGGTGTATTTTCCTCTCTTTTCAATTGTGGAAGGATGAATGTGAGCCAAGGAAGAGGCTGTGGGCTGTCCCTGACCATCCCAGGTGACAGGCAGTGGTCTGGCACATCTGAACACACCACTGGCCCAGCCAGGCTGCCATGCCAGCCTGACCATAAAAACATGGGGTTTGTAAGAAGAGTGAGCATAAAACGCTGACCAAATTTTACACCTTGTGACAAACAACTTCTCAACAAAAGGCAAGATGACATTAAAGGAAAACGTAAAACAGTGAACATTGTAATTTCAACGACACAACCCAAAACAAAACCACAAACACAGCTATTTTTCCCTCAGAGCACTCTCACTTTCAAGCTCAATAGCCTTGAAAATTGGAGCAATCAAACTGCTAAATGCATCGATCTGTTAAATCAACTCCTACTGTACTCAGCTAAATTTAGCCTTTAATCCCCCGTCTCTTACTCCCAACACCACAGATCTGGGGGCTTTCCGCAGCCAGGTCAACCGGCCTCTGCCTTCCCACGACACCATGCACCAGCCCCTAAGCCAGCAGAGATGCAGATCATCAGGAGTGGTTGCACTTAGGGGCACGTTAAGCTTCTCCATCTTACCTCAGCCCACAGCTGCTCACCACATTGAAGTTTGGACACTGACCTTTGCCAGGGTGTTGGTCACCATCCCACCCAGACCTCGCAGTGCTGCGGCTCCGCTCCCTGCAGACCCCTTTGCTGTGCCTGCGCCTTGCCAAGTGCAGGCCATGAATGGTGTTTATACTCACCAGTGCACCCTCATGCTTCTCCTTCACCTTCTTCAGCCTCACCAAAAGCAGCCCAATGCAGTTGCTGTCACAGGAGGCCAGGGTTTCTCATGAGCATTGTTCCCCCAGCCCAGGAGCGAGCAGATCCCAGTGCCAGGCCCCAGACTGCACCATAGACTTACTGAGGGAATTAGAAATGGGAAGAACTGGGTTATAACCCTAAAACATCACTGTGGAATGGTGGGACCTCGGGCACACCACGCACTGTCACCCGCCGTTGTTTCCTTCTCATCCTTTCTTTAGTCTTTAGCATCTTCATTAATCAAGGCAGTGGCTCATTTTAGAGGCTGCTCAGTACCTGGAAACATCCCTCCTTCATAATTTAGAGCCTTCAGCCAGAAAGGCTGAAAGGAAACAGAAAATAAGAATGGGCAACCAGACATGAGGGAGGGAACTGTATGAGGAGAGAAACTCATGGGTCATTTCATAGCAGAGGAAGAGGTAAACACAACAGCAGCTGAATTGCAGAATACAAACCATTAACAGAGGAAAAGTTCCACCAAATCTCTTGATTTAAATCTCCTTGAAGACAACAGCAAAGTCTTTGATTCAAAAGAGGTGATGACACAGTCTTTACTCTGTGCATCTCTTTTCTCTTCTGACTTTTCAGAGCCAGATCAAAAGAACGTGGAAAAGGGCTGCTGGCCTGGCTCTGACCATCCCACTGGGCTGAACCCCCCGATCAGGGAACTCCTGGTTTTGGAGGCAAAGTCTAAGGGAAGTCAGCTGGGTTGGGAAAGTCTCACTAACAGACAAACACAAGTCTTCTTCAACATTGATTTATTTTTAAATATACTACGCAAGAGAGACTGGAATAAAAAACAAATCAAAAAAAATGGAAAATAGAGAAAGAGAGAAGAAAGAATTGAAGTCGTGTACAGAAACAATCTGTACTGGACTAAATTAAAGGGGAAACGACCCCCTTAAGTATCACAGAGATGAAGGACAGAGCTATTTACACACTGTAAAAAAGACAAGTCTACAAAAGTGTGTAATAACGAGATACAAATGCATAATATAGTGGCACAATATGTTATCAAAGTAAAAACAGTACCTCCAGGAAAGAGACAATTCAAGGGTTGGGTTTTTTCTTACGTTTTTAAAGGCAGCCTGTGGCAGAAGTGTGTATTTTCTTTTGAACATTTGTCACGTGTCATGTCATGGCTGTTTGTGAGGGCGAGAAGTGGCGTGAACACACACGAGTGAACTACTAGAAATCATATACAAAACAAACAGTTCCAAAGAGAACAGCATAAAATACAATTGAAGGCAATTAGTGTTTAAGATACACAAGAGGGGTCACAAGTTACAGGGGAACAGAAAATGGAAAATGTGTTTTTCTCATGTTTGGAACTGTTAAGAGGAGTTAAATTGCACTGTTAATAGCCCTAAACCTTGTTCTTTCACTATTGTCATGAGTCACAGTTAGTTCCCAGCATTAATTGGGAAGGTCACAAGACCTTGGCAAGGAAGGCCAGGAGTCTTGCTGTCAGCATGTTGTGGCAGTTTCCTTGGGAGATGCACCCCAGAGAAGTGTCTGCAGTCTTCACAGATCCTTTTTTGATGCTGGATGGAACCATGCTGGCATGAAGGTAGAAATGCTTTTAACCCAAGTACTGGCACTGGAGCTCCTCCCGGGGGGTTCCAGTGGCACAGAAAGGCAGGCACCACAACCCCTCAAAGCACAGGGCTCTGCAGGAGGGCTGAGGCCAGGCTCCATCTCCCTTCACAAAACAAAAAGTTGGAAATTCAACCGGAGACACAGCAGTTCCCACCCACTGTGATGTGCAGGCTCAGCCAGAACAGCTGCTGGAGGCACAGCTGTGTGCTCCAACAGAGCCCAACCCATCCCTTCCCACTGCCACCCTCCCAGCTGCCCAAGCTCTGCACCCCCACCCCAAACACCAGCCCCATCAGTGTCAGACATCACGAGAGTGCCACAGCACATCCTCCTCCAGGCCTTCTCCAGGCCTGTTCTGCTGCCGAGGGAGCTCTGCAAACAGGCTCCTGGGCTGTGACATCCAACACTGTGAGCCCAAGCAATCCACTGGAGCTGAAGAACATTGAGAAACTACTGAAAACACAGAAATGAAGGGTAGCAGGTGGAATCAGAGGAAGAATTTGGGCAATCATCACTTGTAGCATTCTGTCATTAAAAAAACCTTACATTAATAATTTTTCCCCCTTCCCTCCCAAGCACCAAATCTGTTGCGTTAGTGTCAGGCAAATGTCAGACTTGGGCCAGGGCCATGTGCTGGGCAAACTCTCCCAAGAAATACAGTGGGTATATTGCTATCCAAACACTCATCCTCATGTATAGGGGGGCAGAAGGAGGGGACAAAAAAGCAGTACAAAGTCCTCCTGAGGAGGATGGCATCTCAGTGTCCACCAGTCTGGCTTCAGTCTTAACGGTCTGTCCAGAACAATAAAATATTAATAAAAAGGCATGATGTGACATCAGCATTTAGACTCGTAGTCCACAAGGCAAGAACTCCACAGATAAGACGATTACAATTATATGAAACACAGGGAATCTGAGTTCAGAGGGTGGGAAATGCCTCCTGAACACAGCCCTGCCCTTGGGAGCTGGGGTGTCCATTCACAGTCTGTGTCCCTGGCACAGCCCTAACCTGAACGCCCTGCTCCTTTGTCAGTCCACACGTTACTCTCTCCACAGTCGGCTTTGGCCCATTACAATTGATTGATTCACTTGTTTTGTTTTTCAACCTGGTTTCTTGCTACCTCTGAACAATGTCGCTGATTTCTTTCACTGAGCTGAGCAGTTTGCTAAAGTCCTGGGTGGCCGCAGGGCCGCTGCCAGCGGTCGCTGGGCAGATCTGAAGCTCCCGTAGGTTGTTCTCCAGCTTATTGATGGCCTCCCGAAAGGCAAATTTATTCCTCATCTGCTGAATGGAGTCCACGTAGCTCACGCAGAAGGTGTAGAGGTTCTTGCCAGCCTCCAGGACGGCGCTGTGGCTGGCCATTTGCTCAGAGTTCTTGCTGATGGCCAGCCGTAGAGCCTCGGTGCTTTCCAGCACCACCCCTTTGGTGATGGTGCCACTGGCAATCCTCTCTGGGGGCTGCCGGGTTTTCCGCAGAGAGACCCTGGTGGATATGAGGGGGATGAAGGCTGTGGATGACGCCTGGTCCCCGCCTGGGGCAGAGGGTACGGATGAGGAAGAGGCAGCTGGGGTTGCCGTGCTCAGCAGCAGCTTTGTAGAGGACTGTGGCTTTGGTACAGAGGGGATCCCCAGCTTTTTCACACCTTCCCCTGACTGGTTTGGCTTGACAGCATCACTGCCTGCAGCCTCTCCAACCTGAGTCAACTGTTTGGATTTCGGCCCAGACACCACATCTGCTGCTGCTTCATGGCTGGGACTGTGAGAAACCTTCCCAGGCTTGGCAACGGAGGATGAAGACAGTGGGAGTGGAGGGGCTGGTTTCAGCTTCGATAACTTCCCTTTGTCCTTCCCTGCCGACTCCGAGGTCTGCTTGAGCCTCCTCAGGCGTGGCTCCTCAGAGGAAGCCCTGCTGGCCCCCACGAACCCAGCAAGGTTGGGTTTGGCAGCAGAACCTTGGTCCATCGTCACAGTGGTACCTAAGGCACTGGATTTGACTCCATCGTCCTTGTGGAGCCCACTGGAGGAAGGAGGCGCAGCAGGTTGCCTACGGCCAAGTTTTGGCGTCAGGGTGGGAGGGCTGGAACCAGGGCTCGACTCTGCATCTTTGAACACGTCATCAGTGGTCTCTTCATTCTTCTTGAGCAGCCGTGGAGGAGGGGTCACTGTTCCCCTGACAGCAATGTCAGTCTTGGCCTCATTTGCCCGCTTCCGAGGCAGTGCTGGCTTTTCACTTTTGTGCCCCCCAAAAGTGGAGGAATCAAACTGGCGTCCCGTGGACTGCAAATCCCGAGGCAGAGTCACGGATTTCCACTCTGTGTCCTTTGCTCCATGGGGCACACAGGAGGCTGAGCAGGACCTTAGGAAACGCTTGCTGGAGTTGGAACTGCTCTCCTCCTCACCAGCCACCCCTCGACTGCTGCTCATCGTGCTGGACTTCTTCCGTAGGTGGGGAGATAAGAACCCAGAGTTCCCTGCCACAACCCCGTTGGTGACACCAGCCCCATTGCTTGGGCTCTGGAACTTGGAGAGGTCAGCTGTGTCTGCAGCGGGGGCAATGAAAGCTCCATTGCCAGCATCCCTGCACTCCTCCTCCCCGCCCGCCCTGCGCTCCGAGTGTCCGTCCATCTCCCTGAAGGAGCTGCTCCGTTTCGGAGGGGTAGGGGCGGTTTTCTTCTTCTTCTTGATCAGGGCACTGAAGAGGTTGTGTTTTTTGTCTTTTGGAAGCAGCCGCTCATCTTCATTCAAACTGCTCTCCAGGGCCACCCTCTCCTTTCGTGGGAGCAAGGGAGAAATAGCAGGTTCATGATCCAAGGGGTCTGCATGGGAAAAGGACAGAGGTTTTGAGCATTGGTCCAAGAGCCAGAATAACCCATTTTCTTACAGGATCAAACCACTGCAAGCACCTCCAAAAGGTGCAAGTTTTCTAAACAGACACAACTTCAGAGCAGAAATAAAGCTAAGTGCAGCCACACTCACTCCTAGACTGAACACGGTCTGTGATCCTGCTGCATCCATTCATTCCTGAGGTGGCTTGCCAAACTACTTTCCCTGTGGGTTTCTAACTGGAAGAGTGACATACAAACACTACATGTTTGTGTTCAGATTCCCATCCTCGCATCTGGAGACTTGTCTTAACTTGACATTGTGAAGAAGATAAATACGAAGAGGCCTTTGCTTTAGTCCCTGTGCTATTGCTGTCTTTTGAATCACTGACCCTCTGAATTAATAAGGCACCTCTGTAACCCACCTCCATCCCCAGGCTCCTCGTTCATTTTCCTGATGTCATCCTTTGTGGGGAATGGAAATAACTGTTTCATGAGCAGAAATCGAGATCAAAATATGACACTTCAGGTCATACCACTGCGAAGATGCTCAGCTTTGTACCGGAACAGAAAAGGGGCAGTACCAACCTCCTTCAGCAGCAATGCAGCAGAGGGAAGCGATGGGGTGACCCTCTCTCCACTTACAAGCAGTACTTAAAAATGAATAATGGTTTATAATAAATTCATACAGAGTCCTGAAGGTCTCTGTGTCTGACTGACAGAGGGGCTCGTTCCTAGGCCAGGCACTCCAGTGGCATTCTAATCCAAAGGAGGAATGCCTGCAGGGCAGCATATACATTTACAGCTTGACTAGGCATCAAGAAGGGAGATGAAGCAGAGTCATAAGGAAGGATGCTTCTTAGTCACAAACTGGTGATCATCATGCTATGGGTAGGATTTTGGCTGAGGAATGGATTTTGGCTGAGGGGAGAGAATTCGAAAAGAAATAGTTGTGTGCTTTGAGAAGACAACATGTTTGCACAGGAACTCTGCAGTTACACCATTCTCACAGGACTCAGGGGGACCTGGACAGCCAGAAGAGCCAGGCCGTGGCATTACTGAGTACAGACACAGTGGAGCTGCAGAAATCCAGAGAAAACTAGCAGCCAGCACTGAGGATCAGCTTCCAGCTGCTGGACTTGCTATGGAAACACTGACAATTGGAAGGGAAACTGCAATAAAACTTTATTGTGAAAAAAATTCTTTCACAGTAAAGAGTGAAATGATTCCCAGCATAATGTTAAAATCATATTATGCCTGCTGTACCTGAATTTCTCAAAGCCCTCAAGTATTTAAATGAAATTATTTTACTTCAAAAGCTTGTAATAATAGGCAATTATATTTCCTATATATGGTAAGTAACTTTCCTTCCCGAGTCACTGATACTTCTTTATCCAACATTTTAAATACCCTCTTTTTTCTGCCCCCCCTTTGTCTAGGTGGACATTGGTTACTGAGACATGTACTACTGGGTGAATCTGACATTACACAGAAAAGTTCAGTCACAAGAACGGTCAGAAGAGGGAACCTCAACAGGAGTTGGAAAAAACCCCACTGTATTTCATTTTACATTCTTGTTTGTCAAACACAGAGCTAGATACAAATCTCCTGTACTCATTCAGCTGTTTACCACTGCTTTTATTACCTTGGAATGGAAGGTAAGTGCCTGAAGAAACTGATTGGAAGTTTAATTTTATGGAAGAGTCTGTAAATACCTCTTTGTCCCTTGCTGAAATTATATTTGGTGCCTGCCAAGAGTAATACTCTTCTGTGCTGCAAGCACAAATCTGGTAGGATGGAACAGTGAAGAAACCTCCCTGATGGGGCTTGCTAAACCCTAGCTATCACCTTGCTTTAAATTATGCAGTGTGGTAGTGTAAAGTGGCTTGAACACAGCAGATTACCCAGCACTCAGATGCAGTGGGAGATCCCACTGATAGCTCCTGCCAGGGAATGGGAAGAGGATATGATCAGAGAGCTCCGTGCTCAGGGTCTGGTCTTTAGGGAGCTGCAGGCAACAGCCATTAAGCTAAAAAAACTCCAAGGGCTTCTCTAAGCAAAGGCAGGGAGAGCATCAGTCCCTCAGCCAGTTAAGGAGTCACACTCCCAGCTGCTGTGTGTATCTGGCCCCAGAATTAACAACCTACCTTTCCAAAAAACTAATAAAAGCAGTTCTGGACCCAGGACAGCAAACTCAGCAGCCTGTCACCCAGAAACACGGCGCTGGTACAGAGAGATGGCACCTGTTATTAGGCACAGCTTTGCCTACGTGAGGGCCTGGAGCTAGATGTGCATTTTGTTTCCCCCTGTATTTCCTGAAGGAATAATGACTTTAATTAAAACCTACCACATTCCCCCTGGCCTCGAGCATGTGCAGTCTCCAAGCCCTCGTTGGCATCTTTGCTTTCAGCAGCTCTCCTCGATGTTCGCGTTTTGGTTGGCAACTCTGGGGCTTGGAGGAAATTGCTCACTACGCTCCTCATGCCCTTCTTTCCCAATTCCTTCTCCACCTCTGCAATGCACAGAAGAAAAGCAATCATTGCAATCAACTGAAGATAAAAAACTACTGCTCTGTTTGGAATTAATAGCTCAAAAGAAAAGGAAACAACATGAAACAGGGGTTCCTTGGGGTTATTCAGCCATTTGGCCCTTTAAAATGAGATGTTTGCCCAGGAAAAAAAACCCCACATGTAAACAAGTAACTGCTTTCTACATCATTTACACCAGGTTGTATAACACAGGACTGAGTTTCATTGCAAAGCAGTCTATGAATAACGGGCAGAGTTCAGGATGCAGTCAGCCCTTTCCCCACCCCAACAGGGACCCAGACCTACCATCCGATATGCTGGATTCCTGAAACATCGTTTCAAAGGCCTGATGGATCTCAGCAAAGGATGGTCTATCAGAAGGACTCCACTGCCAGCCTGAAAAAAACCACACCACCACTCAAAACTTCCCTCCAGCAGCAGACACTCAGAACCCTGCACCAGGAGGAGCCAGAAATCACAGTTCCCTTCCAATACACTGAGATAAAATACTGACATGAAAATCTGATTTACAGGGTGCTGGGTGTCTGCAACCACTTTGGCTCAGTGACAGCTGCAGACACCCAGCACTCCCTAAATCAGGTTTTGGTGTCAGTGTGTGACAGTAGGTGCTGAGCACTGCTGGGGTAAAGTGCAGGGCACTGAGTCACGTACCAAAAAGCCACAGTGAAGAGTCACAGTCAGTCCTGCAAGAAGCCAAATGAAGCTCCTGCTTCATCCTTGGAGCACAAGCTTTTCTTTAAGTTGTCAGGAAAAAGGAGACAAAGGAAGCATTGAGATCCACAACAAATCTCCTCTCCGAGCCTGTGGGCTCCCAGTGGAGATGAACAGCTGGTTTCATAGTGTGTTCATCCTCCAGGGAACACAGTTTTAACCAAACACTTCCACCCAGCACTGCACCTTCCCTGCAACAGGCAGGGAGTTCTCGTGCCTTGCTGTACATAGCCAGATCCTTGCACTTTTACTGCACCTCTGCAGACCTAAAAAGCAGCATTAGCAGGGCTAAGAAACACTTACATGCTCTCATGAGCTCATAAACTTTCTCAGGACAGCCTTCAGGACGCTCCATACGATAGTCCTTCTCCAACAGCTCATAGACTTGAGACAGGTCAATCCCAGGGTAAGGGGACATACCGTAGGTTGCAATTTCCCAGAGCAGAACACCAAAGGCTGCAGTAGAGAACAAGAGGGAAGAAAAAAAAAAAAAGGGAGGAAAAAAATCAATAAGCTTTGTTTTCATCTTGAATTTGAGAGGATGTTTAGTGGAAGTAGTCACTACACAGTGCTGCACACTTAGACCAGCTCTGGATGGCTCAGATCCCATGCTCAGCAGCAGCTTAAATGTTAAAGAAGCGTAACAAGCCTCTCCATCAGCACAGACAAGTCTCCTGCGATATGACAGGGTAGAATTAGACTAATTTTCAATGTATCAGTTGTCTCAAACCTGAACGCCTTGAGATCCTTCAAGTCCTATTAGAGGCACAATTAAGAGACTTCACAGTGGATTAGCTGAAACCGCTTCACTGCTGCACTGCAGTCGCTCCCTCAGTGTGACAGCTCCTCTCATTTGCAACCTCTCCCCGGAGGACTCGCACATTTTAATAGCTCAGTGTTTTTGGGGTGCCCTTGTTTAGTTGTAACGTGGTCTAGATGGGCAATCTGGGAGGCAGCAGTGAGAGGAAAGTTTCAGCAGTTGCTACCAACAAGATACAGAGAGAGTGAGACATTTTGGTCTCAGGGAAAGCTGAACAGGAAGGGGAGAGCACAAAAAGGGTCTTGGAACAGGCGAGGCATTCAAGTGGCAGCAGTCAGTGGGGATGCAGGTCAGCAGCGGGGTCAGGCAGCTAACCCAGGAGTCAGGCACACAGAGTAAACCCAACACCAGTTCAACAACCTGCATGTAATTAGTTCAGTCACCCTATTCTCTTCTTAACCTGAAGAGAAAGCGATTACAATTCTGCATAAGTAAGGAAATCACATCACATTACATGGCAACGCCACCAAGGGTAATTTACATTAGACATTTCTGTGCACAATTTTCTTTGATTGCTGTCTTGAGGCAGTGAGGTGAAAACATCTAAACCCTGGCGTGCCCAGCAGCAGCCCTGGCCTCCGGGGACAGCTGATCTCTGATGAGATCACAAAGTCCCCTGCCCCAACTCTGCTTCCCAAGGTTACATTAACCCTAACTAAAGATACCCCATATTCCTTTGGGATCTTTCCTCCCCTAAGTACTCTGCTATTGAAATGCAACAGGGATCCTGCAGCCACCACAGCAGTACAGCAACATCCCAAGGCTGTGGCAGATACTCCGCAGCCAACACCACATGGAAACCCAAAGCAGCAGAAACACCTTGGTCAGCAAGCACATACTCCTTGGGAGGCTATTTTGGCTTTTCCTCCCTCATCTACAAAACATTTTACATCAGCCATCTACCTAAAAGTTTCTTCAACATGAAGCCTTTCTCTGCACATTTTCCCCCAAACTGCAGAAAACTTCATCTCTGCTTCACTATTGTCTGTTGGTTTATATATAGAAGATGCTCAGGATATCATTTTCCAAGCGCCTTTGGGACCACATTCCACAAACTTCTATCTCATGTCACTGGGCACTTCTGAGAATTTGACCAACAGCTACAGCAGAGATACAAAACCCAAAGACAGGCTGATAAAAGTACAATGAGATTTTCTGTGGTCAGATTTGACACAATACAGCTCCATTTAGCTAAGCCTGCTCTTATCACCAGCACTTCAGGGCTCTTCAATAACCATTTGTCATCAAATTTTCCCTCTGCTTCTCCTCATCTCATTCCAAAGATTATTCTTTTAAAATGCAGAAAGATGAGCTTGGAGCTATCACTAGACAGATACACACATAATTATTTTTTTTAACATAAAACGAACCAGATTCCCTCCTCCTTGAAGTAGTTATAAAGTTTTTGGCTTTATAACAATGTATCACTTCATAGTCTTGTGCCAGGACTCCATCAAAGCAGTAGCACTGGTGCCCTCCAGCCCTATTTCATACATTTCTACCAACACCACAGTATCCTTTACTTTCATATTTGCCAACAACTCGGATATATCTAAAATCAGGTCGACATTCTCTGTGCTCTGCTCTGAGACTGCTCAAGCAGAGATTAGGTCCTGCACTCTGACAAGCTCATAGAACAGCGTGGCTCAAACCAGGAAACCTGCTGCTCCCTCCTGAAATGCTCCACAACGGCCTAATTTCACAGCCCTGGAAAAGAAGACTATCATCTGCATTCATCTGTCCATGCAAATTCTTACCCCAGACGTCGGATTTAATGGAGAACTTGTTGTAGGCCAGGCTTTCTGGTGCAGTCCACTTGATGGGGAATTTTGCTCCGGCGTGGGCTGTGTAGGTGTCACCCGTCATTAACCTGCTCAGGCCAAAGTCTGCCACCTTCACCAAGTGGTTCTCCCCTACAAGGCAGTTCCTGGCAGCAAGGTCCCTAAAAAGAAGACCAAAAATAGGCAATGAGAAGTCTTTACCATCTCACTTTTAGCGATAGCAAGGAAGCCTGCTGTTCCCAAAGAAACCTGGGCCTGTGTGATTATTTTGATCCAAATATTACACAGAAATTCTGGAGTTACATGCACACACACAAGAGGGAAAGTTATTTTCCATTCCGTCTTCGTAAGACTGTCATTCGAACTTTTTTTTTTTTTTCTTCTAATTTGAAGTGAGAGCTTCAAGAAGCCCCCTCACTTTCAATAAAAGCTGCCACCCTCAGGATAAAAATATTTCAAAGAAATGTCAGTGCTCAAGTTATCAATAGCTGGGGATGAGCACTGAATAAACCGAGTTTCAATTCCTCACTTCTTGCCCACCTCTGTAGTGCTTCAGGCACCCCAGTCAACACCAGTCATTCTCCAGAACTCCTTTTCCAGTCCTTGCTCAAGCACCAGAGTTACCTCTTAGGTCTGCCCTTCCATCTCCCTGGTGTACCACCTTTTACCACACAACTTGTTCACAGTCAGCATTTGGCCTTGCAAACCTGCTGTAGCCTCTGCTATCAGTGCTGGCATTTTCAAAGAACTGGGCAACAAGCAAATTTAACTTTTTCTCCACTTTTTTTCCACCACTGGCTCCACCCTGGCAGGGGAGAGATGTGCACATTGCATTTACCACCTCCCTGGCTTGTACATGCTGTTTGCATTCTTGGAAATGCTTCAGGAGGATAAAAATGTAAAGCACAGAAGCACGTTTCTCCTAATATTAGGTTTTGTTAAAAACACTTTTCCAGATTATGTCACATTGAACTAAAAATTGATTGTACCAGGAAGCTCCTGTGAGATCTTTAGATATGAGGCAGACAGTGCTGTTTCTGTTGCTTGTTCTGCTCAATCGGAATAAATTAAAAACCAGAAAAAAGTACATCTTACTAGATGCCCATTTAAATTTCACGGTGCTTTTGAATGTACCTTCTTATCAATGCTGATTACTACAACGTGTATCTAAATAAAAGCTCCTCTCCATAATCAAATTCTTCCTTCTTCCTGATTCATTAAATGAGGTCAGAGCCCAGCATTTGAATCCATGGATGTGAATTGTGACAACTCTCTTCAAATAATTGGGTAGGTGGTTATGGGGCTGGCTGATAAGGAAAAACGCTACTATTTATTTTAGATAAATGGGTCATCAGAAGTAAGAGGAAATGAAATGAATGGCAGAGAAGACAAATGAGATTCACACAAAGGAGTTTTTAAAGTTTACTTCCTGTGGGCTGAAGGGACAAAATCCTTTCAACAAAGCAAATCAAAGGCTGGAAATTTTAATTGGCAGCATCACTGTTCAATTTATCCATTGATAGCAGCACTTAACCAGGCCTTTCAAGCAGCAAAGGCAACTCATCGCTTAGAGGAGCACCTAGAACTTTACACACGATCTTCATATTTGTCTCTATGAAAAAAACCACGTGCTAATTCCATATTCCAGTTAATTGGGCAGGAAAGGTCATGCTACGACACCGAGAGCATCTTGTACAAAGCTCAGCCACTCTCCAGCCCTGCTGCAGGATGTGTCATTACATTGCCAGGAGCCCATTTCTGCAGACGAGGAACGCAAAGCTCCAGCCATAATTGCAGCACACTTTAAAGGTCAGAGTCCCTGAGACTTTTAAGACAGCAGACATGCTTATTAAAGTGAATACACAATCTGGACAATAGCAAGGAACAATCCCTGCAGCGGAAAACAAAGCGAACCAAACCAGAAAGAACAGGGGCTGAGGTGGCGCTCCGAGGGTGATTCTGCTGCAAGGACCTGCACATACCCAGCATCACCAACTGCAGATGGTTTGAAAGGCTGTTAGAAACAAGGAAGTGGCTTGTCTGGTTCATTAAAAGTCCATTACTTTGGGCTTAAATTTACATTTAAGGCCTTGCCCAAAATAGGTAAGTACTGATGTGTCTTTCACCTGCATCTTGCCCTTTTCTCCAAAGGCAAGAGAAAAGCCCTGAGAGAAAACCCATCCTTTGGACAGGTTAATAGACTGTGTCAGATATGCACTAGTGTGTTAAATATATGACACCAATCAATGCTGTGATAGCCTGAAAGGCAGGAAAATACATCATGGGGTGCTCTGTGCTCGAGATTCAAGGGTGCTCACTGTCTTTCCTACCTGTGGATGAAGTTTTTCTTCTCCAGGTACTCCATGGCAGAGGAGATCTGAGTTGCCATGTACAGCAGCACCACAGCATTCACCTCCTGCCTGTTACACTCACGCAGGTAATCCAGCAGGTTCCCATATGTCATGAACTCCGTGATGATGTAGAAAGGAGGTTCCCGTGTGCACACCCCTGGGGAACAACATAAAGCTGACGGTGAGTGTTGGAGAATATCAGTGAATCTTCAGGTTTTGTCCTCCAGGGCAATTTATACCTCCAGAAGGCAGAAAAATGGGGCTCATGGAAAGAATGGATTCTGCTTGGAAGTGGTTAATAGAGGGGTTTAATTTTCTGCTTCAGGCTCTGGCAAATTAAACATTAGGAAGACGAGATCATTAAAAATCATGTATTAGTGGTACAAATTGTGAATTTTGCCAGACAATAAGTGTCTGTATTTAAAGCCTTGGTATGGTAAGCAGCTTATCTGCTCCTTAACATCCATATCACTGCACAAGGGTTTAGCTCAAATCCCTCTGCTTGGTATTTATCACTTACCTAATAATTGCACCAAGTTCGGATGCTTGATCTCCTTCATTACTGCGGCTTCTTTCAAGAACTCTTCCACTTCCATGGTATCCTCCTGCAGAACAATGGCAAAGCTTTGGCAAAGGCAGTGTACACAAAGGAGGAACAGATTTTTGCATGAGGACACAAAAAGAACTACAAAGTGACAACATAAGCCACAGTTCTTGCAAGGTAATTTTTCCCTGTAGCCACAACACAAAGCCAGGGAGTTAAAAACACTAATTTTTTGGTATGATTTAAAAAAAAAAAATTTTTGTAATTCTTATACTAGCTGAGCTTTCTGGGGCAAGAAAATCCATATCCCTTTTGTGAAGGGACTCTCACAGATCACTCACGAGCTGAAAAGGAAAAACAAGCTTGTTCCTAACAGGGGAAAAAAAAAAAAGATAACATGAAATAAAAAGTACAGAAAAGGAACAAGAACGAACACAAAAGAAAGGATACACCACAATCAAATGCTTGAGAGGCTGCTGAAATGCAGGCCCTTGGGTTCACTGGGCAGGAACAAGAAATCCCCTCTCAGTCAGGGAGGCACGACCGATGGCAGCCACTGTGTGACTGAAAGCCCAAGGTTTCACAGATTCATTTCTGGCATTTAGAGCCTGACCCATGACATATCCGTTCTGGGCAGACGTGTCACTACCAATTTGTTGGGTGCCATGAAGTTACTTGGCACAGCACAGAACCAAGGAAGATACTACCTTGCTCAAAAGACGTATTTTTCTGAAGCAAATACACCCCAAATGGCCGGAAGGTCATTTCAAAGTGGTGCAAAAATACAGATCTATTCCTAAAGCAATGTTTCTTTCTATATCCATTTTTTTTTCATTGATGGATTAATGTTGACAGGCTACATGGACAAAGTGTTTTAAGGGAAGGATTGGAAAGGATTTACTGCTGCTGGTGAGAACGATAACAGTGGGCTGCCACTGTGAGATCCAGCCAGCTCCCTGCTCTGCACTTAGCACTGAGAACATTTTTCCAACACTTCCATTCCATCATTTACTATTCATTGCCAATTAGCTTGATTGACAGCTGTGATTTGCCCAACACACTGTCAAAACTAATAGTCCAAAGGTCCTTGTGAGCAGAACCTTAAACTGTTCCCTTTGGCAAAGGAAATTGGGTTAATAATCCAGGTTGCAAAATTATCCTAAATACGCCTTTCTCTTATTCATGCTACACAAACCGTGGAAGGTTTGTCCTCTGCATAGCTGCTCCACAGTTTGAAATTTCTTACCTCTCAGTGACCATATTAATAGGAAGGACACATACAGAGAACTACTGTAGCAATGATCTCTCTGAAAACCTGATCTCGTGCAAAGGACCAAGCTTAACCGGCTTCCAGCTCCCACTGTACTAAACCATGGCAGAAATAGAACAGTTCTGGCTGTACAGCATTTTCCCAGCACAGCACAGGGCCATGCCATGGCATTAAGGGACACCAGGGTTACATGTTGCCTAATTTAAAACGCAGGCTACTCTGCTGGGGAAAAAATAAAGAACAGAGAAAAAAACATCCAAAGAAAAAGCAGAGGCAGTCCTAGTGGCAGCAGAGCTGAGGTGAGCAGTAAGAAATGTGCTGAGCTGACCAGCTCACAGCAGCTCAGCCATTAAATGGCCCTCAGGAGAACCTGCTGTGGCCACAGTCAAGATCAGCTGCGCTTGGTCCAGTGCAGGTCACAGAGCTCCCTGTCGCCACAGCCACTGCCTTTTGCTCCTGTCCAATTTGGGGGTAAAAACACAAATTCAGAGTGTGTCCTGTTATAACAGACCCTGATAAATACTGATGTGTCCTGTACAACTCACAGAGCTGCCAGGGATGAGTTTTAATAGGCAACATCTCAGCACCAAAACATGGTCTTGCCCTCTCCAGTTAAACACTGAGGAACAGCACGAGCTGCTTCGATCGCTCCTTCTCCAGCTCTGTGCCAGCCATGAGCTATGTTTAGACATTTGAAAGAAAACTGAACAACAAATGGGTGTTCGTAAGCATCATTATTCAAAAAGATGCTGGAAGGACTTTTCTCCCCCTCTCTCTTTTAGTCTTCGCTCTCCTTTATCTTTTGTATAGAGATATCTGAGGTAGATGGGGAAGGAGCAAGAAGAATCATACAAAGTTTTGAAAAACATTCTCTCAAAGGAAAATAAAATGAGTCATCTGCAGATTTGGGAAGAAGCTGCAAAAGGCTTGTTTTTCCCAGTAGAACTGGGATATAAATGTGATTTTAAAATGTTTCCCAAAACTTTGAAGAAAGCTATAATCCCACCTGTCAGGCAGTAGACTAATGGATTTAAAAAAGGTGGATTATAAATTTGCTTTTAAGGATGGTTTTAGCGTGCATAATTGCAGGTTGAAGTGTTTCTCAACTCTCTTCTTGGTTGTTCTTACACTCCCCAGTGGAACATGCTGCTCCATACTACATTATGAACCATTTTAGTCGTGTTTCATTAAATATTTATTTGATATATTTGAAACAGCCACGGTCTGTATTAAGGCTTCTCCTTCGCACAAACAGATTTGATGGGATAACATGTAATTTGTCTTTGTTGATGGGTTTTAGGGAGAAGAGAACGAAAGCAACAACTTCAGTTTGGAGCAAGATGAGAAGTCTGAAAGCGTCAGGAATCCTCACACTGCAACCAGCAGCAGGAAGATGTTACTGCAAGCAGTGCTCCGGGAAAGAGCTGAGCTCTCCTCAGTATGAGCAGGTGTTTTGCTGATCCTGGTCACGTCCCAGCTCACCTGCACCGCGAGGCTCCGAGCGATCCCGAGCAGGGACAACACTAGATGTCACTCGCTCCCTGTGCAAGCGGCACTTGGACTCCCCCGCTGGGAGCAGCAGCAGGAACCTCCAGAGTACAGAAAAGGCCAAAGTGAAAATACTTTGTGCAGCCATGGCAACCCAGAAGTACTGAGGCAGCCGCTGCTCGGAGAGCAAGGAAGAAGTATTTTCCCCAAATCAAGGGAAGGTTCTTCCCCTGACACTGAAGAGTCTACACAGTTCTCTCCACTTCAAAATTTCCATTGCAAAAAAACTGAAAAGAAACAAACGAAATCCTTGGTTCTGTTTGTTTCTGCAAGACCATACCATGTCCCCATTCGAGGAGAGAGAACATGGTGTCAAGTTCGCATAAACTCCTATTAAGCAATCAAATGCAATGCGTGCAGATAGTGCCAGAAGATCTCAAGACAGTTTTATAAACATAGATGAATTAAGCAATGACCTTATGAACTCACAGAGCACTATTTGCATTTCAAGAGACAAGGAAACCAAGATGCAGAAATCAGGGAGCAGAGCCAGAAACAGAACTGATTATCCAGTTCTTCATTAAAGCCACTTATGAATTTTAATATACCTTAGCTTGCATACCCTTTTTCCTCCTCTTGTGTCTTTTGATAAGAAGCAGCTGTGAACAGTTGCTTAAGACTTCAGGAATACAGGGAGCTTGTCTTTTGGGAAAGATGCCACATAAGACAGAAAATCAAAACATGTAAAGCCTCCCTGAAGCACAGCCTTTGAATTTTATGTTGACTGACTCACAATCCACAATTTTTCTTAATACACCAGCTTGTGCTGGTGTGTTCATCCGTGAACAGCTCACCTTTACCACACCCTGAATGCGAGACATTGCAGCACTACTTACTTTTCTAAGGTTTCATCCTTTCTCCAGTAAAAATTGTGCTGTTAACATCCTCCTTTGTTTAGATACGACTGTTAGAGGTATCATATAAACCGTAAGAGGATCAAGCTCTTTCAAAAATACTCTATTTCCAGCCTACAGCACACAAAGGGAGGGCCACCATCAACACAAATACCTAACCAGAACTGCGGGCAGGCAGCTAGCTTGGACTTGCTTCCTGCTGGATGGGGAATGCTCCGAGATTGAGTCCTACCTTGAGAGTCTTCACAGCCACTGTCAGGTTGTACTTCTTCCAGACCCCTTCATACACCTCTCCATACTGGCCTCCACCCAGCTTGTGCTTCATGGTGATGTCGGTGCGCTCGATCTCCCACTTGTCGTAGTTGGGGGACACGCCGTAGATGGTGGGCTTGTTGCGCTTGGGCGCCGGGTAGTGCAGCGTGGTGATGAGCCCATCTGCCACGGTGGAGTGGTGATGGACCAGCTCTGCCAAGGTGTTGAAGCGGCTCTCTGAAGACACATAGAGCTGGGAACCAAAGGGGAAGGGAAAAGCTCGTTCAGGTAATGCCGCTCCGTCAGAGAGCTCGTACACAGGAACGGCATCATAAAATTGAGAAAGCAAAGTGTGCCGTTGCTTCTACTCGAGCCGTGGAACTGTGAGCTCCAGAAGCTCAGTAACCAGCTCCAGAGCCCAGAACAGTCAATGCTTACATGGGAAAGGCATGGATTCAGGAGAAAATACATGCACTTTGCCAAAACAACAGGGCAGAAACGGCTGCAAATTGCACTAGACTGGCATGCTGTCGCTTGAGATGCCTTTTTTCAAAAAGCTGGTCGGTAGAGATTGTGGGACATTTCCTGGAGAGTATGGGGGGGTTGTCAGCCTCAGTGTCTCTATTTCACTATTACTATTTGGGTTATGACATTTTCACCTGTCTAAATTCTCTTTGAAGTATCACTGACAAACCAGAGTTTTCCCTGCTTTAGGCCTGAGCTTCTGCAGAGGTTTAGCATGAAGTCAGGGAGCTGGTCTGCTCCATTCCTGTGACGGGCACTGATCAATAGCACAGAAGGAAAATCATTACCACTGAATGAAAACCTGCTGCGAGGCGTGATAACCCATATTTGTTACCTCCTTAACATTTATACAGAAGATCCATTTTAAGCCTAAAATCCTGCTAAAGATAACAGACAACTGACTCCCTCCCACCAGAGCTGTGTGTTTCCAGTTTTCATCTTCAAGCCCAGTCTTCTGCCAGGCAAGGTGAAAAAAGCTAGAAATTTAATGATGTGAAAAGTGCTGGTTACACCTGAAGGAAAGGGAAAAATCTTTGCATCAAAGTGCATTTTGCATCATAGTCTAGCCTAAAACACAGAAGATGGAAGAACTCAATTTCTCACAAAGGACCAAGGTCTGGCAAGGGACAAGCTTGCAGGAAGAGCAGCACTATGTTGGCCACCCAAATTCCTGTCCAGTCCACACACTAGTCCTACTGCTCACATCACATGCCAACAGCTATGATCAAACTTCCTAAATGCTTCTGACACGCTGGATGTACACTCAACAGTTTCTGCATGTGCACTGGCCATCTGTTTGGGATTTCAGGCTGGGAAGTTGATGGGGATGCCAGGCATCCAAAAATCCCAAGACTGAGGGTCAAATTCTGCTTCTTTCACCTACACAGAATTTTTGGATGGAAAATGAAAATGCACCTGTGAAGTTCCAGCAATAAGAGAGTTATGTCCAACAAAAAAGGGAGCTGCATTTGCAAGAGAAAAAAAATGATTGCAGGAGGGGACAAAACCACCCTCAAAGTTGATTAAAGTCTTTGTACTCTGGAAAATAATGGCAACCTCCTGGGGAGCATGTACACAGCTCTCTACCAAAATGAGTCAGATACTCTTTTGGTAAAGAACTGGAGCAAATCTCATTTCAACATTATGGCTTAAAAAATCCCCTCAAAACCCCCTACAAAAACCTACAACGCTTTTCATGGTCAAAGACATGAAATCACGTTAAAACCAGGTGTTCTGAGAACAGAAAAGTGACAACATAAGAGGCTTTTACAGCTGCTTGGTGTGAGTGACCAAGCATTAGCCAGTACAACCACAATTTAAAACAAGCCACGCCTGTTGGGGAACGACTTGAAGTACTTGCAGTGGTATGAGCAGTTCCCATGTTACACTGAGAATTAAAATCTAATAATACGGATGTAGAAAAAGCTGAACTCCAGGATTACTTGGAAGTATTAGAGAGGCATGGAGAAGGAAGCTCCCCCATGGTTTTATGACAACTTACATCTCAGGAAAATTAGAGACATCTGTATTTAATGTGACAGATTGTATGATCCTGTTATAGAAGGAGAAAGAAGCTAAATAAATGGCTAAAGGTTTCAGAGAAAACCTGTAGCAGAATGAGGACAGGACTCACAAGAACAGGCCACAAGAACAACACTCTATGCCTTAACACTCAGAAAGTTTTCCATTTACATTAAGAAAAACTTCCACCAGTAAACATGTTTATTCTGTAGGCAGGTTTTTTCTAACCTCTCACTGATGATATCCAAGCAGAAAACCATGTGGTGCTGCTGACTTGTACTCTTACACAGGTGACAGACCCAGCACCTGAGTTTTGTAGGGACTCACAGTTTGCTTCCTGGCTACACTGTTGAGACATTATTTGGTCAATTTTTGTGTATCAAACAAACCATAAACACCAGTCCTGTTCCAAGGGGCTCTGCTTGCACAAATGGGCTGCTCATCTGCACTTCTGCCACCAGACCACATCTCTTTTTCCTGGCTGGAGTATTTTATACAGGTGGTTAAACTGGCCCATGCTAGCCTCAGTACATCCTGAATCCAATGGCACTCCCTCTCCTCACTCAGCAGACGAAACTGAACATCCACACCAAAAAACGAAGATTCAAGTCTGCATCCAATTCGGCCACTGGAGGATCCAAGAGACTCAAACAGGACCCCAGTCCTGCTTCCTTCATGCTGAGGACAGCAGGATTTGAAAAACTGGCTGTTTATTCAATTGGGTTACTCAATAGAAGGCTTTGCCTCAAGTACTATCAAGTCAGGAAAACCAAGTCCTCTGTACCACGGAAGTGGTTTACCAGATGACTGGCTGTAGTGTGCCAGCCAAATCGAGAAACGTCACTTTTAATACCTTCCTTAAAAAAACCCCAACCAACAAAACAAAACATTAGAGGGTGGTCCAGAAAAATATGACCCATTAAAGTGGGAAATAGAGAAAAAATTCCCAGAGGAATTCTTTTAAGTTGTTGAACACCAACGCATTCAGTATAATTTGTACTAAAATTAAGATGTACAAACCTCTGCTCTGTTTCTAATCCCTTCAATCTTCCCCCAGGAAAAAGTCTGGGTAAGGCTTTGCAATGCAGGACACACCACCATACCGAGCAGCAGCTGCTCTCCATGTTTCTCTAATACCTCTTTCTCCCGAAGCGTGTTCTGCCAGGCACAGGATATGATCCCACCAAAGCCATTCATCCTTACTGCAGCACAGGGAGATATTAAATTCCCTGGACAGGCTGACTAATGATACAGCAGGCTGGGAGGGCCCCAGGTGCTCAGGGCAGTGAAGGTAAGAGCTCTCCTCCAGCACAGCCATGATCTGCTGCGAAGCCGATAATAAATAGAGTGCGACACGAGCAGCTCAGAACAGGACCAGCTCCAGCAGCCTCCATTCCGCAGAGGGACAAACAGGGATATTGGCTGTTTCTCTTCCCAGCTCCTCAGCTTTGACAGCCAGGGACAGGGTGCTGGAAGAGCACAGCGTCCCCAGCCCAGCCACACATCTGCTGCTAAGATGTCGCAATTCCCTGCCCTGCTCGTTAACGCAAATTGAAACCGATGAGGTTTAACACGCCAGGCTGAGAACTGCAGCACATGATGCATGGACGTGGCAAACTGCCCCTTCTGCAGGGATGCTGGCACTTGGCACAGCATCAGCAAGACTGTGGCTACCCCTTTGCTTGATCCTGCAATGCCCAAAAGCCACAGGTCTCGGTCACCCCTGCTGCTCAATTTTGTATTTCCAACTACCATGAGCTGCAGATCTGCTTTAGTGAATTGTTCCAACCTGCACTTTTTCTCAAAAACACTAACGCAAGCAACTTTGTGGAAAATGAACAGTTAACCTGGCTAACACAGGCCTGAATGGATTACTGGAGCTCTGCAGAACTGTTTTTCTGGGATAAAAACAGCTCTGCTGGGATGAAAGCCTTCATATGCCAAACCCTGTTACAGCTCAAATGGAGAACATGTGCTATCTCCTCACGGACACATGCTTATTTACACCAACCCAAGGAGCCTTCAGTTCAAAACGTTCACATGTGAGCACTGCTCATCTGCCAGCATCTATGGGAATAGAAGGAATATCCACTACACAGACAGGAGGAGGAATAATATTCTAGATTGCCATGCAGTCCTTCAAGTATGCTGCATGTCAGCACTTCACAGATCTGATGCTGACCACAGAGAGTGTCTACATGGGAGGGAAAAGGAAGAATCAAAGCACCCTAAGTTGGAAATATGTTGCCTTAAATAACATGGTCAGAATTGTCTCAGTTACAATCCATTTGCTAAAGCAGACAAAAAGTATTTCATCACTGAATAAAATCTGGTTATCTCATTGGAGGTCTTAGAGTGCTGAGTCTGATAAACAGGAAACACGGTGTACTGGTTCTCCGTATTTTCATACTAAAGATTCTGCTGTCAGCATTGCTGTAAGAAGAGTAAAGCTCTCATAGGACAAGGGAAAATTGGGCACAGTGGGCTGCTACTATACTTGATTACTTTTATTTTTTTCTTTTGAAGAAATGTAATGGCACAGAATCTGTCATCTATTAGATGCTGGCAAGAAGAGCCTCAGCAGCCATGCTCCAGACCCACACGTCAACTTCTGCACAGGATCTAAAGAGACACTGCTTAAAATAGATTTGTTAAAAAACAACATTTTCCGAAATCCAATGCCAGTAGAAATGTTTCCATGAAATTAAAACAAAAATCTGTGGAAAACTACACTTTTATGCTAACATTTCTCTGCAGCATCCACAAAGCACAGCATTGCCACACTGCTACAGCACACAACAATCTAGGGAAAAAATGAAGGAACTGGGGACAAAGCCCATATAAAAGTGAAAGTGCCTACCCGTCTCCAATGATCACGCTGAAATACTGTAGAGAAATCAAAACAGTAGTTAAAAATACTGCAGAATAGCTCAGAAAGCATTTTGTCCCTAATATTTACAGGATTATTAGCAACAGGTGCTGGCTTTTCTGATTTGGCAGTCAAAGAGATTATCTTTTGAATACAGGAGACAAGAATTCCCAGAATCTCTTATTAGTGATCTATTAGATTCTGCTCTAATTTAACTCTACTATTTTCTCCCTGAAAGTGCTTTACTACTACTCTGTATTACACAGTTTGCTAAAGGAATACAACTGCTTTGCCCCAGCCACGTCGGAATCTCACAGTCTACTGTAACTAGAGATGACGAGCCCCGTGACCAGAGTTCAAAACCACTCAGTTCGATTGCTACTGCTGGACCTGGTGCAGGCCAAGTACCCCAGCAAGGTTTGCACAGCCTGGAGCCTACCTTGCCGTCGGAGGCAGTGTTGATCCTGTAGTGGTAGACCCTTCCCTCGTAGCGCAGGGAGATGGATCTCTGGCCGGGGCTGCTCTCGCTCTCCCGCACCAGGAAGCTGCCGTTGATGCCGCTGCTCAGGAGGTACTCGGCAGCGTTCCGTGACACCGGCCCGTGATACCAGGAGTGCTTCTCCAAGCTGTTCACCGGGGTGATGTAGTTGCTGGGGACCCAGCCCTGCCCGTTCTTGGTCTGTGCCTCGCACCACTCCCCATTGTGGTTGTAGCCCAGCACACGGAGCTTTTCACCTTGAGAAAAAGAAAATGTGTTTAGGCATGGCAAGGCCAGGAGCTGAGGACAAAGATAGGTTCTTTCTGCGTAAATAATCTCCTATAAGAATAGGTATCTGACTCAGCAGGGTGCATGTGTTTCTCTTCAAGCTTGAGTGGACCTCTCCAAGCCAAATAAAGTCACACACTTCAGATTTTTAGGCTCTCCTGCAGTTCTGCACCAGCTCCAATACTGCTCAAGTTTAAAAAATGAATCAAGCAAATTTTGTTTGAATTGAGTTGGCTTGTTGGAGCTAGGAAAGAACTGGAGTGGATAAACAATAAAAAAATAATTTCAATTAGGAAGGTAAGCAGACGTGACTTAGCGTACATACAGTGTTTTCTTACTCAATCCTTCTGGTCCTTATATCTGTACAGCCATTTTTCATATAGGGACTGTGTTTTGGAGAACTGTGAAAATAAGAGGCCAGCCTCCGAAGTCAGCTTAGGTTACTTTCTCAGTTCAAATTTTTGCTCCAAATGGAGACTTTAGTTTTGACAGACAGTTTTTCGCCCAATGCAATAAAAAGAGACAGTTATAACCTTTAAAAAGGTTACGACTTTGTGAAATATTTGTATTTGTTTAAGATGATTTCCCATAGTAAAAAAAATTCCACGGGGTTTGGTGTAAAACTTAATTATTTCACAGCGACTCTCCTTCCTACACCTTCTCCCACACTCCCCGTGGAATTCTGGCCAGTGACCTTACCTTTAGTTATGCTGAGAGTGTTGTCCCCACTCGCCACAAAATCATACAGTGCAACAAAGAGATGGGGGTCATTCTCACTAGGGCAGGACAGAAGGTTTTCCTTGGAGTTCCAGCGAGCTGCTTCGCTCAGACCCTGCGGCTCAAAGTCTGACACTACCGGTCTCTGAAGGGCTTCTGGAGGAGAAAGAGGGAGAGAAAGGAAAAAGCAGGTTCATTTTGGCTGATAAAAGCCATCTGGCCAACCCACGCACTCTGACTTTCTAAGTTGCATTGTTTCATGACACGTGTGCTCCTCGTGCGTCAGAGGAGAGATATGGACAGTGCCTTAATGCAGATCTCCTGCCACATAGGCAGGATGCTCTAGTTCCAGAGCTGTCCCTAGCCTTGCCAGAGCCCCCAGCTCCTGCCTCCCAGGACATGCAGGAGAAGGAAAGCCCCTCTCCATCCCTCCAGTCAATGCAGCTCACGTAGGCTGTTTGCTGCCTGTAAATCCTTTGGCTCACACCTAACTGCTGGAATGGTTAGATTTGAAAACAAACCCAGGACCTTTAAAAGGTAAATCCCTTAATTATCCTATAAATGAAATGGCCAGAATGTGCAGCAGATGGAGCCAAGCAGGGTGAGATTTGTAAGACATGGTATTTAAGAAGGAGTTAGGTCTTTCTGTTCTTCATAGTATTTTTAATCATTTCTCTTATTTGAGGACAAGGCAGTGTCTTTTTTGTTGCCCTCTCTCCTGCCCATCACTCTCAAACCAGAGCAGTGTTGAGCATACTTCTACATTTTTAAGAACCCTGAGATACCTCCAAAGACAGAGATTCCTGAAAACTGAGCTTTACAGGTGAGTAAAAACCAACCTCCAAGGTTTTTTGTATACTGGAGCACATTAGGCATGTAACATTCAGTAAGTATCAGGCAAGTCCAAATACATCAGGGAATTTTACTACAGTTGTTCCTGCAAGTCCTTCCCTTTGGTGCATGATTCTAGAGTTTGGAGCAGAAATGCTCCAGATACACGCCACCCCCAGATGTGCTAGCAGCACCATGCCTGACTGTGCTGGCACAGAGCCAGGACAGTAAGTTGTGAAACTTGTATTTTGAAGGGTCATTCTCCATCTGGATGAGTTTGTTGAGTGAGGTCACAGTGTTGCACACAAACCATTGCGTCAGCACGGCTCTGGGGACAGGAAACACGGCACTGTCACACCAGCCCCTTGTGCCACAAACTGCCCTCCATTATACAGCATCAGCCCCCATCTGCTGAATCCCTCCACTCCCAACAGGGCTCTGGACAGAGAAATCCCATGCCAAGTGTTTCCTACACTGTCAGGTCACCTGGGAGCACAGTACTCTTTTTATACCTGCAATACTCAGTAGCACTGTGCTGCTATACAGATGCAATCCCATCAAAATATGGTTTTAATGCTACTGTTTGTTTGGCCTGGAAATCCAGTATAAGCTGTGCCAGTAAACCAGTGAAGAACTGATGCAAGTGACACCAGAAAAGGCATGGAAGTTTAGTGTGGATGTGTCCAAAGTTCCGAATGGGGAAATGCCAAAAAAAAAACCGCCACCGACCCCCCCAAATTCAACCCTACAAATCCTAACAATACACATTATTTTCTAATATTATCCATTATCGTTGATAGTGAAAGTGCAAATAGTAGTGGTGGCCACTATTTACCCAAAGACAATCTGGCATCCTCAATGTGTTGGTCAGGTGACTACTGGTAAAGGCTCTCTGGGTGGTTATTTATGTACGTGAGTACTACTGTATTCTTTGGAAAATATATATGACAAATGTGAGCAAAATAGCAAACACAGACACTGCTGGGGCTGTTTTCCTAGCTAAACTGTAACTGTAGGGAGATATATTTCCATAGTGAATCAGGGCAGTTAAGTATTCCACTTTCTAAATGATTCCACAATCAGAAAAAGTTGTAGTGTGTTGGGTGGTTATTTTGAAGCACCTTCATCCTGGCTTCCTCTTCCTGTGTCCTGCAGAAGAATGTATTTTAATAGCCTGGGTTTCTCTCAAGAGTGACAATGAGAAAAGAAACAGAAAATCCACTTTCAGAAATTAAGCTATAATCATTTTACCATGAAAACGCTTTGATCCTGTCAAGCCCATTAAGCTCCCTTATCAAACACAGGGCACTGCAGTGACTGGAGATACTCCAAGGAGTTACACCATCAGTGAACACCTGGAACGAACAGACAGCAGAGCTGCAAGTGGCAGATACACAACCCCAGCAAGGAGCAATGCTGTGATGCTCTCCCCCAAATACAGGACAAACCAGCACTCGCTGCTCCGTGGGATGGACCGTAACCTCCGATAGAAAGGAAAGTGACTCCCACACAGGGCACTGATTCTACAGGAAGGCAGGAAATCCAAGGAAGGCTCCCCTCCAACTCCAGTGTGATTGCAGCCCAGCAGAGGATGGCTCAGGCACAGACAGGGATGGGGATGTGGGAGCAAAGCCAAGCACTCCACAAGAATCCCTCTCTCATGCCCAAGCTGCAGCGAGGCTGGGACTGACTCATTACACACGGATGCCAAGGTATGTGCTTCGATTCAGCTGTGAGACAACACCGTGCCAGCCGCCAACAACACCCACGAGCTGCGGTACAGGAGTCAGGGAAGGCTGGTTTTGCTCGACGACATTCCTACAGACACTGACTCAGTGGCAACACCTGCAAAACCAAGGACCGGCAAGAGCAAGGGCTGTTAAATACACAAATGACAACTTGCTAAGCTGGAAAACCACACCGGTCCTCCAGTGAAATCAGAGGATGCTTATACCCTCTGTCTCTCCCAGTCTGACCCTCCCGTGCAGCCACAGGTACCCCAACAGAGGTGCACACTGTGTGTGAACGTGCCGTGCAGGAGAGCACGATGGGGAGATGCCAAACACAACTCTTGGGCTGAGTGGGGCTGGTTTTTCCAGAAGGCAGGAACCCCAAGTTAAGAATTGGGGTGGGGAAGGTGGTGAATGACGCTTGAGGAGTGTCCAGAAAGGGAGGACGAGGCCCTGAGTCAACACGGAGCAGAGCGTAAAGGAAAGAGCAGAATTGTGGTGACCCAAGTGTAGCAGAAGCTTGATAGACCGTGACAAAACACACTTTTAAAGGTCTGGGCCCCAAGAGGAGACTGTCAGCAGACTGAGGACACAAAACCATGAAGCGAGAGAAGCAGACAGGACATATCCATCTGGGAGCCACGTACAGCCGGCTGTCAGCAGCGTTTATCCCTCTGAGCGATTCTCCAGCAAATCTGCCCAGACATTCCAGTCCTTCAGAGCAGGAATTAGACATTGCTATTCCTACATATTGAGGGTCTTTTTCAACACGCAGCTTCTTCACCTCCTACTGCTGGTTTTAACTACAATTTTACAGCACTGCTGAGATCTTCAGTGGGCCAGATTCCTCCTAATAAATCAGCCTGGCTGCTGTACCTACAGGAGGCCATCCTGGCACGGCGATGGGGCAGGAAGCGAGCGTAATTCAATCTGTTATCGCTGAGCTGTCGTTCCTTCCACACATCCACTTTGTCTTGTGCTGCAACCCAGCAAGGCTGCAATTTATTACTCTGATCATGCCGTGCTCTGGATGACACCTGGGTTCCTGATAGGAGTCCTAAAGCGGCACTGTAATTCAGTTCTCCACTAACACCAACTAAATGATGACTCTTAATTAAAGCAGTGCGGAATTTGATATAAAACAACAGCAGCTTGTATTTTGAGGCATTAGCCATAAGAATGTCATCATTTCCCCCCCAAATTAAGTTTTTACTGGAAGGTATTTATGTTTATACACTAGAAGGTTTCGTAAGTGTAACTATCTCCTGCTCATTACTGTTCATACAAAGCCATGAATCATTGTTAGGAGCTGTGCGAGAAGTTCTCAGATATGAACAATTCTGGTCTAGATCAACGCAAGCAGATTTCCTTCACAACATACGGGAAGGGTTGGAAAACAGGCAGGAGTACAGAATTACACTCGGCTACTCCATAGCTGACTGTGAGGCAGTCCCGAGGGAATTGACGAGACCTCCTGTCTCCCTACAAAACAAACATCCTGTGGGCTTACAAACTCTGCTGGCATTTTTTCCACAAGGTTTGTAGAGCAAGGGAGTGCAGAACACATCCAGTAATCTCTTTGGAAGCACAGCACATGCCACCTAAGCCTTCTCCTTCCTCTACAGTCCCTCTACTATTCTTTTCCCCCAGAAGAAATTATGATAAATGGCAAATAGCAATGCAGATTTAATACTTCCAAATGTTCCTGACTCTGAGCACATATGATGGAGCAGCTGCCTCTCTGTTCCAGTATTTTTCCTTAGTGGCCCTCACAGATTCCCTATGACTGATGGAATATGGATTTAAAAATAAAATTAAAGAACCTGTAAACCAGATCTTTCCAAAAGAAGCAAGGTTTTGTGATTTATTTCAGATCCATCCCTTTTGTGAGATCAGGCTCAGCCTCTCCCATCACCCACTGCACAGCCCAGGCCACAGACCCTTCTGCAACAATGGCAATTGCTGGTTTTCCTGCTATTGGCTGACACTTGTAAAGTCCACCTTCTTAGAGCCAGCATGAGGATAAAAACCACTTTTTAAACATTGAGTATTTATATATAGCGATTAAATAGTGCAGAAACTGATCCAGCCTCTTCCAACCAACCCCATTCCCCTGAGTTGGGCCAGTCTCCCCAGCTGTGCTGCCCTTTTTCCCCTCCTGCAGGCGAGGCACCTTCCTCCTGCAGACAGGCTGTGCTCCCTCCACATGGACACCAGGAATTTCCAGTGTTCCAAGTACCAAACACCAAGACTGCTGAATGCCAGCGTGAGAGAGCAAGGGCACCCATGGCTCCTGCTGGATTGTCCAGGCTCAAACAGACCCTCACAGCCAACTGCAGTGTTGAATCTTGTCTGAGCACCCCTGGTGATGTGGCATCTCCCACTCCTCCAAATGATGATTCCATCATCTCAGAGGTTTTACTGTTGTTTTTTGTTTTGTTGGCTTGTTTGCAGGTTGTTTTGTTGGATTTTTCTGCAAGTTCACTCTTACACAGACCTGCAAGCTCTACCTGAGCTTATTCACTGAGTTTGTTCCATTTATAACCCCTTAGTGTTTCTCCACTTTCTCCAGCCAGCTAATCACAGTTGTAGATGGATGGATGGAATGGCAGAAATTTGAACTTTCTTCCTAGATCTGCCACTAAGTTCTGCCTGACCTTAGACAATAACCTCTGGGAGAGGAAGGGAGAAGAGTAATCAGATTCAAGTGAACTTCAGTGACACGTCAGTATTTCTGACAACTTCACTTTTATAGCTTTTGGTTTTGTTTCCTTACTAAAGCAGCAGAAGTAGGGAAGTGTGCCCAATCCTGAGCCCTGGGCAGGGAAAGCACCAAGCAAGAATCATCAAGATTTACTATTATATTCCCTTCTTTTACAAAGCAGCCCCACAGACTGCTCAGGGAAGACTGACATGACTGCGGATGATCTGTTTTAGGTCTGAAAACAGTTACAACTTTTCCTGTGAAATGATAATCCTTTCCTAACCACATCCCATGGGAAACCATAGCAAGCACCATCAGCCAGATTTTTTAGTAACGATGGAACAAATAAAAAACACTGGAACAAGCACAGAACTAAGAAGCCACTACGAAGCCAAAAATGTGTATAATAGCAAGAATTCTACTGAGTGGTGGTAGATGAGAGGCCATGAGGTGAGGAGCAGAAAACAGTCAAGGAAGAGAGGAAACAAACAGAAGGGAGGCAGCAACTCCAGGTTTATGCATTTTTTCTCCCTAACAGGGTGACCAAAGCCCTGCCTGCTGATCCCAGTGACACTGGGGCAGATGAGTTGCTGTGCTGCTGATTTAGGTCTGGCTTAATATGTGCCCAAATGCATTACAAAAATCCCTCTCCAGGAACAGGGAAATGGCTACAGGTTGCTGCTCCTCCCCAGGCTTGTGTACTCTAGCTGTAAGAAGACATGCTAAAAAAAATAAATTAAAAAAAAAGGAAAGCCAGTCTGACAGCTGGCAGGACAGGAGTCTTTTCAGTGAGAAAACAAAAGGACTTTACTAGTGTACCCAAAATGTTTTTTTTTTAAACTTCACAGAGAACACTGACAGGTTTTAAACAAAGCTTTTGCCTTTCAGTGATAGAGCCAAGCCCAAAAAGGCAGCAAGACTATTTCAGCCCCTATTTGGGACATGGACACGTTCTGTTTTCCTGATCAGATTGGCAGCAGTACTCGCTCTGCCTCTTCCCTTCTACTCTTTACCCTTTCTTGGTGTGAAGTGGGTGAGGAATTATTCACTTTGGCAAAGGCAGAAAGGAGAAGGCAGATGAGAGAAATTCAGATCTGTCACATTTTAAAATAATATTTACTAGTGGGAATAGAAATGAGGGCAAAGAAATGCCCAGCTCAAACACCCATATGAAAACTCAGTCATTGTAAGAAGCAGTTTGAACTTATTTTTGATCAACTTAAGAGAAGATTTCAGCCTTTTCAGGGAGCAAGACAGTCTGCCCTTGCACAGCAGCACATCGCTACGGGCCATAGCACCTGCCAGCCCTCCACACCACACACAGAGCATCTCCCAACAACCCTCGTTCCTGCAAACTAACAGAGCATAAAAGCCTTTCAGAAGGGACCACCATGAAAAGAAAAACCACATTTCTGATTACCTGGTCAAAGGACATGTACACCTACACATGTGCCTTACACCAAATCCAGACTCAGAACAGCAGTCTCAAAAAGTGTGTTTAAAAATACAACAAATAGACTTGATTTTGCTACATCCCATGCTATTCATCAATCAAGAATCAAGAACTGAATTGTTTTTGTTAACATATAAATACAAAAATAAGGAATTAAGTAAAATTTCAGCTATTCCCCTGGCTGCAACTGGTTTTCCAAGCACCTAATGGACCTTTCAGCCTTTAAGCCATTATGTTTAAGGTTTCCTGATCTATTATAGTAAAGAAACTTACAGCTTTCCATACAATTAAGATAACAACAGCAGAGTTAAGTCCTCCAATGATATCACCACCATCTCATTAATTCTTTCAGAAGCTTCACAGAGGCTGAGTGATGTGCATGGAAATGAACTGGCCATCACAGGCTGTTCACAGGGATCCAGGAGCAATGATCTGGAGTTTCTGACCCTTGACAGAACCCTGCCCCCTTCTCATGATCTGCCAAGCTTAAAATAACAAATCCGTATGTCAAAACTTGTTACATTCTTAAGGGCAACACAAGCAAATGGATTTCACTTGTGCTTTTGGAATTCAGAAGTTTGGGACAAGCCACCACCATTCTTTTGGAGGAGTCCTCAACAACGATTTCAACTTCATAGTAATATTTATAAGAAAGTGGCCCAAGAATACATTCAGCTTTAGAAAGGAGTAACAGAAAATCCTACTTTTTTAAACTTCTTTTTTCTCAGATGAGTATCTCACCCTGCTCTCCAGGAGTTCACCCATCAGTTATGGAGGTTCTGGGCTGTCTATGACCTGACTGCCACATTAAATTTGCAGTTGCCACATTTGTACACTTTTAACACCCACTCTGACACTGCCTTTGGGTTTGCCCCATGCTGAGCTGAGAAGTGAGACTGAGCTACTTTGAGAGATCGTTTAAAAGTGGTTTCAACGTGCATTTCCCATTCCATCATTAAAAAAAAAAATGCAACCACAGTCTCAGGGAAGCAAAAGGTGGAAATACTACAATATTAATTGTGTCCAACGTTCTTAACTCATACTGCCTATACGGCCAAGTCAAACCATGCTCTAATCCTATTATGCAACTGCATTGCAAATTGGGATGGGGGGGAGTGGTTGTAATGAACACAAAAGAGAAAACTTGCAAAAAGAGTCAGGGCAACACCCTTGTAACATCATCCTTTAACATTCATTTCTGCAGAGGGAAATGAGGCCCCAGATGCTCTGCCTGTTCTCCCAGGGCTGTGTTGAAAGATCCAGCAGCACAGACAGGAGGCCCAGAACAGCTTGGAGCTCCTTCTCAACACACAGCCTGAGCAATACCAGAGGCAGGGGACACAGACAGAGGTTTTGTACACTCAAAAGATCACAGAAGAATTCAGTCACATAAAAACATCAAAATTACTCATGCATCTGCCCACCATTTGGTTTCTGAAACTTTAAGTAAGCAGAAAAAGTCCTCTGGAAACTGTTCTTTGATTTTAGAGAACATAAAATTCCTCAGAGTCACTGAATGTATCCAATAAATACAGACTCTTGATCCAAAACTTCTTCAAGTGAGTTTGCCATGAGCAGCCATTTGTAGATTTTGAGATTCCTAACTTACTGAATTTCCGAGGGCCGTTTCTGCACTGAGTATTTGAGAGTCGAGCAACAGCAACTTGCGATAGGCCCCTGGAAATCAGCTGCTGCCTTTCGTGCCTCTGATTTGATGAGTTAGCACGGTCCTCCTGGCAGAAGGATTATTTTTACTGAAACAACATCCAGCAACACAAAAGGAGTTGAAGGAGCCCGGACCAGTGGGATGGACACAGCCCTGGGAATGCTGCAAAGGGGCTGAACAGAGGGACCACAACGCTGTTCCACAGGCAGGGTATGAAGCCACGTCAGGGTGAAGATCTTGCCTGAGGTCACGCCAAGCAAGACCTCAGCCCCAAGTCCCCCTGCCCAGCGCGGTGCCTCTGTCGCCCAGGCTTTCCATCCAAACCAGCTGAGTCCATATGTTTAACATCATAGTGTCTACAAGTAACCACGGGTGTGACTCAAAAATCACTTTTTAAAAGCAAACATGCAAGAAAATTTGGTTAAATAAATGCCTGTGGAAAGCACACTAAGAAGGGGGATATCCAAAATGGACCAAGGCACTACGTATTAACGCACGCTGAAAATATTTTACCGATGGACTCATCTAAATTTTCTTCTTGAGTATGGAGTTGGGTTTTTTCACGTCCAAAATAAGGACGATTCCCCCACCCCCCCCCCCCCCCCCCCCCAGAAAAAAAAAAAAAAATAAAGCTGAGGCCCGAAGATAGGGATTTGTTTATGGGCCCGGCAATAAGATCACTTGACATTTTACAACCATAAATGGTAGAGCCGCGCTCCCTCTGTAACTGCATTAATGAAAGGCACCTGGGTCCGCACGCCGCCGACACCGCTCGGTTTTTCACCCCCGCACGGGAAAGCCCAGCCTGAACCTGGCCAGTTCCAAACATCCCCCCAAACCTGGCCCCAACTTGCAGTCGAGGGATAAAACTCGTGTCCGGGATGGTGGTGATGTGATCGGGTTGTGCCCCCGGGAGCACGTCCCAACCCCGGCCCCTGTGGGTACTCACCTTCCAGGTAGCAGCTAGAGGAGGAGGAAAGCCCCTTCTTCGATTTGCAACCCACCAATTTCAAGCAAATCTCCAACATTTTCATTTGTTAGAGTTTGGCTTCGGCTGTCTGGTTTCCCTTCCCCCCCTCCTTCAGCTTCTTCTGTGTGGAATTATCCGTTAGAAGTCTAAATTAAAAAAAAAAAAAAATCTAAAAAGATCCGGTAAAAGTCTAAAAAGTCCAGGAGAAGTCTAAAACATATCCAGGAGAAGCCTAAAACAAAATATCCAGGAATATTCGACGAAATCCAGCGCTCCGCAAAGCATTACAAGGGCGAGCCCGAGAGGCGGAAAATCCAGGGGCCCCGCACCTCCTCTCCCGGGGAGTTAACTCCAGCCATCTTCCCTCCTTCCCAACTCTTTTGGCGGGAGAGAGAGGAAGGGAGGGGGGGAAAAAAAATAAAAGAAAAAAAGAATAAAAGCAGAAAGAAGGGAAAAAGCGAAGCCAACCAAGTTGGGCAGAGTCAGTGGTGCCGGCCGTGCGCGGCAGCCGCCGGGCGCTGCTGGGGCTCCGCTGCCAACAAAGGGCCCCTCAGCCGCCGCCGGCCTCCATGACATCAGGCAGGCAGCAACGCCCTCGCTCCTTAACCTCCTCCTGCCTGCGCCTCTCCCAGCGCCGCGGAGGCCGAGGGGGGAACCAACAGGTTCGGGAAAGCGCGGAAAAGGCGGGATGGAGGCGCGACGCCGCCGCGCTGGCGCTTTGTGCGCGGCCGTGCCGCCCAAGGAACCGCGGGCGCTCGGCGAAGTCTTCAAAGCGCGTCATTTCACAGCCCATTAAGGGGCTGTTCAAACACCGCGCCTGCAGCGGGGAGAGGCAACCCGAGAGCGATGCCCATTTGTAACCCGGCTCAAAAACGGCGGGGGAGATGCAGCTCCTTCCCAGGGATCCTGTCTTAGCATCTCTGCGCTAATTACAGGCACAGGGATTCAGGTTTCGGCTAACGCGGTTACACACGGAGGACGCTGCTCCTCTGGCACACGGGCCCAGAAGTTCTCGCTCTCCCACTACCAACTCTTCTTTTCCCCTACAAACTGTGCCCTTCCCCTGCATGTTTCTCAAGACTACACGCCAGTTAATGCTCTCTAGTTATGCATTTTTTATAGATTGTTTTCTGGCATTATTGTGTGTGCCTGTTTAAAACAACCATCATTTTTGTTATATATATTATCCATCTATCCATCCATCTGTCTCTCTCTAAAGGAGATAGCATGTTGGGTATGTATACAACTGCATTCTTTCCACTCAAAAATCCTCTTTTACCTCCCAAAGCTTGGGGTGCTTTTGCTACTTGGAGCAAGAGGTGCTCAAGGGTGCAGAGTTCATTAGGGGCACAAAACATAGAGCCTGGGGAAAACGGCCTGGGAAGCTGATCCCAGCACAAACCACACCGCGACATGTGGAGTCCCTGGTGTGTCACACACAGAGTCAACAGAGCAGCAAATCTTCGTTTTTGTCCCTGAAAACTTGCCTTCACATCTGACAGTTTATTTTGGCAAGGTTACTGACTAGTGCTCATGGTCTTTTGCCCTCCAACGTTTTCAAACATTGAATACTTTAGGGGAAACTCTGCATGCTTCCAGCATCTGAGGTCTGTGCCTCCAAAACAGCAAACATTGCTCAGACTTTTTAAACATTATTTTACAGCATCACTTTGCCTCAGTCTTCTGATCCATGGGATGAAAACATGAAAGACAGCTGGGAAAAAAATCCTTGATCTCTCAACCCATATTGAACTGCAATAAGAGCATTTGCTTTTTTTTTTTTTTTTTTTTTTAATACCACAAGTCACATTTCTAGCAAAGAAATAACAGTAATGACAGCATGATGTTCAAAGTGCTTTTACACTTTTCTCAGAAAACATGAATATTCCCATTCAATACACCAGAAAGCAGGTAGAGAACTTCAACATTTCCTCAATTCAGACAGTTCAGCAAAGAGCTGAGGCTCCAGATCCCATCCCCACTGCTGGCAGCCTGCATGGACATTGGGAAGACAACAATACAGTTCTCCCCACCCTCTCCCCACTTCTGGAGAATTTCTGTTTTATGGAAGCACCAGAGTTTTAAGAGAAACCAACACCTATCGACTTGTTCCTTGCCAGCCTAACAGGGAACTTGTGTGCAAGGGGAGGGAAAAAAACAGAAAGAAAAAAAGGAGGAGTTAAACACAGATTTGGAGGAGAAAGGTTACACAAATCACCGGAGGATCTCGGTCCTCACGTGCTTCAGCCCAGTGTCATGTTTAGGGAACTGGGATGAAACGAGGTTTTAAGAGCAGACCAAGCATCTTGCACACAACTTCTTTTCCACGTGACGAGCATCCCCATCCCTATCCCACTTCTCCTGCAGCTGTAGGAACACAGAATCCCCAAAGCATTCCCTGGCAGTACAAAGGCTGCCCCCCATGAACACCACCCACCCATTATAATTAAGGTTAATACAATGAGTGCCAGCAGAATTAATGCGGATTACATTTGTGATGAACTCCTGGGGTTCTTATTCCTGAAGAAGAATGCCTCATCTCAAATTAAATTAACCCACTTGCAGAAGAACCTCAGTGTAGGAGAAACACATCCACTTGGGGAGTTAAACACAAAGAGCTATCCGAGATAACTTCCTCTATAGATAAACAAATTAATTCCCTTTATGCTTCCAGGCAGGCACGCTTGTGTGGTCCCTGTGCTACAAACATCATCCTTCAACGTTTCCTCTTTTGTGTCATGGCAAACTGAGCTGTAAATACTTTGAGCAAATACCCTCTGCCTTTCCTGAATGCCATGAAATTAACTGGTGATACAGAAATAAAAGCCGTATTGGTAGTGTCACACAACATCTGCCACTCTTACTGCTGCCAGCTATTAATCCCTCTCACATTTGTTTGTCATATAGACATCTTAGAATAAGATCAGTCGTGAAACGTGTGCAGATTTCTGGACTACGGCGACTGATGAAACCTTTGACTCAGGCTCTCTGCTGCAGAATGGCAAAACAATTTGGTTGGGAGAAGGCTCAGAAAGTCTCCAGTTCCAGCTCCTGCTCAGAGGGAGGCTATCTCTCTACATCAGGATTTTCCAGGCTCTATGCAGCTAAACTTTAACCGAATCTGCTGGGCAGTTAAACACTTCTTATCCTCTCATTCCTACCAAGCTTTGCCTTGTTGCTAGTTTTAATTGTTGCTTCTCCTCCTCTTGCTGTGTGCACCTCTGAGAAGAGTCTTCCTAGCCACCAGTTGGGTGCTTATGAAAGCACTGGGACCTCTTCCATCCCCTCTCTCCCGACCAGGCCAAGGCAGCTCCCTCAGACCCGGGGGGCACCGCCGGCTCCAGCCCCTGCCAGGCTCCCCTCCAGGGTCTCGGCATCTGCTACAGGGGAAGGAGCTCCAGATGTGGCTTCACAAGAGCCAAAAAGAGGGAAATAATCACTTCCCTCGACCTGCTGGCTCTGCTCTCACTAATGCAATCCAGTATCCATTAGCCTTTATTGTTCATGCTCCTACAAGAGCATAAACCTATTTAGCCAATGGCCTTTGTTTGAGCTGCTTCTAGCAGGCAGATATTTTATTCTTTACGTTCTTAATGCTACCCAGAATTTGAGGACAGATTTTTTTCCAAAAGAGAATGATCACACACACACGACAGCAGCAGCGAAAGGACTGGACTCCATGAACAGAAAGTGAGTTTTGGCATGATCCCACGTGTTAGCAGCTGGAGTGAATTTTGTTGCGATACCATTAAAAACAGCTTGAGTGTTCGTCACCCATTTAAAATCTGAGCTTAATTTTGTTTTCAAATTCTTTTCTGAAACATGGAAAGTTAACAGAGTTTCACGTCCCAAAGGCTGGGCATTTTTTGATAGGCACATTCAGCTGATTTGGGATGGAAAAAGTCACTTGAAATAGAAATATCACAAACCAGTGGTTAAAGCAAAGGAGTAAAGGAGCATGCCATAAAAAGAGCAAATTTTTGCTTACAATTAAGTTACCTGTCCTTATCTTTCTCTTCTATAAATGCAGTTGAGAATTTCCCCACAGGTCATAAAGACTAACTCAGTGTCAGCTGTAAAACAGTTCTTTTGTCTCTGGAGCAAAAAAAAAGTCAAATCACATAATTTATGAGATGCATTTTTCGTAGTAAGTGGTAAGACTACATGTGATTTGGGGCATTCATAGGTCACTTTCTTTAGGATTAAAAATAGGTCCATGCCACAGAACGCTCCCATGCTACACAGCTCTCTTCTGATGGCATTTTTCACATAGTGGAATAACACATCCTCACACCATTACCTGATAAAAAATATGTGCATGTGTATATGCAAATGATCAAAGAAGCCTATGTTGAAATCCATGAATGACCACAGCACGTGCTACAGATGAGGCTGTAACAAAGCTGGGCTTTGATCCGACAGCAACATTGCCTGTTTTCCTGGGGGCTAGTCCTGCTTTGTCTGACAGGTTCCAGTTTTCCTTTGGGTTTTCAGATCCTCTACCATTAAACAGCTTCATCCACTCTTAGACACGAAGTGCCAAAGGCTTGGGAAGATAGTGTTGTCAGATAGAGAGGACTAGCAGCTTTAAAATCCTGGCTACGAAACTCTACCTTTTTGGCATGTGCAGCACAAAAACTCTGGTGGAGTCTTGTAGAGCTGTTTGCAGTGAATGCAACAACTTCAGTGAGTCGAGCACGTTGAGTTGTGAGAGCTTTGTTATGGTAGAGAAATTCCTTCTGCCAAAGAAAGCACAGCAGAAGGTGAGTCCAAGATTGACAGGCTTAGAGGTGAGTGCACATCCCACACCCAGCCAGTTAAAAGCCACCTCAGATTTAAGCAACTGTCTCCTGAGTCAGTCACCTCTTAGTCTTAACTGATTGTTCAGACACCTTGTAGCTACGCCAAAGGACAAGTGAAAACAAGTCTTCCAGGATACTCCAAAATTCTTCACTTGCTGGGCTATGACAGCACTACCCAAGAAAGCAATGACATTTGGGATTTATTTGTAATATCTGCCACGTAATGAGCAGAGGGTGAGAAAAGTCCTTGCTGGTGTTTTCACACAGAATGTGCTCTACATCAGCCCAGTAAAACTCTCCAAGTGTGTCCACACGCACCTCAAGAGAAAGCCCAAGTGACCACAATACTGAGGGATCTCCAACTACCACTTACTTGGTGAGCTCTAGGAATCCATAATACCACTGGCATTAGGAATGCACACCCAGAAAAACCACTCTGCCCAGATGAACCTTTGTGCCAGAGATGTGTGTAAATGCCAGCCTTTCTCTACCACTGCCCTAACTCAGAACCACTCCACCAGTGCTGCCAGCATCTCTCTTCCAGCTTTTTATGTAGAAACCTTGGTCTCTCCTTTTCCAATTCACACACAAAACATTTTTACAGACTGCTGTTCTACCTTCCTGTTTAAGCTCTTCTCGAGATCCAGCTGACATGTTTACAACAGCTAGTTAAAACAGCATGTTAAAAACAAAAGCCTCTTGCTACTACTCTGACCATTCTACAATAGGTATTATTGTAAATAAAATAAAAAAACCCCACACACGGATTTGAACAAAGGCAAGTTAACACCTGAGGGCAAAGAGTGTTTTTCTTCCTTCGGTGACCGTTCAGAACAGCATGAAAGGCCCTGCAAGAGCACAGAGTGGTATCTGCACGTACAGGGAGATATTAAACACTTCTGGTACTTGGACTTACGAAGTCCCACTCTCATAAGTAGAAACTTCAAAAAAACCAAGAAAAGCCAGGTTACAAAAAGTCCACTGTACACATCAACAGAAAGGCCAAGGATTTTGCAATAAAACATGTGCATTTGTTGGTTTTTCTCCTTGATTTAACAGATGTTTGTTATTTGCAATTTTCATGAGCGAAGGAGGCGGCTGGGAAGTGGTGGGATTTCAGAGATGGGATGTTCAACTGTTTGAAATTCCTTTCAAGCAACAGAGCAGAATCCTTATTTTTTTAAGGTAGTAACAAGGCAGAAGGTACTACTAAATTCCTTCAGTGGTGATCTGTCTTCACAAACTATTAAATTCCTGCAATGGTGATCTGTATTCACTGTACTCATGTGAAAACACAAGACGGGTCATGAGCTCCGCTGGGAATTGCTTGGAGTATTAGCATTGGAAGCCTGCAAGGTTAAATTCGAGTCCAAAGAGGCTCATCACACATCACTGAAAAAGTTTTGGGCCTCTTCCACTGAATGTTTTTTGAAACATCTGCAAGAAAAGAGAAAAAAAGAAGCTTCTTGCACTTTTCAGATCTGAAAAAAATAGCAGTGTGCCTTAAAGACACAAAAATTGCATAAATGCCTACTGACTATAATGATTGAACTGCCATTGTCCAGGCAGTTTATTAAGGTTGCAAAAGAGTGAGCAGGGACTGGAAGTTCCTGTGCAATAGGTAGAATTCCATCCGTTTAGGGATCCTGCTGAAGTTCAGTATTTTCTGCCAGCCCAGGGAAAAGAGAGATCACAGACAGCCAGGACACAATCAGAAAACATACATGCTTGGAAAGGATCAGCAAATAAATTTTAGAGAAATATCTTTGCCAAATACTGACTCAGATCTTGAGTGGGAGCATTTCCGTATTTCTTTTAAATGAAAAAGCAAGGAAATGCAGATGAAAAAGTAAAGGTGAAAGAAGAGGTTAAAATGGGGAGCTCAGGGCTGATGACTTTGTGGGCTTTTCTTGTGTAAGTCCAAGCACATCCGCAGGAAGAGCCAGAGGGACCAGTGAACAGACCAGTGAACAGGGGTTAGTCCTGGCAGTAACTAAGTGGTTAATTTCTTCCATTCAAGAGCTGAAAAATCTGCCAAAGCAGAAGAGCAGGCCTCGGAGATCAAATTACACATGAGGAGGGGGTGGAAGGGGAGAAGAAGAAAAGAAAACAAGTATTACTGAACCACTGCCGCATGAGACCCAGCGGGGATTAGGAGGAACATGAAGGAGGAGAGGTTTATCCAGGGCTGGCTGTAAACACACGCCTGATCCATGCCCGCACCTCGCCATTCCCACTGCGGGAACACTGACCTGTCCTGAGCCCCTGAGCACGGGCCAACGTGGAAAACCTTCTGTGCATCAGCTGTTGAATTCCAGTGATGGGACCAGCTGGAACTCCTTTCTCCTGCTGGCTCTCCCCACCCAGGCAAAGTGGTTGTGCTGCATTTTCTCTCCCAGCTGGAGAGTTTAGGCTGGGGCACAGATCTATGGACGTGTCCTGCACGCTTTGCCGCTGCCACAAGTGTGGGAATCACCAAAGTACTTGAAAAGCAAAGGGCTAAAAGCCACGCAGAGGAAATAATAATGCACAAATAAACAAATAGTCCATCAAACCTCGTAGCAATTCAACTCCTTTGCCTTGAAGTTGATCACACAAAGGAGGTCTCACAGCAGTATTAACATTTCCACAGCCATTTCAGGGCAGGTGAAGGTTCCCTTCCCAGCCACACATCATTTCTGTCCTCTCTCAGCTAAGCTTTTCCAGCACTGAATTCACCAAAGATTATCATAATTTAGTGAATTGCAGAAAATTTCAAGTAACACACGCACACAGCAACAGGAGAATAGGATAAATTCAATTGCAGAGATCATTTTTCTCTAGGGATCTAATCCTAGACAGTAAGTGCCTTTGAACACTATCAATATCAATGGGCAGAAACCTTTACAATGTACAGATATTTTGACACTGCAATGAGTGTGCTTTTTTCTCTTCTTTTAAACTAATTTTTTTTTTAAACCAAGGGAAAAACCCTCAGAAACCCAACCCAAACCCCCAAATGCCAGTGCCTTCTGTTCAGGAATTCCAGGTGTCACTAATTCATCCACAGGAGAATACATATTATTTTGATAAAGTAGTAGAAGCCCTTTATAACTATAGAAATAAAAAAGCATCCATATAAGCATAAAACCCACTATATAAAGCCATCTACAGTCACTTGATTTGAATTACACTATTTATCCACCCTCAGGATCTACTCTCAGCCTCCCTCAGATGTGCAGGTAAGTGCCTAGTGCTCCATAGCACTAATTGCTTATTATTCCCAGAGTAAGAAATTAAATATATACTCCCAGAAAGGAAAAGCTTCCAGTTAATTAGAACTGCCTGCAGCAATGGTTCCCTCCAAACAGTTCAGCATTTTATTTTGTTGTCAGGACACAATATAAGAAGTTTTAAGAATCCTGCTGGGACTATGACGTAAAGGCAGGACCATATTTTTTCCTGAGAAGGCTGGGGCCGACAGGAAGAAACTTCAGACAGAAATTAGCTACTTCACCATGAGGAAAGACAAAAGTAAAATGTATATATACACTTCTGTCCTGGTCGAACTGGAGCAGGGATGCAGGAAGAGGTCTCTAATTTGCTCATGCACTGGTGAGCATAAATGGATGCAGTTCAAGTGCTGAACTCTCACAAAGGTTGAATGCTCTTTTCCAATTCCCAAACATAAAAACACATTGAAAGAAGCATTTTAATTTGGATTTTTTTGGAAGAGCTAGGGAACATTCTCCCTAGGTTGCACCATTAAGACAAAGCAAAAGACTGATGCTGAATTCATAAGGGGCAAAAGTTATTAAGCTGAGCCCTTTCAGGATGAGGTTTTTTGGTATGCTTAATCATGCTTGTCATAACTGAATAGAGATTTAGAAAATGACATGGGACTGTGCACTACCTCTGTATGTTTTCTGCCTTTCCAGGCAAAAGTGGAAAGATAAAGGAAGGTGTAAAGAAGAAATCAGTGCTACTGGTCTCCAGTAACCCCAAAAGTTCCTTTCTATTCACTCCCTCTTTACCTGCCCATCATTAATCACAGCCATTGCCAGAGCAGGTATGTTACATGTAGCCTGAGGTTTCCAGCTGATTCTGTCTACAGAAAATAGGGAGAAGTGCCAAGTATCAAGGAATAACAACCACTGGCACCCTCCAAGCCATCCCACCACGCTCCAAAGGGTGAGCTAGACACTTCTCTGATGTCAGGCTCAGCTGAGTCACTTCACTGTTCAGGGAAAGAAGAGGATCTTGAGGATGTCCACAAATATTTAAACAAACAAACACAAAACTAAAATACCTGTGAGTGCTCTGAAAACTTGCACAATGGAGCAGCAGGGCAGGAAGCAGGCAAGTGCTACAAACACTGAGACGAGCTGGGAAGAAATCCTGCTGACACAGAGTGAGGGTCCTCAGCCAGTTAACCCCAGCTAAACATAGAGTGCCTCGGTCCCACCTTTCCCATCTTCTCCCTTTTGCTGGCACTGCTGCTCACACAACCATGTGGTGACCCAGTTCAAGAATGTGAAGACTCTCATCAGTGTATGTTCACACAAGTAACAGTGCTGGCATCATGAGGGGGCCAGCAAAGCTGTTCCTTAATTCAAAATGCTGAGTAAACCATCTGTATTGACAAGTTGTATAAACAGCTTAATCATAGCAACCTTTCCTACTGAGAGAGCTACAAACAAATCCCAAAGAAATAAATGTGAATATAGAACTGGACCAGCTATAGATAGACTTCATCAATCATTCAGAGACCCTCAAATAGACCACAGTTATTCAGTGCTGGGAGATGTGCTTCCACCTGAAATGGAAGTTTTTCATCCAGCCTTGAGTAACTGGCTGCACTCCAGTCTGGATCTAGGGAATGCAGTGCCTCAAATTCCTAGAGAGCTGACAGATACCCAGATATGCAGCAGTGCTGCAATACAGACAACAGTCCCTGAAAACACAGCTTGGTGAGAAGCCCTCTGGAGTAAGAAGTGTCCTCTGCAGCTCCACTCTAAGCCTCTCCTGATTCAGGGGTTGTTCCATGAAGTTCTAGATAGAAGACACCACAACTCTGTAGTTTAATTCATGACTTTTCCTATTTCTCATTGATTGCCAGTCCATACTGAGGTCTGATGCCAGTGATATGCAAGTTCCTCTGCCTGCCCAGCCAAGTTAGAGATGTCATACTGAGTTATTACAAGAATAAAGACTAAAAATTAGTGAACTAGCAAAAGCAGCCTGGAACATATAGGAGAAGGAAGGCTCTTGGCTTGAACTGACATCAGGTGAGAATACCCAGAGCAAAAGTCAACAAACTGGTTTTTGTTAGGCCACACATCCTGATTTCCTCCTTGCCTTGGTTCAGCTCAGTCTTTGCAAGTCCAGCGTGACCAGAGGATTTTCAGATGGTGAAAGAGCTGCTGTGTTCCTCTAATCCCTCCCTCCCACATGCACAGCAGTCAGGGTGCCAGGAGAACCTATTTTAAAATTAATCTCAAAGCAGAGGAACATTCATAGAAAGAATCAGGACCAGAAATCTTCAGCAGCTTTGGAGTCAAGGGGGATGAAGCAAAGGCACTGCATGGACAGTAGAGGATATTGAGGAGGTGACATAAAAGGATTTTAAGCCATGTAACACACCATTTATAAAATGGAAAAACCCCAGAGACCATGTGATCTCTCATTTTTTAATTCTACCTGAAGTGTTTATAAAGGACATCACAAGGTCACTGGGAGGATTAGCAGGTTATTGTTTTGGAAAGACCTGATGATGGCTTGGGTCCCTTTTGCTTACACTGTCAACCCCTCAAGCAGGGCCTGGATTTTAAGAAAAAAATACTTTTAGGAAAAATAAAGAAATAAAATAAGGGAAAATTAACTATTCTGCTTCATGCTATGAATAGACATGCTATGATTTTAGTTCCAACTCTTCTTTAGATTTCTCCTATCACTGTGGATAAACAATTACCTGACTTGCATCTCCATTTTTTTTTCCAAATGTAACTACTACAAATCTACAAACTACAAATCAAGTCCCAGCCTCAGGAGCCACTGTTAGAAGGTACTGCATGAATGTGAAACATTCAGTAACACACCCAATACACCAACTTCCAGCTTATAAACCACACTTCTCATGTACTTCAAGGGCACTCACATTCTTTCCATCAAGTGGGGCTGCCTCGTGGCTGTGGCACAGGGCAGGATTTTAAGACTCCTGACGTTGAACTTGAGGGAGGCTTTTCACAGCTCACCCAGGGCGTGCTCGGCATCACCAACACACCCCGCACCACCTGCGAAATGTCTGCACATGTAGAAATTCCAGCAGACATGAAAAGGAGATAGTTCCAAGCACAACAGACCATTTTTTCTCCCCTTGCAGAGAAACACTTTGTTTGCATCCAAGAGAAAGGAGGTTTTCATGTGTTGGAGCACCAAGAAGCCTATCCTGGGAGGAAAACCAGGTATCCCAGGTGACAAGCTGTTCCACATAAATGTGCTGGGACTCCCTGGGGTCTCCTAGCACAGACAGAGGAGTAACAGAAGCACAGTGAGCTCGACAGCCTGAGGACAAAAGTGCTCCAAACCACTTCAGTCTTGAAAGCTTGAGGAGTCAACATCATGTTAATTGGAAAATACAAAGGCTTCCACAAATGCCTGTGAACACTGATTATTGCCCTTTTCTGAATCCACTCTCTTCCAGCTTCTTATAATATCATAAGAAAAAGCAAACATGAACAGCAATGAGGAACAGCCTATTCTGAAACCACTTCCAGGAACAGGGATTGTTTAAACAAAATACATTAAGTGAAACCATCTGTATTAAGGGTCAAACGCCATCTGAGGCTGAATGTGCAGAAATAGCCATTTTACAAAATTTGGGCAATTATCCCTTTGTTGTTTTTGTTTTTAACATGAATAATCAGTGTGGTGGAGGTGTTACCGCGGGGTCAAAGCTTGAGGAAGGAATTTAACTCCGCAGCTCCCAAGCTGATGGTGCCAAGAAATCATTCCTGTTAATCTTGGTGCTACCCTCTCCCAACATGCTGGGAGAAAGGTTTGCTGAATCCCATGTACAGAGCATCCTCTCCCCAAGCAGTGAGGGGTCCAGGGTGGGGGTCTGGCCATCCATGGCCCTGGATTGCTCCCCACAGAAGGGTCCTCATCCAGCTGCCAGACAGTCATTTGATCTGAATCACAAGGGATGCTGCTTTCACAAGACTTGCTGGCAAAACAGAGGTGACAGAAGAGGCTCAGAGAAGGAAAAAAAAAAAAAAAAGGCAATTTAAAGCTGCAGAGGCACCAAAGATGTGTTTTAAGTCGTTTCAGCAGGAAGCACTAGTGCTGGAACTCAGGGGGATTCAAAGACGGTTGGCCATTGCTAAGGATAAATACTAAGCTAAAATATTCGACATTTATGTGGAGCCTATAAATGGGCATCTTGTATGAGACTGACGCATTGTACTGTTTCAAATACATGTTGATCCTTTCCCACCCTAAATCCATCCAACTTACCTGAACTTTAATCAGAGCAGCTGGGGAACCTCGGTGCCTCAAAGCAAAGGGAACGGAGCAGATCTTGGACACTAAGCTCCTCATCAAGTATTTATTTAATATAAAGTGTGAACTGGTATCACTGTTCAAAGGGGGAAAGTGCCATGGAGGGAAACCTGCCCTCAAAGATCCTGCTTATTGCAACAGCTACATCTGAGTATGGCCTTAGTCACCTGCTGTGGATTTGATAACATCCAATTAACTGCAGAAATATTTCCGTATTCATCACTAGTGAAGTCAGACTGCAATCAAATGTTGCAGCTGCAAAGGCAAAAGCTCATTAATCATTTTTTCTGGAAACCAAGAAGGATGATGATGGAAGGGAAAACTAACATTCATTTGTTTTCAACAAAACTGCTAGCAAGAAGGCCAAAAGAATACCAATTTCTAATTTTTTTAAATTAATATTTACATGCTAACATGTTAATGCCTGCCAGCTCTTTAAGTGGACAAGTATTTAATGGCTCCAACATAAATGTATATGCCAGTTATCAGAAGTCAAATTGCACAGCTATGATGTAATGAAATAGCTTTGCTTTATGAGAATGAGGTCACAGGTTTGAAATATGGCCTCAGGTGTAAAAAAAAAAAAATAGATTTTCCACAGAAGTTGCAAAACTGTAATGCAATTACTTGCCTAAGCCTAATATTTTATAGAAATTTAAATTCAACTCTAAGATATAAATGAGTCATCGATTTGCATTAGGATGGCTGGGAACCGTATCACTCTTCAATCAACATGAACTAATGAAGCTTTCCTGGTCTGAATAAAACAGCTAAACTGTAGTGCTGAGGTGCATACACATCACAGTCACAAAATGCTTTTATGTTCTTGATAATAAAGTGTCAGAATAGCTCTGAGGGAGCCCAGTGACTGAGCTGCTCCTGCTCAAAAAAACCCAAATGAATGGCAAAAGCCAGGTTTTCTCATTTTTCTTCATCCTCTCCAGAAGCTCATTCTTTTATTTACAGAAAAGTCACTCTGGAAGTTCATCTTGCCTGTAAAGGGCCTGCTTGCTTTGATGCCTGCTACCCTGCCCTGCTCAGATAAACCAACAAACTTCAGCACCTGAAGTTACTCTGTCCCAGCAGGGAAAGAGCCTACTTGGAGGGGAGATTTTTCAGGACTTTTTGCTGTGTTCTACTACCTCTGCTGGGAGGAACAGCTTTGTTCTGCTGGCCTGGTAAATGAGGAAAACGGGCTCTCAATTCTGAAGCAGAACCAATAGGAAATATATGAAGCATAAGACACTGTCTTTGACTTCCATGCTAGGCCATTTTCCCTCTTTTCTTTCTATTTTTTCCCTCCAGAAACAGACCATAAAGATTAATTCAACTTTGGGTTTGAGGCACCCAAACACTACAGTGGTTCACACCCCTGAAAGCTTTCAAATAAAACAACCAGCACACCAACATGGTCATGACAGACCTTGGCTGTTTCATCTACAGCAGGAACTGAAAGCACTTTAAGGAGGGTACACCTAATCCCTGAAATGTCCTGCTGTGGATCACTATTGGGTTTGAAGGAAGGAGGTATACCATGTCCCCTTTGTCTAGCTGGGGGTAGACACAGAGAAAGAGCAGCATCCACTGACAGCAAACCTCCCCATGGTGGTGACACAGCTCAGCAAGGACCTGGGCACATCCTTACAAACCACACAGGGTTCTCTGACAGGACCTGGGGCATCTCCTGGGCCAGATGAGCTGGGCCAAGAGCAATCCCAACACAGCTGCACTGCAGCAACACGCAGCTCGTAATGCTGTGGAAACCATCCCAAATCTGAAGGCGGTTGAAAACGTTAAGGAAAAGGATGAGTGGGGGCCAAACCAAGAGGCTGCCCCCACCTTCCTTCCTGTCCCTCCCCATAAGTTATTCATTAACATACCAAAATACACATATCAATGAAGAATTCATGGAGATTCCCTGAATACCAAATTACTGAGTATAATGGCAAGGAGAACTTGCTTAACACCCTCTTCCAGTTCCACACCCTGTCCCGGGTGGATCACTCATAAAGCTCCACTTGTATTTTACAGCAGCAAACCTGAACCCCTTCCTCACCAATGCCTTCAATGAGTGCAGACCATCTCTGAAGAGAGCAGCAGCCACAAATGCTGTATCTTTAAATCCATCCCCATTTCGTTTTCCAAGTTTCTGTTCGAGCTGTTACAGCTCCCTCAGGACTCCACTGACTCACTGCATTTTCGGGATGACGCAAGCATGCTCTTCTGCACGGCTTCAAAACAGGCTCCAAACATTTCCAGGCAGAAAGTGGCCACCAAAGAACCATGAAAATTAGGTGTTCTTCCTGAGCAGGCATCACCTCACGAAGCAGGGGGCAAACTTCGGTTCCTATCCTTATTGCAAATGGATTAATCACTGGCACTTCTCCCTGGGAATACTTCTAGGAAAGCTTAAGTTTCCACTCTGAATCCTGTGGAAAATATTTTGGTCCTGACAGAACACCTACAAGCACTGGTTCACCACTTCCTCTGACCCATCTAGCTCTGCCCCTACTCCCATGGGCTTGTAGTTCTAGCTCTATTATTGAGTGCAAACTTCTGCTCTCAAGCTGCACCCTTTCAAAGCACCCTGAAAATTTAAAATGACACTTAAATTTTCCAAGCTGATTCCCACCTTTGCAGTTCTATCTTCCCAGCAAGGGCAGGCAGGTAAAAGAAAAGAAAATCTATTCCAGGAGGGAATGTTTAGGGAACAATCCAACAGGTTAAGCATACGTGCTTTTGGGTGGACTCTGTGAAGAGACCTGAAACCACCATGGGGAGAGATGCATGCAAAAAACACTGGATTGGGAAAAGCATTTTCCATGACTCAAGACTGAACTCTGTTTCTCTTCCTTCTGAATCCCTTCACTCAGCTCTTTGTGTTCTCCCAGTCACTGCAAGTCAGCAAACAGCCCTTTTATGTACATTTTTTTTTATACAGGAATGGTAACAAAAGCAAAATAAACACTGGACTTCTGACTGATGTTTGCAGCTTGATAGCAAAGGCAGCTGAAAAATTCTGGTTTCTTGCTTGTAGCCTTCGGCTTTTATCCACTGTGAAAGATTTCACCATGATAAGAGAACTGGAAGTGACATAAAAATGTAAAACTGGATAATGAAGTGGAGAACAAATTTAGAGAGAAAGATGGGTGTCTTGTTTTATCATCTCCACTAACATCAGTAACACACATCTTAGGGAAAAGGCCTTCTTGCTGGAGAGCCTGCTCATTCCATTCAAGCCAATTTAAGGAAGATAAATGTCTAAGACAAACCTGTTCACACTTCACTCTCTAGAGCAGAATGTGAAAAGCCTTTCCCTACCAGAGGGTTCCTGATTCCTGCCTCGCAGGGAGCACCTGCCATTCATTTCCTCACACTGCAGAGTAACACGTGTTATCACAAGCACTGCAATATCTGAGCCTAAGAATATGGAGCAGATGAGGAGCTTGGAGACGCCAGGAGAAGAGCAGGCAGCAGGACCAGAACGTGTACGTGCTAAGAAGTGCAGGATGGCTTCACGTGGGCCAAGAGTTCAGAAACCACAGCCCTGGCTCCATTACTACTGCAAAACGAGGACTTGGAGGGTACCTGCAAAACTTGCTTTAATCCTTATTTTCAGTCATTCGTTAAAAAAAAAAAGCACACAGAGCTTTGCATTCTCTGTACAGACATTGGGAGCTTTATGTTGAACCACATGTGAAAAAGATATCTAGTGTTAATATATGCAAACAACTTTATTTAGATATAGATTTTTAAATTAGTATTTGCACTATCTTGGAAAGACAGAGGAGTGAGGATCCTGCCAGTTCTTAACAAAAAGAGCAGATTTTCTATCAGAAAAACACACTCGGTTTTACAAACTGTGAACTGAAAACTGCACACAAGGAATGCTTTTGCTCACTATCAAGTTACTGGTCATTTATCACATTTCTACTGCTAACTAAATTTCTTTTTCTAATTTTTTTGCGTCTCCTGGTTCACTCAAAGCAACAGAGAAATGAGCCACAGAGTCCTGATGTGGGATTAATGCATTGGTGTAGGAATTTGGCAAACTTTTAAACTGCTTGAAAGCTCTTTTCTTCCAATCAGACTGGATTGGCAGCCCGTGAACCAAGGACGCACTAAGGACAGCGATTAGAAAAGTGTCAGGAATTATGATTCAGAGAGGTGAATCACCAGCAGCTCCCCTGGGGGGTGGATTTGGGATAAGCATACCCAAACTGCAGCCCTATGCCAGATTACACAACCGCGGGCAGCAAGCACAGGATCATTTACTTGGAGACAGAACTCAGGTCCTCGTTCCCAATCCTCTCCCGGCGGAACAGCACAAGGCGCCTGCTGCTCTCGCTGGGTTGTTTCCACTTGCAGCCTGAGGTTTCTCTTGCCCAAAGCCCACACACCAGCACGGCCCCGCTGCCAAGCACGCGATGGAGCCCTGGCATGGAAGTTGGACTTGATCTTCTCAAGAGCTGTTTGTTATTCAACAGCCCCAGATCAGCCAGCTTCACTCTGACTTCACACGGGAAGAGCAGCAGTGGTGTGCTTTAATCCTGGTGTGCTCCACTCCACTCTTTCCATTCTAGACATTACCTTTGCACAGCAGAGGCTTTGATTTTGCCCAATAGTTTTACCTCTAAGAAAAGCACATCCCAAGCTCAGTACTAGGTCAAATAATCTGCAACACTTTCAGAAAGTGCGTTTTGTTTCATGGGAAGCTCTGAGATGCATTTTTATGAGGGTCCTTTGAATCACAGGTGTGCAAACAGGGAGAGAAATTCTGCAGCCTGTATTTGAAGACAGGTGATGGCTTTTTGCTCAAGTAGGATCAGTGGAATTTGGCCTGCAGTGCTTCATCCAAGCAGCCATCTGATCTCATGACTAAGTGCATGCAGAGCAATGGGGGTGGTGGGAAGGAAGAGATGCAGGAAGATGGAGCTCTTCTAGTAAACATCTGAGCTCTCTGGAATCAAGGCTGTGCTACTAAAATGAAGCCACTGCTGGTTTTCCACTATCTTTCCCTCTGTTTATCTCAGTTGCCATGGCTCTCACTTGAATCATCTGCACAAATTGCATACACATGTCCCAGGCCACATTATTTCCACTCGCTCCACAGCTCCAGATCAACTTTCATTCACCTGGCAGCCACTCGTGCCAAGCAGTGTCATCGTGGCCAGCGACAGAGCGCTGCTTCACGGACACCCTTGGTTGGAAAACGATGGCAGTTATTTCAAAAAGGCTGATTAATGTTTCAGGAATTGCAGAAAAGGGGAAGAACTCAGAAAAAATGGCCTCATGCTATCCTTCGTGACCTGGGTTCCAAGAGAGCTGAGTCTCTGGTGTTGACACAACCAAGAGCTCTTCTGGGGCAGCTGGAGCAGGCCAGCTTTGAGCTGCTGAAGCTGCTCCCCTGCTCCTTCAGTGTATGAGCAAGATTGAAAGGAATGGAGTCAAAATTCATCTCCCTGGCACATCAAGCTATCTAAATAATCCAGTATATTGTCCTCTGGCTATGGTTCTGTGCCACGTGTTCCAAACTAATGACTTACACAATCCAAAACTAGGTACCAGCCTACTGAAAGAGGGTCAGACCCTTGGTGCTGCTGATCCACAGCTCTGAGAAATACACTGTATTATGCTGGAAACTTGGAGCTTGACAAGGTAACCCTAAAGCATCCTACACCTGCAGTAATAAAGATGTATTTTCTGAGTGTTTCTCTTTGCATCAGAGAATTTACAGAAGGGAACCACACCCTGCCTTAAACAGAGAATGAAAACCAAGCTCTACCACTGCTGCCATGTCAAAATCAGGAATATGGAAGATTTCTGCCCTCTCCTCCCCCTTCCATCCTCTCCAGACCATTAAGAATCAGAAGGCGAGATCTGACACTGTTTGAAAGCAGCAGCTGAGGCAGCACTGCAGACAGGATCCTCTGCCCAGACAGAGGATCTACTGCTGCTGGAGACAGAAAGACGGCTTAGAGAGACTGCTGTCCTGTGTCAGAGACAGACAGCAGACACCCACACCACCAGGACAGGCTGCTGCAGCTCAGGTTGCACAAAAACAAGTATCCCTCAGAGTTTGTCTTGGGAATGACTTTTTGCCTGGAACTGAGCAAGATGGAAACATAAGAGGACTGCTGTCGTGGTTCCAGAAGCCAGATTTCCCCTGCTCACCTGTGTCCAGCCCTCAGCTCAGGGAAATCTCGCTCATCCGAGCCAGTGCTGTGCAGGTACCTGTACTCCCCGAGCTCAGAAACAGCTCTGAGGTATCATGATGCTGAAAATGGAAAATCATTTTCTACAACACCAATGTTCCTGCCCTGGGAATTTAAGAAACAAGCAAAATACAACAAGGAAACTTCCACTGTAATGTTTAATCAAAACACTGTAATGTTTTAATCGAAGGTTGCATTAGGTGAGGAGCAGGCCCAACATCAAAATCTCTCTGTTGCCTTCAGCAATCCCATTAAGCTGGTTTATTCTAGAGGAAACTAGCCTTTACCAGGTTTTCTTTCTGTCTGTTTTATAATCCTGCAATAGAGCTGCAAATTAATGAAAGAACCACTAAAAGGGACAGTTGTGGCCTTGGCAGTGCAGGGTTAATGGTTGCACTTGATCCTGGAGGGCTTTTCCAACCTCAGCAATTCCATAATTCTGTGAAAATCACTAGCGCTTTGACTTTACTGGGTACCTCCGCAATTCTGCTCTGAACTGAACACAACACAAATTATCTCACTTTGCAGCACACCAGATTTCAGAACCCAAGAAAATTGATCCAAAATTCTTGAGATTACTGATTTGCTTCAGGACTATCGCTGCTAGAAAGGTTCTCCTGGCACCAGCAGCATGAAATCCACTAAAATAACTTAATACTGGATGGGTTCATGAATGTTTCAACAGGCAAAGTGTTGCCGTAGAGCAGCACAAAAAGAGCAAACTTAATTTTTTATTTTATTCTACTGCTCTGACATTCTGGGAGAATTTTGCCAGATTTGAATGGAAAGAGAAGATAAAGTGGAATGATTCAATGAAGATATTCTGTGATTAGTCCAGTACAGTATATATGCTGGTCTCACCAGCTTCTACTGTGCAGGAAGATTGACAGATGAGCTTTCCCTGCTTCTCCCTCTATTCCTGGGTTAAATTTGGCTATCAGTTATTAGGTGTGGACCAGCTACCATGCAGACACTACCCAGGAAACCTGCCTGAAACATATTTTCTTCACTTGAAAAAAGGCCAGCTAACAAATTCACTGTCTAGAATAAATTAGCAAAAACCTCACCAGCACCAGGATTGTGCCTTTGCATGGAAAGATGAGCAGCATGGCCTGAACAGCCTTTAAGACACTGCTCACAAGGTGTGAACGTGTGGATATGTGTCACCCCTGGTGACAACCTGAGACACATTGCAGTGATGGAGACCTGCCATTTACCACGTTTGACTGCTCCACAAAAAAAGTCCCACCAGCACATGATATTCCAGGGAGTGATTTAATGAGAACTGGTAACATGGTATTTAGAGTAAACTGGCATTGAGGAGCTGAACCCCTGCACTCTATTTCACATGCAAACAAATCCCTGAACTGCATCCTCCTTTACTCTGAGATTTGCTGTGGAGAAACACACACTGGTCAGTTGAGCTCAAACCTTCCTTTAGTGGTGATGATTTTATTTTAAAAGACTGTCACCAAGTGGCAGAGCTCCGAACGGCTGCACAAGGTCAGCAGAGCTGCAAACACACCATCAGCTGGAGCAAGACAACCAAAAATCCACTGTCCCAAGACATCTCAGCACACTGAGGGAAATGTCAGGATAGGTCGTGCAACTAAACCAAAATAAGCCATGGGAAAAAAAAAAAAAATTATCTCGGAAGGAAACTTCAAATACTGCGAGGTTTGTTCATTCAGTATAAAAACTGGTAGATTCAGTTTCTGATCTTTTCCTTTGAAGCACAAAAATCACTGACAACAAAGCCTGATGACACTGTTTCATGTGAAACAGCCACCCTGGGGGCTGTAAAACAAAAAGAAGGAAAGACACAGCCTCCCATTTTAATCTGCAGTTTGAGTCAAAATGCAATGTTTTATACCTGACACGAAGTGATACAAGTTATTTTTAACTATGATACTTAGTGTTTTCCCAAAGCACTACAAAAGGCAATTTTTAAGAGTACATACATCTACGCAAAGCAGGCATTTGAGGATTCATCTATTAATCAAGCTGGAGCCTGGCTGGTGAAGCTGCTGGCAAAACCATTGTGCCCACAGGGATGGAAGACTCCTCAGCTGCATCAGGCACACTGTGATCCGTACAGGAAGTACAGGATCGATTTGTTTCATCCCATACCTGTAAGTAGCCATCTGCACTAAAACAGTAGCCAGGCTGTGCTTTTTGTTACTCCTCCCAGCAAAAACGCCACTGTTTCTCTTTTAAGTTGCTTAGGATCTTAATTCATTTGATGTTGTGCTCTCTCTACATGTAACTGAAGGTGAATAAAGACAGGGAAGGGCATTGCCAGGAACCACCAAGATTTACATCAACAACCAATTTTCATGGGTTACTGCTTATATACAGACTATATCCAGAGAACAGAGACCATCAGAGCACACTGATGGAGCACGTGATACCCAAGTAGTCTCTTGACAACTGCTGCCAGTGCTTTAGAAAGAGCTTTGATGCACCATCATTAAAGCTACATCAGCTCTCTGGGTCTAAACTTGCAGCAAATAACAGAATCACGGAATACTCTGAGTTGGAAGGGACCCATAAGGGTCATCAAGTCCTGAAGCTTGGAGATAATTTAGGCTACCTGTGCCTGCTTTCCTGTTAGAAACTTACCTTCTAGTTTATTTGGGGAGTAAACTGAGTTAACATGGAATTTTCTTTGCACTCTCTATTCGTTACCCAGAAATCCAAAACAGTGTTAAAGATCTGGGAAGACCTTCAAGAGTAAATTGGAGGTAGTGACTTTCTTGCAAGCCTCCCAGCACAAAGCTGATGTTTATTTAGGCCCGCTATAGGGTTTTCTCTTCAATCAACAAAGTTTCCCGTCTCTCAGAAGTTACAGAAGTTTGACAGATTTCCATCTTCTGTTCCAGGCTGGCAGGCCCAGCTGCAAAGGATTCGCCAGCTGCTGGATTCACCAGCCGCCCACAAAGGAATTGCTCTAAACAAAGAGAAGATGGTGCCACATTTCTTCTGCAGCTGACAGCGTAGTTAAAAACAGCATCACCTGAGAGAGGAAAACATCAAATCTGCAAACTGGAGTCTCTGTGCTTCTGCTGTGGCTGTGCAATGCAGTGAAAAACACAGTCTGCCAGGCTGAATGAAGCCTGGTATTTGTTACAGCACAACACACCTGCATGCCAGGGCTGAAAACAGGTCGGTTTAGCTGCCCCTTGGCTGCTTCCAGCACCAGAGTTGGCTGCCACAGCCACAGGGAACCCATCAGACCCACACTCCAGGGCATTGACACAGACAGGGACATCTGTGGATTCAGGAGGCTGGGAGCACCAAGGAACCCAACTCGTGCCACAGAACCCACAAAACAATGATTCCACTTTACTAATTGCTCTATTCTAGATCCCAAAAATGATGCAAAAGAAACAGCCGCCAGCCACGCCCTGAAATAACCCATCATTTCCACCATCCTTCTTGTCTCTCTCAAAAAAATAAATCCTCCTGCCATAGCAAACTGATCTGGAAGCTTTACAGCTCCTGAAGGAAATCTTGCCTCATGCCTAGAGACCTTTAAAAAAGCACTGGCAGCAGAATAAATTATTTACAGTACTATTTCTGACAATATCATCTCCATAAATGATACAAGATTGAAGGGTTTAAAAATGTGTGCGTGTGGCATAGAGCCCAAGCATGTGTCTGATAGAAATATTAACTCTATTTCTACAGACTCTGTAAACAGTCTGATGAAAACAGAAACTGCAAGTAGATTGTTTTTTTTCCTTTGCTGTAAAGTAGGACAAAGCAATCACTCCATACGCTCAAACTAAGCCAAATTAAAGCAGTTTCGGACATTTACAAAATTATTTTCTCTTTAAAGCAATTCAATCTACATGTTGTTTACCTGATTCTAATTCACAATTTAGTCCATTTCCCCAGAATAACTCAGTCAGTCGAGGCTTCTGGCTTGCAGCAAGGTTCCTGCTGTTTACTTAAGTTTTCCAGCTGGGTTGAATGATATGCAAAGAGGTCTGAGGACTTGCTGGAGGTCATACAGAGAGGAAAGTCAGTTGGCTCTGCTGGCGTAATAGCCCTACACTTTTACAGCTCCCAGGACTTTGCTCTAAGCACCAGGCTAACCTTCTCATCAAAAGATATTAAATCTGTTCTCAACATTTCAAACATTCCCCTGTTCTTAGGAAAAGGCACTTCCCTCCATAAAGAGTTTGAAGCAACCCTGCTAAAGGGCGCGATGAAAATCTGAAGGCACTGAGTGCACATGCTCACAATTAGAAAATTCAGTGGAAACTGCCAATGTGCAGTTTTCCATTTTCAACAGCAGAATTTCAAACTTACATAGGCAAGTAATATAAAAGAAAGGAAACTGAAGGGGATGTTTAAATAGAGCCTGCCTGACTATTTTGTTTAAAGGAGCTATTTTCATTTTGGCTAGAATTTATAGGGCAAAACATCCCAGGCAATCCATAATGGCCATCAGCCTTCAATTCATCCCACTCCCTACACGGCCAAGGACAATCCAATGCATTTCCTGATGCCTCTGTTCCTGCAGAGCCACAAGGAAGGTAGGGAGTTCTCCCTCAGGTTTTCTCACCCCTGCAATTCCACCAGGATAAACTGGTCTGCTAAGCAGGGCTCTGGAGCATTGGAATGGCTGCAGAGCTTTTGATTTGTGATGTTTGGTGGCCTTGTCCCCAAGCAGCAGCAGGGGCACCAACCACTGGAAGAGCAATTCACCTCTCTTGTGCCACTGCAAATGTGCCTGACATAAACAACCACCCTCCCCCCCGAAGCACTGACAAGACAAAAGCAAGGGCTGTAAACTCCTATTTGAACACAGCACTGACACTAAAAGAGATTAACAATGATATTTTGGAGAAAAGGCATTTTGCTAGCAATTCAACACCCACTCCCATCCATTGGGGCAGAACCATTACAATCCATTCTCCAAGAACTGCAGGGCTCTCCAGCAAAAGACCTTCCCACTTCATCGCTTCATCCCAACTGGCCTCTTGCCCTTCAACATTTATACTTCTGTCATCTAAAACCCACTGATTTTCACTTCCAAGCTCTTCAAATTCATGCCCTGATGTTCCTCAGCCCCTCTTCTCTTCCATCCCAGAATAATTCAGGCAATTGTACTTCTGAGATCTGCTCTGCCAGCTCAGCTGTTCTAATGCCCTCTGGCTCCAGTGTGGCTCCTCAGCCCTTTCTTTTGCTCCTCCATTGCACCAATATTGCATCAGCTCCCATTTCTCAGCTCAGTATTCTTTAAACTTTCTTCTTCTTTTCAACCTTCACAGTTTATTCTCTTTATTTTCTCCCAGTGTTCCTTACTCTATTCTCCTAATGGACATCACCAATTAAACCTTAATTATATCTCATACCAGCAGCTGTTCTCAGTCTGATGAGCACACTCTAGAAGAAAACCCAAGGCAAAAGGTCTTGCCTGTTAGACACTTTGCTATAATCCAAAGGTCACACATACAGACACATAACCCAGTAATTTACACTTACTCCAGCATTACAGGTTTCTTTTCCTGTTTAAATTACTTTAGAAGAGGTTACCCTACCCTTAACAAGGTTAAGTATCTTTGCATGGTGAAGACTGCACACGTCTAAAGCTTGGCAAGCTGTGTTGCTAGGACAGCAGTGATGGCTGGCTGGTTCAGCACATCAGTCACAGGATGAGTCTTTTCTAGGTGCCATCCCCTCCTGACACATCATTCCTGCTGTGTCGTGGTGGGCTCAGGCCCTGAGCTGGTCTCTAGGCTCCAAGCACACAGTTAAGCAGGCCTTGAGTCTGGTTCTGGGGTTACCATGGTTCTCCAGCCTGACCATGAACCAGCCAGGACAGGGGGTGGGGATGGAGAAGCCAAGTTATGCCAGGAATGAGCCTGGGGAATGCAGCAGAGGTCACATTGCAGAGCGGGTACCGACACATGCCGCTCGTTCCAGCCCGCAGCTCGCTGAAACTCCTGGATGGAGGGCTCTCCCAAAGCCTGGGAAACTGGCAGTGGGCGATGACCTGCACCCACTGGATCCTCATCCTGCTTAGCATATGCCAAATACAATAAGATGCATTAAGTCAAGTCTTCGCTCTACCCAGCGCATGATGTGATCGGCAGAATAACCTTTTTTCCCCCTCTAATTCTGCTGATAGTATGCAATTCTGTTCATCCCTTTAGCCTTAGCCAAATATTTATGTCAAGCTGGGAAAAAAATGCCAGGCACAGAGCAGGGGGCGGAGGGAAAGCAATCTAGAAAAGGCTTATAAACCAATTTCAGTGCATAAAGAACTAACTTCTGCACAGTCATACTCAGATTAACAATCAGGTCCCTATGCTGGCCATTCCTATTTTTAATTAACCTTCAACAGGTTAAACAGCCCAAGATAACGCTTTTAGATGATCAATAAGCCTAGGTGCTAATTCCATACACACAACAGAATTGTTTTACTGGGTTAGGATAAAACCTCAATTGCTTGTTAGACACAGCAACTACCTGCTAGCGGGGGGCAGATGGACCCTAAAGTAGTAATGATCCCACACATTCATGGATACTCCAGCCTCCCCGAACTGCATTTGATTCTTCAGTCACACTGCTGCTCCCAGGCAGGGATCTAACACATACATCACTTCTAACACTTACCCGGTTCTGGATGAATGGGAAAATTCATTATTCATTTAATTTTAAGTAACAGCCAAATGGCCCAATCATCAGCAGAGTGCCCCAATGCTGTGCCAACACAGATGAGGAACAGCTTCTCTCTCATGCAAAGAGCTCAGCACTGTAGCTCTTGGGGTAAGAATATGCCATCATTTCCTTAGGAGATTCAAAAGCAAAAGCAAAGCCATAAATTATTTTCTAATTGTTTAGCACTGAACAAAGGCAAAATGGGCCTGCTGTGTCGCAACTCTTCCAAAGGCACACGTGAATAAACAGGACTGCTGGAAGCCTAACAAACTGACAGCCCATCCCAGGGAACACAAAGAGGAATGTTTGCCTAAACACTGTCTTTCAGCAAGACTGTAATCAAAGAAAAAAAAACATGTATGATAAGAAAGATTCCTGGTGGTTCTGGCACAGTGATTATTCTCTACGTAATTGGGAAAGTTTTGAAACATTTGACTATGCTGTTCTGATGGCACGCTTTCAAAAAACGCTAAAAACCCAAATGGAGTAGTTCAAACAGCAAACAAGGCCCCAAACCAGTTACTAAACCAAAGTACTACAGATTGACAGGAAAAAACCCCCACACATTTCTTCACATTTTCTGCACTATGAATGAAGTGATAATGGAAGCCTGTGCAGATACCTGGTATTAGCCTGTCCACAGGACAGGGGTGTAACTATTACAAGTTGAAATAATCAACTTGCTTTTATGGAGGAGTCAAACAAAAGGGCAGAGAGGGGAGCTCCAGCTGCACATCTCAGCAGGAACAGGACTGGGCAATGTGACACCGTCAGGTATTGTGGCCTGAACACTGGCTCTCCTGTGAGGAGCCCAGGAGGTCAGTATTTGATGGCTTTGAAACTGATCCATGAGCAGTTTGCAGGAAATCAAAGAGCCAGAAAGATCCTGGAAACAGGAAAAAAAAAATCAGGAAGAGCAATAATACCAGTCAAAACAAGTGAGTAATAGAAAGAGAGGAGGATAAACTGGCCTTCTCCTTCCTAGAGAAGTAGGAAGATCTTGCTTAAAAGCTTCTTAGAACTATGGGAGCACCATTTCAAAATCCTATGAAAAGACAGCATGTCCTGAGAAAACTATGTTCTCCTCACAAAAAGATGAGTCCAATCAAAATTGCTCCTGAAAACCCACGGATCATGGGTCACTTCTGTACTGCCCATCAGCTCTCCCTAGGGACAGCTGCCTGCAGGGAAAGGATTTACCTTGGTACAACTCACCTGTGCAAGGCAAAGGCAGCACAGCCTATGCACACAGGGTGTGGGGTTAAATACAAGCTAATACTGTTCATCTGAACTAGGCCAGAGGCAGCTGTGGGATATAATGAGATTGTGACAGAAAGAATTGTACGGCCTGAACCTCTAAGCCACAAAACTGAGCTAAGCCAACAGTTCATTAGTTACTTTTTCTAAAACTGGTGGGGGCAGGGGGGGTGATGAATATCTACTGAAATATGAGCTAGATCACTCAGCAGGTATTTCTCAGATGCATGGGAATAAAACATCCTGCAAGGCATTATTAATGTTTATTATGTAGGTCTGTTACAATACTGTTTGTCACCAGCTATCTTCAACAGGCTCAACACCCCAGCCGGAATTAGCCTGGAGTTTTCCAGAAAACAAAACATGTGAGTGCACAGCCTGAAGGGGATCTCCCCAGGCAGAGCTGTGCCACTGCTCCAGCAGTAAAGTCTGTAGACTGGCACTCCGCAGACTGATGCCCACAGAACCCCCAAAATGCCTCCACGTGCAAGAGTGTATCAGTGAAAGAAAAGGAAATGCACAACCCCTTTCATCAGTCATATTGACAAATCAGAAATAACTCAGGATATCTTAATTACAAAGCCCAAAATTCCCTTTTGTGGCTCTCTGGGAGTTGTCAGAAGGGAATCAATCCTTCAAGGGAAAAGAATGAGCTGGTTCAGGTTCTTGGGGATGATAAAGGGGCCACAGATGCTGATTTTAACTCAATAAGAGCATTTTAATTAATCATTCCTAAGAATAAACTTTTCTTTCTACACTGTTATTTTATTTTCAAGATGCTTGCTGTCCTGTAACAACTGGAATAAAGAGATCACCCTGAATTTTCCCACTAGCACCCACAAGCCCTCAAGTAGACATCCCAAACCCATATACTCTGAGTTACTAAACCAACACTCACAGCACATTTAAGAACTCCCTGCATAAAAGCCCTATTGAAGGCAGTTCTGCAGAGGGACCCTGCACGTTGACCCCAGACAGACGTGGCTTCCCCGGCATGAAATGGAGAGGTCTGGCATAAAAAGGTGTTTTGTCCAGGAGGCAGAGAAACCCCCCCAACCCAAAACACACCTCCCACAAACAGCTCTACATCATGCAGCTCTGCAACAGCAGTGCTTTAAGGCATTCACAGAGTGAAACAGCCGTAGGAAAGCCTGCTCAAGCCTCCCCAGAGCAAACAGGGATTCCACCAGTTGCCCAGATCTAATATAAGCTGTAAAACTAATTTCAACTTCGAACAGGGAGCCGGCTCCTCTCTCTCTCTCTCTCTAATTGAGTAGGAGAGCAAGCCATGGGGACAGGAGAGGAAACCTGCTCTTGTCCTCTCCCAGGTAATGACATGATGGCAGAGCGTTTCTATCAGCTCCCCAGACTTCCAGAGCACCATTCATCAGGAGAATGGACCAGGAGAACAATCAGAAATCCATTAGCAAGCTGCCGCTCCGCCTGAACTCCTGATCAAATGTCACAGCGCTGAATGGCTTCTGTCGCTCGAGAGGACGGAAGGATCAGGGAATTGTTCCAAGGCAATAAAGATATTATTACAATTTTTAGCTTATATTAGCATGAGGGCAACCATTTGCAATCTACATTGTGCCTTTAGGAAAGTTTCTCAAATCCGGGACAAAAGCTTCCAGAGTAATTAAAATGGAAAGAGATCTCCTCCAGTACCACCAACTGGCACCACAAGGAAAACAGTGGGGGAGAAGGAAAAGCTGGAGATGGAGGGAGCGCTGCTGGATGGTTGTGATCAGTGCTTTTACTGCCTCTATCCAGCAGCCAGGGCTCAACTAGGAAATACTGCAAACTTGCAAGAAAATAGCAAGAATTACCAACGCTGCTATTTACTAGCAGGGGAGTGACCCCACGGGAATAAATCAGCTCATCAGCAGCATTTCGCCCTGCTCTTCTGCAGGCTCAGTCCTGCCCTAAGTAACACTTCATTGTCCACCGATCACAGCAGGAGACAGAGCCAAAACCAATCTGCTCAAAATCTACCCAAGTTACTTCTTCCCTCAGATGAAGTGTGATCAGCCCATTTAAAAAGCAATGCAAATAACCAGGTTCATAAATACGTTTATCCATTAAAGAGTCTGCACCATCTCTCTGCAATGTTATTTACGTGTCTGAAAGCTGTTATCCAAGCTATTATCCAGCACAGAGACTAGAAAAATATATTCTGAGTGTATTAGCAGCATATTGAAATGATTTGTGCAGATTCCTTCCATTCAGATACTGTTGATGCTTGAAATATAATGAAGGGTCTCAAACAGGAAGCTTGCACATGTACTATAAGCAGGGAAAAAGCAATAATTAAAAAAAAATTAGGAATTCTCCAGTGCAAATATTTCCAACTGCAAACTGATTCTCATTATCTTTCATCTGCCAGAAAACCAAATTAAAATATCAATCAAATGTAGTGATCCAGGTAAAAGTCTTAAACTGCATCTGTGGTTCAATAACAGCAATTACTGTGTCACCATTTTCAACTCGTTGAGCTCCTCAAATGAGACCAGAAATGACTACAGAAAAAAATCCAACAACACAAAATCTGAAAACAATCTGTCATCTACAAGACCTGAATTACATTTGAACAATGACATTTTTGTCTCCAAAACAGGTAACAGCAAAATGAAATTAAGGTTGTCAGCACTGCTGTTAAGAAACGTTAGCCATAAAAACTGCAACTGTAGAATTTTCATTTGGTTTATTTACTAGAATTTTTCTTTTTTTTCAAGAGAAAATCAGTCTGAAGCTTTGAAGTGTGTGAAAACAACATGTCAGTATCAGATTCTGGAGGAGGAAAGGCTGCTGAGCATGGCTGAGAGACATTTACTGTGACACTGCAAGTCCACCGTGGGTACAGTGTTTGTTTTACACCAGGGTACGGAGCTATCACGAGTTACAAGCAGGAGTAGATCTTAAAGCTCTGTTTGTTTTCCACCAAGACAAGAGGAAATGCATATCCAGCAAAACAACACTTGGATCCACATGAGTCCCAGCAACTTTCCTTCGTCTGCACTGATCAAACCATACACATAAAAATTAAAATACTGTCAAACAACGGAAAGTACTAGAACTAGCAGCAAAACTCTTCCTGTAATGTGCAGCTCCAGGTCTATCTGTAGTCCCAGTGCTTTTCAAGTTGAGATTTCCTAAGGAAATTCCCTACAGCAATACCTCCAATATTATCTTTATTCTGGAAAAGCCACTTAGGGGTATTCAGACTCTGATCTCTCCTATGCCAACTGTCGGCTGAGTGTGAATCCTCTTTAAAACAATAGCTAAGCACCAATGGAGGAAGGGTAATTTCCTTACTGGTACGAGGTCTGATTTTCCCATAGCCCATCCTGACAGGGATCAGCCATCACAGGCATCCAAGAAGTGTGGTGTGGCTGCTACCAGATGAGATGAGCTATTAGGTATGGCCCAGCTCCTACAGGACAGATGTCCTCCCTGCAGTCAATAAGCACAGCCATCAGCCTTGCAGACAGCATCAGCAGCTGGGGAAGTGGGCAGGACACACTAAAATGCCCTTTCTCTCCCTAAAATGGCCAGAATCCTTCCCTCAGGCACCACACCCACGCTCTCACTGTCACTGCCTGTAGATCTTCAGGGACTCCTCTGCCAGGGGTTTCAAACCGACACCTTTTGAAGTGCTACGTTCATGTAAATAAGCAGTTTTTTTAAGAACGAATTAGTTGAGCATATTCTATGAAGTTATTTCATTTGTTTTTGGTCCTGTTCATTTATTCCAATCTGCTGCACCTTCCCTTGGAGAGGTTATTAAATGTTCTGCTAATGGGCGCCAGCACTCGTTTAATTCTTCCTAATGAATGTATGAGTGAGTAGTGGAAGCTATTATGTAGGGCTTAATAAAGGGCGGGAAGGAATTTCCTAAAATTTATTGCCACAGGCTGCTGCTTGAAGATAAAATAAATGGTAATTGCTTGGAACAGGAAAGAGGAGGATGATAAAATGTCCCCAGACATGAGGTAAAAAAAATACCAAGTGCTCCGAACCAAAATCTCAAAGCCCGAAGGATCATGAAGGCAAGATGGCCTCCTCCAGCTTTAGCTTTTTGATAATCCTTAAGACTTTTCCTTTGAATATGGATGCTGAAGGATGAACTCGATCTCAGCTGGAATGGTTATTTTATGACACAAAAAAGACATATTAAAAAAAGGCATTAATTCAGACTGCATTTTATGAAAATAATATTTGTAGGAAAGAGACAATGTAGAGGAAATGGAAGGACAATGTTTCTGGACTATTGAGTCCAGAAATACAATTTTCCCTCAAATACAGGCTTTGAAGATTGAAGGAGACACGTGTAACATTTTGCTACAATTATGTTTCTTCTTTCCCACCGCTGTGTTGGTCAGGGTTCATGGAAGAAGAGATATTGCCAAGACATGAACCTGTGCATTGTTTCTTCAATTTCTACGTCTGTTTGTTAAAGGAGATAAAAATCTGCAGGCTGGATGAGAAAAAGTGTCTGAACTGGAAGTCCCCAGTGCCTGTCCTGCTCCAAAGTGCTGCAATCACACCACCAGCCTCCTGGCAAGCTCCAGGTCAGGCCTCAACAACTGGTGAGAACAAAGTGGAAATCTAAGCCCCATCCCCTGTAATTGCAATGTAGGAGAAAAACACCGGTTTTCAAAACAAAGCTTCTCGTTATAACTCACAACAGCATCCTGTCCACATAATCCTTCAGGCTTCGTTCAGATAGAGGGATCCAGTCACACAGATGAGTTTGGCTAAAAACTTTGATCCATCTCATCAAGAAAGCTAAAAGTTTCCCAAGAACAAGTCTGATTTTCTGGTTCCACTGAGCTGTTGGAGGGGTATTTTGCACCTTAGAGACTGGAAAAGTGTTCTCTACCATCAGGCTGTTCAGGAGTTACACCAATTATAATTACAGAAGCAGTGATCAATAGCTCAAGGGTCACAGGCTGTGGTGGGAGAGGAGAGCAGGGATGTCAGGGATGTCTGGATGACACTTTACCCAAGTGCCACCGGCCTTTCAAGTCCAGCTGTCCCAAAAAGGACACTGCCAATCTCTAAGGACTATCCTCCCAAAATGCAGCAAGAAGGAACAAGTACAGAAAGATGCCAAAATATCGATTTGAGTGGGCAAAGCAGCCATCTCCCTTTACTTAAAGGGGCAGAAAAAGAAATACTATTTTCAATAGTAAGCTAATATATCCAAGAATTTAAAAGCTGACCTGAGAAGAAAAACAAGATTAGGTTTGCTCTTTTTTGCTGCTTTGGGAAGACAAAGCCCCTCTCAGAAAACCACCATTTTTCATGCCAGCTTTAACTATCTTAAAGCCAGGGAAAAAAGGATAAAATCCAATTTTTCTTTCTTAAATCCTTGGCAGGTCACCTGCAGGAGCAGGCCAACAGCTTTTCTAGGAGGCAGTAAGAAATTAGTACTTTCTTTTCTAAACAAGGATTTCAGTTGCTTCAGCTCAACAGCAGGATTTCCATAGTCTTACACAATACAAAGGAATCACTCAACCTGCAAGAGCATCCAATTTGAAAATGGACAGTTGTTTCTCCAAGAGAAAAAGCAACAAATGGATAGAGACAAAGAAAACCAACAACAAACAACCCCAAAATAATCAAAACAAATAAAAATAATCAGCTTTAGCACACTGGAAGACAAAAGGTGAGCAGTTACAAGATGAGTGAAATATCAGGGGATATACAACACAGATTTTTGAAGGATTAAAAAGGATCAAATTTGGGTGGCTATAGGATAGGCATCTACTAGAGAGCATTATCCAGGAACAGTTTAATCTTCCCCCACTCCAATGAATAAATCAAAGCCAAATAAACGTGCACAGCATTCTATTTTGGCATCAATACCTGTACAAAAGGCAGAGCTTCCAATTTAAACCAGCAAACACAAACTATTCCATCTCTGAGGACCTTCAAGCACTTCCACACTTTTAACCCTCTTCCCCTTCTACGAAGAAATCTTATAACCAATTTATATGGGTTACAGAGCAAGAAGTTGCAGCTTTATGATGATAAAGAACATAAAGATGAAGGATCTGGTTTTGACTTAGGAACAATCCAAGCAGGTACTTGTTAACTACCTGTGATGCTGTTCCCTGCTGCAAGGAATAACACAGCATTTCATCTGCCTCAGTACCTGTGCACCGCTGGAATCACTCCCTACACAAACCTCAATTACCCAGCCTGAAAATATACATTTTATATATCCAAGGACAATCCCAGCACTGAGGAGAAATTATTGAAAAAAATCTCAATTACTCTTCGCAACATAACACTGATGTTGGGAGTGAAGAAAAAGCTGCTTTTCTTTCTGTATTATTTGGTCTGCGTTTGGTAGCACATCGCAACTGTGTGCAAGAGCCAGATGTGGGAGGAAAAGTGGAGGTGGCACAAGGGAAAGCAGGATCCAAGGCCCCGGTCGTGGTTTATCTGTGGTCTCACAGTAACAGGAGCTCTGTCACCCAGGCTGGCTCGCAGCCACCCCCGCAGCAGGAAGCGGCAGAAGAGCCCGGGAGAAGCCGTGAACATTTCCATAGCTCTCCTCCCCCATCCCTGTTATCTGCTTTTACTTGTGCATCTCATAAAACACCCCCAGGCCAACCCATGGCAAGGCCAGCTCCTCAAGCCAAAGCTTCATAAAACATCCCAGGTATGATCCCGGGCTAAAAGCAATTCCCTCACCACAGCTGCAAACCTTGGATGCTCAGATTGACATGTCAGCCTCTGAAACCAAGAGTCAGGACGGGTGGTTTGTACTCCAGAGGAGTGGGAAGTGCTGCATGGCATGAGGAGGTGAATTCCAACATCCCTGGCTCCAGCAGGGCTTTGTTTGGGCAGGAGCTGCATTCACACAGCTTGGCCCACCTTGGAGTCAAGGTGTAGGTGCACTGACAGAACTTAGCAAAAGCTCTCCCACAGACCTCCTCCTCCACCCCTTTTTTGCCTGAAGTATTGCACTCAGATTGGTTTTTTTAAACACTTTTTTTGATGGGGAGAGAGGCACAAGGAGAAATGTCCAATATACTCGAATCCAGTTTGTTGTAGTCAAAAGAAATCCATTTGTTCAGCTTTGCATTCAGCATCCTTGTGATGATGATTTTTAATAGCACTGCTTATCTGGACCCATTTTAAATAATTCAGAATTTGGTTACAAGTCAGGAATGCACCCTGCAATTACCTTTTGAGTGAGTCCTGTCAGGTAAGACCTTACTCTCCAGAGGAGGCTGCAGAGCTCCCCTGGACTCATCCCTTATGGATCCTGCACAAATTGACACCTCCACATGGCTGACCACAGATACCAGCAGAACACACTGCAGCAAGACAAAGAGAATTCAAATCCAAGTGTGATTGTGTAAGACTGTAGTAAAGAGGTCTTGGAGTAGAAAACAGCACCTTTACTTGCACAGGGTTAGTTTTACTCCTAAAAATTTTAGAAGTTAGTACATTTTTAAAATTCAGCTGCTAGCAATTCCAATTTGAGAATCATAAAAAGTACTATATTAATAATTGAAATGTAAAATGCCTGTCTGATTCACTCCAGCCCTCAGTCCCCCTCCCCAAAGGGCTTGTTTGCCTTAGGGGAGCATTTCACAAGCAGCACATCAACTTTCTGAAATACGACTTCAGCAGATGAAAGCCTCATAACCACAGAAGAGCCGCCGTCCTTCTACAGCTGGAATTTTAAAAGCTGTGACATCCATGGAGCAATTTAAAGGTAGAATGGCCAAAATAGTTCAGCCCAACCAAGCACTGTGGCTACCATCCCATGTAGTTATTTCAGAAGTGGCTCACCAGCCATCTCCCCATTTCAGCCACAACATCCACCCGTTATCTCCCGGCAGACAAAGTTCCGCCGCCGCCGCCCTGACTCATGGGCACCGGGGTGACGAGGCACCCTCAGCACCGGCTGACTCAAGACTGTCCATGGCCATGAAGTGTGTCTCATTCCAGGGGCTCCACATCATCCTGCTCCAGAGTCCTGCTGAAGCCCACCACTTCCTAATTTGGGAACGCTGCAGATGACATAGATGTCTGAGCTGGAAAGCGACTGCTCTGTTGGTCTGTGTCTTTCACCTCGATGTTTTTAATGCCTCTGTAGTTAGGCAGGACTAAATGATGTGGGCATGGCCAACACAAAGCAATACTCACTTTTCTGGGGAAAAGTAACCCAAGTTAACAAATTAGAACAAAAACACTTCACTGGATTTGTGCTACTTATTCCTATGAGTGGAATGTAAGTATTTCAAGTTAACATTTCACAGTTCTTTGAATCCTTACCTGATAATAAATGCAGCACTGATCTATTTTCATTTAATGTTTTTCAAATCCTGTGTTTTTAACCACAATTACAAAGTCACACTGCTGCTCAGTGAAGTTCACAATTCCTCTCAGGAGAGGTCAGCTTATCAACATTGCAGCAGGTCTTCAATGAAATGTCATGCACTGCCTCTGCTTTGCAGAGGCAAAACTGCAGTCACCAAGATGATTACATTAACATTTCAAGCTAGCATTTGCCTCCAAAAATCCAACCTTTCTTATTCTAATTCATCCTTTTGGTTGGCTCAAAATATTACCCGCTTAAGAGGTAGCTGAGTGTGTTTTGCTAACCAGCCACAGCCTTCAGGATTTGGCCCTCTCCAGACCCACTGCTGCAGCAAGTCCACAATTAACTCCCAGATTATGTCTCCAAGTTGTATTTAGCAAGCACAACAACCCACACCACACCTGGTGGTGTACCTGTGGTCATAAAAAGCCTTTTCTACCCCCACTTTTCAGCAGAGCAAGGTAAAACCCACCAGCAGTTCTCACAGTGAGGGCTAAATTAGACTGAAGCTTCCCCAACACATTTTTTTTTTCCTAATGACATGGAATTTGAAAGGTTGAGCAACACTTACACTGTCTAATGTGATCACCTCATAACAATAATTACTACTTAATACCTGAAACATGATAGCACCTTGACATCCAAACCTCAGTGTGGGAGGCACTATTTAGACACAACAGACAATCTGCAGAGCCCAGGGAAATTGCAGCTTCTATATGAACATCAACAGTATCAAATGATGGGAAGAGCCTTGTCTTCCCTCCAGTTCATTTCCTGTAAAGGACATCTATTTTCTATTAAATAGCTCCACGTTGAGAAAAAAAAAGAATGTATATAGCAAACACATTTAGTGCAATCCATCAATAAGTCTCGTAAGAAGTAAAGGTTTGGCTGCAGAGACTTTCAAATGCAGCTTCTTATCTATCCAGCTAAATATATTAAAGAAGAAATAACAGCTTGGCATTCATTCAAAATTTTTCATTTGAGCTTTCCTAAGTTATTTGCAAACATGAGATGTAGCCAGACAACAATAGCTCTAATAGCTGTTCCAGTTATTCAAGCTAAAATGGGACATCGTTTTTAAATGAACATTACGTGTAGTCAGACTTACATAAGGAATGAAAAGAACTTAGAGCCAATAAAAATAATAAAAATAAAGCCCAATTTGCACACACCTATTTATAGCTTAAACTATTTTGCTAGATACACTAAATCATCTTCGTTATTATAAAATTCTCCCACACAAAAGAGATTTGAGTAAAATAGAGTATTACTAGATTACAGCTTTGCTTTTGTAAGCATTGTTAAGACTTCATAACAATTTAACTCCACAATTAGCTCTGTGAGAGCAATTCTGACATTCAGACAACACCAACTGTGTAAATAACTGTCACAGGCTGAATTTGTTTCCAGATATTCCCTCAGCATCCTTGCCAGCAAAAGCTCACGTTCACAAATGCTGAACTCAATGCTACAAGAAGATTTACCAAATCAGTTTCTAAACCAAGAGGAATCTAATATTTAATATTAATATTAGGAAAGTATTTCTGTTTTAAAAAAGTCAGTGCAGCATAACAAAAGAAGTAGGGGTATTAGATCAAATGCAGAAGATATCAATAAGTGAAAAGGAATGCAGAACTGAAAACTATTTCTTTTTTTTTTTTTTTTTGAAACAAAGAACGGGCTGAAATGGAGCTTGAGGAGAAGAGGGAGCAAGATTTTCCCATTAACAGTGAAAGCAAACATCACCTACCAACCTTTTTTTTCATCAGCAAGCAAGCACATAAAGATTACAGGTTCTAATAGTATCTAAAAAGACTTGACAGCCACAATTTCTGAAACCCACGGTTGTCACTTCTGACCCTGGTGCTCACCATTAAACTTTTGCTCATTTCCAAGATGCTTCTCACTGCAGGGATTGTTTTAATCAGAGCAAGTTAGTGAAGAGTCACAGAAGACATCTGGTGGCCAGTGCCCCAAATGACAATTTCATTTGCTTTACACCTTTGTAATAAACCTTACATTTTAATTAAGTAAATAATTTTAAACACTTTAAATTAATTAAATAATTTTATTCACAAAAATCCAAGTGAAAACAGTTGTGTTTACTGCATAACAGCCCTGTGATAACTCTCTGTGGTCAGTCCAGGAACTGAGAACTTGGGAACAGCCCTTCATCAGGTATGTTAAATGAGGCAGAACCTAACAAGCAGCCTTTGAATTTGGGCAACTTGAACATGAATGACATAGCAAACATTTCCTGAAAGCCCAAAGAATTTCCTATTTAAAGTTTCCATGTCTTTATCCCACTACCATTTCACACATTCAGCCTCTGGAAAAACAACCTTGTTTATTTTGGGAACACACACACAAAAAAAAGTCCGTGAAATAGCCATCAGTTCCCCCAGGTGTGGATTGGCAGGAGATTAGCTCACTGGGGTCACTATAAAACCTGACAGAGCTCATGTGTGTGTGTTTTGGTAGATTCTGGATGCGCAGAGCAAGTGAAATTTCCTCCTCTACAGCGTCAGCGTGACGGGAAACACAGGGAACATGCCCAGGTCACTCTGTACTTCCAGCAGAGATGGACATTGGACAGGGAACAAACAGCAGGTCAGCAAACGGGGGAATCCTGTCCTCCAGCAAGCCTTGCCATCCAAACCCCAGGCATTTAACAGGCAGCAGAGTATGTAATTCAATAAAGTCTTCATCCCACATTATTCCCAGTTTCTGAGGCCATCACTCCCTCTTTGATGCAAATGTGGAGTGCAAACCACAGCAGAGGAACATTGAGCCTTTTACTATTTCATGAGCTCTAAGGAGAGACTGGACTAAAAAACACTTGCTACTGCTCAGACAGCACTTCAAAGGAGGAATCTACAGAGAGGCAGACTGGACATAGCTCAGGCCCCAGGAAGATGTGGCAGGAATAAGGTAGGAAAAGTCAGCTGAAATGATAAATGCACCAGAATGCCTTAGAAAAGCGTCACTAATGGATAAGCAGCTTCTCAAGGCAGGCGACGTGTAGCAATATTGATTCTTTAATACACACAATGAAACCAAAGTCTTAATGATTAATAATCTGTTGTGAAACTCTATTCATTAGGTAAAAACAGTGCTCAGAGATGACACAACATAAATCAGGCAGTCTCCTCACTCATGAAAGAATGATGAGCTCGCTTACGTCCATGTAAATTAGCAGCAATCACTCTGCATAAAAGCAAGCTCCTGCTTTTCACAACCCAGCTGGTAACAGCCCGGAAAAAATGCTGGGAAAAAAGAAAAACAACACACACAAAAAAACCCCCTAAATCTAATTTCAACACTAATTTCAGAAAGTACTTAAGCAAAAACTAAAGCAAGCTGGTATTCAGGACACACTTGTCCTGGCATTACAAGGAGATGTGTGGAAAGGGATTCCTCCCAGAGCACAACACACCATTTTAGCAGAATTATATCAAATCTTGCCATGAGCATGATGAAACTTCCAGCCATTTCACAAAAATTTATACTTAATATCTAAGTGCAACGCTCGCATTAAACACAGAACTTTAAAGAAAGGCCAAAGTTAAGAACTAAGATCTAAGTAAGAACTAATTTAGTTAAGAACTAAGGAAAGACATTGCCTTAGGCAGCTTTACTCACTAAAATTGAATGTTCATTACCTTTTTGCCCAAGAATCCTCCTTAAACCAATTAAACGGACACTCTGGCAAGCAGATTAATAACCTCTACAGATTGTTTAGATCGATCTTCAATCAACATAGAGCAGAGTAAGAGCTGACTGATGAGAGACTCACAGAAGCAAAGAAACAAGAGTCCCTCTTGCTTCTGCTGGAACTGCTCTGGATATTCCTACAGCAATGGACTTCTGGGATTCACAACAGACCTTTTCTAAGGAGACTAACTACTTCTCACAAGAATGGCACAGCATGGCTGAGCGCTGCTGGGTGCAGACACCGGTGCTCCTCACACAGCTCTTAACAGACACAGCAGAGAGAAGGCAGCCCCTTCCCCCGACAAAGAAAAGAAAGCAAAGTCCATCTGCAACAGTAACTCCAGAAGGCCATTAGCATTTCAGACACTTCCTTCAGTCTCTGTAAATGCAAATCAGAGTGTTTTATACAGCTGAAAGAGATGGCACCTGCAACGCACCCAATGTCCACCCACACAGCACCATGGTCATCCAGGTTTTAAACTTTACAGGGTGGATCAAGTACACTGAGGGAGCTGCAGGAATGTCCTGGTGATGCTAAAATACTCCAAAACTCAAGGCAGGGTGCTATGAACTTTACTGACCACAACACTGGTATCAGCTGGGTGTTAAGAGCTGGACTAACTCCTGCAGCCCTGCACCACCCCTGCCTGATGTCAGCTAAGAGCACTCCTCACCTGGCACCTGCCAAGGCACTGGTTACAGTCCCATCCATACCAGGGCTATCAAAACGCTATCCCATTATTTCTTGTCTGCTTTACCACAGCTCCTACAAGCACAGCTGGAAACACATCCCTGTTGTTCCAAGGCACAACCCATCAGCATCCCCACCTTGAAGTGACAGTCAACAGCACAGGACTTTCCAAGGCCACTTTCACCCTTCTGCACCCTCATGATTTGCCACATGCCACAGAGCCTGACCCTGAGAGCACCAGGGATGAAATCCAGGATTGTCAACTCTCAGCAACAGGACTGTGTCAACTTCACACTTTCAAGCTTAAGATTTAAACTTTTCAATGTAAAATACTGCGAGCTTGATGGTAAATGTTGAGGTGTGCTGAAGAGATGATCACCTACAAGGAAAGATTTCTATTCTAACACCCTGCAGCTTTCTCTTGCCTCCCTGTCCTGATTTCCTACCATAGCCTTCCCTGTTAAAAATTGTAAATAAGAAGCAGAACTAGCATAATCTGTTCATGAAAGCCTGGCATATGAGCAACTGCTACCTATTTGTCATGAAGGAGATCAACTGCTTAAATATGGCAAGTTATCAAAGATTAGTCAGTGCACAAAACAGAACTGCTTTTGCCCAGGAAAGGGATTAGCCTTTCCCCATCATCATCATCATCCACCTCGGTTTGTGGAAAAGCAGTTTAGAAAGTCTTATGTCTCTTTCCAAACATATTCCAACCACAGATCAAGTTTTGTGGAGGAGCTTCTTAGCAAAACCTAGTGGTATTTGATAATTGGAGCAGTCAAAAATACAGCAAGCATTTTTTATCATGAAAAGGGATATAGTCAGAGGCCATAAACAAATCTGCATTCGGCATGCAGCAGATGTCAGCATTAACCAGGCTAATACTGAGGCACAGTGAAGTTGGATACAGAAGCAATGATCCCAAAAGCCAGGGATAAGTCTCTCCTAATAGAGATGGAAATTGAAATTTGGGAGCTGCCAAATCTCCAGCCTAACAATGAAGAAAGTTTTGTCAGTTCAGAATGAAGACCTGAAATACTGAAGGCAGACTCTAAAAAATGGATTCCAATTAGGCCAGTGCTAACAATCCAATTTCAGGTGAATGGTCTAAAGTGGAGTCCACAGTAGTAAAGCAGTTTCTTTGAAGTCTCAGGTTTCGCAGTTGGTGAAGCAGAGACAAAGTATAAAAATGCCCTGAGGTACAATGGAAAGAGATAAATGCAGAGGGGTTTAAGTACATGGGTTTGAAGAAACAGTTCTAGTATGGAAGGAATCTCATTTAAATCATTTCCATGTATGGGCAATTGACTATCTAATAAATGTATATTGCATATAACGAATACATATTGAGCTCGCTTGTAGGATAAAGGATAATGAGTACAAAAATCAGACCTTGAAGATGATCTTGTTCCAAAACCCTGCCATGGGCAGGGACACCCTCCACTACCCCAGATTGCTCAGAGCCCCATCCATCCTGGCCTTGGACACTTCCAGGGATCCAGGGGCAGCCACAGCTTCTCTGGGCACCCTGTGCCAGGGCCTCCCCACCCTCACAGGGCAGAATTTCTTCTCTATATCTAATCTACCCTCTATCAGTTTGAAGCCATTTCCCCTTGTCCTGTCACTCCAGGCCCCTGTCCAAAGTCCCTCTCCAGTTCTCTTGGAGCCTGTTTAGGCACTGGAAGGGGCTGTAAGGTCTTCCTGGAGCCTTCTCTGAGGCTCTGAACACCTCCAGCTCTCCTAGCTGTCTCCAGAGCAGAGGGGCTCCAACCCCTGGAGCATCTCCATGGCTTTCTCTGGACTCTTTCCAACAGGTCCATGTCCTTCCCATGCTGGAGACAGCACTGCAGGTGCAGTATCAGCACAATGGAGTAGAGGGGGGAGAATCTCCCCCCTTGCCCTGCTGCCCACACTGTGGGATGAGCCCAGGATATGGTTGGAAATGATTATAATGTAATTTATTTGCTTTCACAATTCAAACACTTGAAACATGAAATTTAACAGCATAAAACAAGATATATTATTAAACATAGACCCTTAAAATTTTATTTTTAATCAATAATGTAGGAAAGGGTACTTTTAATTGTTGAGATTTTTCCCCACAGTGAACTGTATAGGGCACATCTCCAACTGGCAGCTGTGGCAAGCTGGTGCTATGGATCCATTTTGCACAATTGCTTCCTAATTAAAGCAGTAAAACTTTCAGCACCCTTGTAAGAAAAAGAGTTCAGATCTAATATGACAGAGACTGTAGTTGGCTGACTTCAGCTATATTCAGCACTAAAGGTATAAAAAAATGGACCCAGTTCTGCAGTTTATCTCTCTTTACAGTGAGGTAAACAGCTCATTTAAGCTTCCCTATCACTCACCTGCTGGAAGAGAAACTCTAAGACCACATTCTATCACTATGAAAAGGCCATTTTTGTCTGAGTGCTTTATCAGTTTCTTCCTCACCTCAGCATCACATATGTAATGATTAGACTTCATTTTTTAAGCCTTCAAGTGCTGCTTTTGCTTGGAGATACTGTTCAGCCAAGATGCTTCAGGGAATCTGCTCATCATTCAGTGCAGCAACACCTCCACATGACAGTCAGAGAAGGTGTGGTGTTTGCCAGTCACTCCAGTCAACTCCTGCCTACTCTGGGACCAGAGCTGAGCCCTGTGGGAACATACCTTTCTTTTCAGAAGTTTGAGTTTTGCCGAAATTAACGTTCTGGAAAGGCACAGGATACACTAGTGTGCAAATTTCAAGGTGCACTGACAAAGTCTTTCCCATTAACTGTCTCTACTGACCACAGCTTTTCTTTCAGCTGGATATTCCCAAAAAGCAGTGACTATAAACTCATTTCTCACTAAGCAAAGCAGAGAGAAAGAAGCAAACTTTGCCTTTATAATTCCTCTCAAGTTCAAGCTTGCAAGCAAAATGTGAGCTGGAGTAATGTGCAGGGTGAAATTTGTAAAATCCCAGCAAGGGCTACTCTGCTGCCCCGGGTAACGACACGAGCATGAACTCCAGCTTGTAAAACACCCTCCATGGGGAAAGTAACAGCACAAAGAGAGAAGACCAAAACTTGCCCATAGATTACTTTTTTCCCCTTAAGGCACTCCTCAATTGTCAGCTCATGACAAAATTTAGAGCCTTTCTGCATTATTCTCACAGAGCATTTGAGCACCAGCAGAGCTGATTTCTGGCCAGTTGCCTCCTTGGCTTTTCAGAAGCCTCTCAGTGTGTTGCTTTGGGTGCTACGGAGAGTGCGACGACCGAGAAATGGAATTACTTTCCTGAAAGTTATTTTGCCTTACGCAGTTAGTACCTGATAATATTCACTAACCCTTTCAGCTAAAATCTGAAGCAGTCCAGACCTTCCACTAAGTGCCTGCTGAATGAGCCTCACTAGGACTTTGCAGGTAGTGGTCTCACCAAAACAGGATCATGAATACCTTTATAAAAACACAACCCTAAAAGGAGAGCCCTGCCACCAAAAGTTCCACTTCTTTTGTTTGTTTTATCATGGGCTTTAATACACAAGAACTTCAGACAAGTACATTTAAGAATTCACCCGTCTCTAGGGGGTTAAGTGGCCCACCATGGAATTTCTCCTTAAGCATTTCTTAGTCACGAAAAGCCAGAAACACGGTTTTCTTGGGACAGACTAGTACTCACAGTGTGACAGAGAAGCCAGATACAGTGTCTGGTGTTTAGAAGAAACTGTGTGATGACAGTACTGAAAGGCAAACGTGCAAATATTTAAGCCCTGAAAAAACACCAATTTTATTTTTATGAACAACAGCCCATGGCACATTATCTCAACAGGACTGAAGGCATTAAATACTGATCTGTTCATTAATTATAAAGTATGTCAGTCTATGTATTTCAAAGACAAACTACTGAGAGGAAAAGGAAGAGCTTTCTAAAATGAACTTTCTTCCCCTCTTAATTTGTCCAGATATTTTAATATAGCATTTTTCAGGACAGGAGCAGCCCAAATTCAAAAGAGAGCTAAACAAAAAATGGTGATACTGCCTTCTACTGCCAGGACTTGGAAGAACCTTTTCATCCACTCAAAGGAAGAAACTTTTCCTCATGCGTATAAGCGAGGCTGATCTTTTGCAGTTCTCTTAACAGATGTCCTAGCCCTGATGTCCTCTTTCAAGTTTATTCTTTTCTAAATCAAGACACCACGGTCTCTCGTGGACATATGGCACACGGACATTAGAGATGCCATTTTTCCTCGTGAATGTGCTGGGATCTGCTGACCTCAGGTCACACTGGCAAGAAGTTACCATCTGCCTATTGCTGTTAGATGATCAAAAAGGAGCGTTTCTGGCTCTTCTGCTACAGCAAAACACCAAAGGGACTAAGAATATTGTATTGCTTGCAGCTAGTGCTCTGGCTGTATCTCATCTGACCTTGAAACTCTGTCCAAAGTAGGAAAAGCAGGAACGGAACTGGGGGTGGAGGAGTGGGTATATCACAGGACTGAAAGCAAGGAAAAATCCAGCAGCAGGTTTAACATCAGAGGGCCAAGTCGGCCTTTATACTCTCTTTATACTTCCCTTAATTACCTCAAGTTCCTCAGCACACAGAGATTGTGGGGGAAAATAAAACATTAAAGTAACTCAAAACAGTATTTCAGCAGAGCAGTACAAACCTAGGATCTCTGTGTGTTTGTTGAACACTGCAGAGAATTTCTTGGGCTCTTCTAGAAACACAGAATGAGAAAAAGTTTGAAAGCAAAGCCCTTAAAAGTAAGAACAAATCAAAACTTTTCCTGTAACTAGATTCTGTTCTCAGACACAGCAAATATTTCAATTTTTAGTTATATGAAGATTACAGATGCAGTTTTGTTTTGTTCACAGATAATCCTCCTCTGCAGGACAAAACTGTTGCAGAAGCTTTGTCAAAATCACATTCTCCAGCCAAAGACAGCGGCCAGCAGCACATCATCTCCGAGAACGTTAGAATTAAAAAAGTGTTGTGCAAATGCAAGGATTACTGCAGAGAGTTTCAGCAAAACAATGCATTTCTGCACCTCACTTCTGTAGAGATGCCTTCAGTTTACAATTTCTTTGTTTTCAGGGTGGTTTTTTGTTTGTTTTTTGTTATTTGGGGTTGGGGGGCAGTTGGTGTTTTTGGTTTTTTGTTTTGTTTTGTTGTTGTTGTTTGTTTAAGGAAGAAAATATTTGATGCAGTCACCAAATATACCTCTGAGTCCCACTGAGTTTTTCATCTGGCTTCTTTTCTAAGATTCTGAACTCCCCTCATACTTTGCAGCAAGTGACAGGGTTGCTCTACCCCAAATTTTTGGCCTCTAGCACTTCAATCCATCACAGCACAGATGAAGGTTTAACCAGCTATGAGAGATCACTAAACAAAGGTGCTCCAAATGCAACAAGAAACTCTTTTCACAACAGCAGTAAGTTCACAAACTTTCCAAAATAAGGGGTTTTTTCCCTTCCAAGTAGCAAAGTCTCTTCGGTAAAGATAATTAAAGAACACCTGTCACTGACCACAGCATGGTCTGTACCATGACACAGACAATTCAAAAAGGATCAAACACTTTCCCAGACTGCAAACCAGGACATAACCAAGGCAGAAATGAGATACTTGTACATCGTTAAAAAGTTACTTCCTTGCATTTCACTTTTAGCTGTACAATAACCTCACCTTAGGTTTCAGGCAATCTGACCCAAGTATTTTCTTAAACAATCACAGAAGAGTTGCATTAAGCAGGAAGGGAAAGAAAACAAGACTTTCATAAAGTACATGTCTGCACCTGTATCTGCTCTGTGGTCTTGAATAAATCAGTATTGTACCTAGCTCAGCAAACCCAAATTAAACCAAATACCAATTGAAACTTCTCACCATGTTCCACGAAGACGTTGCAGTGTGGGCCCGCATGCCTCGATGACTCCTTCTTCCCTGCTCCTTTGATGAAGTGCAGGGCAGGCAGACTTGGCCTCCTTTGGTCCCCAAGAACTTTTCCAGGCTGCTGCCCCATAAAGTAACTCTGGGCAGCCTTTCCCAGGACGAGAAGTTTTTGAAGAAGTCTGTGATCCCTGATCTTCCAGGCTGGGAAGGAATTTTGAAGGAGAAGGTATTTAGGTGGGTGCACTGGCCGCACTCACGGTGGGATAAAGTCACTTGAGGTGAAGAATTAAGACAGACAAATTCCTTCAATGCTCCTGAAGACAGCAACAAGGCTCCTTAGGTGACTTTATGCAAAAAAAAACCGAGTAAAAGTTCCAACCGCTCAGCAATGACCAAGCATTACTAAAGTTTCAGGTTGCCATCTGTAGTGTGTCTTCCACCGGGTAAAGGAGAATTAGTTCATCACACAAGCAAGAAACCACACATAGGCTCACCCAGGGCAGGAAACAGCCATTCCCACCACAACCAGTGTCAAGGTTTCTTTTTTTTTCCTCCTTTTCTTTTGCATAGCATTGAGTTAGCAAAGGCCAAAGAGCCACGGATTTGGCTTCAAGTAGCGCTGAAGTCCAGCAGGGCCAGGTGCGCTGGAACCATGTCAGCTCTCCAGGCGAAGCAGCAGCAGCTCCGGGTGGGCTCCGCACGCTCCCTGGGGAGCGGGGATGGGACGGGGGCTCCTCGGTCACCGGGCTTCGGCTCCTTCCACCGCCGCTACCTCGGGGCCGGGGGGCCCGGCGGGGCCATGGCGGCGTCGGAGCAGCGCTGGGGCGGCCGGGCCGGCGCCCCGTGCCCGCTGCCTCAGGCGGAGCCGGGCGCGGGGCTGCGAGGCCGGGGAGCTCCGGGAGGCCGGTTCCTGCCCAGCAGCCGGGCCAGGGCAGGCGGGGGGGACCTCGCCGGCCGCATCCCCGGGCGGGCGGGCGGCGGCGGGAGCGGGGCCGGGCGGGAGGAGCGGGGCGAAGGGCCGCGGGTACCCCGGGGCTGCGGGACTGGCGGGGGGCGGCGGAGGCGGCGAGGGAGATCCCGGAACCCCCGGGCCGGCGGGCGGGCGGTCACATCCCCTTCCGGCCCCTCCTCCTCCACCGCCCCCGCCTCCCGCCCGGCGCTGCCTGATCCTGGCCCAGCTCCCGGCTGCAGGGACCGGCCGGGCCGGGAAGGGCAGCGGGGAGGGTTCCCGGGGAGAAGCCTCTGTGGAGCGTGGCCGGCAGGGCGAGGGAGGGGATCCTCCCTGTACTCGGCCCTGGTGAGGCACATCTGGAGTGCTGTGCCCAGTGCTGGGCGCCTCAGGACGAGATGGGCAAGGAGCTGCTGGAGAGGGTCCTGCGGAGGGCACAGAGAGGATTTGGGGGCTGGAGCATCTCTCTCATAAGGAGACACTGCGAGAGCTGGGCCGGGTTAGTCTGGAGAAGTGAAGACTGAGAGGGGAATCTCATCAATCCATGTAAATATCCACGGCATGTCCGAGGATGGTGCCAGACTCTCTTCAGTAGTGCCTGGTGACAGGATGAGGAGCAATGGCCATAAACTAAAACACGAGAAGTTTCCCCTCAACATGAGGAAGAACTTCTTTAGGTTGAGGGTGGCAGAGCTCTGGAACAGGTGCCCGGGGAGGGCGTGGAGTCCCCCTCTCTGGAGACATTCCAAACCCACCTGGGCACATTCCTGTGTCACCTGCTCCAGGTGACCCTGCCTTGATCTCCAGAGGTCCCTTCCAACCCCAACTAATCTGTGGTTTTGTGAAAAAAAACCTCTGAGGGGAGTGAGGGACTGAGCAGGGGTTGGGGGTCAGTGAGAAATGGGGGGGAAGAGGAGGGTAAGGTGAGCCATGAGGAGGCAGCGAGGGGAGAGATGAGGGAATGGGGCTGGGGGAGATAAAAGTCCCTCATGACTTCCAAAGTGAAGTCATGAGAGTGCCATGAAGGGGTCTAAGGGGAAGGAGAGGTGGATGGAGAGAGCATGAAGGGGAAGGTGAGGAAAATTGAAGCCAGATAAGGCCCCAAAAAGCTCAAGTGAAATTCTCTACCACTTTACAAAGGCCACCCAAGTTGTTTTCCAACCGATCTGGCTCTGCAGGCGTCTCACAGCCCCTGGCCAGCTCCGGACCCTGGATGCTTGCAGAGATGGACAGGGAAGAAAAGATCCTTACTGGATCAGCTCTGTGCACAGCCATCAGCTTTCCCACAGCCAGGAATCTGTCACCCTGCTTGCACAAAGGACTTCACTTCCTTATTAATGCTGTCAGCATATGCAGAACTCGATACCAAAACCAGCCATTGAGGCCAGTGAATGTGACAATTAAAAAAAATATTTTATTGACCTATTTTTGTGCACCATTCGGTACAAAGATGGAGGTAAACTCCTGAATCCTTCAGCATGCACTGAGAGTTCCCTAAGCTAAAGAGCAGATGGTGGTGCTGAAGATATTTAGTTTTTCATACATTCTCCAGTTCACCTTGGGGATAGAAGAGGGTCAAGGCAGCAGCTTGAGGTCAAGGTGTTTTGGTCAAAGGTCTGTGGTTGCTCCCACTCGACAACAGGAGAACACACAATTGCAATTCTGTGCTGTAGCCTCCTGCTCAGGGCAACCATCAGGACACAGAGCAGCTTGTTTATGCTGACTCCTCCCTTGTGACAAATCCAAACACACTCCATGTCTCCTACGCCATATTCAAGGTCTCTGGCAGACCTGTATTTTTCATCTTCTAACAATAGCATCCAAAATGTAGCACTTCATACAGCCCTGCAGGATCTTCCACCTCTGCTGTGCCAGGCTGCTCCTACATCACTAATTCTTAGTCAGGAGACTGAGCTCAAACCATTTCCATTGGATTTCTCCATCAATGGCTCAATTTGCAGGTACTGAGGCTGTTTGTGCTGCACACACACAGGAGAGAGAAATTCTGATACATCGTGCTGAGACAAATCCAGGGTCACATCTCTTGAACTCCGCAGAATTTCTCCAGGTTTATCTCAGTAATGGAGATCAGCCTCTCACCGAGGTGATCTAACCCCCTGCTCGGCTCCCATGGATTGAAGTAAAGTGAGGAAATGAAGTTGTCTGTCAGCACAGGCCAAGCAGCACAAGAGAAATTTGTTACAAAACCCGGTACCAACCATTCTTCACTGAAGAAGTTACTCTCTTTTGGGTCTGACTGGAGCATCCTGGATAATCTCTCCTACCACGGCAGGGCTGAAGCAGAGTAAACTCCAGAAGACAACCATGAGTCCACGATACTCAGAAAACCTTCACCAAATTAAGCAAAAGTAATTGCAAATATGCTGGACTTCATAGAATCACAGAACTGTTTGGGTTGGAAAGGACCCTAAAGGCCATCGTGTTCCACCCCCCGGCCACAGGCAGGGACATCTTCCACTAGATCAGGTTGCCCCTTGAACACCTCCAGGGATGTGCTGTGGATGGTACAGGCTGTAACTATGCTCTTCCCTGGCTCACCTGAGATCTGTGCAGATGAATGCATTTACTTTTTATTTAACAGACCAGGTGAGTTTGTCATTCAGGCCAGCAGGCAGTTATTCCTTCCGATGCTGTGCAAGCATAAGCAGCAAAGTGGGGCAGGTTCTTTGCCAGCAGTTCCCAGCCTCTTTCCACTCAGCAGTTTCTCCAAAAGCATTTCCTGTTTCCCAGAGCACTGCTGTAGTTAATGTGGGACAATACGCAGGCAGATGAGTCAGGTGGTCACTCCCAAATGTCACAGCAAGATACCTGCCTTCTTCCCCTTCCTGAAGGGTATTACATTTGCTGTCCCCAACCCTGCTGCCAGTTTTTGTGAACATGGTTGTCTCATGTTAAACTTGGAAGTTGCCCAGTAGATTCAGAAATTGTCAGAGAAGACAGAGACAGAAAAGTTGTGTGAATCCAGAATAAATAAAAAAACTGACAGAATGTTTTTTCAATCAAGCCTGTGTACAATGTATGATTTTTTTTTCCTAAGAGATACTTCAGTACTTTTTCTGTTTACCTCCCATTAAGTGTGGTATACTTCACCCAGCAGCTGCAGTGACGTTTTCTTCATAACAATACCTTAAAAGCTTCAACCTCTTCACCAAATAATAAAACTTAGCATGTTAATTAACAGTCCTCAGGAACCTGAGACAACCGTTTCAAGATGTCTCTAATCTCAGTGGGATTTCAGTCTCTTCTCAGGTCTGCTCAAAGCTTTTTATTTGTACCATTCTCAGCTGAACAGCAAAACTGTGCACGGATGAGACAGAAGTAATGCAATAAGCAGCAGTAATTGGATTAATAACCCATTAGCACAAATTTAAAATCCCAGTGGTTATTCCTAGGAGTAAAGGAATTCTTCCTATTAGTACATGAACACTGGCACTAAGAAACAAGAAAATTATTTTTGCAGATGAGTGATGTTGTGTTCTCATTCCTACAGGCAGCACTCACCAGCAAGGGAACTAGCTACTAACTCAACTTCTGAGCACATCTGCACCATGTATTAACCCTGGAGTAAGCAGCACAGGAGGTGCTACAGCTGCTTTACAAACAGTGTCAGACTGTTTAATAAAGAAATCAAGTTGATCTGAGCTGTTTTAATGCCTGCATGGGCCTTTTAGCTCCCCGTATAAAAATGAACATTTACTAGGTTTTCCCCACTGCTGCTTTCAACTACTTTTTTTTTTTCCAAACCAGAGAAGCCATAGTTTCTTCCTTTTCACCCTTCCTGCTTAGAGGTTGCCCAGCAAAATCCCACAGACTATTTCAAGAATTCAAGGGGACACTGCTGTTGCTGGCTTGTTGTTACCTGCTGGTTTGCAGAGCTGTCCTGGATAGGGTTGCAGGAACTGCCAGCAATGACCTTGCTGAAGCCTTGTTACAGAATTTAGGTCTTGGCACAGCACTGGCTGAATGTGGAAAGATCAGTAATTACCTTTCATGGTCACGGGGGAAAATACTGAGACCTTTGGTTCCCGCCCATCAGGAAAGATCCATAACCAAACCTCACCAGCTGGTGCTCTTCTTGGGTTTAAAAACAAAAATGCCAGGTATTCAGGAATAAGGGAACTGGATGAGTCACATACTTCCCCCATTTAACACATCATTAATGCCAAAACATCAGGAATGCTACAGCAAGCAGGAGGAATCAGAAAGCTCAGAACTGAAGCAGTCCAAATCTTGAATTGTTTTTCAGTAGAAATCCCTGAATCTCCCCATGTGAATCTTACCATGTGGTAATAAGATAAACAGCTGCTAAACTACAGCAATTGGGTAGGGGTGGGGGGAGGGGGGAAAGTACTTTTCTAAGTAAAGGATGCAGACTGTTAAAGCTTTTTTAGCCTTTTTGAACCAGTCTTGTCCATGCTGGTGTAAGTTAGGTGGCTACCAGCAGCCTCATGGAGACCTGAAAGTCACCACCAAGCTTTGGTTTTCAAATTTCCCAAGTCATCCTGAGGATGTGATTGTTGCAACACTTATTAGGGAATCCTCTTAAAATGCAAAAATAACAATTCCCAGGTCTTTTGTGGAGCATTCCAGCAATACCCCCAACAAGTTCAGTACTATTTTCAGAGGCAGCACGGGCAGTTGTGCAGCAGCAGAACGGATTAGCCATGTCCTTGCTTGTCCTTAGCCCCATTATGCTTTAGGATTTGGGCAGCAGCGCTGGTGGCAGCCGTCCAGGCCCTGCTGTTTGGCAGGGCAGCGAGGCGGAGCTGCTGGTGAAGGGAAGTGCCACAAACGCGATCCAAAGGTGCCATCTAGTGCCTGCTCGGGACCCCAGGGAAAGCAGCCCCAGCTGGAAGGACAACAACGAAGGGAATTCCTAGTTCCCAGGAAAACACCGAGTAAAGGATTATCCCTTGTGCCTGAGGCAAGAGTGCAAATTTGCAACGTGCAGTTGTTTTCACGGACAATTGGGGCAGAAGTTTTATCATCCTTTTTAAGAATTACAGTGCTGTGGTGGAAGGATGTATTTGCAATACAAATAGATACTATAGAGAATACAACAGCTCTAATATGGCACCTAGAGCTGAGAGGATGCTTCAGGGAAATCCTCACATTCTGCACAGAGAATGTGACTGACTGCCTGCCAACACCTGGTTCACATGTCCATCCCTTACACTGGCCTGAAGATCTTCACCAGTGTCATACTGGGCTCCCTGTCATCCTCCAGTCACCTCTGCTTGACTCACCTCTCCCAGGGATCCTGCAGGGAAGCAATGCTTGGAAAGCCTCTGTGAACACCACCAGGCAATCCTTACAGAGGAACGCTGTAAGGGCTGAAGAGGACGGTCAAGTCCTGCTGGAATGAAGGGCAGCAGCTGAAGGGGAGATAAGACTGTGTAACCATTCCAGGTGTCCTGGCACAAGGAAATTTGAGCCAACCATAGCTCTCAAGCTAGACCAAAACCAAGCCAATGCACACACTGCTGAAGGACTGATTTGTTTCAAAAAATTTACTGAAATGTAAAATACTTAATACAAAACAATACTGGTGCCTCCTCAGAAGAGGAGCTCACCACATCAGGCATAAAAAAACCCCCAGCAGGATACACACAAACCAGGACACTGCTTGTGCACAGCTCCTGGATCATATGGACAGCGACAGCCACATCCCATCTCATACCCCTGAGACATTCAAGCCATGAACAGCCAGACCCAAACTATGGTCAGCAAGGGTGTGGATACTCCTGTTCTCTAAACACCTGTGCCTGGATCTACATTCTTAGAAACAAGGGCTCTCAGTCAGGGGACAGACTGGCAGATCTGTATCACAAGTAAATTAAAATCCAAATCATCTTTTGGGGAGAGAGAAACATCACAAAATGTATCCCTTCCTCTCTGTTATTCTGCACAAAGTTCTGGGGCACTAGACACAGCAACAGGTGCTAGGAGACATGTCCCAGTTGCATCTGCATATTTTTAAAGGCCAGATACCAATTTTTCAAGCCATTGCACTAAAAGGCTATGGTACCTAAGTACTACTGTGTACTAAAAGGACACAGGAGATATCCTAGGAGTGAGGAATTTTGGTGGTTTCTGAAGTGTGGAATGAATATTGGGGACTAGAACACTGAAAAAAACATATAATACTGAGAATCAAAGCTGCCATGCTGGGATTTCAAATGACTGCTTCTGGCCTTGTGCCCTATCCCTCCAAATCCAGCAACCTCTGTCGAGCTTCCAGAACGATCTCCTCTGTCACCTCTGGTTTGAGAATGTCCTTGATCTGCAGTGGAAAGAAGAGCAGTATTAGCAACAGGAAGCAGCTACTACTTTTGCACACTCTGTGGGGAGACAAAGGTCCCTGATACACGGCAGTGACCAGCAAGGGAGTTTAGAGGGTTGTGGTGAAAAAAGACCTATGGCAGAGGGTCCAAGGCAAAATCAACTTTGCCAATCGGGAATTCTTACAGAGACCAAAGAAAATCAAAGGAGCAGCTACTAACCCTCCTTATCTTCCCTAGAGGACACACACTGTATTTGGGAAGGGCAGAGATGACTTAAACACAATTATACTTCAGAAGAATGCCTCATTGGGAATGAAAGCAGAAGACAATTCAGATCTCATTTATTTATGGGAAGAGAATTCCCTGTGATTGTGATGGCAGGAATCACAGTGAAAAGCTGTACAGCAAGAGGTCAAATGGAGCCAGCCTTCCAGCAGCGCAGGATATGAATAGAGACATGAGACTGTTCTCTGTACAATACATGACATTTACTTTTTCATTGCTTCATAAAATGCACTGTACCCTGACACAATGCTAAATTTAGAAGTGTTTTCACAAGAATTAAAGGGTCCATAATCCCAGCAAGGGATACACAACATCTATCAAAAAAGGGGCTGATCTCTCTATAGGAAGAGTTAGACTCTGCCAGAAGCAGAACTCTTCAAACAATCCCTGAAATTGTGCAAGGCAATTTATGTTATGCAGAAGGGGAGAGCTCATACTGTCACTTACTACAGGATGCTTTGGAAACTCAAAGGAAACTCTGACTTCAGCAGCAACTGATGCAGCCTTTCTGTTCCCTCCCCTCAGTGTGGAATAAACACCACTGGTTCCTGTACCTGATGAGGAAGGGATGCTTCATAGCAATACAGGATGCTGGTGTCAAAGAGCATCATCTTGTGAGTGACCAGAGCCATGATGCAATTTCGGAGCCGTGAGATCACCTCCCGGTCAGACAAGGGAACTGGCTGAGGAAGGACAGGGGAAAAAGGATGAACGTACAGGGAAATAATGCAAGTAAAAAAGCCTTGCTGTGAACCTAACACAAGATCCTGAAAGTCTCAGCTTACTTATATGCCTCTGACTATGTCAGACTAAAAACCATCACTGGTAAGAGAAGGCTCACCTTCCCTGAACACTCACCTCCAAATTGGTGGTGTAGCCTCCAGCCTCGTCATCCTTCTGCTCTGGAGTTGGGTAGATCCAGATGAAGCCATTGTTGCCGAGGATCACGGATGCACCACAGGGCAGGTCATGGAAATGAGTCTTCTGGCGTTTCACAAGGGAGGGAGAGACCTGAACCAGCACACCCTGGGCAAGCTGGAGAGGAGACCATGAGGCTCAGCATGAGAGACATCATGAGCCACCACAGACCACACCGTGTCACTGATACACACTCCATTCCTGGCCTAGGAACCACTCTTTTTTAACACCTTTTCCTGTGAAACAGTGAATATAAAACCTGCCTGCCTCTGGGAGCGCTGGGAGGATTAGCTAATGCCTGTGCAGCCCTTTGAAGACAAAGAATACTCTAAGTGCTTAGCACGGATGTTCATAATATCTTGATCGTAACTACACATCAACCATCCCTGCAGAAAAATGAGGAGTCAGAGGCCCAGTTTAGCAGAACACTTTCCCTCGTAATCCAATCACTGTCCTTCACCCTCTGTGCAATAAGCACACTTCCCTTTCATCTTTTAAGTGCTAATACCCTTGGTCTGGTAATCCCAAACTGCAGCCTACGCTCCAACGGCCCCTTGGCTTATATCAATGCACAAAACCAGAGATAAACGCCAACTGCGTAAAGCCTAAAATAGAGCCCTGGGGAGAGGAACAAGTCACAGGGGCAACAGCCAGCAGAAGAGGAGTGAGGAGATTTCTCCCCAGGATTTAATTCCCAAGTGGCTAGTGGAGGAAACAGGACTAGCAGGCTGGAACTGTGGACAGGGAGAGCAGTGGCTCAAAGGGCAACACAAGGACACCTCCTCTACTTCAGGGAAACTGCTTGGTGCTCCCACATAGGAGCTGAGAGTCTTCCTATCCTACAGGAATGGGTTATAGCAACATCCTGCTCTACTCGAGAGCTCTTTTCTTTAAAAAGCCTCCAAATGGCCTTATACAAGTCAGCTGGTGCAGAATTATCCCAGGATCAAGGGCTTTGGAACAACTCACCTTCCCGTATTTCAGGCTCCGGGTGTGCAGCGATACAGCCCCATCAGAAAATATAGACTGGACCTCTGCCTGTTGGTGCCACTTAAGGAAACAGGGTCCCTAAGGCTGCCCAGTGCCACCCTGGCACAGCTCTCACCCCCAGCCAGGCCAGCCAAACTCTGCCTGTTCTTCCCATACCCTTGGCTGTTCTGTCAATGGGAGCAGCAGAAGGATACACTGATGAGATCCCCTTCCTGCAGGTAGTCCCTCATCGCAAGCTCATCTTCTGCTGATTTCCTTCTCTGAAACATCACAAGAAAAGTTACATGGAGCCCAGAATGAGAAAACAACCATCAGTAGCTCATTGTGGGGGACCTTAGGATGCCATGTAAAACACAACCAGCTACACTCACCAGCTCCCCACCAGGTAAATTTATAGACGACAGCAACAGGACTGAATCCAGCCTGGAATTCGTTTCCACTTTCCATCGCTTCTGCTGAACCTAAGGGGGAAAAAAAACCCCAAAACCTATTGGTACACACTCAAAAACGGAATGGGAGCTGCAGCTCACTAAGCTGCAGAAGGGGACATCTCTGCTGGCTTCTTCCAGCCTCATCGCGGTTAAAATCCACGCTCTCCCAGTACCCTGCGCAGGGACACTGATGTGTATCAGCGTTTCAGGAGCCCGGGAAACTCTTTGGGTCGGACTGAGCCACGACCACTCTCCTCCTCCTACACAGCACCGCGGCAAACACCGGGCTTTACCTCCGTAATCCTCCCGACCACGATGTCGCCGATCTCGCCGTTGTACCTGGCAGAGAGAGCGGCGGTCACACACCTCACGCTGCCGAGCCAGGCCACGCCGCCGGCCCGCACCCGCCGCGGCCGCGCTCACCTGGCCTTCAGCGCCCTGACGCACACCAGCTTGTTCACTCTCTCCACCACGCCGGCCACCGAGGCGATCAGCTTGTCGTCCTCCACATAAGTACCGTGGCCCCTGGGGAGAGAGAGCAGCTACCTAAGGACAGCCCGAAGCCGCGCCACGCCGCCGCCACCTCCCCTCCGCCGCTGCCCGCACCTCATATATCCCGTGTCCGTGGTGATCGTGTCCCCCGGTGCCACCAGGTGCTTCTCGCCGCCCCGGGGCGCGCCGGAGTCCACGGGCGCGCGGAGCGCCGGCAGCCTCATGGTAACTGCCGCCATCTTGGCCCCGCCGCACGCGCCTTCCGCCAGCCATGATGGCTGCTGGCGAGAGCGCGCCTGAGGGCTCGGGCGCCGCCATCTTGAGTGAGGGCAGCGGGGGGCGGTGACTGGGCAGCCATGTTTGTTCCTGGCAGGGAGGGGACTCGCGGGCTTCGCCCCGTTGGGGCCCAAGGACGCCTCGGCCATCTTTAGTATGGGCAGGGTGCGGCACCCTTCGGGCAGCCCCTGGCGGTGACCCGCTCCCCCAGACCCCGCCCAGCAAACCGGGAGGACCCGGCGGGCCTGCCCCGGGGCTCACCGGGCCCCAGAGCCCGGGCCGGGCTGCAGTGCTGTGGGTCAAGGCGGGGAGCAGCACCCCCAGTTTGGGGTGCCCCTCACACAAGGTGTCCCCCTGAGGGCAGTCATCTGCTGCCCTCCCCAGCTGGCCGGTGCTCACGCTTGGCTTTAACATCCCCGCGGGACTCCGGATTGACCCCTTCCCCTCGGCGGAGCTTTGCCAGCAGGAGCTGATAAATCCGTTGAAAAGTTTTACCCATTTAATTCAAGCACCGATTCGGCTCCCAGAGCTGCGGTGGAAACACCACGGGAAAAGCAGTCAGCGATGACCGTCAGCAAATGTGTCGCTTCCTTCCAGCAGGGCTTGCACCTGTATCCCATCACAGCCAAAATATGGGTGCTAATTCATGGAATGTATCGAAGGATAGCAATAGCTGTGGCTTCAAAGAGCGACTGTACAAGTTCACAAGAGTAGGGCTGGCAGGGTGGAATCTGTAGATACCACCTGCGTGGGAGTGAGCCAGCACTTACCCCAGCTTTCAGACCTGAAAAGGGGCTTCTTTAGCCAAAACCTGGGGTTTTTCCCCCTCCCAGATGCACTTCCTGGTCCCGCAGATGACACCACATCTCACTCACAGATTATTGTGTTAATTAAGACCTTCACTCACCCCAATAACCACATCCTTCCCCTGGCACATAATATAAAGCTCTCCCTTTTCTAAATGATAAATGTTCCAAGTAATTTTTATTTAGAATACAAGAGAGGTACAAATGTATTTACACTGTGTACATATACAATCAAATAATATATAATATCAAAGTCTTGTAAATAATGTTTACATAAATATTTACAAAGTTAAAGTGACAGTTTTGGGGGTTTTTTTCTTTTGTTTTTGTTTATTTTCTTCTGGAAGTAGAACACGGTTTGTGAGAACTTTGTACATCTTAGACTTATAATTAATATTGGAATACCTTCTTTTAAGATTTATGGTACACAGCCTTCCTCCGGAGTATGGGGACTCCAGAGGGCGCTTAGAGTTGTCCTTGGGGACAGAGCTGGCCCGGGGACAGGTTTTCTCTGTCCCCAGAGGGCAGTAGCAGTTCCAACCAAAATGTTCCTTCACAGCTGGGAAAGGGATGGGGAGAAATGCTGCCAGGGCTGGAACAGGCACAGCCTGGCAGAGCTCAGGATTCCCGCAAAACCTGCCTGTGGATGGTTATTCCCAGCTGGCACTGTGTCCCCTCTGCCCACGGCATTGCTTGGAGCGGTGACAGACCCCAGTGCAGGGCTTGGGCTGGAGCAGGGCAGGCAGAGGGGGCTCGGGTGGGAGAAAATGCAAATGTTCACTAACTCGGGGCTCCCAAGGAGGGAAAGGTGTCCCTTGAAAGGAGCCACCGGGGCCAAAGCCACTCCTGGGGCATACAGGCATGACAGGGATGGCCGCATCAGGGCTGTGCCAGCTTTTCCATGGGGCATGTGTCTGCTGGAGCAGAGGAGGAGGGATAAGAGCAATGTTTCTTTCCACCAATTTATCTGTAAAACCCAGATGTGACTCACCTAGGCCCAGCTTTTCAGCTGCCCCAGTCCTTCCCCAGTGCACTGGCAAGCCCACACAGGACATCCCGCTGAGTCCCTTTTCCCCTGCCAACCCCAGGGGCCACCAGCCCACCCTGTGCCCCATCTCCCTGGGGATGATCCCGCACGGCTCAACTGCAGAGCTGGGGGTTCCCCTCCTGCTGTACCCGCACAGTCAGTGATGCCCAAAAACAGCCCAACACCCCTCCAAGACACAAAGCAGCTCTGCCTCTGCCCCCCAGCTCAGCCAAGGGCCACCCCGCCAGTTCATCGCGTGTCTCAGCACCAGTCTTTGCTGTCCCAAATCCTGCTGCCGCACCGGGGCTTCACAGCACCATGGTGGGGATGTGATGGGCCAGGGAGGCGGGATGGGGCACGGGCAGGGCGGGCGAATGGGCCTGCAGGGAGGCGTTGGGGGGCCGGTGGCGGGCGCTTTTCTGGTGTGCCCGCAGCCCTGCGAGCTGGGAATAGGCACTTTGGCAAACCTGGCACTTGTAGGGCCGCTCGCCCGTGTGCAAGCGGACGTGGTTGCGGAGGGTGGAGGACTGGCTGAAGCGGCGGTTGCAGAAGCGACACACGAAGGGCTTGTCCAGGGTGTGGATGCGCATGTGGGAGCGCAGGTTGCTGCGGGAGTTGAAGCCGCGGTGGCAGATGACGCAGCGCATCCGCCCCGTCGTGCTGGCCCCCGTCTCCACCGCATGGAAATCCTCTGGGGATGACAGGCGACAGTCAGGCACTGCCCTGCAGCACAGCAGCTCGCCCCACCCCAAGGCCCTGGCGTGCTGAGTGCCCTGGAAAGCTCCCAGTGCCTTCCTGCTGGCTCCCTGCTGCTGAGGTCACCTATCTTGGGCAGACTGGCATCCAGGCTGGCTCTTAGGATTTTGGGATGCAGCCAGTGCTAGGAATGGGCTCACCCAGATTTAGGTAAGGGGAGCATTCAAGCTGAGCGGAATGAATCCCCTATAGATGGACACAAGACCAATTTTCTCCTGCCCGGACTTCAGCAGAGCTGGAGGGGGTGGGTGTAGGCACTCTCAGGAACCCCCAACCATGCTGTCCAGCCCCTGCACTGGTCCCAGCTTCTCCCCTCACTCTGCTGGGCTCAGACGTGGCTCTTTCAGAGTGGGGAGTAGGGTCAGGGAGCACAGAAGTGGCTCCAAACACAGCCTGAGCTGTACTGTGCCACAGAGAAGCACCTCAGGGAGTCACTGAGACAAGCGGAGAGCGAAGGCCCAAGGAGAGAAAAGTCTCCTGTGTTGGTGGTTAAGGTCCCTTAAATGCAGAGTGGGGATGTAGAAGCTGCATCCACTTGGTGTTTCACAGAGTGTTGGGGCTGCCTTCCACTCACACCCTGCGCTGCTCCTCCCTGCCTGGCTGGGTCAGGCAGCAACTGCCAGACACCCCACCAACAACAGCCGTGGGTAAACTGGCCTGGAGGCATCACCCTGAATTACTGAGGGCCTGCTCAAGCTGTATGGATCATGTCACAGCCCTGTGCTTGTCCACAGACAACTGAGATGTCTGACATACCCCTGGGATGTCCCTGCCTTGTGCCCGCCCTACGGCCTCAGAGCTGGGCACAGGGTGAACAGGCAGGGATGTTGCACCCTTGTTACCTACCATGTTTGTTCTTCTTCTGCTCCTCTTCTAGCCCCGGCACACCTGGGATGCCCAGGAAGGTGTTGTGGGAGTTCCCGTACCAGACCAGCAGCTCTTGGTCTGGAGGAATCATCTAGAAAGAGAGATAAAGACAGGGTTGTTGGGGGGGTGATGAACATCCATTCCTGTGCTGATCCATTCAGATCTACCCTGGCTGTGCCCCATTTCTGTGAGACCCTGCTGCCATCTGGGACCTGCCAGCAGTCCTCAACACCCCCACGCAGGCACAGAACAGCTCAGCATGCAGCACGGGAGGTGGTGGCACAGTTCAGCACCACCCAGCACCAGCACAAACCCACTCCAGGCTCTCCCCCAAGCTGGGACACAAACAGGGTGATGGACAAATATGCAGCTCCAGAGCACAGGGACCGATCTGGGGTCTCTGGAGTGCAGGACCCAGAGGTCCCAGCAGCTTGGGGAGACCAGGACAGGGCAGAACACAGAGACATGGAGAAATAAATCATTTGTGGAGCCACAACCAGCATGAGTGGCAGAGACCAAAGCAGGGACCTGGGACACGCAGCCCCAGCTCAGGACTCCAGCAGAGCATTTTGTCTTTGGATGGAACCATCAGCAGCCTCCTGCTGCAGGGCACAGGCAGCATCTCCCACCCACCTCTGCCGGGGCTGATTTTAGAAGATGGAAATGCAGATCCACCAGCAAAGGGCTCATCAGCCCGCAGAGCAGAGGAGAGCTCGGGGCTGCTGTAAGAGACCATGACTCAGGTGTGAAACGCTGTTTATATCCCACACCAAAGCTGCAGTGCCTGCAAGAGCCCAAGGACAGCTACAGGACCAGGGCAGGGGTTTTGCATCATCCACGCTCCCATTTCCCTGAAGCGATGGCACTTCTCCTGTCCCTGCTGTTCTGTCATGTTCCCGCATGGCCGAGGCGAGCGACCAGGAAACGCCGCTCAAGGCTCCCCTCCTGCAGCAGCCGTGGCTGGGAAGATGGATCCTCTCAGACCAGTTCAAACAACACTAATAACAACATCACTTTATAAAAAAATACAAATTTTCCCTAGCAGTCCCTACTGTTAAGAACCTAATTTAGAAATAGGAATGTCCTGCATTTCTGTACACTAAGCATGTTAGATCCAAGTAAAACAACATCCACATGAAACACAGATCCGAAGTTCAATCACCTCAACACTGAAAATGTATTAAATTTTAGGCATCTGAAATTAATAGGAATTTAGCTTCATATCTTTGTTCATCTGCATAAAGACATCACTGGGGCTGCAGAGGAGGAATTTGGGAGGCAGAGGAAGCTGATATCCTTTTGCATCCCAAACTGATGACGCTGTTTCTTGGTGCTATTTGCTCTTAACAGGAAATTAGTCACTTTTAATACAAGCAAATAAAATATTGCTGAAAGGATAAAACAATCTGCATGGATGCATATATGTGTGTGTTTTATTCTGCTGAAGCTGCTGCAGCCACATCAGCAGCAGGTGATCATCCATGTGCACACATCCCAAAGCAAATTCAAATTGCCCCCCAGAAATCTTGTGGCCTTCAGATCAAAGGCCAAAACTTTCTGCCCTCGGTTTATTTCCCAGCAGCAGCAACTTGGTATTGCTGAGAAAGAGGACGGGAAAAACAAATCAGCAAATAAGGGCAGGAACAGGCAAAACACATTAAAATATTAAAGGCAAATAGGGGAAAAAAGCACCAAATAAATCTGATTTTTTTGGCAGGTAGGTGAGAAAGGCATCCAAAGAGATGCTTTGCTGGAGCCCTGGTGCAGCGGAGGTGGGTGCAGAGCAGTAGGAACCAGGGAGCTCACTGTGCCCACTGTGCCCAGGGCACGGCAGGCAGGGGCAGGAGGCTGTACAGGGGGACAGGAGGTGGGGAAGCCACCAGGACTGGTAGGGGATGGAGGGTGACAGTGGCTGCACACGGACACCTGTGGTGCTGAGCAGGGCAGTGCTAAGTTCAGGTCGGTGTGTGCGTGCCCTGCTGAGCTTGAGGAGCAGTGTGACAGCAGGGATCCTTCATGCCCACCTCCTCCCACACATCATTTGGCGTTCAGCGCTCTCAGCATCTCAAATTCACTGCTTACGCCAAGGGAATTAAACTCATCCTGCTCCGCTGCTCGCTGCTTCAGCCTCAGGAACAAGCCCACAGATGGATCATGGCTATACCCAAATATTCACTCACTCACCCCCTCATCTGTGCCTGCACAAGGTGTAAAATCCACAGCTGTGTTCCTAATCACACCACGGCTACCTGGAACTATTTTATTTACTTGCGTAAGTTAAGAACAGTAATAAAAAACACTTAAGGTGCTGTCACAACAGGCACAGCTGCCCACAGGAATATCAGGTCTTAAACTGGGAACAGCTGAAGGGGTGATCAGCATGAAAACAGGAGGGAAGTGTGTGGAGCTCTTGGGAAAGGTGGCAGAGCCCAAGGGTGACACAGGACCCTCCTGCAGCAGGAGAGAATATCTGATCCTCTTCCTACCCACCCATTCACCTTTCCCAACCAACTGCAGCAATCCCTAACCCAGCCCTGCTCGCTCAGTGCAGGTTGGGTTGTGGTCCTGTGCCATGGAGCATTTGAATTTGTGCTGCTCTGTAAGCCAGTGCAGGAGCACTACCTGGATAGATCCAGAGAGCTGCCCGTGCCCATGGAACCAGCAGGCACTCATGGTTGTTCCCGGCTGACACCCTCTCCCAGCTGCAAACGCTCCTCCGGTGAGACTCTGAACCCAATACTGGAGGGGGACAATCCCACAGTGCAGGTCTGGGATGGACTGGGACATGTTCCCTCTTGTGACTCTTAAAGCCAAAGCTGCTGCACAAGGACATCTCCCTAAGCCATCACCTTTCTCCACCTGCAATAGCATTGGGTTATGGGGACACTGCACACAAGCAGGGCTGGTCCCCACCATCGCCCTGCTCTGGCACTGTCATCAATATGTAGGCACGTGTCATCAGGAATGCTGGGGAGCCAGTCACCCACCTCCATCCCAGAGTCTCCTGTAGGGAGCTGTGAGCGTCCTTCAGCCATCACCCCACTGCATGGCAGCCTTGCCATCCCTGGGACCCTGTACCTGCTCCAGTGCCACGCCAGCACCAACCAGCACTTCATACAGGAGCACATGGATAAGGGGGGCAGGAAGAGTCCCTTCCCCGCAGTGTAAAGCCCAAGGCACGACTGCACCAGCACCACTCCCTACCCGCTCCATGGCTCCCTGCTCCCTGCACAGCCGGAGTGTGATGTCCAGGCAAAGCAGTGTAGAGTCAGGTTCAGCCTGTGCTCAGCACCTGGGTTTCACAGGACCTCCCAAACTTTACCCTGCTATAAAGAAGCAGGTTCTGCACAAGATCCTGCTTTTTCAATAGAGCATCTAACCCCTGTCCTTGTCCAAAACCCCATCTGGGTCAGAATTGCAGCTCTTTTCATGCTTTGCACCCCAAGCGAAGATCTATTCTCCCTCTGTTTAACACACATCACTCCATGAGCCCACAGAAAGGGAACAGAGAGGAGAAGGGATCTTTACTACTCTCTGAAGCCTGTGCAATGGCCCTTCCTTGTGGTTTCAACCTCTCCTGATGGATCTGAGTGCCAAGGATGGAAAAACTGCCATGTCCTTCCACAGACACTCCACCAACAGCCCAAAGAACAAGGGAGAAAAAGTCTGTAGGGTGAGGGATCCCACCACCCTGCTCCTCTATTGCAGATGCCCAGCTGCCCTTCAGCCCCACTTACCTCAATGGCCTTGTAGAAGATGTTGTTCCCGATCTGGACCACCTCAAGGTTCTGCTCCTGCTCGTTCCGTGCACATTTGATGTAGGTCATCCAGCTGCGGTGATCCTCCTGGCTGGCGTCAATGAAGTACCGCACCGTGCCGTCCTCGTTGAACACCTGTGAAGGGAGAGAGCACTTGGTAGTGATGCTGCCCACAGTGGGCTGAGCCCCTCCACCCCCTGCCTTTGGGATAAAGCCTGGACAGGGACAAGCTCAAAGCCAGCACAGCCTCAGGGCTGAGACCCTGACAGCAGCCGGGAGATGCCGAACCCTTCCTGCTTGTGGTGCCGGACTGTGATTCTGCAGCGGGGCTGAGAAATGCGCCCTGCTCTCACTGGCATGGCTGGTCCTGCCAGCCCCTATCTCCCTGGATAACCCAGCTCCCTTCCTCAATCTCCCTTCTCATCAGAGCCCCACCAGCAACTCAGCCCCAGAGGAAGGGGCTGTTCATTATCCTGCACCTGCCTTGGGAGTGGTACAATGCCTTGGGTGGAGGGGCCTGCCAGACCTGGAAAGATGCTTTGCAGGGTGGCAGGAAAGATGAGACAAGTTTCTATTAGGCATGAAATTATAATAGTAATTAAAAATAGTTAAGAAGTGCAAGTCTGAGTCAAACAAACGAAAAAAAATAGGAAACAAAAAATTGGCTGTGCACAACGTCCTGGCATCTCAGATCCCCCCCAAACCCCACAGTTTTGTTCGTGGTTAACCTCACCAGGGCTGGGGCAAAGCAGGGAGCAGGGGACAGGGTAGAGCTGTTTTTGCCCACTGTGGCCAGTGTGGGCAGCAACCAGTCGGACAGGGATGGGCAGGGCAGGGTGTGATCCGGCTGTATGGGACATGAACAACAGCATTTCGGGGCTCCTCTATAGGCTGGCTGCACCCGAGGTCTGAGGAAACCTCAGCCTTCTCCTGCAAGGGGTTCCTAAACCCACCTGCCCAGATATTTGCATGAGTGGGGAAACTGAGGCACAAGGATGGTGCCTGAAGGTGCACAAGCACGGCACAGACCCCCAGCGCCCGTCCCTGCTTTTTGCCAAACCGCTCCAGTCTCGGGGTTCAGGAGGCTCGTTACCTCCCACATGAGGTTGTTGTTCTTGCACAGGTCCACATGCTCGGGGGAGATGACCCTGCCCGTGAACGGCCCCATCTCTGTGCCAGCCTTGATCCAGGTCTTGGAGAAGATGCCGAGCCCTTCCCCGGGGATGGAGCTCTGGGCGATTATCACTTCCGACGGCAGCACCAGGCTGGAGAGCTTCTGCACCTCTGCGAGGGGGGAGACGGCTCAGAAAGGGACCCAGGTGGGGGAGAGAGGGGGAGACCGGGGGCGGCGGGGACCCCTCCCAACCCCCGCCCCAGCCCAGACCCCGGGGCTGAGCCTTTTAAACGCCCAGCCGGGCTCCCACAAAGCGGTACAAGGTTCCCCCGGGGCATTGAGGAGGTACCTGGGAAAAGCATCCCGGGCTGGGCGAGGGAGCGGGGCTGGGAAAGGAGGTTAAATGGTGTCTATTTCGGCCCATCCAGCAATTTGTCATGCTGTTAAAGTGATCTGCATTCATTAAACTCAACTAGAAAGAAATTGCTAATTCTAAATTCATTAGTCCTTTAGGAATGCTGTAGCGGTACATTGTGCCTGAATGGCGCGAGGGCTTGTTTAAAAGGGCCCAGGAATTCCTCTTACAAAATGGGGAGATGAGATGGTTGACATATCGTGAATGGAAATGGAATTAGCCTTCATGGTAAATTAAGAGAGGAACAGAAATCCGAGAGGGGAAAAAGGGAGCCGGGACGCCCCGGCGATGCCGGGGCGAGAGAAAAGATATTGTCCCGAGCGGCTGAATGCGGGACGGCCCCGGCCCCCCCAGCCCGCGGTTTAAGTGGGAACTTTCTCAGGTCAAGCCCAAGTTAACCAAATGAATTTAAAGCCCTTTTTCCCCAGTCCCACGCCCGGGGCGAGCGGGGCGCCTGGACCGCATCCCGCCGCCGGGCACCGGGAGCCGGCCCGGGGCCGATGGGGAAAACCGGGGGGATCGGGGAGGGTCCGGGGGGGTCACTCACCTCCGGAGAAGGACTGAGCCAGGACTTCGGCCGTGAAGGCGGTCTTGGGGCTGCTCTTCTCCTCGAAGAGCTGCTCGCCCAGGACGTTTCTCCAGCGGCCGTAGAGGAAGCTGTGCAGGATGTCGGAGGTGATCACCTCGGCCAGCGAGAGCCCCTGCGGCTTCAGCCCGGGCTTGAGGACCAGGGCCTCGGCGGGCAGCACCGAGCCCATCATGGGGGCGAGGCGGCGGGGCCGAGCGCGACGGGGCCGGGCGCGGCGGGCGGTGGGCGGCGGGCTGGGCTCCGTTCGGCTCGGCGGCTCCCGCCCGGCTATATATGAGCTTCATTGACCCTCCTAATTGGTTATTAATGACCTCCCTGACGTTGGCGGAGAGACTGGGGCTGCCGGAGCGAGGCGAGCCGTCGGAGCCCCCCCCACCATCTCCTCCTTCCCTCCCCTCCCGGGGGTGGGGTGGCTGGAGAGAGGGAGGGACACGGCGAGCGCACACACACACACACACGTATACACACATACACACACACATATACAAACATACACGCACCGGCTCGGCCCCCCGCACCTCCCGGCCCGGCCAAACCCAAACCCAGGCACCTGCCCCCGGGCACGGCAGAACAGCAGCGGAACGGGCAGAAATGCCCCCGCCGGTGTCCCACGGACGAGGCGCACCCTCGGGCATGGTCCCGCTCCCCACTTGGCCCCCGCGCTCGTTTTTGGGGCTGAAACGCTGCGCTTTAGGGCCGTTGAGCACCACAACGAAATCGGCGGCCCCGAGCCCGACAGCTCCCGGTGCTCTCCGGAGTTTGGCCCTTGCGGCCCTGGGGGAACGAGCCGAGCCTCCCGCAGTTGGCTCCGACCGTGCTCGGCTCCCCGCTGCCCCCCGCATCCCCGGCTCTCCCGGCCAGGACCGGCAGCACCGGGAGGCTCCGGCGCTGCTCCCCCAAAATCCAGGAGAGGGTCCCCAAGCACGGGGCGGGTGGGACGCGCTCCTGGGGTTGATCCCCGCTTGACCCCAGGACAGGGCTCACCTGGCTGCCGCCGCCAGCCCGGCAGGTCCCCAGCCCCACATCCCTGTGAGAGTTGTGCCCAGGGATGCCCGAGGACAGCTCGTGGATCCCCCGTCTACTTGCAATAGCAACCATGTCGTGCCGTGTCCCCCCCAGGGCCAGACCCCGAACCCGGGGCAGGCTGCAGTATCTCCGGGGCTCTGCCGCCGCATGGCCCCCGTCCCCACACCCGAAGACATTCCCCGGACAGCCACGGCGCCCATCCCCGCCTTGACGAGCCCAGGAGCCCCGCAGCCACCACTGCTCCCCAGCAAGGTGGCATCAGAGCGGTGCCCCCAAACCCAGCGCTCCCTCCGGACCCGAGCTTTGCCGGCTCAGCAAAGGGTTAATCTTTCCCGGATTTAAACCCAGTCCTGCTGTGTCGGAGCTTAGAGCCCTCTCCTTAGCCTTGTTCTTTTGATTTTCATGGGGACGAGGGGCTGTAAAGGGCTGGGGGAAGAAGGCTGGGCCCCCAAAATCCTCAGGCGCTCAAAGGCCGGTTCCCGCACCCCGGAGTCCCGGGAAGCCCCGCCGAGTCTCACCGTGCCCGGAGCAGCAGCCAAGCACAGCCCAAATCCCCACCCTATCCCCTGGGTGGGTGTCTTATAGGGTGAAGCTGTGGCGTGTCTTCTGGCCTGGGTGAAATGATGTTACAACCCATGTGCAATTATTTCTATTAATCCAATCAAGAAGCAACGCAGATATCAGGAACGCACCCAAACCTGCGCTTACTTCGGATCTTTGCCCGGCGAGAGGCAGCGCTGTCCTGGAAAGGGGAGGTTAACAACCTGCCAGGGATTGGTTTGGGGTTTAATAAGCGTAAAAAATAAGTTTATTTTCTTTTTCTGGACTTTGGCTAGAGGAGCCATCAGAATATTTCAGCCTTGCTAAACATAACGCATCAGGTGGAAAGGTTCCAAACACCGGCTCCCTTTAGCCGCCGAGGCAAGCCAGCCCTCGGATTGCCTTTTTTTTTTTTCCCCCCCAGGAAAACCTTCAAGTTATCCCGGGACAAAAAATAATAGATGCTCTTGAACCCCCTGCGGCTCTGGTGCGGACTGCGCTGAACCTCGCTCCCGGCTGCGGGGGATCGGCGGTGCGGGGGGGAGTGATAGAAAAAGGTGGAAAAAAAATTCTTCCATTTTCTGTGTGGTTTTAAATATCCCCAGCTGTTTCCCAAAGCTTCTTCCCGGTCCTAGGAAGGTGCTTTGCTGTGTGCCCCCCGCCCTCCCTCGCTCTTCATTTCTCTTTTTTAATATCGCAGCTATCCCTCCTTTTTAACATTTAAGAGGAAACAAGTTTAATATTCATGGCTGTTAATAGAGAAGGGCCATTATCGCCGCCCCATTGTTCTGAGCCCCTCACAATGCTGCTTGTATTTTCATGTGTATATTCCCAAAGTTCCTTCTGAGCGTTTAGTGAGCACTTTAATATTCATGGGTGTTAATAGAGAAGCCCTCAGTATATTGGCATATTGTTGGGAGGTGTACATATTGGTCTGACTCTGAATAGCCACAGTCCTCTTTTCTTTTGCTCTGTTTTGCAGGGTTGATGGGCCAGGAGTAAATGGGCATTTTTCCCCCCCGTCTCCCCCTTACAGAGAGAACATCTTTATTCCAGTCCCAGACTTTCTGGTTTCCCATTCAGGACCCTCAGAAATAATGTCAGGCAGAAGAAAAGTGGAGCAAATCAATCTTTCATGGTCTTTTTGAGACCAATTTGACATCCATGGACTCTTCTTTTCTTTCACAGCCTACAAGGGGATGGTCAGGATCTGGACAAGGTTGGGGTCTGATGAGGGGAGACATGGGATCATAATGCAGCAAAGAGAGAAAAGAAAAGCAAAACAAGAAAAGATTGCAGGGATGGGGTGATGGAGGAAAAATGAGGGTGAATGACAGTGCAAGAAAGGAGATTAGAGCCCAGCAGCTGCTTTTTGGGGGGCGGGGGGGAGCTCTCTCCCCTCTTCCAGCCCTTCGCATGAATAGGATTTGAACAGAGCGGAGATTGATTTATAGTTATTGCAGTTGAACATTTATTGCTATTAAAGAGTGGCGGGGAGAAAAGAGAGAAAAGGGGTTTGAAAAGCTCCTTTCTGTATTAAAGAGGTATCAAATGAAGACTGCTGAGATAATATACAGTGGCCAATGGGAATTTGATTTGCTTTAAAATTTAACTCTTGTGGGGCCGCCGGGGATGGAGCCGGGATGCGGGGATGGAGCCGCCGCTGCCCCGGGCCGGTGCAGCCGCGATTCGTTCCTCAAACCCTGCATTCGCTGCCCGGCTTCACTGCAAAGATCTGCGGCGGCTCCTGTGCGGCGGGGAAGGGCTGCAGATCGGAGGGAGGATTAGTGCTTCGTTAGCACAATTTTGTAATATTTTAATTTTCTTTTCCGTAGAGGGTGAATGAAGGAGGGATGCAGAGCTACGAAAATAACCGGCGCAGGGAAGAGCTCTTTTCGAAGCTGAGTTTTTCTTGTCCTAAAACCGGAGGTTTCTCCTCTCCGGCAGCAGAAACGCGATCGCAGCCGAGTCCCCCCGGGCGCAGAAAGGAGCCCATTGTTCAATGGGGAGAAATACATTTTTAGCGGTGATTGAAAGCTCCCCTCTCGTTTGAACTTTAGAAGAAAGTCCCTGGCAGGGAAGTGCATCCCCCTCCCTCTGCCCCAACATCTGTTTGGAGCAATCCAGGCTCTAGGGCAGAGCCGGGCTCTGCCCCCTCCCAAAGTCATTAAAAAGATATTAGTTGAGCTGAGAAAAGTCCAGCGCAGCCCCCGGTCCGGGGTGGGGTGGGGGGGTGGTATGTGTCATTAAAAACGATTTTGGATTTGCCAGCGCTAATACGAGGCGAAGGGACCGTGGGGTCCGAGTTCAAAAGCCGCCTGGCCCCCGCTGCCCAGCCGCGCCCCGCCCGCTGCCCGGTGCCCCGGTGCCCGGTGCCGGCGCAGGGCGGCCCGGCCGACTCCATCACCTGCTCCGTGCGCCCCCCGAGCGCCGGCAAAGCGGGACGGCGGAGAGCCGGGCTGGGAGCTGAGGCGGTCAGCTGCTCCGGCCGCAACTCCTGCGCCTCCACGGGCTGCAAATGCCCCGGGAGCCGGAGGGAAAGGGGGGCAGGAGGGATCATCGCACCCCTGCGGGAGCCGGGGCAGGAGGGATCATCGCACCCCTGCGGCTGCCGCAGGAGCCAGGCGCCTCCGAAGTTGCTAAATGTGTCATTTATTAAAGCATTCAGGGGGCTTTTCTTTGGCGTTTGCTTGCAAACTCACAAAGGCCGAGCTGCTGTTTGGGGGTCTTTTCTGATGGAAAAAGGGCTCGGAGACCCCCGGCACAAAAGAAATCCTGGCAGTGCTTTCAATGGCCAGGACTCAATGAGGGGGACCCTGCGCAGAGCGGGCGGGGGCGAGGGGCCGCCCGGTGCTGCCTGAAAGGCAGGCCTGAATGTAATGGGGAGATCTGCGTTTATTTGTTGGGATCACATTTAATTAGCTTAGTACAACCCTTGAAAGACAAAGGGACCTCAATCTGGATCCAATCTGAAGCTCGTTTGGAGAGCGAGGGCTCCTGGAAAAGTCAAAAGAGAGAAAGGAGAAAGAAAAGGGAGGCTGGGAGAGAAAGGGGCTGGGGGCCCAGCCAGGTGACTGGCACGCGTGAAACAAGGGGGCCTTTTGGGCACAAGGCAGGGCTCAAAAGGGAGGGAGGAAAATAGCCTCTTCCTCAGGTTTTACCTACTTAAACCCCCTGAAGGGGCCGGAGCTGAAAAGCCTCAATGGGGGCTAAGGAGGCTGCAAAGCAAACAGCAGCACTGGAGAGGGACTCCGGCCCTGCCGCCGCAGCAGTTGGTGACACTTGGTTATGGGAATGTGCCCAAATGTTACCTGCGCCCGGGAACGCTCCCACCGGCGGAGCAGGGAGTGCAGGAGGACAAGGCAATGCCCAGGGTGAGCCTGGGCTGAGGGGTCCGGCGGATCCTTCACATGTTCCCTCTATAGGGGAACACCTGCGCCTTCACCCACCCCATGCAGCACCCCTGCATCATCACTCGGGGAGCTTCATCATGGGCTAGAGGGGCCGTGTCTGGGCTGGGACACCGGGGAGGGGTGCACCCCTTGCTTCAGGGCGGCCCTCAGCATCCCCCATCCCTGTGCCAGCACAGGGCACAGGCAGGTGCGTGGTGAGGGGGATGCGCTGCCACCTCCCCAGGGGCAAAAAGGAAGAGAGTGACCGTCCCCAAGGTGCCACATCCATGGATGAAGCTGAACGGCCCCTTGTTTCCCTCCAAACCGAGCACTGCTGATGTGTCCCTGCTGCCCTCCGAGGGCGCCGGGAGCGATGGGGAAGGTTCGGGTGCCCCCGAGCACTGCCGGCCCCTCGGCGGTGCCCAGCGGCTCCGGGCAGGGAGGGTTTGGTGCGGTGAAGCCGTGACCCTCCTGGCCCTGGGCACGGCAGCTCCTCGGAGCCGCGGGCTGATTGCACTGCTCGGGGAAGGAGCTTTAGGGCATTATTTGCCTCCATTTCACTCTGCGGGAGGCCGCGGAGCCGAGCAGAGATGCTGAGCGCTCTCCCCTCCGCTCTCTCTCGCTTTCTTGCCTTTCTCCCCCCCCTTCCTGCCCGTTAAGTCTTATTTCCAGGATTATTTCTGCGAGGGTGTCACGGCACGTAAGAGCAAGAGGAAGAAAACCACCTTCCCAGCTGAGTCCGAGCGGCCTCGAAGGGGAACACGGTTGTGGCGAATCGCGGTGGCGACTCCTCGGCCACCTCCGCGGTGCCGCGGCTCGGCTACAGGGCAGGTGGCACGGGGTGGCCGGAGGGAGAGAGGGGGGATGTGGACTGCAAAGACAGGAAAATCTCTGCGCCTTTTCCTCTCTGCTGGCAGTGACCTGGGGATGGGACAGTCACATCCCACCGGCGTCTGTCCCACATCCCGTCTCTCCTGCAGCACCAGCTCCAATCCAGCTGTGACCCGGAGTGGTGACTGCGCTGAGACATCAGCCGGGAGAGGTGCCCAAGGGGGGACTGTGTGGGGGTGTGTGTGGGGGTGTGTGAGCCCCACTGCTCCTCCTGCCCTGCTCTGCTCCCCACAGCCAGGGCCACGCTGGCCGTGCCTCTCCAGCAGCTGCCAAACCCGCGGGCTGCAGCGGGGGCATTGCAGGAGCCGGCTGCGGGAGATGGCAGCTAAGGCTGGGCAGGACCAGGATCTCAGCATCCAGCCACAGCTTCCCCGGTCCACGGCTGGGCAGCGTCGCCAGGGCCGGGGCCGCGGGGCCGGACGAGCCCTGGCAGCCCGGAGGAGGCCCCACAGGCGAGGTGGAGGACAGGGGTGGGTGACGGGAACGGGGCTGCCCGGCAGACAGGTGACCCCGGCGCGGGGCTGTGGAGTCCTCCCGCCGCTCCTGCCCTTCACCAGCCCTATTTCCCCCAGAACAAACAGAGCAGCAGCTCCAGCCTCCCCGTGGAATTACCCCGCGGCAGCAAAGTTTAATATTGCCTGGCGAATGATCCGAGCAAGGAGCCCCGTGTGGCTCACCGGGCACGGCCGCGCTGAGTGACGGCTCCCACAAAGGGCAGGGACCGTCTAATCCCCGGGACCGCGGCACCTGCACCCCGGCCCGGCCGGGATTAAAGGGGAGCAAGCCGGGCTCTGCAGAGATCAGAGGCTTCATTAGAGCGGCCTTGAAATAGGATTTCCTCAAGTGACAAGGGGCAGGGTGGGAAGATAATCTGGGGGGCTGTTGGTACCTGCCCTCATATCACCCCCAGAGATGCTCTTTTGGGTCACCTGCCTTGAATATGGTGCCCCAGACCTGGAGGGAAGTGGCAGGGCAGACCAGGGCATCCACTGCTGCAAATCCTTCATCGCAGGGATGGCTGGTTCCCCTCTGCCATCTTCCTCCATCTCCAGCACCCACTGAGGAGCCACCCAGACAAGGATGGGGCTCTCTGCCCTCCCACTGCCCTCGGCTCTGGGGTCCACCATCTCCTCCTAGGACTCCCTAGACTAGGGAGCTGTGGCTCTTTCAACTCATCTTAACATCACATAACACTAATTTCTGTCATTAAAAGTTCTGGAAAGTTTCTTTTGTGTCTTTTCCAGCCTCATGAAAACAGAGAAGCACTGTCTGCCATGGCTACCCTGCGCTGCTGCTACCCACAGTAAATCCAGCGAAAAAACCTCCAAACCAGCCAATTGAAGGATAAAGAGCTCCCTGCATGGAATAAACACCCATGTGCTGCTTGACAGGACACACTGACACTGCAAGATCCCAATTCCTCACCCTGTGCCACAATCCTACAAACACCAACAGCCCTGAAAATCCCCCTGAGAGTGGGAGGAACCAGGTGAGTTTAGGGGAGAAGCAGCAGTGCAGGTGGGACCTTGTGAACATCCACATCCCGTTGGAAAGCTCCATGTTAAACACCAGGAGCTCTCGCCCTGACCACGCTGCCCATTACTGTAAACACACCATTCCTTTAATGCAATTAAATATTTAATACTTGGAGAATGGGAAAAAAAATGGTCCCACATCTTCTTGTCTCTTTCAACAGTCATTTCAGTCTAACTTGCAATGGCCATAATGTAGTTCGTTCTCAAATCATGCAAAATTAAAGAAAGTATTTTAGACATCTCAAAGTCTCCCACTACTAAAAGAGCCTTACCTGTTCAGGCTCACTGAATATAGAGCACAGAAGAGCATCAGGGTCATCTTGGACTCAGTGAGATGCTTTAGCAACGGGGTTTTTAGGGCTGCTGCTCAGAAAGGGTTTGCAGAAGTACCACAAAAATGTCTGCTCAGGATTCAGGCTCTGCCTGCAGAGGGGGGTAGGTGCTGCCAGCTTGGGGAGTCCTGTGGGACACGGTCCAGACACCCACACACACCCAGCAAAGCTGTGCTGCTGGATAGACCTGAGATGGATTAATTCTGGGGGGAGCAGAGCCATCGTGTGCCTGAGCCAAGGACTCCGGAAAGCGACTGAGGGAAGGAGCACTCTTTGTCAAAGTAGGGAAGAACAGGGGCTGGACACCTCCTGCTGGGGCCGTTGACTCCAGTTTCTCTCTTCCCAAATGTCACACTCTGGAGGGCCAAGCCTTCCCCAAACTGAAGGTCTTCTCATGGGATCACCTCACTGCCCGTCAGGATGCTGTCCTGGCACGGCCTCGTGCTGGGCTCTGGCTCCGTGTGAGGAGGAAATGGCTGCACCATCCCCATCGCCGTTCACGGACCCCGAGGTCCCAAACGTGTCCCACCTGCCAGCTCCTGCACAGCCCTCAGGGACTGCTCCTGCTCCATGCAGCGTCCAGTTCCTGCCAAAGGGACAGACAAACCCTTCCTGCCTCAAAACCCAGTGCAGCCAGGGCTTAACCCACATTACTGGCGGTTAAATTTGCCCAGAGCTGAGCAGGAGATTCGGTTCCCCTCCTCGACACCGGGACTTGGCTTTGAAGGCACCACAGCATCTTCTGGGCTGCACCACACACCTGAGCCAGGGGACACGAGGAGCTGCCTGCAGACCCCAGACTGAAAAGTGAGGGGGCCTGTCCAGCCCTGGGGTGGGACTGACCATCAGACCAGTCCCAGGACCCCCTGGATGGACAGAGACCAGGAAGGCAGCAGGGCTGGAGGAGCATTTGGAGGAACCCAGGGGCCACCAGCTCCTCATGAAGTGCTGAGGCATCTCTGCCTCAAACCCTGCCCCTCTCCAGCCCGTCATGGACTCACAACAGTTCAACATCCATGGCCTCTCTGCCCTGAGCAGGCAGCAATAATGGAAAACAAATTGGTGAACTTGGGAACGTTTCAAGCACTTCATCCTTCCAGGACACCAGACTGCTGATGAAACCTCAGCTTTGCAGGCACCATCTTAATGACAGGCCAAATTTCAAAGGCTTGCAAACTATTTCTTGTGCTGCTACCCCACCCCCTCAATAAAAGGTTGCATCAGAAAGAGATATTTCCATAATTTATAGTACGGGCATTTCACTGGGGAGACTCACTCATCTGTACTTACAGATACATTTAAGAAAATGCATCCTCCCACAATCCTGCGCCATTTACGACTATTGGCACAATCTGTAATCCTCAGTCTTCAATTAAGGGACACCTTAGGGTTCATTATCACACAATTGCTCCCTGTGAACCATGCCAAATGCTGTTTTGGCACAGAGCTTGGAAGATGAATTAGAAGGAAGTCTTCTCGGTAATGCCCGCTCCCAATTCCCATCAGCAGCCTTTATGCCCTCCTCCAGCCATTTTTTCCCCCCTCTCCCCTCTTTCCAAGTGGCTTTTACTATCCCATCTTTCAATGTCTCTCTTGATTCTCTGGAGGTATATTTAGAGATGCTACATCTCCTTTTCTTCCGGCTCTCAACGTGCCTCCCACTCCCGGCTTTGCAGATGGGATCTTCTTTCCTCCCTTCCCCCGTCATAACCCCCCGCAGCTGCCTGGGAGCAGCGGATGGAGCTGCCTTAGGTTGGAGGAGCTCAAAACCCACATTTTACAAGAAAGGGGCTCCAGTTATTGGCAAACTTGGCCTGGGCACAACTAAAGGTTAATGCCCTTAACACATCTGATAATGGCTGGAGCCACGTCCCTCCCATCCCTCTCCCAGTGGGTGCTGCTCCAGTGACCCCCTTGCAGGAAGGGATCCTGCATGGATTCAGCCACAAAGCTGGGGAAGAGCAACAAGTCCAGAGTATTAAAACCAGGGGCTGCCAACTCCTCAGCAATAAAACCTTTACAGGGCTGCAGAGGAAACTTCCCGGTGTTAACACGAATCCTCCTGGCCCAAACAGCGACAAGCACAGAGACTTCCATGGGAATCCTCGGTGTCACAGCAGCAGCAGGATGTGACAGTGACACGGTTTCTCCAGAATTAAGGCTGGTGCTGCCCACAGTGATCACCCCAAACGCCCCAGGACGCGGCGCGAGGAGCCGGGATCTGCGGAGAGGGAACAATGGAGTCCAGGAGACGGGAAATACTTCACCCACAAGACACCTTGTGGAATTTTATTATATAGAAGTGTAAAATGCAACTGTCAGTCAAATAAAAAGAACACTTTTTTTTTTTTTAAACACCATGCTCAACATTATCCAATCGCGGTTCTTTATAGTTAGGCATTTCAAGCATAAGGAAAAATAAGGAAAGAACCCAAGAACAGTAAATTCAGTACATTTAAAAACGGAATGTCCCGCAGGGCAATTAAAAATGCAAGAAAAAATAGCTTCAATTCCGTTTTTCCTTTAAAAATACACTGTTATCTGTACAAGAAACACTACAGTAAACATCAGAAATCATATTATCCCTTTTATTAAATCAAAATTATTTAGCGCATACTGTGGTTAATACTAGATTCATTTATTTCTCTAGGTAATTTGACAAATATTAGATAAGAAAATATTTAAAAGAAACAAAAAAGCAAAAAACACCTTGGAATTAAAAAATAGTTACTACCTTTTATATGGTTTTATGTTCCACAGTGTTTGTTAAAGGTACTAATAGCAGATTCATTTTAATATTAAAAATAACAGTATTTATATTTCTGAGAGCATAGAAGAAGTTTTTTTTTCTTTTCTTTTTCTTTTTTTTTTTGTTTTTTCTTTTTTTTAACAAGCTTGGAGGTCTTAGATACATAAATGCAACTAGCAATGGAGACATGAAAAAATGTATTGCTAAAAAAAATTAACACGTTTTTATATTACCCCTTTAGACTCTAGAAATTATACAAACCCTACAAAATGCCCCCCCCCGAACTTGCAAACAGTAACTGTTTCAAATACAGAAATCATATCATTAATTACAATACATATCATAGTTCAGTTTTTTAAAAATGCAATAAAATCAAAGACAGCCAAGATACAAGAAATTAGAAGTAAAACATTTAATGAATTTACATATTTAAGAATATTTAAATACTGTTTAAATTTTTTTTTCTTTTTAAGATTTGTTACATACCACCTAAGACTTCCAAGCCACTCTTTCTGTTCCAACAGAAAAGATCGAAAATTAAAAGGAAAAAAAAAAAACCACACAAAAAACCCACATATTGAAATGTCACAGCTCTGGGGTGCGTTTTGGTGCCTGCAAATTCTCTGGCTTCTCTCCAAAAAGAATCCCGGAGGTTTTGTTTTAATATAAATTTGGAAACAAAATTACCAGCATGTCCATACGTTTAGTACATTACTAATTGTTCCTGATTCTTAGAAAAGTTCAGTATAGATTATCCTACAGCTAGTGTTCCACAAACAGAAAAGTCTTCATCAAAATGTTGCAAATCTAGAAACCTCTGTTACAAAAAGGTTTTCTTCCACAACAATTCCAAGGAAAAAAAATTGCCACGAGGACCTTGTTCTACTGCTCCTGGAAAGAGAGAGGGGAGAAAAGGAGAAGTTACTGAGCAGCAGCAAATTATCAAAGCTGCCGAGCCCTCCTCCCCCGACACAGGTCTGTCCCCACTGCAGCGGAGTGGGAAACAGAGCTCAAAGGATGCTCCGAGCTGCCATCGGAGCCCTCTGCCCTAACGCTGTCCCAGAGCTCTCCCGCCCCTCACCAAACAAGATCCCTCTTTGCAGCGGAGCAGACCCGGGGAGGAATGAAGAGAAGCCCTTTTATCACCGCGTCCAGGTCACACTTGGCCAGCGCCCGCGGCGAGCGCCGGCACCGGCACCCGGCTCCACCTCGCCGGTGTGAGCCGAGAGCAGCTGCTGGGGGCCAGCATCCACAGCAGCCTCTGCTCCCGGGAGCCAGAGCTAAATGTGGAGCAGTGGGGACAAGTGTCAGACCACAGCAAGGTGCCCGGGTGCTTTGCCTTTCGCCGCATTGTTTGCCCCGCAGAGCCGGTGCTCGGGAAAGCACCAAGTGTGATCAGGATAGATCTCACACAACTCTCTGGTGAGCTGAGCGACAGCTGAGGGGAGATTTTACTCCAAAGCATTTTTCAACAGTTTTGGTCTCTTTCAGGACAGGGAGCTGGTGAGCACACAGCTCCCGTCCCAGCACGAGAAAAGGAAAAGCCTGCGCTCACAGTCCTGTGCTGTGCTGCCTTACCAGCTTGGCTTCATCATTCCTTTTACTTTAATTCCCCCAAGTCAAACAACTGCCTGGGAATAACTGTAACTATAAGGAAAGGCTCCCAGAAGAAACAAATAACCTCCCAGTCCGCTCACCCACCCTGTACAGGAACATAAGACTGATGTTGAGGTAACGCTTCTGTGATCACTTCCTCAGCCACAAAACATCTCTGCTTCACCATGTGAACCTGAAGGAGAGTCCCCCACCAGAGCAAGGCAAATATACCCAGTTCCCCAAGAGAAGGAGCAGAGGGGTTCGGGGAAGGTGAATACAGACCTGGCTGTGAGCCTGAGCCTGCCCTAGTGTCTGCCCGTAGTAGGCAGCCTGCTGTCGGTAATACTCTGCCCAAGCCATCGTGTAGTCCGGCTGAGAACTTGCCTGAGAAGCAGCACTGGCAGCATGACCTGTGGGGAAGGAAGAAAAAAGGCAGAGATAAGCAATTCCAGAAGCCCAAGCCCAGGCTTAGGATCTCCTTTTGTCAAGCTTACAGAAGAGCCAGCCCCATTCCGGCTGCTGCAGACACCTGACAGAGCAACACCAGCTCTGCTGCGTGGGACAGCAGGACGGGCTCCAAGCTGGACTGTGAGGGACAAGCCAAGAGCAGGCAGAAAGCACCCAGAGCGTTCCTGCAGCTACAGGGACAGGCTGACAGCCTGCATACCCCTCATCCTCAAAGGCCCAAAGCCTCCAGCAGCACCATGTCAAAGCAGGTCCAGAGGTCGGGATCATGCGCCCTGTAACACGGTGGGGAGAGCCAGGCCTGTGACTTTCCGTGAGCTCTCCTACCCTCTCACAACCCAGCTCCAGCTTTCTGGATTTTGCCAGCATCAGTTCCTGCATGCTCGGTGCTTCCCCAGGCAGGCTGGCTGCAAGCGTGGGCACGAGGGGACCGGGGCTCAGCGGGAGCAGCTCTCCCGAGGCGCGACAGCACAACCGAGAGCTTTCCGTGGGAGCACTACATGCACCATCACCAACAGGACAGCACCAAAGGGGATCTGGAAAGGACTGGAAGCTAAAAATGGCAGGGATGGAGATGCAAGTCATCGGATTAGAGTGAACTCCTTGTAACAAGAGCTGATTCATCTCCAATACGCCTGTTTCACTCACTCTGTTTTTTGAAATACTCCTCCCATGCTTTGCTGTAATCGGGATGGCTGTTCTGCTGCTGGCTCTGTTGGCCTGTGCAAAGATGACAACAAGGGGCACGTCAGTATGGAACAGGTGACAGTTTCCAGCCAGTGACATCTACCTTTCCACTAGACAGGCCCTGGGTCTACCCCAGCTGCCCAGACTTGACACTTCAGCTTCCACCTTTCTACAGTGTTGGGCATCTTCAGTTCAGGAGAAGCTGAGAAAAAGCTTGAGTTCCTGATTTCACCTCATCTGCTGAAGGGCATGAAGCCAAATGTCATCCTGCTGGGACCTGCTCAAGCCAAACCATGTGGCTGGGAACTGCTCAGTCTGCAATCAGCCACCCTGGGCTCTCAGACTGCTTGCATTGAGTGCAGGAGAGCTGGGACACCTGACACAGCTGAGACCTGTCACCTCCACAGAGCTGCCAAGGGGATGGCCGTGTTTTCAGTCACCTCACTTGTTTGTCAGGGGCTGCATCCTTCACCCCCAGTCTCCTCAGTGGAGCAGAGCTGAGGGACCCCTGTGGGCAGTGCCCATCCACACGCGAGCCTCCAGTGGCATGACCTGCCACTCTGCTCCCGGCTCCTCAAGGTGCCATGAGCCCTGCACAGGGCACAGCCAGCCTCACTGCCCCCAGCACACACCCCAGGCATCACTGGAGAGGCAGCCACAGCATCCCCAAACAGCCATGGCTGGCTCGCGGTGTCATCTCCAGGCTCCTACGCTGCTCCAAGGGAAGCAGTGCCAGTGTCAGCTCACAGATCCCAAACCTCGGGCTCCATCTAGCACAGACTCCCCATCTTTGAAGCACTAAGATACCTTCAACCTAGCACATCTAAGGGTTCCTGCAGGGAGAGCCTGGCCAGCCAGGACAGAGGAAGGATACCTGCTCTTCCCACGCTTCCCTGGATCCCAGTGGGAGCACAGAGCCCTCAGTGAGACACACGACAAACAAGCAGCAAACACAGCAGCTGGGAACGGCAGAGAGGCACAGCAGGAGTGGGGAGCACGAGCCACTGCAGACAAGGAGAGCAGGCAAGGACAGAGGACACGCGTGGAGCAGAGCTCTTCCCATCCCATCCCAGCTCCATGCGCAGCCTGGCCCCGACGCCAGCCCAAGGGGGGCTTTGAAGTGGGGGGAAGGGGGAAAATAATACACTGCAAGTGTGAAGTGGGTGGAGGGAACAGGGCAGCAGTGTCCTGTCCAGGGGCATAAAAGCGGGTTAAAAGACTTGACCAACGCTACAAGTCAGGACCTTTTCTGGCAGAGGTCAAGGCTGCCTCAACTGTCCACCTGCTAATGCCAACAAAGGACCTCCTTCAATGCCTTTTCTTCTCGGAGAATTACAGTCCGCAGCAGGCTGAAAGGACACGCAGCTAAATGCATTTCACAGCAAAATGTTTCCCCAGCCAGTTAATTTATTTAAGATGGGGGAAGTAATTAAAATCTAAATACATGTGTAGGGGGTGGGGGTCTGCCCCTCCTCCCACAAGGAGGGCACTCGAGGCTGTCCCCGGGACACCGGCGCTGTGACGGGGCTGACAGAGCTGTCACACACAGGCTGCAGCACTCGGGCAAGGGACCCTGCACAAGGCTGTTTTCCAACTAAGAAGCGCAAAAGCAGGTATTTACCTATTTCTTACAATAATCCTCCTATGCCTTGGTGAGCTCCACCTGGGCTGCCTGGGCACCGCTGCAGCCGAGGAGAGTGGTGAAGGTTCTGAAAGCGTTATGTGTGTGTCCTCTCTCCTCACCCAGCCTGCCTTCAGTGTGCCTGGCTACAAACAGCAAGAGGGAGCATCCTAAGCACACACGGAACTAGGGAGCCAACATTCTCCATCACACTCAACAGCAGAAATAAAACATCTGCCTCCAAAAGACAGCAGTGTGGGACTAAAGCCACACAGGGGAAGGACAATGACAAGGCAGGAAGCTCCAAGGGTTTTTGGGAGCCAGCTGAAACCTGACAGTGCAAAACTGTCATCACTGGCGTATGAGCTGCATTATTGCTCATCAGGGGGCTCAAGGGGGCTGTGCTTCCTACACCAGGCTCCAAAGCCAGGAGGGGTGAGCCTGAGACATGATTATCTGCTGCAGGAAGGGAGATTTTTCTTTCCCCAGTGACTGCTGGTCAGCATGAGGGGATGTTTCAGGAAGCTGAGAACAAAGTTAAGTTACCAAGGTGAGTTTCTAAAGGCATCTTGCAAGGCAAAGAGCAATGCAGCTTTGTAAGCATTTATTCCAAGGCTCCATGGGAGATAAAAGTTAAATTTTTTTTTGTGGAGCTTTCCCTGCTGCACTGACTGCTCTGCTTCCCAAAGCTCAGGGAAGAGGAGAGCGCTTGGCGTGCAAAGGAAAGGAGTAGAATAACAATTTTTCCTGTATAAAACAAGTTAATGAGAACGTACTCTTCTCCAGTACCACACCATTCCACTCCTGTACAGAAGAAAAGTCCATTGAAGCCCACCACTGCATTTTAATGTGCTGAAAACAGAACAACTACTGACGTTCTCCAAGACCCCTAGCGCTCAAAGGAAAACTCATCATTTCTAGACTGGAATTGCTAAGAGGCAGGACTCATCCAGAGTTTAACGTGTACACACTTCCTGTGCAAGCTTCCCATGTGCCACCACAGCACACATTTCAGAAGTGCACCAAGTTAACAAAGCAGCACTGAGATTTCCAAATTTCACATGTTCACAATTTCATAAACACTCAAAGGTGATTAGTGTTACAGGGAATCACAAGTGCAATTGCAGGCATTGTCCCTGCAATGATTCTTCTACCTCAGGCACTTCCAAGAGAGGAAATTTATACCAAAGTTCATTATCTACTTCATTGCTAAATCAGCCTTAGCAGGGAAAAGCATCTGCCATTAACCCCCCTTTTAAAATTATCCCCCCACATACCTTTTGGTGCTTAGCTTTAGTTTCATGAGACCAGACCATTTAAAAATTCCTATTTCTTGAAAAATTGTGACTGCAAGTGTCCTTTGGACATTACCACCACCATGTGAGCTTTGAGATTACCAAGCAGACATGAATCTGCTCTGTTTAGGGCAAACCATTCCTCTGGCTGCTGGAGACACAGGATGATGCAGCTACAGCCATCACCACCAGCATTTACTACCTGAATTATTCTGAAAAGGTGACTCCCCATTCCAAACTGCTCAATTTTGACTCAAGAGGCTTTCAGGAAAAAATGACCAGTACAGGAGCCCTGCCTAACCTTCCTTCTATTTCCTGCATCCCCTTCCCCAGTCATTACATCAGTCTGGAATTTGAACAGCAAGAAAAGCTCATAAGGAACAATTAAATAAGAAAATAAGCAATAAGTGATAAGGTCAAGAACAAAGAGATGGGAGAGCTCAGCACCAATAGTGTGCCTATCAGGGCGAAGTGTGGTTGGCAAGTGCTTGCCTGGAGAATCCTGGGAGAAGAGAGCCGGAGGCAGGAATGCTTTTGTTAGAGAGGAACAGACAGCAAGGACCAAGTTTCTACCCAAAGAGCAGAAAGAGGCAATAAGCAGTTAAGCACATAAAAAGCACAAGTTTTCCAAGGCCTTCAGCTTGTTCTGAGCTCAAACACCACCACATGCCTCCACACACCTCTTCTGCTCATTCTGCTGTTTTCACACACGTGGTCTCATGGGTGAACTTGCCCTTTGCAGGCACAAAGCAACAGGAACACCAACCCTTCTCCAGCCCAGGTCCTGGCACTTACTTGGGACTTGTTGTCCAGGCTGCTGCCATGTCTGGTAGGTACTGCCCCAGCCCTGCGTCATGAACGCCTGAGGACCACTGCAGAGGACAAAAAGCCATGCTCAAGTAGACAATAAAATACTTACCAGGCCAGAGACATGAAGCTGCCCAGAGAAGAGAAGTTGTCACTTATAGTCAGCAGCTGCTGAGCAAAGAGGTGAACACGGGAGCAAAAGGAAAGCTGTGCAGGTGTGAACTGTTATGTCCTGCCTTGGTATCAGTCTGTTCATGAAGCCAAGGTGAAGATACATCACAATGAACAGCACTCCTTGTGCTCTGTGCAGCTCAGGCTTCTTCCCATGCTCTCACTGCACTAGAGACAGGAATTTTGGAGATGCCAATACCTACCTGCTTTATTATTTAATAGATGAAATCTTTCCTGTAGTCAAGCTTAAAGGATTGAGCTCACTTGCTTTTGCTTCTGAGTGCTCAATCTTGCAAAGGCTCCACTCATACCCCACCCTTTCAGGACCCTCCACCCTTCTCCCAGCACTTTCTAGCTCCCAGCCATTCCCCCCAGCCCACGGGTGAGGAGGTGCAGCAGCTTACTTTTGATGAGGTGTAGCAGGTGCTTGGCTGAACGGACTTTGACCAAATCCTCCAGGTCCACTCATGCTGGTACCCTGTCACAGAATCCACAAATATTTAATGCTAGCTCCAAGTACAGGGTGGAGGCAGCTACTACGAGTAGTAAGAAAGGAGAGAAGACAGCCTGGGACACATGGATCCTGAAGTTGGTATCAAGCCTTCTCCTCTCAAGCAATTCAGCACAAAGGCAGCTTTGCCATGCCCCAGTTCAGTATTTTCCATACTTTTTTACCAAACTCTTCCCCATTCAGTAGTACTGCAGCCTGACATTATTAAGCTTCAATACCACAGCACTGTGTTAAGTGTAAGATAAGTCATCCTGAACTTACTGAACAAGGAGTCGAGCGTTTTACTTTCAGGACAATGCTGCCAGGACTGGGTTATTCTCACACAGCGACACTATTGTCTTCCTTTCAAAAATCTCCTTTGACAGCCTTTTCATACCTTATATTGCTGTTCTTCCCTCTCATATAGCTGTATACACTACCCAGCATTATGTCAACAGTCAAATCCTTCTGGGACCACAGCAAAAATTAGCCCAATGGATGCTGGAGGGCCATCAAGCTCAAGCCAGCTGCTAAGAGGCAAATGGTTTTGAAGCTGAATAATGCAAACACGCGTGTTCTGTGCCATCCTGTGAGTCCAGGCCTACACGTACCCAAGAGTGACAACAGCACGTCTGAGAGGGACGGAGCAGGAGAGCAGAGATGGAACTTACACCAAAAGGGACAGAGCAAGAGAGCAGAGATGGAACTTACACCAACTTTCTCATCTATGAGATGTCTAGCGAGCTCGATTTGCTGGGGGACCCCTCTGATTGTGAATATTCGTACGCCAGGATCTGTGTTCGGGGGTGGGTTTCTCTGCAGCTCCACGTGCGCTCCCGACTGCTGGTTTATGCTTTTGATGTTCTCGCCACCTGAGAAGAAAGCCAAGACATAAGGAGGGATATTCAGCATCTCTTGCCATAAAACCATATCAAAGTCAGGTCCTGGGAATGGGTTACAGTTTCAGCTACCTTCTGTGTGCCTCGGGAGAGGTGGGCTGAGGATGGCAACAGCAAAAGAAACCACAGTACGTGAGCTCATACTGCTCCTTTAATCTACCTCACAAACATAACCCGAAACCTTGAGCTACTGTAAGAGTTTTCGGGGTCAAGGATGATGCTGCTTAAAGAACACACAAGCCCCGCTATGTGCCCACTGCCAGGCTCCCAACAAGCTGCAGCATGACTGGGATACGCTTTGATAAAACAGATGCAAAACCTGCACTGACTGAATTCTGTTGTTCTTGCACAGCTGTTCAAATCCTCCAAGAAATGAAGGTCACCTGCAATCTAAACATGCTGGCTTTTCTTCTTTTTTTCCATCACTAAGGCAAAAAGCCACCAGCCACATAACAAAGCTCAAGCCTTCTCCCAAACATGTGCTGTTTGATAAACCCATCAGGTTTATTGCCTTAAAGCAGCCTCTGCTTACAAGGCTTCCTATTCACCCTGCAGTCACACATCCCTCCACAGCCATGGCAGCACACGATTCCAGGCTGTCTCCTGCTATTTCAGAGTTAGCTGTGCATGCAGTGAACATGTCTGGCTCGTTTGCCATCTGGATGCACAAGAGCACAGGAGTGCTTCCAGCAGGATGCAGCAGGGCCAGTCAAAGTGGATCTGATTTCCTCAAGACCTGCTAGGTCCCGGTCTCTTCATGAAATTTGCTTAACAAAAGCCTCAGCCAATGTTACAATGGTTCAATTCTTCTTTTGGAAGCTCACACAACTTACAGACCAGCTCCACTCAACTGGAGAAATTAAAGGGTGTGGGGAAGGAAGGGGTTTTACAACTTTTAAATTAAAACCAAAATATCACCAGCTCAAAGGATAGACAGCAAGCAGGACAGAGAGCAAAGGAAATGAACCAGAGATTCTTGTTTGGTTTTCATTAAAAAGAATCTCCAAAAATAAACGCCTCAATTTTGCTCACATTTCCATCTCTATACATCCAGCACAACTTCAAAACAAACTGTGGATGTTGCAGACACTTGTTCATTTCATTGTAATGGACTCATGACCTTTTTAACATTTTAAAGCCTTCTTGGGGAAGGGAGGAGGAAAAGTTGCCAAAGGGCAATTAACTCTTTCTAAATGAATTTTTGAAGATGCATTTAACAAAAGATAATCATGTCACATCCCTGGGCAGACAACAGGGATTGTACTGTGCAGCCAAAAGCCAACCCACTTACTTTCAGTCAAGCATGGGAAAGGAGTAAGATGAAGTTTCAAAACCAAGGGGTTTTTTTTGTGTCATGCTTTTGTCTGATGCAGATTTGTTCGAAGCTCTGGTTTTTACATATCGAGGTGAGATCTGAATCAACAGCCATTTCATCTGCTTAGTGAAAACAGAGGACCCTTTCAGGCAACACAATTTGAAGGAATGGCACAACTTCTTTACTGGGTGACAGAGGCACAACCAGAGGTTGCTACTTGCACTGCAGACTAGTTTCTCCTTCCAAAAGGGGATTAAAAATCGAAGCATTCTCAAACTGGAAGCAAGAAGAATACAGATTTCAAATCATTGCCCCATTTAGCATTCAGCACCAAGCCTGTGGTTGTTAGGCCTGCTTCTACAGCAGGTCCCTCCTACCCCACACGGCAGAATTAAGTCAGCTGCCTCTCCAGGTTTGGTGGGAGACTGCAAGCTCCTACCCCCACACCAGAAGGACTCAGTGCCCTTGTCCTCTTCACCCTGCAGCCTGGTACATGTCAACGTGCTCCCTCCCACCCAAGCTACCCCAACCCAGCCTCCAGAGCACGCAAATGCCGTGACGCAGCCGCCGGTGCCAGAAGGAGTTCTCTTCCCCACGGTGAGGTGACCCGCTCAGCACATGGTGGCTGTCTATAGAGCATTCATCCCGCTCCATTCTTCCACCTGATGGGGGGCAGGAGCGATCCAGGAGTGGCCTCCCGGCTGGACGTGAAATCCTAAAGCAATTAATCAAACCTGCTCAAAGGCCGAGCTGACAAGAGCCAGGCCGGCCGTGGTATCTGTCAGGATTGCCGTATTTATCATGGAAATCCAGGGGGGCCCAGGGAGGCGGCGGCTGTTTCCAAGCACCACCAAACACAGACAGAGTTTGACATGTGTATGGCGCTCGCCTCCACTCTTCCTCAGGGCCTTTGGGAAAGAAAAGCTGCACCTACCCACCCTCTAGAGGAAAAAGCCACGCGCAGGATCCGCAGGGAGCCCCACCGGCTCCTAAAAGCTCATGCTCCCAAGCTGAGATGTCCACAAGAAAAGAGCACTAGATCTTCAATCACGTATGCTGCAGAAATTGAACTGAGAAACTTCCCAGCCTCCCTCTTTTTCCTGCTTCTTGAGTGGTCATGTGAAGCTGCGAGCACAGCAGCAGTTACCAGGTCAGATCACACACACCACATCTGGGTGCCCAAGGCACTTGGGTCAGCACCCTTTGCTTGGGTGCTGATCTCGAGACCAAGCTGATGGCCCAGAGGCCTCAGCCAAATTTTACAGGGAAGGCCAACAGCCCCATCCTGTATCACAGCAAGGAAAAACACCCAACAGCTGGAAACTGCTCAGAAACTGTCAGGGAGAGCAAAGGTTTTGTAACTGGTCACTGTTAAGAAAACCCCACTAAGATCCCCTCTGCTCTGCAGTGTCCCATGAGGGGGAGGAAATAACAAGAACTGCCTGTCTTGAATCAGTGTGTGGAGAGTGTAGCACATCCATGCTGGTCCAGACCCCAAAAGGCAATGCTACAGCCATCACTCACTTGACAAAAGTGAAGGCTGCAACAGCCTAAGAGCACAGGCACTGTGAGAACACCGATTACAAGGTGGTATTACAATGCTACAGCACTCAAATCACCATACAACTAGTAATTAGTCACTCCAGAAAGCTTCTGATCTGGCCAAGTAAGAATCCCGATTTTGCTGTTGTGGAAACAAAGGTAAAAAGCCACCCTTCACCCCCCAGTGAGGCTGTGCCAGGCCCTGCACTTGAATGCTGGGACATTCACTCCACTACCTGCATTTATCTTTTCAGCACACAGTGCTCTCTGTAGTCGCAAATGCTCCACTTCAGTGCACTGCTGAACAACAAGTGACCTTTTCTGAGCCTTTATTAAAGATGACTAATGGATACAGCAATAAAGTTTCATTATAATTTGATTTTTCTGCACATATAAGTCTCACTCGTGGGCTTAAAATTTACTTTGCTTGATCTTTTGGCCAACTGGACTGTTCAGTGAGGACAAGCATAATCATTGCAATTTCTGCATAATGGGGAAAGCAGGTGGTTTTTCATACTGAAATAAGTTTTCAGGTTTGTGAACAGGCTTGTGGCAAAAAACAACATCTGAAAACAATTGCAGATGCAGGGCTGACCTGCCCGTGTCCCTGGGCAGGAGGTCAGGGTGCTGTGGGGACAGGCACATGGCAGGGAACAGCAGGGATGTGCAGCAGGGAAAGAGGCCACAACAAGTCTCACCACAAGCTCCCTCCTGCCCGGAACACTCAAAGCCACTGAAACTTGGCCCAATGCCCTCAGGTCTCTGCCTCCTTTTCTGCTGTAGCTTATCTATTCCTTGTCTATTCTCTGCTGAGGCTGAAAGCCAACTGTGATTACTTAAATACTGGTCCAGGCATATGTCATTCATTCTGAAATAAGCAGATAGAAAAATGAAGCACCACCTTTGATAGGTCAGTGCATTAGCTCAGACACATCGCAGCAGTTCAGAGCTAGAGAGCTTGTCTGCTCCCGGCTCTACCCAAAGTCCTGCCACAGCCCCACGAGCAGCTCCTGCTCTCTGACAAACTGAGTCTGCTGCTGATGCTCAGTTTCATAACCATCACGGGGTTGTCCTGGTTGAGAGGATGACTCCTCATCAATCTCCTTAGCATGGAGAGATCCCCACTGGCCAGGCAGCCAAGGGGCCTCCATGGCAGTGAACATACTCAGCCAAGTGGCACAAGGTGCACCAGGCTGCTGTGCCAGGTCAGGTGCCAGCACAGAGGCAGACAAATCCTCCTACTTCCTTCATCACACACTTCAGGTACGTGGTTGGAAGCACCTACTGTTATTACCACACTCAGAGACCTTCCATTTCCTCACACAGCACTCACAGAAATCCAGCACGATGAAATGACTGTTCTGCTTGTCCCCGATACACCGTCCTTCAAATGAATTCTCTGTAAAAAGAATCCACAAACGAACCTGCCTTTTCTCAGCCAGCTGCTTGTTATAACAAGCTTATTTGACAGCTCTGCATTAAGAGCCTCTCTTACAGCTTGTGAACAAGGGCCTGGAGAGTACAATTATGAGTGAGAACACCACAAAGAAAACAACCACAAGCGCTTTCAGCTTATTCCTATGCTGCATTCACCGGGCACTAAACACCTACAATCACAGAAAACCCCAAAGTTCACTGTAAAGCAGCAAGAACATGACCATCCTGAGATGGGAGGATTGCAAGCTGTGATATTTGGAGTCACCAAACCCACCTTTGCCTATAACAAGGCCACACTTGTCAGCTGGAACAGTGTAGGTGATTTCCTGCATGCCCCCAGGTGTTCCAACACTCCAGTCTCCACGGCCACGACCTCTTCCTCGGGCAACAGCCAAGCTTCCAAAGCCATCTCGTTCCTTAGAAGGCAAAACATGTGTATCAGTATTTTTGTGCTGGCCCCAATGCACATTAAAAACAAAATAAAGCAAGGTAAGTTAAACTGCCTCATAATCAATGGCATTGAATTGAGATATTCCTGAACCTCAGTTTCACATTCAAGGTTTTGAAGTAATGTAGGTTACAGCTGCCTTCCTGATTCAGGAAGATATTTGTATTTTTAAATGCATGCCTTTACATTTGCTGAAATAAACCTATAAATAAGCATCTAAAGGACTAAAGAACTTTCAGTTTGTGATGGGGGCTCTCTTTAGAGCAAACAATGTATCTTGGCACTGACAGACAGGAAAGTTGCTTTCAAACCCTTTCAAGTGTCCTCCTGCTGGAATTATTCAGCAGAAATGCACATTTTCCAAAACGTCCAAAGGAAGCTTTTAAGTTCAAAGACACCCAAAATAGGTATGTCCTTTAACGAAGTGATTTCTCCAAATGCCATGGGCAGTCAGAGGCTATCACATTTAGTAAATTATTACAGCAAATTATGAAATCAAGTTTTCAAACCAGGTATTGGGGCAAGAAGAGATATCAAGATGGACAAATTATGGACCTCATTGGACAAATTACATTCAGGTTTCTGAAATGGCCTAAAGTTTTCATTTCTCATACTACAAAGGGAATATACAACCTCCTTCCAGAGCCTGCCCTAGTACTTCAGCTTTGTACTTCCTGCTCTTGTGTAATGCAGTATGTTGGTGTGTCTTAAGAGCACAGTGACACAATGCCTGAGCACTCATCACCTTCCTGTGCCTCCACCAGACCAGAGGACTGGAGTCTGAAGAAGAGGCACCACTGAGCGCTGGCAATGCTCTGCTGTCTAAGCAGAGCCTCCAGTCACTGATGCTGATGGACTCCATTCCATCACATCACTGTTTCCAAACAACAACAACTAAAGAGCAGATAGATGTGGAGCTGTAATGAGGCCTCATAGGCCTGGGAATAGAAGACCTTCCCACAGCTCAGTTAGTTGACATTACATTAAAAGAACTTCCACCATAAACAAACAAACCTCAAATCTAGCAGCTCTGGGCAGCAGCATGTGTGGCCTACCAGGGGAAAATTGAACACTGCTGCTTTTCAGAAGATGGCTCCATCCCTCCATCCAGCTGCCTGCATGCAGCCTGCATTCCCAAAAAGCACTTCCAGAACCCACCTGTGCCGTGAGGATGAGCTCACTGATGATGTGTGCTGCGTGCTGACACCGATCGGGGAGCCCCATGACCTGTGCGACTCTTTCAGAGCTAATCCCATCATCTGTGGAGAGAGGTGGCAAAGACTAAATTAAAAGCAGAAAACATCCACTCGCCAACAAGAGCTTCCTTCCAGCACTGCCACTGCTGGCAGCGTTTTCACACCACAGAACTATCCCAGGAGCTACCGCTTCCCTCCACCTTCAGCCCCTCTTCCCTGGACTGAAAGAAGACAAAACCCAGCCCACACTGCAGAGGGAATGACACTCAAAAGGAAACACTTCCAAATGTCAAAAATCCATGAAAGAGATTGATATAATTTTAAGAGGAAAAAGGCAGCTTTGATAGGTGATCAGACAGCCAAGGACCCAGAGAAAGTTACTCAGAATTAATCAACTCCTGATCCCCAAAGGCTTTAATGTCCTGAAGGAGAATTCTTTAACAGGAAATAAAATATTTCTGTTATTTTATTTATCTGTAATTACCACTCAAGACATGACTGTTGTGACATCTAATGTTTGCAAATGAGCTGTATATAATCTTACTCTCTGAAAACCAGGAAGTGCATGAGGAGGCAGCACATCATATTTAAATGGGTTTCAGAAAGAGACACAATGCACCTGTAAATGAGGAAAGCCTGGCTGCTGGAACCCAAAAGTGGAACACTGGTCAGAAAGCAACGGCTCTCCATCCTCACACAAACCTGGTTTAAATTGAATCCTAACTCCAGCATCATTCTGAATCTTTTTGATCATTTCTCCATTTCTTCCTATCACAATTCCAACAGCAAACCTGGGCACAGAGACCTGATGGGAAAGGCAAAGGAGTATGAAAGTGCAGAGAACTAGACTGAATGACTCTGATTTTACAAGGAGATGCTCTTAACGTTGAGGACGGGCCATGTTAGGCAGCTCCAGGCTATAGAACAGCATTGTTTGAGAAAAACAAACAAGTGGCCACAAATTCCTTCCCCACTAAATGAACTCTGCACTACAAGAATGCAGCTTAAAAAAGACAATTATAAAGTGCCATCTGGGAGTCCAGGAGAACTCCTCCTCTTTGCAGAGCCAGACTCAATTCTTCTGGCAAAAGAACACAATGCATTTAAAAAGCAGCTTACAGGTTACAAGTGCAATTGGATGACTCCCCCCACTACCCATCCCACAGGGAGGTTAGCAGAGTACTGTGAATGAAACGTACCTCTATGCTGCCTCCTCCCATTCTAGCACTGAAATCACTGCGTACGCCTCGGAAGTCTGCCTGATCTTTCTCTCGGATGATCTCCAGTACCATTTCCCTCGCTTGCTACATGGAGAAAGAAGTTACAGTTAGCTCCAAATTATTCTGCTTGCCCTCCTGGTGTTAGGGCCTCAACAGCGGGTAACGCTCAGGCTTCAGGCAGAGGGATCTCCACCTGCTGAACGCGAACAGCGGTCTGATTTAGGATTTCTTTTACCACAGCCTGTTCTTGATGGCATCTTCCATGTCTGCCAAAACCTGCCAGGTGCACAAGGTGGCAGTTTCTCGGATGCAATTGCTTCCTCCAGTCTTTCAAAAAGGCCCTTTAACTTTTAAAATATCTTTTCTTTTTTTTTTTCGGAATTAAAGGAAGTGAAGACCCTTCCCTACCGGATAGAACTGAAATCAATACAGTAAGGTAGAAGCTGTTGGTAGCATGGCAGAGATCATGTCCACTAAGAGCTACAGAGCACATACCAAGGAGGTGCTGGGCAGCACTGAGCTTACTGACTCTCAGAAGTTAAGCCCAAGTCTGCAGCAATCCAGCAAGACATTTTCTGAGACAAATGAATATTTCTCCTACCTACTGGCAGCACTCAAGGCCATGCACAAGCCTGCATGTAGCCCAGCTAGTGAAAGTATACCCTGGAAATTAGCCAACAGTAGTCACCAACAAAATAAAAAAAGCCTACATGGCAAACCCAAGCATTTTTTTCTCTCTACTACCAGTCAAGCTTTTGGTTCTATTTCCAAGCTTGAGGGTGGTGGTGAATTTCTCTCCTTTCATTTTTACATATTTTCCATGTCCTCAAGGTATTTTTAATGGAAAGAACAACTCAAAGACATTTCAGAGATGCCAAGACAGAAATAAGGGTGATGGAGAGATTTCATGGGGATTTGAGGAAGTTAAGAGCAGCATCCACAGAATCCCACCAAACCCAAGGAATCATCACACTTCTTAAAACGCTTCCTAAGTGTGCTCAGCTTTAAGTGCCTCAAAGATCTTCCAGCCTGTGCAGTCTCCATATTTCCTTGAATGGAAGACGTGACAATAGCAAATCTTGCAAGGCAGAAGCCACCTGGGAAGTGGCAGCACTGAGAGTATGATTTGGTTAGAAGTAGCCAGACTGTCATTAAACTCCTTTTGCACAGCTATACCTCCACAGTAAAAATTGGGGGGGGGAACGAACCTAACTCTAAAACTTGCAATAAGAGTTTTTTGAAAAATACAACCCAAACACTATCCCTGAGCAACATCAGCTGTTGCAGCAATTTATGATTAGGGAGTGTTCTGGTTTGGTCAAATTTAGAGATATATCCTCTGAGAGAAGGCACAACCACCCCTCCCCCACCAGGTTCAGGAAAAATAAATTTTCCTCGAAGGAAAGTAAGAGATAAAAACTATTTATTTAACAAACACACGGGAAAAGGAAAATAATGCTAAATAATAAAATCTTTTGCTGTGAAGAAAAAACCTGGGAAAGTGTTAGAGTCCTCCCTTTGGTCTCCTTGGAGCTGGGGCTTGGCCCAGGGCCAGGCCCCCTGTGCTTGGTGGAAAGTCCTCCCGATGTGTTCTGATATTGAAGCAATCCACAGAAAAAGGGAAAAAATCCGAAATTCCAGGGAAGGAAAAAAAGTTCAACTCTCAGTCTCTCTCTGGAGGAAAAGAAACTGAACAACTGGCTGAAAGCTGGCTGGAAAAAAAAGTTGCTATCTCTGTGTGACCCTGAACAAGCTGCAACCTGCTTTGAAAAAGTTTTGCTCAGTTTTTCCTTCCTCCTCTCAGGCTCAGTTTAAAGGCATAGAAAGGCACAAGAATTAATTTCTGGGCATAGGGCAGCGATGTGGGATACACATCATAAAGTCACCCCAAGACAGGGAGATCATATGAAACAGAACTACTTTTATTGGAGACAGGAATGCTAAGCTAGATTTAATACTTAGCAAGGTATGAAAGGCACTTGCTGAGAAGTGGAACATGCCATGGCTGAACTTTAATGCTCGAATTCAGGCGCTCCCATCACGCTGCAATCCCCCAGTCTCCAGCTGATGGGGGCTTTTCTCCGAACCGCAGGTTCATCCACATCTGCAGAACCCTGACACAAGGAGACTGAGGTACCAATATTAAGCAAACCCCTTGGTTTCAGGAGTTGTTGTGGGATTGGTTTTTAATTACCTGCGTCGATTGGCTGTCTGAGGTAGTTTTTTGAAAGGTTCCCTGTCTCAGATGTGTGATTCAGTCAGTCACTAAGAACCCATTTGCTCGAGTGACACAGAGCTCTCATTTTTTGCCACACAGGCTGGAAAGCATTTCAAAGCTACTTTCTCCAAACCCTCCTCATCATCTCTACTCCTACCCATGTGCAATATTTATGTGGAGTGACAGCTCCTAAGTTATGCTGTAAAACAAAGTACTCTGGTGTTTTAACTTGCTCTACTCAACCTTACAGAACAAACAAAACCGGGAAAGATTATTACATTTACAGTCAGATTTGACTCCATTAGATGCTCACAAATACACTCAGGTTTAAATTTCTCCTCAGTTCTCTTGGGAAACCACTTTGCTTTTGTTACATACCTGTACTTTAAATGCATCTCCAGTAATTCGGAGAGGTTTATCTGCTCCAGTAGGCAAAGGACCATCTTGGATCATAATCATTTTCACACCTGTTCGCTCCTGAAGAAAAAGCACAGAGCACTTTTCTAAGCAGAGTCCCTAAAACAAGGGACTGTATTTTGGACACTAAACATTATGAAGGTCAAACCAGCACCGTTACAGAATGCACAAATTCAGGAACAGTCCTAGAGTGTAAAGGACTGCCAGAAATTGTGCTGCTCCTGAGGTTCTCAAATAGCTGAAATCCTTGCAAGGAAAACCCTCTCCACCTTGACAACTGACTTTCCAGCCCTCTCCAAAATCTGTAGCTGTCTGCACATAACAGTTATTAAGTGACCAGCCTCCAAACTAGGTGACAGAGGTCTAATCAGGGCACTCAAAACTCCTCCATTTTTAACCTAGATGTTTTGCTAAAACCCTCTATTCTTTAAAAACTTGTACCAGATGGAGGAATAAAGAACGTCCAGGAACACAGTTTATACATAACACAACACTTAATTAGAAAGGGGTGGGATGAGAAAAAAAGATGACACATGGCAGCTTTACCACAGATCAGCAACAAAAGAGAAGCAGAGCACTCTAGAACAGCATGGCTGGCATTAAAAATACTGCAGAGCAGAGCAGATGTGGCCCTTCCTTGGCTACAGGGATCCCCTCCTGAACAGCACACACCAAGTGTTATCTACAGCACATGGGTTTCTGTCACTGTTCTGGCAAAACTCCACTACTTGTGTAGCTGGGGCCACACTGATTTTGTAACACAAGATTGGATTTGAGTCCAATCTCCAAAGGCAGAAGAGTAGTCCCTGCTGGAGAAGGTTAGAGCATTCAAGGCTCTCCACTTCAGCCTGTTCCAGTGGATCTAGAGAAGCTGCAGTAGGGAAGAGAGCCCTAAAGGAAATGCATCTTGCGCACCTGCAACTGTTTTATTGTTTCACCTCCTTTGCCGATGACTAGACCCACTTTGGATGCCGGGATCAAAATCTCCTGAATGGTACTGTTGCCATCAACATCGTTGTGAAAACCAGGTCCATTCCGACAGCGATCTACAATCTGCCCCAGTAGCCGTTTTGCTTGTCTTTGGAAAAGAATCGAGGGAAACAACCATTAGACAACATTGCTCCACGTGACCAAGAGACCAGGAACCATCGGAATGGAAAGCGATCGGGGAGAGGAGAAGTGGAAAGATGGAGGAAACCATAGTCAGCACAATGTTTGCCTTTTTTTTTTTTTTTAACTCTTTGATGTCTATTTTCCCCTATCATGATTACTTATAAGCAGTTTGATTTTTGAAAGGGGAAGAGAAAAGGAAGAGCAGCAGCATGCTCTGACCTCTTGGGAAGTTAAGGACAATAGTTGAACTACATTTGGGGTGCTTACTTTGAATGAAGATGCTCTAGGTTTTAACTTTTCTAGCACATATACAATAATAAAACTCAATCTCTGTTCTCCTTCTTGGTCAAGACAAAAAAACACACACTGCTCTGATACTAACACAGCCCATGGATTAACCATTCTCTGGTCAGTCACAGGCAACTGCTTTGCTCTTCTCTACCTGCTCTTACCAGCAGCACCAGAACACTGTCCTAACACAGCCTCTGCTCCAAGCAGTAGGTGCTGAAGCTACACCGCGAAGCGAGGCAGGGATACTGCAGCAGCCACCAGTGAAAGACTGGGTTCTTCTACTCCTGGTGAGAAGAGACACACAAAGAAGCATTTGGGACATTAAAGATCTCTTCTCTAAAATCTTTAGCATGTCAGAGGTAACTGACAGGGTTTCCCTTCATCTTGAAGACTCCTATACCAGCACATCCCATTCCTGCCCTTGTCCCACAACCCTTCTGAAAGCAGAAGAAATTCACTGGTTCCCTGCTCAGCCTAATGCAGCATCTTCCTCTCTCTCCACTTCACACCATCAGGCACCTTAAGGACAACTGACTTCTCTCTAGAGATTTGAAGAACCAGTACAAAGTCATCCCTTGAAGCAGACATTCCCCCAAGGCAGCTCAGGGGGTGGTGCTCTGAAGCTGCACTCAGAGCAGAACACTGCTTGCCCTTGACTTTCTCACAACAAAAGGGAAAAGGTGGAATTTCTGGAAGCCTGCTTCAAATATTCTGGAAAAGTTTTAAAAGGTTTTATTCATCTACCTTCATATTTGGTGCAAAGTTCTTTTAGTGACAGTATAGAGACCACAACAGTTAATACACAACATATTTCAGATGAGAAGGGGTCACTCAGAAATTAAGCCTATTAGTTTGTCACTGGATATAACTAATGAAAACATTTCTCACAAAACCCTTCTCAAAGAAGTCTGACATCTAAAATGGTTTCCTGACTTTATTTTATTTTTCTACAAGTAGCCTGAACAGTTCAAACAACCAATTTGTCAAGAATTTGACCACAAAAGTAAATTAAATTTCACTTAATTCCATGTCCTGTTTCACAAACTGAACAGTGTCACTTTTAAAATTTACTCATATTTTATTTAAAGACAGCCTTGGACACGAGTACATTTAACTGCTTATTTCAGAACCACAAAGTCTTAACTACACCTCTCCCCCATTTTCCCCCAACTGATCTCATGAGGCATCCCAGCTTTTTACTATTTTGCTCTTGTTCTTAAATATCCTTTGCTAAAGGGAGAAAGCCACTTCAATATCAGCAAGAATACACTGCCTGCCCTATAATGTGAGTTTGCCAATTGTATTTATTCTGGCTCACTGCTTGCAGTATTATGGTAGAATAAGGAGATTTAAGTACCCTTAGATCTCTTTAGGAATGGAAGAATGATGAGTGTCTTCTCTTTAGAGAGACAGTCTTTGCACCCATGTATTTTCAAATGCAACTCAAAGATTTCCAGATGGATTTTAAAAAACCCACCTACCCAAAGGCTGGGGAGAGAAAGAGCAGCTCCATATGTTAAGTGTGTTCCTGTAAGCCTGAGGATCCTGGATCCAGTTCCAGCAGGAGGTCCTCAACTGGTTTGTGAGAGTCTCAAACTCAGCTCCTGGGAAGGGGGAGGGAGGAAACACTGTCCCTAAAGTTTCTATAGGTCTAAAGATAGAAATCCCTGCTGGCTGGCCACGTGTCTCTACCATGCAAGGAGCAGAATCAAGACTTGGGTTCAGTCCTTTGCTTCTTGTTGGCAGCGATGCAGAGACAAGCACCCAGTGGGCCTCATGCTGCTCTGCAACAACACCAACACCTCCAGGGTATCCTGGAGTGGCACCCACAGGCTTTAGAGGCCTCATGCAGCCCTTCTTCAGCTGGAAGGATGCTCATCTCAATAGGAGTAGGGAAGCGAAGGGGAGAAGAGAAGTGCCCTTCAACAGCTTAGCTCAGTATCCTGGAAAGCTGCAGTTACAAAACTGCATCCTAGGTGCCCTAAGAGCAACCTCACCCTGCGGAGGGGAATTCCAAGGAAATTTCTGCAGAGGATTCAAACTGCAAGTGGAAAAAAAGCCTTTGAGGTGCACAGTTTAAAGCATCAGACCAAGAGGTTCTATGCTCCAGAGACCCTCAAGTTTCTCTAGGCCAACATTTGCTGGTGTGGCTAATAACCAAGTAGCACCACTGACAGAGCACAGCATTAGGGAGAAGAGAAAGAAGGAAAAAGGAGAGAAACTAAATCAGAACTCACTCAATGCTCTCTGGTGTCCCAGTGAGTACACAGGGCCTCTCGGGCATCCCACCACTGTCTGTAAAGGAAACAAGAAGAAAACTTGTGATACATGGAATTAAAAATGTGGCAGCTATTTCAGTGACCATGAAGCACCAATGGAAGCACCACCCACCTGCACACAGCATGCTAAAGAATTCAAAGACATCCAGGATCAACATATTTTAAATTATTTACTGGATGTCTGCATTCTTTTAAAGCCTTCCCCACCAATTAAAGGGAGGGGTAAAAACTCAGATAACATTGATCAACAGTTCCCTGTACAGCACTGCAGCCCAGTCTTCCCCAAAGCAAACTGGCACCAATGATCCCATTTGGATGAATGGTCTCATTTTTATGATGCAAAGCAAGCTGTATGGAGAGCTGTTGCCAACCCTCCTGAAATGTCTTCTGCCAGGAGCTGGAGCTGATCAAGCCAGTCAGATGCAAACCACAGAGCTGAGCAAAGTGAGAAAACTCAACAGCTTCAGGTCCAAGCACAACACAGATTGCCCATTTGCTCTGCAACCATCTGTTGGTTAAAGCCAGTTCCCTCAATGTTCCATTCCCCAAGCCACCTGACAGACCTGTTTTCTACCCTGGTTGGGAGGTGGGTCCAACAACAGCTCTCCCATGCCTGTCTGTATCCATGTTAATGGTGATAACACACTGTGAGCATGGGAATTGCCTGATCTAATGGACACAACACCCTTTGACATTAAAACCTGTTCACCCACCACACAAAGAGAGTCTTACCTGGAGCAATTTGAATTTTGCAGCCAGACTCTATCTGAATCCGTGAGATCTGTTCTCCTCCCCTGCCGATTACTGAAATGAGTTCAACAAGCATCAGAACAAACTGTTTTTCCTGGAAACTGCAGAGCACCTTCCCCCTTTTACTTTGGTGCAGCTGTCTATAAAGGAACAGTTTGACTCCACGATTGCAGAAGAGGCATCCAAATTTATCATAGCAGAAAAACACTGAAATACTGCGGAAAGTTGTTCTATTTGCTTAGAAAAACAAAACAAAAAAGCCTGTCTTGCACTGGAATGGAAAGAAATAAGTATGAAAGAAATAAGGCACTAGTCTGGGTGATGCTGGGAGAGTAATTTAAGTACACCTTGTTCAGCCTGAACCAATAAACCAGTTATTTTGGGTACTAAAAAAGGCAAAGACTTGTTTCTTTATAATTCCTATTTTACTGCCATTTTTGAATGGACATGCTATTTGGCTGTCTGCACTCAGACAGAGCCACATCCTGAAATGCTCTATCAACCCCCAGTGAACACAAATATCTATCTCCCTTAACTCTCAGAGTTGATACATCACTGTTTCACAACAAGACATGCAGAGCACAGACCACACCAATTACCATTTCTACCCTTCCCAGACTGCAAAAACAGCAAAGCTGTAAAGCCAAACAGGTATTCCTGGCTCAGGGTGCTCCCAAAGAAGCATCTCAGCTGTGGGGTGGCATCCCCCTGTATCTGAACCAGGGTGAGATTTAACACAGAGGTGATGCCTGCAAGCTCCCCTCTCCCAGGGCCAACATCCTCCATGTGTAGCACCAGGACTGGTAAATGAAGAGGTCTGGCAGGAGAGGGGGGAGCCTTTCCTTTGCAGGAATTTGAGTTACAGTCTTGCAGTGTCTTTAGAGTCAGAACAAAACTTGGCGCACTATGGGGTAATTACCACGGCCTGTTATTTTCCTCTTTACTTTCCATATATCAAATTGGAAGGGATACACAGAGACCCAGCAGTAGAAGTGTCTATGCAATCACTGCAGTAACACATCAGCAGGAGGTGCCACTGAAAGCAAGAGTAATGATCATTAAGAGGAAGACAGAAATTAGGATCAAGCTTGAAAGAAAACAGTACCAGGAATGCAAATCTAGGAAAAACTCTCGTCTGGTTGCGTTTCCCCGCAGCAAATGTATAGGAAATTTAAAACTCTGTTTAACTTGCCTTTAGTCAACTCATATTTTAACATTTAAATGTTGTTTTCCTTCCTCAACTTCCACAGTTTTGCATACTCAAAGTAAAATGTTACAATGTAGGGAAATAAATTCACTTTTGACTTGAGAAAATCACTAAAATGCCCAGTAACTTGTAGCAGACATTCTTGTTCTTATTACTGGGACATTGAGCTTTTCCATGAAGTTTGCATCTGGATTTTAAACACAGATCCTCTGTTCCCCATGAAGACAGCATTAAACAAGGCTTATCCAAGGCTAATAAGCACAAAAACTTGTGTCAGAATCAACAGCATTCCTGCACAGGAAACACACTGAGAAGCATCAAAAGCATCCAAGGTACTTACTAAATCCAACCATTTTATCAGGCACTTTGAACTCTTCTGTTATTACAGCCCTAAAACAAAAAAAAAGGAAGAAAACCCCATCAAATTTTCATTACAAAGAACAATTTGGAAGAAACTACATCCCTGCCATGGAGCCTGGGCTCAGGACAGGGATTCTGCAAACACAAGTAAGAGCACATCACTGCCAAAATCATTTGTTTTGGAAGGGACCTCTCATGGTCACACAATTCCTCCTATGCTGGATCCATGTCCAGTCTACCCCTGGTATCTTGAATGAAGCTGATGGAAGAAGTTCTTTTTGTCATTTTTGCTCCAGACAGATTTAACAAAAAAAAAAAAAATCAAACCAGTTTCCTTATCATTGAGCCTGGACCTCCCAAGCAGCAGTGTCTACGCTTCCAGATATTCTCCTCCCAGGAGACACCAACCAAAGCCAGTCCTGACATGAACACCCCTTTCTGGCAGTCACAGGTTTGGTGATTGGGACTCTTTTTTTGCCTGCTTGCCCTTATCATTCTTCTCCTTGGAATTCATAAAAATTGTCTTCGATTATTCTCTGAATTCTTATTATCTCAAGACTTCCATACCTATTGCTCTTTGGACATTTTCAATGTGCCTGCCTCAAAACAGAGCACTCAAAGCAGTTTCCTAAGACCTGACCATAGTCAAATAGAAAGGAATTAACTTGGATTGCTTTTTTGTTTAGCTGTTTCTGTTTTGTAGAAAACACAACACCATGAATATGGAATTTGAAAACATGCATTATATACAATTTGTTCAGCAATCTCAAAAGCAATAAAACACCTGCACAGTAAGTTCAATGCAGGTTTTGTGGTGAGGTATATTAAAATCTTCCCATCTTTTTCCTTAAGATCAGTAAGGGAAGCTATAAAATACACGAGACTTGATTAGCTAAGTTGCAGATAAAGTACACGCACTGCCCACACTTTTCTAGGCTGCTCTAGTCAGACACTAGCTTTAACTTAACCATTAAAAATTTCAGGTTCTACAGCCTTCATGCACATTGTTTGTCCCTTCTGCTGAGGCCCCAAACAGCTGGTTAGGATGGAAATGCACTACTATTCACCTTTGGGCTAACTCAGCTTTAGAAATGTTCTTCCATTCAAAACAACACAGACAACTCCTCAAGATCAGGATTTGAGAAAAACTGAGAATTTTACATTTTTATTGGATGCTGAGACATGCTGGATGACAACTCATACTTGCTTCAGTCTTCCCAAACCATCTTTGACAAAGGTGTCATCCCAGGTCATATTACACCAACAATACTAAATAGTAATAACACCAACAATAACACGTGTCTGTTTGATACTTCCACCTTTTGCCAAAACGCCAGACCTTTTTCACTTTTTCTTTCTTGCCCCCTGCCAGGGCAGGGGAAGGAAAAAGAGAGAGAATTTATTTTTTTCAGTCCTGCAGATTTGCAGGGACCAAATCCAACTTTCACATAAACTCCTCTTTTTTTCATCAGAACAAACAACCCAGGCTGGAGAAAACCCAAGCTGACAGTTTTTCCACATTCTCAACCTCTGACTTCCTAACACTACTACAGATGGTGGATCAATAAACAATTAGAATTGATCAATAAATAATAAAACATAACCCACTGCTTACCTTTGATGTACCAGGGCCCCTAACTGGTTACCTACTGTGGCAGAGAGAGAAAAAAGGGAAAAAAATCAAAGCATTAGCACGGATAAACTAACTTCATCCCTACAGAAAAAGAGTTCTTACCGTTTCATCAAAAAAGAAAGAAAAGCAAAACAGTAATTTAGGTTCAGTGGCTGAAATGAATGCGTTATGTGGTACAAAACAGGAGGGGATTTCTTGATCAACACACACCATAGCCCAGTGTCCAGCTGAACACAGGAGAGGGAATTGATCCGCGTCTCCCCATGCTGAGAGTCATGGGAGAAAATCCTGCCTGCCCAAATCCAAATCCCTGCAACTGACCTCCCCCCTTCCCAAATTAAGCCCAAAGCAGTAAAAAAAAAAAGGGAAAAGGCGGGGAGGGAGGAGGAGGGAGAGAAATTCGAAGACTAGTGTGTATTAAAGAATAAAAGCCAAGCAGCCTCAGAGATTCCCTCAGTCCAAGCATCAGACACGGCTGGCACATACTTCTCTCTGTGTCTCTGATCTGTGCTCCATGGAGCCCACTTACACGGAGACCTGTTAAAGGAATAGGGCTGTTAAGTAACCTCGTGGCACCCAAACAGTGTTTCAACCCAACAAAACACATGTTCCTGAACAAATTCCAGGCATTTCTGCCATGTTAGCTGCTGGTCCATCTATGATTACAAGTTATCTCCCTACTGACAACCCTCAGACAGACTTCTGCCCCAACCCCAACAGATTAGATCTTTCTTCCAAATGTTAATAGGGAAAATATCATTAGACCAACTCATGCAAAGTGGGAACACAAGCCCTGCTGGGCTTCCTACTGGACTTTGCCTGCAGCAAACCAGCTAAAAACCAGACCATTTGGTGCTAACAACCAGCTGAAAGATTATATTGCATGCCTGGAGGGCACAGGGAACAAAACAAATGAAACTGGCCAATATGTGAGCTGTGATAATAAAGATGCTGTTTCAAACTACCTTGCAGCAAACTGCACATTCTTTGACCTGAAATAAATTGGCAATCAGCTGGCAGGGATAGAAAGTGGATGCATCCCACGCTCTCTAAATCCGGTAGAAAAATGCATCAAGTTTGTGGCCAAACACTTTACTCAAAGAAAATAGACAAAGAGAGTCAACAGTGTATTTCTGCCGCATGTCAATACCCCCATAATAGTTCAGGACCAAATATCGACAGTCTATCTGTTTTATTACTTTCCCCAGCTCAGCAATAAGACAAGTCCTGCATTATTGACTCCCTTAGATTTGTCTTTGCATATTCTCACCCTGAACATAAAAAGCTCTAATTTGATAACTATGAATATTGCAGTTGAAAAAGGTGGGTGATGTAATGGGGAATATTTGCTCTGGCTGATAAGCTCCTACCACAGAGCTGAGCAAACACAACCAAACTCAGAATCTTGCTCCAAACTGCACTCAGAATATTTCAGCTCCACGCAGTAGGTCTGGTGGTATTGGTGTAGTGTGGGGTTGCCACAGCCAAGGCCACTCATTATCAAGATGCCAGAAAGAGTGGTTTTAACTCTGCAAAGGCTGTATTTAAATCTCCACTTCGCATTTCAATTCACCAGAACAGCTCTCTTAGCAATCTGTTCCACTGCAGCCGCTGCCCACAAATTATGCGACAGATACACATCCTATAATCAACTCCCCAAGTTCACGCAAGGAAGGGAAGAGCCTTCATTTTGTAACACAATCCTACACTTGAAAAAGACAACTTCCGAGGGGAAACCTGTACAAGCACAGGAAGTTAAATTGGTCAAGGAATTAATGCTTTAGATGTAGGTAACAATGTCTCTCCAACCCATTCTGAGTACTATCCAACCAGAGTAAGCTATTCACCCACATAGGGAGATACCAGCCTTAATGCATGTTTATTATATATTTATTCATGCTAATTAGTATGAAAAAATGATGCCACAATAACTTATGTGAGAGACCATTCCTTCCACAGTCTACAGGTAACTTCTCGAAAAACTGAGATCAAAAGCAAATGGAGAGAAATGGAAATGATTTACTTCAAGTCAGTTATGATTTCTCTCTGTTTTGGGGGGGGGAGTGGGGGGAAATGATGTGGCTCCCAGTTCCAACAACCTAAAGGTCCATTCCTTCTCCAACATGCCCATTTTTCTCTGAAAAACAGGGCCTAATAGAGAGGCAGAGCTGGGGCAGCCACAATACCGAAAGCTGATGCACCATCCCACCGTCTCCCTTCACACCAAGGAGGGGGCTGAACTCTGACAAACCACATATGTATTTCCCCCTTTTACATCTATTCAGTACAATTTAACTGTAACTGCAGTCATTTTACTGCAAATAAGGAAAAATACTGAATAAAATCAGCACAATTTCCTATTAATGGCACCTGCTGGTTGATAACTCTTCATTCTGCTTTACGCTTCACCTTAACTGAATTCTACCTAACAGACACTCAAAACAAATGCGGATTTTTCTTCCGCCCCACAAAACAGAGCAGTGCCTCCCACTAAATTAATGTGCACGATGGGAATATACAATCTCTTCAGGAATATCTTCATGGCTAGAATAAAATCAGAGCAACACATCTCCTGGAGAGCAGTGGAACAGGGCTGCTTTTCATACTTTTGAGCCAAAATGGGATCATCATAAATTTTAGAAAGCTGCAAAGATAGTTACCCTAATTCTCCATCGTTAAATATTGCTAGGTTTTTCTTTAATTAAATAGGCAAACTCTAATAATTTTTGTGCCTGACTTCATTGTAAATCTTTGGAGGTTTTTTTCCCCTCCCTTAAACCACCTTTTTTAAAAAAGTGGCCATCCATAAAGTTACAATTTTGAACAGTGGTATTTTGTGTATTAAACTAAATCTTTTGCCAAGAGATCTGGACTTTTGCCCTGGTCCTACTGCTGCTGCAGATGTGTCAAAGAGCATCAGTACTGACTTTCTTCAGCAGTAAGACAGGGATAAAATTCCCTTCTGCCCACCACTATTTTCACTGAAAACATGCTGGAAGAAAAGAATAAAGTACTTTGTACAGCAGGATCACGTCGTGTTTGAGCCCCTTGGTTCTACTACAACCAAGTTTTATTACACCAGAGGTCGTCTTCAGATCTGGATGTACCACAGGAGCTTGGGGAGAAGAGTGGAATGAAAGGGTGTGAGGCTTCTCCAAGGTCTCTCACCTTTGTTTTCCCAGACTCAAAGGATGCCCCAGCCTTCAGCTGCCATGCTGCTGCTTAATCCTATGGATCTAACAGGACGCTCCTTTAAAGCAGCCCAAAGCAGGGCAAACAAAGGGTAACGTTCTGTCCATCAGTCTCTTTGCAGCAGACTAGATCCCTGCTTCCTTTGAACAAAAGGAGGCTGCTTCTTTAAAGGTTATTTAGCATTAAACCAACTTATTAATCTGTGCTGGTAATTAGAGGGACCTATTAATTAGAATGGAGGCCAGAGGCAGCAGTTGGCCCTTTACAGGAGGGCTGGGGTGTGTCCTCAGCAGCAGCCACAGGCAAAGTGCCACCAGGTCTCTCTGCAGGTCAGACTCACCTGTCCCTACTGCTCACCTTTGCTGAGAAACATTAACCCCTGCAAGTGGCCACAGAAATGCCAGCTGTGACTTCCCAGGAGCAGTACAAATAAACCTGATCTCTTCTCTGCACTACAGCTGTTTGCAAGATTACTTCCAAGTTGTTTCCAGAAAGGGGAAATAAAGAAGCCAGGGAAAAGAGAAATAATCAGTCTCAAGCTCCATCTAACACCAGTGAGCCAGGTTACCAGGGTTGATCCCGCTGCTCCACAGTTCAGATGAGGGTTATGTTAAGGGAAGTGCAGAAGGCACCCACACATCCTGGTTTCCAACACTACGACAAATCTGTTTTTCCTGGAAATGCTTTAAAAGCTGCTGAATTTGTTTGGATCAATGCACTGACACCTGTCTTAAGACCACTTCCTAAGGCGGCATCAGGCAGCCACAGCAGCAGCTGTTTACAAAAACAGACAGGAAGAATTAGATTGTCCTGAAAGACAGACAGTTTTCCTGTCACCTTAAATATTTCCTCTGGAGACAATTTTTTCAGCAGTATTAAGAACAGCATTAATTTCCTAAGAGCTGTATGGGGATAAGGAAGCAGTGAGACCTGCACTCAGCTGTGAGCGTGCAGTATACAGGGGTAAATTTCCCACCAGATTTGTTTCCAGCTCATCCAGAGCAGCAGAACGTATCCAAATCCACACACTAACATTTCTAGAGCATGTGTAACAATCACTTCTTGACAACATCTCCAAACTGTGGTTCACAGACAAGCAGAAAACGAGAAAAGTGTGGGCATGCAATCCCAACACCCCTTGTTTGCAGCTAACAGAGAATTAAAAAAATCATCCAAATAGAAGTGCTTTCCTAATTAAAGCGTCCTATTAAAAGCAACTTCCATCTTCCAGATGTTTAAAGCTAAAGCTGCATTATAGACATTTAATTACACGGCAGCAAGAGCAGGTAGCCCAAGACTAAGATATGGATCACATCACAAAGAGATACACAGCAAGAAGCACCCACAGCTTCAGGAGTTGCTCTGCCAGGCTGCAGGTAAAGAACAGCACAGGAGGATTCCACTTGTAGAAGGGAACTCATCACACAGCTGCATCTCAGTACACGACTTATTCATACCATTAGAAACAAAACCCAACATGACCCAAGCTGAAAGAAGTGCTACAACCCTTAGCCCTACCCGGACAATTCCTGCTTCTTTGTCAAATTCCAGCCCTTTAAAATATTACTTCAGTCACTTCTCTTCTCCTCGAAGATCTCACAGATCAGATTTCTGGGAAGGGAGCTGGACAAAGTCATATACAGATGTATATGAGCAACCCAAGGGCAAACACAGCATTGGAGCTCCTTTAAAAACAGTTACAGGCAAGGTCCAGTGCTGAGTACAGGGTGAGCAGAACAACTGCTGATCCAGGAGTCAGGAATAGCCACTCTGAGAGGCTCTCCCAGGAACAATACCCGCTCCATGGAGTTATCTACCACAGCACAAGAAACCAGCAGTAAGGCACGTTTATAGCCCAGATTGCTACTGTATTGACACGGTCTGTGTCAACACAAACAAGGCTCACCAAGTTCTAGGGCTCGTCAGCACAAGTTTAAGTACAAAGTCTAACCTGCCACTACAGCACTACGACCATTTCACGTGTTACAAGTTCCTAAAACACATTTTGTCAAGAGGTCAGCTCTCCCAGTTCAGTCTGATCAATGAAAGACACAAGCGGGACAAATGTTGTGAATGACTGGTTCCTAGAAGGCTATTTTTATTCTTTTCCACACACAGCCACGTCCCTAAGCTATTCAGGCACAGCTCAGAGCTGTTCAGCATTCCCCAACACTGCCAAGCCTGTGACAGCCCAGCACCTTCTCCTGCAGAACCAGCACACACCAGCAATGCCAGACCTCTGGCTTCTCAACAAAAGGATACTCCAGTCCAAGATACAAAGCATGGGGGCTCACCCAGATGAATCCGTTCTCTCCTGAAACCCCAAACCAAAGGAGCAGCAGCAACCTGTTGCTCAAATAGAGCCAAGAGCAGAGAACAGAAGTGGGTGGTGGCATGTGTTCAGAAAACAGTAAATGTTAGCAAGCCAGAGGCTCCACATGAGAGAAACTTCTCCCCATGCTCCAGCACGTTTTTTCAGACTGAGAAGCAGACATGCAGTTATTTTCAGCCTTTGTATCAGATAGAAAAAAATTCTTTTCAAAATGAAGTGCTAGGCAGCAGCTTTGCCTATCTCCTCAGTACTCCTGAACATATCCATGGGGGAGAGAATCACCCTGCAGGGCTATGAGTGTCAGGAAAAATACCAGAGGAAATAGCAAAAGGAAGACATAGACATGCTTTTTATTTCTTCACAAAGAAAGGTGAGCTCTTTGCATCTACAGAGCAGCAGATAATACAGTTTAAACACTTCTTGTAACAATGCATATCATTAGATTTATAAAACCTAAAAAACTCTTGTTCTAATATTTTCATTGATCCCACCAAAGATAAGAAACTAGTGGCTTATTTTAAAACTGTAACAATTCATACAATATTGACTTATGACAGTTACCAGCTATGTCCATGCAATAAACTATCCTTTGGCTGGGATCAATTTTAAATTCTTCAGAGATTTTAGAATTCTCAAATAATAATGGAGAAAGCTAATCTAATACAGGAGGTTTCCCTCCAGCTTGCATCATCTTACATAAGTACCTTTTTTCCTTAGAACTCATGTACAAAGCAACCAGAACTTGACAGCAACTCAGCTCCTGGGCTGTGACTGTTGTCACAGATGGAAAGGAACATGTGTAATACTGTCCCTACACATTACCTGCACTCAGAAAAGAAGGGTCATCAGGGAAGAGCATGTACTGTGTACACCTGGTACTCTGTAGGTGGGCTCCAGCACAGGCCCAATAAGCAAATCCTCCTCCCTCCCTCAACTACCATAGACCAAGATTTAAATTACCCTGTTTGTTTGCTATTTCCCAAAGGTCATGAACTAACAAAGAATTGTTTCACATTAACACTAATGCCTAAGAACACTGTGCTATCTAGGTAAGAGTAAACAACACAGGGCACCTTGTATAAAATTTCTATACACAGAAAGATGCATTTTCCATCCTTAAAATAGACAACTGACTCCACAGATGAATTTCAGGAGCTGCATCCACAAGACTGACTAATCACAGCCAGCTTACCTCCATCATCCAGGGGTCGTTTCTGCACTCCATAACCGTAGACTGAGGGGTCCACAAGTGTTGTAGAATTATTCAAGTGAGGAATATCTCCAATTTTAGCAGCAATCTATAAAAACAGGATAAAAGCATTATCAGCATAGCTGAAGTTTCAGCCACCACAAGTAAATACTCTTTCTCCCAATAAAGTGTTGGCCCCAGTCCAACCTTCTCTCAGGTATTTACTATATAGGTGGATTTGTAACAAGGCTCTTCACTTGTAAAGCAAACAATTTTCTGCTTGCTTTTAGTATTTGCTTAATTAAGACCACCCAGTTCCTCTTCCTGATCATAAGCAGACAGTTACTCCCCAGAACATTATATTCAGGAGTATTTCCTCGATGGATAGCTGACAAGCTAAATCTTGCTAAGAGGAGGGTTCAAACTAACTCCCCAACTTTGTCCTGGAGAAGCTGCCACCACCAGAGCTGTGTGGGAGGACACATGCTTCCTCCTGCATGCAGATCCAGACACACAGAAATGCACACTCACATCCATGGGGGAGCACAGGGAGAGAGTGAAAACACACAGCAAAAGGACAGGTTTGGGAACTCTCTGCCAAAGAGACTGGATCACTCTTGTTTACTGTGTGAGGAATAAGCCAGTGGGCAAACTATCAGTCCAGAACTAGTTTCCATTTCCTGCAGTGGTCAGTACAGCACAAACACGACTAATGCTGCCTGTGCCTCTGCTTCCAACCCTTCCAGAGGGGAAACTGCCATTCCCTGCCGAGCCAGGATACAAGGAGTTTATTCACAGGAAAGAGGAGACAGTCAGCTATCACACTAAGGGGACTATGGTAAGCAAATAAACTTGGTGAGACACACACCTAAACATCACTTAATACAGGTGAAAAGCTCATCTCTAGTGACATTTGGGGGACAGCTGCACAGGTAGGCGCTGACAACACGAGCTCTTCCAGCTGCTCTCTGAGCTAAGTGGTGGAAACCTACCCTAGAAACACACAGGCACATTCCCTGGGTGCTGCACCCCAGTTAACACCCTCCCAGGGGCAGGCAAACTGCAGTCTCACAACTCCCCTTGCCTACATAAAGTATTTTGCTGTAATAAGCAAGCGCAGAACAAAGTAGTTAAAGAACAAATACAAAGTACACTGTATTCTACAGCATTTGCTGCCTTTTCCAGCAAAAAGAAAATCATTGAATAGAATCTTTACTAAAAGACTGATCTCACTCCATCATAACTGGATTTCACCAGAGAATAAACAACAGGAGCAGATGAAAGAAAGAGCATTTTACACAGATACGTTTTAAATGACCAATATATCTAAAGATCTCTAAAATTTGCATTTCACCGCAACAGAAAGACATCTACAGTAAGTCTGGTTGTTGACACTACCTTCTGTTCCAGTGGAACAAACAACTGCCCAAGATGCAGAACCACAGGGTACTGAAAAAAGCTATTTGAAATAATCTTGAAAGATTGAGGGCACTGCTTTTAGAAAAAGAATAGGAAACATTCTGTTCAATGCCTTGCATAAAAACAGCTCAGAGTTTGGACCATTTTCTGCTTATAGCCCATTCTGTCCTGTCTCCTTTTGGAAAGTTGGTAACTTTGTTGTGTCAGAAATGTCAGAGATAAGAGAATAAAATCTTCCTCTGGGACCAGCTGTGATTCTGAAGCTTTTATGACAAGCATTTTGTACGTTGACATCTCCAGTAAGTCCCCAGAAAGCTGGTTCTGAAAGCATTAACACACCTTGTCCTCTCCAGGAGGGAGGGCCAGATGATGCTTTACTCTTTTGTTAAATGTTGTACTGCATCCATGGACTCAGCCCTTTGCCCACATACTTTCCCCTTATGTTTGGGATTAAGAGAATTTTAACGAAATACAAAGAGCAGAGATGTTTTCTGACTACTTCAATGCTGAAATATAAATGCTAAAATATATTTTACAGCAATCTATTAACAGCTTTCATATAGTAACTTACAATGTAGACCAAAAGGAACAGTGTCAGGTACACCATACCCTGACATATTTTGGGACATTTGATTTTAACACATCCTTCACAAACTCTCTTCCTGTCAGTAGCTATTTACCATGACTTACAAATTATGGACAATCGTTTAGAGGTGAAATCACTCACCACACACTCCAGGAAAAGAAAAAACTAGTCTGTGGATAGCAGAAGCTGGCTCAGGGAAGGAAGGAAGCCTGAAGTACAAGGGTGTTCAGGAGCAGCTTGCTGGCACCAAGGCTGTCTACTCCCAACTCAGGGGGAGCTTTGTGAACCCCTGCTCATACTGAGCACACAATGATCACCCTGGCACAGAATCTTCCAAGAAAAGGGCAAAGCAAGAGTGTTAAAACAATTTTTACATTATCAGCTTTTAGGATATTTTCCTTCCCCCACCCCCCCCCCCTTTATTTAAACTGGTACCCTTATCTCTAAAGCCTCCCAGCTGCCACTGGATTACAGGCAGACAACGGTGCCACCTCACCACAGCAGGAAAAAACACCCTGCAAAACTGAGAGCTGAGTTTTTAAAGTACATGTAGCAGCTAAAATACATTTTAACATCTCATGTTCAACTTAAAATGGGAAGCTCCGTTTTTATGACAGGTTCAGCAGGGAGGTAAGCACAAAAATTAGGACATGGCAAATAAGCAGACCTAGCCCTTATCTGCCTAAATGACCTTGAGTAATGTACTGCTGTTAGCCACTGCTTTTGTCCTGCTCTATGTCAGCCTTTGGGTTTTTTCCTCTTTCCCCCCCCCCTCTAAACCCAATGCATCCATTTTATCAAGCTCTGAAATATACTGGGAAAAAAGCATCATTGTTTCTGCACCTAAATTCCCCAAAATAAAGCTCTCCAACAAAGACTTTAAAGGACACAACACAAGCCCCAGCTACAAATTGCAATGGTAAAGCCAAGAAAAACAAACTAATCCATGAAGTTGTGTGAGGGAGGCAAGTTTTCCTATACCTTGCACTTCTGTTCTCCTTTACGTTTAACAGCCAGAAAAATGACAAAATACAAAGTAATACAAAACCACTTCTAAATATGAAGCTTCTTTGCTAGGCAAACTCAAACACCAGTATCTGCAGAATTCAGCTTTCAAGACAACAGGCCCAGCTTCTAAGAAAAACCTCTCCATGGTGCCCTCCAAAGAACAGCAACAGATAAAATCACCAATTCTAGGTATTAGCAGGATAAAAAAACCAATAAGGCACTGTCAGCTGACCCTTCAGACTATGCTGGTACTCGTGCTGCTCCTCCCTTTCACTCAGCAGAACACTTGAGTTGGGGTGACAGACATTTCTCCAGAGCTCTGCAGAAAGCAATAAAACCATCCACAACCATTTAAGCTTCGTGTCACACGTGGTTTTCCTAAATACCAGAGTAATTGGCAAAGCCTAAATCTATTTGAGGATGACCTGAAAAAGGACTCTGCAAGGGGGTGAAGAACAGTTTGTCCCAGGCCCCTCCATCACCACAGAAATTAGAAGTTAGAGCCTGATATAGAAAGGGATTTCAAGCACATAGCCTGTTGACTCTCAGTCAGTCTCAGGATATTCCCCATTTTTGAGGTAGCCAGGATGGCACATCACAGGCTCACCAAGCCTCAGCCTTTCCTCTCCAGAGCATTCCTACAACACCCAGCAAGACACTGTGTGGTCAATAAGAACAAAACTTAAGGATGGTCTGAGAGAAATTAATTTTAGTCCAAAGTACAAGTAGCTCTGCTTATTTTCTGATCCCACTATTCAAAAGAGGAGCAAACATCCTCTCTCTCTCTCTCCCCCCCCCCCACCCCAAAATGCCATAGAAAAGCCACCCTGCCTGGGAGCAGCTGGACAGATCAGTCCCCACCTAAGAGCCACCAATCCACTCAAGACGTGGTGCAGAAGATGCAGGACACAGCAGCTCCAAGTCCCAGCACTGCCTTGAAAAAGTAATTATTCATAAATCCCAAATATTTCAGAGTCCACAAAAAATCCAGGCAAGTCCAGCACAAACGCTGAAAGCAATGTAAAGTAATTTCTTTCAAAGATATTCCAGGTTTCCTATCCTTATATCATCTCACATCCCAGCTGCTCTAAGGAATGCAGCTCCTTTCCTTTAATCAGGAAAGTCTTCCTTGTCCTGAAGTTATGTCCTTGTTTAGATATTCATAACCAAGCACTGTATTCCATAGCCTGATTGTCATGTTATGGCTCTCATGATAGCCGAGTTTAGTAAATTTGATTACTGGTCTTACATGTGACACAAACCTTGAAAGATTCAAATGTCAAGCCAGGGATGACCAACCCATCAAGTCAGAACTATGGGTGAATTTTTTTATTCTGCTCCCTCATTCCCTTAGAGCAAAAGGAATACTCCAAAAAGGCCAAAACCAGAACAAAAGCTCAACCAGATCAGTACAGCTCAGGCAAATAAACACCAAACACTCTTGGCTCTCCCATCACCTCCCGAGAAATATCAGGTGCAGCTGCCTTTTCATTACCCCCTGATTCTCAGACAGGAAGTTCCACCACAGATTGCTTGGGCAGTGAGGCAAATATCCATCACCTGAGTAATGAAGAGCATTTTCAGCGACATTTGGCAACAAGTCACTAGTGACAATTTAGTTGTGTGCGAGAGAAGACCACCTGGTCTCTTACATAGCCTCCCCAGAACTAGATTAAATCAAGTATATTCACAGGGGAAGGAAACATTTTAGCCCTCCAACAGCTTTTTTCATCCCACAAACACTAATGGAAAAAAATCATACTCAACAGGCAGCAAACAACTCACCACACAAAAATGTAGGACACTGCGCTCCCGCAAACACGTGCAGAGCCCACATTTCCCAACGCACTTGTTTCCAGTGTGGAAGACAGCTGGAAGGTGCTGCTGGAATCTACCAGGTCAGACTAACTCAAGTTTTAGGCTCATGGAAACCCAGCACGTGCAGAATAATCGCAGCAAGCGTCATGAACTTAAGAACAACAAAATCAAGTAAGTGACCACAGCCAGGGCACAGAATTATTTACTCTTTATTATTCCATCTCTCTCATGCATGGGTTGGGGCCTCACAGATCCACCCTACAAACACGATGACAGCAGTCAGGCAGCTCCAACTCAGATTCATTTGCAGTTAGTGCTGTGTTTGAGCCCATGATCCTCTGAGGCATCACACTTTATTTAACCTGTTACTGCTCTGAGTGGTACACACAGCTGCACATTCAACACAGAAGGGTTTGGGGTGGAAGAGACCTCAAAAATCATCTCGTTCCACCCCCTGCCATGGGCAGGGACACCTTCCACTGTTCCAGGTTGCTCCAAGCCTTGTCACACCTGGACTTGGACACTTCCAGGAATGAGGCAGCCACAGCTTCTCTGGGCAACCTGTGCCAGGGCCTCACCACCCCCACAAGGAAGAATTTCTTCCTAATGTCTAACCGAAACATCCCCTCTTTCAGTTTGAACCCATTCCCCCTTGTCCTGCCACTACAGTTCCTGATGAGGAGTCCAGTCCCTCTCCAGCTTCCCTGCAGCCCCTTTCAGATCCCAGAAGATGTTGCGATGTCTCCATTCAACCTTCTCTTCTCCAGGCTAAACAGCCCCAGCTCTCTCAGTCTGTCTCCACAGGGCAGGTGCTCCAATCCCCTTATCAACTTCATGGCCTCTTCTGGACTTGAAACACCCACAACATAATTTCAACAAGCTGCACTTCACCAGCAAATAATTATTTTCTTTTACATAAATGGGTTATTCAACTGCTAACAGGTGGTAGCATTACCAGATATTTAAATAGGATGTTTTTGCAATGAGAGGCCTTCTGTAAGATACAACCAGGACAAGACAAACACAGCTGCAACACCTCTCAATTTAGCTGCATCAAGCACATAACCCTGTCTGGGTGTTCAGACATCACATATCAAGGACACGGCGCTTTCACATGGACTGAAAGAAGCGAGGCCTGGCTCACCTGAGAGCAGCTCACACCCCACCAACATGTGCTGAGAAGGAAATCAATGGCCCCAGAGCAGGTCCTGGCGTCCTGGGAGGTGCAGGGTGTGGATCTACACCACCAAGTGCCTCTGTGCAGGTCACTGCAGACTGCACAGAACATGGACTGGCTGCCACACTGATTCCCAGGTGAGCTGAGAGCCAGGGGAAAGCACCTCAGTTCCATTACAGAGAGCACTAGAGAGGTCTTAGGGTCCAGCTTAGTTTCTTCAGAAGCTTGGCAGTGAAATGACAAAGTCTGGGCAACAGAAGGGGATTTCTCCCACCTGGCCTGTAAAACTGGAGAGAATAAAGTCAGGGTCTTCGAGCACCAGCTGGGCTCAGGTCCTGGCACTCAGCTGTGTTACAGCTCCTCAACGTGCAGTAACTAAGCACAAATGCAACCTGTTCAGAGATGGAACGAACACCTGTGACAGAAGTGGAACAGGAGGTGTGAAAAACAGCCACAGCATCCATGCTGTGAGCAGCAGCTTCTTGTTCTGCAGCCACTTTGTACAAACCGAAGAGCACACAAACACCTGGAATATCCTGTACTGAAGACGAGGGTGTTGATTCCTGCAGGTCTGGGCACTTCCACTGAAGCTTCCCATTTTAGCACTGTGTAAGTTCACAGATTCCTCTGGGGAGCACCTCGCTCCCCCCTCCCCTCTCCCTGAAGGGAATGCCAAGCTCCCACTCTGCCAAGGTTTATATTCACAGAATCAATTAGCTTGGAAAAGACCTCTGAGGTCATCCAGTCCAAGCTGTGACCGATCACCACCTTGTCGATCCAGATGATGACACTGAGTGCCACGTCCAGTGTTCCCTTAAACACCTCCAGAGATGGTGACTCCACCACCTCCCTGGGCAGCCCATTCCAACACGTAATGACGCTTTCTGTGAAGAAAATCCTCGCAATGTCCAACCTAAAGCTCCCCTGGCATAGCTTAAGACTGAGTGCTCTTGTCCTGTCGCTGGTTGCCTGGGAGAAGAGCCCGACCCCCACCTGGCCACAACCTTTCAGGGAGTTGTACACTGTGATAAGGTCCCGCCTGAGCCTCCTCTTTTCCAGGCTGAGTGGCCTCAGCTCCCTCAGCCGCTCCTCACAGGACACACACCCCAGACCCTTCCCCAGCTTCGCTGCCGATCTCTGGCTGATCTATCGCTCAGCCCACGCACGAGGCCCCGTTTGAAACACGAATTAGCACCAGCTCACACCCACCCAGTGCCCAGGGCCAGACGGCTGCGGGCCTGTCACCAACCACGGCCGCGACTGTCAGAGCCCCACCGCCTGCTCAGGGCATAGCCCCGGGGCTCCGGTCACCCGGCAGACGGGCAGAGGGGCAGCGGGGCCGCGGCCCTGCTCCCACCTCAGCTCCGCGGCCTAGCGGCGCCCCACGGCCTCCTCCCGCCCACCCCCCACCCGCCGGCCGGCGCCTCACCTGCCGGGCCCGGTGCAGAGCGTCCACGAAACCCTCGGGCTTGATGCCGACGGGCGCCGCGCTCTGGCTCTGCCCCTGCGCCAGCTCCGCCATGGCCCGCGCCCGTCCCGCCGCTCCGCCCGGGGCCCGCGCCCGGAAAGGGAAGGAGCCCCCCGCTTCCGCCGGAAGTGCCCCGGAGGGGCGGGGCCACGGGGGGCTCGCGCCGCGGGGTGGGAATGGGGGCGAGGGGCGGGGCCAGAACAGGCCACGCCCCCCGGGACCCCGCGCCCGCCCCGGGACCCGGCCGGGAACGGCAGCGCCGCTGTGCCGGGCCCTGCTCTGCCCCCGGCAGGCCCTGCTCTGCCCCCTGCTCTGCCCCCTGCTGTGCCCTGCTCTGCCCCCGGCAGGCCCTGCTCTGCCCCCGCTGCCCCGGGCCCTGCTCTGCCCCCGGCAGGCCCTGCTCTGCCCCCTGCTCTGCCCCCTGCTGTGCCCTGCTCTGCCCCCGCTGTGCCCTGCTCTGCCCCCGCCGCTGTGCCGGGCTCTGCTCTGCCCTCGCTGTGCCCTGCTCTGTCCCCGCCGTGCCGGGCTCTGCTCTGCCCTGCCCTGCCCTCGCCGCTGTGCCGGGCTCTGCTCTGCCCCCGCCAGGCCTTGCTCTGCCCCCGCCGTGCCGGGCCCCGCTCTGCCCCCGCCGGGCCCTCCCCGCCTGTGACAGCTCCTGCCCGACCGTGCCATCCCAGCCACACCTGTTCCGTTCCGTCCCGTCCCTGCCTGCGCTGCCGTGTCCCCGCCGGTTCCATCCTATCCCTGCCTGTTCCATCCCATCGCTGACCGTGCTATTCCGTCCCTACCTGTGGCCATGCTCTACCAGCTCATGCAATCCTGTCCTGTCTGTGCCATTCCATCCCTGCCCCTGCCATGCCATCCCTGCCTGTGCCATCCCACGCCGGGCTGTGCCATCCCCTCCATCTCTGCTGTGGCGTCCCACCAGAACCATCACCTAACCCCTCCCTGGAACACCTCCCGCAGTGCCCGTCTCCTGCCTGGTTTGGTCTCTGGGAAGACCGTATTCCTGACTCACATGGCCATGGTGTTGGTGACACTTTTTACAAATCTTCTGGGCATGGCGAGCTCTGGGGAGCTCTGCCAAGAAGTGGAGCTCCGGGAGTGCCCACGCACCCCTATGGAGCCCCCAGGTCTGGTCCAGCACCCAGTCACAGCGTTCCTGCCATAGTGGAGCAGCAGGAGACTGTGGGATGATGCAAGGACCAGTTAGTCAAGGATTAATGCAAAGAATATGCAAAGCTTGTTCCTTGAGCAGGGCCCTGCACAGTCCTTCCTGCTGCTTTTTGTGAGTGTCATTTTTGGGTGATACCTCCCCAAATGCAGCCTGCATCCAGCCCCTGGCCTGGCTGGGTTTGCACACTGAGCCTGGAGTAGCCCAAGGTTCACTGATGCCACAGCCTGTTTCCCAAAGCCCCGAGTATGAAATTCAAAACCCGAGTGATGTCCCACGTGGCTCTACGTTCCTCCTCGGCTGGCTGTTGCTCTTTCCAGTTCTGTGCATCTCATTTGTGCCTACATGAGTAGGCAGGAATTGCTGGGCCGATGGAATTATCTGGTGGCCTTCCAAGAGCAGGGAACACGCTTCTTCACTGGGGTGCAGTGTGCTGCCAGTCACCTCTGTTACACCAGTGGGCTGGCTGGTCTCCAGCCTTTCCTCCTTTCAGAAGCTGGGATCATTTTCTTAAGCAAAAAGTCCATTTATTTTAGGAAAAGGGACACAGCCCATGGGGGAAGGATTTTAACCACAGAACCACAGACTGCTTTGGGGGGACCTTAAAGCTCATCTGGTTCCACCTGCCTGCCTTGGGCAAGGACACCTTCCACTCCGCCAGGTTGTTCAGAGCTCCATCCAGCCTGGCCTGGAGCACCTCACCACCTGAGATGATCTGTACCACCACAGCCATCCCATCATCTTCTGAACATGATGGAGGAAACATCTCCAGCCATGCCCAGGGCTTTGCTTCCTCCTCTCTTGCAAACAGCCCAGAGGTTTTGGATTCAGCGAATTTTCCTCTCCTAACTGTGGCTGGGAAGACCCAATATACTCAGCACCAGCCTCTCCCCAGCTGCCCCTTTCCCCAGGCATATCCTGGGTGGGGGGATCACCCCAACTGCCCCACTTGGCTCTCAGGGGTGCCCTGTTCTGAGCAGGATTCACCCCGTGACCCTCCAGCTAATGCCAATCTCAATGTGGCTGCAAAGGTGACCAAACCTGAAGCCTAAAGCCACCAGCTTTAGGGACGCCAGCAGGGAGAAGCTGGAACCTTCCCTACCCGACCCAGCTTGGTGCTCAGGGCTGCGAGAGCTGAATTTTGGAAGCCTCAAGCCCTGGCAAGAGATGGAAGAGCCTCTGGCACTGGGCAGGAGCAGCTGAGGGACCAGGCTGCTGGGAGGGTGACAGCGAGCCTCAGCACTGGAGCTGGCAAGAAGAAGGCATCGGGCAGTGATTGAAAAGAGCGAAATTACAGGCCTTAAACACTTCCAGAAACAAATTTCTGATGTAAATCTTCCTTTTGAGGAATAAAAAAAAAAGCAAGGCAGTGATTCTACGCCTCCATTCCCCAGCTCCCCCCGCCCGAGACACACACACACCTTCGCACACACACGCGCTGAAATTAGTTGTGACAGCTGAAATTCTCTGCTCGTCGGACGCTGTTTGACAGGGTACTTAAAAAAGGAGGAGGGAAGGAAAAAAAATAAGAAGAAGAAGAAAAGGGAAAGTGGTTTGGTGTCGCACAGGGGAGGCGGAGGGGAGTGATGTGGTGGGGGGTTTCAAGTGATACAAGACGCATAATTCAGGCTTCTTGGATTGCAAAAGCTCCTCTTACCTAAAGGGCCTGCTGCCTTTATTTTTATCCAAATGGCTCAATTACTGCAAAGCCCCACAGAGAAAATTATGGATGTTTGCCTCTATTTTTCTCCCCTTGTCTCGACAATTGTAGATATTTTGTTTTCCTTCTTTGCATCTCTTTTTTCCTCTTTTTTTTTTTTTCCTCCCTTTTGGTGGTGGTGGTTGTGGGGGGTAGAAGGTGGCTGGGAATGAGGATGGGATATGGATGGGGAGATGTGGGGGACCCGGGATGAGGGGTGGGGTGCTGGCATGTGGTGGCCCTGCCACCGTCACACACCTTGCTCCTCTCTCCATCTCCTCTGTGTCACCTCACACCTTTGGCTCCTCATATCCCCTTCTTGCCCACAGCCCCCACTCTTCTCCCTTCCTCCAGCCCTCTCTCCCTCTCTTCTCCCCCACCTCCCTCCTCTCCTTCCCCCTACTCTCCTCCCCACCACCCCCTCCCTGTGCCTCTCAAAGCCACCATAATAGCAGCTTGTTTGGCACTTCACTTGGTCTCAATGAGAAAATTCCCCTCTCTCCCTCTCTTTGCCTTCGTTATTTCCAAACCCTGCAATAGCTCCTTTGCTCAGGGCTGCGGGAAGTGCCCATTTTTCAACATTTTTCTTTGGCTTATGTTTGTCATCCTCTGAATTACCGCACCGGGGAGTCCAGTCAGCCCGACACCGGGCCCTGCTATTCACGCCTCTCCTGCTCCTTGAGATCATGTAGGGAGAAATTAGTTATTTATTTCGAGCACCACTGCAATGCACTTCCCCACACAAGTGTTTGTTTTGATCCCCCACTGGAAAAGGAGGCTCCACAGGGAGTGACGGCGCAGCGGCAGCGCCGGGGTCTGGTGGGAGAGGTGGTGAGGGCAGTCCGGGGTGTGGGAAGACCCAGGGATTCACACAGATGTGAACATGGAGACCCCTGCATGGTCCCCACCATGCTGAGCTGCCTCTCTCCATGTCCTGAGAGTTTCCAGGTGATATTGTGCCGTCAGGAAATGTGTCTGTCTGTGGTTTTATCTCTGGGTTGTGGTGAGAAGGATCTGAGGCTGCCTGGCACTGAGGCATCATCCCACCCCAAGGTGGCCATGACTGTACCAGGCAGTGTGACCCAGGAGTCTCTGCCAAATGCTGAAAGACTGGACGGATTTTGTGCTGGAAGAAGAAACTCTGTTCTGACACAGCCCATGCCACTGGACACAGTCCGCAGCCCCGATCACCACCTGCTGTCCTGCCCACCCTGCCCCACTTGGCAGAGCAGGGCCAGCCCTGCATCAGCAGCCAGCCTTTTGTACAAGGGCAACACAGACTGGGAAACATTCTCCAGCTCAGAGATAACCCCAGAGGATGGGAGATGGGAAGGACACTGCCCATCCTTGGAGACTGTGATCCACCTCCTCTCCTCCCTGTGCCAAGATCAGGAGCCAGCGAGTCCCATGGCAGTGGTGCTGTTGCAGACCAGGCTGGCATCGCTGTGGCTCCATGGCCAGGATGCTGCCAATGCTCCTGAGCCCTTCTCCTTGTGGAGAAGCCACAGTCAGTCACAGGCAGCACTGGCACTGGCACTGGCACCAGCAGGCTGCAGGGAAGGGGCCCAGGGAGCTGCAGCTTTAAAGAAAGAAGAGAAGCAGCGGGAGGAAGAAAATGCAAAATTGGCCCAGTGGGTAGACCTGCTATTTAAGTGCAGTTGAGAAAGGAGCGGGAGGAATTACAGGAGAAATGATAGTGCCCTGACAGCTGCCATTTCCCACCGCCAGTCTCCCCTAATGGAGTCCTAATGTAGTGGTGGGCTCTTTGCTGAGAGCCCAGCCCGAGACAGGGCTCGTCTTTGTGCTGGTGACAGATGGGACAGTCCGGCAACAAACCTGTAATCCTCTGATTTCTGCCGCCGCTGGCTCAGCTTAACCCCTTCTTTCCCCAGCACCCGCTCTCTGCCAGGTGTGTGGTTGTTGTGGGGTCCGATCTGCCCACAGGGTCCCCCATGGCCCCGCGGCAGGGTCCAGGTGTGGCAGCAAAGCGAGGGCATGGGAATGAGTATGAGAACGGGAATGGGAGGCAGCTGCCTGCGGCTCCCTCCGCATCGCTTGGCTGCCGCTGGGGCAGCGTGGCAGAGGCTCAGCCTGGTCATCGAGCCAGAGCAGGGGGCAGCACGACTCCCTGTGTGTCCCTCGGACTCTGCTCTGTGCCATTCCCTGTGCCACTCTGCCCTGTGACAATTAACTGGCAGGTGAACGTGGGCAGGTAAGCACGGGCAGGTGTGCTCAGTGCCCATGGGGAGGGCTCTGGGCTGCCTGCCCAGCACAATGCCCACAGGGAGCCTTCCCACTATCTGGCACTGTTTCTGAACCTCCTTGCCTGCCTCAAATAAGCCCCAAACCAGGGTGTGATTAGGTAGTTTAAAGCTAAAAGGTGTGACAGTTCCCCCCGCCCCCAGAGCAGGCTGCCGTGACTGCACGCTGCTCCTCTCCTGCTCCCCGGGATGCCGGGGCTGGCGGCAGGAGAAGCTGTCCGAGTTTTTCTGAAGAAAAATTAATGCAGCTACTGCATGCACTTGTCTCTCTGCTGGGAGGGGGGTAAGGCTGGGTCCCCTCGTTGCAGAGGGGGAGATTAACCACCCTCTGATCTCTTTTCCCATATCCTAAAGAGCCCAAAGGATTCCTGGGGAGGGATTTTTGGATGCTTCTCCATTAGGTAAAGGTCCAAGCCTCTCTGCCTCCTTTCCACCATGAAGCATCTCTCACTTGCACCCTCTCTGCCCTCCAACGGGCACCTGTATCGCCATCCCCTTCAGTGAAACCCACTGGCATCCCCCTAAGCTGTAACAAAGCTCTCTCCCATCGGCATGGGGCAGCCAGTTCTTCCAGCCTTCAGCCATAGAGCCATCAGCCCAGAATCACAGCCACCAAGTCAAAGTCACCAGCCTGGCAGGCTGGCACACATCTCATTGCCCCCAGAGCTCCTGTTCCACGGCAGCTGCCTGCTGCCTTCCTGCCTGCTTTCCTTCCCAGGGAGGAATTAGAAGGTAGGACAGAGTCCAGGCAGGTCTGCTGGGTCCATCTGCTCGTCCCTCCTGCTGCAAAGTGAGGGCTGAGCAGAGCCCCACTCCTGACTCAGTGGCCATCCTCTCCAGCCGATCCAGACCTGCTGAAGGCTGTGGGGAATAGAAACATTCCAATCCCATATCCCTGCCCCACCACACCCTGCGGAGCAGCTGAGACCCACAGGGCCGATCCTGGTGGATGCTGAGGCTTCCCATCACCCTCGGGTTGTTGGGGAGCCGTGGTCCCTGGCAGCATTAGACCCTCCTTGTCAGGAAAGCGCAATGCGGCGCTCACGGGTCCTCGGCACAATTAGCCAACAAGTGGCTGTTTTGTGAGGGATTGTTGCTGATGTGTTTTAAGTGGCTTTCTGAGTGGAAAATGTGAGGCGCTGGAGAGGCCAGCAGACAAAGAGGGGGATGCATTAGGTTTTATTGGTCTGCTTTGCACACATCTGACATCACTCCACGGAGCAAGTTCTGCCTGGCTTTAGGGAAAATGAAAAATAAAGCAAGAAAAAGGGGCTGAGGGTACAGGGGCGGGGGGAGCGCCGGTGATTCAAGCAGGCAAGTGGGGGCTTAATAGCAGGAGACACTGGAGCAAACTGTGTCAACCAGATGGGACCCGGGTGCCGCGGGAGGAGAGGGGAATTAGCCAACCCGCGCTTTGTTCCCGCAGAAAGCGCGGCCCTCTCCCCCCAGGAGCTGCCTACATGTGATATAATACAGCCCCTTTCAGCCGCTAAGCTGGCCAAGGACAAAAGTCACCAATAAATAGCGAGAGGGCGAGGCTGAAAGCAAAAGGCAGAGCTGCCACGAGCCCCCCGCTTTCTCCTCACGCTGCCCGAGCTGCTGGGCATCTGCCCCGGCTGCCAGCACAGGGATCCATGGGCATGGCCGGGGAGGTGCTGGGGGTGATGCTGTGGGACAGGAGGGGTTTTGGAGACATGGTGCCTTCAGCAGGGGTGATGGAGCCTGTGGGGTGGCAGTGGAGTGTTGTCCATGTGTTCTTTGCCTTGATTCCCCAAGCCAAGCCGTGAAAGCAAGAGCCCTCATGCCTTGGGTGTCCCCCAGTGTGCACCAAGAAGGGCTGGAGGCTGTTGTCCCAGCCACCTCTCTCACTGGTTGGGCTTATTAAGTTGACATTCATCCTTTACCATCACTTCCAGGCTCCTATGAAAACACCCCCAGCACCAAATAGAACAGTTCAAAAATCTCTCATCCAGGCCCAAACACCACAAGCAAGAAGCAGATCCTCCAAAGCAGCCCCACACCTGCTGGGTGGGGGAGCTTGAAGGCTGAAGCCATCCCAGCTCCTTGGGTTTTGAACGCAAAGACATCCCAACCACTGTGCCCCAGTGCAGAGCTTGAGACCCACAAACTGGAAGGAGGAGACCCCAAACATCTCTGGTCTGAGCTGGCACCCCTGATTTGGGGTCTTCCTCCCTTCCCAATCCCCAGAAAAGACCCAGCCCAGCTAAGCATCAAACCAGCTGTGGGGCCGTGCAAACAAGTGGGATCCCCCCATCCCCTCCTTTCCCTGGAGGGATCTTCCTTGCTCTTGCAGAAATATTGATCCAGATAAACCAGGGAGACATATTAGGTGCCCCAGGGAGGGTCAGGAGATCAGCGGCTCAGCTAGGCCCCCGCTGCCCACAGGGTCCGGCTTTGCAGGACCAGGACGGGCAAGGGGGAGCTGAGGGCCTTGGGAAGCCCCTTATGCCATGGAAGGGGCCAGGGCCAAAGTGCTTTAGCCAAGGGGAGGTAAAACAAATCGATGAGGGGCCACCGTGACACGCTGACCCTGGCGCTGAGCCGCGGTTTTAACGCGTGACAGTAAATCTGGGCGGGGGGCTCGGAGGCAGATGGCTGGAGGGGGGAGGTGAGAGAGGGCTCTTACTGGTGGGACAAGGGAAGGGCAAGAGCTCCCAAACCGAGCAGAGACTGGCAAAACCCCCAGGGGAGGAAGAGGAGGTGGGAGAGGGGAGCTTGGACACTGACATGGGGATGGGCAACGCCTCTGCCATGACCAGGATGCCCCTCATAGCCGAGGATCACTCTCAGTGGTCCCTTCCTGCTGCTGCACCTGCCTGGTTCAGACTGGAGGGCTGTGGGGGTGCTGGCGCAGAGACACCTCGAGGTTTCCTCCAAACCCATTTCCATCCAGATGAGGGGAAGCATCCTTGCTGAATGGCGGTCTCAGTTTCCAGCCCTCTGCTCCTCATTCCCGCCTCCCATCTCTCACCCCCCTGCCAAAGTCAAAGCAGAGGGCAGGAAGGCACCAACGGCTGCGGATCCTGTTACCTGCGGCCAACAAAACCTACCTGTCCCTTCCCAGCCACTCCCCCTGCCCCCTCTCTGGGGGCACAGAGCAGAAGGACCCCCCTGGCCCTCCCTGAGCATCGCTGGGTCGCTGCCTGCCATGATCGAGTGACCAGATGGACGGTGGGCTCACACCGCAGCCTCCTCTGTGGGTCCCTTGTCCCTCCCTGAGCCGGCTGAGCTTTGACGCTCTGTCCCCCCGGGGCAGCCTTTGTCAGGGGCGTGCAGAAGGGCCCCTGTGTCCCTCTGATCCCCGCCGGCCCCACGGCAGAGCGTCCCCGGCCGGAGCATAAAGCTGGCTTTCAGGGACCCGGCGTTGGGAAACTCCCGGGGAAGAAGCAAGGGAGCTTCTTGTTAAATGGGGAGACAAAGCCACCTTGTTAAGAGGTTTACAAAGGCGACCATCTCCCCTGTGCCTGGGAAGATCACGACTGGCAACTCCCAATCTCACCAGGGGGATGGCTTTCCCTTGGAAAGATGGGAACATTTAACAACTGTGCTGTGCTGCAGCCCTGTGACCTGTGTGCCGAGCCCAGGGAGCCTTCTGTGCTCCCATGAACCACTCAAAGCCACGTCTCCAAAGGAAAATGGGAACCAACCGCTCCTCATGGGGAATCCTGGGGTTTTCCCGAGAGTGCACCGTTGATACCAGTGTCCCTGCTGAGGGGATGTCATCCAGGGCTAGGGAACACCATCTGCACAAAATGACGTGATACTGGGTAGCACAAGAGGATTTTCTGTCCCTCCTTTGGGAGAAGTGGTCCAGGATCCCCTCCTGCACACCCCACAGATGGGAGATGGAGCCCCAGGAAGGGATGTGATATGGACACAATCCCACAGGGAATAACCACACAAGATCCCCTTGCCTCCCTCCTGCAAAACATCATGTTTTTTCCTTGCTTGGGCTCAGTGATCCATTTCTTTCCCCAACAAAATAAACTTTAAGCAAAAACCCAGCAGCCCCACAGCTGCTCTATTGCTGCGAGAATTTTCTCTTAAAACCCATCTATCCTTACCATCTTTTACAGGAAAAATCCCTGCCCCCAACAAGGTTAGCACAACCTTTGGCATGACTTTTGTGGAATCTGATGGTCACTCAGCCTCTGATGGGCCCCCACCAAGCCCTTGGGCTCCTCATTTTACAGCCCACATTGGGGGCTCCCCACACCATGGCCATGTCTGAGCCTCCAGGATATGCTGCCCACACCTGTGCATTGTTCTGAGCTGTTCTTGGCAATTCATGCTAAAATCCACATGCATATTAAACCTTAAACCTGGTAATTACCTCTGCCTCCAGAGAAAAACGGGAAAATGGATTATGCCATCGGGATGCAGCAGGATGTGGTAGCTAGGGCTGGCTGGTCAGCTTAAAAAAACAGGACCCCCTGGGCCCAGAGCCCATCTGGGTGTGACACAATGGGAAGGGGAGGGAAGACCCGGCTCTGCAGCAATCCTGAGGAATGGGCAAAACAGGACAAGCTCCAGGTGGGAAGTCCAAGCAAGCAGCAAGTGTGATGCCAGAGAAGCCAAATTAACAGCAAGAAGCTGCCACCCTTGCTTTTCCCTGCCTCTCTCCCATCTGTGCAGGTGGCATTTTGGGAATCCACAACCCTCCTGGCACCATCCCCACATCCTTCTCTTCCTCTCCTGGGGGAAATGCCACCTCTGCAGAACACATCAGCTTCTCTTCTTTTACCCAGCAAGTGTGAGCTACTGTGGCCGTGGTGACACACACGCAGCTGCTGTGCTGTGCTGGTGACACCAGGATGCCAGTCCTTCACTGGGAAGCCCCAGACACAGCTCTGTGCCCCATGGGAGGCAGCTCTCCCTCCCCAGGACAGCAGTGAATTGGAGTGCTACAGCTTTAAAGAAGTGTGTCTGCTCCTTGGCAGAGCTGGTGGCAGCAGGGAGAGCCAGAGGACACCTGCGGAGATCCTGTACAGCTGGGGAAGATTAGCCTTTTCCACTAGACAAGGCCCATTACCATGTTCCAATATACCATCACTTCCGCTAGGAGAGCCTGCAGATGAGATATCGATTGCAGTGACCCTGGACAAGCCCTTCACGGGAGCCTGGGAGGGCGGCAGACCAGCCCCATGGCAGAACCTATGGTGCAAAGAGGGGGTGCAGTTTCCCAAAGGCATCCCCAGGGACCTGAGGGTGACAAGGGGCTGCCTCAGAGCTGGCTGAGCTGGAGTGATGTGTGATGCTGTGGGGGGATGCACAGAAGAGCTTCAAAGCCCAGCAGTGACCCAGGTCCCTTCCCAGGGTCCCTCTGGGCTCTTCCCCCTCCGGCTCTGCCCTGGGAATGGGGAGTCCCCAGCCCGTGTTCACTGCCCTCACATCCAGGTGGGTGTTTTGGAAACAAGCCTGCCACCTTGAAAGGCCAAAATAGTCCCCCCCAAAATGTCTCTGCTGGGGAGTTCCAGGTGGTTCAGGAGGTGCTCAGAGTGCTGCTCGCCCACTGCTTTTCTCTCCTGGCAGTCCCAGCCCCTGAAATATCTCCCTGAGACACAACGAGGTGGAAGGACACTGGGGAAACTGAAAAACCGCCAGATCTTGGGAACTGGAAGGGCTGATGGCAATTAAGGTCGCAAAGTGATTAAACGTGGTGTCTGGCTCGCAGCACCCTATCACTGCAACGCCAAGGGGAAGCGCAGGCACTTCGGTGGGTCTCCTCTATCCTTTGATCCCATGATTTTTGAGAGGATTTTTCCTTCTCCAGGACTCCCACTGGGTTTGACTTGGCTTTTTGAATACACTGAGCTCTGCCTTACCAACACAATCCACTTGCAGCCCAGCTGGAAGCAGCAGCTGGAAGCTGACACACGATGCTCCTCCAAGGCTGATCTGTCATGTCCATCACCGCCTCTGAGAGCATTCCTGTGCTTCCTGGGGAGCTGGAGCTGCCATGGTAGAGCATCCTCTACCCTGAGCCAAAAACCTCACTGGACTCTGCAGTGGGTGCAGAGAGACAGGGGCAGCCAGGACCCCCTGGCATCTGGGCTCCAAGGGCTGTGGTGTGAGTGCTGGAGGATATTCCAGGACAGGGAGTTAAATGGCCTTTTCCAGGTGATGATTTAAGCACCCAGCTGGCCCAATGAGCCCTCACGGAGCTTTTCCAGCATTTCTCAAGCTTTGAGGCACAAGGAGCTTCTGCTGAGACACTTTGTTTAGTTGTTGTTTTGTTTGGGTTTCCTCCCCAAATAAAAGACGTCAGCTCCTCATTGCACCAAGTTCTTTCAAATTCCACTTTTCCAATGGAGACATCTACCATAGTCAAGGATGGGCATGGGAGGGAACTCTCACAGCTTCCAGGGCTACTCGTTGTCCCGTGGGCCAGCACAGCATCCGTCCCTGGTGTGCGGGAGGGAAGCAGCTCTGTTCCCATCGTTTTGTGGATGATTCCCCAGGAGATGGCTCCTGATGAGGTTCCAAGCCCTTCCCCCCACCTGAGAATGGGCTGCTGTGGGATGAATAGGGCTGGCTCAACACTGGGCACCTACGCCAGCGTGGCTGGTCAGCACAAGCTGCTGACCCCTAGCCCCACTGTGGGGTTCTGTGTGCAGCTGCATTTGTACCATGGATTTGCTGCTGAAAGCAATGGGATGAAGGGAATGGGGTGGCCCTGCAGAGCATCCCCCCTTCCCCATAGCCCACAGGGGTTGGACAGGCTCCACCAGCCCAGAAGACCATTTCTCTCCCCTCTCCTGACAGCACTCCGCTGCTTTCTCCTCCCAAGATGGTCGCTGCCAGTAACAGCAGGGAAAGTCACATCCAAGCTGGGAAAATAACATGTTATTTTCCCAGCTGTGATGTCAGAGCTTGTCACACTTGCTGGCTTGGCAGCAGGGTGGGCAGGGTATGCCTGGACGTCCCCAAATGGCCACTTGGCCCGGCTGTCCCCTAAGGACTACTAAAATGCACCCCTTTTAGGTGGCAGCTCTGCTTTCGCTCCCCAAATGCGTGAGAAAGCAGAACATTCCTGCTGCTGGGATGGGGCTGCCCAGCTCCCTGCTGTCACTCTGGGTACCACAGGAAGCAGCGTGGTGGGTGCACCCCAACTCCAGGGAGCATCTCTGGGGACACCCAATGTGGGGACATCCCAAACCATGTCCTTTCCCAGCCTCAGCAGTGCTGAGCACCAGCACATCCCGAGTGTTTGCACGGTTAGGAAATCCAGTCCTTTCCTCTCCTCTTTCCTTTCCCTCTGCTTCCACCACAGCTCCGGGTTTCCCTCGCTGAGCCACCCCTGCCTCCCAGCCAGGTGTGCAGCCTGAGCATCGGGAACAGAGGGTCCTGCACCCCTCCAGGCACGGTGGGAGACGGACGCGCTGCCCAGCCCGGAGCGAGCACTCCTCTCCTCCTGCAACACCACCAGGGAATATTTCCTGCATTTTTGTCTTTCCCGAGTCTCTCTCTTTTTTGTCTTTTTCGCTCTCTAAAACTCACCAGAACACCGCAGAGAGGACCAAACCCCATTAACCCCTAACCACCCAGCTCACCCCTGCAGCCCGGCGCCGACGTCCCTCGCTCCCCACCTTCCCCACAAGGTACCGCCAACCCCCCACGTCCTTCGCAGCCACTTAATCCATTACCAACTTCACAAAGCCGGGCTGGGGGAAGCGCTGGGCCAGAGGAGCAAACAAACGAGGTAGGAATAAAGCCCGGCTCTCAATGCCGGACCCCGCGCGTGGCTGGGGGTTTATTTCTTTCCCCACTTCTCCGATGGACAAACCTTTTTCTTTCCCCTGATTGCATTTCACTTGCAGCCCCGTAACAAAGCCGTCACCTCCGCCGCCACTCCGCTCCAGGGAGACGAGTTACAATTACAAATTGCCACCACAATTAGTGCTACTTCTTAGAGAAATTAGAAAAGGGAGCGGGAGGCTCGCGTGCGATTGATTGCTATTCATCCTGCTTTACGGTGACCTTGCTCTGGAGACGATGATATTCCTTCAGCCTGGAAACCGGGATTTAAAAAAAAAAATTAATTGTAAATTAACAGTAATAACACACATTTCCTTTCAATTAATTTAAGCAGAATGAGGGGGCGTGAAGAGCAGGCGTTTGTTAAGGCCTGTACAGTTTAATTATTTTTTTTTTCCCCCACAAGATAATGTAATTAATTTATCTTAGAGGAGTCGGGGGGACATGGAGGATCGGGGAGAACAAAGCAGTTAACAGGCAATGGAAAAATTAAGAGCCCATTATGTAAATGCAGCGTGTTTTACAGCCCTGGAGTTGGGGAGTGGGGGGAGAAGGGGTCTGAGAAATAAGTAAAATAACGAGGCTGGCTGTGCTAGGGAAGGCTGCAATTAAGCAGGGCTGGTACTGGGGGGGCTGGTGGCACCCCACCGTTCAGGGGGAGCTTGTGCAGGGGGCTTGGTTCACCCCCAGAGCCCGAGTGAGGAAGAGGAAGAGCCCTGGGGTGCTGGGGGCTTTTGCCCCCCATCGGGGAGGGTCCTGCTCGACCGCACAGACCTCAGCGAGTTGATGTTGATGAAGCCAGTGGCATCGGCAGGCTCGTAGTCCCCTTGCACGTTCATGCTGCGGAGAGAAAGGCACTGTCACTGCGATGGGATTCCCGGGAGGAATTGGGGCTGCCCTTTGGGAAGGGAGAAGATGTGGGGGATCCCAGACCTGGCTGCTCTCAGCTGCTGCTGCCCCCTCATCCACTGGTGGCTGCAGGGGGCTCAGGTCAGGGTCCCTGCCAGCCCCCAGGGAAGGGCACATGGCTCAGGAGCAGCTGTCCCCAGGCTCCACAGGCCCTGCCAGAGACACAGCCCGAAATTTCCCTCCTTGGTCCCTCATGTGCATCAGCACCCTTCCTCCCCGTGCTCTGGCACCACATAGGGATGTTCACCCTGTTCCAGAGCAATCCTACAGGTATGGCTGTCCCAGAGCAGGCTCTAGAAAAGGGATGGGATCCTGGGCAGGAAACACTGCCCCAGGCATGAGCAGGACTCCAGGCAGGGACAGCCCCACACTGGTGTGGGGGTTTATGGACCTGGCAGCTGATTCCTCGGCGCAACACTGAGCACATTCCCTTCCCCAAGGCAGCAGCCACCCACTGAATCCCAACTCTGACAGTTTCCTACATCCCCAAAACACACGGCTCATTTCCCAGAAACCACAAACCTTAAAGGAGGAAGTGGAGGGAAATAAAGAAGAAAAGAAGAAAAAAAAAAAGAGTTTACAATGATTTTACCTCCCCTGACGAGCTACAGAAAAACCTCTGTGCTTTTATTTTTGCTCATTCGAGTGGTTCTGACCTGCTCTATAATTACGTTACTTTCTACCTACTGTGCAGAGGCATTTCCACACAGCTCTGCCTCTCACAGCTTTCTCTCGGGTTCCTGTGACGCCGTCACTCAAAGGCTTTCAAACCAGCGATGTAGAAATCAAAAAGAAAAGGAAAATGGTTGGAGATGCAGGGAGAATAAGTGCCCCTGTTTTTCTCTCCCTCTCTCTTTTTCCTCCGTCCCATCCCCCTCCCATCCTCCTTTTTTTTCTTCCCTCTTTTTTTTTTTTTTTTTTTTTTTTTTAATACTTTATTCATTTAATCTCTCCAAGTAAGAGTGCAAAGCATAATGAAGGGTTGGGACGGATTATTAGGAGCTGTTGATTTTGAGGGGGAGGGAAGGGAGGAAAAAAAGCCAGAGAAGAGAAAGAGAGAAGATAATTTGACATTTACTCCGACTGATCTAAACTCATTCGGGTGTATTTATGGCTTATAAAGTGTTTAGAGAGATTGAAAGGGGTTGAGGGAGGGCTGAGAGGGGACCGAGCAAGAGAGAAAACAACACGAAAAAAAAGGGAAAAGCAAGAGGGGAAAAAACCAATATTGACTTGAAAACATGGCTCGTGCTTCGGCTGGGCCCGTGGTGTCACCTGTGCCACTGGGAACGGGATGGGATGGAGTGGGATGCAGTGCCACTGGGAATGGGATGGGATGGAGTGGGATGCAATGGGATGGAACAAGGTGGGATGGGATACTGCAGGGTGGGATGGGAGGCTCGCTGTCGCCCCTCCTGTCCACGCTGACCTCCCAAGCTGCACTCACCTCACTAGCTCCTCGTTGTAGAGTGACCGTGGGGACTCCCTGCCCAGGATGTAGACCTGGCCCTTGAAGACAGAGAGGCGGACGGTGCCCACCACCGACTCCTGCGAGCGTCCGATGCACTCCCGGAGGAACTCACACTCAGGGCTGTGCCAGAAGCCTGAGGACATGAGATGGGGTCAGCAGGGGCTTGGGGAAGGCCAGAGGGGCCTGGGATCCCAGGTGGTACCCCGGGGCATCCTAGGGTGGTCCCCAGGCTAAGTCTTGCAAGGGTAATTTTCAAGGGAAGGGATACAGTTGCAGGACTGGGAGAGGAAATGAGATGCTCAGACACACAGGTTCAGCCATGAGGGATGGAGACCTCATGTGTTTCCCTTCTCCTTGGTGGCCCTCAGGATCTCACTGGGAGAAGAGGATGGAACAAACTAGAAATGGGCCGTGGGGCCGTCGTTGTTCCAGCTCTGCTGGGCAGGGCTGATCATGGAAATGAAAAGATTCGTTAAGGAGGTATGAAATTACCCCTCAAAACTCACCACTTTGGGAAGGCCAGGTGGAGACAGACAGATGGACACAGAAATGGGGGGGGATCAGCTCCCAGCCCCCCAGGAAGGGGATGAGCCATTCTCCCCTGGGATGGACAGAGAAGGGATCTGCCCCAAAGGGCCAACCCCAGCCCATGGACTCTGCTCAGGGGGATGCAGCTCCACAGCAGTGCTTCACCCCCCAGCAGCTTTGGGGAGGGAAACCCACTCAGCAATGGGGGTCCCAGTGGGGCAGTCACCCCAGTGGTTCCCATTCCCTATCCCAGAGGGATGCAGAGCAGAGTGCTCCCCCCAGATCACACAGCCTGGGCTGACACGGGGGCCGCATCGGGCTGTGCTTTGGGGCACAGGTGTCTCGGCAGCCCCAAGTGGGCTCCCCACCTTCCCAGCCCCCCCAAAGTCAGTGAGGCTCAGCTTGTCCCTGCTGCTGCTTGTGGGGAAGTTTGACTTGTTCCCACTCTGGTCCCAGCATGAGGAGCTGGTGGGACACAGGGAACCAGTGCTGGCACCCCTGGAAAACACCATCTAACCCTGCTCCAGTGGGGATGGCAGCCCCTGGCAGCCCAAATCCCCTGGCAGCCCAAATCCCCTGAAGCCCAGGCTGGGTGTTGGGGTGATGTGCAGTCATACCACGGCTCCCCAGAACACATCCTGGGGGAGCAGCTGTTGGTATTGCAGGTGCATGGCGGGGCTGTGGTCCTGCCTGCCGCCCCCATGCCCCCTCCAGTCCCTAAGCAGGGTTATTAGCCAGGGAGTCCTCGGAGACCGGGAATAAAGCCTGGGAGATGAAGAAGGAGATAGAGGTGGAGAAAGAAAGAGCCCATTCACTGCCCTCCGGTCATCCCCAGGTTTTATCTCTCCCATCTCGCACCGGTGCCCTCTCACCTTTCCCTTCCCAGCTGGGCTCTGGGGCCAAAGCCATTAAAGAAACAAACAATTTCTTTTGTTGTTTGGCCTCGCCAGCCCCTGAGCAGGGCCGTATCCTGCAGCCTTGTCCCCGGGGTCTATGTGGCCCTGCTCCAAGGCACAGCACCACAGCCCTGCAGCCCCTCACCACCAAATCCACCTCCCTGAACTGACCCCCCCCAGCTGCTCCACCATACTATGGCCGGGGGATTGGGGACCTCTTCCCAGGGGGTTCAGGGAGCCCTGTCCTGAAATCAGCACTGCCATGCCAGTAGGAATCCCGGCTCCAGGCAAATACACTCCTTTTTTTTGGTAACCACCCTCCAGGTACAACTCTTCAAATATCAGGATGGATGTAAAAATCCCTGTAAAAATAAACCCCAGACACATTAAAATAATAACCAGCTGCTTGAGTCCTGACTCTGACAGCTCCAGGTGGGAGAAAGCATCCCCCCCCCTCCCGACCCCCCACTGCAGACACTGGAAGCGATCCCCCCTTAATGACCTTCCCACCATCCTGCCCTAATCACGGCGCAGGCAGGGGGACAATGGCATTTCCGCACCTGGGAAGGACGGGAGCTGGCTTCAAAGCCACCCCTCCACAATGGGATCAATAGGAACAGGGGGAAGATAAACACTAATTCTCCTAAAAACTGGACGAGCTGCAATAATGAGGTGTTAAAGGAAGGTGAGCTTGAAAGCCTGGCCTCCGGCACGGGGGACCCAGGGGACCCCCGGGTGCTTAGCGTTGGGGTTGTTCCTTGGATTCAGGATGGGCTGGCAGGGAAGTCTAGGACCAAGCTGGAAATCCCTGGGGATTCAACATGTGGAGCCAGGGAAACAGCAGCCTTTGCCTGGCAGAGGTGGGGAGGGAGAATTTAAACCATGCTTCCCTGAGTGGCTCTTTAACCTGGTGGCTGCACAACAAGTGAGTGGTTAGGAATAAACAAACAAACAAACAGGTTTATGCCTGAACAACAACAAAAAAAAATAGTCAAAATAAAGGCAGCCCAGGTCAAAGTCTAATAAAAATGGCCAGAGGCAAGAATGGTACCAGAAAATGAATGAGGGCAGGGGCTGTGATCCAAGAGGAAGGTGACAAAGACCTCTGTGGCCCCTGTCAGGCCCTAAAATGTGATTTAAGCAGCAAAGGGGCTCAGGCATTAAATGCCAGGTGCTCAGTCATTAAATGCCAGGTGCTGAGAAAGATGCAAGAGGGAATGTCCTTGGAGGGGAAGGTGACAAGCACTGGCACCAGAAACTGCAGCGGAGAAAATAGCCTGACCTGGTCCTACTGGATCTGCTGCTGCCCAAAGCCTGAGCTCCCACAGTCAGGTTATTTCCAGGGTATCTTCCCATGGAAGATCCCATAGGAATCACGCCAGCCCTTGTGGTTAGAAACATCTGAAAGGTGATGGGAGGAGGAGCTGGGAGGCTGAGAAATCAGGGCCTGTAGACAACAAACGTTTGGCCATGGGGCAGGAATCTCCCTGGTGTGGGGCCTCCAGGATGACAGCTCTGAACCAAGGACCCAGCTGTGGGCAACAGGGTTTTGAGACCACTTAGGGCATTTTGGGCTAATCCTACTTCCTTCAATTTAGCACCAGGGACTGGGGTCGGGGTGGATCCATGGAGCAAACACTGAGCTGCGACCTCTCAAACTCAAGCCATGATCTGGAGCTGCAGCTGCTCCACAGGAGGAAGGACACAGGGCTTCACTGCTGTCCTTCACTGCCGGGGTGAGCCGGTATCCTCTCATCCCTTACAGCTCCCAGCCCTCTCCAGGCAGCGCTGTCCTGTCCCAGACCGGGAGCCCCAACCCGCAGTGCCCCTGTGTGGGCTGTGCACCACATAGCAGAGCCGGGACCCTCCATCCCCCGGCACCTCGAGAGTCCCCTGTGCCACACTGCCAGGGCACAGGGACAGCTCTCCAGCTTCAAATCCTGTGGCAGGGTTTGAAGTTTGAAGTTTGGGTGCCCCATATCGCAGTGTGCACGAGGCAAAGGCAGAGGTGGAAGGGATTGGAGGGGAGAGCTGGGGAAAGGTGACACGAGAAGGGGCAAAAGGATGGTGAATTACATCTGAATGTGCTTGTTGGGATGAAGTGGTGGCATGGGGCTGGGAGAGATGCCATGAGCAAGCCCTCATGGAAGATGGCATTGCCTCCCAGAAGCAGGCATGGCACTCCCTTGGCAGGAAAGCATGCAGAGCGTGGGGTTTTGCTCAGCCCAAACACATCTTTCTCCCCAGGAGCAGCCTCAAAATCCACACCTGGACCTGAGTTTTACAACCAGTGGCACCTGCAACCTCCAGCAGCAACGAGGGAGGAGGAAGGCTGGGAGGCTGTTGTGGTGGCAGGACTGGACTGTACGTACCATTGTACACCAGCTCCGAGAATTTCAAGGAGAGCCCCTGCTTGATTTTCCGCACTTCCCGATCCATGGTGAAGGCCTCGATATCTAAATGCGCATGGTATAGGATCGTTCCTGCTGGGGTCTCATAGATACCTAGCCATTTTTCCAGGCAGGGGGAAAAGCAGAAAAAGAGAGAGAAACGAATGAGACCAAAACTGTCAGCAAATGACAAAAAATAATGACTTGGCTGACAGAAGGAGCCGTGGTCGAGCGCATTCAGTCTCAGCTCGCTGTAAAATGCATCTGTCATTATATTCATGCTGGGGCCGAGACAGTCCACTCCGCACCTTGCGGAGAAAATTTCTAGATTCCCCTCTTTGAAGAGGCACTCTGACGAGGCTAAATGACAGGGTTTGGGAACCGATCCCCCCACCCATCCATGCCCAACGGTCTGCAGCTGAAAACCTGTAATTAACAGAACGAGCGGGGCACAGGCATGGGGAGCGCAGGGCCTGAAATACCCTCCTCTCCCCTCGGCTGGCGAGAAAGGGCCCCGCACATCCGCTGGGAAGCAATGAGGCTACCTGGGGGCTGGGAGGGCAACCTCTTTTGGGGTTGGCAGGGCCCCCCCAGTCCCTTTCTGCTGCCCCCCCCCCGCCCCCCCCCCATTGCACAAGGCCTGGGGGTGGAAGATGCTTAATTATTTCAGCAAGCTGCTCCTTTGTTCCAGCCGTTCAGAGCTTGTTTTGTGCATGATGTGGTTGTTTGGTGTTTAAATACAAGTATGGACATCCAGTGCTCCCATCCGTGTTGGATGCAGGTGGAAATGCTGAGCTGGTTTGGCAGTGAATATGTGATGGGAAAAGCTGTAACCTGTCCACAGGCAGGGCTGCTCCACCAGCATATCCCCGTCTCCTGCCTGCCTACAGGGACGGTCCCTTCCCAGTGCTGGGCATCTGCTATGACACACTCATGGGAATGGCAAAGGGCACAAAGGAGCCCTGTAGGAAATTGTACCCTCTGAAAGAGATGTGCCCCCAAACAGCCCCAGCCCCAAGAGAGGCTGAGGGGAGCCCACAGGGCTCAGAACTTCACCAGGCTCTGCTCTCTCAGTGCCTTGGAGAGTGACACAGGCTCAGCACTTCACCAGGTTCTGCTCTCTCAGTGCCCTGGAGAGTGGCACAGGCTCAGCATGCCCTGTCCCAGTGTGGCCACAGTCCCACGGACACAACAGGAGCCACAAGCGCAGCCGCCCAAGCCTCTTCCATCAGACCTCATCCCAAGCAGCGTCCACGATTTCAGCAACCTGCAGGCACATAACAGGATCCGACCGTCCCAAAGGAGAGCCAACCCCTCCTCCCCAGCCACCCCAGTGATGCTGCAGCCCAGTCCCTGGGGCAGCTCAGGTGCTCACCAAACATCCATTCCCTCAGGGCTGTGGGAGCAGACAGCCGAGTTAACACCAAACGCCAGCTGTCCCCATGGGCACGGCAGGGGCACAGAGAGCTGCTCTTTGTCCCCTCCAGCCCCTGACTGTGGAGCTGAGCCCACCACTAACACAACTAATATTCCCTCTCCTTCCCCTTAGGAGATGTTAAAGCCATTTTAGACTGAAGATTTGGGTACATGCCTTGACCCCCACCTCCTGCCCATCTGCGGGTGCTGGAGGACAGGACCAGAGAGTGTCAGCTGGGGCAGAGGGGAGGGCAGCTGACAGCCACTCTGCAGCCTCGCCGCTGCCGAGGAGACAAGAGACACCTTCAAAGTGACACTCGCAGCATCTCCAAGTGTCTATTTTCATCTCCCCATGTTTACAGGAAAAAGACAGAGGTGTCAGCACTGCAGCCCAACGATGCTTCAATCACCCCATAATTACTGCTGGGGAAGGGGGGACCAGAGCAGGGGGGATGTGGAGGGGGGCAGCCAAGGAGACAGCTGCCGCTACTTAAAATTTTCTAATTTGTAACCTCGGCTGTCACTTCACCTCCATCCGAGCAATTTTGCTGCGCTGAGTGCAGGCTGTCACTCCCGACGTCATCGTGGGACAGGAAGGGATGTGGTGCCTTCCCGAGGGCAGTGCTGTGCCCATGGGAAAATGCTGCCCAAATGTCTACCCCTGGTCCAGGTCCGGGGCTGAGCCTGGAGGCCGAGTTTGGCCTGGTGTGTGTTCATTGCAGGGAAGGGGTTTTCCACTTTCCTCCTCCATCAGCTCAGCGCATCCAGAGGAGGAAAAGGAGAAAGGAGGAGAAAGCCAAGGGGAGGAAAAGCCCCAGCCGACGGCAGCGCTCAGCTTTTGGCAGCGGCCGCCACCCCTCCTTCCCTCTTCCTCCCCACTGATTTCAATTACTCCACTTAATTAGCCCCCCTTCGGAGTTAAAAAGATAATTTGATAATGAGGATGTGAAAGGGAGGGAGAGGCAGGGCTGTGCTCCTGCAGCCCAGAGCCCCCGGCCCAGCCGTGCCCCCCGACCGGCTGGAGCGCAGCTCCTGGCACCCTGTAATTAGCCACCCTCCTCCCACTAAAACAAATATGGCAAAACCGAGTTAATGGGGCTTAAAAGGCTGGTGCGGGTGCGTTCCATGCGCCCCTCGCCCATTAGGCCTTAACGAAGTTCAATTAGGAGCTTAGTAAAAATCAATGCAAATGAATTTATCTCTTCTCTGACTTCCTGGGACTGGAGGATGAGGGAGAGAAGGCACCTTCGCTGCCACCTCCATGACAGGGAAGGCTCTGGCCACGCTGCTGCCTGCCTGTGCCTCAGTTTCCCCTGCAGAACCCCAAATCTGTGGGGCCACTGCACACTGCTGGGATTTAAGTGATTGTCTCCTCCAAGCCCAGCTCCCATCTCCTGCACCATTGATCCTAAACCCATTTTGGGTCCAAAATGCTCCAGGCAGGGGTAGGGTCACCAGGGAGATGGTGCAAGTACCCACAGCACCCTCCTGTTCCGGCCTGCTCCCATCCCAGCTCTCCATCTCTCCCACAGAGCAGATTTCTGGGAGGTTTCTCTTAATCCCAAGAAGCCAACCAGGGGCAGGATCCTGCTCAAAGCAAGGGGGGAGACTACCCCAAGGTCTCATCCCCACGGGGAGCCCACCCCAAGGTCTCATCCCCGCAGTGCTGTCCCCAGAACCCCTACTGCTCCCGCGTCCGCACAAACATGGCAGCGATCACTTGGCGATGTCACGCAGGAGACAGACATGACAGTTAAATGGGGTTTAGAGAAATTATTAAATGCTGGAAGGGTCACTAGAGCCTGTCAGTGGCTCTTAAAAAAATAAAATAGATTTTGACAAATTACTCAGCATCCTGCATGCAAATGCACAGGCTGGCGCGTGCAGGTTGGGGTTGGGGTTTTTCCTGCCTTCTTTTGGTGTTAATTTGATTATTCAAACCAAATCAAATGATTTGGGGATTTGTTTCTTGCCTTTTGCAGTGGATGCCGGTGCCCTGTGGTGGGGAGGAAGACCGCAGGCTTAGTCTTACCAAGATATTTGCTGTTGTCCTGCGCAGAGGGCAAGTTTAAAGAAAGGAAGCATCTAATTAGGTATTAATGAGATTTAAGACAAAAGATTTGGAGTAAGGAGTTGGGAAATGATGCTGAGCCACCTCCTTACTTAGTTTTGCACAGGGCAGCTCTCTGCCTCCAGAGGTTTCCAGTGAAACTGATCCCAATGGAAGATCAATATTAGGAGTCATGGCCTCAAAAATGCGTAGATAAATCAAATATTCGCTTTTTTTACAAAAAACCAAACAGTAGCTTGCATCAGCTTCCTGTGGTTTGTACAGGTATTAGAGAGTCTGGCATCATCCAGGACCTTCCATGAGCACCTCTCCACACCAGCCCACAGCCTGGTGTGTTTCCCACTGGGGTCAGGTCTCACTGGAGGCACTGGGACCCAGGGCTGGTGCCAGCAGTGGCAGCGAGTGGGCAGCTACTGTCATTAGAGAGCAACAGGAAGTCCCTGTCAAAGGGAAATCTCTGCCAAAAACTGATGGGGAGGGAAAGGTTGAGGGCTGCTGGTGTGACCTGAACCAAAGCACCCCAGGATTACTGAGCACCCACCATATCCCACCAAAAAGTGGTTTTCCCACTTTTTTATCTTTTTAGGGCAGGGTGGACTCACCTCTGGACTTCATCCCAACGAAGCGATTCTCCACGATGTCGATGCGCCCGACCCCATGCTTGCCCCTGTGAGGAGAAGGGAGGTTGCAGCAGTCCCAGAGTGGGACACAGGTGGCTGTGAAAAGTGGGTCAGAAGGGTGGGCAGTGGGGAAAAAACCCCAAATGACAGCGGGCCAGCCCCTGAGCAGCACTGCAGACCATCAGTAGAGACCTCAGATAAGGCACGTGACAAGGAAATTGATTTTTCTCCCCACCAGTGCCACAGGCAGCTGTGGCACCCAGGCCACTGGAAAATAAACTGGGCAAGGAGACAGGACATGCCACAGCTATATTCCCAAAGTAATTTTAAAACCACTTAATAACCATTTAAAAAGTGAGCTACATGGAAAAGTTCATTCCCATTCACCACCAGGAGGATGAAGGCAGAGAGACAGAGGAGGCTGGCCAGGCACTGGGTGGTACTTAGGAGGAGTGGGTGCCCTCATGGGTGCTGCTGTATTTTTGGGAAAACTCCTGAGGATGGCTCTGTGCCAGCAGCAGCAGAAGCCAGGCATGGGGTGGCACAGGAAAGAAAACCCCAAAGAAGCTGCTGCTGTGGAGACAGGAGTAGAAAAGGGCAGTGAACCTGGCCAGCAGGTCTCCATGGCCCAAAAAAGTCAACTCTCCACAAAAAAGGGACACTGAGCCCTCTCAGGGAGGCAGAGTGAGGCAAGATGTGAGAGCAGGGGGTCCAGGACTGAGCTGGGACAAGTAAAGGGTGCCCTGCAGTGGGCAGGGCAACTGGGGCACACAGGCAGCCCAGAAAATTTTCAGAGGGCTTCTTAATTCTCTTCATGCACACTGAGCAAAACCCTGGGGTATTTATACCCTCGTGCTCCTGGCCGTGGTGCCCAGCTCTGCTTCCCGGCATTTATGGTACAACTGGGACACAACTGGGACCATCCCATCGCTGACCACCATCCCTGGGCTCATCAGGACGTGTCTTCTGCTAGCATCCTGCTTCCACCCCACCCTGGGTACCCTGGGGATGCTGCCCTTGTCCCCTCTGCCAGCCGGACAGGCTGGCACTCACGCGATGTCGTTCAGGTACACAAAGAGCTCCAGGGCTGAGGAACGAGTGGCTCCATCCCCAGTGTTGGTGACCTTCACTGGGACACCTGCAGAGGCAGGGAGAGAGGACGGGCAGGATCAGCCGGTGTCAGGATCCCCCCGGAACATCATTCCATGGGCGTTAAATAGATGTGACAGATATGAACTCTAAATAACTTCTTAAAAAGGCATATCCAAGCTGGTGCGAGGGGGAGGCGAGGGGAGGGGGACCCACCTCGGGAGAGGAGCGAAATAAATAAATAAGAAAGGCCATAAAAACGTCACCCCCCCTTTTCCTCTCTCTTCTCCCTCTCTTTTTTTTTAGGGCCTGTGAAATTGCAACCAGGCCCTTAACTAATTGAATTTCACGCTCCGCAATTGTCTTACAGCGCAGCACCTTCTGTCCCACCAGCCCTTGCCGGGGAGGGGGGACAGAGTGACAAATGTGTGCTCCCCCTCCTTCCCTCGCCAGCATGGGGGGTGTCTGGGGGGGACCCCCACACCGGGGCACGGCTGCTCGCACACGCACGCACACGCACCCCGCGGCGGGGTGCTCCCCGCCATGAATTAATTATTGCACCTTTTCTTTTTCCCCCCCCCTTAAATTTTTTTTTAAGGGCGCCGGGCAGGAGCAAAGCAGAGCAGGGTGGTGGGGGGGATGCTGAATAGAAAGAGGCATTTTTCTTTAGCGGTGTGAAATGAGCAATAAATGTATTAGGAAGCTGACAAGGGGGCTGCGGGGCCCACAAAGAAAAGCGGTGCGGAGTTGGAGGCTAATCCCCCCTCCATCTGCCCTCCTCATTACCATTTAACGAACTATCAGTTGCCAATCAGCCTCAATGCCTCCCTTTCTAGTCTTTATTATATAGGCGCCTGCAAGAGCCCTGTCTAGTGATGGGGGCTGTCAGCTCCCCCCCACTGCCTCCCCCTTAAACCCCCTATTTTCCAGGGGTTTATAAACTCAGTTGTAAATTGCTATTAAATGTAAACTCGCGGCAATAATGAACCTTAAGCTGCTTCTCGGCGCAGGCCCCCCCACCCCGCGCCCTCCCCTCGCCCCAGCTCTTTCTCTCCGCATCCTCCACCGGGATATTGGCCAGGGTCCGCTCGGCGAAGAGCCGACGTTGTCGGGGCTGTTGTTGCTGAAAGCTGCTTAGCCTTTGAAATAGTTAATAATTAGATTAAAACTTCAAATAAATTAACTAGGAGCTGAATGGGCTGCCGGGAGGGGGGCTGCTCCTCGCAGGGGGATCATTATAATGGAGCAGGAAGGCTAGCAATGGGGAGGCGGTATCCCCTCCCAGCGGGGTCTCCCCCCAGCCTGTGCTAGGCTCGCCACTGCTGCCAGGATGGATGGTGGCACGGGAATGGCCGTGGCTGGCAGAGGTGGAGATGCTGCTCAGTGTCCCCTCTTCAGTGATGGCTCCGGGGCTGTGCTCTGCCGTGTGTCCCCAGGGATGTAATGGAGCATCCCTGTCTCCTTTATGATAGCATCACTTCTGCTGGAGTGTCTCCCCAGCTGTTACACTGGCCAGCATCACCTGCATGTCCCCAGAGCCACCTGAGTGCCACCTGCAGGAGAGGGGACCCTGTGCCCACTGCACCTTGATGGTGGGTTGAGGGGGCTCAGACCCCTTTCCACTCTCAGGGGGGTCCCAGAAAGCCCCTGAGATCTAACCAGACCCTCTGCACACCTCAAAGAGCCCTGGTGTGCTGCAAGCACCATCCTCAGCCCCGATGTCACGAGTCAGGGCTCACCCATCTGCCCCCACCCTGGGGATGCTCCCAGCTGCCAGGGAACCCCAGTTCTGGCTGGGAAGTGGGGCTTGTCTTGGGGGCCCAGGGACGAGGGTCTGGCAGCAAGGAGGCTCTTACCCCGCTCAAACTTGATCTCCAGCACGTCTGGGGTGTCGGGAGAGTTGGCCGGATCACAGGTCTTCGTGTAGAGCCCGGGAGGAGCCTGGTTCTGCAGGGAGAGGGAGAGAAGAGGGACAGTCAGTGGCATTGCCATGGCCAACACTGCTGGCAGCCCCAACCCTGGAGCGCACGCCCCATCCCAAAGCGCATCCCCCATCCCAAAGCACAGGACCAGCACAGCACAGCACCGGCGCTTACCGGGGGCCCTGGGAACAAAGGGGTTGGCAGAATCAGCCAATTTTTCCCCTCAACTTGATCTCATCTTTTCCTCCAACGCCCCCACAGCTGGAGGCGGGATGGCTGCGGAGAAGCAAGTCAGGCAGGGAAAAGCAGGACGCTGGCAGCGAGCGGCGGGGCGGGCGGGCACCCGCGTGTCCCCGCACCACGGCCGGGCTTATTCGGCGCTGACCGAAAAAACTAATGAGGAGGCCTGACCCCAGCAGGTGCTCCCGGCACACCGGCTCTTTCATGGTGTCCCCGGGGTTAATACACACGGGCGAAAATAGAGCAACAAAGCAAAAACCCATTTCAGAGCACATCAACCTTTATGTATATTTTTTTTTTTCTGAGATTTATAGGGAAGAGGCGTTTTATCTCCATCAGAGGCAGGCCAGCAGAGGCTCGGGTGCTGATGGTGAATTGCTGCAATTGAAGTGCGTGCCAGAAGAAGCGAGGGGAAATATAATATAAAAAAGCTTTCCGTCCCGGAGAGCAAATGCTTTGCAATTTCACGTGGCCCCTCGGCACTCACCCATGATGCGACTGCACAGGCTGACCCCAAAATACTTTCAAATCTGTGTTTGCAAAGTCCTGTCTCCAGAGGGACTCCCCACCCAGCCACAGGTCCAGGAGGTGGAGGGGGAATGGAGGCACAGAGTGCCCAGGGCATGTGCAGCACCATGGAGAGTCAAGCAGCCTTTTAAAGGGTGGCAAACTGGTATTTCCCTGCCAAGCCCAGCTGGACAGAACTGGAGCTCTGGGCATCTCTGGGCAGTGGGGCCCTGCCTGCACCCACCCGCCCAATGCCTGGGCCATGCTCTCCCTGTTCTTCTTTTCCTTTTTAAAGCCCAGACTTCTGCTCACTTAATCAAATCATGGAATAATTTGGGATGGAAGGGACCTTTAAATGTCCCTTTTCCTCCCTTCTCTTGCTTTCCAGCAAGGAAAAAAATGATAAGGTATAAAGCAAGTTAGGAAAAAAAGCCCCGTAATAATCCAACCAAAAGTGATTGCTCTAAAAAAATATTTAAGCTTTTTAAAGGGAAAACTAATTTCTCTACAGAAGAAGTTTTCATCAAAAATGTTTCCAGACAGGCAATAAGAATTTTAGTGAAAACTTCCATTTATTTTGGTCCAAATGTATTTATATTTGCTGGATCACTGCCAGCACCTGAGGGAAGCCCACACAGCTGCAAGCACCCCATCCCACCCTCCACACTGGGGGGGGGGGGGGTACCCCTTGCCTCACCCCAAACCCCGGAGCACACATCCCAACACCAGCCACAGCCAAATCCTGGGAATACAGACATAGCTTCCCAAGCACTCACTGCAGCACCCCCCCTCAGTTCCCACTGTATGTCATTTTTGCCCCTTTCCCTCGTTTTAAGGGAGAGGCGCTGGCAGGCAGGCGCATCTCCCCTGTGCCCCCACGCACAGATTACACGGGCTGTGGATTTCAATTTTATATCGTCTGCCCTTTCCTAGCCCTGATCACACTTATTAACTAGATGAACCTGTGAGAGATGATGAAAAACTTTGAGTTCAAAAGGAAAAGATGGAGGGGGGTGGGAGAAAAGATACGGGAAAGTATTAAAAACTCTTTACTAAACATTGGAAGTCAAAGTCAGGTAGTTTCCAATTTTCCGAGCCAACTATGAAAACCCCTATTAAATAAAATAACTAAATAGAAATAAAAGTGACATTTGGCTTGCATTCCATCATTACGGTGCGAGCCTGTCCTCTTTTTATTCTCTCTCCTAAAAGCACAGTTCAAATGACAAATAGTTTGTTGCAGTGTATCAATGCCTTCTATTTATCCCTCCCCGCAGGGGGGCTAGTCCTGCGATGTCATCTTTAAAGGGGAGAGAGGAAAAAAAAAAAGGGGGGGAAAAAAAAAGGAAGAGTGTGTGGAAAGTGAGAGAGGGAGGGGGGAAGAAAGAAGCAAGAAAAACGGGGCAAGAAGAGAAGAAATTGGAAGCAAATGGTCCATGAAGTAAACCATGATGCAGAGCTATCGATGCCGCAAATGGTTTATTCATCCGGCTGATATTGTTGTGCCCGGGACTGAATGAACTCTTTCAGAGTGCCATATGAAGTTAAAGCAAGTAAATTTCTATCTTTCTCCACATTAGCTGCCTCATTGCCCTTCAATCGGGCCTCACAGAGGCAGAAAATAGCTCAACCATCTGCTTTCAAATCCCTGCGTTTGGCAGGTCCCGAGGGTTTGGGGAGGGGAGCCCGCCGTGCCTGGCACCCCGGATCTTGCCACGGCCACCTTGTGCCCAGCACCGCTTCCCGGGCCGGGGAAGGGGACAGCAGTGACAGAGACAGCAGTGACACCGCGCTCCAGGAAGCCACCTCCCAGCTCTGTCACAGGGTGAGGTGCCCGAGCAGAGGATGCTCAGGGATGGGGTCAGGGCACTGGTCAGCCCCATTTCCAAGCTGGTTTTGGGAAGGGAGCGGGCTTGGCAGAGCCTGGGTAGTGGGGATCTTCCCCGAGAGAAGAGGACAGGTGCTGGGTGCGGCAGGGTGGGTCAGGACGGGTGCGGGTCAGTCCGTGCTACCTTCAGCTAAAAACATGAACACCATCCCGGTGCCAACCACTCTCCGGGAGGCGGAGACCCCACGGGAACCCGGCTCTGCAAAGCCTGACCCACAGACACCCCTCTGGAGGACACCAGAGGAAGAGCGGGACCCCCTCCCCACCTTCCTCCTCCTCTCGGCCCCTCCGCGGGAGCCGGCTGCGGGCACGGGGCTCCAGCGGCTCCGCTCCCTCTCCGCCAGCCCTCCTTCCCCTCTTCGCCCCGGGCTGTCTAATTAGAGCTGATGGATAGTTTAAATAGCGGCCGGGCGCGGTGATCCGCTGGAGCATGAACAGCGCAGGCAGGGCCAGCAGGACCACGAGCGCAGCTCGGAGCGGCCGGAGATGTGGCGCTGTCACGGGCAGCGCCCGGCCGCAAGTCCCTGTCGGCAGCCAGAGCTGGTGGCGCCGTGGATGAATTGCTCCACACCACCCACCCAGCGGGAGGTTTCACCCCACACCGCCCACGGATAGCGGGCTGGGAAAGCAAGGAGGGCTGGGCGAGCTGCAGGCACGGGCAGGGGACCCGAGCTGCAGGGGACACCCCGAACCTCTGCCACCCGCCACCAGCTCTGACTCTGCCGCCAGCACCGCGGCTGTCTAATTGCTCCTTTATTGCTGCCCCGCGACGTTGTCCCCTCCGATGTCACCCTGAACGGTCCCTTCCCCTCTTCACGCTGGCAGCAATTAACGCGCCGGGAGAGGCGGAGGGGCCGGGGCGGCGGCGGAGCCTCCCCGCACACACGGGCGGCCCTGCCGTGAAATTTCCAATTAGGCTGCAAATACACGAGACGCCCCCGGCCCCGTGGCTGCCGTGCTGGCACGGTGGCCGTGATCGATTACCTTGGGGTTCTCCAGGATCCCGGCTTCGTAGCTGCAGCAGGCAGGGAAGGAGAGAGAAGTCACTGCAGCACCTGCAACTTGCAACCCCAAAACCCACCCAGACGAGACCCCCGCTCCCACCCACCCCGTGAGGATGGACATAAATACACGTTATGGGATTTCCAGGGCATTTTAGCAGCAAGCCTGCAAGGAGAGCCAGGCTTAGGAGAGCCCAGGAGATGGAAGCTGCCGCATGGAATGTGGACAACTGGATAGAAAAGGAGGATGGAGGATTTGGAGTTGCCCATGGTCAGCATACGGTGGGGCAGCCTGGGACAATGGATTGCAAAGGGCTGTTCTGGACATGTAGGATGGAGGGGACTTGGGCCCCAGACCCCGGGTCCTCACCTTGTAGGACCTCCTCACCTGCCCAGCTCCTCACCTGATGTGCATTAGATTCTCATCCATGCTCCAGGGCGTCTGAGGTGTCACAGGCACTGGGATCCCATGTTTCTGCCGGGAGGAGAGTGGGGGTAAGACAGCCTGCAGGGAAAGCCAGCCCTCACTGACACTGGTTCCCAGCAGGAGCAGCCCCAAAACCACGAAGGCACAACCCATGGCCACCAGCAAGGCAGCACAGAGCAAGGTGGACTCCTGTGTTCCTGACCCTGAGCAGCAGCAGCTCCCACCACAAGGGCCACCTCAACAGGGACATCAGGGACACGGTATGGCTGAGGAGACAATGGCTGCCCCAGCCCTGCCACAGGCTGAGAAGGGGCCCCAGAGCACCCCATGAATCCCAGAGATGGAGACACCAGCACAGACGTTGTCTACTTTTCCTAGGTCCAGGATGGTGTAATGCTCTCATGTATGTGGTGGGATGGTTGGGGTCTTCTTTGCAGGGCCAGGAGCTGAACTCAATGATCCTGTGGGTCCCTTCCAACTCAAGATGTTCCACAATTCTATGATTCCCCCAGCCAGGCTTCTCAGCAAGGGGAAGTGACACAGGGACACAAGTCCTCAAATCCACAGGATGCTCTAGAGCCTAAAGAGGGCTAATGCTCTGTCATGGGGGGAGAGCAATGCATCCCCACAGCCTCATGCAAACACGTGGTGAAGCAGAGACACCCCAAGCAGGCGGCAGTGTCCCCCTGAGCCCGGGCACCTCAAGCACACCATGCCCAGGGATGTGTGGCCCCACACCGGCTGCCTCCCTGGCACGATGCAGCGCAGAGCCCGGCTCCCTAACAAGGTCACCAGTGTGCCCATTTATCCACTGACATTTCAGTGGGGGAAATTGCCTGTGAAGACGAGGTGAATTCGTGGGGGAATTAGCGGGAAAGGTGATGGCAGCAGGCTGACAACTGGAGCCAGTGGGGACATCGCCCACCCTGCTGAGACACTGAGCCACGATGGGCTGGCTGTGGGACAGCCACAGCAAGACAGGGATGGAGACAGCGGCTTCCACTGTGCCTTGATGTGTCTGTACAGCCTGGACATTGCTGGGCAGCTCTGGCATTTCAGTGTCACCACAGCAGGGACATCAGTCAGGGGCTCAGCCAGGAACAGAGGAGCAGGGGCTGAGCGGAGGTTTCTTGTTTGCCAGGAAGGGGGGAAGGAAATGCTTGTGGTTGTTACATCACAGCCCTCAAACCATCACCTGAGGTGGGAACAAGGTTCTGAGATCTCCTAATGTTGCAGAGGGACTGACTCAGCCCTGCTCCTGGGGGGACATGGCCTCAGGCTCTTGGGTTCTGATTTGCTGGTCCCCCACTATCATTCCAGTGTAGGGCCCACTGGAACCCCCCAATATCCAATCTAGACCTCCTCTGGCACAAGTTAAGGCCATTTCCTCTTGTCCTATCTTGTACTTGCGAGAAGAGACCCACCATTGGCACACCCATCTCACCTGGAGTGTACAAATCCATCTTTCAGACCTGAATACCCAGAGATCCTGAGCTGACTCGTGTCCTCTGCCAGCCCTCTCCTGCCTCTGCCTCCTCCTGGCAGCTGGGGAAGCCAGTGCTCCCCAACCCATCCTCACCCCATTTCAAAGAGCATCCTCCAAGTCCAGACCCAACATCTACTGAGCCTAGGCAGCCGTGGCTGGAGCCAAAGGTGCCAGGACCAAAGCGGGATTTTGTTCTCAGCATCTGTCTCACCTGGCTCTGTCTGTGGCAAGGCTAATCCTGGAGCAGCATCTGGGAGAGCTTGGCTGTTCTCATTAAGGTGTGTGAGGATGAAGCAGCCAGTGGCAGGGATTTGCTGCCAGAGCAAGGCTGGCTCCAGCCCCTGGGCAGCAAATCCATGGCAAGAGCTGTGCCATGGATCCTCACTTTCCCTGGCACTAATGGAGCCCCAAACATCATCATTTTACAATCCCCCAGCACCAAGGTGAGCACATCCAGGTGCTCAAAGGACCTGGCCATGCATCTCCCTCTCCTAAGGATGAAAAAGAAGGGAAACCACCTTTTTTTGTAACAGATAACCAGAGACTGAGAAGTACTAAAAGCCTCACCCCACAACCTTTTGCTCTTGGAACGGGGCCCCCAATCCATTTCATTTCTCTTTCCCCCCCTTCCAAACAAACAAAACAATCCCCACAGCCAAACAAAACCCCCAAACCCAAAACACATGTTCCATTTTCCATATAATAAAACCACAGTGCTCTTAATAACTCCCCTATTTGACAATTTGTTTGGCAACATATGGAAAGCTCTCGTAAACTCTCCCCTTCATAATACAACGGCAGATGGCAAACACAATCCTCAACACGCCGCTCTCTCCCGGCAGCCCTAAGGGGCTCAGAGGGCTCCTCACCCCATGCCACATCCCTCCAGCTCCACACCTCGCCTTCCCAGAGATTACCCAGGCAGCTTCGATGGCAGCTATTTAAAAACTGAAGCAATTTTCTGGTTTATGCACAGAGCTGACTTTTCCCTTTTGATTGATTGAGCCGAGTTGTCAAGCATTTCCATGAAGTCACTAAAAAAGAAAGGTACCCTGGTGGGCACATAAAAACCTGATGCAAAACTTCTAATGTGTTTTATTGTAACTTGTACTTCAAAAAGGAAGGGACAACAAAAGTGAATGTATTTGCTTTGTCTGTTATGCAAGTCAGGGAGTTGGGACCCGTTCCCTTGGAAAGCGGGTTACCATTAATAGCCAGGTAATTATGAGGCTTTTAGAAAGGAAAGAGAAAAAAAAAAATAGAGGAAAGGGGGGCAAAAACCCTGACCAGGAGGCTGCAAGGTGATGCTGCAAGGATGTTGTGCAGGATGTGCTGCTGTCACCCGCCAAGTCATGGTGAGCGTCCTGTGGTCACCCTGAGCATCCTGTGGTCACTCCAAGAATCCCATGGCTACCCTGAGCTTTCACAGCCACTCTGAGCACCTTTTGCTGCCCTGGGAATCTTGTGGCTACCCCACACCAGCTCCTACCTTGGCATAATCCATCAGCTCACGGCGCCCAGGGAAGCGCTGGTAAAACTCGGGCAGCCTCCATGGCGCGACAACCTGGCAGGAGAGCAGGAGCATGAGATGAGAAGCCCCCATCCCTCTTGTAGGCCCTGGGTCCCCTCTGCCCCCCTGCCAAGGAAGCCAAGACTCACAGGGTGTTGTTCCCCCAGCTGAAATTTAATCTCCCAGCACAAGGTGGGAATAAACCAAACCCCGACCCTAACCAGGCACTGGATGCAAGGGGGAAGCAGGCAGCATCGATTATCCAGCAGCTGCCTTGGTACTGTTTCCTCTGTGGCCTTGTGGTGTTTGGGGTAAAAATAGGTCAATTAAGGATCATTACAGCCCCCTGAAATGCCAAAACGTCGCTGCGTGCAGCTGGTGGCTTGTTAAAGTGAGGCAGGGCCATTTGCATCGGTGTTAAAACAGAATTCCCACCAGCTGGGGAGAGGCCAGGAGCCTGGCAGGGGGGAGGCGGGGGATGGTTTTGGGTGCCTTACCTTGATCTTGGGACACAGGGCGTAGCAGGTGAGCTCAAACCGAACCTGGTCATTGCCCTGAAACATGAATGGGAGGCACTGAAGGGTCACCCCAGCCCCGGGTGTGGCAACACACACACGCAGCCTCTGAGGAGCTGCTTGGCTCCACTTGCAGCTCTCCTGGTGATATTGGAAACCTTGGACACAGAGGGCAAGCATCCTCTGTCCCATGGGATCACTCCTGGTCCCTCTCCATGGCTGGTTTGAACCCCAAACCACCTTTCCTGTAGCTCCTGACAGCTGTGTGTTCAAACCAGATTTGGGTATTTTTCCCCCAAAGGCATCAAAGGACACAAAAAGGAAGAGGGCAAGGTGGGGGAACGACCGCAGCGAGCAGAGGGATGCAGCAGCTCATAATTAAATAGCACAGAACCTCCCTTTACCTTAATTGGCCCTTGCTGATTAGGTCCCACTAATGAGTCCAGGTAGATGGGAAGGGGCAAGGAGCAGGAGCAAGGCTGGGAATTACGAGCACTTCCAAGGGAACAGCACTCACTGAAGCCTATTTTCCACCTGCACCAAGGGGCGCAAGGACCCCCAGTTCCCTCCCATCGGCCTGGCCCGGAGGATACATTTACACCCGGGCTGGGATTCCCGAAGGACTATTGCACACAGGCAAGTACATCCAGCAGAGCGCTCATTTCCCTTACAGGCCCAAAACACGTCCATCTGCTCCGGCAGCCGGGACACCCCAGATGGTCCCATTTAAGACTCCGCAGCCGGGTCGAGTTACCCGCAGTCAGTCCCTGCCTGTGCCCGCAGCTAATGGCTTGGGGAGGGCAGCCACCGAGGGTGCCCCTGCCAGCAGGGACGGCTGGTGGCACCTGGGAGCAGAGGGGACACCGCCGCACTGGGGATGTGTTACTCCAGGGCGCCTCTGAGCAGGGGCTTTCAAGAGAGGCCTGCTGGGGACGGATGAGATGGACAGAAAGGGGTGCAGGAACCCGACTGCAGCAGAAGAGAGAGTTATTGTAGTCATGTAGCCCCCCCCAGCTGCCCCTCTGCCCCATCTCCCGGGTGCCGGCATGTCCCTCGGCAGTCTCCTGGCTTGCATTTAACATCCCCCTTCTAGCAGAGTCCCCACCGTGGGGACCCCAAACCCGTTGCCATTCCCCAGGAGGTCACCTCCCCTTACCCGTGGGCACGGGCTGTGGGACGAGGAGGGAGAGGCACCCGGCAGGTCCTGGGTTCACCCACTGAGCCCTCGCCTGCCCCAGGTGTCCCCGCCCCGGGCTGGGTAGCGGCTGCCGGTGCCAGGGGCGACCCACGGTCACGTCTCGCAGGTCCCACGCCTCCACCACGCTCCCCGTGGGGGATTCCCCCTGTCCAGGAAGGGGCTGGCACCGAGCATCCCCTTTCCGCGGTCTCTGGCTGCCTCTAGCGGCAAAGTGTCCTCCCTGCGGCCAGCGGGGCCAGCGGGGATGGGGACAGGGACCGGAACAACCGCGGTAGGGACCGGCACTGCCGGGATAGGGACAGGAATGGGGACAAGGACCGGGAGAGCGGGGGATGGGGACAAGGATGGGGACAGGGACCGGGACAGCCAGAACTGGGGACGGGAATGGGGACAGGGTCTGAGACAGTCGCACCTATCCCAGGATGCCCCTAACCATTCCGGGTTGTGCTGGCTCAGTCTCAGCCGGCTCCTGGCCCGGGAAGCCGCAGCATTTTGAAATTACTGGCAGAAACAGAGCGTTCAGCTGTGACTTCAGCCTTCCCAACAGCGAGAAGGAACCGAAATTGGGCACAGAAATCCCAGAAGTGAGAAGGAAGTGTTGAAACACGGTTGAGTTTTGCACAGTCCCCAAAAAGCACCCACAAAACACCCCGTGCACCCCTCCTGGCACCCACAGCTTGGCCTGTACACTCACCAGCTCCCCCATCCAAGCACCTCGAGCCATCCCTGCCTGGTGCCCGTGTGCCCCCTCACCTTGCCCGTGGCCCCATGGGCGACGTACTGGGCTCCCTCGCGCTGGGCGATCTCCACGAGCTTGCGGGCGATGCAGGGCCGTGCCAGGGCCGTGCCCAGCAGGTACCGATCCTCATAGAGCGCGTTGGCCTGGACCGCCGGCCAGATGAACTCCTCCACGAACTCCCTGCTGATGTCCTCGATGTAAACCTGCCAGCACGATGGGACATTCCTGATGGGAGCGTTGCTAAGGGGGGAACCCACTCCTCTGGAGTTTTAGGAAACGTGCAGTGAAAAGTCTCTTTGTCTCCCTTTTCCTAAATGCTGCTAAAAGGCTTTGGGGCAAAACCTCTGGAGAAGGGATTTCTCACTGGCACGGTCCCCTCTCCAAAGGATTCACCCCCATGGTGAAGAGCGGGGAAACTCAAAGCCCCCAGAAGCAGGGAGGGACACCATTACCTTCTTGGCCCCCAGTGCCAGTGCTTTCTTTCGTGCTGCCTCAAAATCTTCCTTCTGCCCAATGTTGGCCTGGAAAGCAGGAAATCAGCAAGACTCAGTACGAACAAGATCATAAAACCCAGTGCAAGCCCAGTTTGGCACAGGGCATCATGCAAGGCATGACAGAGCCCATGCTGGCTGGGCTTAAGGCTACCCAGGATGAGCAGGAAGGGAGTTCCACCCCCCGAGACGGGTATCTCAGGGCCATGACCCCTTCTGCCAAGCCCCTTGGCTCTGTCCTGATTCCCTGCCTTCATTAGCAGAGGGTCATTAGCTGGCAGGGACAGGCTGTGCCACACAGGGCTGGCAGCTCAGCAGAGCAGCAGCGGGCTGGGCCATGGTTAACCAGAGCGAGCAGGGTCACCGCACACACCAGGACACGCCTTGCTCCCCCAAGCCCCCCCCAGACCAACAGCCCAGCACACCCTCCACCCCCAGCCCCTGGGGACAGGGTTCCTGTGACAGGGCTCAGCTCAGAGCTCACCAGGTAGGCGACAACGTCGTAGCCCTGCTCCTTCAGCCACACCAGGATGCAGGAGGTGTCGAGCCCCCCACTGTAGGCAAGGACCACTGTGCCCTTGGACTGAGCCATGGTGCTGCCAAAGCAAAGGGAAAGGGGGTCATGATGCCACCAGCCACAGCATCAGGAAGGATCAGCTGAGCCAAGAGCCCTCCCAGGCTGCCAGGAGCCAGGGCAGGGCTGGGGGCAGGAGGAAAAGCCACAGCACTGGGACAGTGTCCAGGTTGTGGCTCTCAGCCAGGGACAACACCCTGTCTGTGCACCAACCTGTGAACCCGGTGGCGGCTGGGCGATGGAGGAGGCCAGGGCAGCCACGAGGGCTGTTTTGCTCTTACCTTTTCTCTGTGCTGGCAGAGCACAGCCTGCCCCACGCTCTGCAAGTGCCCTGCAATGCCGGGGAGCCGGGGCTCAGGCGCAGGCGCCCGGCTGTGGCAGAGGCACAGCTCAATGCCTTGCTCTGGCACGACCCGGCACGTCCCGGCCGTCTGCAGAGAGCTGCCACCGGCTCAGCCCCCAGTGCCCATCAGTGCTGCCTGGCCTGCGCTGGCTGCAGGACTGCGGGGCTTGGCAGCATCACCTAGAGCCCAGCCCAGCCCCAAGTCTAATTAACGCTCACGGGGCATTTATTCTAATTGCGCTGCACGTGTTTTCTGCCAGCACAAAACACCTACGTGGGGATTCAGTGCCCCTCACCCTCCAGCCAAGGATACCGAGGACTTCAGCCAACAACAGGAGATGGTGAAGGACGCAGCAGCCTGGATCTCAGGAGAGGGTTGGGGGTCCTGGGCAGGAAGGGGCTCCGGACTGTCCCTGCAGTCGCTGGGCCAGGCTATGAGTCCCAGGGCCCCACGAAGAGGCGATGCCAGCTGACCCTTGGCCGGGGGAGGCGGATGGCAGAGCCGGCCAAACCCCGTCCCGAGCAACTTTCACACTGCTGCTGCCAAGTCAGCACAATCCTGCTCCTGCAGGCCGGGAAGGCGCCGTGCCGGGCCGCTCCAGGCTGGCCCACCCAGCACCTCTCCCAGTGGGATGCGGTTATGCCGGGGTGTGCCGCAGCACGCCGGTCCTGCCAGCGAGGTGTGGAGCCAGCACCCCACGGGGCACGGCGTGCAGCCAGCCAGGGGCAGGCTCTGCCCCGCTGCTGCCAGGTTCTTGCTGAGGAACAAAGGGGTCTGGCGGGCCCGTAGCCTCCCTCCGGCTCCCCGAGCCTGCCCGTGCCCGTCAGGCTGCCACGCAGGCAGCGCCCGGTGCCCAGGCTTGTGCAAGCAGCATTTCCCTGCTCGTGGGGCCCTGTGGCTGTGCCAAACTGGGTCCCTGCCAAGCGAGGTTCAGCCGTCCCTTCCTCACCGGGGCATTTACAGGAAGGCAGTCGCAGTTCCCAAAAGGGCCCAGCCCAACCCTGACGCTGTGCCTGCGGCTCCTTTTGAGACAGCTTCCCTCCTTTACTTCTAAACTCTTCCCCGCCGTGGCCACCAGCATCGCTGTTGAGGTTGCCAGGCTGAGTAAGCGCCTCTGAGACCAGGCGCGCTCGCTCTACAAGTGGCCCAGCAGTGCGATAGGGAAATGCCTCCAGCTCCTGCCTGCTCAGACACGTCCCAGTGTCGCAATGCCCGAGGGGCCTGGGGGCACCTTGCCCTGGAGACGCATCCTGCATCCCAGAAAGGGGGTGGGGCCACCAGCATTCCCAGCTCTGGAAACAAGGCTCGTGCCAAGCCCGCCTGCCCAGGAAGGGAGAGCCCCGAAGTTTCAACGTTCGGCCGCAATAAATCAGAGCAAACAAAGCTCAGTGAAGGGGAACGCGGCGGGACTTTCTCAGCCCTTATTATTATTCCGTAGCAATTTCCGTGTGAGTCGGGGCAGGGATTTTACTGGAGAGACTGGAGCTGCCCTACACCAAAGGAACACCGTGCATTCGGTTTTAAACCCAAGAAATAGATATAAAGAGGGCGGGGAATAAAAAGACTGAAAGTTTGGTAAAGAGAAGAACTGTCTTCGCCAGCCGGGCTGGAAGAACAGGCGGGCTGCTGCCTGTGGGCTGCAATGAGGCAGCCAGGAAAGTCAGGGACGGGCAGGAGGGGCAAGGACAGGGGCAAAGGCAGGCAGGAGAGACAGGAGCAGCCTTTCCAGGGATTCGTGCAGCAGAGGCATATGCTCACTGGTACTGGGGTTTTCCTCACCATCACTCCTCCAGCTCGTGGAGGTCTCATCCTGCCCTCCAAAATCCCCAGAGCAGAGCAGAGAGAGCACAAGGTGGTGCCAGCTGAGGTCTCAGTTCGCCTCCCTGAGGGCGGCCAAGGGGCCCCTCAAGGAAATGGGACTCTCTTGGAAGCCCCCCTCCCAACCCAAACTGAGCTAGGAAGGGCTTGACTGCAGTGTGCACAGCGCTGGGAAGGTGCTGGCACCCCACTGCCCTGCTCCAGCACCCAGGGGTGGGGGACACCCGTGGGTGGGTGGAAATGGGACAGACAGGGTGAGGGGACATCCCCCAAGGCAAAGGCCACTCTTTCCCCTCTCCCCCCCATGCCGTGCCCGCACTCACGCACTCCTGGTGTCCGGCTGCCCTCGGTGCTCTGGTCCGGTGCCTGGAGCATCCTCCCCCCTCCTCCTTCTCCTTTATAACCGGGCGTAGGCAGGCGGAGCCGCCGCAGGACAGTCCCCCCTTGGGCACGGTCCCCGGGAGAGGTCCTGCGCTCCTCCTGCCCGCGGGGTGCCCGGCAGAACGGGGGGAGAAGCTGCCCCCGGGCCGGGATGGAGCCAGTGCCCAGCCCCAGCATGGCTGCTCTGGGTGCTGCCACTGCTGTCCCCCCACTCCTGACCTCCTCAGCAATCTCCACAGAGCACCCAGGGGTGTCACTGGGGGGACTCCACAGAGTCAGCTGCCCCCAAGGAGTGGGACAATGGGGCCAGAGAAGAGACAGTGCTCTGCAGCACCTGATTTTCCCCCCTGGACCAGCAAGAAGGGGGAAGGTTGGATTTATTTGCACCTCCATCAGGAGGCGATGCAGGAGCCAGGGTGGGCAGGAGGGGACAGGGCAGAGGGTTGTCCATGGAGCCAAACTCACCTTTCCCCCTCATACATGCCCAGAGCACCCCAGACCCACAGCAGACCTGGCTTTGGAGGACAGGAAGGCTCCATCCCAAAGGACAGAGATTTTTAGGGGAATCTCAGACAAGTGCAGCAAGAGCCAGCTCCAGCGACAGGATCTGACCACAGAAAGTTCATGGCCACCATCAGCCTCTATGGCCCAGCCCTGGTGACCGTGGGCTCATGTTTCCTGGGGCCAGCACCTCCCATCCCACACCATCAACTAGGACTGAGACAGTGCTTTGGGAGCAGTCTCCATGTTCACCATGTGCAGAGAGGCCACATCCTGCTCTTGCTGCTTGAGGGACTTGACACCAGGGCAGGATTGGAGCTTCAGGGGCTGGACATTGGCCTTCTGGCATTGCCACATCCAGACAACCTCCCTTTTATGGTCCAAGGCCAGGCAGGGAGGTGTCCAAAGCCCTGGAAATTCTCCCACACACTGAAGAAAGCATCTTCCTCAGGCACAGCTAATATTTAGCCACAAAACACCTTCATAAATCAGTAAGAGCGCACAGAAACCAAGTGGATTTTAAAAAACCAAAAAGACTATTTCAATTTAATAGATGGTTAGTGCTGGGGTGCCCCACATCCTCCCCAGCTCAGGGAACCCCTCCCTGCACCCCGGTGGGACCCTCGCTGTCCACTGTCACCCAGTTCATCTTCCCACCCCCCACATTTGGGGGCTGATAGCGGCCAAGGCCATCCAGAGCTTTGTTTGTTCTGGGATCTGGGACCTCACTGCAAGAGGTTGGTGAGACATCTAATCCCCCCTGGGATCCTGACTCTCCTGCTGAGTCAGGGCCCAGCCCTGGGTGACGGGAACACAGCTCAGGGGCGAGGGGGTGTCTGGGAGGGAGAGAAGAGGTACAAACTCAGCACTCCCTGAGCCACGTGCCCTACCGATGGGGTGGGGAGGGACAGGAGAAGAAATGACCCTGCGTCCCCTCCTGTCCCTCGGCTGTGTCAGTAAGGGTAGGGGGAGACGGAGATGAGGAGGAGGAAGATGCTGGGTGCTCGCTGCCCGTCTGGGACCAGCGCCTGCACCTTGAGCCGGTGGGTGCCGGGCTCCCGCAGCGGCCGCACGGTGGAGATGATGCCGTGGCCCCTCTCGGTGCGGAGAGCAAAGGGGCTGTCGGGGTCCTGCTCCAGCAGCCTGAAGACGGGCCGGTGGCGCAGGGCGGTGGCCGGGTTGAGGTGCACCACGTCCCGGCGGGCAGCGATGCCGAGGGGCAGGGGAAGCACCTGGTACTGCAGCGTGGGGGGACCGGCCGGGCCGCAGAGCGGGGGACAGCGACCCACGCACAGCCTGCATGAGAGATGGAGAATGTGGGATGTGGTGGGTGCCAGAGAGTGGACAGGACACTCGGGATCGTAGTGACATGAAGAGAGCGGGATGGGCACCCCCAGCCCCACAGCACGACTCACCCTGGGCGGGAGCCTCTCCGGTACCCGGCCGGGCACGGCACATCCATGCACCGGGCACCTCCACGGGTGTTGAAGCACATCTGGCTCGAGCCACACTGGATTGTGTCCTCCATGCACTCATCCACATCTGCAGGGAGAGAGGGGACAGGTCTGAGGGTGCTGGGGTGCCCATGGCTGAGATAGGGGTCCAATCCCCAGCTCCCCCACCCTCCCACATCTGCCTGGACACAGAGACAGTGAGACATGAGCACTCAGACTGTGGACTGCTGGCTCTGGGAACAACCCTCCCAAGAGAGGAGGAAGACTTGCAGCCCCCAAAAGATGACACCCGGGGCACCATGGGGACTGGGCACCCCTGCACTGACCATGGCAGGTCTTCCCATTGGACAGCAGCCGGTAGCCGGGGGGGCAGAGGCAGTGGTAGCTGCCCGGGCTGTTCCTGCACTCGTGCTGGCACTGCTTCAGTGTCTGGCACTCATCGAGGTCTGCAGGGCAAGAAAGGGTGAAGGCAAGATGGGAAGGATCAGTCCCCTCTGGTGCCGCTGCAGTGCACCAGTGCCTCTGGTGCCCCTCTGGGGCCAACCTGGCTGTCGCCTCCCCTTCCCAGCACAGCAAAGACCACAGGGCACAAACAAAGTGGTGGACAGGGCAGCAAGAAGAACACGAGGTACCTTTTGGGGACAAAGCGGTCTCTGAACTCCCTGCAACACCCTTCCCCAACGTGCACTCACCAGTGCAGGTGCCATTCCTCCTGATGTAGCCCATGGGGCAGGGGGGGCCCCGGGCACCCACCCCTGCATCCTTCGCCACGCGGCGCAGGGCGAGCTGAGTGTGGAAGGATCGTCCCCGTGGGTGGCTGCTCAGCCCCTGCCAGCGCATGGGGGTGTCCCAGGGCACGCTGCCCGTTGTGTCCCCTGCATCCGTCCCTGCTGTGCCACACTGTCCCCCTGGCAGCAGGGTCCTGCCAGCGGGGCACAGGCACTCGTAGGAGCCCCGCAGGTTGCGGCACTCAAAGGCACACGGTGGGGGAAACTGCAGGCACTCATTGACATCTGGAGGAGGAAAGAGGTGGGGAGCTGCAGATGGATGGGGGAAACTGAGGCTGGAGCAGGTCAGGGCTGACCATGGACCCTGAGAACCCAGCTCCTACCCAAGCATGGCCAGCCAACGCCCAGCGTGCGGTAGCCAGGAGGGCAGGAGCAGCGGTAGGACCCGGCGCTGTTCTGGCAGATCTGGTTGTATCGGCAGGCGTGGGACCTCTCAGTGCATTCATCAACATCTGGGGAGCAGAGAGAGGACAGGGTTGGGGGGACAGGGAAGTGGCACCAAGTGCCCCATGCCATCCACATGCCCCCTCAGGAAGGGTCCGTACCAATGCAGTACCGCTGCCCAGGGTCCGGGATGAATCCCAGTGGGCACTGGTCTCTATCAGCCCCTGTGAATTGAGCAGAGAGAATGAGAAGTGACATGTCACTGCAGGGACGTGGCCTTTGCACCCTCACAGACACCCAGAACTGGCAAATGGATCCACCCCCATCCTTGGGACTCGCCTGGTTACCTGCATCAAGTGAGGCACGGAGCTGGAAGCGGAGCTCCTCTTTGGCTGGGTCATAAGAGGCTGTGATGGCTCGGGCCCGGAGGTGCTGCACCCGGGGGGGCTGTGGCCCCACGGGGGGGTCGAACACGATGGTGTGATTGCAGTGGGCACGGACGAGGCGTCCATCCCGCAGGAAGCTCTGCACCGAGCCCCCGGAGAGCTGCCCCGCGCCTGTCTGCACGTAGCGCTCGCTGAAGTCCTGGGGAGAGGCAGGGAGGGGGGTCAGGCCGTGGATCCCCCCATGCTCCCGGCGCAGCAGTCGTGGTCTCACGGGGATAATGGGCAGTGCCAGCACCTGCAGCAGCACCACGGCATCGCCGAAGCTCTCCGGCACGGAGCCGCTGATGACACTGTCCAGCCGCAGAGCGCCAGTGCCATCCGCACCCCGGGCGAGGTGGGTGACCCGCAGGAGCTCCCCTGCCGGGGGGAACGGTGAGCAACAGCCCACAGCTCCATTCTTGGATAAGGGATGGTGCATGGGGGAGATGGAGTCTGAGCTTCCTCAGGAGCTAACCGGGCTCTCTTATCAGAGACCCCTCACCTGTGGCAAACTGCAGCAGAGACTCGTGCTGGAAGGTGCCCTGGGTGAGCAGGAACCCGCTGCGGGCTGCCCCACTGGCGTGTGCCAAGGACCAGTAAATGGGGGCAATGATGGTCACCAGCACCTGCATCAGTGGCCCTGGGAATGGAGAAGAAAGGGTGTCACCGTGGAGCCAGCACTCTCCTAAGGGGGCACTCAGCCTGCCCCATGCCTCCTTGCCCACAGGGCGCAGATGTGGGGGCTGCTTTTGGGGAAAAAAAGAAATAAAAACCTTTCCCCCAAGATCTACATCTGACGGACATCAAAACCCTTACACGGGTGAGGGTAGAAATGTCCACCCACCTAAGGCAGGTGGAATGCTCCCAATGCTGCTCCGGAGGGCGGTGGTGCCGGACTGAGAGTCACCCAGCACGCTGGCATCAAGGGTGGAGACACCGAGCTCGTGGCCATTGATGACACCGACCAGGCTGCCCCGCACCTGGTGCGGCTCCCCTGGGGCAGTGAGGATGGGGTCAGGCAGCAGCACGGGGACTGCACACCCATGGGAGAGCAGGGCGCTTCCCTGACTCCCCTCTCGCTAATTTGCATGTCAAGAAAATCTTGTTTTCCGGAGGTGAAGGCAGCCAGAGCAAGGCAGGCAGTGTCCCTGCCTGGCTACAGCACAGTCCCCAGGGACCCCACGGCTCCAGGCACGGTGCCATGTTGACAAGGGATGTTGTGAGCGTGGCCCTGTGCCTTGTCACACCGACAGGCACTGACACCCCCAAACCCTGCTCTGTATCAACCTCAAGGTCCCGGCATAGCCCCAAGCTTTTATTTGCTTCTCCAGCATGCCTGGCAGCGAAATGCCACCAGCCACACAAGGGCACATAGGGCACCTGGCACTTCCTCCAGCCTGGCTCTCTGCTCCCGAGGGGCAGCAGGAAAGGATGTGTCTGTGCATTTAGCAGAGCCCCTGGGAGACGGGAATTTAATCACGGGCAACTAAGGCAGGAAGGCTGAGGAGAGGCCAGTGAGGGCTGGCACGCAGTGGCTGCTTGGGCAAGGGTCTGCTCGGGCTCAAGCCTTCAGGTGAGCAGTGGGAGAGAGGACAGGACAAACCAGAGTATGAATCACAGGCTGGAACAAGCAAGGAAAGGCAATATCCCCCCAAACCACCGTCCTGGAGCTCTCACCCCAGGGTGTAACAGCACTGCAGGCAGCACCAGCCCTCGAGCCAGCCAAAGCCCCCCAGGGCCAGGGGCAGACACCCACCTTGGACATCCAGGGAGGCGTGGGCGGCAGCAGAGCCCAGGGCATTGCGGGCGAGGCAGGAGTAGCTGCCGGCGTCGTGGTGGGTGACAGAGGGCAGGAGCAGGGTGGCATTGGGCAGGACATGGGCGTGGGGACCCTCGGGGAGTGGCTCGCCATCCCGTTGCCACTCCACGGAGGGGGTGGGCTCCCCTGACACGACACAGTGCAGCAGCACCTGCTGCCCAGCATGGACTGTCACCGCTCCTGGTGTCACTGTCACCACGGGGATGCCTGGGCAGGGAAAGGGATGCAGGTAGTGATGCGGCATTCCAGCGGTTCTGGGAGCATTCCCCATGGATCAGGGGTGGTTGGAGGGGCTGAGAGGTGACATGGTTTGCAGTCCCTTAAAAGAAGGGTGAGGAGGTGGGCAGCACTCACTCTGCAGCGCCAGGGTGACAACTTTTGCTGCTGTGCCCGCATCGTTCTCCGCCACACATTGGTACTGCCCCACATCGGTGCTCTAGCAGGACCAACAGCATCAGCACAGCGTTTTGCTTTGCCAGAAAAGCACCCTGAAATGTGCCAGCACCCCCCGGGCCCCGCTCACCCGCACAGCACGGATGGCCAGGGAGCCATTCTGCAGCTGGTGCAGGCGCCCATGGGCCACCACCGGCACCCCGTCCTTGCTCCAGCGGATGAGGGGCTCAGGGTGACCCTGGGCATCGCAGTCGAGGAGGGCATCGCCTCCGGAGCGCTCCGCCTGGTAGGTGCTGGCGTCTCCCTGTATGACGGGTGCCTCTGGGAACGGGAAAGGGGTGGCAGAGAAGGGGGGCTGGACGGGCACCCCAATTCCCCTGCCAGCACCTACCTCTGACAGAGACGAAGGCAGTGGCCCTGATGGCACCGGCGCTGTTCTCGGCGTGGCAGACGTAGGTCCCGCTGTCCGTGGGTGTGGCTGCCTCCCGCCGCAGGATGCTCCGCCCGCTCTGCCCCGACACACCATCTGCGGGGTGCAAACCCCCAAAAGTGTGGTTGGGGATCAGCTGGTTACAACCCCGCACAGCCAGACGTGCTGGCACGCCGGGGACCCTGAAAGGTGGGACAAGGGTGGCACCAGGATCGCTTTCTCCCCCGAGTTCAGCATCCCCTGCCCCTGCCCCGGTACCAGTGACGAGCTGCCCGTTGGCCATCCAGGAGACGCGGGGCGGGGGGCTGCCCACGGCGGCACACACCAGCTCCAGCCTCTCGCCCCGGCTCACGGTGGTGTCTGTGGGCAGGTGGGTGAAGGTGGGCAGGGTGTGGATGGAGAGGGAGAGCCGGCGGACGGCCCTCCCAGCAGAGTTCACCGCGGTGCAGGAGTAGCTCCCAGCATCCCCTTCCTGCATGAGGATGAGAGGGAGTCGTCTTGAATCTGGGATCCAGCTGCAGCCCTGGCTCGCTGAGCTACAGCTCTGCTGGTTGTTGTGCATCTCAAAAGTCACAGTTTGGACAGAACCACTTTCTCCAGCCCACATTAGCAATCTCACACTGCCCCAACCCTCCAGCCTGTGGCACAGGACTGCATGGTGCTCTCCCTCTGCCAGATATTTTCACAAGCAGCCAAATGCTCTTCAGCAGCAAAAGACACTTGTTGCTCAGCACTCCAGCCTTACAGCGGCCCCAGGGGACAGTGCTCACCCGGACATCCCGGAGCAGCAGCTCCCCGGAGGGCAGCACGGTGGCCTTCCTGCCCCGCACCAGGGCTCCATCCCGGCTCCAGGACACGCGAGGCTCGGGAACACCATGAGCAGCGCAGGGCAGCAGCACCTCCAGCCCCTCCAGGACCACCAGCTCCAGCGGGCCGGCAGCGATGATGGGGGGCACTGGATGGGGCAGAAGGGCAGGGACTTGCTCACACCTTGGAAGCCACGTTTTGCTGTGAGGCGCTGGGAAGGGGCTGAGCAGAGGGGCGAGCGCTGGCGCTCTGATCGCTGCTGTACCTTGCACAATGAGCCTGGTCTTCCCCGCAGCCGTGCCCGAGGGGTTACGAGCCATGCACAGGTAGGTGCCTGCATCCTCCGGGGCTGCTCGGAGGAGACGGAGCTGCCCGTTGGGGAACACCTTCCGCCCAGACCCTGGCAGAAATGAAGGACAGGATGGGAAAGCACAGCTGAGCCAAGGCGCAGATGGATGATGTGCAGGGACTGCTTCCCCCACAGAAGTGCCTCTTCCCGAGGAGTCTCCATGGAACAGATCCAGAAGCCACCACACCCACCTTGGAAAGCAGCCGGGAGCCAGGAGGACTCATGCACAGTGACACCCCACACCCTGCCGGGATGCCTACAAATCCCTGGCACCTAAGTCTTCCCCCAAGTAGAGGCTGGCAGGCAATGCGGGCTCTGCCAGCCCCCAGCACACTCCTGCTCACCTCCAGTGATGCCAACACCATCCTTTTGCCAGGTCACCTCCGGCCGGGGGACGCCTGTGGCCTCACAGGACAGCACCGCGCTGGTGTTGACCATCACCATCACCATGCCAGGCAGGGGCTTCAAGGCAGGGGGCTCTGTAAAGGGCAGGGAAGTGCTATCCTGGGAAGAGGGTGTGGGACCCTCAGCAGCACGACCCTGGTGCCGTGCATACCGTGCACCGTGAGCCAGAGGTGCTTCCGGGCCTTGCCCGCGGTGCTCCGAGCAGTGCAGGTGTAGCGGCCGGTGTGTGCAGGCAGCGCCTGCCTGATCTCCAGGGCTCCTGGAAAACAGCGGGCAGAGGGGAGGCAGTGGCAGGGCTGGCAGGGACCCCCTGTCCCGGCCGGGGCTGTGCTGCCCCGTGCTGTACCTCTGGGCAGGACGCGGTAGCCCCCTCCTCTGCTGCCCAGCTGAGCCCCCTCCTTGCTCCATGACACCGTGGGCGGGGGCACGCCCGAGGCGTAGCAGGTGAGGACTGCGGGGGACAGCCGGGTGACAACCACATCTGTAAGGTCATCAACGATGGTGGGGGGCACTGGAGAAAGGAGGGAGGGAAGTGAGCAGGGCTGTATGGCAAAAGTTGAAGAGGATTCTGTCCCTGTTCACATGGGCACGGATATTTCTTTTCCACTCTTGTCCACCCCTGAGCCCAGTCCTTGAGAGGGGACCCAACCCCATGTGGGGCTGGAGCACACCCACATCACCCTCGAGGTGGTGACAGATCCTGGGAAAGCCACTCTCAGCAAGACCCCCAGCCCCAGGAGCTCACCGTGGACAGACACGAGGAAGACCTTCCGTGCCTCTCCGGCAGCATTGGTGGCGATGCACTCAAAGCGCCCCTCATCCCGGGGGCCAGGGCTGGAGATGAGCAGTGACCCTAAGGACTGCAAACTGTGCGGGCAGAGCACACATCAGGATCACCCCTGTCCCATGGGGGGCAAACCCCACCCCACAGGGGAACCCTTTGGTGTACAAGGTGGCGGGTCCTGCGGGTACCTGTAGGCGCCAGATGAGAGGTGCAGGTTCAGGGGACGGCCATCCTTCTCCCACCTGATGTGGGGCTCAGGGGACCCCTGGGTGTCACAGCCCAGCATGGCCGGCTGCTGAGCCAACAGGGTGAGGTTGGAGGGCCCGGGGGCGATGGCAGGAGGGACTGTGGGAGGGCATGGCAGCGATGAGCAGAGAACAGTAGCACATCATTGCACTGATGAGAGCAGCCCAGCCATGGTGGGTTGCAGGAAGGATCCATCTGGCTCTCCTGCTTACCCAGGACATGGAGGTCCAGGCCTCGCCGGTCAGAGCCAGCAGGGCTGGATGCCATGCAGAGGTAATGGCCCAAATCCTGGACCTGGACGGGGTCAATTTGCAGGGAACCTCCTGGCAGGAACTGGAGCCTGGGGAGGGAGAACAAATGAACCTGCGGGTTCAGGGTTGGGAATGTTGGAAGGGTGACAAGTGCCATTGCAGCCACACGCAGCACGTGCCCACTGAGCTGGTGTGAGGACAGAGCACAGCTCTCCACAGGGTGACTGGCACACTAAATCACCTGTGGCTGTGGAGGGTGGCACGGTCTAAGTGCCAGTCCTTGGTGTCCCCAACCCTCAGAGCCTCGTACCTGTTGCTCCCAGGCAGGGGCAGGAGCTGGCCATCCTTCCGCCATGTCACCCGGGGCACGGGCCACCCCTCTGCGCGGCATGGCAGCACGGCAGAGGTGTTCAGCAGCACCTTCACCTCCTCAGGGCCCGGCTGGATCTCTGGGGCCACTGTGGCAGCGCCCAGAGACACCACCAAGAGTGTGGAATAAGGCTCAGGGGTGGAGGACACCAGCCCAGAGCAGCACTGGGGGGGTGGGTGTAGTCTAGCCCTGCCATCCCATCTCCCGACCCTATGACACCCTATAATACCCCACATCCTGGATTTAACCGGGAAGGAGCCGGTACTCCGGGGACAGGGCAGGGCAGCACTCACCGTGAACCTGCACCCGGACGCGCGGGCCGGTGTCCCCGGGGGCCCTGCAGCTGTACTCGCCGCCGTCCGCAGCAGCCACCGCCCGCAGCCGCAGGAAACGCCCCTGGGCCAGGACCTGCCTGCGGCCATCCTCCTAAAACCCCCGGGACCCCCATCAGCAGCCACCCAGCATCACCCCCAGCACCAGCCCGATGGTGCCGGTGCATCCCAGTCCCTGACCGTGACCGTCCCTGGTCTCGTCGCAGGTACCTGCAGCGGGGAGCCCTCCCGGTGCCACTCGATGTTGGGGTGGGGCTCAGCACCCTCTGGGCACTCCAGGAGGAGCTGCCCCCCTGCCACAGCCGTGATGATGGAGATCTCCCCAGTGCTCGCGATGCTGGGTGGTGCTGTGGGACACGGGCCAGGGGGGTCAGGGTGTGCCACGTGGGTTGGGCACCCGCACACCTATCCCTGGAAGTCATGCATAGGCCCCCACTCTGCAGGACATCACTGTGCTCCAGACCCCTCTTTTGGAGCCCACACCAATCCCAAAGAAGGATGCAGGGATGCTCTGGCTCTCTGGTCCCCCAAAGCTTGGGCCATCCTGCAGCACCCCCTGCTAGCCCTCTCCTCGCTGCACTGCTGGGGCCACACTACCTTGGATGCTGACATGGAAGCTCCTGCTGTCCTCCCCTGCAGGGCTAGTGGCCAGGCAGGTGTACAAGCCAGCATCAGCCACCTGCACAGCCAGGAGCAGAAAAATTGAGGCACAAAAAGAAAACCCAGGTAGGGAGAAAAAAGCGGAGCTCCTACCTCAATGCTCTCAATGTGGAGGGTGCTCTCATTCCCTGACACGAGCAAGGGCCCTGCCAGCAGCCATCCATCCTTCTCCCAGGTGACAGTGGGCATGGGGACACCTGTCACCACACACGTCAGCTCTAGAGGGGTGCCCACAGCGATGGATATCTCAGTGGGGTGGGACGCAGCCTCGACACGGGGTGGCTCTGCAAGGTACACAGCAAGGCAGGAGGGCTCATCCCCTCATTGCTCCCAAAAAATTGGCTAAGCTGCCCTTCCCAAATCCCAGAAGGATGATACGCACCCATCACCAGGAGGTGGAAGGCTTTGCTGACCTCCCCTACTTCATTCACCACCAGGCACGAGTAAATGCCTGCATCAGACGGCCCCACGGCCACCAGGCTCAGCTGCGGGCCACCAGGCACCTGGTCACTCTGCTGCCCCAGGGGCTCTCCATCCTTCAGCCAGGTCACTGATGGTGCTGGGGACCCGGTGGCTTTGCAGGTGAAAGTGACGTCAGAGCCCTCAGCCACCATCTGCTCCTCACTGCTCTCCGGGCTCTCCAGGACAGGGGGCACTGGGGAGGGAAGGATTCCCTTTAAGGGACAAAAGTCAGGTCCCCAGGCACTGGGGGTGGGTTTGGCCATTCCCTGGTGTCCTGCGAGCAGCCAGAGGTGGCTCAGCCCTCCTGCAGGATGCTCTGGGGCTGCTCTCAGGTTGGTCCTGCTTTGCTCCATCCCTTCCAAGCCCACCCCAGCAGTCGAAGGATGGCTCATGACCCTGCTTGGGAATGGGCTGCAATGCACCACGTGTGCTCTGCCAACAAAATCAGTCTCCAGACACCCCCCGCTCTGCCCCCCCCTAAGCCCCTGCCCCATACCCTGTATCTGCAGGACGAAGCTGCGATCGGCCACCCCTGCCCGGCTGGACACAATGCAGGTGTAGAGTCCGGCATCGGAGACCTGTGCCTGGGAGATCCTAACCCATGGGATGGGGAGGAGACATCAGCTCGGGGTGACTCCCTGCTCCCCCAAGGTGACACTCAGCCACTTCAGGGTGCAGCAGCGGCTGTTCCCTCATGCAGACCTGGGTACCAGCCCCAAAGCCTGCGGCTGACCATTGCTCCAGGGTCCCTTCTCACCGGAGAATGTGCCCAGCTGAGAGCAGGGTGACATGAGGGGACAGGCGGAGGGGCAGCCCATCCTTCAGCCAGCTCATGTGCAGCGGAGGGGACCCTCGTGCCCAGCACTCCAGCGTCACCACGGCGGACAGGACTCCGCGGACCACCCCCGAGTCATCAGCACCTCTCTCGATGGCGGGAGGGACTGGGCGAGGGGACAGAGGGGCTGATGGGGCTGTCGGGGGTGGGGGTGGCCCCGGCGCTGCCCCGCAGGTCCCAGCCCTGCTCACCCAGCACGTTCAGCGTGTGCAGCCGCGTGTCCTCGCCCAGGCTGTTCCGGGCCAGGCACGTGTAAGCTCCGGAGTCGGCAGCTCGGAGCCCCTCGAGGAGCAGGGAGCTGCCATCCGGGGACACCCTGCGTGGGGAGGATGGGACAGTGACCTGTGTGCTCATCCCCAACGTGCCCGCGGGGCAGAAGTGCTCTGTGCTCAGTTTACAGCCACCGATGAGGGTTTTGGGGCACACTGCAAGGTCAGGGCATCAAGTGGAACCCTGCCAGGGTGACAGCGACCATTCCAGTCTCCAGGGCTTAACCCAGGATGATATTTTCTCAGCAAAGAGCTGGGATGAGTGCATCCCAGAACAAACAACAGGAAGAAGCAGAAGAACTCAGCCTGTCTTGCCTAGCAATATTGCACGTGGGGACACTGTGCCCCTGGGGTGTCCTCCCCCCCAGACTCACCGGGCACGTGAGGGGGGCTGCAGCCCCAGGGGCTGCCCGTCCTTCAGCCAGGAGATGTGGGGGGTGGGCTGCCCCTCTGCCCGGCACTCCAGCCTCACCCTGCCGCCCTCCAGCACGCTGTGTTCACTGGGGTCCCCTGCACTGCTGATCTGGGGGGCCACTGCACCCAGGAGAGAAGGAGGCTGAGGGAGAGGAGGGGGAGGAAGGCTCACCTCCGAGGGAGAGCCCGCAGGGACCAGGCTGCCTCGGGGAAGCCCTACCTCGCACCAGCACCATGAAGTCCTTGCGTGCCTCGGCTGCCGGGCCCTGTGCCAGGCAGGTGTATCGGCCCTGGTGGAAGGGCTGGAGGGGGTTGAGCTGGAGCTGGGCCCCCCCGGACACCAGACCCTGCTCTGGGCTCATCTCTGCAAGGAGACAGGGTGAATGGGGCTGAGCAGTGCTCCTCCTCTGAGCCCTCCCCAGGCTCATTGTGCTTCCCCCCACTTCCCACCCCTGAGACCCAGGTTTGGGGACGCTGTTAGAGCAAAGCAGGGTTTTTGCAGAGTTCACTGCTGAAGCTTTACAAGAAAAAAGAGCCACCGGTTTGGGGGCAAACCCCTGTCGCAGCAAGCACCCCAAGGGCTGGTACCCAGAGAGCTCATCCCCCCCCTATCCCTCCATCACATCCTGTGCCCACATCCCATTGCTTCGAGTCTCAGGAATGAACGTGAGGCCTCTTAAAAGCACGCAGGGAAAAGGCCAGCCCCTCCATGCTCTGTCCCCTCCCTGTGCAGCCCTGAGGGTCTCTTGCAGCAGGATTAGAAGTTGGGAAACTGAGGCAGGACTGCTTGGAGGGGAACAGCAACGAGGCTGGGGGTGGCAGCCTGGCACAGCGTTCCCCTGCACACACACCCAGCGGGCTCCCGTCCTTCAGCCAGGTGACAGCAGGCACGGCCACACCAGTGACTTGACAGGTCAGGACAAGGGATGTCCCCATGGCAGCTTCAAGCGTCTCCTGCTGTGAGTCCTGGATGCCTGGGGGTTCTGAGGAGGGTGAGCAGGGGCAGGGGGTGTGAGACAGACCGGGGTTCACTGTCGGCTCCTCAGCGCGTGCTCAGGGGACAGAGCTCCTGGCTGAGCCCTCACCACGTACCATGGATGGTGAGGATGAAGCTCTTCTCAGCCTGGCTGGCCATGCTCTGTGCCATGCACGTGTATGTGCCTGAGCTGGAAAGCTGCAGGTGAGGGAGCTGCAGCACCCGAGAGCCTGGAAGAAGCAGAGAGCAGGGAATCAGGACAGCCTGGAGCAGGACCAGGTCTGGGCCACCGTGGCAGCAAGCTGACTGATCCCCCAGCACCCAGCCAAGCTCCGTGCAAAAGGAGTCTGGCCATGGAGTCTCTCTTTGAGGTCCAAAGCCTTGTTCTGCCCAGCAGGAAGGGGCACTGAGCTCCCAGGAAGCAGCAGCATGGAGTGCTGCAGGATTGCAGCCCTTGGTCCTCTCCAGAGGGGATCACTCAGCATCGTGTTATTAGTGTGTCATACAACCCAAAAGCTGAGCTCAAGTCCCACATGTGCCATCCCAAAAGGGGGGTTAAGGGACCTAGAGCCAGGGCACAGGCAACCATCCTGGCTCATCCCAACGTACCTGGGGTGACGGTCACCTCCTCACCGAGCCGCAGGACGTGGCCATCCTTGTACCAGGTGATCTCTGCAGCCGGGTGGGATTGGATGTCGCACACGAGTGAGACGCTGCCATTGACAATGCCATCAACGTTTTCGGGGATTGTACCCACACTCCAGGGAGCTTCTGCTCCAGTGCACCCAAAAGAGAGTGGCAAAGGGGAGCCATCACTGCGGAGGTCGATGCCTCCCCAGGAGGAAGCACGCACCCGAGCCTCTCGCCTGCTCGGAGCGTGTGGCACCTCGACCTCCTCGTGCAGGGCGAGCGTGACCAGCACGAGGGGACAGAGGCAGCCATGCAGTTCCAGAGCCACAGGAGACTCCAGCTGGTGGAGAAAGAGGAGGAGGGGAGTAAATCAGTGACCCAGGGAAGGGGAGATGCCTTACCCTGCACGGCGAGGGCAAAGTGCTTCTCAGCTGACCCGGCCGCGTTCTCAGCCACGCACGTGTAGCTCCCAGTGTCACCCGCCTCCACCATCACCACCTGCAGAGGGGGAGCACAGCACCACTGAGGGCGGCCCCGAGCTGGGGAGATGTTGGGACTCCCACGGGGACCTTGGTGGGACTAGGGCAGCCTCCTTTGGGAGGAAAGAGTGCTCCATCCACTCTCTCCTGTGTCCCTCCCCGACACAGCCACCTGCTTAGGAGGACACCAACCTGCAGGACTGTGCCACCCTCCAGGAGCTGGTGCCGTGGGCCAGCCTCTATGGGGAGATCATTCCAGAGCCAGGACACTGTGGGTTCTGGGTGCCCAGTAGCTTCACACCCGAAGCGGACGGTGCCATTGATGGTGGCTGTCACCTCATCCACCAGGTCCTCCGTGCCACCACGGATGGCCGGGGCAGCTGGAAGCAGGCGGTTATGGGGCTGCCATAATGTGCCCCAATCCAATGTGCCCCTGGCCCCATACTCACTCAGCACCTCCAGCTCGTAGTGCAGGCGGTCCTGTCCCACAGCATTGGCGGCCTCGCAGGTGTACCTGCCGCTGTCCTCCTCCTGCACCACCTGCAGCTGCAGCACCCGGCCCCCTGTGACACGGGACAGGGTTGGGGCAGGGCACAGGGAAGGGTCTGTGGGATTTCCCCCCCAGCCCCACCCTGCACAGAGCCCTGTGCCGCCCCAGTGACTTCAGAGGTCCCACGGGTGCTGTGTGTGTTGGCAGGAGGAAGGATCCAACCTCCTCCACGCTATGGATGCTCTCAACCCACGGAGCTGCTGCAGGACCACCCCCAAGCCCCACAGTGGGGGTTCACACCTATTACCCATTACCTTGCAGCATCAGCACCCCTGGGCCAGGGGAGAGGGGCTCCCCATCCTTGTACCAGGTGAGCTGGGGGGGTGGGATGGCACTGGTGTCGCAGTAGAGCGCGGTGGGCTGGCCAAGGACAGCCTGTCGGTGCTCTGTCACCTCCCCATCCTGATCTTCCTCCCGGTAGAAGATCTCAAGAGCTTCTTTGGGGCTTGTTTGCTGCTGGAAGATGGGGGGCACTGCGGGGACAGGCTGTGGTCAGCTGTGGGGAATGGGGACATCAACCCCCCGGTGTAACCACAGCTGGAGCTATGTTGTTTTCCAGCAGGCTTAAACTTTTTTCCTGCTCACCCTTCTCTCCTCCCACAAGTGACCCCTGAGGGCCCCTGCCCTTGCTGAGAAACCCCCTGCTCTGGGTGCTGGCTGGGCTCACCTTGGACGTGCACGATGAAGTCCCTGTCATCTTCACCCACAGCATTGGTGGCCACGCAGGTGTAGTGCCCCGAATCTGAGACACTGGCTGGGTGGATCTGAAGGACCTGCCCTTCACTGAGGATCTGGAGGTGTTCAGAGCTTGCCAGGAGCTGCAGAGAAGAAACAGAAGGGCAGGAGGAGTATTACACACCCAGGAGTGGGGCAGAGCCCAGCCAGCTGTATAAAGGGTATCTTCCCACTCCGTCCAGCTGGCACAGTTCCCAAACCCAGCAGCTTCTCCCTGGTCACAGCTGGGACCTCACCTGCTTGTCCTTGTACCACTGGATGGTCGGCTCGGGCACAGCCCAGGTCTCACACTCCAGCACCACTGTGCTGTTGACCCTGGTTTTCACCTCTTTCACGGCAAATTCCCCCAAAGAATCCTCTCTGGCAATCCAAGGAGGAACTGGGGGGAAAGACAAAAGGGAGCAAAAGGGAGCAAAAGGGAGCAAAAGGGAGCAAAAGGGAGCAAAAGGGAGCAGCAGTGGCCTGGTTACAGTGGTGAGGTCACTGCAGGAGTTAGGAAGGACATGGGGAGCCCCCTCACCCAGGACCTTCACAGCGTAGTTCTTCACAGCCTCCCCATCTTCGCTGGCCACGACGCAGCTGTAGGTGCCCGTGTCCTCCTCCTGGGCATTCAGGATCTGCAGCCCGTGGCCACCTGGGCAAAGGGGGTCTCCTGAGAGGGTCGCTGCTCACAGCCACAGCTCTCTCTCCCCATGCAGCACCTGAAGGCATCTCAAGGGACCTGCTGAGCACCTGCAAGCCTGGCTCGAGGGGGCCTAATGCTCTTCTAGAGCCCAGCCCCAGGCTTATAAAAACCAGCACAGAGGAGATTCTAGATATTATCAGAGGATGCAGCACTTGGAAGAGCATCCAGCTGATGGCCAGAGCCCTCATGTCCTGCAGGATGATGACTTCTCACCATCCCACTGTGCTGGACCCCAGCCAGACCAAGAAAAGATCCCGCTCCCACTCCCCAAGGCATACACAGCAAGGGGCCACCACAGTCATGCAGAGCCAGTGGACAGCAGCACGGTACCAGGGAGCAGGAGGACATTTCTAGATGCTTTGAGAGGAACCTCGTCCTTGAGCCAGGTGATGTTGGGAGATGGGTATGGCAGAGCCTCGCAGACCAGGGAGATGGGGTTGTTGATGATCACTGTCACTTCTTCTGTGGCAGCATCATCTCGAGCAAAGGTAGGGCTGGCTGCAGAGACGTGGTTGTGTGTTAGATCAGCACTAGCACCCACTTAGGCTTCCCAGCACTTCACACCCCACCAGAGAGCATGATCCAAGCTCAGGGAGTTGGACTTGACGCATGTGCCACCTTCAGACTCTGCCCTGTCCTGCTGCCCTCCAAAAACACAGAGACCCAGAAGACACATTCCCCCTTCCCACAAGCCACCATCAGAGATGGATCCTGCACTAAACAGGTGCTTTCTGCTCCTCCAAGAGGTCTCACAAGGGCTTTGGGACAGGTCCATGCCATGCTTTGGCTACAGAACTTAGAGATCCTCCTCACCTACCTGGGGCAGGCCATTAAAACCCTCTAAGTCTACTCACACCTGAGACCCTGCCTCCATCCAAAGGCAGCTCATACCCAAAACATCCAGCAGGTAGTGCTTGGTCTGATTTGCCACAGAGCTGGAGGCCAGGCAGGAGTAGCGACCAGCGTCGGCCAGGGAGGCTCGGGGGATGTGGAACAAGGAGCCATCGGGGGAGATGGAGAAGGTGCCAGGGAGAGGGTGGTTGTCTTTCAGCCAGGTGATCTTAGGTTGTGGGTTGCCTGGGATGGAAAACATCCTTAGGGATGGAAAACAGGTTTTGGCCTTCGTGTGAAGTTTTTCCATGTGTGAGCACAGCCTGGCTGGGGTCACTGTCGGAGCTTTTCTGGAAAGCAGGGACATCATCCCAAATCAGAATTATCATGATCTGGATCTGGATTTTAGAGGCTGCTGGATGAGCCAGCAAGAAGAAAGAGAACTGTCCTGCGTGGGAAGTGATTAATTATTCCCATCACTAAAGGAGAAAAGAGATTAGAGGAATTTTAGCTCCATTTGGGAAAAATTGGAGCTTACATTGTGGAACAGGCTCCCCATGTGGGCGTCCCCTCCCCAGCGCTTCCCGGACAGCACAACTGCAAAGCCAGGAACCATCCCAAGAAAAGCTCTGCAGCCGATTTCAGCTGTTTTCATCTCTCTGCCTGGAGACAGCCATTTGCTCCACACCCCAAAGTGAGACTCAGGTCTGCCCTGAGCCCCATCTCCCACTTGCTCATGCCACCTCCTTTCCCCACTTGAAGCTCACCTGAAGCCAGGCAGGACCAGGTGACAGGGTGACCCTCGGGCACTTTGAAGGTGTCTTCTTCACCCGCGTTCTCGATGTGGGGAGGAACTAGGAATACAAGCCCCCAGTGACTTCAGCAGCTGGCCAGCTTGGCCTCTGAGCTCACATCCTAAGGCACGAAGGACTCCAGCACACCCAGCATGTCCAGTCTTAACTCATGTCTATTCCTGCAAGGGTGGAGCTCTGAAACCCCACCAGGAATCCTGCAGCAGACAGAAGACCCCTCCTTACCTAGGACTTCCACGTGGAAATGCCTCCTGGCCTCCCCAGCTACGTTGCTGGCCAGGCAGGAATAGTGACCACCATCCTGGGCTCGTGCATGGGTGAGCCTCAGCAGCCAGCCCCCTGGAAGCACGGAGCAGAGGTCTCAGAGCCCTGGTCCAGGTACCAGCACATCCCAGCGGTGCTGCTGTGGGGCTGTAGCTCCACCATGAGTTTGAACTCATCAGTGTTGGGGCAAGACATGTTCCCAAAGCGCTCATCTCTCGCAGCACCCAGACCTCTGACCTGAAAGCACGTGTGTGTGCTCGCTGGGGGTAACAGGAGAGCCATCCCAGAACCAGGTGAGGGTGGGCTCGGGAATGCCGGTGGCCTCGCAGGTCAGCATCAGGGATCCTTGCAGGGAAACGCTGACATTGGTTGTCAGTCCTGATCCTCGAATAAACTCAGGGGGAACTGGGGATGCAGAAAAAGATGGACATCCACTTGCAAAGCAGCAAAGGAGCAAAGTGAAGAGGGGAAAACTGGGTGAAGCTGGCTTTTCCCACCTTCCTGCTTTGTACAGCTTCAGGACACAAGCCCAGGACCATGAGCATCACCTGGAGATGGTGACTTTGAAGGTGTTATGGGACAGGTGACCCACAGCGAGTGTGTGCCACTTACCTGCACACCTGAACCCCGGCTTACAGGTGTCACACCGAGCTGGCCACACGGCCTGAGCCACCTCAGACCTTCTATAGCTCAAGTGACCTTGACCCATGAGGTTTCCTCAAGTCTTTGGGTAGTAGAGGACTTTGTATGTGATGGCTCTGGAAAGAAACTCCCGCCTGAGGGACCCAGTTCTGCAGCTGATGGGCCCAGTTCTGCAGCTGTTCCTGAAGCATAACCCTGCTGACCCTGAGACCTTCTACACACTGGATTGTCCAACATCTACTCCACGTCAGGTTGCTCCACATCACCACCCTCCTGGTCCTGCCTGCATCCACCCCAGCCACCAGCCCCATCCCACATCCTTACCATACACCAAAACATCAAACTCCCTCTGTTCCTGCCCCTCTGCGTTGGCCACCAGGCAAGTGTAGTGTCCTGCGTGGGCCACCTCTGCCCTGGGGATGTGCAGCTGCCTCCCTTGCTCTGTAAGCAGGAGCCCGTCCCCACTGGCCACGGGCTGCCCATCCTTCACCCACGTCACCCAGGGTGGTGGTGTCCCCATGGCCTCGCACTCCAGGACTGTCTCGCCACCCTTGATGACAGAAACCTTCCTCGGGGCTTTGCTGCTGCCCTGGACCCTTGGCAGTGCTGTGGGCAGAGGGACACAGGGGGGAGGGGATGTGCAGCAACTCCCTCAGCCATGCACAAGTGGGGGGCAAAGCTGGCCCAGGTAGCAGCACCCCTTCCAAGATACCCAAGGCACCAGGCAACGGCTTTGGGTCCATCTGGACCTTGCACTGAGAGAGGTCACAACACCTCCACCCACCCCCACAGGTCTCTGGTCCCCCACACTCACCGTGCACCTCCAGGTGATGCTCCTTGCTGCTGCTGCCAGCAGCGTTCCTGCACTCGCACGTGTACGTTCCCTTGTCCAGCAGCTGTACCTTCTCCATGTACACCATGTTCCCTCCTGGGGACACCAGCTTTGGGCTCCCTGGCTGGGTGGAGAGGGGCTCACCTGCCCAGGGAAGGGGAGAGCAGCTTCCCCTTAGGCTCCCAGCAGGACAAATTCCCACCCAGAAGCTGGATACTGCTCAACAAAATGTGCTCCTTGCTCCAAGGAGACCAAGAGCTGGGTCAACACAAGTGATGAGGGGAGAAATGGGGCTGAGGAACAGGGCCCTACCGTCCTTCCACCAGCTCAGGGTGGGCAGGGGGATCCCATGGCACTCACAGGCCAGCTGGACAGATTGTCCCTCCAGCACAGACATGGCCTCGGGCTCTGCCGAGGAGAAGGATGGAGGCACTGCAGGGATGAGAGGAGCAGCTCAGAGGATGACATCAGACAAGAGAAGAAGGGGAGCTCCTCACTGGAGCTCCATCCTGCTGGATAACACCCCCTGCAGCCCTGCTGGCTGCCACAAAAGAAAACACTGACCCTCCCCTGCCCTGGCTTCACATGGAAACAATAATCTTGTCTCTCCAGCCAAGCGAGGGATGCTTTTAATTGCACGTGGCCAACAGCAGAGGATGACCAAGCATCCCACAAGCAGGCCAAGGTCAGGTTGGCCAGACAGAGCTTATTCGACAGCCCTGCCCACTGAGAAGGTTACCCAACTCTTTCCATTATCAGATGCTGTTCTCAGCTGCTCATAAATACAGCTGGCTGGAAAATGGTAACTCCTTCCCATGAGGGATATCAATTTGGAGAAGAAAAACCCCAACACCCAGAAACCCTTGAAAAACAAAAACAGAAGAACCCAAACAATCCACCCGAGCCAGGACAGCAGACGTGCAAACATTTCCCTGGGAAGAGATTGCAGGAACAAGCCCAGACCAGGAGAACTGGATCTTCTCCACTCCCTGGCCACCTGCCTGCAGGACTTCCACCAAATGGCCCAGAGCATCCCTGAGAAAAGCCAGACCCTGGCTCAGCCCCCGGTGCTGTGGACATGCTGAATGGTTTGGGAAGCTGCAGGCATGCTTGGATTAAGTGAGAAAAAGTGTCCAGTGCCTGTCTTGGCAGCAGCCCAGGAGTCACCACTGACTCCACTGAGTACAGGGGGACAGAAATGTCACCAGACACACAGAGTGCGAAAGGGACAGGGTGTGTAGGTGATCCCATAATGAGGACCTGGCACTACCCATCCATGGGGCCACAGCTTTCCAGGACATCATTTGGGATGAACACAGGGGATTTCATGACTGGAATTGCAAATGGGATAGAGGACAGGGGTCTGCTAGAGCCATCTTCCAGGATGTGTCCTGAGGGCTGGGACAGCCCCACTGGTCCCACGCTCACACGAGATATTCCAGAGGGGAAGCCCCCACCTCTCAGGCTGCACTCACCAGTGACCTGCAGGCTGTACCAGAGCTCAGCCACGCCGGCCACGCTGGAGGCCACGCAGCGGTAGCTGCCTGCATCAGAGAGTCGGGCACGTGGGATCTCCAGGCGCTTCCCATCCCTGGACAGGGTCACTCCTGCTCCGGCCGAGAGCTGCTCGCGCCCCTTGTACCAGGTGATGCCTGGAGGGAAGCAGAGAGCTGAGCTGTGAGGAGCGATGCTGCTGGGATTCACGAGCAAGAGCTGAGCGGCAGGACTGACTCACCGGGAGCAGGCAGCCCCGAGGCCAGGCATTCCAGGGATGCCGTGCCGTTCTCCGGGATGGCCAGATCCACCGCACTGGGTTCGATGTTTGGGGGCACTGCAACCCAGCACCCACTGTCACGGGCTCTGTGTGACCCGGGCTGTCTGCAGCCACCACGGCGCAGGGCCCTGGGGCACAGCCAGGCTCACCGGTGGCTCTCAGCACGCACCGAGTCCTGGCAGAGCAGCAGCCGAGGGCCACAGCTCGGTCCCTGCTCTGGGAGGGGACCACATCACCCCGTGGTGCCACCACTGCTCCCCAAGCCAGCCAGAGGTTTGTTCCCTGCCCCAATGAGACATTCATCCTTTCCAGGTAGGAATTTCCCCTCCCTGCCTGGTTTCTCACCCGGCACTTTCAGAGTCACTTCCTGCTGGTGGAGGGGAAATGGGGCTGGGGGAGGACCTTCCACCAGGAAACAGCAGTCAAGGATTTGCTGTGGTGCCAGTGGCCATCAGCTCTCAGCCTCATCAACAAAGGACAAGATCCCAAGAAATCAAGCCAGTGACCCTGTACCTACCAAAAATTCGGGCCAAGAACTCCCACCCCTTTGGCCAGCCACGTTCTTCCCAACACATGGGCTGGATAGCGGGTCTCACCCCAGATGCTGCTCTCACCATGCACTGAAACCTGCACCTCTGCCTGGGCCAGCCCTGCCCAGCTGCTGCCCTGGCAGACGTAGAGCCCTTCGTGACCAAGCCCCACTCTGGTGACCAGCAGAGTCCCACCATCCTCGGACACCACCACACCATCCTGCCCATCCAGCGGGTGCCCATCCTTCAGCCACCTGTGAGGAAGGGGACAGGCAGCAAGTCCTTGGTCTGTCCTGCCACCACCCACCCCATCTCTACACATTAAAGGGGTGAACTTGAGTGCTGACAGCAAGGTCTGTCCCCTTGTCACCTGGAATGGGGTTGACAGTGCCCAGGTTGTTGAGCAGAGGGCACCACAGACAAGGAGAAGGAATGGATGCCTCCCACCCTAAGGAACACCCCATGCCAGAGGCTCCTACCACCCATCCAGGGAACACAGGCAGCACCCACCCCTCGGCAGCACTCACTGGATCTGGGGTGGGGGGATGCCCATGGCGTGACAGTGAATCCTCAGGGAGGTGTTTGCAACAGCCGTCAGGTGGCTTTCCCCATGTCCAATCCACAGCTGGGGGGGTGCTGGGGGGACAGGAGACCTCAGGCTGGGACCACCCTCAGACCTTGGCACAGGGATGTGCGAGCAGCCAGGGACTTGGAGGTGCAGGACCCCAGCAGTACAGGAAGCCCTGGAGGGGTGTTTGAACCTTGGACGTGCAGGCTGTAGCTGAGCGAGGCGCTCCCCGCGGCGTTCGTGGCTGTGCAGGTGTAGAGGCCGGTGTCTGTCACCTGGGGCTTGGCCAGGTGGAGGGATCCTGAAGGGAGGACACTGTACCTTGGGGGAGAAGAAACAGAAAAGCTGGATGGGAAGAACAGCCATGTCATCCATCACCTAACCCTGAGCAGGAGCTAAGGGCTGAGAGCTCGCTGTCACCTTGGGACAGCCAAGAAAAGGTCACCAGAGCCACCTCTCACTCAAAGAGGGAGGCAGAGCTGCCCAGGGGGGCAAATCCCCTTTGCTCAGCCCCTGCACAAGCTCAGCACGAGGCAGCACATGAGCCCAGGGGGGTGAAGGAAGACAAGGGTCCCCCAGAGCACAGTCCCTGCAGCTGGAGCTGGCCACACTCTCATTCCCAGCCTCATCTGTGCTCCACAGACATAACATCATCTCAGCCCACGGCTGCAGATTCCTCCTCATGTGCTCCCATAAATCACCCAGCATGGACAAGCCAGCTGAGATGTGGGGAGCAGCACAGGTCAGCGAGGAAGAGCCATGGCAAACTAGACATGAACAACAAGGCAGCACATCCCCCAAGAAGAGCAAAACCAAGATGCCTCCCTGCTTCCTACAGCAATCCTCAGGTACAGGGAAAGAAGTGCTTAACCCCAAGACTGGGGCCTGGGGTTTTAGCACTCTGCTGGAAGGGAATCCCTAATGTGCTGAGAAAGCATTGGAAGACCAAGACACTGGATAACCTGGAGAATTGCTGGATATGTGTTTATCTTCTCCCATCAAATCACATTAAATGACTGCCTCGTGGCTGCCATCAGCTTCAACACCAGCAAGAAACTGATTTGTCCCTCCAGAAGGCACTCACTGGAACAAATCTGGCCTAAAACCCCACATTCCAGTGCAGACAAAGCCACTGCCGGGCTAAAAGCTGCATTTGTGCCAGACCTCATCCCAGCATCAAGCCCTGGTCCAACACTTCCCACAGGGATCCACCATCCCCAGGCACATCCTTGACCTTATGACGGCACAAGGCAGGAATGCGCACGAAGGCAGATGGACAGCAGGGTGAGGAGCTGCACTGGAGCTGCCTTTACTTCCCAACCCCAGCCCTGTGTCCAGGGTAGGCACATGAAGGGTTGGAAGCAGCTGTTTGGTCCCAGCAGATGTTTGGAAGATGGAAAAAAGCCTGGTGCTCTCCAAGGAGAGCAGAGCTAATGCTGTACTGCTTGGCTGCCTCAGCTCCTGCATTGAGCATTGGCCACAGGGTGACAGGGGTGCCCTTCACATCTCCCTGCCAAGCAGCTGAGTCCTTTCATGGACCTGACATCCCTCTGAAAATGCCAGGAGATTGTGGCCCCCAGCACCCACAACCCTCCTTACCTCGTGGTGGCGAGAGGCAGTGGCTGCTGCTCCCGGCTCCACACCACCAGGGGAGGGGGATTTCCTTGAACCTCGCAGGGCAGCGTGGTCTCCTGCCCCAGCACAGCCAGGATGGTGACAGGGTCTGATTCCTGTGATCCGTTCACACTGATCCTGGGCTTTGCTGGATGGAGAGGGAGCGCAGCTGGTGCAGGGACCCTTCAGGTGCCCCACAGCCCTCATCACCTCTCTTCCCATCCTGTAAACCCATCTGGACAGGTGCTTCAAGGAAGCCAGGAGTGTTCCCAGGTCATGCTCTCCCTGCCAGTCCCTTCTGGAGCTGTCCTGAGCACTCACTGCTGACGGAGAGCTGCATCTCCCGGCTGGAGAACCCTGCTGCATTGGTGGCTGTGCAGAAGTAGGTGCCAGCATCCCCAGGGGATGGTGAAGGGATCAGGAGGGTCCCATTGGGGTCAAGGTGGTAGTGTGGGCTCAGTGAAATGGGCTCCGTGCCCTACAGAAGAAAGGGAAGGGAGGAAGGCAGAGACTCTCCCACGAGCTGAGCATCCCAAAGGCAAGAAGAGGGCTCGGGACCATCAGAGCAAGCCATGCCCTGGTCCCAGCTTCCCAGGGCACTTAGTGCCGCCTGCTGAGGCAGCCACAGCCACACTGGGGAGCTACACTCGCTTCAAACACGTTACCCTGAACCCGGGGGTGGCCCCAGCCTGGCTGGCAGGGGCACAGCAGTCGGCCTGTCCCTGTCACCTACCTTTGCCCAGGTGACAGCAGGGGGGGGCACACCGGTGGCATTGCACCGCAGGGTGACAGCTGCTCCCTCGGTGGCAGTGACGAGGACAGGGCCAGGCTCAATGCTGGGAGGAACTGGGAAGGAAGAGAAGCCCCTCATCCTGCATGACCAGGGCCATGTCCACCACAGAGAGCAGAGCAGAGAGAGCACCTGCCCCATGTCACTGCTGAGCGGGGACACGCAGCTCCCCGACACTCACCGTGGATGACCAGGGACACGTCCTGCCTGTGTGAGCCGACGGCGTTGGTCACCTCACAGGTGAAGGTCCCTGCATCCCCCTGCGATGCCTGGTCCACGTGCAGGCTCCCGTCAGCCCGGATGGAGTAGTGGTCACCTGGGGCCACCTGGACACGGGCAGAGAGCAGAAAGCAGGACAGATGGGGGGTCAAACAACAACATATCCGTGTCTTTGGGGCACATCCAGAAATGAATCTTTGAGCAACAGGAACATCCGGATGTGGAGATAAACCCATGTTGCCCTCCCAACACAAATGCTCCCTTGGATTCTTTCACCAGCAGCTTTGGCCCCACAGGTTGGGGGATCCATCCTGCAGCGAAGCCCTCACCACAGGGTAGGTATCCCTCCACACACCCATCATCCCAGCGGGCATGGAAATCTCACCATCTGCCCATCCTTCAGCCAGCGGCGAGCTGGGAACGGGCTCCCAGCCAGGATCACACAGGGCAGCGACACAGGCTGGCCTGGGAGCACACGGACCACGGGGGATGCAAGAGCTATTTCTGGGGCTGCTTGAAAGAGGGGAAAGGGAACCAGTATTAATCAGTGATAAACTGGTCAGGAACACTCAGGAGAACAGATCTAGATCATCTTTCTTCTGGGGTCCGGATCCTGGCTCGGCAGAAGCCAGCTCAGATACTCCACTCCCCCAGGAATTTGGGGATATTGGCTGCAGTTTGGGTCCATGTCAGCGTATGAAGCCAAAGAGGGCTGGGAAGGGCATTGCCCAAACCCTGCCCTGGGGTTGCTGAGCGTTCACTGTGGCCAGCTCAGGACCAGAGACAGCTGCTCGGGTCTGCCACTCACTCACTGCCAGAACAGCTGGGATCGATTCACCAACCAAAGCACGGAAAAACAAACCCTGTCCGGTGACTGTGAGCTTGACCTCTGCGTGGATTTTCCCAAACTCATTCTGGGCTTCACAGATGTAGGTGCCTTGGTCATCCAGCGAGGCACCTGGAGCACAGTGGGGAGAAGCCTCAGCCTGGTGGGGCTGGAGAGCCTGGAGCAAGCTCCAGGACAGGGACCACCCTCTCCTGCCCCACCACCATCTCCAGTGGGGACAGATCCCGCAGCGCTGTAGGCTTGCAGGCTGTTACAGCACAGCTAAGCTTGCACAAGCTAAAAGCACAAATGAATGCGTGCACACTCAGCTCTTACTGTCGATGAGGAGCTGGGCAGCCTCCAGCTGGCTGGAAACACCCCATGGTCCCTGCCAGCCCACCATGGGCTTCCCGTCCTGCCGGGACCAGGTGACGTGTGGCAGGGGAGATCCCTCGGCATGGCACAGCAGGCTCACACTCTCCCCAACCTTGACCTCCGTGTCAACCAGGGGCTCAGGAAAGTGAGGGGCAGCTGGAGGAGAGAGCAGCAGAGAAGGGGCTCAGGCAGGTTCAGTATCCCAGCTTCCCCACAGCTGAGCCTGGAGAAGGAATGGGCTGCAAAACCAATGAGCCAGGTGCCCTGACAAGTTACGAGACTGACTTGAAGCATTTGGTGCTTTTCCAAAGCTGTCAGAGCCGTCGCAGTTTCCATCCCTTCCAGTTACACTCATCACCCTCTGGGTCAGCGAAATCTCTTGCACTTTTCTATCTTTAACTGCTTTAAACCCTGGTGGCCTCAACACAGAGCCTTCCCTCCTCCTCCTCATGCTCTTTCATTCCTTCTGCCTCCAGCAGAAAGCCCCGAGCACCTGGATTTTCAGGCCCACAGAAGTCAGCCCACACCTCTGCCTAATCCCACTGATGGCACTTTGCATCCCCAGTTGCATCCCAAGCCCTCATGTCCCCATGCAATAACTGCCTTATCTTTTGCCACTTGTTGAGCCTCCTGCATCTCCCCAAAGCTTGGAAACCCTGCCAGGCTTCCTCCTGTTTGTACCAAGCACCAACACCTCCCTGCTGGGTAGCCCGGGAGACTTGGGAAGCAGCAAGTGGGAGCTGAGCCAGAAAGGAGAGCTGTGGAACAGGCTCGAGCACTCAGTAGGACCCAACAGGACTTACACCCCACGTGCAGCACGGTGCTGTCGAGGGCGACGCCAGCCTCGCCGAGGGCCTCGCAGTCGTAGCGCCCCGCGTCCTCCTGGCGCACCGCCTGCAGCCGCAGCACCGCGCGCTGCGTGCCCGCTGGGAACGCCGCCATCGCCTGCTCCCCTGCCCCGAGACCCCCACATCAGCACCCCACGTGCCTCTGTGGGCCCCTCCTGATGGCACAGCAGGGGGACACCACGTGTGATGGCCCTGCGGGGCAGCGGTGGGGTGCCAGTGCGTGCTGCCAGTCTCACCTTTGTACCACACGATGCGGGGTGGGGGTGCCCCTGAAACCCAGCACTCCAGGGTCACATCTTCTCCCACCAGCACCTTCAGGCTGGGCGTCACTGCCAGGATGGCAGGAGGTTCTGTGTCACGGGGAGAGAGATCTTTGGTCACTCTCTGCCGCGCTGGGTGCGGTGCCATCCAGCCCGAGGGGACCCCAGAGCCCTGGGAGCTGTCCCACCCCACCCTTTATCACACACAGCCCCATTTCCAGTGCGCTGCCAGCGAGCAGGGAGCAGGTACCAGTGAACTCCAGGGTGATCACTTGCTCATCCCAGCCCAGTGTGCTGCCGGCGTAGCAGCTGTAATTCCCTGCATCCTCTGGGACAGCAGACCTGATGTGCAGGGTACCCTCAGCATCTCTGAAAACCCTGCAGCAAATGGGAGAGAAAGGGAGAAATGAGGCCTGCGAAAACAGGGGTGATGGAAAATGTGTTGATATAAATGAGCAGGCTTCAGGCCGTGCTGGGCATGTGGTGGATGTGGGTCAGCACTTAGAGCAAGCTGCTGCAGGGCAGGACTTTGCTTTGAACCAGGGAAAAGCACTGAGAATTGGGCTTTTTCATCTTGAAAGTCAACTCTGGCCCTCACAGCCTGACACAGGCAGGAGTTAAAAGGCAAAAAGCAGAAGAAATTAAGGGGAAGTACAAGGAGTATTTTGAGACTTGAGCTCACACCAGGTGTGCAAAGCGGGAACGGTGACCTGGATAAGGCAGGACTGCTTAAAAATAAATACAGACAATGAAGGCCGGCAGCATGCCAAGCATCTCAGGAGCCTGGGCTGGGATACTGCAATGCTTCCCTCTCTCCAGAGCTATGGCAGCCCCAAGCCTCCCTCCTTCAGCCTGTACATCCCTGCGAGGGGAGCACCATCCCTGCAGGACAGGCAGGATGGAGGCTCCCGGGTTCCCAGGGGTTACCTCTCATCCTGCTGCAGTGCCCAGCCCCAGCGCTTCCAGGTGGTGTGGGGCGGGGGGTAGCCCCCGGCCGTGCAGTTCAGCCGCAGCTCCTGGCCCCTGCTGAAACGCTGGGGACTGGGGTCCACCTTCACCCACGGCGCCTCTGCACGGGGTTGGAGCAGGGCTCAGCCCCCACATGCCATTCACCACCCACCCACAGGGCAAAATATCCCCAGGCCAGGGTCCCACACGGGAGCAAAGCCTACCCTGGATGAAGAGCCACAGCGAGGCGGTGGCAGTGCCATGGGCACTCTGTGCCACACACTCGTACAGGCCCCCGTCCCCCGGCTGCACGTGGCTGATCTCCAGAGAGTGGTTCTGCAGCAGCCGGGTCCGGCCGTCCCCTGGCTGTGCCGCCTTCCCGTCCCAGCTCCACGTCAGGTTGTAGGGCACATCCCCCAGAACCATGCAGGACATGACCACATCTTGGCCCGGTGAAGCCGTGATGTTGCCTGGGGCGATGAGACGCGGTGGTGGCTCTACAAACACGGGATGCCTGGGTGAGAGGAGCCCGTGCCCAGGCACAGGCATGGAAAGGCCTCTAAGGCTTGGCACGAGCAGCCCCCACCTGAGACAGAGACATAGGCACGAGCCCGTGTCACTCCGACCTTGCTCGTGGCCGTGCACTCGTAAAACCCTTCGTCACTCTCGGACACTGCAGGGATCAACCAGCTGATGTTCCCTGAAATCCTGCAAAAAGGGAGAGATGAAACTATGGATCACTCCCACCTTGGGTCTGCCATGCCACCATCCTAATCCTACTCCCTGGGACCTTTTTTTCATCTGAGTCAGGCAAAAAGGTGCATCCCCACTTGCTGCAGACCTGTCCCTTGGAATTTTCCTTTTGGAATGCTCAGAACCTGAAGGCACCCAGCCAGCACACAGCATCCCCCTGGCTGGCACAGCTCAGGGGCTGTTGCTGCCCACATGGGTCCCTCCTGGGGCTAACTGGGCCATACCAGAGGCTCACCTGAAGAGCTGCTCTTCCCTGAGCTTCATCCCGCCGCGGCTGAGCTGCAGGCGGAAAGGGACCTCACTCTGTGCAGAGCAGGAGATGAGCTGTGGCTCACGGTTGTAAGCCTGGATCTTGCTGGAGATACTCACTTTAGGCAGACCTGGAAGGATGTGCAGATGTATAAACACTCCTTGGAAGCTCACTGGGAGCTGCACTGGGAAGCAGGATGACCAAGGAGAAACCAAAGCAGAGGCAGTGCTGGAGCCTCTGGTCCCTGCTCAGCACCCGCAGGTTCCACTCACCGGGCACCACGCTGGTGTAGGTGACCCCTGAGAGGCGGTGCAGGGGGTGGCCCTGGGCATCTTCACCCTTCACCTTCAGTAGGAAGTCACCCGGGGGAACCCAGAGCGGTGAACCCACCCAGAGCTGAGGGGTGGAGCTGGAGGAGGAGTTGGAGAGGGGACGCGCGGGCAGTGAGAGGAGGACGTGGCCCGAGGTGTTGAAGAGCTCAATCTCCTGCAGGCGCCCAGGCGGCCTCAGACCAGTGCAGTTCACCAGCACGGAGATGGGCAGACCTGGAAAGCGGGGAGAGAAAAAACCACCAGGAACATTCCTGGCTGCAAAACGCCCAGGTGCAGAACCCAGCCCCGTGGGCAGCACCACCCTCACCCTGCACCGGCCGCTCTCTGGGCTGGCTGGTGTCAAACTCTGGCTGAGTGGAGAAGCTGGCTTGAAAATTAACATCGCTGATGCCCGTGATCCTCAGCGAGTGGCGGCCACTGCTCCGGGTCTGGAAGCAGATTGAGAGGCAAGTGCTGAGGGCAGGGGAAGGGAGAGGAGGTGGGAAGGGAGGAGGTTGCAGCCAGCCCCTTCCAGCCTGCTCACACATCCTCTGCCTGGCTGGAGATGGATGGGGAAAGCCCACACCTGGAAAAGCCTGGCAAGCTAAATATCCATCAGGGAAAGGCAGAGGATGTGCAGGTCTGCCACCAGCCTACCGTGACCAGCCACGTCCCTGGCTCGTAGGGCTCCACGGCCACTACCATGGCTGAGTTGGGGATGCTGAGCAGCTCCTTCAGACCTCGGCCTTTCTCCAGGACCTTTCCTGTAACAGTAAGTGAATGTCCCACATGGGAAACCCAGGTCTATCCCCTGGTTCCTGCAACAGCTCAGGGCAGAGCAGAACGCATCACAGCTCACAGCCAAGGCAGCAGGGAAAACCCTCAAAGCCAGAGGCAAAGCCAAACTGGGAGGGGAGCAGGGAGATGTGCTGTTGTTTACTGAGGGCTTTGTAGCTCCACCTTTTCATTTGAGTTTTAGGGCAGGGTTTGGTGAACCCCTTCCTGCTTGTCCTCACCTGAGGTCTTTCTGAGAGGCACAACATCACCCCCCTCTTGTTGTCCCTCTCCCCTGGGCTCCTACCTGCTGGATCCTGGACCTTGATCCTTGGGGCAGGGCCGCTCAAGGAGATGGTGACCTCCTTCAGGCTGGGGTCAAAGGGGACCTGCCACGTGTTCTCCCCACCATCCTCGTGGTCTGTGGACAGCAGGTGGACCTTGGAAGCCTGGATGGCCTCTTCCACCCACTTCAGCACCTGGAGGTGAGGATTAAACCTGGATCTCCCCTCACTGACAAGCACGGCCTCACTTCAGCACAAGGGGCCAGGTCTCCCCACTCACCTCTGTCACCTGCTGCTTGTCCAGGTGGAAGATCTGCCCGGAGCTGGTGGCAGCGATGCGCTCGTACACGCGGTACCCGGGGTGGCTCCTGTCCCCGCAGTCCCCCGTCAGCACAAACACCACCTGCCACAGCCACGGCCCCGTGACACCCCACACAGCCACGGGAGGGGACACAGCCGGCATCCACCAGCATCCCAGTACATCGGATCGGCCCGGGGGATGCAACTGCCCCCAGCCCAGGGGTTTTATCGCTGCGCCTCACTGATGCGCTGCTGTTGCAGCATCCCCCGAGCCACTGTCGCAGGAGCCCTGCGGGCAGCGCCAGGGCCGCTCACCTGGCTCTGCTTGTGCTGCAGCAGCCGCAGCAGCTCCTCCTGCTGCTCGTAGTCCTTGGCCCGAGCATCCGAGAAGACGTAAACGAAGGAGCCGGGATGCGAGATCTCCACGGCCACCCTGATGGCTCCCACGCTCATCTCCGGGCAGTCCCCCCCACCCTGAGGGACACAGCCAGGGACGTGGCACAGGCACCGAGCCACCCAGTGCTCAGCTCCCGGCAGGATTCCACCCAGGGGGTGCTCACAGGGAGGAACTACCCCATTTTGCTGGAGTCAGGCCAGAGCAGCGGGATGAATCTGCAGGGACACTCAGGACAGACCCGGCCCTGTCTCACTAACAATGATAATTAAACCACCCCTTTGGGGATCCATGCTCACAGAAGCCACTGGTTTCCCACAAATACCTTTAGTGGGCACATTTGTGCCCGCCCCTGTGGCTGAAGAACCAGCCAGCCCAGGGAAGCCACAGAAAGGACCAGCTCCCACTTTCCCAGGGCTTGGCACCCCAAAGGGCTGGGAAACCATTTGCAGCCTCGACGTTACACCTCCTGCCAAAACAGCTGCATTGAAGGGAAACGCCACAGGGATTTAGCAATTCACTGGAGGCAGGGCAAGAGTGGGGATGGATAAAGCAGGATTAAGCTCCCAGGGAACATTTTGGCTGGCAGAAAACAGATGAAATAATTAAAAAAAAAAAATTTCAAAACTCAATTATCAAGCACTGCTTCTAGAAGGGGAGATTTTTGGTTTCATGGAGAGTCTTTGCAAAATCTCCTGGGAGCAGTATCTCTCCTAGGGACAAGAGCTGTGGACTGAGAATTCTCTGCCCTGTTGCAGGACTCGGGGACACTGTTGCAGCAGCATTACCCATCCTCTCCACTCCCACCCCCTGCGCAGCCCCCAGCCAGTCTGGCTCAGCCTGAACCCCCACCACACTCCTGGGGGATGCAGGGATTGCACCATGCAGTGCCAGGCTGTCCCCCAAGTGCCATGGGCCAGGCACCAAGGCAGGCCTGGCAGAGCCCCGTGGGGCTGAGGATGCCTACCTGGACATGGAGCTCCCGCAGGCGCTGCTGGAAGAGCTGGGGATCTGTGGTGAGGGTGACAGGTCCCACCTCTGCAAGCACACAGACACCACCACCTCAGCCCCCTGACCCAGCACCAGCTTCCTTCGGTGCCACCCACGCTGCCTGCCTCAAACACCTGAGACTCGGAGTCCGGCATCTACCCTGGCTTGGCACCAGGAGAGAATTGGGTTTGGGCACACCACCCCCCTGTGCCCGTACTGTGAGCACTTGGGCAAACCATTCCTATGCCCAGGAATTTCTCCTGACACACTGGGTGGTCCCAGCCAGGGCGAGCTGCAAACCCAGTGCTGTTTTCTACTGGGGGAGGCTCCCAGCAAAGGGATGCAGGAATCGATTCACTGCCTCTGCCTCCTTCCCTGTCTGGCTCCAAAGGTTTTCATTCAACCCAGTGTTTCTGCTGAAAATAAAGCTTGGGTCCCGCTGTCCTTGTAGGAGGCCAGGGCTCTTTTGGGGAACAGCTGCCCTTGTATGGGTGTGCACGAAAGGAAGACAAAGACAGGGCAGAAAGAAATTATTCTGGTATCACAGAGAGTTACCAAAGCCTCTAGCAAGTGGAGCTTTTATTGAGGTGACCTGGAAGCATGTTGTGGACTTGTACAGAAATACCCACCGTGAGCACTCCGGGGAGATTAGAACGGGATGGAAGGGGAAGAGCCACCCACAATGAAGTGTCAGCACCCCTGGGATTAATACGGTGGAAATAGCCCACCTTGTGCCCACAGAGCGGCTTGGGGACAGGAGCCCCAGCCCAGCTCCCAGCTCTTGAAGTGCCATCCCCATCCCAGCAGCCACCAGGGCATTAAAAACAGGGAGAAGGGGCAGTGCAAGCACTTATGGAGTGCATGTTTCAGACCCAGACCGGACTGGAACTGCAGCCCAGCTCCCCACAGCCCCACCCCTGCCAGGACACATGTCCTCACCCTGTCCCAGACGTACCTGGGTCATGGAAGGGCACCAGAGCGTAGTTGCTGATGGGCTTCGTGCTCCTGCTGAGCGTCCGCTCCAGGATGCGCGAGGCCCCGTCCATCACCTGCACCAGGTCGTCGTACATGGAGCCGGTGACATCGAAGACAAAGGCAAGAGTGGCCCACCCTGGGGGGCTCTCGGCCAGACTGGGGGCCAGCAGCATCCAGAGACCCATAAACACCCCTCCGTGGGGTGGCATCGTGGGGGAGGCTCTCGGGTGCCAGGAACACCCCTTGTGTCCTTGTCCTGGCCCTTCCCCCGGGCACCGTCCCCACACCAGGGAGGGACACGGTGTGCAAGCGGCCACTCGCGGCGGGGACGGAGAAGGGACCCCGGGCAGGGAACGCCCAGCCCTCCGCAGCTGCGGACCTGCTCCTCCAGCGTTCAACTTCTGGGAGGGCGGGAGGAAAAACCGGACTTTTGGAGCCAGCGACGCGGCAGGGATGTGGGTGGGAGTTGGAGGAGATCGGGCTGGAGATACAGGGTTTGGGAAGCAGATCCTGCAGCCCACGGGATTGTCAGAAGCACTGCCCAGGCCCCTCCCCAGCCCCGACCCCCTGGCTCAGAGAGACCCTGCTCTGCTGGGGGGAGCAGGGGGTTAGGGGAGGACACGGGGGTCACAGCTGAGCACCTGTGAGGAAACCCTGCCAAACCCCAGCGGCGGGAGAGACAGCTGCCAAAAGGACCCCAAGGAAGCAAACTCCCCCTCTGCTAGGCAAAGGGCCCCTGGAATCGGGGTCTGCAATGGGGCTTGGAGGTCAGGGGGCTCTGTGGGGGTCTCGGGTGGGCTCACCCACGCAGCCACCCCACGAACAGGGAGCAAACAGCCACACAGAGCACAGACAAAGCCGGAGCCAGGACATGGGCTGGGACAGGCAGCCCTTGGCCGGGACAGGCAGCCCTTGGCAGGGAGAGCTGGCTGGGGGTGCGGAGCTTTTCCTGGCTCCCCTGGAAGCGGAGTGCTGAGCTCATGGCTGCTCCACAGGGATGCTCTGCTCTTGCTCAACTCCCCCGCAGCGGGACCCAGGGCTCAGCCACGGCCAAGCGCCGGCGCCAGGTGAAACTGTGCACCGAGGGCTGGGCACCTCTCACACCCCCAGCCCTACTCCTCCCGAGATTACCCATCTCATGGCCCACACACACAGGACAGTGTGTGTGGGTCATGAGATGGGCATCCTGTGCATTCCTTTATCCTTGCAAGCGTGGGCTCAGCCTAGCCCAACCTCAGAGTGAGCAAGGACATCCATCCCCCTTACAGCAGGGCAAGGACACTTCTGCCCCTGGGGCTGTGCCAGTGGCCTGTCCCCCTCCTGTCCCACAACCAGGGCTTGCACTCCCAGCCTCACAGAGCTGAGGGGAGTCCCCAACCCCACAGTGCCACAAAACCTACCTTAGAGCATCCCCAGTCACCAACCTGCATCCCAGCTCCATCCTGCACACTGGCAGGGAGCTGGGCACAAAGAAACCCCAACAGCTTCACCTCATCACCAAATTAATTCCAGCCAGCCCTTCCCACACTCACCAGTCCCAGGAGCACATGTGCTAGTTGGGCTTTAACCCCTTCCTGGCTGGGGGTTAAGGCACAGCCTCTGGGTAACCACCGTGGTTTGGAGCCTGTGCCTGTCCTTGCCCACTCCATGGCACAAGGGAGAAATCCCTGGGAGCTCCCACCATGCGCTGGCACAAAGCACCTCTGGACAAAACCCCCGCACAAACACAGCCTCCTTGTTTGGACCATTACGGCATCTCCTCTGGCCTCCTGAAAATAATTAGTCAGCCTCGTTAGGAGAGCAAACAAAACGGAGATGGGCTGGCAGGGAGGCCTGGCAGTGCTCGTTTCCAGAAGAGTTGGCAGTGCAGAATGGCCAACGCGACCCCGCTGCACGTGAAAAGCCCAGTGCCGGCTTTGAGCCCCCCGTGAGCCCTGCCAGGGGTGGGGGGAGCTGCCATGGGGCACCTCCAGTCTGGGCAGTGGGACACAATTATGGAATACTCATATCAGGATTCCTCTGCAGGCACTGTGTGACAAAAGTGACCCAACAGCTCCCACCCAATGGAGCTCGGAGGGAACAGGGACAGTGCCAATAGGCACAGGGCTGTGAGTGTCTTCACTGTGAAAGGAAAAAGGGATGCAGGCACTGTGGCAGGATGGGACCTGGCAGAGGGAAAGACGTGTCTGGGTAAAAACAGGTGGGAAGAGTGGTGTTCTAGGGGTGAAGGGGCCCTGGGATGCCTGGAGCTGAGACCTGACAGCTCATCACAGGTGTGGGCACAGTGCCAGCCCACAGAGCCCAGAGCATCCCTATTTACACCCGGGCTAGTGCCACCACAGCCCCCAGTCCAGCTCCCAGCCCCGCTGGGCACCAGGACAGCTTTGGGGGCCCTGTGACCACCCACCCCAGCACATCATAGACCACTGCTGCTTCGTTACTGTCATTAAGCTTTTATTTCCACTGTCACAAAGTTCCTGGGTTTTGTTTTGTTCTGTTATTAAACTGTTTCATTTGCTTGGTTTGCTCTTGAATTCATCTCAAGACAAGGCAGCGGGGCATGCAAGCCGAGACACCGGCACGGACGCACACACAGGCTTCATCTTCACAAACAAGGCTCTTTGCTGGAGCTGCTGCTTCTCAGCCCAGGGCTCGGCCACCCCCCGGGCAGGGTCCCACCTGCAGGACAGGACACCCACCCGGGGCTGGTGGCCACGGGAGCAGAGAGAGAAGGGAAGGACGACTTTACTGCAGAGCTGCTGGACTAGTCAGGGCTGGCATGTGTGACTGAGACTCCAAAACTGCTGCACCCCAAACTGTGCACTGAGACTGGGGCCAGCAGCTCCCTTCTTTGCCCTCAGCCCTTGCTTCTGTCCCAGTCAGAGCCCTCCCCTCCAGTGCCCTCGGGAAGGATGGACAGACGCTCTCACTAAATGTCCCAAATCTCCTCCTTGGATGGGGGACTGAGCTTGCTGCAGGTCACTCACCCATCCCGAATGACCCCCCAACCCTAAATACATGGGAAGGGGGCAGCTCTGCCAGTGATTTCAGCTGCCCCCATGCCATGCCTGGCCCTGCTTCAAAGCCAGTCCTCCTCCAAGTAGGGCTTAAACCCAGATCCCAAGACTCCAAGACAATTCCACCTTCTGGACAGCTGCATCCCTGCCCACTGAGCAGCAGTGACCCTGGGCTGGGATTCCCACAACCTCAGCTTCCCCATCCAACAGGAATGGGGTGTCCTGATGGCACGGGAAGAACCTACAGGCATCTGCTTCTGTGAAGGAGGGTGGGATGCAGCTGGTACCTGGCATAAACAGGGTCTGGGGTTCCCCATAAGCAAACACCCCCCTCCACCAACCCAGCGGAGAGCGCTCCTGGGACCAGCCTGGTCTCGTTATAAACTGCATTAATTAACAGCCTGCTCCAGAAGAAAAACACTTCACTTCTCTCTCTCTCTCGGGTCCTGGTTTGTGCTGTGAGGAGAGGGCGGGGGGGAATCTGCCCCCAGAGCCCTCTCCCATGTTCTTGCTCCCAGGGGAAACAGCTCAGCCCAGCCCAGCCCCAGAGCTCAAGGAAAGACGGATACAAAGCAGCAACAGTCAGCGCACAGACAGAAAAATGAAAAGAAAGGAAAGTACAGACATGGCATTTAATGGGGCAACACCGACAGGGACAAATGAGAGGGGGGGACATGCCACAGTCACCGGGGCTGGACCCTCACCTCTGCCTGGCTGTGCTTTAGGTCCCCTTCCCATAGCCAGGGATCTACTTTGGACAGGCACCAGGAACCCGAGTACAAACAGAGACCAACCAGGGCTTGCTGGCTGTTTCATCATGAGCAGGTGTAGAACAGAGGCTGGAATTAAAGACTGGCTGATGTAAATTCCACCCCAGCACCGTTCCCGGTGTTCTGCACGTGCCTGATGCTCGGTGGGTCCTGCCAAGCCAGTCCTGAGCCGTATCCAGTGCTCATGCTTGCCAGGGCACAGACACCAAACCGCTTTCCAGAGGGGGATGGCTCACCCCGGCCATTCCACTGATGGGGAAATTGAGGCACGAGGAGGTTAAGGCCAACATTTCCAAGCACAAGATGCTCCAAGCCTTATTTTCAGTGATACCCAGACACTGCAGATCCTGGTGGTGTTCAGGAGGAATCAGGGGCCCTCGGTGCTCCCCAAAAGGGAGATTAGAAGCATCCAAACCAGGGTCCCAAATCCGCAGCCGGGGGGAACACTGGGGCCAAGCCGCTTTGCTCAGGGACACTCAGTGTGCCAAGAGCCCTGGCAGGGCTGACTCCCTGGGGAGACATCTGCGAGCACTGATGGAGCTCAACCCATGACAGGTCCTCCAAAAATTAAAAGCTTTCCAGGGGAAAAGTGTCAGAGCAAATGAGGTTTGCCTCTGCCTGGGAACTATGTCAAACGCGGCGGGGCCCATCATTCATCAGCGGAGGCGATTGCAGCAGTGTCACATTCATTAGGAACATCGATTGGCACCGGGAAGGGACCGGTCTGGCAGACGAGCATTCAGCAAGTTGGAGGCACTGCAAAAACCTACCCCAGAGAGTTGCATTTTGGCCACAGAGCAACAAGGAAAAGGTTTCCATGGGAGGGAGTTAAGGACACCCTCCAGAAGCACCCCCACAGTGAAACATGGGCACCCTCGGGGACAGAAACTGCAGAAGAGGCAGAAATATTGCACATGGACGTGAGGTCAGTGTCCTTGGGGATGGGGAAAGGTGGCTTTTTATGGGCATCAAAAAGTACCACAAGCACAAAACCCCAAAACTGGGGAGCAGGGCTGCATGGTGAAGATCTGTCCCTGCCATGCCGGGAGGATTCAGGAAATGCTGAGGCACTGCCTTGTCTCCTGCATCGTGAGACACCTGTCAGACTGTCCTCCACATCCAGATGTCACCTCCCACTGCCATGGGGACAGTCCTCTGTCTGGGCTCAGCCACAGGAGCTGCAGACATCCTAGGAGACAGCTGGGTGGAAAGATGCTGCTACCATCAGCTGGACCAGAGATGGAAGGGTGAGCCCCAGGGTGGCTTTAGGGGTCCCAGAGGCTTCTTGCACTTTGCTCCTGAGGGAATGCCCATCTCTCCTTTCCCAGAGCAGGGGCCAAGGCAGCTGAGGCAGCACCCACGCAAGGCTCATTCTCCAGCAGAGATGCCAGCTGTGTCCCACGGTGTGGGTGCCAGTGGGGCTGAGCTGGGGGCACATCCCAGAGCAGTGGTGGGTGTTGATGGAGTGTGGAGAGGCCATGCAGGCCCCACTCATGACGGGGGGGGCTGCAGCCCGGTGTCCCCAGGTGTGTATTCCCAGCCCTTTGCCTCCTCCAAGGTGGGCGCAAGCGGCTCCGCTTGGGGCCGTGCCCTGGGTTCACAGCAAGACCTCCCATGTCCTATGGGAGTGACGGGATAAGGAGACACCCTGAGCTGTGCAGAGCCCAGCCTGGCACTCCCCTGTCACCTTGTCCCAGCTGGGATGGGGGGATGGAGCAAGTCAGAGCAAGGCTCCCCCTCTGTCCCTCCAGCCCCACCGGCACACGGGAAGATTCACAGCCACCACCGAACACCTTCCCACCGTTTGCAAAGCAGAAAATAGCAAAGGAATCTGCTTGAAAGCAAAACCCAACTCTGGGCTCCATTAATACTTTTTCATGCAGTGAGAAAATTAATAAAAGAAAGGAAATGGGGACGTTCTGGTGCCTGGCAGTTTCCTCACCCTGCCCGACTGAGGGATGGAGCTTGGTCTGCTCAGAGTCTGGGCTGAGTGAGCCCTCACTGAGCTCCCAAAGGGAAGGGTGAACAGAAAAATGCAGGGAACACAGGAATGGGAAGAGGAAAAGAAGCTACAGCATCCCCTCCAAACAGCAGCCAGCCCACGGAGCTTGGGATATGGGGGGTGGGAGGAGAGGGGGGGAAGGCAGATTTTTGGCTTCATTGTTATTGCAGGCTCCCGGGTCCCCGCAATAGTGTACGAGCATGTAAACCTTACAAATCCTCACCTGGGTGGGTGGACACGCACACGAGAGATGAAACACAGCAGCAACATTTACAACAAATAAATAAGGATATTGATCGTCGAGATAGGCGTATAAAAAAAAACCTCACTTTTTTCCACCGAAGGAAAAGAAAAAAAACCAAAACCAAACCAAAAAGCACAATACTGTCTCACCAAAAGAAAAAAAAAAAATAATATAATATATATATCCCTAGTGAGCCAAGCCGGGCTGCCAGCGGCATCGTGGGTGACGCCAGGACTCTGTTCCCAATCGCTGTCGGTGCCTCAGCTCCCCGACCACCCCACACGGGCAGAGCCCAGGGGCTGCAGCCCCCCGGTACCTTTGGGCTCCGTCTCTGGCCGGCTGGTTCCCAGGAGAGGACCCCGCCGGCGCATCCGCAGTCCCATCCGAAAACGTAGGAAAAGGGGAGCAAAGGGGGCGAGGAGGCCGAGAGGGGGCTCTGCCTGTGGTGATGCTCGACCCGTTCCCCCGGCCCTGAAGTCTTGGGCGTTCGCTGCCGCTCAGACCGGGGTCTGGCGCGGGGTTTTTTTTGGAAAAAGCAGAAGTTGGCAAATGGCAGCGGCTGGTTCAGAGTGCAGAGAGGGGGAGCGAGCTCGCGCTTCGAGGGCATCCTTTGCTCGCGGAACAGAAGGGAAGCCGGGAGGGACAGGCAAGCTTCGCGCGGCGGTGGTCGGATGGCACGGAGAGCATCTTCCCCCAGGCATCTGCAGGAGAGGGTGGGGAGAAGGGAAATAGGGTGAGAAGGATGGGCAAAAATCCCTGTGGCCATCTCATGCGACACCAGCGCAGCTGGAACGGCAAAGCTGGAAACGGAATAGAGATATACTGAAAATCTCAAAACTCCAGTGGGGTTAAAAAATACCCCACCCCCCTGGATGCTGCCTGGACTGTGATAACCAAAATCACTCCAAGGGACAACTCTGCACAGCTCCACAGGGCATAGCAAGGACCACGGGGTGCTCAGCCCAGCACCTGTATAATGCTGGGAACCAGTGTCCCTGACACTACCGTGCCAAACCCAGCTCCAGGGCATAATATAATAAGATTTAAGATAAATAAAACATTTAATATAATCTGTCTCTGGAGCGTCCCTGTGCCCCCAGCACGCCAGCTGCCTCCCTGCCTCCTCTGCAGCCACATCTGGTGAGGGTGTGAGCTGTGCCGCAGGCAAACATTTCCATCTCCATGGGATGAGGTCTGAGGGAGCTCTGTGATACGGGGGAGACTGGGAGAAACCTATCAGGACGGGGCAACATTCCCCCTGGCTGGATTTGGGGGGGATATCCACGTTTTGGAGCTTCAGCAGAGGAGAATCAGCTGGCTGTGCCTGGGGGAGGTGGGAATGGCATGAGGCAGGTGGGAGATGGGCACCCGCAGCCCCTGGCACTGCACTCACCGCCGCTCGGCCCCGGGACTATACGAGCCCATCGTAGAGGGAGAGCGCCTGCACAATGGAGGGGTCGGCCTTGGAGCCCTCCTGAAATTCCTGCAGCGTCAGCTTCCCGTCCGCATTCTGCAAAACACTCCTGTTACTGCACAGCTCCACCCAGTGAGCCCCCAACACCCCGGCACATCCACACCATCCCACACAGCCTCCCCACACCGCTGCCTCAGCCTCGGTTTCCCCATCAAGCCACCCATGCCTGCCATGGAGGGGACAATGCCACCTCAGAGACCCTGAAAGGGATCCAGGGATCCCAGAGGGATGCGGGTGTCCTACAGAGACCTTGGCAGCAGCTGAGACCTTGTGTTGGTGGGGAAAGGAGGCACATGCAAGAGCCAAGATGCAGCAAAGGGACCCACAGCACCTCCTAAATCCCTTGGCCACGGGGAAAACACCTTCAAGCATCCTCACCTTGTCCATCATGGCAAAAATCCGATCCACCCTCTTCTCCGGTGTGTTCTCCTCCTCGGGAAGCTCCACCGTGTTTCCCTGCAGCAGCAGGACAGGACCTGGTCACACACCCATCTGTGCCCTGCCTGGAGGGTGTCCCCAGGCGAGGATTGTCCCCCCACACCTCACATCAGGACAGGGTGCAAGGGGACAGTGTTGGCACTACAGTCACCCTCAGCAACCAGATCCAGACTCTGCCCTGGCCATGATGGCCAGGACGGCCACAACCCCACACCAAAAAAGGCCAAAGAAGGAACTGGGGGTGTTTCAGCATTCCCACAGAGCCAAGCTCCAGCCCAGCAGGGACCCCCCCCAGGGGCTGCTCACCCTGTGCCCCCCCTGCCCCTCTTACCACCATCTGGTAAATCGCATCCACAATGTCCAGCATCTCGTTCCGCGTGATGTATCCGTCGTTGTCCAGGTCATACAGCTTAAATGCCCCTGCAAGCCAGAGCAACACCAAGGGGCTGGGACTGTGACCCCTGCCCTGGACACTCACCCCAGCACCCTCGTGGGGCTGAGCCCACCAGTATCCCATGGGCAGCACTTACACCTCAGCTTCTCGTCCAGCGTCCCCCGGGAGGTGACCGACAGTGCCTGGATGAACTCCGAAAACTCGATCCTCCCATCCTGGGGGGAGGAAAGGAGGGGTCAGGGTGCTGCTGCCACTCCTGTCCAGCAAAGTCCTCCCTTCCCACGTGTCCCCTCTAAGGGGGCACATCCAGAAAGGCAGCAGGGAGGGAGGAGTGATGCACATTTATCTCCAGCACTGGCATCCAGCTGCTGGTGCCCAGCCCACCAGCAAACATCCCGGCGGGAGCGGCTCTGGAAGGGCACCGCACGGATGGGCTTTTGCCAGCGGCACCAAAACACCGCGCTTCTCCTTTCCTGCTTTGCCACTTCATCGCCCTTCCCCACGTGACTCTCCTCAACTAAAACAAGCGCGGGGGCTCGCTCCAGCTGCGCCGCTTCAATTTCACGCCCCAGGAAGCGCTGGAATATTTTGCTCCTCCAGTGCCACGCAAATGCATTCCAAACCCATCCCACCATCGCCACAGGCCCAGCCCTGACCCCCCTGGACTGTGCCCCTGGATCCCAGACTTACTTTGTTCTCATCGAAGACATTGAAAACAAAAGTGGCAAATTTGGTTGGGTCACCGAAGGGGAAGAACTGCTTATAGATCTTCTGGAAGCCGGCGGCATCGAGCTGCCCACTGGGACAGTCCTTGATAAAGCCCTTGTACCTGCGAATGGAGGGCAGGGCATGGGCCCAGAAGGGTCTCCTGCTGAGCCCTGGGGAGTTGGGATGAGGCTCTCCCCAGTGCTGCAGTGGGCTGGGAAGGTGCTGAGGTGCTCCCTGTGTCGCTCCCATCCCCCACCTGCAGCATCCCAGCCCTGTGGATGAGGTCTTTGTGGGCACCACAGTGAGGGTGGCAGCGGGGACAAGCAGCGAGTGGCACCAGTGACACTGAGTGGTGCCCACTGCACCGCTCCACCCTGCTGCCAGCCCACAAGGGGCAACAGGGCCACAACCAGGCTTGTGGTGGACATTGTCTGGGAGATGGGAGGTGACAGGGACACACTGCCCAGCCAGGACTGACAGTAATGCCACGCTGCAGCCATGCCCTGGTGAAAAACAATGGCACAGTGACCACCGAGTTCTGTGAGGGTAGCTGGGCACTGGAAAAGGTTCCCCAGGGAAGTGGTGATGGCACCAAGCCTGCCAGGGGTCAAGAGATATTTGGACAACACTTGCAGGCACATGGGATTCTTGGGATGTGCAGGGCCAGGAGCTGGACTTATGATGATGCTTCTGGGTCCCTTCCAACCCAGGATATTCCATGATAATTTTTGCACGACCCCAAATGAAAGCTGCTCAGAGGAGCTGGGGGGCACAGTGGGGTTCCTGTGTCACCAGGTGGCACAGCTCAGGTCATTTCCAAAACCCACCAATGCTTAAACATCCCAAAAAACCCTTGGTCCCAGCTCCAGGCTGGACCTGAGTGCTGGAAAGTGCAGCTGCACCGGAGGGTGCAGGGAAGGGGCTCACTGGCTCTGTGGGTGAGGGCACCACGCAGGGAGCGTGAAGGGAGCATGTGGGACCACACGGGCATCACGTGGGGTGCGTGAATATTATGCAACACGTCGCCCAGATCTGTCAGGCGCCCGCTGCAGCAGGACGAGGGCTGGAGGAGGAGGGGAAGGGGGTGGCAAGGTGGGAAACCGAAGTGCCGGTGACATCTTTTTCACGCTGCTGCAGCTATGACTCATCGGGTGGGGGGGAAGGATGAGAGAAAGAGATAAAGAAAGCAAACCTTGACTGGTGGGATAGGGAGATGAAAGGGAAGCAGTGGCTTTTCTAGGGCGCTGTGTTCGGTGGGGCGGAGGGGATGGAGTGAGAGCATGGATCCCACCCCTGACAGCCTCTGCAGGCCCTACTGCAAAAGGGGACACGCTGGGACAGCACCAGCCTCCTGCAACGGGTCACCAGCTGGACAGTCCCCATGTCCCCACGCTCTTTGGCTGCTTGTACAGGAAGAGCCACTAGAACCCAGCCCTTGCACAGGGTGTGAAGGAAAACCCCTCTTTTTTCTGGTCTCCCCTCTACGAGGCAGGTGCACCCCAATATGGGTGCACCTGCCCACCCCTCCTGCATGTCCCTGCTCTGTCTGGCCAGTGGGGTGGCCGAGTGCCACCAGCTCCTGTCCCCTGCCCACAGCCCCATGCCCCAGCCAGCTCACCACCATGCCAGGCACTCACCACTGCTGCACCTCCTTCTCCGTGACTGCAAGAGAAAACAGGAGAAAAGAGAAAAAAAGAGAGAAATTTAGTGCTTTTGCAGTGACAGCTGTTCCCCTGCACTGCCCATCAGTGAATTCCCTGGGGGATGCCATGGGGCTCCCAAAAATTACTTCCCTGGGGGATGCTCTGGGATTCACTCACTCCATGAGCTGTCAGGTGCCCCCCACAAGTTCCCCCTGTGGCAGCAACTGCTTTTGAGGCACTGCCTGGGCCAGCCCAGCTGGTCCATGGGACCAGGGCTGCAGGTGTTGGGGACCCCTGAAACCAAGAAGCCTCCCAAGATGTTTTGTGTTGTGCTCAGGGAGTGCAGAACCATGGCTGCAAGATGCTCTGGACCATGAAGGGGACAAGTTGATCATGCCTGGGGAAAATCTGGGCCTGCTGTCTCATCTTCCCAGAGCTAAAACACCCCTGAAAACATCTGCCAAAACATCTGCCTGGAGGCAGCTCAGGGAAGGAACTTGCCTGGCCCTGACATTAGGAATTGAACATGGGCACAGGCACAGCCCCAGGGCTGGCATCCCCCCAGGCACCAGCTGCCTCTGGAGAAACATCATCAAACCCATCCCAGCACCCTGGGGAGCCCCACCAGGCTCTGGCAAAACCCCAAAAATGCAACCAGCTAGAAAACAGAGAGCACTGGCAACCCCGAGTGTCCCCAGCCAAGGGACAGCTGCTGAAATGAAAAATGTCCTCAGCAGAGGAAAGACTCAGAGGGATGTGGGATGCTGGGCACGGGGCTGGCACTTGTCCCTGCATGTCCCACTGCAGAAGCTGTGCCTGTGCCTCCCCACAGCAGGGAGCCAGGTGCCAGCAGGTGGGCACAGTGGGAACGGCCTCATTTGTCATTTCCTTTGCGTCGTGCATCTAAATAATGATAAAAAAGCCACAGGTCTGAAAGGCGCAGGGATAATGAGGCAAGTGGAGATGTCAATGTGCAAACGGCTGATAAAAATAGAGACCCAAGACACACCAACAGATACCAATTACCTTGGATGGCAAAAAAAAAAAAAAAAGAAAGCAATTTTCTATCAGGAAGATTTGTAACGTGCCTGGCAGAAGGCCCAGAGCACAGAGGCGAGGGCTGGCAGGTGGGGCGGCCAGTAGGGCACACAACGGCCCACACCTCATCACCAGCTGGATTCTGGCTCCAGCATCCCTGTTAGCAGGAATTGCTGTGCCCAAGATTGCCCCAAGCATTGAGGGATCCCTCCATCCCAGCCCAGGAGTCACTGGAGGGACAGAGCCTTCAATTCCCCCACTTCCCCTGGGATTCAGCAAAAGCAGCACCCACTGTAGCACTGCAGGGTGTCTGGACAGCAGCACCCCAGGAGAGGGGACACAGCCATGGGGATGCTCAGCATCTGGCATGAAGAGCACTGAGGGCTTTGGCAGTCACAGGTGGGATTTGGAGGGTTGTTTGTTGAGCTGGGGTGGGCTAAACATCAGTCATAGCAGTCTCAAGGGATTTCCCCATCCCCCAAAAAAAAGGGTTGCACAGAAGCATCCTTCCAAAAGAGAGATGCTGAGCAACATCTCTAACAGGAACAGGCTTCCCTGCACACAACCTCACTGAGACACCAACCGTGACCTCCACCCTGAGGGTGCCCAGGGGATGCCCCAGGCACCAGCTCTGCAGGCCCAATCACCCACGAGCACCAAGGAGGGTAGGTGGAAGGAGGAGGAGGATGAGGGTGAGCCCTCGGGGCAGGCAAAAAAGACCTCAGCAGCAGCCCAGGCTGCAGTCAGAGCTCAGCTCAGCCCCTCCAGGCAAATCGCCTTCTGCTTCTCTCTTGTTCGACTGCGTTTCCCCCAACGTGCTATTTTGGGCCCGGGAGCTGCCTTTCAACTCCAGCAGGAAACAATTAAGAAATTTGTGCTTTTTTTAGTACAGGAGAAATGCTGGTAATGACACGCTCGGGCTGAGGCAGGAGGGAGGGACGGAGCCAGCTCCCCTCGTGCCGCAGGAGGGATGTGTGATGCTCCCAGGAGAGGCTTTTCCAACGGAGGGAACCATTCAGGTGCCACGCTGGAAATCAGCACAGGGCTCCCAATGAGGGATTTGTTAACGTGCATCCTGGAAAACCACACGGAGCCCTCCTCCAGCACACTGGTACCAGTGCCTGTCCTCCAGCTTTGGGTGCTGGGGGATCTGTGGGGTTCTCCTGAGGTGGGAGCACGGCCTCATCTCCCAGCCCTTGGAAAACCACCCACCTCTGGGTTCACCCCTCCACTGCCATCACATCTCCCCCTCGCCCAGGGGCAGAGTGTTCCCAGGGCAGGGAACCACCCCAGCCCTGACCCAGCGTGGGGACTGAGTAGTACCTGCCCCCCCCGTACCTGCTGTTACAGATCCGGGACAGATGATGACTTCATGGCTGCCACTTCCCGGCCACTCCGACCCTGCTGGCTGTTGACACTCCGAGTGGCACCAATTAGGAATGCTAATGCTCGACTTGCAGCCGCAGAAGCCTTGGGGACACGCTACTGAGCGCGTGGCTGAGCCACCTGTCCTGAGGCTGGCGACAGGGGACACACGCCGGGACAGGGCTGTCCCTCTGCTCTGCATCTCCCCGGCAGGCAGAGCCCAGCCGGGCTCACCGACAGTACCTGTGCAGCGGCAGCTGCTGCATTTCCCTCCCGCGGCACCGATGACGCCGCGATGCTGAGCCGACACACATCAATTTGCAGCGATATAAACCTCCGCCAGGTGCGCCCCCGACGCCCCACAACAAGGGGATGACCCACAGCAGCCCCATAGAGCATCCCAGCGGAGCAGGATCGGCTCCCTGGCCGCGCTCCAGCGAGGAGCCGGGCTCAGCTGCCGTGCCGTGCTCCAGGGACTGCCGCTCCCGCAGCCGCGCTAGGGAGGGCTAAAAATAGTGCACGTAGCAGCTTGTTAGTAGCAGCGTGCCCCGGGATCCTTGGGGATGAAAGGCGCTAAATAAAGGCAGAGTATTATCATTTGTTATGAACCGCAACGCTGGAAAGAGGCATTGCCGAGCCGGGAGCCCCAGCGACGCCCCGCCGGCGCCGGCCCGTGCGCGCAGCCCCGCACCGCGGCAGCGACAGCGGCGCCGGGCAAAGAACGGGGAATCGCCGAGCGCGGGGCTCCCAGCGCAGGCAGGGCAGGCAGAGGGACAGGGACAGGCACCCAGAGCAGCTCAGGAGCTGCCCCACACGGCCAAACCGCAGCCAAGGGCCCTCTCTGCCCTTCGCTGGTCGGTCCCTTCCCGCTCCCACCTCAGCTGGGAGGAAGGTTTTGGCCACACGTCTCACACAGCACAGAGGGACAGAGCCTCCAAGCAGCCCGCAGCCCCCTCCTCCCAGCTGCCGGCACTTAACCCCCCCTTCCCCAGCCCTCTCCCCCCACCTCTCCATCAATCCCAGTGGCACAGGCGAGGACTGACAGCTCCGTCACCACCCGCCCTTGGCATGCCCCCTCTCCTCCCACCACCCAGCTGCCACTGCAGCAAGAATCAGCTCTGGTTAATCAGTGCTCAAGCCTGTTAATTTGTGTTTTCCAGGCAGAGAGGAGAGGAGGGACCTGGGACTGTAAATCCCCATCCGTCGCCCTGCCGTAGGGAGCTCGCTGCTCGCTGGACCGCGCCGGGGCCGGGGCAGCAGGAAGGAGGGCAGGAGGTAACTGGATCCGAGTGGTTCAGGGACCCCTGGTCACGGTGGGATACACGAGGTGACGTGATGCTTCAGCCCCACCGGGGCTTGTTTTGTGCTGACATCGCTTCCCCGTCTGCGCAAGAGTAGGGGCTCGGCCACCGCCGCAGGGCTGGACCCTGAGCACGACCGTGCACACTCAGCTCAGCCCGTGTGCCAAAACCAACGGCCCAGCTCTGTCCTTTTGCAGGTTTGAGCTCCCAAACGCTCAGCAAGCATTGTCCCCACGCAGCAGCCATTGAGGAACCCCTACACGTCCCCCCTTGCTCCAGCTGCTACAACAGCACCTTGATCGCGTGGGGCCATGGGCACCGCAGCCTTATCAGGGAAACCAGTTAATTATTTCCAGGCACAGAGTGGCTTCCCTCACCGCCATAGGGCACTCCAACTATGCCAGGTCACGGGCTCTGCCGCCAACCCACGGGCAAGTGGTCCAGCACCACACTCTGAGTCATGGCAGGGGCAGTCCTGCGGCATTTATTTCCCCCAGGCAGCTGCTATGGCTCCTTAACAGGGTCCCCGGGCATCCCAGCCTGGGGGAGCCAGCACATCACCCCAAGATGGGGCTCCCATCGGGTTTGGGGCTGCCTAAACCTGCTGTGGATGCTCAGCGCAGTGCCCAGGCCAGGGGAAATTGGGCACCCACACTGGGTGCTCCTGCGTGAGCGAAGTGGCTGCTCAGGCGTGAAGGAATGGGGCATTTATGCATGCACTAACTGGGCACCCATGCCTGAGCCAGAGGGGCACTCATGCAAAAATACACTGGGAAATCATGCGTGGACTAATTGGGCACTCGTGCATAAATTATGTGGGTGCTTCTAGGAGAACTAATTGGGTGCTCATGCATGAACCGCCCGGGTGCTGCGGCGAGAGTGAAAGGGCCGCTCATGCACGAACTAGCTGGGGGCTCATGCATCCATTTTTTTGGGCATTCATGAATTCACCGGGCGCCCATGCACGGATTAATTGAGCAGTCACGCGTCCATTCGCTGGGCACTCCTGCGTGAGCTAATTGGGCACTCATGTGTAAATTAGTGTAATTAGGAGATAACACACTTGTGCACGTACTAATTGGGCACTCAGGTGTGAATGGATCAGGTGCTCATGCATGAATTAATTGGACACTTAGGCATGAGCTAATTGCAGGCACGTGTGCCAATTAATTGGGCACTCATGCATCAACAACCGTGCGTTCATGCACGGAGCAGCAGCGTGCGATCCAGCGGGAATTCACTGGGCAGCCATGCATAAATCCAGCTGGGTGCTCATATGTAAATTAATTGTGCGCTCACGTGTGTGTTAATTGGGCGCTCATGCGTGAACTAATTGGGCGCCGATGATGCGGAGGAGCCGGGGGTGCTCATGCGTGCGCTGAAGGGCCCCTCACGCGTAAAACACCCGGGTGCTGCGGGGCGAGCCCCGCACACGCTGCAATTTGTGCCAAACGCACTCCGCCCCCCGTCTCGGCGAAACACGTATTTAAGAATTTTCTGAACGTAAATCTGATACAAACTCCACTCTCAACATCGTCACAATGTTAATATTAACCAATTACGAGCTCCCCGCTCCCTCCCGCCCGGCTCGGCAGAGTATGCGCTCGCTCCGACTTCCCTCCAGCCCCTGGGATCACAGCGTCAGCATCACAGCCTGAACAAGCCCTGCAGAATTCGTCCCTGGTCCCTCAGAGTGACCACTGGGCGCGGTACAACACGTACTCGGTGCAGAATTCACACCGGCAAACACGGACACAGCAAGGTCCCATCGGTTGGCACAGGGGGACCCAGTGCCAGCCCCTGGCCCTGCGGAGTGAGTTACCTGGGGTAAACACATCACAGCCTGAGTAGTCATTCCCAATTCCAGGCCTTGTCTCTACAAAACACTCAGCCAAGAGCACGGCAGCAGCTGTTGGAGGTGAGTGGAACCAGGGGACTTAATCCAGCCCTCAAACAGGCACTGGGCAGCACTTGTCTGGTGCAGAATGGGCACCTCCTGCAGAGGGAGGAAGATGCCCTGTGTGCCAGGGCTGGCAGGGGTCACCTCTGGCAGCCTGGGCTGTTGGGTGGCTTCGTGCGATTCGGAGGGGTCGGGGGGAAGCATCCCAGGGACAGTTGGAGCATTGGCACCAGGTTCCATCCCAGTGCACTGCCCCAGCTCCAGCACCAACCCCCCAACAGAGCCCAGTGCCCACGGGAGCTGCCCTGTGGTGGAGGGAAGGGGTGAACTCTTCCAGGCTGCCACGGGCTCAGTCCTCCACTGGGACTGTCCATCAGCCCACTGTGGGGCATTCAGAGCTCACTCAGGTCCCTGTTTGATGATGGTAACTTTTAGGATACTCCACATGTCAGCACTCTGGAAATTTGGGTAGTTTGGCCCTGATGACCTGGTCTCATTAAAATTCAGGTTGAACTCCTTAATGATGTCCTGGTTCCGTGCTCTCTGCCAGCTCCTGGGCCACCAGACCACCCCTGGTTGGGCTTTGCTCCTGCTCCCAGGCAGCACAGGGACAGCTCTGGGCAAGAGGCAGTAAAACACAACTGTGGCACCGGGGTCACCCCCTTGCAAACAGCTGTTTCTGGAATCGGACTGATGTCATTTTCTTTTGCTCCTCGAGATGATCACCTGCAGTTTGCCCCAACCACTGTGCCCCAAGCTCAGCCCCGTGCCTATCTCTGCTCCCAGCCACATCGCCCACACACCGGGGTGTCCCTGTGTGGGAACCCATCCCTGCAACATCCCCAAGGGATTTGGGAGCAGCCCCACTGTGCAGGCACCAACACCCGTCTCCCTGTCACAGCGGGACACCCCCATCCCAGCTTTCCCAGTTTGGCTTCTCTCCCCATCAGACTCAGACATCACCAGCACCACGGCAGGTCTGGGAGCCTCCGAGATGTTCGGAGCTTGAGTCTGACAGTGTTATTGGTGTCATTTGTTACTCTGAGACACAGAGCAATACACGGAGCAGTGCCGGGGTGTTTGGCACTCTCCTCACTGGCGGCTGCCATTAGCGGTCTGCCTTGCTCCCAGAGTGGATAAACAGGTCCATGAGCAGTTCTGTTCTCATCTCCCCCGGGGCTGGTACCAACAGGAAAGCCAATATGCAGCTGAAATCCTTTTTAGACTTTATTAAATATTTAAGGGCCCGACATTAGGCTTTGGAAATTGGGTTTAGGGAAAAAGCAGCAGTTGCTCTTTGAAGCAAAGGCAAGAGAGGAAGGGCGAGGGACAGTGCCTTCATTTGGAAATTAATGAATCAGGCTGAAGCACCCCCACAGCAGGAGCTGGTGGCTGCAGCAGGTCTATCCCAGGATTGAATCCCAGCTTCCCCACGAGCCAACGCAGCAATGTTCTGGAGGGGCAGAGGATTCCCAGTGCCATCAGGAGCAGGGACAGAGCAGCCCCCCTGCCCAGACATCCATGGCACAGCTGTGTCCTGCCGCCTGCTCAAATCCATCCCTTGCCCACAGGGATTTCAGGGTGATCTGGCACTCCAACATGCCATCCCCAACCTGAGGAGCAATTCCTGCCCTGGGCAGAGGAGAAGACTCCCCTCTAGAGCAGCATGGGCAGTAGGAAAGGAAGTCTCTCTGGCTCAGCCATCACTCCCTGGAGCCATGGGAAGGTCAGGAGGATGCTCAAGGAAAAGCCTTGCTGGCAGCAGGGCCACCTCTGCTGCCCCTGCAGTCCCTCCTGCAGGGATCACCGAGCACTGAGGGGTGACACAGAGACCCAGAGCAGCTCTGCCAGGTCCGACCATCGATCACAAGATGCTGGAGAAATAGGTGGATGAAGCACAGGCAGCCCTCCTTCCAGCAGGAGGTGTGGGGAGGGAGCCCTGTGCCCACAGGCAGTGATGGTGATGGAAGCGACACAGACCATGCCCCAGGGCTGAGCACCCCACGGCCACCCTTGCCCAGGGCACGAAGCTTGGCTTGCTTTGGCATCCAGCTCCCTGGAAGACCCAGGAGAACAAAGAGGGGAACAAAGCGACCCCACAAATGTCACCCCGATAACAGAGTGAGCGTGCCCGCTGGCTCCTCCCTGAAGCAGCCGCTTCCTTTGATGCCTTCAGAGCTTCTTGTTTCACAACCTTAATTATAGCGGCAGCAGCAAAGGTCAGGAGAGTGGTTAAGCAGATCCATTAACATGTCAGGGGATAAATGAAATGTGATTCTTGTGATGCCAGAGCGGCAGCGGCGTGAGCGTGGCTGGCGGGGATGGCTGCTCTGCCCTGCCGCAGAGGGAGCCCTCAGGGCCTCAGTCATGTCTCCCGCTTCCCACCCTGGCACTGCAAGAACCTCCCAGGGACTGCGGGGACTCCTCGAAACTTGCTTCTGAAACCCCAAAACTTGTTTTGCTTGCATCTACCTATGGAGCCCCAGGTCCACGTGCATGTGGGATGCCGTGGGTCAGATTCACTGGGAGCAGGTTGGGGTCGCCTTGGAGAAGGAACTGGAGATCACTTCAGACCACCACAGCCCTCCGGAGGCAGCACAGCATGTCCACATTGAGCTTGCAGTGAACCTGCACCACAGCAACCCCCTTCACAGCTCTAGCTTACAGCAAAACCAGGCCCCAAACAAATGCCAGCCCCTGGGCATCCCTCTGGCATCTCCTGCCCATTGTCCTGCCTCAGGGCCCCAAACCAACCTGGCCTTGGACACTTCCAGGGATCCAGGGGACAGCCACAGCTTCTCTGGGCAACCTGTGCCAGGGCCTCACCACCCTCACAGGGAAGAATTTCTTTCTGATATCCAACCTAACCCTGCTCTCTGTTGGTTTGAAGCCATTCCCGTTTGTCCTGTCACTCCAAGCCCTGTTAAAGGTCACCCAGGCTGACGATTTCACCCAGTGTTTGCCACTGAGGGATAATGGGTTCGTAGCCACCCGGTCAGCTCACCCCGCTTTCTGCTGGATGAGCAACAGGAGGCATTTCAACACAAACCAACCTGGCAGAGAAACTCAGTGCCTGGGGCCAAACACTTTGGAGGCTAAAAATAAACCAGCAGCAGCAGGGGAGCTACCAAGGTCCCTCCTCTGCTCCTGCCCACTGCCCCAGCCAGCACATTTCCTCAGCACCAGGGTGGCACAGTGGAGCAAAGCCCTAGTCTGGCTCAGCCAGCAAGGAACCAACCCGTTTTCCCATTTTCCTGGCTGAAAACTGCTGCAATCGTAGAATTTCCTTTCCTTTCCCACAGAATTCCACCCGCCACCACGTACCCCCGTAACTACAAATCAATATGTTTATAGTTTGCTCTTAAACTAATGCCCATTAATTCCCTGCATTACTGTCGAGCAACAGAGCCAATTTTGCAGCTTATTGTGAAAGAGTAGAAAATGATGATGCCGGAGCGAGTTGAAAATCCACAAAATAGATCACAGTGGGTGGGATGCGGTTCTTGGGAAAAGAGCATCTTCCTCTCCCTGCACCCACTCTGCAGCCTGGGTGTTGTTTTGGCACCCTTGCCATGGCTCCCACGCCTTCACCTGAGCCCCACTGTGGCCTCAGGAGCACCGGGACCACCATCCCCAACCATCCTGACCCCAACGTGGCCCCAGAGCGATGCTGCTGCACCGACACGGCTCTGAGTGTGCCCGATTGCTCAGCTACTGCAGCCTCAAAAATAACAGTGCTAGTCCTGGACATGGGCAACAGCTGTGCAAAGGGAACCCTGAAAGCCAATCCCCCAAAAAATGACTGAAAACAAAGAGCAAAATGTGCTCTTCTGAAACAAGCTCAAATTTTTAAAACTGCTTCGTGACTTTAAGGGTTACTAGCCTGGGAGTGCTGCTGCAAGTAGGGACACTCAGCACTGTATTTCTCCTCCAGTTTCTCTCCCAGGAGTCCACACCAAGTAATTTCCACCCAGGACACGTATCGTGCACCCACAACTGCACACGTGCATGTTACACACTTCATTCAGGCCACAGCCACACCTCAGGACCTTCACAAATCTCCAGCTGAGCAGAACCCTCTGACCATGGCCCCACAAGGTTCTTAAACAGAATCCGAAATCCCACCGTGGCCCTAAACCATGAGCAGCTGGCCCAAGTTAAGCTCAGGTTTAAATCCCCATGGAAGAGGATGTGATCCAGGGAGGATGGTGGTTCCTTCAAGTGTCGGGAGTTACCACCTCCTGGAACACAACACCAAACTGCATCTCCGAGCTACCCCAACGAGACAGCAGGAAGATTAATAAATTAATTATTATAAAGCACTTTGAGGGCTTTTCGATGAAAGGATTTATGAGAGTACAAAGAATTACATAATTTATTATTCAGTATTATTATCACTCAGCATTGACTTCTCCTGCACGCTCCTGTGAGGCACCAGCCTGGTCTCCAAGGAGGGTTAAACAGCCCTGCAGCCTGGCTGTCCCCACAAGCACTATTCCAGCACCTGGCAGATGGGGGAGCCTGGCATTGCCAGGTATTCCTGGGCACTCAGGTGCCCAGAGACACAGAAAGGCACACGGAGATGGGTCCAAACCAACAGGACTTGGGCAGCCGGCACTTCGAAGAAGCCCTTCTGCGCCTTTAGGTGTCCAAGTGCCATTAAAATCTGGCCCCCAGCACTGTAAGTCAGGAGCAGAGTGGGGAGGGGAGCCAAGAGACGAGGTTTCCAGGCTCCTGCCTTTCCATGTCCAGTTTCCAGCAGGGCCTGGGACAACCTGCTCTGAATGCACGCAGGAAAATATTTCTCGCAGCTCACAGAGGCCGCTGACGGCAGCCCTGCAGCATCCTCGGCTCAAGTTCCCTGTCCACAAGTGCCCTGGCACCTGAGCCATCCCATGCTCCTCTCCTCCCATCTCCTGCTTGTCCCAGGATTGCTGCAACTGAGGCACGGCCAGAGAAACACCACAAATAGGAGATGGAGAGCCCAGAGGGGACAAGGGAGACAAGAAGCCACCAGGGACTGAAGAGCACTAAGGGGAAACAGAGGTCATCTGTGTCCCATGGATGAGATAAATTTGCAGAAAAGCCATGTGGGGCAGGGAGAGGGGGTGTCATTTCCCTCTGATCCTGCAGAACTGAGAGGGGCCTTTTTGGTATTTGCTTTGTTTTGCATGGAAATTCACACAAACAGAAAATGATGCAATGGAAGGAAATCCCAGCGTGGGAGAAGCCCTTCACGTACCACAGCCACAGCTCACGCTGCCATGGGAACCTCCATGGGACAAATGCAGGTTCGCATCAGTTTGGGCTGCTGGAGACATCTGCCCAGATGTGGTGTAGCAACAGCACAAACAGCACCACGCACGAGGCAGGGACAGCACTCGCTCAGTGACGTGGCAGCCAGGACATGGGATGGGCAGCACAGGCCAGGGATATTCTTGTGTCTGTCAGAAAGGTGCCAAAGTATCAACATGCTGCGGAATAAAACCTTTCCCAAGCAGGCCCCCAGAAGCTCTTGAGCAGGCTGTGGATGTGTGTGTATGACTGTCCCCTGCTCCAGCTGTTCCAGCAGCCACAGCACTGGGGTCTGGATCAGTTCCTCCCCCTGTACTCAGTGCAGCCCTGCCCTCCTACCTGCCTCTCCTCTGCCTGGCTTCCCCAAAACACAGAGGGAAATGAGTATCTTTCCAATCTCCCAGGGTCTGAAGATAAATCAGAGGCTCTCAGCCGTGCCTGGGAGGGCTCTGTGAAGTGCTTCACCAGACAAGGGAATGCGCACTCGCCTTGACAGCTGCAGAAAAGGGGCAGAAGCGCTCAGCAAAAGTAATTAATCCCAGAGACGAGAGGTGGAATGAGCAGAGCTGAACAAACAAACCCTGGAATTAGCGACAGCTCTCCCTGACAGGCACCACACTGCCAGCCACATGCTGCTGGGGCACGTTGGGATGCTGCGCCAGACTCCAGCCACGCAAAGGGCCACGTGCTGCTAGGTGCTGCTGCCTTACCTGCACAGGTACAGGGGTCTTTAAAAAGCAGCAATGAGAGGTCCAGAGCAGGCAGGCAAAGCTCCAGACAGGCTGGAAATTCATTGAGAGATAGATCAAAGGACCACAGCCTTTCTTGGAAAGGGTGCAGTGGAAAGGGGAGGGCACCCAAAAGAGAGGAGCAGAAAGTTCGGAATGAAGTATTTCACAAAAGCAATGACCTGCTGGCCTTATCCAGCAAAGAGACATCCCTGTGCCCAGAGACGTTGGTTTCACCAGCGCTGTATTTGGCTGGCTTCAGCTGCAGGTAAGACATGAGCCACCACTGCCTGTGTGCCCCGTATCGGCCCCTCGGGTGCTGGCACCTTCCTGGCGCAGAGGAGCCACCCCAGGGGTGCAGAAAGCCCAGCACACAGGAGATCACCAGCAGATGAGGCTGTGCTGGGGCTGGCTGTTCCCAGATTCCTCTCCATCAGAGATCAGGTCGTCACAGCGGCTGCAAACGGAGCGGGTGATTGCAGCACAGCATTAATGGTACCTGGCCTGGTGCAGCGGCACTCACCGTGGGCGACAGCTGCAGTGAGGACACCAAAACCCAGCTCAGCTCCAGCTGGGGCTGTGCCCACCTGGCACTGCCACCTTCTCACCATTTCCTCCCCCTGAGCACTTTGAGGAAGCCCAGCCGGGGTACCCCAACCTCTCCTAGCATCACACCCGGTTTGGCTATGCGGACATGCCCCCACCACCTGCCCTCCTCCCGCCTGCTGTGCCACGGCAAAGAGCAACCCCGCGTGTAGGGTTGTGCAATGCACCAGTATTGCCTCTTCTCCATATGGGAGAACTTGCTGCATCCTAATCTATTGCCTTTTTGGGTAAGCGCTGCTGTGGGACTGCAGCAATGACAGAGGGGAGAGCTCGCAGGTCTGCTGCACGTTTGGGGAATATCTGCGACCTGCAAGCGGGGAGGCAAACTTGAGCCACGAAAGCCTTTGTTTCCTTTGTGCATCCTTCAGGAAAAAAAAAAGATTTTGCTAAAACTGGATGGCTGAGGCACCAGCCACGTTAATTAGATTACGGTGGAGGTCCAGACGGGAAAGCCACTCACTCAGAAAATCAGGTTATTAAACCGATACGGAGATACTTAGAAAAATATCGAACTCGCCGGTGTCGGGCTCTTCTCTCCACTTCAGAGCACAATAACAAAGGGAACCCCTCCAACTAACGCACCCAACTTTGGAAGCCACCCAGATGCTCGGCACCCCGCTGCCGGGCTCCGGGGAGGCAGCGCGGGGAGGACAATCCCCGCGGCGGGCCCTGGGTGCCAGGGACCGGGCAGCCCGGGGAAAGGATGCTCGGGGCAGGGGCGGAGGGGCGGCGAGGGAGGGCGCGATGCTCCGGTGGGCGCCGCGGGCGGGCAGGATGCGGCCCTGGCCCCGCCGTTCCCGGAGGCTCAGAAATAGGCCACGGAGGATGGTTTTTGTGAAAAAACAGCGCGTTCCCCTGGCTCGTTGCCCCTCTCCGTGTCTCTGCTGCCTTATGGGTTTTTTCCTCCTCCCAGGCCAATCCCTGAATTCTTCCAACAAAACCCGTCCGAGCCTGCGCCCTCCCCGGGAGCGGCCCCGCAGGAGCCGCGGCACCGACCCGGGGGAGCGGCGGGGCCGGGCGGCAGCGCGGATCCCATCACACCCCCGGCATCCCCCCGGCAACCCCCCGGGCACTCACAGTACGTTTTCCTGGTCAGCTCTTCCACAACTTCAGGCTTCAACTTGCTGTTGGATTTGCCCATGGTGGCGGCAGCGCCTCTGAGCCCGCCGCCTCCCGGCCTCGCTGCGGGGCACGGAGCGGCGGGGCCGCTGCCTCGCTGGGGCTCCCGGCCCGGCTACATCCCGGGGGGGGGCGGCGGCGAGGGGGGCGGAGGGGTCTTTGTTGGAGGGGTTTGGCCGCAGAGCCGCGCTGCGGGGCCGCGCTGCGTGTCCGTGTGCGTGTCCCCGGCTCCACGCGCCCTCCCCGCCCTCCGCCGCCGGGCGCGGAGCGGCCGCGGGGGCGCGGAGGGGCGGAGGGGCGGCGCGCCCCGCCCCGCGCTGCGGGAGCGGGATGGGGATGGGGAGGGGGCTCCGGCACGGCCCCGCCGCTCCCAATGGCGGGAGGACTCGGGAGAGAAGGGGATTCCAGAGCGGCCCCCGCCGCCGGGACCCCCCCCCTCCCCCCCGAGGCGCTCCGCAGGGATCAGCGGGAAGCCTCGGAGGGAAATGTCGGGAATCGGTGTCCTGCTTGCGGGGGGCTGATGGGCAGCGGGGGGATGAGGAGAGAGGGGCGCTAGCCGTGGGAACACAGAGCCTAGAGCAAGGCTGAGCTCCGAGTTCGGGGGTGACCTTGGTGGCACATCAACACCTCCAGCTGTAGAAGCATTTTCCAACCCCTGGGTTCCTCAGCTGAAGAGGGGTCTGTTCCTGACATGGAAAAGTCGGATCCTTGTGGGTCCCTTTCAGCTCAGGCTGTTCAGGCTGAGCGAGCTGGGGAAGAGAAGGCTCTGTGAATACCTTAGAGCCCCTTCCAGCACCTAAAGGGGCTCCAGGAGAGCTGGAGAGGGACTTTGGACAAGGTCATGAAGGGACAGGACAAGGGGGAATGGCTTCACACTGACAGAGGGCAGGGTTTAAATTAGATATCAGGAAGAAATTCTTCCCTGTGAGGGTGGTGAGGCCCTGGCACAGGGTGCCCAGAGAAGCTGTGGCTGTCCCCTCCCTGAAAGTGCCCAAGGCCAGGATGGATGGGGCTCTGAGCAGTCTGGTTTAGTGGAGGGTCTCCCTGCCTGGAAAGAGGGTTGGACTAAATGATCTTTAAGGTCCCTTCCAACCCAAACCCTTCTGTGATTCTACCATTCTCTCACACCAGGGTTCCATGGAGCCTTCACTCACTCTCTGCAATGTGTACATAGGGAGATGAAGTCCAATCACTTCAAAAGCCTCACAGATTCAGCCTACAGCAGGTTTGTGGTGCAGCCAGGAAACCATACAAGTGTTAAAAGCAGCAGCACCTGGCTTTTCCCCACCTCAAACCCATGGAGGGCTTTGTGCCTCCACAGCAGCTCAGTGTCTGTGTGCAGTCATTAGCTGTACCGATGCACACGATAAATACAGTTTTCTTCCCTCCTGTGTTGCAATGAGGGCCCTGCTGAAGCTGCCCGGGCATGCCTGGACTCCTGGAGTAGCAGCCAAAGAGGGGGAAAATCCGTGCCTGGATGCAGCAAAACCTGTCTGCGAGGCTGTGGAGAGCCCAGCACAACGCACACGGGGTGTTTGCGGAGGGCATAGAGGAGCACAGCTGACACAGCGCTGCTCTTTGCACCTTTATTGTTTTTAACCAGCCAAACGTTGCCTGACACTCACTTCTCCAGGGATACATTCCCCAAGTGGATGTTTCTAAAATGCCTCGTCCTCCATTACCCAGCCTCACACAAACGAGCTCACTAAGGCAGAAGAGGATAAAAACACCATCACCATGTCCCAGCAGCGGCACAGCCCGGGGGATGAACTGGAGGGATGGCACTGAGCGACAGGGGATTGGCAGCACGTGGCAGTGAGAGCTCTGTGAGGCTGTGTCTCCCCTCCAGCATCCCTCCCAGTCCCTTCCAACATTTGCAGGGCTTTTAGGGACAAAGGCCTGCCTGCGACTTCAACACAGGCCTCAGCAGATTCCACTCTAGTCCCCAAATGTGCTGCAAAATGTCCTGTGCAGCCCCTTCTTTGCTGCCCATCAGCAAAACACCAATGTTTGCAGTATTTCCCTTCATCTGTGGTCCCTGGGCTGTAACCACATTGCAGCAGGGGTGTCCTTTTGTGTGCAGAGCATGACCTGTCCATGCCCAGCTGGGGGTCCAGCAAGGTCCCAAACCTTCCCTGCACAGCACAGGCATTCTAGCACAGGCTCTGCTGCTGCAAAACTAATGTTGAATGGATTTAATTCTATTTAAAACTTTGCCCTGCCTCCACCACATGGAACGCTGAGGAGAGAACGCAGATCACACAGATGAAAGGAGAAAAGTAATTGGAAACTATGCAAGCCAGTCACTTTCACTTCCCAATTATTAGCTTTACCCCTATTACTGTTTAAGTAACAACACTAGTGACATTTTCTAGGATGAAGTGACATTTCTACAGGCAGAGAAACACAGCCCAAGCCTGGAAAGACTCCTGGGGCTGATAGGATTGAAATCTGAACAGCGACTGGGGCACAAAACAATCGTGCCCAGCTGAATGTGGTCAGTGCGCCCGGGGAAGGAGCTGGGTTGTTTGCTCAGAGGAAAATTCAGTGCAGGCCAGTCCTTGAGAGTAGTTTTGCTTTATAAATCCCCCTGGCTCTCTCTTCCAAGACAGACCTCAGGCATTGCTCACATCTCCCACCATCAGCAACTGGAGCACAAGCTCAGAGCCAGCCCAGCCCTGACCCAGGGTGGCTTTTTGATTCAGCAACGTGTGCCGCTCGCAGGGCTTCCACTGTCTGATCCCCACAGTGCAGCCATGGAAATGATCATTCCCTGGGCGATATTTGCCGTTGCTGCCGCGGTCAGAGCGGGTTCCTGCTCGAAGGGAAGCTGTTACCTCTCCTGCCACACCAGTGCTGGAGGTTGGGATGGATCCAGTGCTCCACGTTCTGACTGTAAAAGCTGGGAGCTGTGTGGGCTGCACAGCCGAGTGTGTGTCTGCAGAAAGCCTTTCCTTCCTCGGGTTAATAAAACCCTGGAGTTCTTTTTCCCCAGGACACAGCAAGTCTGTCAGGCTCAGCCACGCAGCCTTTTGTTCCACGTGGGCTCACCAGGCTGTGCACGTTTAATCAGCATCCTCAGACGCCATCACGGGGGTTTTCCCCAATGCATCCTTCCTGATTTAATTGCCAGGATTGCAGCTGCCTCGTGGGAATAGCCCTGCATGCAAGCAGTGAGGTGCAGTCCGCCCCGATCTCGTGTGCTCATTCTGTGCTTCATCACAAATGGTCTTTTCTGTCCCCCTTCGTCCTCCTCACTGATGTGCTCAGACCTAAAAAATCAGTGGTGTTACACATCCCAAGCACAGCACCCACTGAATCGCACCCTGGGCATGGCTGGAGCTGTTTGTGGGGAAATTTGGGATGGGGTAGTATCCAGTATGGCATACTTGCACTCTCGGATGTGCTTTGACGCAGGAGCTGCCCCAGGAAAAGGAGAAGAGAGGCAGGGGATGGACTCTGGTTAGCCCATCCCATCCCCTTCCTCGCTCCTCCCCTTCCCAGGGCTGGACGAGGCGCCACACGGGGTCCGTTCAGGCTCCAGGCTTCTCCAAACCGCTTTTTCCTACTGCATCATGAAACCCACACATCCACCCACCCATCCATCACAGTTGTCTTTGTGGCCAGTGTCACCCGCAGTCCTGTCAGCTCGTGAACATCCCCCTTCCACATCCACCCACCCAAAAGCAGATCGAGAAGATGCTCCAAAACCAACAGACCACGAGCGAGGAATCTGTGACTGGAGACATCAGTCTGGCAGTGAACTCACGGAGCAGAGCACACACAGCTTGTAGTTTATGCTTTTTTGCGGAAAAGCCAAGTTTTGCTCAGAGTTTTCTTGTGCCAAAGCAGGAGTGGGTCAGCAGGGGAGTGGTGAAGCATCAGAGCCTGGAATGGGGAAGGAACATACACACAGAGGAGATTAATTATATCAACTACAAAAATAGTTGCTATTTTAAGGTTAATGCTTGAGTGATCTGACTCAGTCAGAAAAAGAGCCAAAGGAGTAATTGGCATCAGCGCTGGCTGCTCCCCCAGCCAAGCCACGGTCACCGCTGGCACAGAGAGCCACCAGAATAGCTGCTTTTCCAGATGATTTGGAAAAAAATGCCATTAGAGTGAGTTCAACATCCTGGTGCAACAACCACGAGCACAGGAATGCATCAGCTCGTCCTGGGGACACCCTCGGCTTCCCACGCATCGCCCGCATCTCTCAGATTACAACCATTTTACATACGTACGATCGCAGCACTGTGAGCAGCTTTGAACGGGACTCCACAGCTTCCAGCTCACCAAGCAGGGTGTTCCTGAAGCTCTTTTAAGCTTGACAAGATACGAGTGAGCTGCTCTTGCTTCGCCCCTGGTATCACTGCAGGTCACAGCAAGCACCCAGTGCTGGCATTTACCAACTGCTTTGATAGGTGAGCTGTATATGACTAAACAAGAAAGCCCTTAAAAATCAAGATTTATAACCCAAACCACTCCAAGACTGACTCCAGCAGCTCTACTGGCTATCACTGCTATAAATTAATTTCTATCGCACCACATTTTAATGCCAATACATGGCTTCAGAGAAACGAAACAGACACAAAACACACGAGGTTTTTGGGTAAGTGGCAGCAGAAATGGTGCCCTGCAGGCTCTTTCCCCAGGAAATGGAAGTGTAGATATTGAAATGATGGCCAAATGCAGCGGAAGGTCTGGAAATCACAACTGTGCCAAGGCTGCACGTACAGCTGTCGCTCGAGACTGACACGCAGCCGAGGCGCTGAGCGTTACAATTTGCTACGCTATTAATTTCTCTGTTAAATTCTAGTTTATTTTTTAAAGCCTGTATTCTCTTTACAGCCTCTGGGGCTGTAATTGTTATGCTAATGTAGGAAGCCGGGAAGGGTGGCTGTGGTGAACTCATCAGCTGTTCTCCTATTGCCTGCAGTTTGCAGGCAGCCCTGGGCTGAGACAAAGCCAAGCAGGAGGTTTTGTGGATCTTCCTTCGATCTCCCTTCACGGCACATCACAAATCCCAGCTGGCAAGTGGGAAATCATCCTTGTTCTGCTCCTGCCGTCCTCGTCCTGCAGAGCTCAGCCCAGCCACCTTGAGCCTTGAGCCAAGGCTTGATTCCAGACAGGCTGAAAATAAAAGGCTCCTCGTAAGGACGACCAAGGAGTGCAGTGCACTTTGTCTGGGTGAGATAAGATCACAGTCACAGAGGCGGCAGCAGCATTTTGCAGCAAAGACTCCCGGCAGCATCCACCAGCACCCTCAGGGCTGGAAGAGGGGTGGGAGAAGCTGTTCTCTACCTTGTTCTCCACACACTGGGCAGGTGACTTGAGCACTGCTCACCAGGTCTGCTGCCAAGCTTCAGCAGGGTTTTTAATAACAAACCCCACATCTGTGAGAGAAGCGTCCTTAAATCTGAAAGACCGAGGTTTGGAGCAGAAAAAAGCTTTAAAAAAAATACACGTATTTGTAAGAACCTTCAAAATAAAGGGCAGCCACGTGGCTTCCAGCTCTTCTGTGATCCTGCCCGGATGTTTGCTCTGAAGGCAGCTCCGTGTCCATTCCGTGCAGAGCTCTGAGCATGCAGAGGGCACAGGGAATAGGTGTGGCGGTGGGTTTCACACCACAAACCAGACAGAAATCAGCCTCTTGATTACTCGTGAATCCTACACTGGCTGATCAGCCCCTCGGTGCCTGGGGTCTGTCTGCCGAGGACATGCAGAGGCCGGGGCAGCTACTGGGGCTGGTGCTGCTGACCTGCTCTGGTTTTAAGACAAGACACAAGTCTCTTGAGCAAGCTTTGTAGGCAAACTGTGCAGTCAGCAGTGATGTCTGCCCACCCAAATCCTACCCTGCAATCATTAAAAAAAAAACCAAACAAAAAACCAAACCAAACCATAACAATCCCCAAAACCATTCAAACATACAAAATGGACCTGATTGACCTGTACCTATTCTTCAAATTTTGTTGCTGTTTAAGAGTTTGAATTGTTGCCTCCCCTAAGGCTGCTCTGATTCACGGCAACACTCGGGCATTGTGTGCTCGGTAAATCCCAGCAGATATTTCCGCTCAGATTTTGCAGCAACAGTTAAAACCCTGACTGACTCAGAATACAGATTAGGGCACACACCAACCAGCTTCATTTCAACGTGTTCCTCCTATGGAGCAGCCAGGCTCACTCAAGGCGCCTATGAGGTTTAACAGTAAAACTAAAATGACCCCCCAAACCAGGAATTATGCACGCAATATACTTCCCACTGAGATAAGCAAATGGAAAATGGCTGAGCCAGGCATTTCATCCAGCTCACAGCCAACAAGGGGTCATTCCCTGCAGTGTATTTAGCAATGATTTGTCCAGCCTAGTGTTGATTATCTAAAACAACACAGAACTGCCTCCATTTCTCCAGGGAGATTGTTTGCAGCCAAACTCATTGGCAAAAGGTTTCTCCTAACATCTTGTTTTCCTCTACTTTCGTTACATCTCACCTCTCCACAGCTCAGCCTTCGGCCACACTTATTCCAAACCCGTTTCCGTGGGCTCCCCCATGCAGCCATTTTGTACTGAGCTACATCTTCTTGGCTCTTTTTAATCATCACTTAGTCAGGCTTACAGCTTTAATTCTTGTAATCTTCTGCCATTGCCCAATTCCTTCATCTCAGTCACTGCAGCTGTTCTTTGTAGCCCCTCCAATTTGGCTACCAGCTCCTGGTATGAGATCCATCCCAAAATGAACAAGTTTGGCTTCTCCCAGGGGAGGCAGATCAATACCGTCACAGCTGTGCTGGGTGGAGGACTCCTTCCAGCTTCACAGAGCTCCTGCAGAACAAAGATCCCGAGCAGTTCAGGGAAGAGGCAGCTGGAGCACTGACAATGACTCTTCCACACCCGCAGTAGGTGGTGGGTGCATTCTCAGGGAGACGCTTGGGATACTGTGCCACCTTACCAAAGTGACTCAGGACTGAAGGCACGTAGAAGATCTGCACCCCCAAATGTCCTCAGGGACTAAACCCCCCCAAACCTATTACTACACTTACAGGTGACCCATGTTCTAACTGCTCCTTTCACTGAGGATGCTCTTGCCAAGCTCAGCACAATCATCCCAAGAAGGAGCAGTAAAAGGAATTTCACACCATCCCTTCCATTTTAATCCTCACCTATTCCACCTGCCACCCCTGTAACAACCTCACCTCCCATGCCTGTATTTTTTTTTTTTTTCAGGAATACAAGAGCCATCTCATGTATTGTGTCTCAGCCACCCCACAGAAAATATCCCATGGGGAGAAAAGCCACAACAAAGCAGTGTCACCCCAATTATACCATTTTCTATGGATGAGAGAGGAGAAAAGGAATGGATGACATGCATTTTTTACTACTTAAGACAGAAGAAAGCCCTTGCCTTCTAATGGAGGGCCCCAATATCAGGATCAGCTGTGCCAATACAAGCTGTGTTATTACCTCTGCTGTACAAAGCAATTTGGTTTTTATTGACCATTCGCTATATAGGGCACTACAACACTCTCCCCTCATTAGAGCCTGTCAGTCAGAAGGCAAAGGAAGGCAAAAACAAGATTTAAGGAGAAGGCAGCTCTTTGTAGTCATGAGGATAACCTTGCTGGAGCAAAAGCATAGACAGCAGGCAGCCTGGGCTGCAACAAAGAGCTGCAAATGATCAGACAGCTGGGAATTTCAGACACTGGAAGAAAAACCTTAGTGCAGGTAGAACAATTTACCTCCCCTGGGCAGGAAAACACCTACAAAATTGCATCCAAACACAGAACACTGAGGAGAGTTTTGTTAGCTCTGGTTTTGCTTCTTCTTCTCCCTGTGTAAGTCTGCCAGATGACCTCTGCTTGCAATAGACCTCAAATATTGGGAGCTCTTCTTTGTGTCTCCTTGGAGAAAATGGTCAGAAATCAATTTTTCCACTGATAATTTCATTTGGTCTCCTTATCAAGTGAGTGTTCCCACAATTTAGTCCCACCTTACCCACTCCACCCCTAACATTTCACCTTTCCTTATGGCTGAGGGATGTTTTGGCTCAGTGCAGGCAACTCCAGGAATGAGTCTCAGAGCTGCTGTCAGGGAATGCTAAGGGGGAATGTTTTAAGGCCAAATACACAACAGACAGAATATGCAGATGATGTTCCAGTTTGGAGAAACCTGCATTAAAGAGATTTAGACCACTCTAGTGCAACAACCAGTGAGCACCTGCATCAGGAAAAGTTTGTTCTAACTTACGGTGGGGTATTAGGAAATCCAGGTTCCAAGTACTTTTTATAGTTTAGCTCCCTGGTAAAACACCACCCACCCAGAGGCTTGAGGCAACACAGAAGCGGCTGCCTGGGAGGTGCAGGGTTGAGAAGACAGGCTATTTCTGGCGTTACCCCTCGGTGGTAGGATGAGAACCATAGGCTGAACTGTAAGAAACATCTTGAAGACTCAAATTTCGTGCTGAAGGACATATGCTTTTAAGGGACAGGGGATTATCAGGAAGAACACTTCACAGGAATGCTGTGCCCTCCTCATCCCTGCCAACCCAACCAGTTTGCAGAACTGAAATACAAGGTTAGATCTCAACACCTCAGGAAGAGCACAACTACAGACATCCCAAATTACCATCAGTCTAACCTAAAATAGGTCAAGGACTTGCCCCTCTGAGATAGTGTGGACAGATCCACCAAAGATATTACTTAAACAGTAAGTTTCTATCCTTAACTTGTATCTGGACACCGAGGTTCAAAGCATCAGCTCCTTGTCTGCTCTCACCTGGCAAGCTGACCACAGGGCTGGAGAGCAGCACAGATGCTCCTGCATTCCTGCCTGCCCCAGACTGCAGGAGACACAGGGCTGTGAGAAACACTTCTGTTTAAGACTCAGTCCACAAACTATTGCCTAAGTTCAGCTTACAAACCTAAAAGAGCAGCTGGGCACATACAAGCACAGCTCCAGTACCTGGAGCTCAAGAAAAGGCACCTCAGTGAACCTCACTGGGTCACTGACAGGAAAGCTTTTCCCTTCAAAAGAAGTTTTCCACACAAGTTTTGTGATTTGGCCCTCTATCCATGATGCAGATGTTGATGGCTGGAAACAGAAGTTGAGCACAGGGAAATGCAGACTTTGGGATCAATGGGTCAGCTTGGCTGCTGGCAGTTCACAAGGAGAAAATGAGATGCATTAAAAACTTCTTTCTGGTCAGTCTTTATTTTACACATTTGCATCACAGCAGGGAAACCAAGTTACACAGACTGTCCTGACTTATCTCTACCTTGTTTCTCTTCAAATAATGTTTGCTGTTCTTTTAATAAAGTTTAAAAAAATACTGAAAAAAATCCATTTTTACATCTGAACAGGAACTGAGGAATAGGATATTTACAGGTCACCAAAACCCCAGGAACTGGACCTTGCTGTACACAGAAAAGTCTTCTTTAGTTCTTCTGGAGGTCATTTACTAAATGAATTCAAAGCTACATTGTACAAGGTGCCCTAAAGCTGCTTAATGACACAAGAGGATCTAGAATTAATTATTAATAGTTCCTAAAGGGCAAGGGAAGCTATTTAGACCCATGCTCTGTTTTGATAGAGCAGGTACCAGCTCCACTGGCTACAGGATGAAATGCTTCTGACGATGTGGAGGTCGGACTCTACTTTAGTACACAGAGAGCAGAACACTTGAGTGAAATCCCACAGGGAAATATTTATTAAGAATTGTCCTTTCTAGAGGATTGCTGCAGTCAAAACATAAATGGGTTCTTGAGCCAGTCAGCCTACAAGAAGGGATTCTTTTCTCAGCCACTTTCTTCCTACACTACTCAACATCTGAGTATCAGTATTTTCCTAAATCCTGTTCCAGCCACTTGGAAGCACAGGTCATGTATAGTTCTCCCTGGATCATTGCTATATCCAGGCAAGAAACTACAAGGGGGAAAATGCACAGCTTCCCAATATTCCTAAGGAAAAGTGATTAATCAGCCCAAAACAGTGTCATATCCAGCAGCTACAAAAAAGAAGCCAAATTAATTCAATTTAGAATAACCTTTTACAGCAAATCAACCCCAGGGAACACAAAGAAACATAGGTCAAGTGTCTCTGAGCAGCACCACCTCAGCTTTGTGAAACATTGAGGCTACTGACAATGTCACAGTTTCAGCGTGAGCCCCACAATGTTCAAACCTCACTGCACCTCCCACTCCTGCAGATCACAGCTCCTCACTCTTTGTACACAGGTGAAAAATGGGGACATGCTCTATGAGTGAAGTAGGGATCATAACAGGATCTATAAAACATCTGCTTTCAAGTGACAGCAGTCTGTTAGCTGGCGTGACAGGTCAAAATGAAGGAGACTAAAGGTAGGCTAAAGGAAGAAGGATGTCCTTCCCTCTCCTTACTAGGTAGGGAACTGCAGTTCTCAAAAGAGCCTACAATACCCAATATTCGCTTCAAATAGGGAAGTTTTCAAATAAACAACAAAATCCCCTCCCTTCTCATTAATTTGATTGTCAGTGACTTGACTGCTTTTCTCTAGAGGAACACAGAGTAAGGAAAAAAAGACTTTAAAAACCTTCCACGGGACTTCCACCAGATGTGCACACTGGAGTGATCAGGACATGCCCTTTCATGGCCAGAAGGAATGTTACAGTGCTCAAGGATACATGGTGGATGCACGCTCATGCTAGAGAGGGTCCACTTAGCTTAGAAAAAATACATCTTCCACACTATGAGCTCCAGACAAAATGCTGCAATGCAGCAAATTTTTACAACATGCTCTCCCAGGGTATGCCAGCATGGAAATCCAGGAACAGGGCACTCAGCTAGAGGGAAACACTGAACAATGCACTGCACACATCACGACATGCCGAGTTAGATGACAACATCAAAGAGCATCTTAATAGGACAGCATGTGGCTTCTTCAACTCAAACTGCTCCACTCCAAGCAGGCAGCAGCAGTGTTCCAGATGACCCCATTATGTCTTGCTTTCTTTTAGTACGTCTCTTGATGAACCATCAAGGAAAACATTTTCCAGCCTGAAGAATGCAAGAGTCTGGCAGTTGCACTGCAAGGAGGCTTCCTCTGGAAGACAGCCTGCTGAGCAGCTACGGCAGGAAGGAGGAATGCAGCAGGGGCACGTGCATGTCAGCATCCACAGGGATTTATTGGGGCATAACCTGCATTACAAGTGAAGACTGAACCAATCTCATTTTTATCTGCAGAGGGGACCGAGTGCTCTGCTGCAGCAACATATGGGAAAGCATTCAAACCATTTATTCCCATTGCACCAGACCTGCCGTTCCAGGACTCCTGTCCCTCTGCTGCTGGGTACTGTCGGGGCGATTGCTTCAGCTCCTCACTTCAGTAAAAGCAGCGACAGGGAAGTAAAGCTGCATATCCCTAAACGATCTGCAATCCACAACAGCTCCTCTCGCTTCCCTCCCTTCGAGAGGCAGAGCTTCCTACCAGATAAGCAGCCATCAGCATGTGAAAGGCAAGCACTGATTATCCTGCCTGGGAAGCTCCAAGCTGCTGCACTCCACTAGCCCTGGAGTCATGCAATGCCAGCCATGCAGCTGTGGGTCTGCCTGGGAAGGAGGGGAGGGAGCAGTGCTGTCTTTGATGCTCTGCAGTGCAGCACTCACCGTGCTGGAGAGAAGCACAACTGCGGCCATCCTCTCCACCCTCCAACATCCCAGCTGCCGACCCACCCATCATATCCATCCTACACCCCTGCACGACAGACTTTTTGTCCTGCTCCAAGGAACTGCACCAGAGAAAAATTCACTTTGGAAATGGCTGCAAAAAGATTCTTCTGAGTTTTGGTTTGACCATGACTTTGATTTTCCTTCCTAATGCTCAGGTCTGACCATTTCCTGCTGCTTGGCATCCTGTGTAAAGCACCAGCTAAAGCTGGTTGTAGAGCTGACTGCTGAAGCTCAGGGTTGAACTTGGAAAAAGCTCTTGTAAAAAAATACTTCCAGAATACTGCTGTGGCTTTTCATGCCAAGACAAAAAGAAATGACCCGGTTTTTTTGGCCTTTGACTGGTGAGCCAGGGACTTGGCAGATAAACCTACACCATATGCAACTTTAGCAAAAAAACTGCATCTATAAAAAAAAAAAAAAAAAAGAGAAACCTGAGACTAAGGTAACAGCACCTGCCAAATTGTCAGCTCCACTGATGCTGAGGTATGGAATAGGCAGCTGTTTGGAACCAGCTCAGCACTTCCTGGGACCACAGCACAGCCCTCGAGGTTTTCAGTGAAATGCCACACCCAGGACAATTTCACATCTCATTCACAAAAGGAATTCACAGGCTCTAGAATAGCATCGTCCAGATGCACTTCGTTCCTGACAGCACATCCTTATCCCTTACATACCTCAGTGCTAACACACTTCTTCAGTGGGCTTCTCTCAACAGACTTTACAGCCTGTTTGAGCAGCCCTTTGGATGCAGTGAGTGACACTTCCCAGGGACAGAGTAACTGCAGAGGATGAGTTTTTCAGGTATTGCATTTAAGTGTATGATGATCTGGGACTGCCTGTGTTTTGTTTATGGTCCAATTTCTCACACTTCAGCTAAATACACAGATGACTTCTTCCTACAGAAGGCTTAAAAGGCCCGTAGGTCACCAAACAGCCTTTCCAGTGGTATAGGATCTCTTCCCACTAAAACCATCTCACTGCAAGTCAATGACAGCAAAGTCAAACTATCACTGCTGTGATTACTGTGAAGTTACAGCTGAGGAGGAAAACAGAAGAGGACACTGCAGCCAGAGACAAATGCTATTCTTGTGCTTTACCTGAAGAGAAAGCAGTTCCAGGTATCAAAGCAGGTAGATTTGTTTCTACCATTTCCATGGTGCACAGAACCAACACCTGGGAAAAGAAGGGGCAATGGGGGAAAGTGATGCTGCTCCTCAAACAGCAAGTCTTGGTACAGACAGCTCACCAACAGCTCCACAATCCCTGCTCAGGAGTGAGGAAGTGGTTCAAGATTCTAGAGGAAATCCTCCTTCTCAGATTGAAGAATAAAATAACCTAGTGGCTAACAGTTCTCTTATCAGCTGTGCCCCAGAAATGTAGTCTCTCCAAAAAGCCAATTCCTGAACGAGTCTGTAAGCGATGCTGGCACATCCAGAGCTCTGACAGTGTCTCTCCCTGACACCCTGGCAGAAGCACCTGGCTCAACAGCAGCACATGTCAATGTCTCTGCATGAATATTAAGGCTTCAGTGGGTCAGTGACTTACACTTGATTTATTTTCGTAAAGCTAATCCTCATTTCACCAGGAGCCACTTCCATCCTCCCCCAAATTAACACCCATTCTCACTACTACAGCTCTGGACACCAACTGCCCTACTGACAATCCCAGGGACTACAGAGAAAAAACATGAGGCATTTTGGAACGTATCTGTAAAGACTCCACTGCAAGTCTGCAGCTAACAGTCAAGGATTCTATATTCCCCTTCATCAAGGTTCTGGTCATAATCTTCTCCTCTCCTGATAAAAACCAAACATTTAGGACTGGGAGTTACAGCTGCCAGTTTTTGGTGGCAACACCACTTTGACCAGTTCAGCTCATCTCAAACAGCAGTGTCATTAATCCTACACAGCCAGAGAGATACAAGTAGCCATCCAGAGAGGCCCAGTAACTCAGGATAACTGTGAACCAGAGATTTATGCTGCAGTAAAATGGCTTGACAGATTTTCATTGGAGAGTCTGGTACTGTTTACACTGTGCCAGAAAGGAGCGACTTTTGAAATACCTTGAAAATATTTTATGAAGGCAACCAAAGTGCTCTGGGTCACAGCTTGAAAGTAAACATTTAGGCAGACCCCTAAAAAGCAAACATCAGTCTTACACCTCTTGTGTACTTGTTGTCAGGTGGGGGTGAGTCACGAGCAACTCCATGGACAGTGAAGAATGTACATAAATGCTTATTGCACTATGGGCTTAGTGCTTTAATGGAGAACAGTCACTCGTTTCCTGTATAGCAACACAGCTGAAAACCTGACACATTCAGGTGGACACCTGCAGGGATAAGACAAGAAGATACTTATCACCTCTCACACTTGTATGAGTTAGAGTGTCATCAGAAGTCATCTGATCCAATACCCGTTCAGTCTCTCAAATAACTGCAGTTGTTCCCATCCATTTGTTCTGCAACGTTTTGTCCAAGCCAAAAGGAGAGTTTATAAAAAGAAAAAAAAAAAAAAATACTTACATGTCTTTATCTTCTTTTCCCACCTTCTGACAGGCTTTGCAAGTCCCAGCATACATGTTACATAGCAAGTGTGTGTGTGTGTGTATATATATATGAGCATTATATAAAATATATTCTTTACATACACACTGAAGATCCCTCTTCACATTAGTATTACACATTCTGAAGAACGCAACAATTCAGAATAAAGAACCGATCCAGAAAGGGGGGGGAAAAAATAAGCTACCCAAAATCCCTAGGAAAGCTTCACACTCCTTGCAGGTACCAGGAGATCCCATTTTCTTAGGATCAAAGGAATAGTTATATTTCTGCACTGCTTTGCTCCCCCTAGACATACCCCACTCTGCAGTTTCAGTGGTGGGGAGTGCAAGTTGCTCCCTTTCCACTGAGAGTAATATTAATAAATTAAAAAAGTTTCTCTGAAAGTGCTGCCTTAGTCCAGTCCATCATGCTGTGCCTTCCCATTCGCCCTGAGGCTCTGCTGAACCATTCACCACTTTCTTGACCTTCTTCATGCCCTCCATTACTCCTGAAGTCGTCACCCTGGAAGAGAAGGGAGAAGCATCAGACATCAGACCTTGAACTGTAAAATCCATTTCAGCAACAGCTCAACACCATCTTCCTGTACCTATCAAACAACACATCTCACATCTCTTTACCCACGCTGAGCAGTTTCCATGTTTGATCTCCTGTATAATCCTGGACACAACACAGATGGGCATGAGAAGCACAACCACTGTCCTTGAGTACCTCAAGGCCCTTCCCATCTATCATTAAGCTAAAGCAGCAAGTAATATTGGCTCATACTTCAAAAAAGGTAACAGGGGTGGTTAAACCAGGTGTTTATTTGCTAAATTTGAGCAGTTCACTTAAAACCCCCCTTTTACTATACAGCTGATCACCCTTATTTCTGTGACTTTCTTCTGCATTTTAATAGGTACAATGTATTACACAAATACACACGCAGTGGACAGTGCCCCAAATGAACCATATTGGCTTAATGCACACCAGCTCCTCTTAACAGCAAAATGAGCAGCAACAAAACAGAAGTGAGAAGTCATCATTTTTACACCACCCAAGTCTGGATTTGTCATGGCAATCTGACCATTGAACTACAAAGCCTCACAATACCATTCAACGTTAGGTAGACTGAACTGTTTATCCAGGCAGAACAGCACCATTCCTCTTGGAACTGCCTTGGCTCTCCAACAGCTCTTCAGCTCAGCAGCTTTTCTCTGCTGCTACACAAAACAGGCAATTTGGATGCACAACACATTTCCTTTATTCTTTTGCACAGTGTGATTCTCATTCCATACAGGTATTTTTTTCCCCCATAAATATGTGACAAAGGTTATTTTGGATGCTGAAGGTAAGAGTGCCAGTAGCTCAATGCATTCCCAAGGGATGCCTGGAAGCACACACAGACCTGTCCTGTTCAAAGCTGCCCCTGTTGGTCTGTGAGTGCTTTCACCTGCTGTTTACCATGTCAGAGTGCTTTATTTGATCAGAGCTGCTAACAACATCTCCCCAAGAGGAGAAGTCACCTTCAGATAACACTCTTCTTCCCTTAGCTCCATGTTAGATCCCAGCTTCTGCTCATGTACTGTAAAAATAATTTACTCAGCCTGCTGTGTTCAGTGATATTGCAGCAGAGGCCACACTGGGATCGTCAGTGGTTCAGACACTTTAGAGTGGGCCTAGATAAGCTTGGGCTTAATAGGAAAGGGTCACAAGATGTGCTGGTTTGGACAAGAGTACAGATCAAATAACTTTATTCCCTACTTAAAATAAAAAAAGAGAAGTACAGATAAAAGTAAGCAGGTTGCTTAAAGGAGAAAGATGGAATTAGTCAACAATTAACATTTCCTAGAAGAGGTCAAACTAATCAGTACAGAGCCATTTAGATCTCTCAAGTTCTCCCTGTTGACAAAGATTTCCCACAGTCATATAGGAAAAATTCTGGAGAAACATAAGCTAGACAAAACCAAAGTAGATGGATAACTAATCGGAAAAGTATGCATTGAGATGTACTTAATGGTTTCCTGTCAAAAGTGTAAGAACATTGAGTGTGGCTCCAGAGGGGCCTGTCCTGGGTTCACTTCTACTCAGTATTTTCAGTAATTGCCTGGGTAATGGAACAGAGAACTTGCTTATTAAATCTGCACAAGACACTAAGAGCTACATATTGGAGGACAGGACTAGAATGCAGAAAGATTCTGGCAAATCGAAGTAATAGTCTGAAAAGTACAGAAGGATGCAGCAAGACAGCTACCAAGTTTACTCTTCAGAAATAATCAACTTCGTAATTACTGAATGAGGAGCTAAGTATCCATTCCTCAGGGAGGAGCTGAAGATTGCCATGAACTACAAACCAGAAATGAGCACCCAGCACACCAATGCAGCAGCAGACACACCAGGATATACAAAGAGGTGTTTCACACATACATGACACCAAAGTCATCCCAACACTTGATTCACAGCTGGGAAGATCCCACCTGGCCCACAGCCTAGATTCCAGCAATGCACTCTAATGCCATTAGACAGCCACTGCACACCAAGGTGGTGACAGAAGTAATGGGAGGTTATGGCTAAGAGGGAATGATCCACGTCCCACGTTTATGGGACAGTTACACACAAAGTGCAGGCAGATCAAGTCATGTCCTTTGCTACCAGAGAGGCCATTTACTGTGTCCCCCCTCAGTAACAGCAAATAACTGGGAGAGATTTCTGTGTGGATTCTCCAACATTGAAGGTTACAGTCCATCTGAAGAGTTGAAGAGACTGTTCTTGTCTCGTGACAAGTGCATGAAGTAGCTCTCAAGCCCCTGCTTTTCTCAGATTGTTCAGGTGCAACAGGCAATTCCTCTCGCTCTCAGAATCAGTCCAGCCATCACATTTTAGTGCCAATAAAATAAGGGTTGCAGCACTAAGACCAAGCACACTGAAATCCTCATTACTGTCCTTGCAACAGTCTCAGCACTTCAGCTCTGACCTGCAATACAGCAGGGAAATGTCTGCTGAACTGCATTTCCAGCCCACAAATCAGAGCAGTTAAAATGCAACAAATCCTTCTTACTAAACCATCCCTCTCCAGAGAGCATTTCTGTGCCTGCCAGAGGGATATCTATCACAAATGAGACAGAGAAGGAGCTCCCCAAGCACTCCATCACACAGTGGTACATGCTGCAGAGATTTCATGGGGTTTATTTTTCTCCTGCATTGTATCCAAGGGATCAAGGAATGGCTAAACATTCAAAAGTATCTCCAGCTCTCCACAGTGGCAGATCTCAGCTGTCTTTTCTCCTGTTTTTTTGTTTTATAGTCCAACAACAAACACTGCAATACTGGCAGCAGCCCGCCCTTACAAGCTGTTGCAAACTGGAGTGAAAACTGATCAGCCAGAGAGCAAAAAAAGCTGATCTCTGCAAGGGAAAGATGTGTTAGGTGAAGAAAATCACTGCTAATGGAGCGCACCATGAATCAGTCTGCCATGAAGCACAACCTGAGAGAAAGCAGAGAAAAGCAACCGAGCAGGACATCAAATCTCAGCACAGAATAAGCTGCCTCATGACACAGAGAGAAACTCCAGATCCCAAGGCATAAGCAAAGATCAGTGTTACCACAACAGTTCCCTGTGTTGAGGTTGTTTTGGGTGTCAAGGAGAAGCAAAGTCTCCACACACTGAGTAAGATGGATTTACCGACTTGAGAACAAAACTACTAATGGCTCCTTCTCCTGCAATTCCTCCTCCAGTGGAAATATCTTAACCTCCCATGCATGTATGAACATCATTCTCACTCACGACCTGTAAAAGAGCCCTTTGATAGCCAGCATACCAAATTAATGACATTTTAAAAAAAAAAAAAAACAACCCAAGAATTCTTCCTTTCCCCTTCCTCACCCCCAGCTCATCTACTGTATTGTTTATATTTTTGTATTCATGCCCCAGAAATGGCATTAGGACTGGAAGCCTGACAGCTCTTTCTGCCAAGTGTGGCTGCACCTTTTCAAGCAGGGAACTTTAATATAACAAACTGTCAGCGACAAGCCCACGTAGTGACAGAACTCAAGAGGCTGCCCAGGACAGAATATACAGAAAGCCACTTTGCTGGTGATGAATGGCTATTGAACCTGCTTGAGAAAGGACAGACAGGTCCTTAGCTCAGCTTTAGCCACACTCTGCTCTCCACCAGGACAACTTCTGTTGAGCCTGGAATAACTGAAGAGATTCCTGCGAAGTCTGTGGATCCTTTCTCCAATCCAGAGTTACCTTTGCTATTCTTGATTTGTATTTTATTCTTGAGAGTTACAAGAGTTACAAAGAGAGGATTTGTGCCTTGTGTTGCTTCTGTCAGACACCTAATTTGCAGATTTTTCTTGAAACTTTGCATATTTCCAGTGTCTTTAACATTATTGATATTTACTGCCAGACCGAGCTTTGTATCATTTGCAATGCATGAAAACAGACCCAAGCTAGAGAGCTGCACTTAAAATGTCCTATTTTTTTTCATGGAAGACAAGCAAGCCTGGAAAAGAGGTTTGATAACCTCACAGCTTTCCCCTCTGTTGGCTCATAGAAATGTTGAGTCTAAAGGAACTGAATATGCTTCTGTTTTAGAGAACCTGATTTTAAACAAAAACCCTCTGGGAGAGGAAAACAACCATAAAACCCACATAGCAGAACACCATGAACTTTCCAGGTTTTTAGTTTCTGGCATAGTCTGTGAAGATAAGTGGGTATTTATCACATGAAAGACAAAACACTCATGCAGCGGTTAGTCAGGATACTGTCAGGCACTTAGTCACCTGCTCAAATAAACCCAGACATTTTCTCCCACCGCAGAAACAACATTTAATATTTATAAACATAAAAATAGGACCAGCCAGACCAAATCAATGAGAAATGTCAATACACTTCCATTGCAGTGCTTCACCTGTCACAGAACATGTATAAACTGTTTTTCAAGTATCTACAAACTTAATCTTCCTGATGGAGCTGGGGAAGGGAGAACCAGACACAGATTATACCCTGCCAAGTGCCCAAATGGAATAAAACTTCTGGTGAATCAGATCAGAAAAATTCAAGCAAGGCTAAGGGGAACAACCCACAAGGCACAACAATGGAAACTCCCAAAGCAAAGAGCAAAATGCCTTACTAGGAATAGGCTCACAAGGAATTCTAACCCTTGAGTTTTTAGCAATGTCTATCTCACTAGGGTGAGATGTAAATCACTGAATTAGTTCATTAAACTTTCTCCAGCTCATTTCTGGCAGGTTCTTCTAAATTTAGCAACTTCTCAATTGACTAAAATCACTGTATTTGAAAGGTGTCCTATTATTAGTCCTAGCAAAACCCCCACAAGCAAAAATTCATTAAGCACGTAATACAAAGTTGAAATTCGCTCTAACAGGCAAAAAGGAAAAAAAGCTTTTTCTGGTACAATTACAAATTCTGCCAGTTCAGAAAGTGACTTCCTGATGTGAATGCTTTTTTATCAAACAGCTTCCAAACTGAGACCAGTTTCTTACATAAACCATTTAAACACATGTAAGTGATAGTGATTTTAAGGTCACTACCCACTAGTCGGATTCTGCTTACAAAAATGACAGATTTTCTAGACCCAAAGCAAAAATAGCTAAGCATTTAAAAAGATCTTTGTTACTAGCCATATTTCTGAGATGTTAAACTCTTTACATGACATTTGAGTCTGGATTCTATGATTCAAACCTCCTTGTAGCAGTTTTCCAATAAGATTCATTTCTTTCTGAGCTAACTATGACAGCAAACACATTTGGACTTTTTCGCCTCTGTAATAAAAACACTGTTGATTTATTTCACCCAGGTAAAGGAGATTTGCCAAACTGGAAAAAAGTCTTAGGAACAGGCTTCTGAGCCTGTATATCAACTGCAGTTATGCATCAAATGTGTAACTACCAAAGGATTAGGTTAGCTCTGCTCCTATTAAGGCAGCAGACTCTGGGGCACCTAAAGCTGTATCCAACACCACTGGCAGGCTGAATTTCTTAGGGCATTTTTAATTACACGTTCAAAAATGCCACTCATTTTTTAAGTCCTCAGAAAACCACTGCAAAGAAAATGACAGGGACTTAAGGGTGAGCCCTGCTATATAATTTTTCCAGGCTAGCTCAGGTCCTGAAGCATTTGTGGTACCTTGTGGTTTAGCGGCAGGGAATAAACCAGGGAAGAGTATTGATAAAAATCCATCTCCTTGGCTCAGTGCTGCTTAAGATATATTTTTGCAAAGCTATATGCTGAATGCCAAGGCAGAAGGGACCTTACACCCTGTTCATTTATTACTACATTATTTTTATACATGTATTATTATTTATGTGCTGCAGATTGGTGGGTCATTTTTGTTGTTCATTTGGGTTTTACTAAATATGAAGCATTAATGATGATCTGTAAAACTCATTCACGTTCCACGACCTAAATTAAACTTAGAAGCTTTCTTACTTGATATTTTCATGGGCATCTTTTCACCCCATGAAAAGCTTTACCAGCTTATTCCACACTACTGCAATATCCAGGTCAGAGGCTCCTATGCACACCACAAATCTCTTTACACACACCAGAACAGACACCTCCTCTTTAAATGTGGGCAGATCCTCATCTTTGTCAAAGAAGGATTTAGAGAGATTAAAGTAAACTGGTTTTAAACACTACTTTTCTCAAATCAAGTGAAGAGGTAAATAAAAGGGGAGAGGGGTTCTTACACAGCTTCCATCTCCAAGTCATCCTCATCATCTTGAGAGAGCTGTAGGTAAGGGTTGTCTGATGCTGGACGGAACTTGTACCCAGTAAGGACAAAGAACACGAGTGTGGCCATCTCATCCAGCAGCTGCAAGTGAAAACACAAGATTAAGTTCACTCCTGCAATGCTCTGTGGTCACGAAACATTGCTCCTCATTCATAAGGTTCAAGGTTTAATGGCCAAGAGGCCTGGGCCACAGCAGAAACAGAGTAATTCCTGTCCAATTGTCATTCATCCCAGGCTAAAGGCTGTCAAATCCTTTGTTCTTTCAGTTTTCCAAGTCACTTTAAATACAGTTACAGTTCTATCCATCTCTCCAGAGCTTTCAAAGAACTATGGCAAGACTTGGCTTTTAATTGAGGGGGGGAAATCATCCCTACATTGCTATTTTCAACAGTTAATGTATTCCAAGGACTCCCTGCACAGTTACTGGGATTATATGTTAAGAAACCAAGTATTTAGAAGTCCATAGGCAAAAGAAGCCCTTAGATGGAAGAGCAAAAGCATATTTTCCTGGCTCCCTGAGGCTTCAATTACATAGAGCAAACCTGACTAATTTTTTTCTCCTTTGTATGTTCTTGATTAATTTCCTTCAGACATTTTTAAATTGAAAGACTAAAAATCAATAATGCAATTACTTTCAGACATCTCATGTATCATCCAGCAGCCTTGCTGGACAAACATAAAACTAAGAATATATTCTTTCACCTTAAGCAGATCAGTGATAAAAATCAAGAGGAGGCAGGGTGCAGCAGTATGCTTTGAGATGTTTTACTATAACATGAGGAACAATTTATGGAATTTTGTTGTGCAGTTACAGTTAAGGAATAATAGAGGAAAACATCAAGGAATGGATGTATTTTCCTTTGCTGGCAAATACCTGGTACAGCCATTTCCACTGGAATGGAACAGCAATCTTTATGAGAATTGCAATGATCCGTGTGAAGTAAATGTAACACACAATCTGGGAAGGAAAAGGAGAAAGCATGAGAACAATAGCATCATCCTTATAGAACCTTTTTACCCCAGAGAAATAGCTCATGCAATTCCCAGACAACTCATTATGGCAGACTAGCCTTATTATGCTCCTCAATAAACATGGAAGATATAGGCTGAGGGCTCTACTGCTTGTTGAACATCCAATAACTCAAGCTGTTGGTAACATATTCAAGTTACAGCAGGAAATGCTTCAAGTATCACAATTTCATAGAATTCCAAGAATCACAATTGTAATTTATTACTCTTGCCACTTAGAAGAGCTTGAAATGAGGCCGTTGGAAATCATTAAGAAGCCTGTGTTCTCCTGGGAAACGTACTCATGGCTCCCACTGACTTAATCAGAAACTGCACACATGCATCTCCAGGCACCATTTGGTCCCAAGTTTAATTTTTAGCGAGTTTACAGTACGTTATTCAAGCCCATCAATTCAACTGGCAGCTCAAGCTGTCTCCAGAGGAAATCAGGAAGCATTACAAATAGCTGGAATTTAAAGAGAGACAGAAGGATACTACCATCAGGAGAAAAAAAGGAAGTTGCTTTTAGGATTGTAAGCCAGTTGACCAAGATGCCAAAGCACAGCAGTGCCAAGAGCCTCTATCACATCCACCAGCTACAGTAGTTTCCAACAAGTATTCCATCAAAAGCTCTGAACAGCTTCCAAGTTCCCCACATGCATGTGTGCAGGTGTTTTACTTACCATGACATAGTAATGTCTGAAGAGCTTCAGCTTTGCTAGGTTAATGGCAGCTATCAAGAGAACACAAAAGTCCATCAGAAAATTGTTAACATAAGACAGTTTCTTTTGATGCCTGTCTGCAGGGTAGGCAAGTGGTCAAAACTCAGGTAATCCTAGGCTAGAAGGATTTGTCCTGAGGTGGGCCAACCTGGCATGTCCACATACAGGACAACTCCCAGGCTGGGGTGAATTCACTCTTAAAAAGGGAACTGAGATTGCTTTTACACTGAATTTTATATGCATACACTCTGCAATACAGAACCTTCCTCTACCTGTATATGGCCAACTACACACTGGCACCTTGCTCCTGCCAGAAGGGCCACGCCACCTGACACTGCCTCCTAGAAAATCCTGTCTTTTCTAGAGCCCTCCCTGACCTGCTCTGTGCCTTCAGCTGAGCTGAGCAACTTCGAGGTAATCACAGCTCTGGGAACCACTGCATCTTGCTGAACAGCAGCACAGCACTTTAATACCTAAGCAGGGTCCTCTATCATTCATGGATCAGCCACAACTCACAAGTGAAATGGGAAATCATCCCAAACAGTTCCCCAACACGCAAGCTGAGGCCCCAGGCAAACCTGTGCACATTGCACAGATCACATCAGCTGGAGCAGCACAGAACATTCATGTGAACAAGCTGAGGTCAACAACAGATGGAGCAGCTGTCAGCTCTGGTCTGAGAGTCAGCTTTTAGATGTGCAGCAGGATTACAAACATAGGCCACTGATGCTTTTGTGACAACATGAGAGGAAAAGAGTCCAAGATATGTTGACAGCTTACAGAGACACAGTTTAGAGCCAATGAACAGGAGCTGCCAGTTAAAAAATACTGCCACGTATTTACTGGTGCTCCCTCCAAGTCCTCATAACGTATTTATCAGATGTGAAAGTGCAATACATCGAGCTTAAGTTTACCTGCACCCCCTCACAGAACTCACCCACTGCAAAGATTTATAAAAGGCTGCATGTATTTGCATGTAAGGTCTTCAGGTTCATAAGAGAGCAAAATGAAGTATTTCAGATGAGGGAGAGAAGGGCTATCAGCTTCCAAAGAAATGCTTCACCTCCTCTGACAAAAACAAAGCAGTGTTTCTTATGTAAAGGAAATGTCAAATGCACCACTGCAAATAAATTCCTGTAGGTTCCCACTACAGAAACTACACCGAAGACAGACAGCACTCTGTTATAAAACTACTTTTATAATCTAGAGATCAAGTGTCCATTCCCAGTTTACCTTTAGTGTTCCAGGGGAACAGCTGAAAGCTACAGACACCTTGAGCCAGATACAAACCTTCCTCCAGCACACACACTCTAAGAGCAGCACCTGACCAACACAAGGCATAAACTGACTGATGACAAAGTTAAAAGCTTTTCCTAATAGAATTGGTGAAAGATTGAAACATGTAAATATGCATGATAAGTGCACTGAATTGTGAAACAGGGAAGCAGTATTGTCCTATTTAGAGAGCGCTGCATTGAGTGTGACCATGAAGATCTTGTGATTTCCCACACACCGGTTTGCACACAGAAGGATCTATTTTGAACTCAAGGCATCCAACTTCAAGAACTGCCACCAGTTGGTGCATTGACAGGCCAGGAGAATTACCAGGCTTTGTAGTTGAAGGAACACCAACTCAACAGCTGTGATTCAAACTGCCGGTCTATCAGTGCTCTACAGTCAATGCCAGCAAGCTGGGGAGTAATTTCTGATGGATTCAAGCACTGCATAGGATGAAAGGACAGCAAAGCCAAAGATCTGACTGCCAACTGAGGTGTCATAATTCCACCTCTCCCAGCTGATGGAGCACAGCTCAACATCTCACCTACTCATCATGGTAATGGTCCTGGGCTGATGCTATGAAGCTGCTTTATTCCCTAACCATCAGCTCAATGCCCAAGGACACTGCCTTTATGATGGCCCCGGGGGCTGGGCCACAGGGCCCGAGTGCGGCTTGGTTCAATGGTTCAGCCCTAGGGCTCGGGGCTGGGGGGGTGTGGGCAGGGCTCAGGAGGGAGTGCACCAGGAGCACTGTGCTGCTTTTTGATTTCCTTTGTGTTCCAGCTAGCTGGGAAAAGGTTTTGTTGGGTTTTTTTCTTGTTCTTTTTTTCCCCTTTCCTTCCCCTTGCCTCACTGCCTCCCTTCCCTCCTCACCGGTCCAGGGAGCCTGCAGGTGGCCCCGGCTGGTCTGAGCCCGTGTGTCTGTTCCCTCTCCAGGAATCTGTTGCATTTTGAGGGTCTTTTTTCCCCTGTTCTACCCTGTTTTGTTTGGGTTTTTTTCCACTCTCCACTTGTCCTTGTGGAGGAAAAGGGGAGGCCCTTTTCCCTTTGGAAGAGACACTCATTCCAGAGTGTTTCCTCCTGAAGTTTTGTCTCCAAACCCGAGACAATAATCAATAGCAAAGAGTCATAAATTGGTATAGCCACATATCCAGAATGTCTGAGCATGGGAAAGAAGGGGAAGGAGAGGAAAAAAAAGACAATCACCACCAAGGAGAAAGGCTAAGGAGGCACCTGTGGAAGCTCACTTGCTCTCCTCAACTGCAGCAATATTTCTCTCCGCTATCAGATACGTAAGTCAGCATTAATGCATGTCTACAAAATTCTGCCAGGCTTTTTTAAACAATTCAAAGTTACAGGACACACTGTTCTGGAGAAAAATCTAAAATCATCATTGCTTGGCATCAGCAGCCTGTGAACTGCTTCCTCACAGGCTGAATGTGCTCCAAGCAGTAATACTGGAGTCTTGCTATCCTGGACACTCAAAGATTTCTGTTCACCTCAGCCTGGCAGCCCAGACAGTGACAGCAGCATTTACAAGGAGAAAGGCTCAGCCAGCAGCTGTCACTTACAACTTGAATCACTTGCAATCCAAACCTGTAAGGCTGTGATAACACAGCAGCAACCACAGCATGCAGTAAAGGTTGGGTAAATTTATATTTTGAGTATGATAACCATTCTGCAAAGGACAGTACTTAACTGCAGAGAAGGAAAAAAAAAAAAAATTAAAAGAGACCTTCCACCAAAGGTTTTAGAAATTAATTCACGCCTATGTTCCATCTCTTTCAGACAATAATTAAAAAGAGAAAAGCCATCCTCCAAGAAAGATTTATAACATCTATACCTTGCTTCCCTCAGTTTTCCCTCTCTATCACCATTTACTTTAACAGCTTGTGCCTGCAACAGCCTGATCTACATCAATCAAAACACAGCACACTCCAGTATTTTGATAAGCAGTCTCTTTTTGAGATTGTCCCCATGCTAATTTCCAATGTTGAGGCTGTCTATAAGATGGAAAAAGAAGATGGACCATCCACTGCATACCACACAATAGCCTTCTGATGAATAAATCTGACCTTTTCAGATATAGGTATGTAGTAACAATCACAGGATTGCAGCTGAGGGCACGGGGAGCTCGAGCCCAGACAATACAATCCATAAAGACAAACCATAATGCAGCCAGTGAACGTGCTCAAGGTACAGCTGAGAGTATTTCTGCAATGCTTTGCTTGCCCTACTCATGCTGGTGCATTTGAGATGTGATCTGCGCCATTATCAAACCATAAACGGAAGCTTTCTGCTCTCCCCCACGATGCTGCACACGTAGATCTAGCCCTCAAAAAAGCAGCTCTGAGAAGTGTGGCTCTACAGTCTCTAGAGTTCTCTCCTTAAAAGCATTCCTGTAGTAGAAAGAAGAGGTCAGACAGATACAGCAATGCCCAGTGTCACGCACAAGAAGGTGGCACAGATTAGTTAATCTTGAATGTCCCAAACCACATCAGCCATTTGGCACAAAAGCTCTCCACCAGGGTCAGATGAAAGTCCAAAGTACAGGATAAGCACTGTACCTCCAACAGAGTTGCCACATCAACCCTGGACAGCTCTCTGGGGCACCTGGAAGTGGTGCTGAGCCCAGCCAAGCACAGGTTGCTCTGCACCACACAGGACCAGGCTCTTTGCTCACAGCATTTTCATGGCACAGCAGTAGGAAGACACTGCATACTGCAAATGGTTTTTCCTGACATGGGGGCAAGCACGAAAGCATTAATCATCATTTGCCCACTGCGCAGAACACAGGGAATGATGCCTGGGAGCGACAGGCTGTAATGTATTTCCCCTAATTCTGCTGCCAACTGTAACATGCTGCAGTGCTCCAGGAAAACAACAAACCATGATGTGACTGTGCCGTGTCACATCTCTCATCATACACACACAGGTACCAGCAGAACAAACTGCAGCAACACTTTCCAACCTCATTCCTCCCTCAAACAACAGAGGATGTGATCATAAGGGTGTGTTATGAGACTTGAGAGGTCCAGTGACCAAAAACTTGGGGTTTCAAACAAATATTATGTATAAATAATACATATATATACACTCCCTCTCTTTTCTCAAGATGCCTGTAAACAAGGTGGTGGCAGTTGAGCAACTTTGCAGGCCGAAATATTTTAGGTCAGTTTGCAAGACTGATTTCCTTAAATCTGCAAGACATTTGCAATGCAGATCTACAAATGGACAGAGAGCAAAGGCTCCCACCTGAAGGAAGATATAATGACAGATCAAAGAGGTGTAGCTAAGCACTTGCTTAAGTCTGAAGGTGGCGATTTCAAAAGGGGAGGAAAAAAGATTCTAAAAATGGGATGTTTACGCCCACTGCTGTGCAAGATAAGAAGCCTGTGTAGGTCAGATATACTGCTTTAAAGATCACCTTCAAGGGAAAAAAGCAAACAACCAGGCAGCTCAAACTCAGCCGTAGCACTGTGCCATGCCTACTCTCCACTAGCAATCCATAGCATCTGGGTATGTAAGGTGTCCCTAGATAATGATGGCTTTAGACCCATTTCTCCAGCTTCCCCACTTTGTTTTTCTTTTAAATTATACTCTAGTTTAAATGACTATTAGCTAGTGACTCCAAACCAGTACCACTTATAACAAGCTTTTTCATTAACTGTACGTTGCTAAACCAAAGGCCTGTGACAAGTCCAGTCTAAAGGTCTGGTAAACCCAAATCTGCTTCATTCCCAGTCCAGCCACACTCCAGTCACGGCTGTCACCTGACCCAGGGGACTGCTACCTAATAAACAGGTTGTCTTGGGGTGACCTGATGTTGTATTCCCTATCGCTGCACTATGCCCAGAAATTAGTATGTATACCTTTCTATGCTTTTAAACTGAGCCTGAGAGGGGGGAGGAAAAATGGAGCAAAACTTTTTCAAAGCAATGTGCAGCTTGTGCAAGGTCACACAGAGATAGAGACACTTTTTTCAGCTGTGGCAGGAGAGCGGGAGGGAAGGGAAGCACCCGGCTTGCTTTTCTTTCCAGCCAGCTTTCAGCAGTTTTTTCTCAGCTCCTTTTCCTCCAGAGAGTTGAACTTTTGTCTTCCTGGGACTTCATTTTTTCCTTTTCTCTCTGCTGGACTGTTTCAACATCAGAATACATTGGGAGGATTTTCCACCGAGGCCTTGGCCCTGGAGATGGGCCCACCACCCCATCCCAGCTCCAAGGAGGGGGAGAGAGATCTACGGAAGGACTCTGAATTTTCCCCCAGGTTTCTCTCAGCAGAGAGAGAGGTTTTATCATTTAGCATCATTATCCTTTTCCTGTGTGTTTGTTAAATAAATAGTTTTTATCTCTTTCACTTTCCTTCGAGGAAAGTTTATTTTTTCCCAAACCTGGTGGAGGAGGGGTGGTTGTACCTTCTCTCAGAGGATGTATTTCTAAATTTGGCCAAACTGGAACACAGGTGGAGAAGCAGTTGGAAGAGAACAAGACAAACAGTCAGAAAACACCACCAGGATACTGAGCCATAAAGTCCTGGAGTTGTTAGTCCTAATAGATGCAAGGAAGCAAAAATAATTTTCCTTAGATCCTCCTCACTGGCAAGGACGTCACCAGAAGACTCAGTGCCAGGAGAAACAGCTATTGAATGTGTAGTATATAATTCCCCAGTATATCCTATAAGTTAATGAAGTCTGTGTGAGAGAACAGGGAAAGCAAAGCAGCCTTTGACTAGACAATAAATCCCAGCAGGCCAGAGGCAGCCCAGCTAGGAGCGTCTGCACATGATCCAGCCAGCTCTAATCACAGGACAGTAAAACTGCATAATGAGAGGATCCAGTAACTTTTATTACTTCAGGAGAAAACTACCTTAAACTGCAGGGAAAAAAAATGCTGGTGATTTAACAGTTAGCACCAGTTCTATCTTTTATTCTCATGAGAAGCTGAGACATCAAGCAGCACCTCTGCAGAACAGGGCCTCCAAGGGAAGCTTACAGAGCACCTTGTTCTAGTAAAGAGCAGTCATTGATAAGCCTGAATGATTTCACCTTTTTACAGTGCAACCAAATCACTTTTGGTTTTCTCAACCAGACACACTAGCAGCATGACAACACTAGGTAACATTCTGCTTCTGGCATCACATTACCGTTCACTTGCTCCCTGTGGGTTCCTACCAACAGCCTCTAAATAGTCCAACCAGATTGTGTTTCTCAAGTGAGTCCCAGCACTGCAGCTCTCCTGGCCACAATCTGCTCTCAGCCTGTGCAACGTTTTCCCTGAAAATCTTTTCCTTAGCTATTTTATTACTGGTGTAGCATAACACAGTTGCTAAGTCCCTCTAAATACACAGTTACTGAACTTGCAGGATCTGCACAACCAGATGGCAACACCAGTAGGTAAAGCTGGTGACAGCAGTAGGTGATTCACAAGCAACATTCACAATGAAGAGCATCGTTACCCATGGAGAGCAACACAAAACAGAGGACTAAACCAGACCTTAAGGGCTACTGTGCATATAGCCCTGACTAGCTGTAAAGACACAGCCAGTTCCTCTCAGATTACCATTTTTTTACCTCCAAACTTTTTACACACCACAGTCCATCCTATAGAACTGCTTGGATTTACTCAGGTCTGGATTTCATGCCGTATGAAGGACAGTGGGTAGGTTGAACCTTTACACTGAACATCCCAGCTGCTGGCCACCTCACTTTTCTCCTCCTCAGAATGTCTGAGGTTCATCAAACTCCACAGCACCATCTTGTGATAAGAACCAAAGCAGGTACAGGGAGATCAGCTGGGGCCACACAGATTTGAAGAGTTTATGTCTTAATTACATGCATTAATTTCTGTGTGCTCAGCACCAGGACAGTCAGGTCCACTGCCACCCAGCTAAGAAAAAACACCTGACGTGTGAAGTCCTTCATTCAGAAGAAAGACTGCTTCAAGGAAATCTGAACTTATCAGACTTTTTAATAGTAAGAGCATGAATACTCCAGAACATACGCTCAGTGGACAAGGTAAAACAAATCCATCAGTAAATGCCACTGAGCCCAAGTGAACACACTGATAAGAAAGTTACCAACAACATTTATATTATGCTATTATAACTGACCTTTTTAACATTTTCTATTAGAAGTTAGTAATTTTCCACCATTAGGTTTGGGGCAGTTTTTTGAGCACATAGGGCTGTTGTTTGGTGGCTTTTTTAACAGCCTGGAACATCAAAAAAGCATGCTAGGCTCATCATAAGTGTTTAAATTTAACAGATGGCAAAAAATGTGGTCTGCACAAAGCTAAGTTCAGTACTCAGCCTTACATTTCACCTACAGGGACAATCAGCAGTGAAATGCTGAAGTGTCAGTGAAAGCCAAGGAAATGGCTGGAAGAAGTATCCAGACCTGGGAACAGATCTCCAGAAAGGAGAGACAAGAGTTAAAGGATGGGACTGGGGTTAAAAGGCTGTTGCCAACAAATGACCTTCTACAAATGAAGCTTTGAAGAGTAAGCCACTGAATGACAGAAGGTGGAAAAGGCTGCCTGCTTCCAAAGAAGCCAGTGCTGTGCTCCACAGCTTGCATCCAAGGAACTAATCCAGAAGAAATGAGCAGATAAGGCAGGAAAAGCACAAGCTACAGCAGCCACATTTGGGCTTTCCATCCACCAGCTCCTTTTCAGTGCTACAATAAACATAACTCCACTTTCCACAGGCAGCCCTTGGAGCTGCTGTACAAACATGGACAAGTCAGGAACTGTGCTACATTGAGTGCCAAGTTGTTTTGTTTCATAATAAAGTTTATTTCCCTCTATTTTGTCAGGAATACATTTCTGCAGAAATTGAAATAAGTGGGTCTATTTGGGCTAATAGTCAGCAATTCCGGAATTCATTTCTAGTTCTGTTTCTGAACACTCAAGTGAGGAAAAAATGGCAAATCTGTCAAGATGACTTGCTCTAGATGTCATGTGTAGCTCTGCTACTCTGCAAGTAGCAGAGAATGGGTTACACATTCCAGTTCTGATAATCAAAGCAATACAAGAAAAAGGTCATTTTCCAAAGTTATTCCCATGAGCCCACTGAGGAAAAGCAGAGTGACACTAATACAGTGTAGATCTATAGTCTTCGTTTGGTTTTTAAATCAGCATCATGTGTTTGAAATTCTGGCATTATAATATGTGGCATAAAAGAGGAGAAAAAAATACAGACTACTTGCCTTTCCCATCTGTTGCTGAAGCCTCTTGCAAATGCCTTATTGACCTAAAAAATAAAAATAAAGAATAGATTAATGGTAAGTTTTACATTCCCTTTTTACAGCAGTCCTCTAGATCACTGACCAGTTTTGTTAGCTCTTTATGGCTGGAGTATGCTCATAATTAACTGTGCTTAACACTGCCCACACTTCATCCTCATGCCCCCAGCTCAGGCAGTCATCTCAAGTATCTCTATTTCGTTGGAATTATGAAAGCAGATTGCTAAAACCTACTTCAGCCTACAGAATGCTTTGTGGGAGGGAGGGAGCAGAGTGAGAAACTGGGGCATTTTCCAGCATAATGCTTTCCACTTGTACAATTAAGCTGAGCTACTCTTCAAAGTACTGCCAAGCATTTGGCATCTTACTGCTCTTTTAAGCTCTTTTCATTTAAATAGTTGATTATAGCTTACATGTCTACATAGGCAACTTATGTAACAGAAACTACCCTGCAGGAATGTAAATTCAGGGGCCAAGTCTTAGTCACCTTGCTCACATGAGTCATCCCACCAGCTGCAGTGACACTATCCAGAGGAAAAAGGGGCAGGATTTTATGTCAGGGGCTTTGCTGCCAGTTTATGTTGGCACCATGGCAATGCAGGAACACTGGTTGCACACTACAAACAGTCACAAGACAGCTCACATTTGTTCTTCAGATACAATTCCTCTATGGAAAGTAAGTTTTGTACCAACACCTCACTAGGTTGGACGTACAGATTCCAGCATCGGGTAGCAAGAACTGTGACTGCAAAAGTCAGCTTTATCATGGGAAATGGAGTTTCTCTGCAATTGAAGTTAATATCCCTGAGTTTTTAATTACCATTGCCAAATGCTTGCAACCTCAGAGCTGAACCATTTTGACTGGAGCAAGAGGAAGGACAAGTGAGAAATTTCTTGGAAGACATCTCCCAGCCTTGGCAGAAAGCCACCAGGAATGTGTAGGGGAAGGGAAGGACAGTTGAAACCCACCTTCACAAGTCAAGCTGAAGCTTATTTCCATCTACTGAGCGACACCTTTCTCTGAAACACTCAAGAGTTATACTCCAGAGTGATGACATGTTACCAGACATTTATATAATCTGCATTTCAGAAAAAATTAATGGAGATACTGGAGAAAAAGAAGAATATTCTGTGTTTATTAACCAAGGAGCCAGAAGCTCCTTGATATCCTCCTTTAAACTCAGCTGTTTATCCAATTAAGACAAAATGCATTTAGAAGATAAATGTTCTGGCTAACTGGCAAGCAGCAACGATAGTGTTTATCTGAATTATCTGTGTTTTGGTTGAGTTTTACATAACCAACATTATTCCTTGCCAAGTAGAGTGGAAGGAAGGGTGGGGAAATGCTCCCTGTGGGATTATTTCTTATAAACAGTCAAATAAACATACAGCTACTCTGCCTGAAGGCAGCCCTGATCTTAGACACCACTACTGTTTTGAAATTTAGCAGTCAAGTATCTAATCTCAGTCAGTGAAGCCAAATCCCATTTTTCAGTTTAGAGAGTCAACATTTCTGCAAAATTTCAAGTTTCGAGAGCACCTACAGTCTGCAGAGTGTTGGCCACAAACTGCCACCCACCTTACCTTATCCCCACTCTAACATCCCCAAAACAAGCGTCTTCCACAGCACTAGACTGAAATGTTAAGGTTGATGAGCTTTATAAAAGTTAACAGAATGCTTGACTCCACAGAACCACTGCTTTCTTTTGCTTTGGCAGAGCTGTCGATGCCCATTAGTTCACGTGTTTTCCACACAGAGCAACTCACCATACCACTGGGAATAGGATGGCTCCACAGCACAGCAAGTCCACCAGGAAAAGGATTTCCTTCCATAGTCCATACTCAGTTGTCCCCTCCTCTGTTGACTCTATGATAATGTAGGCCACGTTTGCCAGTACCTACACAACAAGACATTGTTCATGGTTTAGAAACTGCCCAAGGAGCCACTACAGGTGGGCTGTCAACTCAGCAAAAGCCCAGTCAGTAACATCAATAATTTTTCTACAGATCTACATCCAAAAGTCACACGTTAAGCAGCATCTTCACAAGATTTACAGAAATAAAACTGATGGGAACTTATTTCTGCTGACATTCAGGAAGTAGTTCTTTTGTTATATACTGTGCTGAATCTACTGTATCAGTCGAGATAAAAGGAGCAGAATTTATTTATTGAAGCACAGAAGCAGGACTGTGTGACACATACAGCCAATGGTGAAAACATGTAGTTCTAAATAAAGCCAGTAATTCAGGCTGGTTATTGACCATCTTTTGTACTCTACACCTGAGCTCGCTAAGAGCCTCAAACACTAATTACATATACTTCTGGTAAGGGATTTCATCTGGAAAGGCAGAAAATCTCTTCTACATACAACAACAAAAAAAAGCACTGCTCTCCTATGTACTTCAGTTCCTGGAGTAGGAGACCAGCACTGATCACTTTGAACAACTGGGAATGCTTCCCTCTGACCCAACAGGCCTAAAAGTCTTGGTTTTCCCATTTTTTATTTCATTAAGCCATTCAGCAAGCATTTCAGCAGTGACAACTTCAATTCAATTCCTCTGCTTAGCTGTTTAGCACTGTTTTCCAGCCCAAGTTTTGCCCCGCTCTTACAGCCAGTTTTCATTTGCTGAAACTGTTTGATCACTATGAGATAAAAACTGGGAGAATTACAGTAACTTCCAGACTAGGAACTAACCAAGAGGCTCATACAAGCAAGAACTACATGGTACTGTGTGAAGCTTTCACAGCCTTTTCCAGTTTGCACAAGCAGCTCTCCCACAAGACAGGAAGTATCAGCACAGCTCAGTCCTCACCTGAAGTGGGATGACAATCATGAAAATTTTTTTGTCTTTATCTGACAGGATGTGCTTAATGAAAGCCCAGCCTGTGCCAATGAGGGCAATAGTGATGAACAGAAGAGCTCCCTTCAGTCTGGAAGAGAAACAGACACTGCAGTGAGAGACTTTATTTTATTTCATCACACTTCCTCTTCTGCCCAGGTTTCTCTCACAGCCAATAAAGCCACAAACCCAAACAAATGCTTTCCTTATCCATAATTTTGGCAAGCACTTATCCAACCCACAATAGCAAAGCAGATGTACTTGCTACAACTGTGTATCACAGAGCAATATTAGGCTTCATTCACAATATATGCAATCTTTTCCTGGGCGAGTCACCCATTCACAATTGTGAACAGCAGCAAACACTGGCAGCTGTACCCACTTACCATTCACACCAAGAACAAATTAGATACTTAAATACCAGTGTGAACAAAGAAAAGTAAAGCATTTGTTATCATTTTACTCCTCCACCCACAGAAGTGCCAATTCTCTGCAGCTGCCCCCTGTAAGTGGAGTTTTCCACTTCACACAGGGCTGATTGCTGAGTCTTTGGTGGTCTGAATGAGAACACAACAATTTCCCACGTTGTTCAGGAGGGAGACAGCCCCAGTGGCAATTTGAATCTATCACATCAATGTTGTGACACACTTACAGGTGAGTGATGTAATAAACAACAGCCCAGCCCTCAATGGGGAATCCCTGAGAAGAGATGTAGTGATAGTCGATCTGGAAGCAGAAAATACAGCACTTTACAAGCTGCTCTTTGACATCCCACCCCCTAAAAACAGCTCTGCTCCACATCCACTTCCAGTTTTGCTTTCCAGTCAGTGTGTACAAACCCAGCTCTGTCACATTTAGAGTATTTCCTTTTGTTTAGCAACAATGAGATCATTTCCATTTGCTCTATTTCCCAAGTGCTAGTGGATGTGTCTTGTACAATCTACATCCTTCCCACACAACTCCCCTACTTAACTGTAGTGAAACAACTGCAGTTGGAACCTATTTATTCATTCATTTTTCAGATTCAGTTGCATTAAGTGACTAGAGGCTTGCTAGTTTCATTTTCACTGGAAGCCACATTCACTTTGTCAGACTCCAAAAATACTTGTAGCAGGTGTAATATCATGGACATGAAGGTGAAAATCATGGCTGGCACAAACACTGAATGATTAAATGCTTGCCATTATCTTTGTTCATGAGGTATTTCCAGTGGAAAGGCAAAGTCAATGCAATTCAACACAGATACTATCTATGGAAAGTCTCAGAGCTGATAAGCTGAGGTCTGTTACCATACACCATAATACTTCCTTGCCCTTGAATTTTACAAACATTCATCAAGGTTCTAATTTATTAATATTTACTGCAAGCCCTGGAGCTGAAGCAGTAGCACAGCTCAAGCTTTCAGGCCAGCCACAGATGGCTGAAACATTAAAATGTGTGGAACTCATTCAACCTCCAACCCTTGCTGCTTCAACACTTCAGACCACGATCTCAACTGTATTTAAAGTCAGAATTTGCTGATAAAAAACAAACACTTCCACCCAAGAGCTGCAGTTCAGTTCTAATGCTTCAGTATTAAGACCAGATCTCCCTCCCACTGTCCCCTCTCCAAAGCAGATTTCCCTAACAGCATGTCCTGGATTCCATGTTTTTACTTCCTAGCTGAACACCTTCAGGCAGAGATGATGTACGCACCGCATGGAAGACTAAGGACAATGATTTGGTGAAAGGAAGGGCTGCCATGAGCCAGTGGATCTTAAATACGTCATTTCTGGGAAGAACAAAAAGAAGGAAGAGCATTACTTAAAAGCCAGCAGTAAAAATTTCAGTTTCCAAGGATGTTTCTTTAAAATTTTCTGCAAGTGTCAAGCAGTTGCTCCCAGGCTGAGCTGACCATTAGTGTAAAAAGATTCCCCTTAATGCTGCAGGTCCAAGTTTCTGTAACATTCTGAGCAATAGTTCAACATCGTGTTCTAAACCCCTAATTTTTACTGCTTGGGGTAATTGAAATTATTAATTAATAAGAATATCCCACATATATATACATATCTTCACTGTTAGAAAATTTGCTAACCGTAACTCAAACCACAATCAAGATATTTATGGCTCTTATGCTGTAAGTTGCCATTTCCCATATGAAAAAAAGTGATCAATTTTTTCTTGTTATTTATTTTCAAAATCATCTCCTTTTGACATCAACTACAGGAATTTCCTATTTTTCGCCACACACTACCTGAAGAACTTTCAACATAAGATTTGGTAAGTTTAGCGTGACAGTCTGAAATAACAATACTGTCTGAAGCAGTTTTCAAATATAAACTGTGTGCATAAAGCATACAATACTGAGCCAGACTTGGAGTTTTAAGTGATCAAATATGACTGTGACTTGGACATTACAAGAGGAGGAATGAAAAATAAAAATCAAAGTAGGCCCCTACTTGTCACAGAACTGAACTTACCTGCGTTTACGAAGTATGTGGATCCATACAGTCCCAGACAGGAAAAAGAAGATAGCCATGGAAATGTAAAGTTTTGGCAGTGGGATTTCACCTGCTGAGAGGTAGCTTTCAGGATTCTTTTCCGTAATATCTATCTGAATATTAAAGGTGTGTTATGGGTACAGTTGAAAAAAAAAAAAAATTTTGTTAAAGCACTGAGTTAACAATTACATTTCGCAATCAAATTCACTCATTTAAAATGAGTGTTTCTGAAGTGGCGACTGATGAGACTCAGAAAAAAAACCAAAACCTACTCTTTATCCTCAAGAATCTCTAAACATTTTGCAAAACTATTCTCACAAGAATCGTCCTCTTGGAAAACAATACTTCAGTTATGCAACATAATTCAGAAAGGCAAAGTAATTCTCTCAAAGAATAGTTGTTCTCTCTACCAAATGTCACAATTTGCCCACCTTTGATTCAGAAACAGTATCTACAATAGGCTGCCAGCCTATTATCCTGTGACTGAGAAAACAGAAGCATTATTTAGCATCCTATTTATACCCCTAAGTGGCTTAGTCATATGTGCTATCACTTCAATAAAATAATGCATCGAGTCTGGTTTGAAGTACTGAAGCTGTCCTGCATCTCTTAAGTACATCCCAGCAGGACAATCATCCAGGCTTTCTTCGCTTTCCAATTTCTTCAGTGGGTCAAAGTGACAAACAGCAATTCAGGAAAGCTGGTCTTCTAAACATACAAATTCAGAAGCAGATTTAAAGTAGTCTGAGTCAAGTTACGGCTGCTAAGTTTTATCACCTCCATGTTCCCTTGCAGCAGCATTAACACAAACGTGTAAAAAGCAGTTCAGGGGCTGATCTGGCTTAGGTACGTTGATCAGTGAGAGGATTCATACCAGACCAGCTCATTATACACCAGCATGAGCACAGGAAAGAGAAAAAAGTGAAAGCCCAAGCTCTGATAATGACCAAAACCACATAGGACCAAACCCTTGTACGTCAAAAGAGATGAGACATTTGATAGAATATATTGCCTTTAGGATGTGTATCTAACACCATAAAAACACATCTTTAATTAGGCCAGAAAAAGCAAAAACACTGACTTCAAATACCAACAATTTACATTGCAGCAACAGCCTTAATATCTGCAATCATGTAAAGAGAAAAGTGACTTTTGAGTGCAGCAAAACACAAGCAGCTGCTGTAGCTCCCATCCCATTACAGCATCAGGTCACAACTGTGGACTGAACCCAGCCCACATTCAGTCTTCAGATTTTCAGGCATTTCTGCAAAACCAGTATTTTAACTCTTTTTACAGTTGTCACTTCTTTCAGAAATGCCACTGCAGAGACTGGCACACAATTCTGAATCACTTCCCACCTCATATGTGCACTCATGTGCAGTGTGTGCTTGGTTACAAGCTGGAGCTGGATGTTGCAGTCTAAGCAAATGAGTTAATTATCCTTTAGAAGCCATACTCACATCAAGACTAAAGAGCAGCTGATCGTTAGATGGCCCTTGATTGCCAACACACTTATGGAAATACAGGCTGTAGAGACCTTCTTGTTTATCCGAGCTGATGTTAAAGAAGAACTGAAAATAAGGAATAGGAAAGTCAGCATTCTTTTCATTCACAATAGGGTTGCCCTGGTAGGAAGTCATCTCTACTGAAGCATGAAAGAAGTCAGTCATTTGAGGTCAGTTGGTTCCCTTCAGCAAACAGACTGCTCTGAGGATACCAGCACATCTGGAAGTTTCAACAGAATTCCAGAAGCAAAAATCATTGCACCTATCTAGGATTATGCACTCTGGTAATCCAAGCCTGTTAAGTATCAGTGCTTAACTTGGTTCGCCACAGAGAAAAGACAACCAGAAGTATCATATATTTGACATGCTGAAGCATAAAATTTTTATTATACTTGCCCTGCAGCTTTTCTGTTCCTCCCTCAACTATGCAAATTGTGACAGCTCTGGAGATGAGATTTGTGTCAGATAATAGAATTTAAGATGTGTTTGTTTTATAGTAACCAACCATCACAAGGGAACCAGGGTGTTCAAACAAAGCATTAATCTGGTTTCATACAGAGGATCTTCCCCTTGAGTCACCAGCCAGGTCAAAACTATTTATCAGCAATCTGCACTACTGGCATCACAGTAAACTTTAATATGCTGAGGCTCACAGATTATGATATTTATAACAGCATCACACCAAAGGCAATTTAAAAGCAGCTCCTGTAACTTACAAAGAAAGATTTCCATCATTGATGCTTAGCTCAGTACATTTTCAGGCAAACTCTTGTTATCAGAGAGACATCTATATACCAGACTTCCACTTTTCCAAAGTAAGACAGTGAAGGAACTGTGTTTAGACACTGACAGACCCTACCTGAAATGAAAAAGTTCCTCTGTCATTGTGAACAGGATGTTCTTGTTCTACCATGCTCTGGGAAAAGGAAAAGAGACCTTCAGATTTTCTTAAGCAGGTAACTAAAACATTTGGCTACATCAACCAGACAATCAAATTTGCATTCTATATATTTACAGTAGAGGCTGAGACCAACAGCAAATACTCTCCACATTTTGGCTATGATTATACTGGAATATCCCCCCAGGTTCTTTCTGAAAGAATTCCAGAGAGTTTCTTACCTTGGAGGATGTTGTACTTCGTTTGGACTTCTTACCTAGAGATAAAAGTATTAATGGTACATTTAGTGTTTGCATTTAGACATCTGCAGAAACCACCACGTTGTCAATACCTTACTCACATCTTCCTACACTTGTCTGCGTGGCAGTTTCCCAGCTAATCATTAACAGAGACTCTTTCCCAGTCTCTCCTTACTCTCACAGGACTCTTCCCACAGCCAGCATTCATTCTGCATGCATCCTCAAATGCCAGGATATGATTCTCTTCTCTTACACCTCCTACAAAAGCCTACCCCAGGAACCTTTCCAATGCCCCTGGTGAGAGTGGTGCAGGAGGCAGGTGATCTAAACCAAATGCAAGCTACAGTTCTGACTTTTTATGTTATGGCTGAGTATTGTTAATCTCACTGACAAATCTCAAACTGAGCACTAATACATGGCCTGACAAACATATGGAAATCCTAATTAATCATGAGAAGGAAAAAATTCACAGCTTTCCACTAAGCTCCCAGTAAAAATACAAACAAACAAAACATAAAAGCACAGGTGACCTGCCAGGTCAGCATTTCTTCTGAACTTGAGGTGACAGGAGCCTTCAGTAGAGCAGCATGTCAAGTTCACAGTTTGACTCTACTCCTCTAAGAAGCTTTTCAAACACAAGGTCATCCCTTTCTACCACGAAGCAAAAGTTCAAGACTTGAGCTTTGCTTTTGGCTCCCACACCTCAGTGCACTGTCCATGCTCATGCTACACTTTTTATACCAGAGAAAGCAAAACCACAGCTTTCAGATACATGATCTCCAGTGCCATCCATCCTTGGTTCTTAACTTGTTAGGACAGCTGTGCAAGCTTTTGAATGGTATCAAAGCTTGTGAACACGACAGGCCAAGACAGACTCAGACTACTCCAGATCAGACTGCTCAGCAGTCTGATCTGAAGTCTAAACTCTGCCAGGAAGGGATAACATGAGCTAATCCCATTAGAGCTGAGATTATAAAATTGTTTTGTCTGCTGGTCTGGAAGCCAAAGGTTCATGACTCCTGGAAAGATTACTGGTATAGTTACTTCTCCCTCCCCATAGTTTCTAAGTGATAGAGTTCAACTCTTTAGATAGACACAGACTCATACAAACATTGGCTGGAAAGGACTTATGGAGATATTAAATCCAACTTCTGACTCTCAAAGCATACCTGGTATCAACTGTATCATGTTGGCCCTGGTTTTACTTAGTCAAGTATTTAAAACCTCAAAAGATGGAGACTGGATTGCACAAATTATCTGCTATAATCCTGGAATACTTACTTAGGAAAGGTATCTTACTTATTTTACTTCTTTTCCATCCTAACATCCCACCTGAGGCATCCAAGACTTAATAAAGGGAAAAAGACATTGCGTGCCACTACTAAAAATTGCTTGCAATCATTGTCCTCCTAACCTTTCTTCAACTAATTGTTGGTGGCCATAAAATTCCCCCTTTAGCCTTTTTTTTTTTGCCAGACAACAGACAACCAAGTTGTTAATGCTCCTCACAGGCACTGAAGGTCTCCAACACTCATTGTCTCTCTGGTGGATCAACAGGACTGGTGAACACAAATCACTGAGCAGGAGACTCCAGCCCCAAAGGCAGCTCTGTGCACAGGTTTACACAGGATGTACACTAAGTTCTAGCCCAAGGGGACCCCAGAACATGACCACAACTCAGTGCTGGATGCACAGCAATAGGAATCAGCAGTGAGAGCACACACAAGTCAGGTTTAGCTGGCTTACCTTTGCCATCTGCATTTTCGTTGGTCCTTGGAGGATTTCTACCAGAATCACTGCTCGGTTCAGAAGTTTTTAGCAGCTTGGTATTTAAGGCAGTACCATTTGCCTCAGATACAAATAAAATTTTAGGTAACAAAGAAGCAGCTTCTGAAGGGAACTGTACTTTCACACTGAAGAAACAAAGAGGGTTTATTAAAAAATGAAAATAAAAGAACATTTTTAAAGAGGCTATTTGTCACAGCCTACATATACCCAATAAAGGAAAATCAACTTGTCTTGACTTGTTTTTTGTATCACAAAGAACAGGCAAGAACCAGATTATGAATTACAGCAGAAGGGATCATTGTGGGAAAAGTCACACTCTACCTCTACATGAAATACAAGAGCAGATGAAGAAAAGTAGGTTTCTTCACCTTTGGTAAGCAAGAGTCTCACTAGAAACTATGTTATCATACATGTGCTCTTGCAGAAGAGAGCAATACAGACTTGAAGGTACCTCCATAAAAAAAGATAATTCGAGACAAACAATAAAATGGCAGATTGAGTGCAAAAGTGACCCAAGACATCAAAGCTCATGCCTTCAGCACAATTAAGGTAGGTTGCTTTTGCCTGCCATCCCTTTACCCCTCCAATATGCAGGAAGAATTCCTGGACCATTTTAAACTGCAGATGTTTTACTTTTACACTCACCTACCCTCAACTTTCACGTAATCCCTTAAAAAAAAAAAAACCAACAGCCTACATACACAGCAGCTTCCCAAGCCCTTAAAAAAATCTGAAGTGTTACATCATCTTCAACTAAAGAAGTAACTTTAAAATGTCTTGTCCGGTCTTTACTCACACTTCAGCTTTTATGTCCAGAAGTAAGATTACAACAGAGACATCTGGCTCTGGTGTCTTATTCAAGATACAGTAATCCACTTCTTCATCCTGGTAACATAAGCAAAACATCTCTGAAGTGCCCTCTGGACACGTTCCCCTCCAGGTAGAGGTTACCATTCTTAGCTCAGCAAGTTGTAAATCCAAATTATCCTTTGCATCCTGCCCATGTCTAAAGTCCCCCCACCTTTTTTTTTTTATTTCTTCCAACCATTCCCAGAGTCAGGTAGACTATGAGATGTCCCAGTTTAGAAAAGCAAGTTCACTTCTCTTAAGTCTTACCAGGTAAGTGGAGAAACCGTCATTTCTTGTTCGATCCAAGCTGAATCCCACCTATGAGACAATTGAGAAGAATCTGTCAATTTGAAGCCAAACTACTACTGAAAGAGTCAAAGATACTGCTTTCTAAACAAATTAACCCACATTTAAGGCAGAATGCAGGTGTTTTTCTCATCATTTAATCAGACAGAAAAACACATTCAAATATAACAAACTCGTCCATATCCACCAAGAAAAAACATATCATGATTCAAACCCAAACTAAATCTGGAGTACCTTCTGTCTCTGAACATTTTAACTTATTTCAGTATTATTCCAGATGGTTTTGCTTGACAAAAACATTTATTACTTTTATAACAATAAAGAAATGAAACTGTGCAGCAGAATAAGAACTCAGGTCTGTTATCTAATCTAGTATTTCAGTCTATTAAAGCCCCTAATATAACACGTAATATTAGAGTTCTCTTAAAACTAAGGCTGTCACTGCTCTGGAAACCTACTGACACAATGCTCACAAGCTGAATTGCAATGCAACAGGACACAGTGTGAAAAAATTTCCCATCAGAGGACTCCTTAGGAAATTGATGTTCAGTGTAAGTTATAGATGTGTGCATCGAGTTCATCAGAGGATCCAGTAAGTTAAAGGTTCATCCTTAAAGCAGAATGGAGAGTGCTCAGGGATAAATCTCAATACACAGATCCTCATAATTGGCTCATGATGGGGAGCAAAGCCAACAGCATCACAAGTTTGGATCTGACACCTGAGACAAGTGGAGGCTACCAGTGCAAGGGCAATTTCACAGGAGGTTTCATAGGAAGGAACTCACTGATAAACTGCCCATGTCATTAGCGTCCACTGCTGGCTTCAGGGAAAGGTTGCTGACACTGACTCTCATGAAACCGTCCTTGAAGAAGCCAAAGGTATTCAGGTGCACTTTCTGCCTCACATCATCCTGTTAGAAAGGAAAGCAAGTTTACAAATACATGCAAAGTCATCTGCTGCAGCAAAGGGGAAGCAGGGTGAGTGATGACACTTGAATATTCGTGCAAATTTCTTTAGGATACCTTCAGATGTAACCAACTATTTCACTGGAATGGACCAGCTTTTCCAATAACCTGAACAGCAAGAACTTCAAACAGACATGTCTCTGCCTGGCTATGCTACTGGGAGATATACAAGCAAAATTCTGGAAGAATTTAAACATCTGGCATCAGTGACTAAACAACATATAGCAAAATCCCCCAAAGTGACTGTAGACACATCAAGACAGCTATTGTTTGAATGCTGATTATTGTCATTGACACAGACTGAGAGGAAATAGGTGACTTTGGGGATCTTACCTAACAGAGAGCTGGGGTTTGGCCAAGTGTTTAGCAAATGCATTGTCATCCCCCCAGACCATCTGTGTTAGGCAGGGTCAGTGCTTGGACAGGCAAACACTAATACACTGGAAAACTAGGTGAGTATTGTATGTAAGTTTTGTATGCAGTCCCATACCTCCAAATGATTTTTGGCATAAAATAAATAAAAAATAAGAATAGAATAAATACTGAAAACAGAATTACTTGGGTTAGTTTATCTAGCAGGAGAATTCTAACTCCCTCCTCTACTCCCAGTTTAGCTGAAGAATAATTTCCTTCCTCTCAGTCTGGAAAGGAAACCACAGCAATTGATCTCTTCTCATGCCCTGCTCAGCTGATAAAGGTTTAAGTACAGTAAGCTTTAATTTTTTTTTTAAATAAGGAGGCCATGAAGGACCTCACATGAAAAGTAGCTGATGTCACACACAGCTGCCACATCAGATGACAAAAGGTCACATCCAACGTCTGCAGTTGGTCCCTCAAACCTACTGGGTCATTAAAATTGGAAGAAAAGCAGAAACAAGGCAACAGAAATCAAAAATCAAATTTAAAATGGAATTTAAAACATTTGACAAGTTGGCATCAAAAAAAAAAAAAAGTTTCTTCCTCCTGCTTCTTCTAGGAAAAGATAATCAGACTGCAGAACACTCTAAAAAGAGAAGTCAGCTGCTAAAGGCAAACTGTTCTGAAGACAGTCCTGGAAGACTGAGCTACAAATTGTACAAGTACAAAAAGTTCTTCCTCTCCCTCTACCCCAGTATCGATTTTGACATCTCTGCACAAAATGCTCCTGACTCATAAATATCACTCACTGTGATAGAAGGGCACTAATCCTGACACAGCTAACCTGTAATAAGATCACCCTAATAGAATCAAGTTAACCTCGCAAATAACCAGATGGTTCCCTTAATGCTCAGAAGAAGAAAAAACATTAAGTGACATAGGGCTTCCAGCAGATGCTTTGTTCAACAGAGTATTACAGCTCTGCTGTCTTTGGGTTCCAGGTCACGGAATATGCTTGAAACAAGAGCCCATCTGGTTCCTCTGACATTGCATCCCATGTAATTTCCCACTCAGAAAAGAAAATTAACTCTGGATCTTCATAGGGCACATCAGATGTATTTAAGCCCATCTGGACAGAGAAGAATTTGGGTGAATCTGAGTGGGACACAGTGTCATCCAGCCACAAGGTGTTTTGTACCTTGCAAACATGACCAGAGGCAGCTGCTCAATTCAGAGCACTTGCAAGAGCTCTTCAGTTCAATTTAAGTGATTTACTCTGCTAATTTACAGATATGTTCCCCACCAGCAGCAGATAATTAATATACAACACACACCACTTTCCTCCCTGGTTTTATCTCAACTTTGAATGCTTAGAGTTTACAGATTTAATTCACAAATCCTTCAGTTTTATGTGATCCCACACACACACTGTCATCAGTTGCCACTAAGCAACAGCAAGAGCATCTATTGCTCCACATACTGACAGTCTAAAGACATTGGCTTACTAATAGTTGTCTAAGGTTTAAGGGGTTGAAAGAACCCAGATTTTATTTATAATTACTCAACTACTGACTTCATAAATATTCAAGTTTACAACAAAGGTGTGAACCCACACAAGTAAATACTTCAGCATCCAAGTTGTTAACACACACATTAATTTAATTTACATAGAATGCATTTAAAATTAAGCCTGCCCTGCGGAGAAGAGATGGTCTGGGACCCATCACTAACAGGTTACAGTCAAACCAATAGCAAAGTTCTCAAGCTTGTTTCCATAAAAATCTTTCCCCCCTCTTCCACTCCTTTAGGATAAAAAGTGATCCTGCAATATTTGAATAAGGTCACAGGGAAGCAGAATCCATGATCCTGTAACTCAGAATAAGGAGAAAAATATTCTCTACCATTTTACCCTAAATCTAATTGGGATCACACTGTCAGTGCAGTGGAAGTTCCATCAGAGAGTGCTTACCCTTACCTGAAAAGAATCTTATTATTTGTGTGAGACTAATAGCAAGGCTTATAACTTGTGTAAGACTAAGTGAATTATTGTGAAAGGTATTCTCAACCTGAGCTATTGAAGTCTGAAACCTACCAACATTAAAAGGCCACAGGTATTTACAAGCAACCACTGAAAACCAGCATTTTCTCTGTAACTCCATGTCTGACATGGTCACAAGAAACATTTCAACTACAGCTGCTTCTGGAATCCTCTGAAAATTGTTTCTGTTGATCTTCCATAACTCCCAATTTTCATAGTGGTTTTTTTTTGTAGGGGGTTGGTTTTGTTAGTTGAGGTGTTTTGGGGTTTTTACAGATCTCATTAAAGTAATGAAGCTGGTAACAATTGCTACTAAGGAGGAGCGTCTCTGGCAAGGTCAGTCTAACAGCAAGATTCAAGCAAATTATCTCTCCAACTCACAAAAAATAAACTATTTTCTACACTTTATAAAGATAAAACATTATTTTTAGAACAGGAAACTGCTCAGACTGTGGCTTGTTTTTCTGACAACAAAAAAGCTTCACATTAGCACAGTAACTACAAAGATACAATAATGAAGCTATTCTGAATTAAGCAATAACAGCTTGTTTGAGGAAATTTAATATCAAACACTCCCACGAAACTGTGGCCTTCAGCTTGGCTCAGTGTCAAGGCACACTCGCAAGCAAAGCAGGAGCCACTGGCAAGAACACCAGAAAGGAGATTTCATTGTGAAAAGACTCAGTTGTTGGAGCCTGATGTTTACATAAAGGCTGTAAAGCAGGGGATGAAGGAGGAAGGGAGAGACTGCTCTAACAATAAAGCTTATGTTTATAAAGGAGGTGGGCAAAGGCATTAACTCACTGCTACTTCTTACAGCCCTTGGTAGGTCAGTGCTGCAACTCGCAAAAAACACCTGCAAAACCAAACCCACTCTGATGGGAAAAAACAGCAAACAGGATTTAGTAACTGATCCAGGCAGTCTCTAACAAGGACTAAAAGCCACGATGTTTCCTGCTGAGAACATTTGCTTGAGGCATATCGGACATAAGGGTAAAGAAACACCGGAGGAGAAATCCTTCAGCACAAATTGCTCAAAACAATGATGTAACCAGCACAAGCCTCCTAATTTACTGCTTCAGGAAAAAGTTTACTTTTCCTGAAATACAACAATACTCATGTGGTTGCACTTTAAACAACTACATAGCCTGGAAAATTTCCTACAAGTAAGACATGAACACTTCCCAGCAGTCATTGTATGCCAAAGCCTGAGGTGGAATTCCTGCAAAATCCTGGATTCTCCCTAAACTGCTACAACAGCACAGTAATGCAGGTCGCAGTCATTTACCACTTTATTATCTCTTCCAATGTTTCTACTGGCAGAATATTACATATTGTTGACAACCAAAACAACATTTCTGAAGACTTACAGAGCTTTCCATGAGCTACACAGAGGCTATTAAAAAGCATCACCTCAAGCACACAGTTCCTCTTTGCGCAGCTGCTCGTGCAGAGCACAACAGGCAGCAGCACATCTCCACCCTGACCTCCACCATTTCCCACCAACAGCCCTGAATAACTGGTTTTACTCAAACATAGTCACAGGATGACACATCACTCCTTCAAAGCACAACCAGCAGCCTATGGAAACACAACAGAAAGCTGCCAGCATTAGTTTCCTCAGCCCCCACTAATTGCTTGGTTAGTGCAAAGCAGCTGCATCCGGAAGGGCAGCGAGGCAGTCAAACACCCTTCAGAGTCACCAGGACAGGAACAGAACACAGCTAGAAAAACACTCCACCAAAATCCCCTTTCAGAAACCTCTCCCTCAGCTCACGTTCAGCCCTTTCTTATCACATCGCTTTTAAAGGAACGTGAAGCAGCTGCACCTTCAAACCACCGCAATTCTAAGGCCCCTTCGCACGCTTTGCCCGCGGCTAAGGAACAGGCGGCCAGAATAAGCGGGACAGGACTATGGGGATGTGGTCAGAGGGAGCGGAAAGATAACGGCAAAAGCAGAACACAGCAGGGCCCGGGCGGGCTGAGGCGCAGGGGGAAAGCTCAGAGAGAAGCGAAGAGAAAGAAGGGTCGGGGCACGCAGCAGGACGAAGATAGAGACGTGGGGAGACCAACCCCGGCCCACGGGAGGTGCGCAGGGCCGGGCCGGCCTCACCGCTCCCCTCAGGGCACCCGGGGGCCGAGCCAGCGGGGCCAGGGGCGGCGCAGACCTTACTTTGAGGGTGAGGTGGTGGACGCGGGCGCAGGCCAGGCCCGCGCTGAGCAGCAGCAGCAGCCCCAGCACGGCCCCAGCGCCGCGGGCCGCCATCTTTGTTCCAGCGTCAGCGTCCCCCGCGCGCCACTTCCGGGTCAGGAGAGTCACGTGTCGGGCGGGGGTGTGTCACGTGACCGCGTGGGCGGGGCCGGGTCCTGTCAGGGAGTCACGGAGGGGTTGGGGATGGGGGGGAGGTCAGGCGTCATCCAGTGCCACCCTCTGCCCGGGCAGGGACACCTCCCGCTAGACCAGGGAGCCCCAGAACCCGTCCAACCCGGCCTTGAACACTTCCCGGGGAGCAGCCACACCTTCTCTGAGCAACCTGTGCTAGTGCGTCACCACCCTCCCAGGGAAGAATTTCTTCCCCAATATCCAGCCTGAATTCTCCCACTTTCACTTTGAACCCCCTCCCCCTTGTCCTGTCACTACAGTTCCTGCCGAAGAATCCCTCTCCAGCTTCTGGAGCCCCTTCATATCCTGGAGGGTGCTGTGGGGTCTCCACACAACCTTCTCCAGACTGAACAGCCTCATCTCCCTCAGCCTTTCCCCATGGGGAAGGCACTTCCCACTCTTTTCTCTCCCCCAGAGGCCCTTCTGGGCTCTGCTGGGCTGCCCCTGCCCACAGGCTGCTCCCCACGATGCCCCCCGGCTTGGATCAGGCCCCTCAATGAGGACCATGGCAGCAGCCAGGCCCTGTGGTGGGTCCCTCCTCAGCCCCGGGACCCCCTTGGCGGTGGGGTCCCCCCTGGGTGGTGGGTGCCCCCCATGGCCATGGGTCACAGAGGGGCACACTGGCCAAAAGGAACCCCCTGAGCCTCCCCCAAACCAGCCTCTGTGGGGTGACACCAAAAAAAAGCCCGAAAAAAGACTGAAGCTCTTCCTACCTCAGCCCTGCAGCATCGTCCACAGGGAGATGTGGGATGGTTGTTTACAGGGAGGGGTGAAGTGGTTGTTTCCAGCTCAGCCGTGGATCTACCAGTAAGTTCCAGCTTCTTCCTGGGAGCTATGGCAACAGCAGACGTCTGAACATCAGGTAGTCCAAACAACAGGAAAATTGCTTTTCTATTTAAAGCCAGGGTTAAAGTATTGATTTTGAATATCACCAAAAAAATATGTAACAAACAAAGGGATTTCTGCTTCTTAACAGGAATAGTTTTGTACCTATTGAAATATTTAAAGAAGTAGCTGTAGTCCCAATTACAAGTGAAACAAAAAGCAGATTGGGCCTGGTTTCCATGACTTGTTGCTCAAAATGAGAGTAACACAAGAAGCAAAGTGAATGTGAATAGGGGCAATTAAAATGGCTTTTTGGTTGACACATTGCTAAAAGAAAAAATGGAAAGACTATGCAATGGGAAGCCATCAATGTAAATAAATCTAATTTTTCAGTGAGGAGCTTTCAGCTCCCAAAACTCAGACATTCTCATTTTCCCTTTCAGTGTGTGGAGTAACAAGTTCTGTTATCTAGAGACAGATAAACAACTGGGCTGGCCCAGGCAAGTGAGGGTGAAAAGAGAGAGAAAAATCAATGGCCTTGACCTTTTTTTTATCAAGACTATGGTAGAACGTCCCATCTTTATTTAGAGAGATGATTCAGATGTTCCTCTACATTTTTTTCCTCACAATTTCATTTCCCCCTTGTATATTCTTAGGTAAAAAAATAAAGAAATCTCACCAACAGCCAAAGAAACCTGGAGTGTTACCAGGAAATATCTGGAAGCATGAAAAAAAAAAAAAAATCTGTTTTTCTAGTAACATTCTTTCTCTGGGCAGTACGTGTGGGTGCCACTAGATGTCCTGGCAGCATCAGCCCTTGCACCGCACAGAGCTACAGCACAGGTTGCAAAAACCCCACGGACCTACAAACATCGGATGATTTATTCTAAAAAACTCCGGTGAGATATTTTCTTGGACTTACGGTTGTTTTTTTTTTTTTTTGGTTGGGTTTTTCTTTAATATTTAATTATTATAATCCCTGTGCACAGAGCCTCTGGGAAACCTGGGGAGTTTTGACTCCTAAGAAACAGCTGCTTGCAACCAGAGCTGCAGCACAGGCTGTCATGCCTTGCTCCACTAGCAAGTATCAGGCACGCTTTGACTGCTTGAGTAGTCAACGAGCACGAGAAATTCCCTTATAATTCTAGGATTTGGTTCAGCTGCAGAGCATTTTTTAGTGTGAGGATGCTTCCTTCGGGAGCTCCCTTCAGAACCTTCCTTAAGAAGAATCATCCTCAGTCTGAGCATGATTCCTAGCAATCGGGGATTTTTTATGCCACAGAATAGAAATTTTCTGGAGATCTTCATTTTTTTTCAATGTTTCTTCACCGACTATTAGGATATTATAGTAACTGTAAGTTCCCCAATTACCTATACAAAATGAACAAAAAATAGAATTTATAACATGTTTACTTTCTTTGGCTGTGCATTTTTCTAAGAATTTGTATGTTAAAAGATGTCTGTACCTAAATTTACATCTTTATTAAGATACAAAGCAGCCTCTGACCATCATTAATAAGCTGTAACAATAACTTTCACTGTGACATCGATTTGTTTCATTGTAGCTTCCATACAAGATGGCTTTACTGTAAGTCTGCAGTTTCCCAGTACATGCAGTTGTTCTTAGGCTGGATATCTTTTTTCTTTACTCCTTAATTGTAACTAAACAAATAATTAGAACTCTTCACAGACGGATTTTTTTTTTTTTAAGTGTATCATATACAATTATCAAAGTTGGGTGGAAGGCATCAGCAGTGTCAGAAAATCACGATGGAGGGACAGTCTGCAGGTACAGCTCAGCACAGAATGAACCAGATTGCCATTTTGTTAACATATTTTGTGTGCCAGGGTACAGGCATGGAGTGGGGAGGTGAGCAAGATAACATGGACCCACGGCAGGAGGCACTCAGGACCCAGTCCCACAGTGCCTGGGGAAAGAGAGAAGAGCAGGCCCAGGGGTCAGAGCTGGGAGCAGCCAAAATCGAGCTGATCTGCTGAGTTCACAGCAATGAGACGGGGGCAAGGCTGAGTTGAGAAGCCCATTTGCAGTTTGGGTGATGGTAACCAAGGTCAGTCATAGTCTAATTATGGCTGGACAGGTCATCCCAGTCACTACACACAGGAACAAGGCAGGTCTAAGATAAGGCCAGCTGTAAGCTAGGCTCTATATCAACAGGATCTACAGCCAGGCACAGCCTGAGCTGCAACTGGGACCCCCTAAAGCACGGGAGAAACAACTGGGCTTTCAGGCCAGAGTTTAAATTGATTTCCTGGGTCCGTGAGCAGAGGGTGTGGACAGAGGGCCCAGGTGAGGCTGGCCAGGGCCATTAGGGTTTATCAGGGGTTTATCAGGTCTTGATCAGGCCCCTCTGGGCCCTGATGGGGCATTAAAGAGCACCGAGGTCGCCTGTTGTGTGTCTGAGTGATCTGTGTAGTGTTGTAACAGCAGAGAGGAAACAGCTGTGATGATGATGGCCTCTAGGAAAGGTGTGTCCTCTTCCTTTCCTGGTGCTGTTTCAGTCCCAGTGTATGAGAGGTTACAAGCAACATCCATGTTCCTTATCTCGAACATGGATAATTTGGGTAGAATTGTAAAATCAAAGGGAAGCAGCTGTAAGGATGATAACTCTGGGGGGAAAGGTACGTCCACTTCCTCCTATATCCTGGAAGCTAGAAATGCTTGTCCGTGCTCTCAGAGTTGTGATTTTTCTTGCTTTGCATAAGTAAACAAACACAGAGAAAAAAGGTTTCGATTGAACTGTCGTTTAGGGATTTATTTTATCTACTTTATATAGTTTCTCAATCATTTAATAGTGAATCTGGCTGTTTTCAAGGGGGATGGGGGTTTCCCAAACAAAGTCCTAGCTTTCTAAAAATGGAATTGCTTCTGGCTGGGTTTTGGAGCTGAATCTGGGAGTGTTCTGAATCGTAACAACAGGAGAGATAAACAGAGAATTTACAGGAATAGGCCCATATCTGGATAACAGATCTGCATGGTCTTGTTCTCAGCGTGGCTGAGGGAAAATTCCTACCCAGCTTCTGTGTTGCTCAGATACGGATTGTGCAAACTGAGTGAAGAAGTGCTAGATAATGTAACTTCTAAACGTAATTTTGAGTTATTTTTTGACACTGGAACCTACTGAGCTTCCTAGCATCTACTTTGGCATAAAGGGCTCTTAATGCTCCTGTCATTACTAATTACATTAGTAATTAGGGACCAGCCAAGCTGTAGGCCTTGTTGCTTTGGGCACTGCACAACTGAAAGTAATAATATAAGTGGCAGTCCCTAGCTTGGAGAGTCTCAGGCTAAACAATAAAGACAGGCAAAAATAGGGAAAAATCCAGTTGTAGAAACATCTAGAATTAATTTTATTTAGTTTTTGTCTTGAGCCTCTGTCCACAGAAATTTTGATAACTTGTGATAGCTTTTGGCATGGTTTATTCTAATGTACCATCATAATATAAAACTTGTATTTCTGGCCTTTATCTTTCTGGAACTGGTGGAGCATTTCTATCTCTCGGTGTGGACAGGTTTCCCTGCCCATGCTGGTGTAACAGGTTTGCCCTGTTCCCCTCCCAGCTCTTTGTGCAAAAGGAAATTCCACACAAACTTAGCTCAGATGATACCAGTGCTACTCTCTGTTTCTGTACATTCTTTTTCTGCGAGTATTTATGGGTTAAGTTCCCAAACAGTCGTGGTGCAACTGTGCTGTCTGGTTTTGTAATGTGTCCTGGGTGGATGTAGGGCTAAGGATGGTGGGTCTGGGAGCCTGTGGAAGTACAGGCCCTTCAAACACTGTGGTTGTGCTTCAGGCAGCAGGGCAGGCTTGGATATTCAAATATGTTGGCAGTAGAAGGAAGAACTATTCTAAAATGAGCTGAACAGGGTGTCTCTTAGTTGTTATGAAGTCAGCCCTTTAATAACTTTTAATGATGAACAAAAGCATTGCCTGTTGTGTCTCTCTTCAAAGACAGCTGTGTGAGGAGCAGCACTCTCCTCTCATGTTCAAATCAATGGAACTTGGATAAAAATAAACGCAATTCTGTTATTAACATAACATTTGTCTTCATTGTTGTTCAAAATGTTGGAATTGCTTAATGTGTTTTTCTCGCTCATGTAGGGTAACAGCCAAGCATCAGTGGAAGAAGTGCATTAATCTAGAGGAGATAATGCTTGTTGTAGCAGCTGGTCAATTTTTATCTTCTCACATCAAAAGCATCCCCACCCTTTATGAGCAGAAGCCTTTTACCTCAGGTGAATTAAAAGGCTTCCCTTTTTTATTCCCCCCCATGTAATTCTCTCATTAATAAATACAGCAATAAATATATCAGAGTAAAGCTCTTTTCACATTTGTTGTAGCTGAAAAGCAGGAATGCAAAATGAGATTAAGTGACACAGCTCAAATAAATGACACAGAGGAAGAGGATCACAAAATAAATATTTTTCTGGCAAGGAAATGAGCCATTTTCTGTAAGGCCTGTGTAATTGCTACAATAACCCACATTTATGCAAAGGCAGATAATTTGGTTATTTTCCTGCTTGCTTGTCGAGCATTTTGGTAACAGATGGTGGATTTAATATTCTTGGATTTGGGTTATTTTGGGGGTGGGGGGATGTATACACTGCTTAGCTGAGTTAAAAGTCAGCCGTTGCAGTGAGTTCACTGAATTAATTCAGTTGGAAAAGACCTCTGAGGTCATCAAGTCCAACCTGCGGCCAATCCCCACCCTGGCAGCCAGACCATGGCATTGAGTGCCACATCCAGTTTTTTCTTGACCACCTCCAGGGATGGTGACTCACCACCTCCCCAGGCAGCCCATGACAATATTTAATCACCCTTTCTGTGAAGAAATTCCTCCTGATGTCCAAGTTGAAGCACACGTAACAGAGCTTCAAAGGTTTTAAGTTCTAAGGCTGTGGGTTCCCTTCCTTTCTAGGGCCCTCGCCTCTTTTACAAATGACCAAACCAAGAACAGTTGCTTCAAAACCACTTGCTTCACCTGGCTCAGGAGAGAGTGGTAAGAGGCAGGGAAGGGCAGCTGAGGGTGGATGGGGCTGGGATCACCACGCCTGTACTTGGCACAGGTGAGAAACCTGAAGTGCTGCATTCAGTTTTGGGCCCCTCACTTGAAAAAGGCCATTGAGGTCCTGGAGTGTCTCCAGCAAAGGGCAACAAGGTTTGTGTAAGTTTTAGAAAGCACTGAATCATAGAATAGTTAGGGTTGGAAGGGACCTCTAAAGGCCATCCAGTCCAACTCCCTGCAATGAGAAGGGACCTCTTCAACCATACGAGATTGCTCAAAGCCCTGTCCAACCTGACCATGAATGCTTCCAGGGATGGAGCATCCACCACTTCTCTGGGCAACTTGTGCCAGTGCTGATGATTCTGTGACCAGGGCGGGGAGAGCCTCCTCACCCAGTTACACCCATTCCCTAGCGACTCCCTCTTTCAACTGACCCCCGCTCCTCCATTGATGCCTATTCCCCAGTGATCCGCGTTCCTCACTGATCCCCGCTCCCCCACTGACGCCTGTTCCCTATTGGCCCCGCTCCCCATTGATCCCCGCTCCTCAGCGATCCCCTCGTTCCCCACCGCTCCCCGTTTCCCCCACGGCCCCGCCGGCCGCTCCGCGCTCCCTCTCGCGGCGCAGGCCCCACCCCGGCCGCGGCGGCTCCGCGCCTGCGCAGCCCGGAGCTGTCAATCGCCCCCCCCCCCGCCCCGCGCCGCCCGGGCCATTTTGCGGCGCGATGAGGCGGGAGCGGCGGTGAGCAGCGCTCGTCCCGCCCTGCTCCGCTCGCACCGCCGGGCACGGCCCTCCCGAGGGCGAGCAGACGCAGCCAGGGGACAGCGACAACCCCAGCGCCCCCCGCCCGCCCCCCCCAGTGCCGGCGGAGCCATGAGCTGGGGCACGGAGCTGTGGGTGAGTGTGAGCGGGGGGAGCGGGGCTGCGGGAGCCGCACTGGGGCATAACGGTCCGGGGCCGGTGTGGGGAGCCGGGTCCCTCCGTGCCGGCACCTCGGCGCAGCTCAGCCCGGGGGTCCCCCCCGCTCCGGAAAGTTTCATGTGCAGCCTCCGCAGGGAAATCCCAGCGGAGGTTCAGGAGTTTGATTTAATTTTGCTGAAGGAATTAAATAAAAAAAGCTCCACAGCAGAAAAAAAGCGGCAGCGGCTGTGGAGCGGAGGGAGGCTCGCAGCGGAGCCTGGGGTGGGTTTTGTGTGTGGCTGCTGCGGGAGGCTCCGAGGTGGATCTATGGGCAGGGGGTCCGGTTTCAGGAGAGGGAGCTGCAGGGGAGAAAAGCCAGATGATAAAATTTCCTGTCGCTGCTGTTAAGGGGCTTCTCTCCATGCTGGATGTGAAGGACGGAGATTTTTACGAGAAGAGTTTTGTGTTGTGTGTAAATAAAGCAGGTTTTAATGGTACAGAGGGTTTCAATGTATAAAGCTCCTTGATGTTTTTGAGGAGAACCCGGAAAGTATAAATGCATTTGGTTTACGGTGGAACATTAATGGAAAATTTCGGACTGTTAAAAGGTATGAGAAGTGGGTAACAGAGATGTGAAATGGTCCCTTGCTAATGAGAAGAAATAAGGGAAGGGAGATAAAAGAAGTCAGGGAAGGCAGAAGAGCTGTTCCACATATTCAATCACAAAGAGGACATGGTGCAGCCATGTTTGATGGTGGAGCATGGAGCAAACCTGCTGGGTCTGGGAGGGTTGGTACCCGCGGACAGGAGGCTGTGGAGCGGCTGTTCCCTGAGTGGTGGGACGTGAAACATCTTGGGACAAATCTGTGCTCGGGAAGAGGGGAAAGGAAACGGTGTTTTGAATGGAGAAGTCAAGAATAAGTGGCAGAGAGTCATCTGGATTGTAAAGCACTGCAGGATTCTCTCCTGTAGTCGTGTGTTTGTGGCTGGTAACCGGTGCGAGTTGAGATGAAAATACATCTGAGCTTTTGAGCTGCCTCTTGTAGAAATGGTTATTTTAGATGTGCTAATTGCTGTCTTTTCTGGGTGCATTCCTGGCCCGCTCTGGCAGGCAGTTCAGCATCCCGTTTTGCTGTGACATTGGAGTCATGTTATAGCCAGATCTAGTTAGAACTATGCAGTAAATTAGGGAGCAACTGCTGACTGGGAGAGGTTATTTTGGTGTGTTTTTATATGCCATAGAGAGAAAGGTGATAAATGCTGGTGAAATAGTGTAGTGATGCTATATTGATTTATCGGTATATAAACAGCTCTGCTGCATGGGGATATTTCTGGGAAAACCTGCAGTTGCCTCCTTTTTCTGCATCTTGGATGCTTTGGGAGGAGACTGAATAGTTTGAGTGGAATTAAAATAAGAGGCAGTACAATTTTGCCACTGGAAAAAAATTCTGAATTCTCAGAAGGAACTCCTTTTTTTTTTTTAATTGCATTCCTAAAACTGCAAGCAGTACTGAGGTGTTCCTGAACCAGAATGGTAGTAGAGAGTAGTGCCTATAAATAGTTCCTCTTGTTTTATGTAATATTTATAGGAGTGTGTGCTTGTGTGTAGCCATAGATGTCTTCTGCAACAGCTACAAATTGCTTCTGTAACATTTTTTATCCGAAAATTCTGTTTCTGAAATTGTCTTCAGCAGCATCAAAGTATCATTTTTCATATCTTCAATGTAGCACGCTGAGAAATGTAGCAGGTTACTGAGGAAAAGGGTTGGATCAACAGAATAAATGATTCTAGATAGAAAATTGGCAGGAGTTGCTCCATTTTCATTTGGGCAGAGCTCTGAAAACATGTCCGTTTCCAGTGCTCTGGGTATTTAGGCCAAAACAGTGATTTCTCACTCTGTGTTCTCCCTTTCACTGGAAAGGAAACCACACAAACAACCTGTATTTAATATATGCCACCTTCTTTTGATGATCGTGGCAACTTAGAACTTAGTTGTCTTTTTTTTTTTTTTTTTTTTTTTTCCCCTTAAGTAGCCCGGGAATGGGTTTTCAGGAGCAGGTGTGGTAAGCATCAAATGCCTATTCTACATGTGATTCATATGTGGTTAGAAGGGCTGAAAGCTGAACGTTAAGGCAAAAGCAAGTGTTTTTGACTGTAGTTCAGAAATTCGCTAGAAAAATCAGCAGTGTTTGATCAGGTTTGACTTGCACCTTCTATCTTTGATCTACCAGGCTGGATGCATGGTCATGATTCACCCCTTTAAATATAGCAAAGATATATGGGCTTGCTTTTTAGAGCATGTAGAATGTTAATGTGCTTGGAGTTACGTAGAATTTCTGTTCCTTCCTTGGGGGAGAAAAAAGCTGGTTGCAGAAAGCCTCATACTTCAGAAGCAATAAAATCCCTTTGGCAACATGTGAGTTATTCCCAAAGCAGGCTTTTAGCCTTGTACTGTGATGTGAGCGTATCCTGTGCCTCTGGGTTGGAAATCCTATTGCCAAGTTCCTACTGGTATTTCACTTAATTCTGGACTTTGAGTTACATCTCAAGATTGTCCCTGTGAGTGTAAATGGACCCACAACCAGCAGAATTATTAGATGTCCTAATGCAGCATTTACATCCTGTATGAGGCGGAGTGCTGGGGATAATGAGATGGTCTGGAGCCTCCCAGCAATCAGTGTTGCAGAACAAAACCTGGAGGTCTCATGTAACTCTCTGCGCAGCTTCTGTCCATCCAAACCCTGCAGAATTATTTCTGCCTGTTATACTCCAAACATTCAGGAGCTGAGGAGGAAGCAGCAGGTTAAGGACAAAGTGCAGGCATAGCACCAAAACATTTTGGTTTCCACCTGGGTTCAAGAGTGCATTAAGGGCTGACAGGTAGGAGGGTGTAGTACATATTTATTTCACATCTGGTTCCTGAAACTGGCACTTAACAAGTGGAAGTGATAAGTAAAGGTTATGTAGGGGTGCACAGAACTGACTTGTATTTTCAGTACTACACTTTGGGGACAACGGGCTGTAAAAGCACACTTGGATCTCCTTCACCCTTTTCCTCTCTTGGCTAATGGGAAAGAACACGGAGCATGGCACCCACAGCTCTTCTGAAGGGTACCTCAGTGAGTAAAAATCGTGTGTGCCACACTTCCCACCAGTGTCCTTTTGTGTGGCATGAAGCCCTTGAAACAAGTGGGATTACATTGCAAACTGAGCTGAAACCAACCTCAGCACTTTGGTGCTTGTCTTCGGGGTTGAAAAGGCTGTGGCTGCATGGCTATTGAATTGAATGAACTTTCTTGATTATGATATTTGACACAGGATGTAATTTTGGGAAGCTACGTGTAAATTTGTGGCTAAGTGGTCCAGGAAAAATTTCGCCTTTTCAGAGCACTGTCACAGCACATCAGGTGCAGGAGGCCAAGTGGTAGAATGTGGAAAGTTTTCTTTTTGTTTCGAATGTTTCAGAGGTGCAGACACTGTGGGTTTGTTGCTGAGGGGGTTTTTCCACATTAAGTGTAAAATTTTTGAAAAAGCCTGGGTAGGGAGGTGATTTAATCAAGTTTTTCTTTGACCTTTGTGAAAGCTGGGTGGCTGCTAACAGCCTGTCACTGTCCTTTCAGCCTGTGAGAAGGTGGATATTCAGTATTTGCACGGGTCTTAATTTGCTGCCCGGATGCAAAGGGCTTTGTTGGCCAACACCTGACAGAAGCAATACTTTGGGGACCACACCTTTTGTTTACAGAGTGTTCCAGTATACTTTACTATGAAAACACATGGTTTGTGGATATGGTTATTTTTGCCTTTTAAAGTTCGTTCCACATAGGTGCAACTCTGAGAACTTGAAGGCCCCCCTGATATTTGTAACTGCTAAATAATTTCCTCTTTCAGTATTCCCGCCTCTATTTCATCAGCAGAATTTGTGTTTAAACAGCTGTAATCTTGCATTTCTGCAATTTGCTTGAATGCTGCATTGTTCTTCAATAGTATTTGCAATGCATGGGTGTTGCATGTAATGGTGACTCACGTTTGGAAACCCTCTGGAGTACCTGGGTGATTTTGACCTTGGTGGCATTACACAGTGGTGTGTAATGGGCACAGTAGTCAAATGTGATCTCAGATGAAAGCCCTGTTTTCTTCTGCTTCTAAGAGCATCTGCAGAGCTGGATCTAGGTTTGATGTATTGATTCTTGAGCCAACATTCAGTTTTGTTGTATGCAGCGCTGTAGCTGATTACATACAATAGAAATTGTGTGTCATCCCACCCATCCCGTTCTCACACCTCCTACAGCCCTCACCCCCCGGGTTCTTTGGGCTTAGGTGTTAACTGTTGTTTTCCAAGACTTAAAGGAAAAGGAGATGGTGTCTGATGGGAAAAGGATGCAAGTAATTAGTCTTGCATGATAAGTCACAAGTTAACTCTGATGAGCTGAGAGTTTCCATTATGGGCCTAACCTTCACAGGTGGGTGGGTGAATTGTTGGCAGCTTAGGCGGTCTTCTCCTGTGGTGATGGCAAATGCTCTTCTGAAACGTGAATTTTATTCTAAATTTGCTGTGAAACTTACTTGATGCCATTCAGACAACTCCCAGAGGCCGAGCTGTGTATCCCTGAGCCCTTTTTTTTATGTGTGTGTTTCATAGAAACTTTGTTCCTGTTTAGTAACATGTTAAAACTTTTGTATATTTCAAAGCATCTGGAATTTCACCCACAAAAATGTGCTCTAAAAGCACCCTAATAGCAAATAGAGTGAAAGGCTGGAAGAGAAGAGTCTGAGGTCAGTAATAAATGCATCTTATTTATACTTTTTGCTTGGTTATTCTAAAGCTCTTAGTAAAAGTTGTACACAGAGTGCTGGAGATGGGCACTTCAAAGCAAAACACACTTTTCATTAGTAAAGTAGTATTAGTTTAGCATTCTGCATAGTTATTTGGACAGTTTTGAGGTAGCAAAATTGTCTGACATTAATATCTCCCTATTTCACAGAGGCTCGCTCCCTGTTTTAAGTGGTCAGCCTGCATATGCAGATTAGTGAGTGAGAAATAGTTTATAGAAGCTGAGTCATTACAGAGTATCTGCATTCTGCAGCTCACGCCTTTGCGTGCATGCCCAGCTCAGAGTGGGATTCGGGGCTGCTGCAGCCTCTATGTACGTGTGTTGTAAAGTTGGTGCTATCAGAGTCCTTTTCATGAGCTTAAAAAGAGAATTTTTAAACTTTAGGATGATTTGTTGTGCGGGGGCTGCCCTGCTGCTCGTAGGAGGTGGTTGGTAGGAGAATGGGGTTATGTGAGAGGTCCCTGCCGACACCCTTGGTACCTGCAGGCACCAGGAGTAGAAAGATTCCCTTTTGGTACCTGAAGAGCTGCTGGGACTTTAACGTTCGAATGTCTGAATAATTTCGTTTACAATTCTGACTTGCTTTAAGAAAGAAGATTTCGACAATTTCGTCAAACGACCTATTCTCGCATTTCCTACCTATTCATTAAAGAATGGGGAATTTACGGTCTCTCAGCGTGAGTCAAGACTTTCCGAATACAGTGTTTTCCCTTCCAGCCGTATTGTGGCTGCTCAAGATCCCCCGATTTCTTGAACCATATGGGGAAGGCAGTCAAACATGAGCCGATGTTTTTCTGGACTCTTTGCAGCTCATTAGTGTTACTCATGTTGTGAAACATTCTTTTACAGCAGAATTTCAAAAGCTGTAAAACACTCTTTTAAAGCAGAATTTCAAAAGCTTAATTCCACATAAAGAGTAGGAGCCACTGTTGCACTGTGACACTGTAACTTAATAACCTGCTTTACATTATTGCCTTTTGATTTCTGGACAGGTAACTTGCTAATGAATTTTTGGAAACTCACTTTCATCCTGTTTGAAATACTGCTGCTGAGATTGGTTATACATTGTATCCAGTCCAGCTGTCAAAATCCAATGCTTTGTTGAGTTTCCTTAGTGTTCATGTAAATATTTTCAAATAACTTCCCCCTTCAGTATAATTGTACGCTTCAGATGAAACTTCTCTTCTTCCTTTTACCCCTAGAAACTCTGCTTTTGTATTTTTTTTTCCTTAAAACAGTAAGCTGCTTAAATTAGTAAAACACTGATGTCTGTTGGCATATTGCAGTCTTTGCCGTTCTTTTCAATCAATGGCTTTGGCTCTAAAATGCAAAACAGTGGAAAAGTAGTGTATATCTTTATATAGGTATAGTATCTATGTACAAGATATGATGCTTTTAGGCTTTCTTCCCAAGCAGGTGGGGTGGTTTGGATCCCTTTGGAATTTAACATGATCGCTCTGTTTCTGTGTTGTCTGGAGACAACCTTATTAACCTGGTCAATAATTTCTTTTGGCTCAGTTTATTAAGAATGGTTTGTTGGCATAATTAAATACAATGGTTTTTTGCATCTAAAAATGGAAAAACTGTAGAAGGGCTTCTAAATTAACTCTTCTGTAAGTAAAGCGCAAGAATGAAGTGTTGTTTGCCTGGTGTTCCTTGCTGATCACTGAAGCAGATCATGTTGTAAAGCATTTAAAGAAGCAGTTCTGTTGCAATGTTGTCCTTAATTTATTTGAGGAAGAGTCAACCTCATTGGCAAAACAATCAAAAGAACAACAGCAATCCCCCAGATGCCCTCAGAAACCCTGGAAAGCAATAAAACTTGAAAAGGAGTCTCTTGGGAATTAATGTCTGGTTTAGGAGGATGGTCTCCAATGAGCTACCAAGTCACCCAGATAGTCCTTAATCCTGAGGAAACCTCAGAGTGGATTATTCTTGTTGTAGCTGAAATAGTATAGATTTCTTCCATTAAATGTGCCACTTAGTTCAGTGTTTTTCTTGTTCAGTGTTTTTCAAGTGCTTCTGTTTGGTACCTAAAGTGTTTTTATAAAGCAAAGCCTTCAGTTCTGCCCTTGCAGTGGGGCTGGTGTAAGTGCTGCTGGGACCATTCATTCCCTGAAGGGGAAGAGTAGTTTGTGGTGTTTAGATTTACTCCTCTGGGAATATCAGGTGCAATTTGTCTCATAAATCATTCATTTTATAGTTCAAAATTTTAATTTCATTGCACTGAGTCTGTGGATGTGCGGATAAAGGAGTGCTACCTGTGTGACAGGAGAAGGATCGTCTTGCAAGGATTCTGAGCATATTCCTTATTCCTAAGTGCACTCCTGGATATTTTGCTCCAATTAACACCAAGAAATTGCTTATTTGGTTCCTTGGACAGTTTTCTCTGTCTCAGACTCTGTTCTAGACTGAGCTGGGAGCCCTTCTTACTGAGAATGTTTTTAACATTTTCTGTTCAAATCGTCTATTTTCTGCTGCTTAAATTTTTTTCCATGTTAGGGTGCTCAGGCTGTAGTGTTCCTCTTTCTATGCCTGCTTCTTGCTTTTTGTGTTTGAGAGCAGTCAGGATCATTCAGTTGTTACCAGGGCCAGTGTATTGCACATGCTGAACTCGATGCCTCTTTGGTTTTGGAAAGCTGTAGCGCTCCCATTCATTGGTGCAAGGTTTTGAAATTTGGCAGACAGAAGCTGTTGAACAGGGATATGCCTGCTGCTGTTGTTGAGAAAATATTCCTCAATTAGGCAAACCTGTGAGTCTTTGGAAAAATACCACTTTGCCTGTACTCAGTGAAGATGTTATTGACCAAATTTTCCTGGGTGCTGGCTAGGTTTTGGCCTTGGAGGGATTTTTGTGGGGCAAGATGAGGTCACCCACAGAATAATTGAAGATGGCTCAGTCTGGTCCTTGCAGGAGAGCAGCCAGACTTCCCAGGCCGTGGCTGCTCGAGGCAAGGGTGGAGCTGGGCAGCCTCTTGTGCTCTCAGGCTCCTTTGTTGGCACCCAGTGGCATGGGGGGAGAAGCTGGCTGAAGGACAGTTCTGGATGAGTGGGATCCAGGCTGTGTTATGGAAGAGTAGCGTGGGTCAGTGAGCAGGGAGAGAGGGGGCATGGAAAGCATGGCTGCACCAAGGCAAGGTAATGGTCCCTCTGACCACTTTTATTCTGTCTTATTGGCAGCAAACCGGTTTTTCTGTTGTCGTGGACTGGTTCTTGTTATGCTCACCTGAGGGTGAGTGAGATGCTGTGGTCAGAGAGGAAACCACCTGGTTGAAGAGACTGAATGTGGAGAAGGAGGACTAGAGATCATACTGGGATCTAGTTACAGACAGTTGGGTCTGCTTGTCTAGGAACTGTTCCTGTGATGGAAGTGCCAGGAATGATGGAGAGGGTCATTTGAGGAGAGATAATTCAAACTGGCAGTTCTGACAGTGAGTGAAGCAGGACTAGCAGGGCGAAGGAAACAGCAGAAATGAGCTCAGTGAGCTCAGGAGGAGAAAATTAATTTAAACAAAGAAAACAAGGAACCAGTCAGTAACAAGGAAACAACTTGGATAAAAGCACGTAGAGAGAGCAGGGCTGGGCTCTGGGCAGGACGGGTGGGATTGTGACTTGCTGTCAGACTGGATGTGCAATGGGATTAGTGCATTAGGAATGGCAAGTCAAGAGTTTGATGGGATCAGGAGAAAGTATAGTAGGTGCACAAGGGGAAGAAATAAGCATGGAGCAAAGGATGAAGATTAGATAAGAAATAAAGCAGAAAGTAGCGCAGAGACCTAGCAGTCCTCTTTTGGCTTTATAGTATTGCTATTTTATGTGGCTTTTTCCATGTCATGTTTAAGGGGAGTTGATGTACTGGTTAGAATGTATATACATTGATTTCTGTGGTTGCACTTTGCATCTTTACTCACTGTGGAAGAATATTTGATAACATCCCCAAATAAAAGCTTTATCCAGAATTGTGTGCACTGATGTTTTTCATTCACTCAATCTGTGCAGAAAGCCTGAAGGAATTTTTTAGCAAATAAGTTCAAAATGTGTTTAGATAATATTTTTCACTTTGCATTATAGTCTCTTGGGCAGAGATAAATGCTTTAGCACTTTTATCTTGTATTTACAAAAAGAAAAAAAATGACTGGCATGGCGCAGGGAATGAATGGAAGTGTGTTTTCTCAAACAAAAGTTTAATGGGGAAGAGAAATATTTCTTGCCCTCTTGAGGACTGTTCATCTGTCAAATGTGGGTCTTACAGGAGTGGCATTGATTACAAGTGTGTAACTCAGGTTTTGCTGTAGTAAAAGAAAAACTGGCAGTGGATGAACAGGGAGAGCTGCGATAGAGCACTACATAAATATTTTTTCACCCATCCTGGCTCTCTCTCCCAAGTATAACAGTCTGAGATCCTTTGCTCATGTGTAGTCACTGGAAAAGCCTAAAAATACAGGGTGAGAGGAAAGGGTTCTATGTGCTGGTCAAGAGCCTTTATTTCCTTACAAGTCTTTGGAGCTGTGAAACATCTGGATTTCGCACAGGATGCTTTTGGCATGTGTTTGCAACTTAACATGCAAAAGCTGAAAAACTGCACAGCTTTGCTTCAGTTTTTGGTGTACAAAACAACTCCTAAGCAAATGTTTCAGTGATGGATATATTGGTTAGGGGTTCCTTTGCTGCTTTGCTCGAGGACACCGTCATCAGCTGATCCAAGAGGCTCCATCCTCCCAAAGCACTGCCAGCCTGACCATCAGGATCAAGGCACCTAATGCTCACAGATTATGGCTGCATGCTTTACCTGAACCCCAAAATTGCACCAGCTGATCCTTTAGGTAGTGAGAAGGCATCTCACATGACATGTGTGACTCAGTGCCTATTTAAACCAGTGCCCTGGGGATTTACAGCCTTATTTTTGGAAGGGGGGGCTAGCTGGGTTCCAGCTCTATTTAAAATCAAGTGTCTCTGGCTGTGTGGCTGCATGTGTCCTTCTGAGATGCATTGGAGTAGCCCAGGAGACCATGCTGGAAAGGGGTAGCAGCTTGCATCTATTCCTGGTATGTGTGAGCATCTCCCCACCACCACCTCCTCCTCTGGAAAACTGTGGGTTGGTTTTATTTTTGCATTGTGGTTCCTATTCTGATTCTTGTCTGCATCATCTTTATTACCTGTATTATGTATAAAATTGCTGAAAGCTCCTTTTCCAGAGGTTCAGTATGATTGACACAAAACGATCTTGAAATAGGAAAGCTGTAATTGTTGGAAAACGACAATTTTTGTGAGAAAATGTGCTGTTGTGAAACACGTGCACCTAATTTAGGCATCGTTGGAGACTGGGTCTGCATAGTTGTCACTCTTGGAAAATACTTAGTCTTGAACAGAAAGGTATCACAGTGCCAACATTTAATGGTTGAGGGAGTGTGTTGAATTGTTCCACTAACAAAAACCTTTGGTGAGCTAAACAATACAAATATAGATATTTCACTTGGCTATTAGCAGTTGAGTTGAAGTACTTGATGGCTGGGAACAGCATGACAGAATGGTGTGCTCCATTCACACAGAGGTCAGAAGACATTTTACATGATATTTATGGGTTTCATGCACACAATTATAGACATTTGTATTGACTTGAATCTGCTGTTGGCTTGGTGTAGTCTTCTGTGGTTTGCTTGTGGCTTAATTTCTGGGAACAAAAATAAATGGAATGGTGGCAGAGGAATCAAAAGCCAGAATCCACACTAGGAGAGTTGAACAAGTGAAAAATGTCAAAATAATGGAAATTTAGACCCCCTTTTCACAGTTAGAATGTAAGAATGAAGTATGTGGGGGTTTTATTCGTGATACATCAACACACGTGGTGTTTGGGAGTTGCTGGTCAGTGGAGCACTATTGATTTCCCTCTGGGGGCAAGGCATCCATCCAACCTTCTTGGTGGGGGGTGGGATTGATTCCTTAATCAGAACAACAGCAATCCATCCTGAAGCTTCCTCAAGGTATTAAGGCTAAATTAAACAGTCTGGGACTAATGTGTAAGCCCTAATGCACTTCAAGAGGCTTTTGTGGATAGGAGAATTTTGAAAATAATCAGGAGACAAACCCAAAAGTAACAGAAAAAAGCCACAGGCACAAATCACCCTTAAAAAGGGGACCACAATACATTTTCTTTGTGTGTGGTGCAGTGCTTAATGCCCAGATTCTCTTAGGGAAGAAAAGATGCATGAACTATACAGCTCTATTCATAGTGCTGCATTTAGAACTTGTTTTCTCTCCTTTGTGTATGTGTTCCATAGCTGTTCCAAAAATAGATATGGTCACAAATATCAAATTAGTAGAATTAGGCATCTAAAGCCAGGAAATACACCATTTTTTAAACAACAATCACTACTGAGATGTGGGGTCTTATGCATATTGCATTATGTCTTTATTTTGCAAAATGTTAAGATTGTGTTTGCTTCTGTGCATTTGCAGTGTCCACAATCTGCATGAATTTCGCAAGGATAAAAATGTCATGGTTGCATTCAGCTTTATTTGGAATTCTACTTTTCTTTAACTTGGGGGAAGAATGAAACATGATCACTGAGCTTTAGTCTGCATAGTAAATGCTCATAAGCAAGAACTAACTATATATATAGAGAGTGTCAGTAGCCTTGTTAGATGTGATTACTGATCGTTGTGGATGTCCTTCATGTACAAAAGTACTCAAAAAATGAGGGAGCCCACATGACACCTGTTCAGTGTTGCTCTTAGTTCTCAGTCACTTTGTCTTGGCCCATCTCACTCTGCAGACTAAGCCAGGTAAGCAGTAATTTTCTTTTTCCAGAGTGTTGGAATCCTTTACAAGTATATCCGTAAAGCCCGAGGAGTTCATGAAAGCTGGAATGTTTTAGGGTGGCTCTTTGTTACCAATGTCTGTGCATTCTGAATGTCCCTGATGGAAACTCTCAGGCGCCGTCATCTTGAGCCTCTGGCTTCAGAGACGCTCTGCCCAAGTCTTCTCCCATAACATAAACTTCATTGGTCCTAGTGGTTCATGGCCCACCAGTCTGGGCCGTGAATTAGCAGCCAAAAATTTGGAGAGATGGATTTGAACTTCAGGGTTTGTGAAAAACAAACCCTTTATTTTCCCTTCCTTGGCTGGGAGCAGTTTTGACTCAGTCTTTGGACCAGAGTTACAGCCTCCAAAAACTACTTTAAGTGGAAGGTATTGTCATTGGAACAACTGTAGAGAACTGAGTGACCTCATTGTCCTTACTGTGGGAGGGGATGTTCTTGTCAATTTGTAAGAAATTTATTTCTTTCTTTCCCTGCCCTCTATGTAGGTAGGTAAACACACATTTGTTTTCCTCTCTGAATCAGTCTGGTTCAGAGGCCAGACTTGCTTTCCCTGCTTGGCAGATAAAGCATCTTGTAGATTTAAGTCAATATCCTCTTTCATATTTTTTAGATGATTCAACTGCTCATCAAGCAACTGGTCTATCCCTGTGTTATAAAATAGTTGGGGAGTCATGGGATGTTCAGGGAACTGAGCCCAGAAGCTCCAGTTGCTGTGTGAAGATCAGTAGCTCAGACCCATTCAAGTCGAAGTTGAACAGGAGGTTCCTGTTTGTTCTTCAGTCAAAAGCATTTCTTGTGTGTTTGAGTGCTCTTTAATCCAACAGGCAGCCTGTAATGGATGAAAGCTGAAGTAAGCAAAGCATAGATATGAGGAAGAGGGAAGGGGGAAGAAGAGGAAGGCTGACATATTGTTATGCAGATGCCTTACACCTTAGTCTTGAGCTCTGCTAAAGAGAAAATTTACTTTTCTGATGTTCAGCAGGGCAGGTTCTTTTCTTTTTAGTATCCCATTATTTTCCCGTGTCCCCGCCATGCATCTTCCTTCCCATGAGTAGATTATTTATTCTGAAAACCAGTTTGTTTTGCCTTTCTTGCATTACTCATAAGATTTATCTTATCACCACGTACTTTAGAATTTGCAACATTTGTTTCTGAAGATGTTGCCTAAAGTGCAGTGTGATAACCTCTCACAGACTTGAGCGCCGCATCAGAAGTGTCACATTTAGTAAGGGTCCTGTAGATCAGCTGAATACACCAAGTGTCATAGGAACAGCAAATAACTTATTCTAGGAGACCCAGAGCACTGGAAAGAGATTTGCTGATAGTGACTTGGCAACGTAATGAAAAGCAAGATATTTGAAAATTTTAAAAAGTGTTTTGAGGTGATGAGTTTTCATTTGCTCTGATGAACCATAATAGCCAAAGCTAGGCATCTCTTCCATAAAAATAAGAACTTGCCCTTTAATATCTTCCACTTTGGAAATAAGCGGCTAGCACCGTCTCATTTCAGTTATAAATTAATTGGAAGTCCAACTAGCAAGACTTTTGAGGAATGTCTCAGTGTCATTTATAGGATGTCAATCCCTCTAACGCTTGAGTTTCTGCTTTTATGTAGTAAGTGCAATGCTTAAAGTATTGTACTGTTCCAGAAGTCCCTTGGTTTTTAAATTTAAATATTTATTGTTTCACGAACTTGGGTTTGTTGTCAGCATTTTTTGCTGGAGGTCCCACCCCCCTTGTGCTGAATAGGCACTGTGCAATCCAGGCACTGATGGTCCTGGTCTTGCAAATTGTGTGGCATGAATTAAAGACAAGGAAGATTGGAAGGATGGAGTACGAGACACTCAAGGATGTGGAAATCCTCAACCTCTCCCATCGCATAACTCTTCTGGTCTGGGGTAAAACATGGCAATTTCTCTTGTGCCCATGTTTGCTATGGAAGTTCTTCTGTGTTGTGAAATCGTAACTACTGAATAGTTACTGTAGTCTGGGACAAACATGAAAGTAAAATAGAGGGTATCTATTCTATTGCATCTTCTGATACTGAATATCAATATAGCAGGCTGATAGTACAATTTATTGTAGGTATCTAGAATTGCCGTGTTCCCTGGATATTATAAGAAGTGCGTATGTCTGACAGCCATGTTTCAAAGAATTGTTTTTTCAATGTACTAATTAATTCTCTTCAAATAAATAGTCATGCAAAAAAATGAAATGCAACATCAATATTTAATGGCGTCTGCTTAAAACCCTCCCAGTCCAGACTTCTGAAGTTGTGTGGGGGTGATAGTCACACATCCCTGGTAAAGGGAGGATGGAATGTGTGTGTTTTCTTTTCATTTGAGGAATGAATTACTCCTTAAAAATGAGATTGTGAGGTGCCCTTCATGGCCCTGTGCAAAAATAATGTAGGAAACAGCTTGATCTCTCTTTGGAGGCTGTTGGACTGTGAATCCTGTGGATGTAACCAGAAAGGGAGATTCTGTTTCCTGGATGGAATGACTTGGTCTCCACCTTGCAGGCTTGTCCAGTTGCAGCAAGTTTGCAGAAGTTGTATTGAAAGAGGGCTGCAGTTTTCATCTTGCTGCAGGAAACAGTGAGCCCAAGTGACCAACATCTTACTCTGTTTCCTGTTCCTCCCTTGAGCAGCACAGCAATGAGCTGACCTAAATTCATGGTTTTCTTGCAAGATGTCAGTCTGCTCTTAAGCTGTTTGCAGTACTTTCATCGTGAACTGGCTGTGTTTGATGTTAGTGCTGTGTTATCAGCTGCTGATGTTAAATGGAGAATCATTCTCCTTGTGAAGAAGTGAATTTGTGACAGATTTGTGTGCAATTTGTGGGCACTTTATGCCACAGAGTTGGGGAATCCATTACTTTCTGGAAGTGACAAGCATTTGTTAGACTTCCTCCCACAATAGTGACAGAAAAGAGCAGTGCTGTGCTTGCCATCCTCTTTTGATGCTTCATGGTTTGTTATTGCTGTGATAGGAAAACACAAGGAGCAGGTTGTAATGTAAGCATTCCCTGTGTTTATTTGTTGGTGGTGGTGTGGTAGCCTTCCACTTGATCCTCCAGGAACGTGAGGAGAGTGGAAATCAGGATGACATATCTGTTGTTTCAGTCACAAAGTTCCACCCTGTGTGCTCTGTGAGCAACACACTTTGCTATTACAGAGTCCTAATAAACCAATTAATTAAGAACTATTCCTGTAAAACACACTGTGCTGTCACACTGATCCAAACTTAACCAGCAGCTCTCCATGACAAAGATTTTAATAACATTTAACCATGGTTTCTGTTAGTCCTTTGACCAGTCACGTCATGATGTATGTGGTGTGGTGGTCTTGGTTTTGTTTGCCCTCAAGACACAAGAATGCTTTTTATTGCTGTCCCAGTAACCAGTCCAAAGTGCAGCAAGCAGCTTTACACTTGAAAAACTGTAGCACCCTTTCAGGAAATATCTGCGGCGCCTCAGATTTTTTCAGCCTGCTCACACATTCAGAGCCCCGGACAAGCAGCTTAAGATCTGAATGAGATTGTTCACCAAATGAGTTGGTGCAGCATATTAATTTGCTGGTGCTTCTAAATGCCTGCAGTGTTACAAGAGTCTGCAATGGCACTAAAATACCAGGAGCTTTGTTGGCTCTAAACTCCTTAAAAGAGAGTTTTAAATTCTTGTCTGCTTGCCGTAGCCTTACCAGCTTTATAAAGAATTTGGAGATCTGTATTTCAGAAAGGTTGTGCATCCTGGGCTTGGGAAAGTTAGTAAGAGCTTTTCCTGGTAGTATTAGTTGTCTTGGAGCTTGATTGTGCTCTAGGTTTTACTGTATAGCTGATTATATGAGCCTCCTATTAGTGCCTTTATCTAGATGCCAATGGATATGTTTATTGCATGATTTTATGCATAGGATTTTTGTTGAAAAAATACTTGCCTTTGCAGTTAGGTAAACTAACATCATGTGGTTTTAATGAGGCTGGATGCAGTCAACCTGATTTTATGTGCATTTTCAGTTTCATTTTAAGTTAATATTTAAATGCCGGAGTAGAACTGATACGACATTAAACCATTTTTCTTTTTTGGTCTTTGTATAGTGAGCCAGCATCCTCCTCCCCCAAATCAATATTCTGCCTGGCAGCTGGAGAGGGATATGAATTGTTTTCGAAAACTACAAAAAGTTTAAAACTTTAGACGTCTGTTTTCAAGGTCTTGATATAGATGATTTTATTTAGAGGATGAACCCAAATATTTTAGTGAAAACTAAAAAATTCAGTATTCCATGCTGTCCCTTGTTTTACTGTTCCTGGATTTAGGCAAGTATGCAGTTCTAGAAGATGGGGTGAGCAGAGGCAAGTGGTCAGACTGGTGTGACCCAAGTGTGGTTTTTAATCTTGGCTCTAGTAAGCGCTGCTTTAAATTGGGTAGTGATTGTCTTCACAACTCTGTCTGAAAACTATATTAATAAGAGACTGTTTACTGATATAATTCCCATTAGGATTGTAAAGATATTTCTTCAAGTGCAGTGAAGGCTTGAAATCTATGTCATGGTATCATCATTGTTATAGCATGAGTTATAAAATATTCACATGTGGTTTTGGAATCTAAGGAAATGAGATTGTTGTCACAAGAAAGCTGGATTACCCTTTTGCTTAGCTAGACTCACCTATCCAGCTTAGGAGCAGAATATCCTTGCTGGGGGAAGCAGTCCTTACTTAAAGGATCAAAGGATGTTGTTCTTCTAGCTCAGGATGGCAAAATGTCATTTATTCCTAATGCTTAGGTTTCCAAGCCATATTGGTCAAAAGACACTGTAATTGTCAATTTATTTCCATAAAATGTTCTGACTGTTTTTCTTTGAGAGGCCGGAGGCTGTGTAGGGAGCCAGACCAAAAGGTTTGGACAGTCTGTAGCTGCCCTACTTTCTAGAAACTGTAATTTTAGGTTGTCTTGGTTGGCACAGTATGGTCAGCACAGTGAACTTGAGCTTTGTCTGCTGGGGCTCGGAGCGTGGCCTCCTGCAGCATCCTTGTGGCACAGCCAGCAAACCACCGAGCCTCGCTCACCACGCTGTGGTTCCCCACGTGTCTCTGATTTCTGTGAGTTGGTCCCAGTTCTGGATCTGTTGGAGTAAAGGCAGCTCTTAGCACAACGAGCCTGCTGTTAGACCTGGGGAGTCTTTGCTGCTGCTACAACTTGCTTTAAATGCTCTTTGATCAGGTGCTCGGACACTTAGAATTGATGGATGGTAGAGATAATTGTGCTATAAACTCTAGTTCTGCACATTTCCTGAGTGTCATTTATGGGTAGGGAACTCTGATTTCTTGCATTTTACAAGGCTGAGTGACACGTGGTCTCTTTATTCTTCTTCTGTGAATGTTTGTTTAGTGTGATGGAGTGAAATTTACCTCTTTTTCTTGCATTTGTCCTATGTCCCGTGGAGAATGTGAAGTATCCCTGAGTGAGCAGCCCGGATGACTCCATCGCAATCCCGGGCACATTGTGCTGCTCTATTGACTCTGCAAACCTGAAATGTGTGTGGGAGAACTTTCTCTTGTAGTCTAGCATGTAATTTAATTGATGTTTGTTTGGGAATTTGCCTCAGATTAAATTATTCATTGTCACCACTGAATAAATGCTTTGTTTGCTTCTGGTGGATCAGCACTTTGCACAGTATTTTCCCCTTTCTTGTTCCACCTACTTTGATGCATTAATTTAGTTTTGCTGCAGTCTTAGTACTGAGAGCTGAGAGAGGCTTGTTGGGAGAAGGGAGAGACCCAGTGGAGTTTGAGAGGCTTTGTACAGTGATTATTAAGGGAAATGGGATTACTTTTCCTCAGATTTAAACTTTATTGTAATGCAAGTTCACACTATAATTAATGGGAGTTGTTACCTGAGGATAAACCTCATAGAAATGGCATAGAAGTGAGCATGTGAGAATAGGAAGATATGCTCTCTTCCTCCAAAGGGTAAGAGACTGAAGTTATTGGAGAATTATTGTCAATAGCAATTCATGCTTTGATGCACAGGTGGATGTTTCTGATCCTTAGCAAGATGTGTCAGTGGTAGAGTTGCCACATTAGTTTTGGTCTGGCCATATTTTAGCTTGGTAATTCTGTGCCCATACAGGTGATGTTGTCTTTTGTAGAGGAAGAGAAGCATGGCAAGGATCAGCTTAAATTCTGAGTATTTTATGTGAGTGGGATCAGACTGAAACAGTCTTTTTGACAAAATCAAGATAAATGGCCCGACTCTAGGACATTGTAGAGTGCAGATTCAGCTGGGGTTAAGCTCTTCTCTGAAGTGTTTATCAGTGAAAAACTGAGAGGAGAAAGGTATTGGATAAAAGGAAAATATGTGACAGGATGTTAGAGGACTGTCTTGGTTGCCATTTTTACAGCTACAGGAAGGGCTATGTCTTACTGTAATAAAGCTGCATGAGAAGCCCTAATAGATGGATTTAAGGCATAGAGTCTCTACAGCTTTCTTTTGGCTCTTTGCTTATATTGTATTTCTGGCCTAGTTCCAGAATTTATCCATTTTTTGCCAGTGCAGCTTGATTCCACTCCACAGAGTAGAGTGTATGAGTACATAATTCTGAATTATGAAATGCACTTTGAACAGAGTTTGTTAGCATATTTTGAAATGACCAACTTTGTTGTTTGCAGACATTTTAAATGTTATGCACTCTGACATTGTCATCCTATCTATTGCATTAGATTTCTGAGTTGCATATATCTCTGATAATCTTCCTGTTCTGGAAACTTCACTATTTCTTGGATCAGAGTGGAAGCACCTAATCTAATTTCTGGGTTAAAAATGGAATGCAATGGCAGATAGAAATACTTCAGGCATAGCAGTAATCTTATTTGGTCTTGAGTGTGAAGTGGCTCTTGAAAAATCTAGGATTGTATTTGTCATGTCATGGTATTTAAGGTATTAAATGCTTTTTGAACCCCATTTACAAAGAAGTTTTTCAGCAGTTTGTTCCATTTAATTTGGAAATCAGAGGAGGGAACAGTCAGTTCAGACGTTCACTTCTCTTTTGAACTTAACGAAGGATTTGGAACACGCTGAAATGGAGGGGCTTATTTTTTTAACCCTAGTTATTGTCATTGCTCCAATGATTCCAGGAGGCAGCCTCAAGCTAAGCAGAATTAGTGATTTTTACAAAATTTTCATTTTCCAGGTGTCTGCATAAACATCCTGGAAGGACATGGTTCCTGCACTGGTGTTTGGTCAGTTCTGGCTTCACAGCCAGGGGAGGAGGTGAAAAGGAGTATCAGGAGTAAAGGCTGTTGTGTTTAGCGAATAAATACATCTTTGCATTAACATGTGTAGAAAAGAGCTTTGCACACGCCCTCAGTTTACACCCACCAGGGGATTTATTTAGTGGAGATTAGAAATTTTGCTGTTGAGAATACCAGGCATACCTTGTGAGACCTTTGCTGGTTTTTCAACTGTTATCTTTTTGGGCTAATTTTGATAGAGGGAGATCGAGGGCTCTTATTTGCAAAGTGTAACAATGTCACTGATTGGTTTTAAGTGGTTATATAAAAAAAATAATCAAATTAATCCCCCCAAAACCCTTTTCTAAACTCCAACTGTGTGCTCAGAGCTGAATCGTATTAAAAAAAAGAAAAATTCATACTAATGAAGAAATTTTGACTTTGAGGATGCATAGAACAACTTGGATATTCTACATGATGAAGCCAGTATGGCATTGGTTTGCGAAGAAGTTGGGCAAAAAGCTAATTTCCCCAAAAAACATTCCCACAGACTGCTGCAGTTTGAAGTATTGTTCTTGTGGATAAGATTCTGCTATTGTGATTCAGTATGGTTTTGGATCGGAGGGCAGAATTGCCTTTTTTGTGTGTGTTCTTTTAAATGCATCAGCAGGCTTGTTTGGCTTTCTATTGTAGTTATCCATGCCATGCAATAAGCAGGAACACTCTATGGCTCATTTTTAATAATCAGTACGCAGCTGCCCAAAGGGGAAACCGTGGGCAACAGCTCTTGTTGATCTTTGTTTTAACAGCTGGTATTATTAAGGGAGAGCTTTGCAGACTGGGGGAAAAAAAAAAGAGGATGAAAATCAGTCAACAGTTAATCCAAGATGTGGCCAGACAGCAAAAGATTTACTGGGAATTAGTTCTAAAATTGCATTTGTTCAAATAATTTCAGAAGAAACGAATGGGTGTGTATTAAATCAGGGAAGTGGGATGGTGCTGGGGAACAGTGAAAAGTTGCAACATTTGTTAACTGAAAAACCTTCCTGGAACAACAGCAGCGTATATTTAGCATTGTTACCATGCTGCAGCTCCTGGGGGAGGCAGCTCGGATCTGGAGCTCTGCTGCAGCTCATGATTTATACCCTCCCAGCAGCAGAGCCCCACAAACCAGGAGGATCTGCTCATTTTCAAAGCTCTTGTTTATAATGCACGGAGCAGTGAATCCCTGTGGGTCCTTGCAGCTTTCAGGCTGAAGCTCTGGATACTGTCAGCAAAAACGAAATCTTTATCCCATTCCTGTTCCCCCAGGATGAGCAGAAGGAGGAGGTTAGCATTGCTTTGTTTTGTTTCTTTGGTTTTTGTTTTTTTTTAAATGAGTTTCGCGGGTATAATTAATGCTAGTGGTAGAGATGCATCATCTCCCAGTAGATTTTAGTAGTTATGAGCCTTTGCTTAGCTAATGAGTCCGGATTTTAAAGTCTAGATTCTGCTGTTTATCCTCACACCTAGTACAAATAAGTTCACTTAAATCAATTGAATTGCACTAGAATCACCAAAAGAAGCAGCATGTGTATGTTTGTCTTCAATTTAAATAACTGAACAAGTGCATAAAAAGGTTGAAAGGCACTCAGTCCTTCAATAAAAATAGTCCGACCTTGCATCTGGCATTAGTTGAAGTTTCTCTCTCATTATCTTGTTCTTTAAGAGCATTCTTACATCCTGGGTTGTAATTTGCACATTATAATGTATTTTGAAACAAAACTGTGTCTTGTTCTGGGGTTTCTTGAGTGTGTTTTATAAGCAGAATTGTAGGTTTGAAAAGAAGTGTTCCTTTCTGAATGGGCTGCTCATGACAGATGGTTCTCATTGTGGCAAAGTCATGCAGTGCCTCAAACCTCTAAGTGTATAAATTTATTTGAAGGAATCGAATCACTGCTGCATCATGGCCATCTATGAAAAGTGTCCTTGGACATAGCAAACAGTGATTTTTGAGCCTTGCCTTTTCCTTATTCAAAGAGAACTATAAAATTCGTTTTCAAGAGCATGAAACTGTGACACCTCTAAGAAGCACATTTCCTCTTTCAAGAGATGCAGCACTATCTTTAGAAGGATCTCCCACTGATAACAGCAAGTGATGCCTCCGTATGGCCTTTTCAGGTAACTGTTTGGATAAAACCAAAATAGCACGTAGATAATGCTCCATGCTGGATGTGCTTCTGTCCATGCTGTCCAGGGCATGGAACCTGCATAATTTACCATCAAAACCTTGCTTGTTCCAAGAAAACAAAGGACAGTCTCATTTGTCCCTCACTATCCAGTATTTGGCTCAGTTGCTGTTTCTCTTAATCACCTGTTGCTCATCAGCTCTGTCCTGCTGCAGTTGAGCTGATCACATCCTTCTGCCTTCCCACTTCCCAGAATTAATCATTCCTCTCTGTTATCTTACCTCTTTCGGCATCTTTCTGAGGTGTTGCAGTACCAACAACCACATCCTCTCTCTGATGGAACATCCCCCCTCTCACCTTCCTTCCTGGCTGCTGTGTTAGCACAGTTAACTTGCCCTGTTGCTATGGAGGGACTACAAGTTCTGCTTTACCACATCCTTTGCAGGATACAAGAGGCGTAGGGGGAGGAGGAGGCTTGGTTTGACACCAGGATGGCAGAGGGGGAGGGTTTGGTGCTTCAGTTGGTTTGGGCTCTGGTGAGGAAGGCTCTTCGCTGTAGTGGTAAGAGCAGCCTTTGGAGGCAAGACCAGGAGGTTTCTTGCAGGATCACCTGCTCCTGGAGCTCCACTGCTTCTGTGGCTTCTGACTCAGCCTTCTGGCTGCTGCAAAAGGAGCAGTTGCACTTCACAGTTTAAGCTGTCAGCAGAGAGAACGAGACACTGAGATGTTGAGAGCATGTATGTGTGTGTGTGTGAATGCCTTGGCAGTCGATGACATTGGTTGTACTCACACCGGGAAGCTTCTCCCCGTGAACCACGTGCTGGGTTTTGCAAGGCTTCCATAATAGGTGTTAAAGTGGGTCACCATGGCAGGAGTATGGCTGTACTCCCAGTGACCTCTCCAGCAGGCAGAGGTGTCCTCTTGCCGACCTGTTGCTCTGTGCTGCTGCCCAGGAAGCTGCTCTCCCTCCCACCCCTGCTTTGGGAGCTTGGTGTTGGCTTTGCTGCTGTTTGCTGCCGTGGGCTCTGTAACCCAGTGCTGTGTTCTAGTCTGGTGTCCCTCTCTACAAGGAGGTTTAACCTTCACCAGTACAAAGCTCACCTTTTTCATTAGTGGGAGATGTACCTGTGCAGCTCTGCTGTAGGTGGACCTTTTTGTGAGATGTTGCGGTCAAATTGGTTCCCTGTCAACCCTGACAATCTGGTTGTACTCCCAGGACTGGCCTTGCCTCAGAGCAGCTGGAATATTCATGTTGCTCTCCAGGTGCTGGCCTTTGTGCCAGCTGCTCATGGCTTTTCTCAGAAGTGCTTCTTATTTGAATTAAGTCAGGTTTTCATTCAGGTAGGATTAGGGTATGGCTGAAACCTGCCTGTGGGACAGCACCTTGGCTTAATTAGCAGGAGGGGTCACTCTTGAGTTTGTGGAAGGTGGTTTTTGGGGTGGGGATGAATGTGGTTGGTCTCAGAAGCAATTACAAGGCTGTGCAAAGGGCCTTGCTATTACACTGGGGTAATGTTATTTTATATCCGAATTAAAACAGGCACAAATATTAGAACTTATTTTGCTTTCCAGCTTCAGCAAAATGCTGAAGAGGGTAAGCATTTCAAGGCTGAAACATGGCCCAGAAACTGCTTATTATTATTATTAATAATGTCTATTGAAATAAGCAGGACAATTAGAGGCGAGTTTATCTAGCAACATGAAAGGTATTTCAACCTAAAACATAGTATGTTTCCACTCTTGCTTTCTGTCAATTCCCCTTCACACAGGTTTGAAATACACTCAGTTTCCTAATGATGCAGCCAAGAATCTTATGTTTGTTTCTGTGTTCTCCTAACTAGATCAACTTCCCAGGTGAATAGAAGAGATAGGGCTTTATGGAAAAATGTGTTTAGGGGATGGCAATGAAAGGAAGGTGGAGATGGGCAAGTAAGATGGCTTTTTTCTCTGGGCTATTATTCAGCTCAAGCAGAAATTTTGCCTGTTTAGGCATCCTGGTTGAAAGGTCAGGAAGAATTTATTTAATACACGAAGGGTAATATGAAATTAAGCATGTATGGCTGAAGAGGTGCTCTGCAGGACAAATGCATGTGATCATAAATAGCTTTGTTAACAAGAACCGGATGTATGGGGGAATGGAAGGGTACGCTCAGAAAACAACCAGTGAAGCCACAGCATCGTTTGAGTGTAAACCAGGCAGAGATGGTGTCCCTGCCCCATCCGTACGTGCTCCATGCTGCTGTGAGTGCTCCTTGTCTCTGCTGCAGGAAGGGAAAGGTTGGTGTCCTGTATTCCATATATAAACAGGGACGTTTGTTTAGTGTCATTAACTGAGGGTTTCACTGACTGTTGCTGACAAGTTTTGTGTGGGAAGTTGATTCTCATCAGTAGTGGCTGAGTCACCAGATGCTGAATTGCTTTGGTATTTTCTACTCATCTCTGTTTTCTGGAAGGCTCTTGCAGTGGTAGCCTGTATTTTATGCATTTTCTTTCATAATTAATTTGCCTGGAGACTGTTAACATTTGCATATAGCTTTATTGTAGGTCTCTGAGGATCTGTGATCTGAATTCCTGTGTATTCTGCCAGCACTGTAGTGCCATATGGGACTCAGCCGAGCCTGCAAAGGGCTCATCATCTTGTTAATTATTTTTATAATTTGAAGTTGTTAAACCATGGAATCTAAAAAAGTAACTTAGAATTTGAACACTGTAATGTATTCTTGATCTTCACTTTAATTCCTTTTTGCCTCTGAAAATGAATGAGAGGTTTTTTTAAAAAATGGGATGTGAGAGGAGAAGGTATGACCAGAGGTAAAAATTAGCTATTAATTCCCCTATTCCTATTTTTTTTTTATTAAGGGCAGTATATAACCAAATAATTTTGTGAGGAAACAGAATCAAACTCACTGGGGAATGAGGTAGTAGAAAGTCTTCAAATATTCTTAACATTCAAGAATCCTGGATCTTTTATTGTGTTGCTGTATTAGAATTACAGGGGGAGTATGCTGAATAGAAAGGCTTTTCTTTTGCTATTAGCATCTGAATTTGCAGCATAGTCTTTCTTCATTACTTGTCTCTGTGTTATTAGCATTCTTCTTAATTTCACACTTCTGCCCTGTCACCTGTGAAAGCAGCACAAAGGATGACAGTGACAATTCAGCCCTGGATACTAGTATAGTAAACGCTGCCAGCTCAGTCTACTCTGGGCAGGTTTGACAGGAAGATTTAAATTGCAGAATGAATTGGTAAATTCTCCCAGAATCTAATGTTTTGTTCACAGTTGAAACCAAGTAGAAACCCCAGTCCTTGTGGCCTGGCTTTGTGGTGGAGCTGGGCAGGGTGAGTCTGTCTGGCTGCGGAGAGACTGAGGCTGCAGCTCAAGAGAAAAGTGAGGACAAACCCTTTATTTCAGTTATGTTAAGGCTGAAGCCCCTTGGTGGCAAATGAAGGTCCATCAATGGATCTGAACACGTGTGTTGAACTATTTTGCAATAGATGGAAGCCCTCTAGAAAGAGGAAGGAGTATCTCACTGAGCTGATCTTCAAAGGCCTCATGAATAACACTTTATTGCTCAATGATTGGTTGTACTTCATGTTATATGGCTGAGAAATGGGAAGAAGGTTTTTCTTTTGGTTTTTTTCTTAATGGCTAACTTTCCTGTTCCCAAAATACTTCATGTAGCTGGGGAATGTGACTTCAGGAGGGCAGTTGAGAAGTGAAGGGGATTTGACAGCTTAAAGTAACCGTTCAAATGAAGCGAAGCAAATGGGCAGCTCTATTTCCATTTTAAGCATTGTCAGGGTAACAGGCATGCAGCTGAATTTCAGAAAGAATGCATGGATGGGAGGTTATTTGGGCAGTGGTAAAAGCACCAGGAGAGAATTAATGGAAACAGAAATGAGGTTAGAAAATGAATTTAGAAACACACTTTGCCTTAGGGTTAAAATATTCAAAGCATTCTGGGTACTTGGATGTCAGACTCCTGTTCAAGTTAATGACTAAAGTTCTACTTCCCTCTTTTGAGCTTCGATTTTTGTGTGCGTGCTCAAGAACATGTTCAGCTCCAACAGTTTGTTTTAAGCAGCAGAGGCTTTGCTGTCCCACCTGTGTGAGTCAGGTGGGTCAGCTCCTGTATTCCAGCTCCTCCATCACCTGGGGAAGTGTTTGTATTGGCACATGTTGCTGGCTTTGGGAAGGAGGTGGAATCTGATGAAGGGGAGTAAGTTACAGTTACACAAGTAGTTTAATTACATGGACGTTGTGACGGTCAATTAGAAGTCTATTCTTTCCAGTAAGCTGATACCACAATAAATACAGGCACTTGAAACTGGGAGAAGATGAGGTTTGGCAGGTTGGAAGGACATAGTAGCATGAAGGCTGTGGTGGGGGCCTACTGTGATAGATAACTCACTGTCAGTGCAGTATTTCTGCTCAAAGAATGTTCTTAGGTGTGAACCAGTCTCTGAGCCAGAGGAAAGTAGTGAATTCTTCTAGAAAATGTTTTGGTGTTTCTTTTTCAGAGAAAACAGGTGCGGTGTGACCTTTTGTTTCTCCCTCACTGTGGTCTGGTGGGAGCGTTTTTACTGAACATTGCATCATATTTCTTGCCTTGTTTTCTTGAATACTAAAGCCCTGTGGAGTTTATTGTTTCCTAATGTTCTCCCTGACTGGAAGGGTAAGGATGCTGCAAAAATGAACAGAGGAGAGTCTGTATATTGAAACTGAAAGTTGAAACAGCAGCTCCTGGGGCACCTGAGCCCTCTTGCAGCTGGTGACTGAACCTGCAGAGCTGCAGTGGCACAATTCACCTGCCAGGGCTGGTGCACTTTGTGCTGAAAGCATGTGCTATTTTCATTAGACTCCAGAATAATCGAGGGGTTTTTTTTAACTCTTCAGATTCCATCCCATAATGCATTTTTGTAATGAGCTTTGAGAAAAGTAAATCAATTTCTAAAAAGTGGTTTCAATATTGATGATTTGAAGGCATGATATTGTTGTTAACTGTTCTCAAAAATCTCTTTTTCAGAGGTGTTGTTTTTGCATTGATTACATGTATTCCTGGACTTTGGGATTCTGTGAATTGCAGATTATGCTGTATGATCCACACATTTTGTGTCCTCTGTCATCCTTATGATTCATTAACTTTAACTCAGGGCCTTTGCCTACCTTCAGTGTCCTTCCAGATCCATGGAACGAGAAGGGCAATCTCTGTTGTGTCCTTCTGGCTGTGCTGCCCTTCCTTTGGAATCTCATGCTCAGCCAGTGATGGTGTTGCCAATTTTACTGACTTTTTTTCATCCTCAAGGCACTCAGCAAAGGGAAGGGACAATGGAATGTGTGACCCCAGTGTAACACACTGCTGTGGGGCGTTGGCTGCTGAGTGAAATGGCACTTGGGCCAACGCTGTTCCATGCCCAGAAATGAACAGAAACTCTTCTCTTTAGCTGATCTGAAGAAGAAGATCTTCCCCTTGCCTCTCTTCTTGATAGTGGAAGTCAGTGCTTGTACTTTATCTTGTTGAGGTGGTTCTGCCTAGAGCTTGGCACTGGGCAAGTGCCTCATCTCATTTTATAAATAGAAATTTAGCATCTTCCCCTGGTTGAGCTGTCCGACAGCTGCACCACCGTGTGCTCCTCTTACACTACTCCTCAGGGAGTTTTATTTCACCAAACTTGGCCTAGTGAGGCCTTAGAAACAGTCCAGCCAGTCCCTCTGTGGGATGACAGCCCACACTGAGGCAGCTACCTGGCGCCATTGCTGGGTTTTTATTCAAACTCTGATCTAAATGATGCTCTGAGAATTGATTCAGGGTGGGCTGATGGTGGGAGGTTTGGACAAGCCACCACCAGGGTTGCCTTTTCAGGGTGAACCTGCTCTATCTTGAAATCTGGATTACCTTGAAGGGCAGGATCTCCTTGAAAGGCATTCTTTCCTCTGGGAAACCTTGACCTTTCCTCTTTGGATGGGGTCACAGTAGGATAATAAGCTAGTTTCTTGGTGCAAATATGATCTATCTGATAAAGATGGTTAAATTTGCTTACAGGGTTTAAGCAGTGAATTTCCCTGCCTGAGATTTCCCTTCTCTAAATCAGGAGTGTGTGAATCAATGTAAACTTGTGACTAATGGACTTCCCTGTGGGGTATTTATTTTATATGCATGTGTTTATGTTAAATAATGTAAATTGTGGAAGTGTAGGGTGTGGGAGAGCGAGAAGACCTCTTTATCAGAAACCTTCAAAAGGCCATGTTTGCACTATTCTCCTGACTCCAGCATAATCCCAGAGATGGAGAGGTGGTATATTTGAAGCTGAGCAGAAGGTGCTTCTCTGTGCTGGCATCAGACTCCAGGCTGAGCTGAGCCCTCTGGCAGGAGGAGGACCAGTATGTTTTCCCCGATCTTGTCTTGTCCCCAGCTGTGAAACTGTCTGAAATTGAGATTTGTATATACTCAAATATGTACATTCTTAGTCTGCCTGTGCCCTTTCTGCAGAATGCACACATCCTCTTTCTGGGCAACTGATGCTAAACTGGTTCAAGGGTGATTTATACTGCTGGAAGTCAGGCTTTCATTCTGTGTAGTTTTAATTTTTTTTACTTCAGTTGCCCTTAACCACTTTCTCATAGGTCCTGGAGCACTTAGTCCTGGAGCACTTAGAAGTTCTTTACTATTTTTGTAACTTTATACTATTACTTTTTGCTATTCTGCCCCCAGTGCCTCTTTAATTGACTAAAACCCACGTAACTTAAGTTGAAACTTAGTCTGGTTTGGCTGACTTGGTTTGAAATAGTACCTGATGCTAAACCGGAGCAAGCACACAGTGCACAAACCCTGTGTGCTATTCCACCTGCCTTACCTGCTGGTTTAACTTGCTTCTTGATGGTGTTTTGCAAATTTTGTCTTCCCCTTCAAATTACAGTTAAGCAGTTTTATTAGCAGGTTTATTTTCTTTATTAGCTCCTGTGTACATGACTGTATTCAACGTTGGCAGAATCCCTCCTGCCACCAGTTCAACTCACTGTCACAGCCAGATGTGCTACAGAGCAGAAAGTGGTATTTGATAAAAGCAATGTATTCACAAACCAGGCTTTGTTGTAGCCTTCAGTTATTTTTCTGCTCTGTGTCTAAAGGGAGTGGGCTTGTCTGGCTTTTGTAACTCTGTGATAGCTCTGCAAACTGAGTCACAAGGCCAGATCTTTTGCAGAGAAGTATCACTTGTGTCAGAATCTTTGGTAGTGGCAGTTCAGCATCCGACCCAAATCTAGTGCCGTGTGTAGTTTTTTGGAAAACATGGTAAATCTACTTTTGTAGATTGTGCAAACTTGCTCTCTATTTTCCTTGTAAACAATAATGGAACCTGATGCCAAGTAAGTCAGGCTGATATTAAAGCCCTTGTTTATTTTACAAGGTATTTCTGTCAAAATAAGTATTCACTGTATCGCAGTTTAAAAATTATATTTCAAGTATCGTAGAAACAGTAACTTCTGCAAAGCTGTGCAGAATGGATGATTGTGGAATTTGAGTGCTGTTGAAGTAACCAAATTTTAAAAAATAAGGTGATTATAATTGAAATCTGCAGATAGTAATAAACTGGCTTGGATAATTAATTTGGATTTAGAGTTGCTTAATTTCTCTTGGCATTTGCAAATCCCAAACTGACTTGTGGAATGTTCTTGATTTTATTGAAAACATGTGTGACTGTTTTTGAGGGCAACAATATTTGAAGAACAAAGTAGTATTTGTATATAAATGAAGGTGGACAAGAAAACTTTCAGAAAACGTAGCTTATGTCATTTTGGGGGGCATCGTGTCATCTGTTTTGGAACAAAACAGGCTACAGAGGAATTGAAGTCTGCTCTATAAAAAGATTAACTGTTCTCAATAACATTTTAAATTCATAGCACTGACAAAGCTGGAGTCTAAATCTACAATATTCATATGAAAATCACAATTATTAATTGGGAGTAGATCCCAAATTCATGGAACTTCTATTAATTCTTCAGAGTAAAACAAAATACTGTCAAGAGCATCTATTTCTTATCCTACGTCTAAGTATGTTTTTATATTAGAAGATGGTATTTAATAGAATTGCTAGTATTTCTGGAATGAAACTGATTCAGAAATGAGTAATGAAGAATGTTACTGAACTGGGCTCGTGGTAAAATACAGATTTCTGTTGATTAAAAAACCCGTCTCACCATAAAAGTATCTAACTGGTAATGGAAAACATTAACAACACTTTGTATATGGTGATACTCCCTTTGGAAATTAATTTTAGTTGTCTGTGTGTTCAAGGAGACTAAACTATTTTTTTTTTTCTTTTTTTGATTCATTGCAGGACCAGTTTGACAACTTAGAAAAACACACGCAGTGGGGTATTGATGTTCTGGAAAAGTACATCAAGTTTGTAAAAGAAAGAACAGAGATTGAACTCAGCTATGCAAAGCAGCTTAGGTAAGTTGATATGTAAAGTTCTGGACTTTGAGTTGCATCTCTTCAGAGCCTGTAATCAACTCTAAGTTTGCTGTGTCAGTGGTGATTTTGTTTATAATAATGGCTTTTAGAAAATAGCTTTAATTTAGAGATTGGAAAGTAAAAGTTAATTTAAGATCTTGTTGTTATATCTGCTGGTAATCATATGCTTTGCAAAAAGAGAGGTTATTGAGGTGGCTGAGCAGCACACTAGGGCTTACTCACGGTTTATGCATGATTAATGGCTCAGGCTTTGAGGACAGCATTGTAATGTTTTCCATGAAATTAGGGCTGCTGTGCACAAATGCTGAAGGGTTTAAGAATTCAACAGAATAATGATCATTTGTTAGGAGAAGTTTATGTTTTCCTGTACTAAGACAGGCCCTTTTTGAACGTGCATGGGGAGAAACTGCAGGTCAGAAAGTCAGGCCCAGCCCATGGTAATTTTTCCTATGTAGTTAACAAGGTTACAGCCTGAGATTTGAATTACAGTTTTATAACCTTTTGAGGTGTCTCCTGATCAGAGCAGAGATCTTTGTGAATTAATCTCAAATAATTCCTGCTGGGTACTTTCTACATGTGCATGTCTGGTTTGATTGTAGACAGAGAGGAGTATGTGTGAACCAGACACAGAAAATGTCTTTCTTGAGATCAGATCCTGGGGAAGGGGTGCTAAGAATCCTCCCACAGGAGAAGGTATTACCTTGCTTTTCCCAGTAAGGTAGAAAAAATTGAGAAGTGATCAGGGCTTAGAAGGAAGAACAGCACACAGCTGGTCCTGCTGCTGCCTGTGGGGCCGTATTTTTGGCAGCCAGTAGTGACCAGTGCTAAAGTGGAACTGCTGGAGTTAATTGGGAAAGGGAGAGCAGGAATAATTCTTCCTAACCCCTCCAGTAAACTCACCTTTTATTTGCATGGTGATAATAAATCTGAGAACTCTTTCCATCTTCTTGGTTTTTAAAGAGATGGGATCTGAGGTTTCAGTTGATCTGTGTATCTAAAACACCGTGTCTATTAAAAAAAAAAAAAAATCACCCAGAATTTGCTTGTGTTTGAATGGATTTGAGATGCACAATGGCCTGTGATTTATGAGGAGCTGGTAGTAGATAAATCCCCCCCCTTGGTGGCTGTGTGCTTTCCCAGGGGAATGCCAGGAGGGTTCCCCAGGGTTTCTGCTACAGACAAGCAGGAAATAGAAAATGACTCGTGCAAGAACAAATTGCTCACATCCTATGGAGAGGAGCAGAGATTGAATTGCAGGGGCAAAATGAGCTGGAACAAAGAGAGTGTGACTGGACTGGGAAAGCCCAGCACAGTATCTGTGTGAGCTGGCCTGTCTTAGGAGCAATCCTGCACTAGACTCACTGGATTATTCAGGATGACGCATTCCAGGTGTAAAGAGCTTAGTTATTAAATTAAGCACACAAACAAAATGTAATGAAAGTGAAAGATGGTTTTACCTGTGACCATGTAGAAACTATGAATTCCTGAGCTTTATTTCTTAGTGTGTCCTAGACTTCCCAAAAAAAACCTTGTTCAATTTTTTTCTTGCCTCTCTGTATTTTTATGGTTTGAGGACAAATACATCTGTCCCCAAGGAGCTCTTAAACACAGGGCTGCTTGGAGGCATCTAAGAAGTTAGAAGTATAAAAGAAAAACCCAAAAATGTAGACTTGTCAAGTGTGGAGGTAAAACAGTGCTGGACATTAAAAAAGAAAAATAAATCATGCATCTGCTTGTATTTAATAAGTGTCCTTAAGCCTGGTGCAAACTTTTTTTGTACCACATCCATTTGGTGTGAAAGGGCTGCATCACATCACTGCATGTCATAACATGCAGAAAATACTATTAAAAAGAGACAGGGTAACTCAAGGTACTCCTGTGGATGTAACCCAGTTTTGTTTATAGTGTAAGTAAAGCTGCTGAAATTTATTTCCTTCTGTGAAACTTGTATTTTCTGTTCCATCCCTGGGTTCCCTAACTGGCTGTTTCTCCTCTCTGACTATCTACATCTCAGCCTAGTCATCTATTGAAGTTTAATTTTCTTCTATTTAAAAATGTTTCTTTTCTTCCTCTTTATAATTCTGCAAATATATATTTATTATTTTAGGTTAGACCTACATACCATTTACAATTAGCCTGGTTTGAGAGTTCACTTCAGATCTGATATGATTTTTTAAATTGTTTTGCATTATATTTGTTGGATCATTAAGCTAGGCTAGGAGGGAAGGGATGTAGAAACTATGGTAGAATGCTTTTTCTGTCTTTTAACTTCTGTGGGGCACTGATGTGCTGGATGCTGTGCTCCCAGTGCTGAGGTGGTGTGTCCTTGTCACTTCCCTTGCAGCACATGCACTCAGAGCACCACAAAGGGTGTCAAAACCCTTGCCTAATGTGATGATGGATAGATAGCCTCAAGGAAAATGTGTTGGAAAAAATGCTTCAGGTGTCAGGATAATCTGAGAATCAGAACCCCTGATGTCTGACATCTCTTTCTCTCACATTTGTCACCCAAGTTGAAATAAGGGAGCAGAGAAACAAGTTGGAAAGGCAGAAAAAATGATGCAGAGTGAAGGGCAAACAGAAACACTCATGGTGATGGGTGTTTAGGGTAGCACAGAATCTTTCCAGAACTGGTGTTTTACTCCTGGTCTTTATTATGTGAGTTCCCTCTGTAATCACTGTTAGCACTTGAAGGTGTCACTGCTTCGTGACCTTGGACCTGGGCAGTGCTGGTGGTGACATTGCCCCAGGACATGCTGAACTCCAGCAATACTGGATTCAGTATCACTTGTGGTGGTTTTTTGTGTGTAACTGGTTAAACCCCTACATTTGATTTTAGAAAAGGAAAAAAAAAAATCAAACAACTTAAATATATAGACTCAATTTGTGTGTTGTGTAAATTGCGTAGAAGATAATGAAGTGTTTAACCCAGCTGCTAATCCTTGGTAAGTGGTTTTTGTCTGTGAAAGCAGACTGTGGGGGTTTTTTTGTGAGTTTTTGTTTGTTGTTTGGTTTGTTGTTTTTTTTTTTTTTTTGCCTCCGCTCTGTAGCATTTCTGCACCTTTAAAGATTCACAGGAAGCCAGTTGCTGGGTATGTCAGAATTAATTGGGCAGCGTGACAGTGCAGGGACATTTGACTGTGTGAAAATGCCTTATTATTGTAGCCTTATGTGCTTGTTTTCTTGTGGTTTTTCCTTTCCCCTTCCAGCAGGTGCATGGAAAGAGGCATTTCCATGGCACACAAAGAGTGCTGTAAGATTCATTTTCATCATGCAGAACAGTTTGCAGAACCCTTCCCATGCTGGTGTTTGGTGGAAGCTGCAGAATTAGAGAAGTTCATTTTTTCAGAGCATGCTCTTGAAGAGAAGGCACAGACTGAGATGGAGAGACTCATTTGGATCCCTTCCAGTTGAGATACTTCAATTTTGAGGAACACATGTTTGTCTATGCAAATCTGCCAGCATTCTGGCTACTCCTCTCTTGGGGCAGATGCTCCTTAATTCCTCAGGGAGAACAACAGGAATAAGAAATGTGAGATGAGAGGCCTTGCTCTCTCCAAGTCAGCAGTAAAACCAGCATCAGCAGGGAATGGGTTACACCTCTGTAAAAGCAGTTTCTTTACAACTCAGTGTGTTCTGGGACTTCTCTAAAGAGTTTGGCATGGATAAGTCGATAAAACTCAGTCCTCCTTTGGACAATGATTCCATCAATACTCCTTGTGTGCTGTTCTTAATTGCTGAAGCAACCTTGTAAAACTAAACCAAATGGCTTCCCTTTCACAATAGGATGAGAGGCTGCCAAAGGGAACAGAGTAATATGGCTCAGTTTAGGACAGAGGAGTATTGAAAAGGCCTTAAAATTGCTCAGTGAGATTTGTCAGCTCTGTGGTGTGTGCTGGTTAAGGGGTGTGTTGTGCTGCAGTGCAGTGCATATCGTGATGCTGACACCAGCAAGGTGCACTGAGGGTTGGCTGGGCAGCACACCTTCACAAACCCCTGGATTTGCTGCTGATGAGGGGCTTGCAGGGCAGTGAAAATCATGCAGTCACTGTCAGATGTGCTCACAGCAAGGTTCAGGTTTCTTATTTAAGATACAATCACTCCAAGAGCATGTTGGTGTTTTAAAATTAAATCAGTAGTTGGCTGGGGGATAATGAGATGCAATCATCTGTGCTAATTAGGATAATCAACTGTCACACTTCCCCCAGCATTGGTTGATAATCACAAAATGATCCCCCTTTTGCCATCTCAGTGCAGCTTCCCACAGCTTTATGAAGGTTTTTTTTTTTTTTGCCTTCTAATCATGCTGCTAAAGGCAGGCAAACCTGTCTGGCCAAGAGTGTCATCTGCTGCATCAGATCACCCTTCCTTGAGATGACTTGTACTCTAAAAGAACCTCTCCTTTAGATCAGGTGAAGGAGATCTGTGCATCAGCAGAACCACAACCCAGGTGTATTGACTCCATGACCTTAATTCAGCAACTTCTTGGGTTCAGAGTCTATTACTTTGTTGTTAGTTACAGAGCCTGGAGCACAGTGCAACCCATTCTTTGGGTGTTACTACAACAAAATCAAAGCCTGATTATAGTCATGCTTCTAGAAAGCATGATAAAAACTCCTCACAGAATGTGTGTGCATGTAAAGGTCATCAGGAAACTTCAAAGGATATTTTAAAATTTAATTTTATGTATCTCTATTTTTAATTTTAGGAACCTTTCAAAGAAATACCAACCCAAGAAGAACTCCAAAGAGGAGGAAGAATACAGGTATGTTCATGATCCACTGCTGGGTGAGCACGTGTTGATAGAGGAATGGCAAAGTTTGGGTCATCCCCTAGGATTTGGCTTGTAAACCAAAGATTTTAAAGTCCAGTGTAAGAATATAGAAATAATAGATGCAGAAACAGGCTTATGTGGTTGATACTAAGGAGTGGATTTGGTCTGTAACTACTCAGTTCCCTTATGTTGCAGTTTCTGGCTGCCTGGGTTGGGGGTTTTGTTTCATTTTTTCTTTAATGTGCCTTAAAACTTTCAAGCCAGACTGATCCTGGCTCTTTGAAGTGAACGACCAAATTCATATCTGCTTTCAGCAGGAGCAGAAATAGTTGTTAATTTTGGCATGAAACTCAAGCACTCTGTGTAAGGATTAAATTACTCAAACAGGCTGACAGCACAGCTTAGTAACTTACAAAAGGGGTAATGTTCTAACACCACAGAGGCTCCTGCAAAGCAGGGTGGAGGATAAGGTTTGTACTCCCAGTATCCTGGGGCTTTCTGCTGTTGAAGGATGTGACACAGCCTCACCTGTCTGCTTTTGATTCACCTGCTCAGACCTGTGTCCCCATGGCAAAGGATTGATGTGCTTGCAGACAGCAACAGAGAGCTCAGCTCCTTCTCTGAGCAACATGGTCCAGGTGATGAGACACCACAGGTCATTGAGAACATTCCTGCCCTTGGGGAGAATAAAGATATTCTCTAAGGAGAACTTTCTAGAAGATGAGCTTCCCAACAGACTCTAAACCAGAGTGAGAATCTTTCCTCTCAGAGCACCGTGACCCTGGAGTTTCTCAATGTCAGTGTTTTGTAATGCAGCTCTGAATAAGGCATGGCAGGGGCTGACCCTCAGCCTGGTGTTTCAGGAGGTTGCTCTGCCTCTGGAGAGCCCAGCAGCAGCCTCAATCCCTTGACCTTGAAATTTGACATGTTTCAAAAGAGTTTGGATGTGGGTGCAACTGGATGATTACATTAATACAGATTTTTTGGGTCAGCTCCCCAAGCTGCTCTATACAGCTACTCCAGTGGCTTGTATAACAGAGATAACAGCCTTCTTGCTTGCTTTTAAATTTATTTTTAGTAACATTGTTTGGGAATCAGTTATTTATGCCATTGTTTCCTGAGATATTGGTATTTACACAAGGAAGATTATGTTACCAGCACAATGGCTGTTTTGGTCTGTACCCAGGATTAGGAATAAATCTGCCTTTGGATAGCTCTACCATAAATGGGTATTTTGAGTTTACTACAGTGGGTTTTGACACATCCTTCATTGCTGAAAAAGGATATTGGAGTTGAATGATTCTATGTGGCGTGGCACAGAAAATCCTGTGTATCCTTTGCCCTTTATAAATACAGTGTTCACCTCAGTGTAGTTACTTCATGTCTCAAAACAAGGTCTGGGGATTTGTCATGTGACCTTTGGGTGCCTTGGATGCTGCTTTGAGACAAGCTGGCTAAAAATCAGCTTTTTCAAGCTCTTTGTCAGTCTGCAGTTCTATGCCTTTTATACCTTGGGATTTTTTTGCAGCTGGGGTTTCTTTCATTTCGCATCTTGACTGTGGATGTTTCTGCTTGTAATGGATTATGTGTTCAGTCCCCTTTAGTCCTTTTTTTTGTTTAGTTTTTCCTGGTTTTTATTTTATTCTGATGTGTTTTTCATCCCTATTTGTATCACTCCCATCTATTTCCTCTAAATATCTGTCTTTGCTTTGATTTTTCACCTTTAGGTGATGTTACCAGTGCAGGCCACTACTATTTAATAATAGTTTTTCTAGTATGTACTAGTGTCTTGCTGCTGGTTTCCAGCTGCCCAGCACAGCCAGCTGGGGTATTTAAATGCAGCTCTGTTGGCACTGGGATGAATATACCAGTGACATAATCTGCTGTTTCGAAATTTGTGTGCACAGATGTTTGTTTCTTCCTTTCGATAATACATGGAATGCTGTATGGGAGATTATTTGACATGAAAAATAAACCTTGTGATGGAAGGTACTAAAAAATATGGGTTGACAATGAACACTTGGTTAGTTAACTCGCTACTTATTTGAAAACATTATGAACTGTATATGATTTAAATCAAATTTACGCTGTGAAAAACTTTCTTTTCTAGGCTATGCTGGCCAAAATTTTGCTTGCTTAGACAGGATTTTGCCAGGTAGGATATACTGATGACTCTGTGCACTGAATCGTAGGACTTGAGAGAGTGTAAGTAGAAATGTTTGGTGAATAGAGATTAGAAAACTGAAGCTCCAGAGCTGTGCTGATAAAGAACCTGGCACTCTAAAGCAGTGATATTTTAAGAGCCAGTGTCAAACTGTCTAAGTTGAGATAGATTTGTCAGACAACTGTCAGTGTGTGGCTTCCTTTGGAGAAATTCCTTCCAGTGAATCTGTGCTAATTCATACCCAGTCTCACATAGCAACGCTAAGTGCTTAAGGAGGATCCCACCTCCCTTTGCAGGGTGTCTGTCTGAAGAGAAAGGGACTAAAAGCAAAATGCATTTCTGTCCTTTGCAGGTACACATCAACTAGAGCCTTCCTAGCCACTTTAAATGAAATGAATGACTATGCTGGGCAGCACGAGGTCATTTCAGAGAACATGACCTCTCTGATCACTGGAGAGTTAACACGCTATGTGCAGGAGCTGAAACAGGAGAGGAAATCGGTAACTGATCCTTTTTTATTTATTATTCACAATGAATTGCTATTTAAGACAGCTAATTAGTGGTAGTGGAGTTCAATGTTAAGTGAGATTTATTTGTAGTTAATAAACATGAGCTGTGCTAATGAACCAAGCATTGAAGAAGTGGGTTATGTGCCCTGGCCGAGTCGCTGAACCATTTGAATCAAATGTTATAAAATCAGACAGCAGTGCCTGCAGGAGAATCCCTGCTAAATAAGGTCAGAGACCCATCTGTGCTTAAGGCTGTGTTAGCCAAAAGCTTGCTTAGGGAAGAGTCCAGCAGCACTGTGTAAAGCCTGAAATAAACAGAGGAACTGCAGGGCTGAGGCTGATTGAGAGAATTATTTGGATTTTGATTCACATTTTTGTGCTTCTCAGCCAGATCTGGTCAACAGAACTCTGTAAAAAAGTTATTTTAATAAGAAATAGGGGGGTTGTCTTGTTTGGTGAGTGTGGAGAATGTGGTTTTCAACCTGTTGTCATTCAAGACTGGTAGAATTAATAGCTTCACGTTAGTGCTCTATCTCAGCTGGTACTTTAGGGACCTATGTGCCTGCTACAGTGAATGTTCAAAGCTGATTAATTTGCACATTGCCAGCTCTGAAAAATGGGTTGTTGAGATGTGATTTCCTTCCTTCCCTTGAATCCTTTTATCTCCTGGATGTGTGAGCATAGGAGAAGGATTCTAAGCACTACAAATACCCATAGAACAGGTATAAAACGACTAAGCAAAGTGCAAAGGGAGCACGAGGGCATTATATTTCATTTCCAAACTGTTGGTCTATTTTGGAAAATGCAAAAATACTCCTGCAAAACTTCTACATTTATAAATAGTCCCACTAAACACTAAGCATGTGTTGAGGTGTTGTGTGGGACCAGAGCCCTGGAAATCACCACCTTTTCCTAAGTATAGTATTGGAATGATAATTCTGTCAACAGAGGAGAAGAATATATAGACATACCTTTAATCTGCAGAATGGTGTGTAATCTTTGAGGGGCAGCATGGGAGGATGTTTTACATATAGCTGTGATGAGAATGTTTTCTCAGCCCCTCCATGACCTTGTATTCAGCATGGGTCTGGTATAATAAGCCAAGCAAAAAAAAAAAAGCAGCATTCTAGTGTGGCATTTTCTGTCAGTTCTAATGTTTGTGCCTGTTTTCTCAGTTATATGGGCACATAAGGTGATTGGAGTATCTGTTAGACATTTTAAGTATGATGGAAGAGGGCTTGCAATATTTCTTGTAAAGAATTTGAGCAGTAGCTATTGGTTTTTTGGTTTGTTTGTGAACTTTTCTATTAAGTATGTCTCATATAAGTAATGGGTGAATGACAGGAAAATCAGTTTAATATTGGCCTAGTGATAAGAACATGGGAACAGCAAAAAGCAACTGACAATGTATTTACCTGCTGTTGCTGATAATTACTGGTCTTTAACAGAAAGCAGTTGTCAGTCACGGTTGTTTTGTTCTTGCAACATAAATAGAAGCTTATATGAATTAGGAATCCTTGTCTGGTTCCTGTAGATTTCTCATTTATGAGAAAATGGTGTTGAAAAGGAAACTGTTCCCACCCTCAGGCATTTTTCATCCTGTAAAAGCATTGATCCTGCTGAGATCTGCAGGAGGGGAGGGTGGTTGTTGTGTAAATATCACAGAGGGCTGCAGCTTTGATAAATAGTTTTATGATATCAATTAATGAATGATTTGGTATTTCCAGAAGTTTTGCTGGCAAAGTTCTCGTGCTCTCTGCTTGTTCTGCCATCAGCTGCTGTGCTCCAGGTCCAAAGAATCATTTGGATGAGCCACTCCTGGGGCTGGGTCCATGTGTAGGAGTTGGGAGACTCAAATTCTTGTCCACTGAGTCTTGAATTAAGTCATTCAGGTGTCCAAATACCTGTAAAATGGTACAAATTCCCAGTGATTTCAGCATGGCTGTGGTAGATAAGCACCCTTGCTCTTTTGGTTATACTTTACCCACTGGAAGATGGAAATGATACACAGAGGTGTCCTACTATAAATGTGTGAAAGATGAGCTCAAGTTCAGCAGAAAGTGGTCAGGCAAATCAGAATGGTGTTGGAAGGGACCTTAGAGCTTATCCCATTCTCCCCCTGCCATGGGCAGGGACAACTTGAACAGACTGCACCAAGCCCTGGCCAACCTATCCTTAAACACTTCCAGGGATGGAGCAGCCAGAGCTTCTCTGGGCAACCTATGCCAGGGCCTCTGCATCCTCACAGGGAAGAATTTTTTCTAATATCTCTAAATGTAGCTGAATTTACAGCTTCTGTTTCCAAAGGAAACCCTTTGATGCACAAGAGTGTTTGCTGGAGTCACATGTGATGAGCGTGGCTGGTGATCTTTAAACACGTGGGGGCTGGTGCCTGCCTGCTCTGCTCTGTTTTCATGCTCATTTAGCTCTATTGATTCAAGTGGAATTACACCAGCAGATGATCAGGGTCACACAGTAATAAATCACTTCTTGTGTTTTCCTTGACATGTGCAAGCCCCTGGCCTGTAAGTGGTGCAGAACTGATGCTGTATCACACCTTACATTGGTTTTACGCTGGATAAAATTCATTTGGCATGCAATTTGTACATATGTTGGGTTTGTCTGGCTCTCTGGAACTTGTACTTGATGGCTGCCTATGTCATGTTTTTTCTATGAAAGACAGTTGCTAGTGGTGAAAATAAGGAAAGAAGCAATTAATCAAAACCAGGCAGGACGAATGTGCAGGTTGGACAGGTGGGATGATGTGCAAGCCCAGTGGTTTGGTGCTGTTGTTCAAAAGACAGATGCCTCCTTCTTCCTCTGATCTGATTCAGAGCTTGGGAGAGTTCTGGGTTACCTATGCATTTTTTCAGATCACGTGCTTTGTTGCATGATGGCTTTTGACCATCAGAAAGTGGTTACAAAAAATCAAGCAAAAACTCTTTGTGTGAAACTTGAATATCTTTAGCAACAAAGGTGAATCAATGACTATCCTATTACACGTTTCTATTGAATCAATGACTATCCTATTACACGTTTTCCTATTACAGTGTTGTCACTGTACCAAATGAGTTGTTTTGCCCTCACAGTCACTGAAGTCAGGTACACACCCTGCCTGCTTTTCACACAGGGAAACACACTCCTTGCGTTGTTTCAGTTCTTCCCAGCTGCCCAGTGAAGTGAAACTCTTTATAGTGTAGTTCCTCACTTGAACTTCTTCTTGTATTCTCTTGATGTTACTGTGTCCGTGCTCTCTCAGGAGCAATTCTCATCCTCAGGGTCCTTGTTAGCTGCTTAAAAGCTCAAATTTCAGTTCAGTGTTGTGTAAAGGGCATGCCCCATCCATCTTCCTCTTGAGGTTATTGAGGTTAGATGCCTGTGACTGAATTCCCCTTTGCTGTTGGAAGACGTCACCAGGTCACACAAATGAGGTAGGAATCACCTGAGTGGTTCAGGGAAAGAACTTGCTTCTGCAGTCATGCTTTGTGTGAGCCCAGTGTCACCAAAGCCTTACTTTGGGGTAGCTCTCGAAGGTGTCAAGTTTGAGCTGGAGGCCCTGTAGTGTTACAAAATTGGGTCTTAATCTTGTTCATCTGTGACAAAAGAAAAGGTGGTGATCCTGTCAGGTCAAGGGAGTGTTTGGACTTTACTTCACGAGCACTGACATGTAATACACTTCTAGGTTGGAAATGTACTGAGCCAGCCATTGAGAATTTCTGTTTGTTGTCTTTTTTTTTTTCCCCCATAACACTTCACAGGGCGCAGCTTGATTTATAGATCCAACTATGGCTGAGGAAACCCTTCTGTAATTTGGATAGAAATTCAAGAATTATTTCCTGGGGCCATTCTGATTTAGATCTGTGGTCACAAACTAGGTCTGACTCACGGCCTCTGGAAGCAGCTGCTCTGTGTAGCCTTTGCTCATGTCAGCTTAGCTAAAAATGTATTTGGGAGTCATGAACTATCTCTCTTATTACTGCTGCTGCTCTCACCTCTACCTCCACCTCCCCTTGGGGCTGGTCTGGCTCCATACAATCAAGCATGAAAGCCAAGAGCTTTGCTGCAGACTGCATTGGTGCAGCACTGGGATTCTGTGGTTGGGAGAGAATTTACCTGATGTCAATACATTCCATTTTGCGTGGGGCTAGAAGGGGAACACGGAATGAATGAATCCTTATGGGTACCATGGGGGCAGAACGGATCTGGTTCTTTATAGTGGAGCATGCGCGCCCTCCCTGTGTGCATTCATCGAGGGGGATGCCTGTCAGAGGACTTTCTGTTTCTTGTAGGCTCTCAGGTGTTGATGAAAAGTAAATAATTGGAGGAATTCTGTCACGTTCACTCATTCTGAATAGTGCCCTGTTCTGCAAATAGTCCTGTGGTTTTCCAGAGGATTTCTCCCAGCGTGGAGCAGGCGTGAGGCAGGATGGCAGCACACAGCCCTGTCAGGAGCACAATGGATTTTTCCATGTTGCATTTTGGATGTGCCTCAAGGTCTGTGTGTGTTTGGAGCACAGCTGTGCTTTGTGCTGCGGGGGCACAGAGAGACATTGCTGCCTCCCAGAAGTGACAAACCAATGGCCAAGCGAGAGGTGGGAAGAGAAAAAGAGTGACAGCGAAAGGAAGTGATTTGCCAAACTTCAAACTTCAGGTTGATGCAATTTAAACCAAGCTTTACCCAACTCTTATTTTGGGACTAGCCCACTTCCAGCTCATTGCCCTATGAATGGAGTGAAGGTCTTAGTTTTAATCTAAATATAAAGGTATTTGTGGGAGATTATGTTGTGCTTGATAAATCACTCCACAACAGTCCTAAATATTCATCCTCTTTCTTGCAAGGTATTTCAGCTGTATTTCATTAAGTTAAATTGTACCTGTAGAGCATTAAGTAGTAATTACTAAATAAAAGAATGCAGAAAATTATTCAGGAGAGATCATCATAAATTCTGTGGATTCGTATGGAGTCTTTGTTGGTTTTCACTAAATTACGGATCTCAAATGCAATAAAGCTGTATTAAATATTGCTGTGTTATCATGTAACTGTGCTGTGAAGGGCAGTTCTGTGAGGGGAAAAAAGCAAGTGCTTATTATGAAAGTTTCCAAAGCATTGTTGTGTGGGAAACTAATACTAATACCCCTTCAACTGAAAGGTGTAATGTGACCTTTGGATTTAGCAGGGTTAAAGTTGAGACCGCTGAACTCAATATCCTGCTCTTCCCAGTTTTGAATGGGTACATTGAACTAGGAAATGATAGTCCAAATAAATAAATTGGCTTCTGTTTACCACATGAAGGATTCAGATTGGGAAAACAAAATCTGTTTACTAACAAATGTAGTTGCATTTTCTGTGAATTAGCTTGAATATTGCTCTGCAGAGCAAGAGCCCTTTAGAGGGACAAGATGAGAGATGCCTTCTATGAACAGTAACATTTCCTGCTCAGTGCATAACTGAGAGATGCCTGAGGGTGAGGGGGTTGAGCATTGGCCATGGATGTATTCTTCCCTTTGTGACCTGCCTGTAGAGCCACAGAGATTGGCCTGAAATGAAAGAGCAATGATAAAGCCAGATGAGTGGTGCATATGTTAACTATGGAGAAGGGTATTCATCCAAGCCTGTGGCACGTGGTACATGTGGGTATGTTCAGCTGGCACTTTAGCTGACATATAATATTTTATATATCTGATGCAGGTCTTGATAGTCCTGTGTAGGTGAACGTGTGCATGAAGGTATATGGAAACAGCTAAAAGTATTTCCTTGCCTCTTGAGGCGTTAACTCGTACATCTTCTGGTTTTCGTAGTGCAAGACTTACACAGGAATGTCACAGACCATTTCAATTCACATCTTTTAACTGTGGATCAGCGGAAGGGGAGTTTTGTGACAAGACTGGGAAGGAGAAGAGGTGGAAGCTAGAGCAGCATGTTCCTCTATACTTACTGAAGGATATAAAAGCACAAACAACTTTTCACACCATAGTTTTTAGTAGTAATGTTGAATCTCCATTTGAAAAGCCCTAAAGCCCTAGGTTTGCTTTTGTGGAGCACTTGGGAACAGGTGAGCTTTTAAGGACAAGATTAGTTCCTAGGGATGGGTTGAAGGAGGGTGCATGATCTCCAAACAACCTGTCACACCAGGGCCTGATTCCAGGGCCTGCTGGCCTTGCTGCCCTGAAGGCAGATGGTTCAGCAGGACCTCTCCAAGAGCTGGCCAATACAGCAGAGTGCTCCCGAGGATCCCTTAGCTCTGCTGCCATGGAGCTGTACTGGAAGCTGCAGGATTGCAGTGCTGCTCTTGCACACTACAGGATTGTCTCTGTGCCTGAGAAGAAGTTCTGAGTTCCAGTTCCCAATATAAGGACTGTATCTATCATATTTAGCATGAAAATTGCAAGTTACCATAAATATTACTGCCACAGTGTCTTTTAGGTTTGTGCCAATCACCAGGGAGTCACTGAATGGTTTGGTTTGGAAGGGACCTTGAAGATGATATCGTTCCAACTCCCTGCCCAGTGCAGGTTCACCTTCCACTGGACCAGGTTGCTCCAAACCCCATCCATCATTCTGTTGTTACAGCTCAGTAACAGTAGGGGCAGCTACTTCAGGTTGTCACATGCAGCTGATCTGGAATTTGAAGCTTGAGAAGCTTTGGTCATAGTGCTTATTAAATGGAATTTCTTTGGAATGCACCACTCCAGGAGCAGATACTTCAATCAAATTAAGTTCAACATTGAACAGATACTTGTCTAACCTGTTCCTGGCTTGACCAAGTTGATAAGTCCACGTTAAAAGTAATGTTCCTGTGGATAGTGCGATGGAGAACAGGGTTGTGCCCCAATATTAAGTAGCTGATGAATGTGTTAAAATTGTCAGGAATTTAATGTTAACATTCACAGGACTTAAGCTACTTTTATGTCTTATGCTACTCTTACTACCACTGAGAGTGATAAGACTGCAAGAACATGTTGCTATTTTTGGAAACAAAGATTTCTTCGGAGGAGACTGTTTCCTGTCTTTGCAGCAAGGAAAAGGAAAACATTTCACAAGGCTTTTTGCAAATGTAGCTGAGAAAATCGAGGAAAAAATAGTGTTCTCTTATTTCCGTCTCTGGTGTGCTTTAATCACTAGCCATTATTTTAGAAATCACTTGTAACAAAAATGGAGATAAGAGTTTGAATTGGAGGATGAAGTACTGTATTTATATTAATTATCAGTGTGAGCTGGGAGTACTTGTTACAGAAGTCAAAGGTAACTGTTTTGTCAGTCTGTTATATTATCTCATGTAAATAGAAAAGAATGAAGCACCCTTGCCTTAGATATATTTGTTGAAAATTCTTGAAAAGGATGTTGTCAAATGAACCATATGCTATGCATATAAATTAAGACTGTTTTTCTGATTATTTCTAATACAAACATATTATAGATGTACAAGTCTGAAGTTTAACTATCTAATCAACTCCTGTTTGTTTAAGAAAAACAAGGCTGTCTTATTACAGCCCTTTTTAAAAAGGTTTCACATGATCAGTTTAGGCAGAGCCTAAGCAGCCCTGTTGTCATGCTGATAATCTACATGTTTCAGGAAATTCTTTCATTTAAAAATGCCCAGGAACTCCTCAGCAAAAATACTGGAATGTGTTCTCCTTCATTAGATGCTTTTAGCAACATCTTTTCTCCTGCTTCTCTCAAAAGGTCAGGGAAAAAAAGCTAAGATGCATCTTCTAACAAGCTGTTGTTGTCTGCTGGGTGAGCTCTGGGGCTGTGTAAACCCTCGTGCATACCAAGGGAGTTTTGCAAAAATATCCTGCTGCTCCTAATTGTGGCAGCGTTGGCAGGAACAGGCTCTGCATTGTGGGTCCCTCACTTGCAGCTCCAGGGTTTTGATCAACACGGGTGAAATCTGAGCCCAGCAAAAGTCAATGAGAGGTTTGTCTTTGATTGCCCAGCAGCCAGGATTGCTCCCCAGCTGTTCCAGACACAAGCAGCTTCCTAATGAGGAGAGCACACCGATCCCAATGGCTGCATTTGCAAAGGGAAAAGCTCATTCCTTGAGCTGAGAGCTTTTTGAATATAACAAAAGCTTTTAAAAAGTTGAGGTAGTCCACAGTCCTCACATGAGTGAGTTAACACTCCGATTAAAGTATCTCAAGTCTTAACAACTGAATTTCAGGAAGAATTTCGTGATGGAAAGGGTTGGATTGGGCTGCCCAGGGAGGTGGTAGAGTCACCGTCCTTGACAGTGTTTAAGGAAAGGCAGCGCATGGCACTCGGGTCTGGTTGGAGTGGTGGTGGTTGGTCATGAGTTGAACTCCATCTTGGAGGTCTTTTCCAAACTGATTCTGTGAACTCTCGTGAGATCACCTGAAGCCTGCATTATTGTGTTTATCCTGTGAGCTGGAATGGATGGAGTTGTCCAGTCAAAACGTGGCCATTGGGGATTGTTCAGAGCACCCTGGGACACACTGGGCTTTAACACAAGGAAAAAGGACAGTTGTGGTCATGTGTGGTTTGGGTTTGGGCAATGCTGCTGTGTTTTAAGCCATTTAGTTGGTTTAATATTTCAATAAAATATTGTTCAGGGAAATCCTAAAGTTGGCACAGTGTTTGCCAGCCAAAGACTGCAAAGTTATAGACTTCAAGGTGATTTAGGGAGGTTGACTTAATGAACACTAATAAACCCAAACTTTTCACTTTACTGTGTTTTTAATGTGTGTTTAGAATTCTGTGGATATGGGTGAAAAGTCTGGAGGAAATCATGGCATGTGAACCACCAACACTGCTGCTAATGTCTCACTGGCACCCTTGAGGTGTGATTTATTAATTGGGTATCTTGCTCATATTCTGAGTTTTTTAAACAGCCTGATTGAGGGCATTAGTTTGGGCATCCAGTTTGGGGGGGGGAAGCAATATTGTATCAATTACTCTAAATTAATCATTGTGTGCTGCTGAAATGGGTGTGACTAAGAGTGGTAGTTTTCCACAGGATTTGCTGAATCGTTTGTCATGTTTCCATTTGCTGAATATTCAGGTGTAGAATAACCAGTTATTTAATTTGTTCAAAGAAATTTATTTAAATTACAACTTGCATCTTGAAACCTTATCAAGGAATAGTTGAGCTTAGAGTTATTTTTGCTGGGGTTTTGGAGGGGGTGGAGGTGAAGGTAAAGGACATTTGCTGTTTAAGAGGATTGTAAAGGAAATGAGTTTGCAGAAGTTGAAGATAGTGCATGGTTTGAGGAAACTGGAGGCTTCCTGTATGACTTTAAACAGATCACTTGACCATAGTGCCTTGATTTTTCTTACCCATAAAATACACCCAGTGAAGAAATATAGATAGTTGGAAGGTTCCACTTAGTTGCTGTATGTAAAAATGACTTTTTGGAAGGCAGAAATTACCATTTGAGGGCAAAAAGATTTGCAAAAGCAGAAGTGCCTTAGCTTACAAAAAGGATATATATGGGACAACACAGCAAGAATTAGGGGTTATAAGTATATTTAGAAAATGGTTGAACTAAAAAAAGGCAGTATTGCACTGAACTCTTCAAGATGTGATGCACCTGTCTTTATCACAATTTAATATTTCACTATTTAGTAATCTTCAGCAATGCCCATATTACGTCTCAGTGTTCCATTTGTGTGTAAAAGTGTTTCTAAAAAAAAAAAAGTCAAAATGGAGCAAAATCTGAACTAGATGTGGTCACACTGCTCAGGCTCAATGCTTCTTGTATGTACTTCCAGAAGCTCGTGTAGTTTGTTTTACAGAGAAGACAAATTTGGAAAGAACAGGGATGGCTTGTTAAAATTGCATTATTCAACTACAAAGGTTTAAAAATACATGCCAAGGGCAGTCCTGTTATCTGATAGGCTTTTGTTTCCAAGTTCATCCTTCAGCTCAGCTCCTCTCTACAATTGTCTTCTGTTAAATGAACCTGGCCTGTTGTTTTCCTGAGGTTTATGGGTCATTGACAGTATTGGGTTTCACACAAGCCAGCTGTTCCCAAATCAGGTCCTTTCCTACACCAGTCAAGTCGGAACAAGCGAAGTGGAGAGCACACAAATGGGGGCTGGTGGAAGCAGGGAAGGCAACATGAAGATATTGGAGTCATTTTACTTCCAGCTTCACTGTTGTGACTTCCATGAATTTCATGCTCATTAGCAAAATTTTGAAAAATGTTGTGTTAAATTACAGTTGTTCCTTGGGACTGTTTTTGTTGCTCCTTGGGACTGTTTTCCTAAACTCGAATTACAAAAGCCTGAAACGAGGCGCCCCTGGCAGGGAAGAGGCAGCATCTGTCACAAGCAGAGTTGAAAGGACACGGGGATCTACAAAAGGAACCAAAATCAACTTGGAGCCTTTCCCTGCCACCCAGCAGTTTTACACTGATGTCAGGGGTTTTTTAATGTCACAGCGTGGTGATGTGGTGTTTGGAGAAGGTCTCTCCTGTCCCAGCAGTGCCAGGCTGTCCCTGCTTCCCCTTCCATGGCCCAGTGGCCACACGCACTCCCTCCTCGGAGGGCAGGAGCAGAGCCAGAGCTGAGCGTGGCGCATGCCAGGATTGAAAGCATTTCTGACACTGGGCCTCTCTCGTCTGCTTTAAGGATTTTCATGTGGAGATAAGCACCATCCAGACACATGGAATGTCCCTGTGCTCAGTTCTAGGTGAGCATCCCTCTTTAGTAGACAGTGTTTGGGACTACAAGTAACAGCATCCAGAGCACCCAGGATAGCCCATGTGTTGTTCTGTTCTTGCAGACAAGTTGAACATTACTGTGATTTTTAAGGCTAAATGAGCCTATTGGACATGGCGTGATAGAGAATTGCAGTTTTGGGGCTTTTTGCTGTCATGTCTAAAGGAGCCAGAATGGCAGTTCTGAAATGTCCTTCACTCCCCTGACACAGGAAAGTACCACTTGCTGTAGTGCAAGATGCAGGAAACCAAGGAGCTGCCAGTTATAAAGTGCTTGCAGGCATATTTTTGTAATTGTGGCATTTTGTAGCAGGTTAATGGTCTGGAGTGTGAGCTTTTTTTACCCCAATAGACCACAGTTACCATGTTCCTTAAGATATATCTGAAGTCTGATTACACTTGGGTGTGAGAGCACATGAATTACAGTGGGATTATCTGGCAATATCTGGCCTTTATTTTTCACATTTACTGTGCAACACAATTCCTATATTTGAGTAAAAGTAATTGCCAGTAAATAATCCAAAAGAAAGGCCTCTCTCTTCCTGTTTCAGTTTGCTTCATTATTTATTTTACAAGGTGGTTTGTGGAGGGGAGTAACCTGTTGTAGCAGTCAGCTGGGTCTGCATCCACATTTCTGTCTAGAGCTGGGTCACTGACTTATACAGTGATCTGGAATGGATTGCTTATGCTGAGGGAAAGCCAGGCATATGGAAGAACAGCTTGTCCAGAGAAGCTGTGGCTGCCCCATCCCTGGAAATGTTCAAGCCAGCTTGGACTGGACTTGGAGCAGCCTGGGATACTGGAAGGTGTCCCTGCCCATGGCAGGGGGTTGGAACAAGGTGGTCTTTGAAGTCCCTTCCCACCCAAACCATTCAGTGATTCTGCAGAGAGAAAAAATCTAATATATATTAGATTCTTTTACAAAGAGCGTTGTGTAAGGGCTAAGAACTGTTATTTAAACCAACTGCAGTTAAGAGCCTTGTTCCAAAAGGTATGCCAGCAGAGGAGTTCCCTGTTGTTTAGCTGACATCTCAATTTAAAACTTCTGTTACACCTCACCCTGTGAACACACACTCACCCCCAGCGTGTGACAGAGGAGGGATTCTGGAGGGACACACAGCACCAAAAACCTCTCGAGAGGAAGGAGCAGCTGGCCTTGCACTCGCAGCCAGTAACTAGGAAGAAGAGGGGTTTTTTGTTGAGTCTGAATGAAAATCAGGACAAATATCAGTTGTTAGAGTGTGCCAATCAAGTGTGTCTTGGTAAATTCCATGTAGAGAGAAATTTTAATTTAGAGCTAGTGTTCAGTCTGTCACCAAAGAAATACTCGTCAGATAAAAGTGCTTCAGATCTCATGATACGAGAAACCAATAATTATGAGATACAGTGAACAATACAAGGTAGAATTGCTAAAGGGATTAATTAGTCTTAGTCAAACTAACCACTATAATTGATGCAAATATCCATCTGCAGCCTGCTGAGACATTAGATAGTCATCACACACCTGCTCAATTCGCCAGCCTTGCAGAACACAGCTGTCAGAATGATTTCTGCTTGGGTTTTTTCTTCAACATACTTGACTGTTTGTTCTTTTGTTGTTCAAAATGTTTTCTTTCTCTTTTCTTTTTCTAAACAGCACTTCCATGATGGCAGAAAGGCACAACAACACATTGAAACTTGCTGGAAACAACTTGAAGCAGTAAGTGGCAAATTCCTCAGACGTGACCTTTAAGTCATTTATATATTGTTTTCAAAGAGATGATTTCAAACATTTTCTTTGGAAAAAGAAAGGTATATGGATAAAAGTTGTAGAGATGGGATTTTTAAAACTCTGCTGTCTTAAATACAGTCATAGTCCTGAAAAGGTCTGTTTTAACAGAACATTAGGCTTCTGTGGGCTCTTTGTCTATCACGAGCAGCATTTCATTTGATATGACTTGAAAAGTGTGCTAAGCATTGCTGAAACTGCAGAGTCCCTAAGGGTCCTGTTCAGATACTCCACTGAAAGCTGAACAGCTTCATAATGTGTGAATAAATTGAGCAGGACCGTCTCTTGAGTGAGGTGCTGCTTCTCAAAAGCAAATACATTGGAATTGTCATTGATGCGATGAGTGAACGGTGAGACTGTAAGTACAGGAGAGGATAGAAAGGGGCTACCAGTAACCAAAAGTCCTACTTGCAAATTTGTTCATCTTAGTAACTCCCTCGTTAATTTACAAAAATGAAGGGGTTAAGTGTTGGAAGAGAGGGATTCAAGAGTGGAAGTGATCGTAAAAGGGAAAAATACTGAAATATGAGCAGCCTGGATAATGGAAGAGAAAATGTGTCTCTGGTAACTCAGTTTTTGGAAGTTCATTAATATTGAAATGTATTCCAGTGTAAACAAGAGAGCCTAAAAATCCTTCAGTTGTTACAACAGATTGTTTTAGTGACAGGCATGAATTTTAGGTAGATTTTGGTATCTTTTGCTTTCCATAATGAGGGTTTCTGGTTTTTCTTTTCAGAGTAAAAGGCGGTTTGAACGTGACTGCAAAGAAGCTGATCGAGCACAGCAGTATTTTGAGAAAATGGATGCTGACATCAACGTGACAAAAGCAGATGTTGAAAAGGTGAGCTTGGAGGGTGGAGAGACTGTTTGTAAACATGGATGTGATAGGTTTACTTCCTCAATCCTACTGGTAGGATAAGCCCTGAGGCTTAATGCCTTATTTCAGTCAGTCTGTAGGTTAATTAAAAACAGGGAGATCTCCGCAGAAACCTTTGTTTATGTAAAAACTCTAAACAGATACAGTCAAGTTGGTTTTTTTAGTAGGTGATACCTGAGTTTAACAGAGCTGATATGGCTCTAAAGGAGTTTATGCAAGCTCAGTTTTAATTAACACCCCAGGTTCTGTGACAGTCAGGCTTGTGAGGGCTCCCTGAGGGCTGCTTGCATTTTCCACACATTTTCATTCCCTCTGTGATCCAGGTAGAACCAAGCTTCCTGCCCTTTGAGCAGCACTTCAAAGATTTCCCAATGTCACTGGATGCAGTGAAGTATTACCAGAATTGTTTTTCATAGTTGTAGGTTTAGAGCAGGACAGCTTTCCACGTGATGCAGAATCCTGGAATCCATGCTTGTCACAGATGGCACAAGGCTTTTATTTTCTCAGTTGCTGGCTGGTTGCAGAGTCATTTGTGGCTTTTTTTACAATGATCCCCACTCAGTGAAGTTGTTGAACTAATGCTTAATTTTAAATATCCAGTCCTGCTTCAGCACATCTGTCTGGAAATACTTTCTTTCTTCAGTTTGATTCAAAATTGGATGTGTGGAAGGATGCTTAAAGTTTAAATTTTACTGGTCCAAGTCCAGTACCTGTAACTTAAGGAAGCAATGAAGAGGAAGAAAATGTTTTAAATTGCTTCTGGTTTTGGAGTTACACATTTGCTCAGAAGATGCACTAATGTAGATCAGAAACACCACATTACAATGTGTAAGGACAGTTTTGTCCTCCTGGAGTTTGTCAGACAGGCACAAAATAGCCAGAACTTTTGAAAAGGCAACCAAAAGAGAAAGGAAAATGTAAAAGCTGAAGCTTAAAATATACTGAACGTTTTGTTGCAGGGACAGGAAAAGAAAGTGAATTATAGGTAAGAAATCTTTCTAGTCTGAGGTCTCCTTGTAAAATGTAGGTTTTGCTTCTCAAGAGGTCTGCTTCATTCTATTTTCAGTTACTTCAGTCCTGTGAAGATATGAAATATAAATTTCCCTTTACCTCTGTGGGATCTCACATTTCTGGTATGCTGAGCATCAGGACGTTGCGTGGCAGATAGCATCGAGGATGCTGTTAGGAATTAGGACAGTAAATCAAAAACAAACTCAGAAAATTTCCCCCAAGTGCTATTGCATATCAAAGGACAAAATACCTCTGTGGTCTTGTAATTTGCTTGGCTCTTAGTTGCAAATTCACCATGTAGATTTGATCCTTTGTTGCCTTCTGGATTTGCCAGGGCACTCGACAGATGAATGCCTGTACAGATTGTTAAAGATGTGGAACCACATGTGGGTTTTTCTAACAGAGAGGGATCATCTCTGCTTTATCTGTATAAAGTGATTTTAGAATACTTCTTTCATAGATAAAATTAGGGCTTGCCCTAGATTTTGTTCCAAAGCTGAGGTCATGTCAAAGGGATACAAAGACATGACTTACTGTTTGAAATAGGGGACTGAAACTCCTTATTTCTACATCCCTTTCTAAGGCTGGCCTTTTCTGGTCAGAGTAAAAGGTGCCATATTGGTGATATATCAATTTAAACGTGTTAGGTAAATTCTGGGAAGCAATTTCCTACCCTGGTGCTCTTTCCCTGTCGAGTGAAGCAGAGAGGCTTCCCTTTTAAATTCCTTTAGCTTTTTATTGTATGAATTTGTAAATTATTTATTGCAAAATGAGACTCAGTGGTATCTTGAAAGAAAAATCTGTTAGTTATGCATGTTGGCAGCTCTCAGGAGAAGGCATTACTCCACTTTCCAGGCAGTCAACAGAGTAGATGGGAGAAGGAAAAGGTTATCAAAATGAGTGGAATGTGAAATAATATTACTGAACAGAGAGAACAGTGTTTTCCAAGTGCATGTGTTAAACTGGGTTCATCCATGTCAGACTGTGAATAATGCCCTTTCTTTGCTCCACTCTGCCCGTGTGACTGGGAGGCTCTTGCGTAACTCCCAGTGCAGAATGGGATATTGTTTCAACAGCACTGCTGCTCTCCCTGACTCACTCCAGGGGGACGCAGGAGCTGCTCAGCTCCAAATGAAGCAGTAGGATGACTTTACCCTCCTCTTTCTACTGCAGCACTTCTGATTTCTCTTGCCCCTTATGGCTTGGCTGCTGCACTCCTACTCCCAAAAGCTCCCAGAAATCCACCTGGCCAGGAGAACAGGCAGTTTGGCTGTGTCAGAGCTCTTCCCTTTGGCAGGACAAGGTGCTCCTCAAGCAGTGGGGCTGGTTGCCCTCGTTTCTTTGGCTTGAGATTGACACCTTAGCTGCTTCAGCTTGTACCTGCCAATATGAGCAGACACAGGAGCTATTTTTTGCATCACACATGATAGCGTGGATGGCATTAATGGAATTAAAATTATGCAGTGATCACAATGACACATGCAGTCAGAAGAGAATACAGTGCAGTTCCCTAATGCTAAACTGTGTGAGGCTCTAAAATGTTCACATCTCTTCATCCTTTCAAGTCATTGTAGCCTTTGACAACTGCAGCAGGAAATTCTGTGCCAGAGCTGCCATCTACCAGCACTTATCCCCTGCCCAAGGTATTACAGTGTGGGAGCATTAAGTAACCAGAATAGTGGCAGAGAAGCAGAATAAGGGTCACTTTCCTCCTTATTTCTCCAGGACTGCTTGGCAAAGGGCCTCAGGTGTGTGCTTAAAGGCAGGGCTGGATGTGGAGTTGGGCATCATGTACCAAGGTCCACATTTGATCTGTAGGACCAGGTACGTGAAGGGCACGTCCCTTCTCTGCCTCTTCTGTGACCAGGATGGGCTCCATCACCTTGCCAACCAGAAGCCTGGTAGCTGATCTTGGAGAGAGGAGTGTTTGGCTTCGTTTCCTCTCAGCTCCTTTTTTGGTAGTAGGAACATGGAGCAGAAGCTGTGTTCAGTCTCTGCAATGATCACAGTCTGCAGGAATAGAGGGAGAGTGGAGCAGGGCACCTGAACTCCCTTCCCTGTTTGCACTGAGCCTCTAAACCACCGGCAGCCAAAGTTTGCAGAGATGTTTGTGTCGCCACAAAATGCAGTGTAGCAAAGCCAGGGCAGGAAGCTCACTGTCTGTGAAAATATCCTTATAAACTAAATACATGCTGCAACATGCTGATGCTGCTTCCAGAAAGCCTTGTAGGTATCACTGAAAGCTTTATTTCATTTGGATCTCAGTGGGTTGTGTGCTTTAAAGCTCTTCTCTTTCAAAAACCACAGAGGAGCTGCTTCAATTTTTTGACCATTTGGGGAAATGGTCTCTGTCGCCAGCACGGAGCCACTGTACATATAAGGCAGAGCTCTATTGTTTCTGCCTTCTCTTCAGAGCTGCAATCACTAAAAAGCTGACATCTTTATGGGATAATGTGGTACCCAGTGGTGCCTTTGCAGACTTCTTGTATTAAAATTAAAAAATCAACTGGCTTTTCTAAGGGTTTCTTTTCAAGGTCGGCTTTTCAGAATCTGATTTTAAAGAGGAAGTGGCTGAGGCCAACCATGGGAAGGGTTTGCCTCTTGATCTGCTCAGCAGTTGTGGGGAGGAGAGTGATTTGAAGTACTTGGTGTCAGGCAGGATCTGTCCCTTGGCTGAAGAGGAACACAGTCATATGTTGACTTTAGGCAATAAGCTGAGATACTTAGGAACTTTAGATGTATTTGCCTTTGGTTTTGAAGTAGAAAAACTGAGGGAAATGGGAGTGATCTCAAGTTTACTGAAATCTCTAGGAGCTTTCCCCAGTGCTCAGCAACATTCATGTTATGTCTGCAATATCCAGGATGTTTTGGAGACCCAGAATAGCTTCAGATTTGCATAAAGCCTTAACATACAATATCACCATGATATTAGTTTTCTAGTCTCTAAATATAACTGTGGAGAGATACTGAGGGTTCATTTTCTCTTTTGTATTTGAGGGTTCATTTTCTCTTTTCTTGTGCCACGTTACCTGGGTGCTGAATTTCTGCACAAAGTACAGAGTCTGTCGCCCTCCTTATCCACAGAAGACACACTTAGCATGGCTTGGGGTAGCCATGAGCTGAATCGGGCAAAGTCTGACAGAACGTAGGTGTAGAAATCCTGCTAACTGGAAACTGAGTTTAGCTGATCTTCCTGTGTGCTCAGTGGTGCTGTCAGGTGGTAACTGCTTTTCCAGCCTCTGCTCTGCTGTGCTGTGGAACACAAATCCCTTCACTGGGAGCTTACACATCCTTACAGTGAGGGGTGTAATAGCTATTTTTGGGCTCTGGAAACATCTTAGGTGGGTGTTTCAGCAGTCGAGTCACAGCAGAGCCAGATGCAATCACCAACACTCCCCAGACTAACCTGGAGGAACATCTCCAACTCAGGGCTCTGCTGTTGCCACATCCCCTGAGGTTTTGTCACCAAAGTCTGTCAGCAGTAAACTTCACTATAACCCCAGGTTGTGGGTATCTGCCTTCTGCAGACTGTAACTACTTCATAGGCCTAATTTTTCAGGAGATGCCAAGTCATCTGCTCTGTGATGGTGCAACTCGTATCTTTTCCCTCTCCTGTCCACATCAAAGCACACACTGGCACAATGAGCGTACCAGCATTTTAGAAAATCTAGTGCTATGCAAAGGTGGTGTTGGAAGATTTACAGTGCTTGTGTTATTAATACTGCAATGAGTGGTTCCAGAGGCTTTGCTTTTCCTCTTCTTTGCTGCAAATTTATAGAGATACAGCAGCAGCATCAAGGTGAAATATGCAGGTGAGGTGTGCAAGGCCCAGTCCTCAGCATGGTGCAGGAGGGCCTGGCCTGTGCATTTTTTGTTGGAGAGTTTGATGCTGCAGAAGATTTTCCCTGTGTGGTGGTGAGTCTTTAGTATGTTGAGTAGGCAGCTGCTTCTCTTGCTCCACAGATGGAACAGGCTAAATTTCTGTCTCTTTGCTTGTGATGTGTGTCGGATTTCCCATCAATTCAAATGCTGGGTAATGTGATTTAATGTTATTTCTCTGGGTTATGAGACCCCAGTCTCCTTCCTGAACTGCTTCCTTCCTAAAGGATGATGCAGTGTGTGAACACAGGGAGTCCCTCAGGAGAGCAATTTGCATTTCTGGAAGAGTAAGCCTTGTTTACAACCTGCCATCCCTGATGCTCCATGCAGAGCAGCTGTTTCCCTTTTGGAATCATGACTAATTTAAGAGGGTCGATTTCTACTCAATAGAGAGTTAATGACTCCAGCAGGAGTGTCTGGGGAACTTAATAAATCTCCATATGTACCCTATACATACCCTGTGTTGGGTGATAAGAGATCGAAGAGCAGATCATGAGCCAGTTTTAGTGTAAGACAAGGAAATCCAGCTGAACCTAAATTTCCTCTTAGCAGTGCTCCTCTGCAGCAGTGCTCTACATGGCAATTTAACTGAGTTTTGTAACAATACAACTCTTTTGGGAGGTGATTGCTAAAGGGAAGGAAAGGGGGTATGAAGGGGAGGCTTAAGAACGTCTTCTGAATTAAGAATCAAATGCAGTTTGAATCACCAGAGCAATAGAACTGGTGTTCTAAGCTAATGCAAAGCAATTAGTTCATGCTGTACAGTTGGAAAGCTTCTTTATAGTCATCCTTTTTCTGTCAAAACATTGGAACAGATCTTTTCACCTGTGTGAGAAGTAAGGCCTGAGAATTTAGATAATTTAGTTTGTAAGCTGTTCAGTTTCAGTGAATCGTAGAATATCAGGTTGGAAGGGAATTGAAGGATGGTCTGGCCCAGTGTTCCTTGGCAAAAGCATAGTCTAGACAAGATGGCCCAGAACCCTTTCAGCTGAATTGTGTCCCATGTTGGGGATTCCACCATTTCCCTGGGGAAATAATTCCAATGGCTCATTGTTTTCACTGTGAAAAATTGTCCCCTGGTGTCCAGTTGGGATCTCCCCAGGGGTAACTTGTACCCAGTACCCCTTGTCTTTTCCATGTGACTTCTTGTACAATCTCCATCTTCTCTGTAGGCACCCTTTAAATACTGGAACACAGTGACAAGGTACCCTAAGCCTTCTTTTCTCAAGGCTGACCTAACCCAGGTGTCTCTCAGCCTTTCCTCACATGACAGCTTCCCTGTCTTGGATCATCTTTGTGGCCTTTCTGGACCTTTTCCAGTCTGTTCAGGTATTCTTTTTTGATAACTGGGGACCACTGAACACAATATTCCAGGCATGGCCTGACAAATGCTGAGTAGAGTGGGACAATTACTTTATCTCTGCTGGGAGAGCCCTTGTTGCTGCAGCTCAGCATCAGCATCACCCTGGTCACTCAGACAAATTCACCTCTCCAAGAGACAAAAGTCATGTATTTTGCTCATCAAGTCAGTCTTCAAGGCTACAAAATTCATACTGGTAACTTTTTCAACCCTGACTGTCCCTTCTGTGTTGGCTGTGTTTGTAAATTCTTTCTTGGAGAGAGAGGACTAGAACCATGCCCAGTATTCCAAGTATGAGCTAAGCAATCTATTACCCAGTCCTGAAATTTCCATTATTTATATTCAAGAAATAATTTCCATTATTTATATTCAATACCCAGATTTATACACAGCAGAGTTTAATTGCTTATGTAGTACAACTAAACAGAAATCATTTAAACATTGTCGGCCAGTGCTCCAAATACATCTTTTCTTGTTACCTCCTTGAGAGGGACCAATATATATCCCTCAACATATGTCACAAATCAGGTGAAGAAAATTCTTATAAAAAACTGTGTTGCCCTGTGCCCAGAGAAGGCTCACCTGGCAGCCAGTCAGGGCAGAGATGAGACTGTGAGCACCCCCTCCACACACACACACACACACACACACTTGCTGGTGAAGACAAGTACCTGGATGCCCACAAAAAATGCCCACCCAAGACGGGCCCACAAAGCCAAATTGGGGGAAAATTTTGGGGGCACATAAAAGCAACCAGCCACAACACCACGAGGTGGCCTTCTGTTTCTTTCCCCCTCTGTTTCTTCTCTCTCTCTCTCTGCTCCTTTTTCCTGTTCTTTCCCCCACCTTTTCTTTAATAGGAATACTTAGGTTTTTTTTTTGTTGTTGTTTGTTTGGTTTTTTTATTTTATTTCAATAAACTGTTTTCAGATGTAATATTAGCATGTTAGTGCTTGATTTTTCATCAGAAAAACCTATCAAAAGAATCCTTCCTGGCTTCCCCCTTTATAGTGGAATGGGACACTCCTCCATCCAATCCTCATAACCTTCCATCCACAGAGATTATCCTTCTTTTATAATGAATTAGACTTGCCAGATATCCTTGTGGAACTGCATATCTCCGAGCCATGTGGAAAACTCCTGCGTGTTTGCAGGGATTCATGGCTCAGTCATCCAGAGAATTTGGTTATTTAGTGTTCATGACATGGCAATGGCAGTGCAAGGAGACAAACTTTTGGATCTGAGGCACAGTTATTCCCTAGGGCCTTGGAGCAGTGTGCTGAGAGGTGCTGCTGTGCTGATCTTAATTAATTTAGTCCATCTCTGTTGTTAGAGCTTCAGCAGGACTGTGGTTTTTGGGGATATCTTTTGTTAATGTGAGTTTCTGAATTCTGGCAGAATTGTGTGCAGTGAGACTGCACTAGATAACAATTCCTGAGATGTGGTGAGGAAGATTTTCCATCCTCTGTCAGTGGTTTGCTCATTTCTGTATTCTACTCAGCCAAAGGATTTCAGGGATCCACAGAGTCTCAGATTTTTCCTCTACCTCTTCAAGTGTTAAAAGAAAGGGATTTTTCTTTTCGTTTCTTTCCCTGCTGTTGTTTTGCACCCACCATTCTACCCTTTTTTTTTTTTTGCTTTTGGGAAAGCAAATTTCAAATCCTTTCTCCGCTTGCCAGTTCAGAGAGACCCAAGTAGTTATTGTAAAACAGTAAACAGTGGAGCTTGATTTGGAGGCTGTATAAATCTGAGCCTGGAGCCCTGGCCGTGTTTTGAAGTCTGTGGCAGGATGCCCACTGTTATTAATGATCCTGCACACGCTGCCAGTGCTGCTGCTCCCAGGAGGCTCTGGGTGCCCTGGTGACGGTGCCCGGTGGTCGAAGAGCAGCCATGGAGGGAGGGCCAGAGCCTGGAGCTGAAAAATCTGAAAGCATTTCTGAAATTGGTGAAGTATTTCTCAGTCTGCCTTTATCATTAAGCTATTTTGAAGGGATTGGGTAGTTGAGTGGAGGGGGCAGGGGTGATTTTTTGGTGTTTGCATTTTAGTCTGATCTCAGATTTGCCAAAGACAGATCTGTTTTGGCAGGCAGTGGCCTGGCAGTGATGCATCTCACATGCTGTCTGAGTTTGAAAGAAAAGAGGGGGTGCAGAATGGGAGAAAAGAAAGAAGAAATAAAGTGACACCGAAGTTTTGACTGGAAACTCTGCCATTCTGGACAAGAGCAACTGCTGAGGAGTTGAACTGTTCCACTTAGTGTGGACCAGCTGAATAGCAGCCAAAGTTTTTTTCTGCCCTTTTCAGTTATTCGTATCACTCCCACTATAACAGCCCTGAGGAGCTGCATTTTTTGTCTGTGTAAACCCAGAAGACAGTGTGTCTATTGACCCTCTTGCTGTTTCTGGAATGTGTCTCAGAAAATTGTTCTCAGCAAAATATTCTCATTCTTTTCTGCATTGGAGACCAAAATGGCAGAAAGTGTACTTGGTTTTTAAAAATTTCTCCTATACTTCATCACAAGTTGCATTTCCTATCAAAGGAGGCTTGGGGGAGAAGGTGTATGTGACAATATAAATAAATGTATTTAGTTCTCTAAGAGCCTGCATGTAAAGTGTAGCAGTTTGCTAAAGTTTTCTTACACTTTCAGGGTTGACAGTGCCCATCATAAAGATGTCCATATTCCCTTTCTCTGTTCAATTTTCCTGTTCAAAGGCATAATGTATTAGGACTGATTTAATTCAGATCAATATATAAAGCTTTACTAGTGTTGCATGTTTGCAAGGATTATGGATAAGTTCCCTTGTCTGTAATTTTTTGGTCTCATTCCACTCTGCACTGATTGCAGAAGTTGCATCATATTGATAAACTGCAGGTGGTTTCAAGCAGGTGATAAGAAGGCTCAGACTGAATATGCCTCTCTAATACGAATTATTTCAAAGGTTTGCAGGGTTAACTTTCTTCTCATCTTTTGTTTTAAAGGGGAAAGAAATACCCCCATAAATATTTCAGTCAAGTTAGATTCAAGTGCATCAGTGTCCCACCCTGGCATCTCCTTTCTTGCATCTCTGAGCTCCTGGCAGAGTCATTTATCTGAACTAACTCGTTGTTATTTGAGAGTCAGGTGTTTTGCAACTCAGTTGTTAAGAAGAAAATCTGCAGGAAATGTAGTTAAAATCATCTTGAGGGAACAATGTTAGTGCTCTTCCTGCTACCTCGAGAGAGATGCCACAGTGTGTGTTGCCAGCTCATATGGCCATTGAATACAGTTTGTTTTTCACCTAAGGTGGGTGTGCTGCTGAGGCCTGATTTTTAAAAAACTATTTAAAGTACTGAAGAAAGCCACAGAAATCAGCACTTTGCAAGTTAATACCGCTCTGCAGTTAGCTACTGTTCTCCATCCTTCCCCATGCACCAGCAAGGCTGGCTAAAGGAAGGGAAAAGGATTGGCTTTGATTGTATTTAATGGCACTTCTGTATAGATGCTGAGAGAGAGGGTCACGTGTAATAAGCCTTACCTGCTGCCAGTGAGCTGTTACCTGGTTCAGTCTATCAGAGCTGCGCTCCTTTACCTCGAGTGTTCTCTCAGAGCTATAGAATCTCTCCCCTGTGCTCAGATCTGATTGCAGTGGCAGTGGGAACCCAAAGCTTACCTCTATGCTCCCTACAAAGTTGGTGGTGCTGCCGGTCCTGGGCTGTCATTCATTTTTGGGAGCACTTTTCTGGATGAGATGAGCATGGACAAATGTGACCTTTTGGTTGTGGTGCTGCCACATGAGTTCAGACAAGAGCTGCCTTGACAAAGCCAGACTTCGGGGAGGAAGCAATGCCTGTGTGCTCTGCACACATTTATTTTGGAGCAAAACACTGTTACAGAGGTATGTTTGGGGTGGGAGATGTGTGCAATCTGTGTCTCTTTTGCAGTGCCAGGCATTTTGGAAGCAAAATGCTGCTGTTCTCCCCACAAACCCTCTGGTGTATGTACCGTTTTTGCTTTTCTGTGGTGCTGAAAGGTGACCTCATCCTTTCTTCCTTTGAAGAGGGGATTTTTTGCTGCATTCAGAGTCCCTGGCCCTGACACCTCTTTACAACTGAGCAATCTGTCAGTCTGTAGAGGCAGATCGTGTTTCACATATGGGCTGGAAACTGAGCCCCTGCTCGCTCATCCCTGCCCAATTAAAGGAGAGGATGTGTTGACTGAAAGCTGCATCCCAGTATTGTTCTCCTATGTCTGAAGTCATCATCTGGTTTTCCAGACCCTAATTATTCCAAAGCCTTTCCTCCTGGAAATACTGTTCAGAGCAAATCTTTTAACATTAACTCTAAGAAGCCCCCAAAAAACCTTTCCTGAAGCTGTTTGCATGCACAAGTGAGCAGTAAAGAAGGCAAAACTTGATTTTCTGTAAAGCCTGGCTATAAATTACTCCTGAAATAGCTTCTGTGACTCCCTGCAGTTCTGGGCTACTGCATCCATTACTCTGAATGTGAAACTTAACATCATTGACTGGTTTTTATCATTCTGTGCTTCAACAGAGTTCAGGAGTCTCACTATAAAGTACAATTTTGTTAGTACTAGAAGTGATGATGTTAGAGGAAGTGACATATGAAATGAAGTAATAAAAAAAAAATCTAGATTAAAAAAAATATTTTATTTTAAGATCCAAATACCTCATTGGAAAGATATTTAAACAGTTTGAAGCTTGCCAAATATATTAAATGGCCAAGAGAAACAAAGCATCACTAGGGCTCTCATGCAAAAATGTCTGGTTTTGGAATGCACCCAGTTTTATTTACTCATCTGCTGCCCCCTCTTATTTGGGACCAGTTAAGATCATTTTGGAAATTGAGTGTCTACTCTTGTATACATTTAGCTCAGAGTTACTTTGTCATATCCAGCCAATAAGTTTGCTCATGAAAATGAACTCTGATGGCTTTAATGCTTGCTGGGTCTGCCTGGAAATGTGTAATAATGGATTTCTTGTTTTTCTTCTTTAACAATAGAGTCAAGGGACAAATTCCTGAGTTGCATTATTTTAAATTGTTTTTAAAAAAAGAAAGAGAGAGGCAGCTGTATGAGTGGGAGTGGGGCTGGTGTAAAGTCAGCTCAGACAATGGGTTGCTCTTAGGTAGATGAGGAGAATGGGCTTCACAAATGGATATTGATCTGCAGCAGCTGGGATGTGAGGAAGGGCTTGGGAGACGAGTGTGAACCACTCTTACAGCTGCCTGCCTTTCCATGGCTGACTTTGTTTTCCTGGTAAATTTGTGTTTGTGGCACAAGGATTTATTGTTTTCCACTCTTATTTAATGTAGCTGTATGTGAATGTGTGGATGGTGAAGTTTAATAAGCTTTATAGCACTTGGGCAGGGAAATGATTGATGTGGCTTCTTGGAATTCGATTGCAGGAGGTGAATTTTCTGGAGTTAGGCACTCATCCTTTGCAGGAGTTAGTGGACAGTTAAAACTCCTGGGAACAAACAAAGCTGAAAGTCTTTTATTGGATTCACTTATTTGGTTATAGTCACATTCTTCTCCATTTGATGCTACTGTTTCATCTCCTGTGATGCACTTAGTGCCCAGAATCTCCTCATTCTGCTCGAATTATTTCTGTAGAAAGAATGTTAAGGGGATCTGTGAAATACTTACAGTCGACTGCAGAAGCAATATCTGAATTGAGGTGAAATAAATTATTAGGTGAGATGTGCAAACTTGACAAATGTGGGGGAAGGGTACTTCTTTACAAATTGAGATTTGAAACCTCCTGGCAGAATTCGTTACCTTCCAGTTATGATTACAGAAACGTTGCATTATTTGGTATTCCATGGATTTATTGTCAGGAAACTATTGTCTGCTTGGAACAGTTCAAAGAATAGCCCCCCCTGTTCTGAGCTGGTTTTAATGGAAGCCCACTTAAAATGTGCTGAAATTCTTTGCTGTGTTATGTCCCCTGAAACGTGGATTTAAAAGCAGCATTTCTCTGCCTTGTCTTACAGAATTATTCAGAAATTGAGCAGCAGAGCTGCAACCAGGGAGGGGGAGCTTCAATGAGGGGAGCAGGACCGGGAGGGAAGGAGTAGGGAATGTAGGAAGGAAAGAGAAGAAAGAGCTGCTCTGTGAAGGCCAACGGCAAGGAAGGAAAAGGGATCTAAACCAGACAGATGGGAGAGGCAGTAAGGGAATCATATTGGGCAGTGAAACAGGTAACAGAAGGCCTTGGGAACAGAACTGTAAGGGGAGGAATCTGAAAACGTGAAAGGGTCACTTGGGGACAGATTATTCTAGGGAAAGAAGTGAGATTAATTGCCCAGTGCTCTGCTATGTTGGGTAGCAAAGCAAATCATCTGTGTGGGTAAAAATAGTAAGGGAGGCATCTCAGCTGCTGCTCAAGCTCCCCTTTCCTTGTGTGCTTCATGCCAGTGCTGTTTGAGGAGCGTGGAGAAAAGGGCTCTGCAGAGCACATGGAGTTAAGAGGTTTTGTCATTATTAAGTTGCTAAAATGAGACAAAGCTGTTGGGGTTTTTTCTCACTTCCCTTTCCCCAGAAAACCCTGCTTGCCAACAAGGAAGCAGCTCATTAGAGGAAAGCAGGTGGCATTTACCAGGGCATAAGGGGAGCAAGAAGTGTGTCCGTGAATGTACTGGGAAGGTGCCTGTCCAGTGAGCAGGTGGAGGGGCAAACTTGTTTTGGTGTTTGATGTGCAGTTCAAACAGAAGTTGTTCATGGAATGCAAAATGGTTCATGGAAATAGCACATTGTAACCCCAGAAAGGATCAGCAGCACTGTCCACCCAGCAGCTTAAATGTTTCACAAAATAGGAGTAAACCAAAAGCTGGTGTTCAGAGTCTCATATCCCAATGCTCCTAGTAAGAGGAGTACCACAATGCAATTGCTTTCCATGTAGCCTAAATTATAAATTTCCTTTGGTATTTCCTCAGGCAAGACAGCAAGCCCAGCTGAGACATCAGATGGCAGAAGACAGCAAAGCTGAATATTCTTCCACCTTACAGAAGTTCAACAGTGAGCAGCATGAGCATTACTACACACACATACCAAACATCTTCCAGGTAAGGGTTGCTGGCAGGGCTCTAGAGTAACCCATAATCCTGTGACAAGAACAGATTGCACATCACGTCAATTCCATGACCCTGGCTTTTAATTTTTGGTGATTTTTTTTTTTGGTCATTCTTAGAAAATTTTACATGCAATCTGCCACCCTGAGAGGTGGTAGGATAAATTATCCCTTTTTCTTAAATTAGATAAAAAGGGATCAATAATACACAAGAAAGGTGACGTTGAACTGTCGTGACAGATGAGGACAGTCTCTGGAGTCCTCACAATCTTTCTCTGTTCAGCTCCTGTGTCCGTGCAGCTGGGGATGAGGGAGAGCATCACTGGCATTGTCAGGGCAGGAGGCAGCTGGGCATTGTTGAATCTGTAAAGTCCCACAGCCCTTTATAACCTGTGTTCAAATCAGGCTGCACAGATGTTTAAATGCAAACCACAATGATTCTGCAGCAGTGAATCCAAAAGGTTTTAAGCAAGCTGCTAATTGTGTCTTAGGGTGCCTAAGGACAGACTGCAGAGGAAGAATAAAAAAGCCATCGGATTCATTCTGAGTGAAGATCTGAGTTTGTGCTTGAATGAATGAATTGAGGTTAATGTAGTAGAACAGAACTTCTAAATGACTGTTCCACTGCAGTGGGTCATAAGCATCAGAAGTGGAAAATACCACCTTTTCAAGGGAGGAAATGTCACATGCTTGTCATCAGATGAGAAGTAGCTGATATTTGCGTGGCAAACACGCACTTTGTGGCCCACTGCTGAAACTTGTGAGCTAAATGGACATCTCCTCTTTTGCCTCATGGTATTTCAAACCAATGCCTTGAGATAAACTGTTCCTGGAATCAAGTAAATACTGGAGCTGATGAGCACTCTGATCTGTAGGTGACCATGTTAAAGCCCTTTCCCCTATCAGTGCACCAGTGAGCTCCAGGGCTTTTTTTAGATGTTGAAATAAGCTGTTTTGTAAAGAATTGATGTTGCTTGTGGATCAGTCAAGGCAAAGGGGATTTTTGAGTTGACTGCTCCTGCAGTCCAGTGTGAATCAGGCTGCTCCTGTTCATGCCCATCTGTATCCTGCTTTAATTTGTCACAATAGAATTATGCCACATTCAGTTTCCCTCCGTGGTAAAGGAGAGGCCCCTGAAAGACATGCTGGAGATGCTGGAACTGAATCCACTGAGCAGTGAGGAGCATGTGTTGGGAAGCTGTGGTGTGAACAACACGGGATGTTTTTATTGTACATGAATACATCAATACATGGTGCATTGTGAACAAGACATGATGTACAGGACTCCCTGAAAACCAAAAATCACCTTCTAGGAAAAAGAAGGGGACACATGAAGATCTTTGCTTGGATTCTACAGTGGAATGAAAACAAGATTGTTCAGGACATGTACAGAAAATGAAAGAATTTTTTTCAGAAATTCTTTTAAAAGCCTTAGGAACAATCCTCAGAAAAGTCTAAAGCTGGGAGTTTGACAAATCAGCATTTTTTAACATAAAAAGTTAATTGAAAAAAATCCAGTAAGAGTAAAAGAGATTACTTTTAAAATGACATTTTGATGTTTGAGGGAACAGTATCACTTGGTGCCTTCCTGAGAACAACTGTCCTAGTTTGTTCTTAAAAATATATTTAATCCCTAAGTTTTAAAGTAGTTGATGTAAGCTGGAGAGGAAAATAGGGTGAAGCTGTGAAGTTAATCTTGATGTTTGACCTGAATGAAATGTAATATTTTAGAAAATACAGGAGATGGAGGAAAGGAGGATCGTGAGGATAGGTGAATCCATGAAAACATTTGCAGAAGTCGACCGCCAAGTGATCCCTATCATTGGGAAGTGTCTGGATGAGATAACAAAGGCTGCAGAAGCAGTGGATCACAAGAATGTAAGTGTTGCATTGTTGGTTGTCATATTTAGTATTGGTCTCAAATTTATGGAGACCCAAATCCTGGGTCCAGGCTGCAGCACAAGTGCTCTGCAGTCACGGAACGAAACCAAAGAACAGCTTCTTGCCCCAAGCTGCTTTGTCTGAGGCAGGATGTGCTCAGATTATTTCCCAAATCTACTTAACACCCAAAAATGCCTTTCCTGCCACACTTTTAAATCTTTGTTGTTTGCTTGTTTTTAAGGAATATTCTCTCATTTTGTTAGGATAATTACTTTTTGAAATACTGCTATTTAAAAGCAGGCATCTGCATAGAGTAAGGTGATGTTAGGCATAATTTCGGATACTTAATCACCAATTCTTATAAAAGTGCTTTCTGTGTCTCATAGGCAGAAAACTGAATGTTTCAGAAATGTCTTCATTCCAGTTAACTTTATAATAATGAAAATATTTAAAGTATTGGCTACATGAACTGTTGCAAAATCTTTCTGTAAAATATTTCTTTGCAGGTTTGAGGTTTGCTGGCAATCTGTAAATGAGGAAATCTTGATTTCTGAACATCATTTTCCTTCATAAGATGCAAAGAAGCCTCTCTGATAGAAAGGCTAATAAAGATTTCAGTTGAGCTTCCTGATGTACAGTGACCACAAGGGCAGAAGTGTTTTCTATTTGGTTTGCAGAATGATCTGCTCCCTTCCTACATGAAGCCTCTGCTCTTCCAGCCTTTCTCATGGATCATGTTAGTGCTTCAAATGCTGACAGCATGTGTCTTGCTGCCTGTTTGAATTTCCCATACATGTTTTTCACTGGAATCTTTTCTGAGCTGTTCAGTGCCCAGAGCTATGAACTGGCAGCATAAGCCCGAGGCTGAAGTTTTGAAATGAATCCTCTCCTCTCTGTTCAGCAATTGCTCTCACAGAGAGCAGCATAGGAAACTCAGGAATCTGAAAATCACTCTCTGAGTGGGAAAAGGGGGAATTGGGGCACAGATTCCCATGTTTGAATAACATACCCTGCTTGAGGTACAGCTTTTGGTGCTGCGTGATGAAACCATGCTGGGGAGATTCACATCTCAGCCTACACTCTGCCCCAGCCTTCTTAGCAAAACACAGTGAAACTTAAGCTGGGTGTTTGAATCAGGGTGAATTTTATATTCTTACACACAAATAAGTCCAATTGATGGCTCATACAGAAGTGTGACATTGGAAAATGATGACTTTGAGCATTGACAACTGAATTTACCAGGACCTCCTGTAAACACTGTGCTGACAAAAATGTATTTAACTAAAATAGTTATGTCTGAGCAGCTACAAAGGGTTTAGTGTGTTCTGTCTGGAAACAGTTATGTTCATAAGGACTTCTTTTTTCTAAATATCAGCAAGGATTTTTTTCATCTCTGCAGCAGTAATTTCCAATTTTGTTGGTTCTAATGAAAGTGCTGGATTAGCTACTAAATGTGCAACTGTGTAAATAGGATTGCTTTATGCCCTCACTGCACTGCATAGCATTCCTGTTAATACCAATAGAAACTGCCTGGATTTAGCAGAGAGTACTGGTTAGCTGTTACCGTGTTTCTAAGGCAGTTTTAAATAGGTTTTTTTCCATTTCCCCTTTCTAACCACTTGAACAACACAAAGGTCGTGTTGCAAGTGTGAGCTGTGGTGGCTGCCAGGTGAACCTGTGCAGAACCTGACTCAGAGGGCTCTAGCAGCAGATAAAACGAATTTGTTATGGGCTTGGAGTTCCTGTTATGACATTATCCCTGTGATATATGGAGCATGCTGGTTATTTTTAGCTCCATTGTAGTGGAAAGATGTTTGGAATAAATGGATGGAACGCTGTAAAATTCAGAGGGGAAAAAGTGAAAAGCTCATGCATAGGATAAAATACCAGTGGAGTATTTACTATAACTTGGTGGAATCTCTTAGAATCAGAGAATGGTTTGGGTGGGAAGGGACCTTAAAGGCCACCCAGTTCCACCCCTTGCCATGGGCAGGGACAGCTTCCGCTGTTCCAGGTTGCTCCAAGCCCCATCCAGCCTGGCCTGGAGCACTTCCAAGGATGGGGCATCCACAGACTCCAGACTCTTGTAAATAGTCTCTCTCCATCTTTCCTGGAGGTTCCTTTTAGGTACTTTTAGGAAGGCAGCAGTTGAGTCACCCCAAAGCCTTCTATTTTCCAGGCGGAACAATCCCAATTCTCTCAGCCTTTCTCACTCTTTCCGCCTCTTCTCTAATCCTTCTTCATCTTGCTTTCATGTCTATCATTAAAAATATCTTCAAGTTTAGATCTCAGGAAGTTCTAATGTCAAACAAGGATGGGATAATGGAAAGAGTTGTTCTACCTCCCTAACTCGTGGAGGAATTTCATGGTGCCACCTCATAGACTGAGGATCTTAAATCCATGTGGAGCTTTTCCTGTATCTGAGTTTTGCTCAGTTGACCCTGCCCTCTGGGTATGTTTCTATCGCACTAGAATTCTCCTGAATGGCATTTTACCTACAGCCATTCACAGAACCTTCAAAGCAACAAGTTCTTTTTATGTAACAGGGCAGTGATGATCTTCTCTAGACAATAATAAGGTATTTGTGTGCCAAGGCACAGTTTCTCCAGTGATCTTAGAATACAGCTATTAGAGTATAACATAAAAATCTCTCTTCCCAAGAAAACAAGTAGATAAGAAGTCTATTAGGATATTTTTTTCCTGAGTCCATTAGATTTAAAGGCATTTGGCAAGCTGAGGTCTGAATTTGATCCTATGTATAATTAATTTTGTTTGTAGACTTGAGTAGGAAAAATGCTATGGATTGGTTTTGCTTTGATTGGCTTGTTTTTTTTTTTTTCTTTTCCCCCTGTCCAAAACAAAAGAGCAAAGCCATTGTACAGAATCTGCAGCCAGTTTGTGGCTGACTTGGATCCCTCCTAGCAGTGGCAAAAGGGAATGTGGGTTCAGTGGCTCCCACACCAGGGCGCCAGGCTGGTGTGACCTTGGACTGCTCAGATGTTGAGTAAAGCTCATAAAACATTTACAGCCATTTACTCTCACTAAATTCACAACCAACTTGGCAACTTGTGGCAGAGTGATCACACAAGAGCTCTGTTATATCGGAGTATTTATTGGGATTTTCCTCTGATTTGCTAACAGCTGTGTCCCAGCAAATCTGTACCTTAAATCTTTATGAGTCACTTACTGAAGTGTGATTTGCTTTTCTAGTCAGTAAAGTTCATAAACTCTTACTCCTCTTCAGCAGAAGGTAGAGAGACTTGTATTGATCCTGAGCTCTGGAAGGGCGTTCATTCCCAGGAATGAGCCTGGTCACCCTCAGGGTTGGTCCCACATAGACAAACTTTCTTGTTCTGCCTTAATGTGCCACCAGTTTGATGACAAACCTCACCTGAGATGTTGACACTTGTGTTGCATCTGTCCCATTCCAGGATTCCCAGATGGTAATAGAAGCCTTTAAGTCAGGGTTCGAGCCTCCGGGAGACATCGACTTTGAGGATTTCACACAGCCCATGAAGAGGACGGTGTCTGAATCCAGCCTTTCCAACTCCAGAGGGGATGGGAAGTCAGAGCCCAAGTTTGGTAGCAAATCCAAGGGCAAGTTATGGCCATTCATCAAGAAAAATAAGGTACTGATTTGCAAACTTGAGCTTGGTGCTAGTATGTGTTTCGTCAATAACCTATGTCTTGTCTAGTGATCTTGGCAAGTTCAGTTTTTTAAAGAGAATTTTAGATTTAGAAAGTTAATAACTGATGTCTTAATATGGTGTTTTGTTGTAGTCTTTGGTTACTTAAGTTTCTTTATATGTTTAATTTTTTTTCTTGTATAATTTCATTAATTATGTTGCAGTTTTTAAATTAATTTAACTTAAGTTGTCACGTCTCTGCCATGGTCCATTTCTGTTCCTAACTCAGAGAAGGAGTTGTAAACCACTTACCTAGTGCCATGTGTGCCAACTAACATTGTTACCTGTGGGAAGCTTCAATGTGGCATTACTGTTTTGACACTCCTCAAACTCTCCTTGGCTTTCCATTTGCGTTGTCTTTCCAGTCTGTGCACTGGGGTCAGCAGGTGGGGGGCTGGGAGCAGGGAATTGCTGGGATTCACTCTGAAGCACAACTAATGGAGCAAAACTAACTGAGCAGTTGACTTTTTAAAGGACCATATTAACTTAATTATCCATTAAACCTTTTTCATTCCACTGTCATACTCTACACCATAATGCATGGCAGCATTTATCTGGGGTTACCAGGACGTGTCAGAGGGACTGGACTCAATCAGGTTGCAGTAACACTGATGAAAGCCCAGAACAGCTTTGTTTTTTTGATGTCACTCTTGCTCTGACCCTTTACCAAACCACTTAAATTTGAGTTTAAAAAAAATCCCCCATTCACAAGGTCATTCCTGTAGTGCTGGTGTGACAGAGGACTCGCTGTCTGGTGCTTACATCAGTGTAGCCAGAGTAAAAACACAATCAGGACTAACTCCTAAGCAAATTCATAGAACAATTTGTACAAGTGAAGTGTGATGCACATTGCTGAGGTATGATTTGGAAGCAGGAAGGAATGTGGTTTGTTGTTTTCCAGATAATAGAAACGCTACTGGGCACTAAGGTACCTTCCTTATCTGATCCATTTAAATTCAGGTATTTGAAAGCTCTATCCATATGCATTATTCCGAGCTGTCCACAGAGCAGAGCAGGGCAATTTATGGGGATAGTGCTGCATGGAAGAGTCTGCATGAGCTTCCTTCAAAATACTTTTGTGTTACTCTTCTGTTGCATCACTTACTAAAACTTTCATTTATCACAACTCTTCATTTAACACGACTCTTAACTACTGCTTTTTCCCCTCTTTTGAACCATGGCCTTTAATATTTAATTATTTAATTGTTTTTTTCTCTGGATTTCAAATATTGGTTTTGATGCTTATTTTCGTTTTGTGTTTTATCTTTTTATTTTGGTTTTTATTCTGTCACTTCTCCATCTCTTATACGTAGCTTATGTCCCTTTTAACATCCCCCCATCAGCCCCCTCCTCCTCCCCCTGCCTCTGCCTCACCCTCTGCTGTTCCCAACGGCCCCCAGTCTCCCAAGCAGCAAAAGGAACCCCTCTCCCATCGCTTCAACGAGTTCATGACCTCCAAACCCAAAATCCACTGCTTCAGGAGCCTAAAGCGCGGGGTAAGTTCTCCTCTGGATACCTCTCTCTCTCTCTCTCTTTCTTTTCTTTCTTGCGCTTTTATTGCACGTTCTGTTATGTAAAAACTTTTGTTTTGTGAACGGTTCCATTGTGTTTTATCATAACATGCAGACAAATCCAGGGGTTCCCAACCTATAAAGCCATTCGTAGTCAAAACCCCCACAACAAAACCACAAAAATACAGTTGCTGATGGAAATTACCCATCTGGGTGTCTTGGGGGAGGAGCGATTGGACAAAATACGGAAGGAGGAGCTCAACATTGGGTAATGCTCATGTAGAAGTCAAAGTCATTAGTTTTTCTCTCTGCAGGGTGGGTTTAGCTCAATGTCTGTGTCAGAAGGAGAAGAGTAAATTAGGAGGGATTCCAGAAAATAATTGTTGTGATTTCAACTGGTGAAAGTTCAGGCATTTCCCTGGAATGATGTGACATTTTTGCTGGAGCAGTGGAAACTTTTCTTCTGGTCACTGGGCCTCAGCTCGTGGTTCAGGTGCTGCAGTGTTAGTTTTTGTAGTAACTCTGAGTCTTGGATAAGAAGCTGGTGAGGTGAGAAAGGTAAACTGATTCTGGGTGATAATAAAGTCATTTCCATGGTCCATGTGTGCACAGTTTAAAATTATATTCTGTGTGCAAGAGCTTTGTCAGTGCACTATGCAAGCTCCAAATGACAGAGGAGAGGTTCTGAGGGAGCAGGATTTGGGATTCCCCTGCCAGCAGCTGCAGTGCCGTGTGTTAATGCTGGTTTAAGCACTGTATGGTGGAAAGATGCTGAAAGCCTCCATGGCTGATTTGGGGATTCACCTGGGTTTAGGTCACACCGGACCAACACTTTGTGACACATCCACACTGTTCCAAGTCCTTGTCTCCTTTGCTGCTGATAAAGAAGGAAATTTGGCCTGAGTTTTTCCACATCAGCTGCTGTTCCTGTTGCTGATAGCAGCTGTGGTTATATTCATATACCAAAGCTGAAGGGTTTGTGTTGAATTAAATCCTCTCATTGGTGGTCTTCATAAGCAGTAAATAAAATGTCAGGTCCCTGAGATAAAATTTTCCATTTTTCAAACAAAAATAGAACTTTATCTTCCCAGAAACTCACACATGGCATGGTTGTACTGAAAATTTGCTGGCACAGCATGGCTTTGCCTCCTAGGTGAAGGTCCTTAGAATTATTTTCTCCTGTAAAAATTACAGGATGGAGACAAAAGTGTTCAGTATTTTAAATATTTTTTAGAGCAGACAGTAACAGTGAGGAAGTGACTACTTTAAAAAGCCCAAATTCTGCTCCAGGCACTCATTTAGGACAGAGGACTGGAGATGTATAAAAGCAGAGATGATTTCCTTGGGGAACTTCAGTGGCTGGTTACAAAGAACTGAGAACAGTGCTGTAAACAATGCACTGTCTCGTCTGGTTACAGACAGGACAGTTAAAAATAAAGATGTTTCAAACAGTTTCAGTTCTTTGCTAGGAAATTGCCATTTAATGAGACACTCAGAACCCAAAAATCCCATTTCTTCCCATCCCTGTTTCATTGGGGAAGTGGGAAGTTTCTAAGCTGTCCAAAGGCAGGTACTGTACGTGTCCCTCCTTTCCTTTGTTGCAGTTTGGCTCAGAACAGCTTTTCTCAGTGGTTTTTCTGGGAGGAGACAGACTTTCAATTCTGCTTGTGCAGCAGCAGAGCTGAGGATGTGCTGGGTGGTAGCACCACTCCAGGGGTGGCAACTGGAGTCCTCCTTGTCCTGGGCAGTGCTGGATCACTTTGGGGTGGAGGCACTGCTGGAGGTCAGGAGGAGTGTTGCAATCTAATGCTCCATAGTGCCATTCAGAGTACAGAATGTTGAAAATAGTGTTGAATATTTCCTTAAAAATACTGGTTTGTAGTTCCATGGGCACTTCACCAGTTTGTATTTCAAATGTACAAATTCCTATTGAGTGATTACTTGGCCATATAAGCAATTATAACTAATTGCTTTTAATGTTTCCTGAAGGAAGACCATTATTTTATGTATTAACTATCTAAGAAATCCAAGCACACCTTAAGAATTCTGCAAGAAATTGTTTTAAGTGCTTTGTGTGAAAGGCAAAGTAATGAGAACAATGTCCTTATAGTCTTCTCTGGAATCCCTCAAATTTCTGCTGGCACATTCATTTAGAATGTGCAAGGAAGGGCTATTGCTAAATCTTCATTTAAACCTTTCACTGTGTTCTTTTTCTATTTCATTTCCTTCCCCTGTCAGCTACCAGGATGTTTGTATGTAAATACTTTTCCTGCCTGACTCATCCTGTGTATTTGGAGTCCAGTGTTCAGATCATCATCTCTTATCCCAGAGGATGAATTCAGGCCCCCTGGATCACCCAGAGCTATGGAGGAGGAGGAGAGGCTGCAAACCTCTGACAGCTTGCTCTGTCTCATTTGAAGACTTGTCAAATTCACATTTTATAGGTCCTTGGTGATTTGTATTTTACAAATGATCAGACTAAGAGATCATCAAAGGCCATATGACCTTCAAAAATAAAATCATTCTAACCAGGCAAAAAGGAAATCAAGAACTACCCACAAATCCTTTTAATTTTTCAGGTGAAAAAGGAGTGGTTGGTATTTGTTTCAGTTGATAGGACCCCTGTTATATTAGGTACAGCTAGACAATACTGTTAATTCAGCTTTAACCTTATTAAGTTTAGTAAGATTTCCTTTATTCAGTTCTTTTCCATTCCCCTTTAAAATCCAAAAAGATCTTAATTTTTCTCAGGAGCATGAGCATTAATGTCAGGAATAGTGGATTGTGATGTTACCAGAGGAATGAGGAGGATGTAGGATAGAACTCTCCTCTGCACAGAAGAACATTGGATCTGTACAACTTTCTGGAAGGTCATGCAGGGACCAGCAGGGCAGCGCAGTGTAACAGGAGTTTGGATCATTTCACTTGCTCTGAATTGTCTCTGCACTGCTGGGTTTGTTCCTTGGCAGAATTCCACTCCAGACACCTTCAGTGAAGGTGCCCACAAGGCTCTTTAAGTCTCATTTTAGACTATTCAGCCAAATTGCTGAGCAGGTGCTTCCTGGATTTCTTGATAATCTCAGCTCTCAAATCCTACAAAGCCAGGGAAAGAAGTTTGCTTCAGAAAAAATGGGATCACACTCCTTTTTTGCACTGTCTTAAGGAATAAGGAAAAGTAGCTATTTGACATGAGCAAGTCCTAAGACCATAGTGGGATAAATTCCAGCAGCAGGAATTGCACATTGTAACTGATCCTTGAAACATAACACATGAATGGATTCCCATACAACTCCTCCATGAAATCTGTGAAATCAGAACGTGGCTGGAGAGGCAGTGTGTTTTAGCAATTTCCTTTAAAAATTTTGGTTTAGCATCTTGTGTTGCATTTGGCAAAATCACTCGTGACTGTTAAAACAAATTATATAATTAGCTATGATATATCCTGTGCCCAGTCTGGTTTTAATTTTGCTTCCAAACCAAAAATCCAATGAATCTTGTTTTCATGGAAGGAAGCAGATGCCTGAACAATTCACAACAGATGCAAGGTTAATGTGGAGGCACCGATACCAGTATCAGTGGTCACTGCCAATATGAAATCCTAGTCTGTTTAAAAAAAATTAAATATTTAGGTGCTGACTCTTGTCAGTGTCTATGGTTTTCTAATCACATTTTTGTATTGTCTCAAAGCTTTTTTCTTCTAACCCCAGCAGCAGAAATGTCCATTGTAGAGAATACCATAAAACTGTTAGAGCACTTGTTATGGATCAGAACTAGGAGAAGGGGAAAAAACTCTCATACATTTTTTTTTGAGTGTTTTTTCTAGTAGCTGCTTAAAAAGATACTATAAAATTAGTGTAACACTTCATCTCTTTAGGGAAGTTAAAGCCAGAAGAGCACAAAGAATGAGGAACCAGTTACATAACTTATAATTTCATTTATGCTTGCTCTGCTTTTTCTAATTCCATTTTGAGGACAAAAGAAACTCAGTATTCTGCTGGTTGATACTAATTTTGTGTTCTTTTGTTTCATTGCTGTAGCAGCAGTAACATCAGCACCTTTTTTTGAAGGGCAATCCTCCAAACTAACAACATCCAGGGGTAGAACTTACACCTTTGAGTGACTCCGTGTGCGCAGTGTGGACTTGGTTTTCCTCCCTTGCCCCGGAGCCCGGGAAGTGACTGAGCAGGGAGGATGGTGTGGGAGCTGGGGCAGACATTACTGCCAGTATCCAAGTTCCTTAAAGCACATGGAGGAAATTTTGTGGTTTCCTTTTTAGTGGAAGTTGTTGACTCCATTACAATGTGATTTTATTTCCATTGCACCCGTTGCTGTCGTCCCTCCCCGCCTGTCTCCTCTGACGCTCTGTGCACTCCTGTCCCTCGACACCGAGCTCTGAATCTGCCCCACTGATCAGTACTTTGTTGTTCTGTGAGCATGCAGAGACAGCAAACAAACCACCCCCTCTCCAACCTGCTCTGTCCCCTGCCCTGGGAACACTTGTTGTTCTAACGTAAGTGTCTCTCTCTGTGCCGAGACCGGGACTTTTCGGCGGGTGGGGTCACTAAAGCCATGGTTTGTTCTAGCACTGAGAGAGATGGTTTCTGACCTTGGTATTTAAACAAGCATTTAAAAATACCAGATCTTCTGATCTCTCTGAGCATGCTGAACTCTTAATATTCACCTGGTTCCCAGGAGACTCCCAGTCTGCACTTTGAGGGTAGTTAAACACCAAGCTATCTTTTGCTATAGAAGCAGTGAACACAGAGGTGCTGCGCTCGTCCCCGGTGTAACCAATGTGTGTTTTCTCTTGCTGACTCACCAGCAGACACAGTCTTTGTATATTCACAAAGAACTCATGAAGAGGACTTTAGGGACACCCACGTGTGCCATTGAGGCTAGGGAATATGTTGTAAGTCTGAGTATGGTGTGATCAGCCCATACCGTTGCTACACAGTCGCTAACCCCACTTACAACGCCGTCCCGAGTGTGCTGTGGGAATGTGCTTTGGCAAAGAGCCAAGGAAAATTTGGTGGGAGGCAAGTGGCAGCTTATGGTGTGATGTGCAGGAAAGATAATGTCTGCTAGTCCTGGAAATGCTGAAATTGGCACAATTAAAGTAGCTGGACCTGTGAAATTCAAAGTGTTGCAAACAGGTTCTGCGCATTTATTCTAAATTATTTAATGAATGCAGTCTTGAGCATCATGAGCAACCCCTGATGGACAGGAATTCTGTGCCTTGGTTGTGGAGCACTCCCTAGAGCCTCTGGAAGCTTCTTTGAACTGTCTGTAATGATAGTTCATGGAGTCAAGATACATGACCTCTAAATCTGGTATTTGGATAAAGCAGAGCATGGGGAGATTGTTACAGGGCCACTAAAAATAAAAAAAAGAAAGAAAATTATCTCTTGGTTGTATGGAAGTCCAGTGATTTATTTCAACCCTGTTTTCTGTAAGTGAGGTTAGTGGCCGTGACTGTCCAATAACACATGGACCTGCTGGCTTTCATGCTCTCTCATGTGTTATTGAAGCTTGTGGCTCTTAGACTCTTCATTTTTTCCCTGCAAGACTAAGCTAGGCTTGGTTTAAATTGACAGCTTGAAACGCATTTGCTCATTTCAAGGAGATGTAACTTATTTATCATTCGGGAGGAAAATGCCTTTGTTCTCCCAGGAGCTGTGAGCAAGTTTCTAGCTGTGAAAACCCAACAGAATGGGCAAAAGTAGTTATGTAGTGTTTAAAGCAGATTTATTTTCAATCTGCTTATATTTGTTTATAGAAACTGAATCACTGTAACGTAAAATTACCAATAAATTTCAGAAATGGAAAACTGTGAATATTACTTATTTCAGCATTTCATTGTTTCCAGCCTATGAACTGCTTTATTTATACTGGTTATAACAATCCCTGATGTACTATTTGGAAATGCTATTAATAAGATCTCTATTTTTGTCATACTTAACAGCATAAGAATTGGGCATACAGTGTCTGTAATCCCTTTCAAATTGCTGAATTTGCAGCAAAAGAATAGCCTTGATGCAGATGATTCTCCGCAGTATTTAGTGCCTTTAGAGTGAGTAGTGTTTAGCCACTAGCGCATGTAGCATACATTTGTGCCTTTTTAGAGTGCTTCATAGGTAAATATTTATTCTGCACCATGAGTCTTGTCTGTATCTATGTACAAGAATCTCAGTTTGTGCTGATCATGTCTATGCTAAAGTTCACAGGAGTGCTAAAGCAATGATGCAAACACAAGCTGCCTATGCTGAATTTCTTCAGACCATTCTTTCTCCTTCTATGATTACTCTCTCCAGTGGATTGGTTTTGTTTGCTTTATTTTTTTAATGGCCTCTTCAGCTCAGAGAGTGAATTTCTTCATGGCACTGTGATTATTATCATGTGTTTGTTCCCTAATGGACTGGACTGCAGAGGGAAGTGTCACTGCTGCCTTGTCACTGAATGATCAGTTCACATGCAGCAATTCACTATTATTTCAAGACCATTTATTTTCCTTGAATGGCTGGCATGTGTTGCTGTACAAATCCTGGTAAATAATGGGAATTGTTATTTGGGAAAAAAAATGTATTTCTTAAATCAGCTGCCCACAAGAAGTGTGGAGCCTTTATTTTAAATCCAATCCTAATGAACTCTGTTTTTGCTAAAAATGGAGCATCTGTTTGAGAGCACCATTCCCAGGAGCTGTTGGTAGTGACAGAGAACTTGAATGAAAAAGGGTTCCCAAGTCTGGCAGCACAAATCCTTGCCTGGAGAGAGGCATTTTCCAGCTTTTACATTTCAGCTGTTGTTAACACAGAGTGTGTGCTTTTATGCACCTCAAGTTTGTTGGGTAGTTTGAGCATTTCACAACTGTCCCCAAGAGCTGGCAGGGCAGCTCAGTGCCCATTGCTGGAGGAGGAGGCGGGGTGGAGTTTGGATTCTCCCTTTCTATCTGGGTTTAGATCTCGAGCAGCAGCTCCCTTGTGCTTGGCACAGAACTGAGCACTTTTAGTCTCCCTATCTCTTGGACATCCTTCTGAACTGCAGCTGTTTTGTCATTTTACAATGCTGGAAGAGGCTTTGGGAATTTTGGTGGTTGGGTGCCCAGGCACAGTTGTTCACCTGGGAGTTTCTGGGGCACCTGCCCGGAGCTGTGTGTGCAGGTGAGGCAGGGCAGAGATGAGGCTCCATGGGCACACACTGCTTTTAGTCTTGCTTTCCCAGAGTTAACTAAAAGATAATGTTTGGGCTCTGTCCCAGGAAATGTGGTAACTTCTGAAGAATTAGGTCATGTATATCACTTAAGGAGGTTGAATAATGTCTTACCATGCTGTCATAGAATCAATTTGGTGTCAAGAGAATGGATATTTTTTTTCCTCCTCCTTGGGCCTGACCTTGTCTGACTATGGCCAAAGTACGTTTGAGTCTGAGTATTTGTTTCTGAATTGTTCAAGAATGTGAAATGGCTTTCTGTGCCTGCCTGGGCAGCGCTCTGCAATCTGCAGGGACAGTCCAGGGTGTTGTCCTTTGACTGTAGCCAGTGAACCAGGCATTCCCTGAGGGTCCCAGGGTGCTGGGTGCTGCTGGAGCTGCTCCTCACCTCTCCACTGAGGCTTGGCTCAGAGGTTACTCCCCACAAAGCCCTTCCATGAAGTAGCTGACACATTTCAGCACATTTTTGATCTGAAGTGACCCTCATACATTTGCAAGTTGTGAGGTTTTTGCACCTCAGTGCTGTTGCTGTGATGAGAACTCCCACTGTTGTTGTTGTAGCTGCTGTCAGTCAGTCCAGGTGTGATCTCACCTGTGCCCAGCTACAGCACTTCCCATTCCCAGTTCTGGCCAGGTCATGGCAGCTGCCCGAGCCCATCTTGTGAACTTTTGCACAGATCTGTTAGTGTGACCCATTTTGCCTTCCAACAGCAAGGGGATTGTGTCATTTTATTGTAACATCAGCCTGAAAAAGTTCCTCTTCTACTGATGCGCTGTTGTTTTTTCTCTCTCTCCCCCCACCCTGTATCTCTCCAATTTTACATGAAGCTTTCTCTCAAGCTGGTAAGCACATTTACAGCATGCCTGTCCTGTGTTTTAATCACAATTTCCTGTGTGTGTTTTAATGTGCACTGTGCCACATGTGACATGACACTGAAATTAACTTAAATTTGTTTCTTCTTTGTGTTTGCTTTTTTTTGACCATTATCAGATAAATCTGAATACACAGGTCTGGAGTCTAATAGAGGTGATCAGAATTCAGTCTTCTAATAAGCTGCTAAAAAATTAACTCTAATATATAGTTTAGTTTTCACTCTTATAATCTAGGGCTATGAAAATGTAGAAAAACAGTATTGAGTAATTCTTCTACTGTATAAGTATACACTGAAACATTAAAGAAGGGAAAAAAATTAAAATAAAGGTCTCTGTGCTTGCTGGACTTTTTCCAGAGAGCCATGCATGTCTTTCTGTGTAAAATAGCTGCAAAGTTTGCTTTCCATGTGCAATATTACTGGAAATCTGCATCATTATCACCTACATTTTACAGCCCTATGTAGTCCTTCAGAATAACCAATAATGACATTAATTAAAGTTCTGTAAACCTTAACCAACAAGGTTAACTCAATCTGATTTGAATTTGCAAATTGAGCCATATGCATATATGTGAATCCTAAATTCCACCTTGGATGCAGCTGGGAAGGTTACTTGAACTATGGTAAGATAAAGATGTTACTGAGCTGGAAAGGGAACGGGGGAACAGACCTGGGAAAGCAAATTTCATGCTGAACTCCGTGCACAAAGTACTGTTTTGCTTGAGACACTCCACACCTTGCTATGTCCCTGACAGCTTGTCCACATTCCTTTGGCCCTGGAGAGCCTCTCACCAGGAGAACGTGCCTGGTTTGCTGCCCCACCTTGTGCAAACACACGAGAGCCCCAGCGAGTGATGGCATTTTGGAGCCCTCAGAGGATCCACAGGGGCACCTAAACTGTGTTAGCTTCCAAGTTCTCTTATTCCTCACAGTTTGTGCCTTTGGGTGCTCTTTCCCTTCCCTGTGAGGGTGCTGAGCCCTGGCACAGGGCCCATCCCTGGAAGTGTCCAGGGCCAGGTTGGATGGGGCTTGGAGCAACTTGGGGTAGTGGAAGGTGTCCCTGCCCATGGCAGGGGGTGGAACAAGATGAGCTTTAAGATCCCTTCCAACACAAACCATTCTGTGATTCTACACATATCTTGTTCTTGGACACATCATCGTGGGCCTCTTCTGCTCATGGCAGCTCATCCAGGGGAAACACGTGGGCCACCAGAGCTGCCTGGAGTAGCTCTGGCAGTTTTCACGTCCTGCTGCTGCTCTGGCAGCACAGTGACTTTCTTGGGCTCCTTTAGCAAGGTTGTTTCTCACTGAAGACCTGGTGGTAGGTCTGAGGAATGATGGAAGTGTCTGGAATACTTGCAAACCTTCTTTTGGCTGTTGCCAAGCCACTGTCCTGGGAGTCCAATGCATTTATACTGGATTTCCACTCATTTTCTTGGCCATAGTGCTGGGGTGCTGTGTAGCTGAGTTAAACCTTTGTATGCAGGAACAAATCCTCCCAAAACGATGTGGTCTTTCCCCAGGAATTGCAGAAATTGGAAAGATGTGCAGGGAGGGCTGAGACCCATTTTCACCTCAGGTAGTGAAAAGCAGCTTTTTTTAATCTCCTTCTGGATCCTCGCTATGCAAGAGCCAAAACCGGGGCTGAAAAAGCTCATGCTCTCCTCGCATGTAGCTTCAGCCCAGAAACTGGTCCTAACACAGCCTCTGTTTCCACAATCCTTCATCTTGGGACAATTTGAATCCTAAATCTCAATATCCTTCTGCAAGGAGACCTTGTGAGCAGCACATCAGAAGTAGCACAGCTTTCCCCCCCACCTCACTGCTGCAGCATTTCTAAAAACGTTGGCAATGTCCACGACCGGGGAGGTAGCCCAGGTGTATTTGTGCTTGAGAGCATGAAATGTGCCCAGCATGTGCAAAAACTGCTACTTGACTCTCCTTTTTGGAACAGGGGCTTCAGCTTCTAATAGGAAATTCCTGAGCACGGACTAAAGTCGGAGCGAGGTCACCTCCCAGCCTTGGGTGTGCAGCTCTATGCAAGACTTGTGCTTTGGTCTGAAGCATTGTGAACAAAGCTGCTGGATTTAGTCCAACTTAGAACTCTTGAATGAAGCTGAAGAATCAAAAACAAAATACCAAAAAGATGCTTTTCTGAATTTCACTCTATCTGTTTCATTCATATCCTCAGCTGGGGATATTTTCAAGCCTCTCTCTTCTGCTCAGAAGTGAGGAGGATTTGTCAGAATATGTTCTCTAGACTTTCCTGTAACTGCTTGTTTGTTTGCAAAGCTGCCTCCAGATGCTTCGCCTTAAAAAGATGTGTGTGGCTCTAGTGTAGATTATCCATAAAATAGATTGAATCACTCTCATGTCTGTTGTGATGTGGGAGTTGCTGTCAAGCAAAATCTAAACATTAATGAATAAATTAAAATAGATCTCTCCTCTACCAGGCACAACAAGTCCTGTAAGCACTGTTAGGACTCCGTGTGGGTAAAGTTTCAGAATCAGCATAACTTTCTCAGTTATTTGTCTTAAATTTGCTTTCTCATTGTCTCACAAATGGAATTTTAAGTGAATTTTGCACAGATGATCAAGGCTTCACTAGAAGCACATGCCATCTTTGACTGACAATCAATACAGCAGCAGTTTCATCAGGCCTGCTCTGTGACTTTGGAATGGCCAGTCCAGAGGAGGAGGTGACCTGTGTGTGGTTGTCCTCCAGCCTTCTGACACGCCCACACTTTGGTTTTGAACAGCTTGTTCTGCAGCTGCAGGAGGAAGTCACAGTGTCCTGGCACATTCAGTACAGAGCCAAGGGTCTAATGAGCAGCTTTTGTGGCAGTGTCTCTTCTAAACCACTTTCCTCAGAGAGAAATTTGACTGATGGCCCAGTCCTGCTCACAAGCTCCCAGTAAGCTGATGGACCACTGAATTTGGTTACTCAGCTTTGTGTTTCTACCCTTCCTTCTCCCATATTCCCCCTTAGAAATGGGACAGGGAATGAGCAGAAACCAAAACAAGCAAAACCTGCCCAAATTCAAGCTTATGCACAAGAACCTCACTCCCTTATGGTGCAACTACTCAGTATTGATGTGTGTTCAGTATAGCCCACCCAATCTGCCCCCATTGCCTTCTGGCAAGACAAAAATGGGTGTTACTGTGAGGAAAAGAGTGTGGATGTATTTTACGTGTCATCTATCTGCTATATCAAATTGAGGCAATGAAGAGGAGACATAGCAGAAGGCAGAAAAGGGGTTTTCAAGCAGAATCACACAAAGGTAACCACTGTGGTCTTCACATTTTTTTCCTTTGGTTATGATTTCAAACTGATTCCATGGCTGTGATATACCTTCTGGTTTTTGTGTGAGTACAAGTGAGAGAGGAAAAACTGAGAGACTTTGGCGTGGAATGTGGACCCTGGAAAGTAAGCAGCATGTTTTTTAAATTGCAGAATCCAGTGGGGAATGCTTCTGTTAACTTGGTGTGTTCAGCAGAGCCCTGACATAAATTAACTGTGTTGGACCAGCACTCAGTCAGCAGTGCACAGAAGAAATGCAACTGTGACACTGGAATAAAAGCCAGGAGCTGCTTTTATGGGAATGCTGTTTGTACCAGAGTGAAGAAAAGCAGGAAGGATCAGCTTTCCATGAGAAGGGAACTCTGTTAGATAAAATCTGGTGATAATAGATAAAAATAATTTCTTAGCTTTGCTGTTGAATTCTGGAATTCTCCGGCTGATCTTCCATTAAGCCACTGTTAGGGAAGCAGGATGTGGTCCTGGGATCATTTCAAGGACATGCAGATTCCTCACCATTCAGGGACTGATAACACAGCACAAATGATAACAATGCTTCAGACCACTGTGATTTTGCACAGGTTTTTGTGAGCCCTTTTCAAAATGCAGTCCCAAAGGATTTTTTCAGACTCTGATTATTAATTTTTTTCCTTGTCCCCCCACCACCCTCCATTCCATTCTGTGCAGGGAGCAGGCCCAGAAGACTTCAGCAATCTCCCACCTGAGCAAAGAAGAAAGAAGCTTCAGCAAAAGGTCGATGAACTAAACAGGGACATTCAGAAAGAGATGGATCAAAGGTGAGTCAAACCTCTCCAATGAAAAGTGAAATTGCACTGAGCAGAGCCCCTGTGTGTGGTGGACGTGGGTAGATCCCAACAGCAGAGGCTGTTATGAGATGATGGCATCATCCAAAGTCTCTCTGGTCCGTAGCTTAGATTTCCTGGAAGCAGGAAGATAATGACTCCTGTGCTTTTGTGAATGCTTTTTCTGCAAGGCTGCATTTATCATTCTGGTTGAGAATAAGGCTACTTTAGATACACACTTTTAATTGATTCTGGCAGCCTGTATTTGTGCTTTGTGTTTGTTCACATTCTGCAGTTGCATTAGAGATTCAGCGTGTTTTGTTTGTGAGACACAGAACTTTTCTGCCCTGAAGGATTTCAAGACTGGTCTATCCCTAAATACTGCTTTGCATTTGTACACATGTGCCTACATTTTGTGTCAGCTTGCTTTCAAGAACCTATTTATTTTGCCTACTAACCCAAAATTTCTCCTTTATATTTTATATCATGAATAAGGAAGAAAAATTACATGTGGTTATATGATTTCTCATTGCTTTGTTTTTTTTTCCTCTCTGGTAACTTGGGTTTTTCTTTCTGTTCTTTATCGATTCTGAGGTAATCCAACATTAATATCAGATATGGAATCACAGCAGAGTGAAGTTTAAATGAAGATAGTTTATGATGGAGAAAATAGCACCAGCAGTTAACTAAGAGTTAAACAAACAGTAATAATTGTGACTCATATGTTTGCAACATTGTCCCTTAAGGCTTCAGGACAGAGCAGTCCCACTTCCTTGCCACCCACACTTTTTCCCAGTTTCCATACACACAAGGCAAAGGCACAGGATTGCAATTGTCAAGAGTTTGGTGGGAAACTCTAAAATATAAAGAGTGTTAACTTGAGTCATGGGACTCACATTAACCTCTCTCCCACCAGCTAATGCCTAGAGAAAATCTGAGCAGTTGTGCCTAAAACCAGCCCATAATTCCATCTTTCAGCTCTGAAATGTCCATCAGCAGCCGAGTGAAGCTGCCCTGGGACTCAGCTGGACACAGGGTCACAGTTTGTAGCCTCGAGTCTGTCTGTCCCTGTGCTGTGACAAACACAAACCATCTGGAGCCAGCTTCATTTTAAGCAGTGTGAAACAAATAAATATCTTACCGATTATTTGGGTTGCTAAAGACAAGCTGCAACAGGCAGGGTGAGAATTTCTGGTTTGCACTCCATTTCTGTTATTGATACATCTTTGTCCCAGTTTCAGACCATGATGGACAATAATGATTCAACTGTTTGTCTGTGCCCCAAAAACTGGGAAGATATTAGTCTAGGAAGTTGAAGCTGTCGTAGATTGCAATGGTTGTGAGATTTATTATTATTGTTTTCCCCAGGGCAGCAAGTTGATACTGTTGTACTACATAAGAAACCATGTCAGGCTAAAAATCAATATCAAATATCTTCTCACATTGTAGGTAACTCGCTGTTTTTCACCTCTGGCAGTGTAAATTCTCTTCTGGCAAATAATTTTACTGTTCTTTTTAATGGTTGGTTCTATACAGGGCAAAAGCCCCATCTGGGTATTCTCAGTTCCTTTTGTAAAAGCTTAGGTTGAACCTCAGAGTGAAGAAGAGACAATTTATTAAAGGCATTTACCCCCAACTGCACTAAATGAGTTTTATTTTTGTTTTACCCCTCAGAGATGCCTTAACAAAGATGAAAGATGTGTACATCAAGAACCCCCAGATGGGAGATGCAGCGAGTGTGGACCACAGATTGGCAGAGCTTGGGCAGAACATTGAAAAGCTGCGATTAGAAGTACAGAAATTCGAGGTATGAGAAGAGACACTTCAGTAAAAAGCAGCTCAGCAAATGCTCAGGTCTGAGCAGGGCCTTCCTGTTTTGTATTGATGCACTTTGGTGTGTGTGGGCAAGGGCTACATGAGCACTTGCATTAATTGGGGTCTTTGAGCTGATTTGTGTAACATCAACGTGCACCTTCACCTGTGGCTGCCAGCCCACCGTTACATTTGCCACAGGAAACAAATTGTGCTAAGTGGAGGTGAAGAGAAAATGTAGTGCTCTCTGGACTGCCCAGAGGGCTTCAGATGCTTATTTAATTAATTGAATAAATTGAAGCATCATGTTACAGACGTCTGTGGAAAATCAGTGTGACATAAATGCAAAGCACCATTTAGAGACTAACAGCAAGACAGAAGCCATCAGATGAAATATGTTTTAAGGAATAGTCTGCCATGAACAGAAAGCTGCTTAGTGATATAAAATCTCCAGAACAGAAGGGGAGTGTTTGGAATATATAAAGCCCATTATAATTACATGAGATGGATTAGACAGCTGAGAAAAGACTTCACTTTCTTCATTATGCTTTGAACATAAACAGATACAGCCCATTAATTTCAGATGTGGTTTTACTATCCATTGCTTTCCTACCCATTTGAAATCAGTGGCTCTTTCGCTCTCCCCAGCTTTTGTTCTCGTGCATTCAGCAGTTGCTGAGTTTCTGGTGTTACTGAGACTACTCTAAGCAGCCACACATCTTTTTACTTGACTGTGACTAGCGTGGCATCATCTTCTGCTGGCTGTTTACTGCTCCTCTGTCAGGGTGTTTTCAGCACCCAGTTGGCAAAAAATAGTTACATTTTCGGTAAGCATGGTTTTCAGCAAGACAGTCCAGAATTTGAACAACTGGCCATCGCCACTCAAAGGAAAATGTGAACATGTTTACAAACCAGTCTGTTCTGTAGGCTGGCTGTCAGGAGTGTCCCAGCAGGGTGAACTCTGTCTGTCTGTGTGTCTGTCTGGCAGGGCTGGCTGGCAGAGGTGGAGGGGCGGCTGCCGGCCCGGACCGAGCAGTCCCGGCGCCAGAGTGGGGTCTACGAGGCCCAGAACCCATCAGGAGTGAACAGCTGTGCCCAGGACCGTGAGAGGTACAGTATCTGTACGAGGCTGGGACTGCCACCAGAGCCACTGCAGGCACACACCAGGGCTCTGCAGCCTGGTCTTGCCATATCCCAACTCCAAGAGCTGCGTTTCAGAAAATGTTTCTGAACTGTGGCAGCCCCCTCGCTCACTGCTGTGAAGGTGAGTGAGCCAGTGCGTTTTTACAGCTCTTAATGGTAAAAATGAGGGTTCTCACCCATCTGGAGTCACAGCCAGTTCCGAGCAAGCTCTGGAATCACTGTGCTGCTCCAGCTGGAGTTGCTCCCCTTGCCTCAAGCCTGGTGACCCAGTGGTTCTTTCTCTCTGCTGCTGAGGTTGGTCGCTATAGTTGCTGTGTTTTTCCTCTCTTGAGCAGCCCCGATGGCAGTTACACAGAAGAGCAAAGCCAGGAGACTGAGATGAAAGTACCTGCAACAGACTTTGATGATGAGTTTGATGATGAAGAACCACTACCCACCATAGGAACATGTAAAGCGCTCTATACATTTGAAGGTATCACTCAAACTTCACCCTCATTTCGCTGACTGGGTTTTATTAAAGTTCATATGCCAAGGGCAAGTGGGAAACCTTCATTTAACCTTAAATAGCCAAAGGGCAAGTGGTGCTCTGGTGTGATTCTGTAGAAAGGCACCAAGACAGGGATTTGTCTCCTGTTGCACAGGAACTCTGCAAGAGAAAGACCCAAAACTCTGCTGTCAGGGTCACATTTATCTGGTTCTTTATGTACTCACCGCTGACTCCAGAATCACAAGCCCCTCTTCTTGCTGCCAGTGATGCACCAAAAGCTGTGTCCACCCATGGTCTGAGTGTGCCCTGAGCTCCCTGCACCAGATCTGTGGTTCCTGCTGTGCAGCACAGCCTCAAGTCCCTGTTGCTGTGTGTTTCAGGTCAGAATGAAGGAACAATCTCTGTAGCAGAAGGAGAGATGCTCTATGTAATAGAAGAAGACAAAGGTGACGGGTGGACGCGAATCCGAAGGAATGAAGATGAGGAGGGCTATGTCCCCACGTCCTATGTTGAAGTCTATTTGGACAAAAATGCCAAAGGTGCTATGACCTATATTTAATGTTATTATTATTGTTTTACTTGCTTTCACAGAGATGATCCAACCCTGAAGCTGCTCTGTGTTGCAGATAGAGCCTTTTAAGAGTCTGTACAATGCCATCAAGTGCATTATTTCATACGTGGACTAATTATGGCTTGTTGTACTGCAAAATGTGCTTTTCTTGCTCAGAGAAGGGTAGTGTGGGGGACTGTGAAAGCAGAGGGGAAATGCAGCCTTTCCTGGACAGTGTTTGCTCAACTGCCACTGTACACCCAGCTTAGTGCAGGAAGCACAAAGCCCTTTGGGATCATACAGGCTCTCCTCAGGTACCCAGGTGGCATCTCAGACACATCCACAAGTCACTGTTTTTCCCAAAGTCACTCGGTGGAACTTTACATAGGGAATATTTAGACTGCTGGTTTGTGTCTGTGTGGGAGCTTTTCAGAGCCTGTTGTGTTCTGGGGACCTTTTGGATTGAAAACCAGTGGTAATTTAGTTTAGTGTGTGTGGAATGGGAAGGAGAGATCTTACCAAAACCCCTCCTCACAGCACTCTGTGGTCCTTGATAAATGGGTAAAACATTAAGAAAGCTCCTCTGTTCTTTCCCACCTTGCTACATTTCAGATGTATTTGCTGTTTCAGATGACCAGAACTAATGGTTTAATCTTTTGCTCACACGAGATCAATGGAGACATTCAGAGTTTGGACTCCATAAGCTGCTGTTTGTTGCTTTTAATTCCTCCCTGATAGGATGTGTTGTGTAAGGAAGCAGTGCTGCAGGGCAGACCTGGCTGGAGTAAATGCCAGTGCTGAACACCTGGTAATGGGATGCAGCATGAAAAATCAAAAGATTTTAAGCCCTGTTTCAAATCAGGACGTATTAGAACTCCATTGTTAATTATTTTGTGTTTATTCAGTCACTTAATCCTTCAGATTGTTGTTGTGTTTCCTAGACCTGAGAGTTCTTGGTGTTAAATGAGCGGCCTCATCCAAGTCAAAAGCAAACTGAACCATTTTCCTTGGTGTTTATGGGCAGCAGGAAGAGAGGAGTAGGACTGTGTCTGTAAGCCAGCACTGAAACTTGAGCAGTTCAGTGTTGGATTTGGTGTTAATCAGTGCAGTGCCTTGTCTGCTGCAGGTGAAAATCTGGGCCTTGTTTTGTTTTGCCACAATCAATTAGTTTTATGTTCCTGTTGGCAAATAACATGGTCAGTTGAGATGCAAAAGAGTGCAAAAAGTTCAGCCCCCTCTGTTGGTTTTTATTAACCTTTGAAAGAGGAACATGGATCATCCATTCTGCTTTATATCCAGAACAAGGCTGAAGGGTTGGAAATCATGGAATCACAGACTGGTTTGGGTTGCAAGGGACCATCTCATTCCAGCCCTCTGCCATGGGCAGGGACACCTTCCATCAGAGTAAAAATGCATACTGTGTTGGGGGTGAAGGCTGATACAGCTGCAGCCATTTCTGTAGCCACAGTGGAGGTTTTTCAGATCATTTTAAGTTTTTCCATTAATTTTGCTGGATTTCAGGAACAAAATCAAATATATCTGTGAATATCTAATGTATAGGAACTATAATGTTTACTTCTTTTATTTCTCAAGTCTGGTTTAAGAGAAAAGCTAAAAGAGAACCTTTCATAGAATGCAGCATAAAGATTTGGAGAAAATGCTACTGTGTTTAAAAGGTGAACTTAGTTGCAAGCTGCAAATTGACTTTCAGCATATTGGTAGAAGTGACTTGCTTCAGTCCTTGAAATGGAAGGGATGTCATTCCTGAAGATAATGCTGTAAATACTAAAGCATTTGCAAACTTTAGTAATCCTTTCCTCTCTTTGGAAAGAAGGTTGAGCAGCTGGCAGAAGGCAGAGCTCACAGCAGCCCCTGGGACTGTCCCAGCCAGCAGAGTCAGTCCTGGCTCAGCCTTACCTGCCCAGCCAGGCTGTATGTGTGCCATGAGCAGCTCAGTGCCACTGCTCAGTGCTCTGTGAAAAGCTGCTTTTTCACTCAGCTGGAGCCTGTGCTGTCAGGGCTCTGCTGCAGGACTGAGCTGAGCAGGACAGGTAAGTCATGTGCTGCAGGTGCCCTCCTGATCTCAGTCTTAGAGGAGCCAAGCTGGGTCTGTGCCCTGTGAGTCCCTGTGTGAGGGCTCCTGGTGACATTTACAGGTGTGCCTCTGCTCAGAGGGTGTTGGCAAACCCTGTCACAAAAAGAACAGTAATGTCTATCTTGTTTTGCCTTTTTTTTTTTTTTTCCAGATGTGCACAAACCACTTCAGAAAATCTCTGAGTAGGTTTGCATAGGCCTGTCCACCCTTTATTCTCCTGGTTTGCTGCTACGGTTGTTTTAAGAGCTCTATTTGAGAAGGTTTTCTTTAGAAGAGATGAATGCACATGTCATATCTCCATCACTGAAAGACTTTGTTAGGTACCAGGTCGGCTCTGAAATGTCACTGCTGAGGAAGGTGCTGCCCTGACTGTGTCCATTTAGTGCAAACAGCATTGTTGTCCTTCTGAATAGGAATGAGAGCTGCAGGCTCTGCTCCCGTTGGGATTCGTGCAGGAAACTGTTCTGTGCACACCTGGGTGTAGCATCTTGCGGGGCTTTTCTGTACCTGTCAGGTGTCTGGTGCTGAGAACTCTCAAACACAGGAATTAGTTGGGCCTTTCAGCTCAAGACTGACCACCCTGTGTTACTGACTATGGTACCTCATCATCTGCTTGGGAACAAAACTGTCTTTCACTGAGGGATGTTGTGAAATCGTGTGACACACAAAAAGTCCTGCATGGAGTGACCAGCTCTGTACAAACCCTGCATTGCACTCAACAGGAAATGCCGCGTTCCCTTCCAGCAGAAAGCCTGGATGTTTGTTTGGGTGACATGCAGGAATAGGGGCTGGTTTGGGAAGTTAAACTTTTTGATAAAAACTATTTTGGAGCTGTGGGCTGATGAGCATTTTGGCTCCTTTGCCGCTGTGGGTCTGTTCCCCCTCACCTCTGATGATATCAGTAATTCCTTATGGACAGCTCTGGGATTCCCAGTGCTGCAGCTCTGCTGTTTGCTGTAACCATCATGCAGAGCCTTGACTTATATAAATAAATAGGTAAAAGTTAACCACGCTGATGCACTTTTTATCTAGGATATATCTGATTATTTAATGCTTGCCAAATTATTTAGGAATTGGTAATTATAAACTGGACTGTGGCTTTTTAAAATCCTTTTGTTAAATACATGCCCTTAGTTCTCCCAGTATAAAAAAATTGTATATAACATAACTTAAAGACTAAAGTTACTTGAATTTGAATTGTTTTTATCCTTTTACATGTGTATAAATATAAATGGTTTTATAGGCTGTTCTTCTGTTTAACCCAGATGTTTTGGTAACTACTCGGTCTCTCTGATGTTGATAAGTGTTTTTGGTTACTCAGCTGCCTGCACCTGGACTTGCATAGGAACTGCTGTTGTGTGTTAAGGTTTGTTCAGTCTGGCCAGTGTGGTTGTCTTGTTTCTATTCTTTTTTTTTTTAAGAATCATCATCTGTCAGGAATCTCTTTATAGCTTGATGTACCACGGTGTCTTCTTCTAATAAACATTATATTTTCTCATTCCTGTGAGGTTTTGGTTTTTGGGTTTTTTTAATGGCAGTTACTAGTAGATGGCAATAATTAGTGGCAAAAAATAGTGACATTTAACTTTCCTAAGGGACAGCAAATGGCCCAGAGCTGCTTCCCACACTAAGCACAAATGCAGTTCTTCTCAAGAAAAATATTTTATTGTGGCTCTTTGAAAACTTCTTTGTGCTGTCATATGGAAGGATTTGATGGAAGTGAATGCAAAGGAGGTGAGAGGGTTCCCCTGGTCTCTCAAATGCAAGGGAAGTTTGGACTCATCCTGTATTCCCTTGGATACAGTAGTTTGGGCCAAATCACGCTCCTGGATTGTAGCTTCACTTGGCCAAAGGAAAAACTTGTCCTCAGCCACCAGTCTGTGGGAAACAGGATGGACAGAGGAGGCATTTGGAGGCTTAGGCTGGTTCACTGACCTGCATATTCCTGGCTTCCCTTGAGAAAGAAAGGCCTCTGCAGCCTGTGGTGGAAAGGAAAGCTCTGGATTCCTCTGCAAACTCTTTGATTTAATTTCCTGTTGTTGTTCAGTGTCATTGATGGTCTCTGGAGCTGTCACTTGAACAGATGTGGTGCTGCTTTGCAGACAGAAAATGAAAAAGCTGTTTGTTTCCTCAGTGGCACGAAGCAGGTGCTGGCAGGGTCCTGCTCCCAGAGCAGAGCAGAATCCCAGTGATGCTCATCCCAGGCTGGAGGGAAGGGCTGAGGGTGAAGGGTTGCTGTCTGAGTCAGGAGCCTTCCTCAAGCCCTGTAACCCAGTAGATGCTTCATTGCCCTATTTCCTTTAACCTCCTGCAGGCAGAGCTGCTCTTAAGGGACCCCATTTTCCCCAGCCTCTTTCTAATCCAGTCTCTTTCTTTTTGTCTTTCTTATGTTTTAGATTCCTAAAGGTGTTTGTGCTGGTGCAAGAACCTCGGGGCGAGCTTGTCGCAGAAGGAGAAACAAAATGGTCTGTTTACCCTGCAGGCAGTTAAAACACACCCATGGAAAGCCAGACTGCCAGTCTTGTCTGGAGTTCCCACTTGAAAAATTCAGACCTAAATTCCATCCCAGTACCATTCAGACGCTTGCTCTTTTCCACGGCATGCTACTTGTGGCTCGGATTTCCTTATCAGCCTTTCCCACTCTTCTGCCAGCCTGGCACAGCCCCTCTGTCAAACATAACACACACTCCTCCCAACCCAATCCCTCCCAACTTCTGTCACAGAACTGCTGGCTGCCCTTGGATGCAAGGGGTAGCCAGAGAGTCCCAAGCATGTGCTGGTCTGTCTTCTGTCCCCTTGTCCCTCAGTCCATCTGAATGTACACACTGGTCCATCAGCGTTTCACACGGTGCCTTTAGTGCTGAACCTGCAGGTCCTCTCACAGAGAGCGTGGAAAGGAGGTGGAAAACCTCCCCTGGGAACAGTGTTACAGCAGCTGGACTGGGCTCTCAATTTGTCAATATTAAATCTGATCCACATGCATTATTCAACGTTCTTCCTTCCCCAAAAGGTCACTAATACTTGTCAGCCTTTATTTCTCTTTTTTCAAATCCAGGCTGATGCTCATTCCAAGTATTAAATCCCTCTGACCCTGCTGTTTCCTGAAACCCTTCAAGCTCACGTATGTATTTGTTTTCCTGCTTGTTCTCTTTGCCCCCTCCTGTGTCCCTGCTGTTCCTCACACACACACAGACACACACAGACACGGACAGTGGCATTTTGGTTGGCAGCCCTTGTTGCTGCTCACAGGCCCCGTTTGGCTCTCGTTTCAGCCTGCATGCTCGCCCTGTTGCCTTGCCTGCGCTCACCTTCCTCAGGGTCACGTTATTTTGTGGCTCGTGGTTTAATCTCTTTGCAGTTTTCTTTTGGTTGGTTTGTTTTTCAGCATTTCAGACCTGCCTTCTCTTTTTGCATGACCTCCTGTGCGTTCTCATCAGTTCATGTTGGAATAACGGAGTTTTTTTAGATAAATAAAAGAGGAAAGAAAAAAAAACCCGCGCTTTTCCTTCTCCCATCTTGTCGTGGACTGGACTTGGACCCAGCAGCCAGACAGGAATTGTGACCACCCTGTTCTCACATGGTTTGGTTTGAAGCAGAAGTAGGATAAGTGATTCTGCAATTTATCATGTCATACAGTTGTGAGAGAGCTACAGTATCTCCAAATATCACATGATCTGGAGCTCAACTGCCTAACAGAGGGTCAATTTCCTCTCTAAACTTCTACAAACTTATATATTCTACCTTGGTTTCCCCTGAATTGTTACCATTGCTTGGGTTTTACAGTCATGGACATGTTTGAGCCCTGCAAGAGTCAGTTGCCACTAAATAGCTCCTGAGGGTCAAATTTATTCATGGATCCACACCTCATTTGGGGGAATCTACTGGCTCTAATCCAACTCCACCATATTCTGTACAATCCCCACAGTTTGAGAAATTTTACATGGAAGCCACTATGGGCAGTGACCCCAAAAGGAAACCTCTCAGGGCTTGTTTGCAGGCAGGTGAGTGTTGTTTTGCTGCCTGCCAGGCTATCCTGCAGGGTCAGCACATCAAAACACATCCCAGAATCTCAGACTCTCCGTGTTGGGGATGGTCTGGGCTGTCCCCACAGGGGATGAAGTGATTTTTGAGCTGGGTTGTGTTGTGTTCATAACTCTGTCCCTTTCTCTCCATTCAAGATGCCAACTCTTAAGTCCCTTGGTGCTACAGTTCATCCTGTAGCTGTTGTGTGATGGTGCTTAGGAGTTGCCAGCATCAACCAGCAGAAGGTTTGTGATTTAAACCCAACCCAGATGTGCTGAGCACGGGCAGCACCAATTCTGGGGCTGTTCTGCTGCAGCACTGAAGGGTCAGAATCCATTAAATCACCGCCTTATCGCTGCTGCTGCTGTGGTCACTGAGCTGTTCAGATCAAGAGCAGAATGGGATCCCCACAGCTGGCACCTGTGGCTTTGTGGCCTCCACCTGCCAGCAGATCTAAAGGGTTGAACAATTAACAGGTGTGCAAAAATATCCTTAAAATATTTTTAGCTGCAGTATTTTTATTCTCGTGTCCAATGCACTGTTGAATCAGCAGCTAAAAATTCATTTTCACCTATTGTTGTGCCATCTATGTAAAAATTAGATCAAAGTTTGCTTTTCTATATTTAATCTGGGTGGACAGTATATTATTGTCAGCCTCTGTGGAACATTGGAACAATTGCAATGTCTGTGTTGCTAAATTGTGCTGTAGAAGGAGCATTAGCTTTAGCTGACTGATTGATTCCTGAAGTTTTATTAAAAGACCATGTATGGAGTTTTTATAAACTTGGTAAGTAGTTCCCAAAAGCCTGGATCTTAAAACTTATTTAAGAAATAGTGACAGTCATATCTCACAGTCTGCACACATTTATTCTGCTGCCGTTATTCAGGGTAATGAATAATTTTTGTAGATAAATTTACCTTTGGCAAACGCTGAAGAACTAAATATGTGACTGGTTTATAAAAACTCTGCTTGGATTTACTAATCTTGCCCAGCAGCGTGGACTGTACATCCTATGAAATTTCATGATCCCCAGCAAAAGTCTCTAATGCCCTTTCTTAACACCTGTAAATAGAGAAGAAACATATTTACTGATACTCAAAGTTGTGTTTAATGCTGAGTATTTTTCAGAAGTTCATTTAGTTTGATGCATATTGTTCTCTGGTTTTTTGTTTTCCTGCCTGAAATGTCAGAAGACCTAAAAGAAGCCAAATTCTATTTTAACATGATGATGTCGAGCACTTTTTTATTTGTATATGTGTGTGTATGTGTGTTTGAGCACTGATCTCGAGATCTCGGTGGCATCTCAGTGTTGTGATTTCATTGCCAATGTAAAAGGTTCTGGTGTTGCCCATTCGTTTCTGGAGACAGAATTCAACCAAATAAAGTGCTTCCATTTGAAAGCGAATATTGACCTTGTAGCAATGAAACAAAGTCATCTGCATATTTAAATAAACATTTAATTCCAGAAATACAGTTTCACTGGACCCTTTTGATCAGCCAGACGAAGAAAAATGAGTTTGTTGCTTTTCTTTTCCAACAGAAAAGTTGGTGCCTCTTTGCTGGGGCTCTTGGGGCTGTTGAGGTGCGGTCGTCGCTCTCCCACTGCTGCTTCCCACGGATGTGTCCAGTGGAGAGTAGGAATTTGAATTTGGCTGTGACTGCTGCTTCAGCCACAGAGAAATTCAGACTAAAACTCCCCAGAGCTGCTCTCTTACTCCTCCTCATTCTTACTGACTATGGGGTGGGTTGGGCTTTTGCTTTCAGCTGCAAAATTTACATGGAACAAGTGGATCAGCCCATTCCAGTGTGGTGCTGTTCCTACTTCTCTCTTCAGATAAGTGATGACACAGGTTCACTTGTGGTACCTGTTGGCTTTGGTTTTACTTCCTACTGGAATTTTCAGCCAATAATTTGGCTCTGTCTATACCTCTGACTGTCCCATAGAGCCAGGTCCCATCAGGTCACTTTGAGATTTGATTTTATCAAAACTTGACCTTTCCAGCTGGTGCTGAAGAGAGAATTAAGTGGTTGGGTTGCTTGTTTGTTGTTTTTTTTTTTTTTAATTTGGTCATGTGAGGAGAAAGAAACATGGGCTGTTGTGGCAGGAGTTGGTGTGGGGAGGGGCAGCTGGTTTGTGCTTTTTCAGTAGGAGCCTATGAGAACTGGAAACTTGGGGAAAAAATTTCATCTAAAGAGAGTTGTACCATGGAGTGCCTGTGGTGAATGCTCTGGTCTAGCTGGAGGTCTTGGCAGATGTTTTTGCTGCTGATTGGTTTTGTATTAAGACTCAGGCTGTTGCAAGCCTGGTAAGGAAGGGGTTTGAGCAGGGATGTGTGGATGTGCAGCTCTGTCCAACAGCAAGGCCTCCCTTCCCCAAATAATGTGAAACCCAGGCACATTTCTGTAGCTCTGGCTGAGGTGTGTACAATTCCATTCTGGTGTGCAGGGTCGTGAATAATGTGTGAGAGAAAAGCCCCCGGCTCTTGGGCAGCTTCTCCATCAGCCCTTGGTCCAGGCCATGGGAAAGAGCTCATCCAAGAGCCATGAAGATTTGCAGTTTTCCTGCTCAGCAGATGACACCTGGTGGTGCTTTTATCTGAGAAATAATCTAGAGATTATTTTTGTTAATACAGTCAAGCTGCTACATTTCTTCAACAGGATTGCAGTTGTTCTTTGCCAGCACTAATTAACATCCCTGTCAGTTCAGGCCAGATCAGGGCTGTTTGTGACAGGTTGCTGGTCTTTGGGTTTGGGCAGCAATGAATAGGAGGGGGTGTCCCTCTGGCTCTGACTTGGATTTATCTTTCACAGAATCAGCACTGCTGACTTTAAATAGAAACGGCACAACCGAAGGGGTGAGTGAGAGCTGGGGGCGGAAAGCTGAGCCAAAAGGGAGAAGAAAAGGAAATAAGGTTGTATGGGGTGTTTGTGTCACAGTTACAACACAGCAATGGCTCTGCTCCTGGGAGCAGCACACAGGAACTGAACTCCTGGAGGACTGAAGGGAGGGAGCAGATACTCGAATACTGAGGTTTGCTCCATCAGTCCCCAATGCACGAACAGTTCTTTCAGCTCCCCTTTTTTTACAATTGATAAAGGGACCTGATATAAAAAAAGGGGGAAGTGATTTGCAAAGAGAACTGATAAAGAGTTCAGCACTGGCACTGGCTCCCAGAGCTGTGCTCAGAAAGCTGTTTGTCTCAGAGCTGCTCTCAGAGGTGTGCTCAGAAATGCCATGGCTGCCTCCAGTGGAGCTGGAGGAAAGCAAGGCTGCAGTCAGAGCTCAGATGAAATCAGGATGCAGAACTAACCTCGAGCGCTTCAACAGGCAGAGGGTAACTTAGAGCAGAGTCAGGGCTTTGCCAGAGCAGCCCTGGAGCTGTTTGGACCCTGAGCAGATGCACCCCTGGGGAGGGCAGTTCTTGGTGGCTCTGGGAAGGTTTGGAGCTGTTCAGCTGTTGCTCAGGTAAGGGACTTGTTTTTAAGATCCAGGTTTGGGCAGTTGACTCCAAGCTGCTCAAGAACAAACTGCATGTTCGTATCACCCAGCTCCAGCTCTGCTTCTTCAGACATTTCAGGCTCCAGCTGAGGCTGCATCACTCACTGGGGCAGGGAATTCCTGCTGCTCCAGCCCCTGAGGCTGCTTTAGAAACTCTGTTAATTCCCAGTGCCAAGAGCCTGGTGTTCCCTGGGGAACAGGCTGCTGACATGTTACCAAGGGAGGGCAATGGACCAGCAGGGATATTTGGCCACACAACAGTGACAGGAAACTCTTGCAGAATCCTGGAACAGCTCAATGAAACTTCAACTCCTTCCCTTGCAAGTTACTTCCAGGATAATAATGTGGTCAATGAGTAGCACATCCAGACCCCCGGAGCTTTCTGAGGCACACTCAGGTGAAATGGGGTTAATGAAAGGTGAAGGGAGGTCTGTGAGCAGAGACTAAAGGGGCAGGTGCCCTCTGAATGGGCACAGGATGGTTTAGTAGCCTCAGGCTCCTCTCGCTGCTGCCCAGAAGGATCTGTCCCCACACAGCCTCTGGTCAGGTGGAAGTTTGGATTTTTATATTTAATTTTTTAAATTTTTTCTTCCTTCACCACCCCACTCCCTGGAGCTGTCAGCCCCTCTCACCAGGCAAGGCAGGCCTTGTTGAATGCACATGTATTTATTGTACCACTTTCAGCACAAGGTCTAACACTGAAGCACAGGAGTGTCATTACAGTCTGTACAGCACCCTCTGGAACACAGACAACACGGACATGCAGCCCTGCAGGCTCTGCAGCAGATCCCAGGGCTGCTGCAGTGGGGAACAAAGACAGCTTGGAACAATGGGAATACCAACAGTGGCTCGTTCTCTGACCTCTCCTAGGGCCTGGCTGGGTCTAAACAAGCATCCCATGAACAAGATTGTAAAATTAACATGCTGAATCAATTACAGACAATGTTTAAAGAAGTTGCTTTTTGCAACAAACATTTGATCAAAAAAAAAGTAAAAGAAAAAATAACATGAAGGTCATGTTTTCCTTCTCAAATTCTCCTGTCCTACCCCCTTCTATCTCTAAGTCAAGGAGCAGCCTTTCCTTTTCTCCCCCTTCTCCCCATTTTTCGTGAGGAGCTCAGGAGGTCCCAGCTCCATGCAGTGTCTGGCACCACTAAGGCCAGACTTGCTGCTGTGCCATCACCCACACCATGAACCCACAGTTTGGTTCTTCTGGCCCTGGGAAGCAGCCCTGCCTTCTCTGCCTCCATTAAACTGCACTCAAAGGCTTGCAAAGATTAAACTCTTGCCTTGCTGCAAAATGAACAAAGTATTTTAAGAATAGCCCTGCTGAGGAAAGTGGAGTTTGGCCTTTTTTGCCTTCATTCCTGTCCCTGCTGCCTCCAGCAGCTGCTTCTTGGCTGCACTGGTGGCAGTAGATTGGGGAACAAATTCATTAAATGAGCCACTGTAAACACAAAGGACATCTGGAATGACCTCAGCACACAGGTGGGGGCTTGTTTGCAGAAAGCAGCTCATTCCTAAAAAGCTGCTTCACCAGCCTGGGCCCTGCTCAGCCAGGCCCTCTCCCCAGCCCTGGGTGACCCCTCTGAAGGGGCTCTGTGTGAACAAAGGGGCCCCTCCTCAGCTTCACCCCCCTCAGCTTCTCACCAGCTGAGGGAGACACACAGGCTCATGGCAGGGTCAGTCTGAGGAAGGCTTTGGGAAGGAGGACTCACCTTCCAGCTTTGTTGTCCAAAAACGTGCTGAACATAGGAGATGAGACACAAGGAGAAAATAAAATTCTGCAGGACCATGAAGGTGTGGGTTTGGGAGTGAGAGGAGAAGGGAATAGCTTCTTTCCAAATTTCTTAGTTGATTGCAACTGAATTTACAAGAATTTGATAAAGAGCAAAACTAGGAAGTTGTGACAGCTGTGCACCACCAGCACAAAACCACAGGGAGACCTCATGGCTTTCCTCAGCCTCAAAAACAGGTTTCTCTGGTTGCAACACTGCCCGCTGGAAACATAAATAACATCTCATTATGTTTACATGTTTGAGTTAAAAAGAAAAGTGCCAAAAACAAAATGTGCAAAGGAGCAGAGCTCAGTGCACTGGGGACAAGCTGGGAGTGCTGGTTTGGTGTATGCTAAGGAAAGGGAGAGGGCTCAGGTCAGGACAGCCCTGTGACTGTGGCTGCAGCCTCAGACCACGGCTTCAGCCAGAGGTCAGGTGCAGGAGCTTTGTCCCAGTCTCTCCCAGCACCACCCCGTGCTCAGAGCCACGTGAAAGGAGGAGGAAGCCTGCCTGCCCCGGGAGTGGTGGGGGAACTGCACACACCTTGAGTCCCAGAAAACGGAGGACGTTCGACCCCTCAGGATTCTCAGCCTCCCATCCCCCCACAGAGGTACCTGTGCCATCCCTGCCCTGCCCCATCCGCACAGATCACACCGCACGTGTCTCTGCTTCAATCTTCTGCTCCCCGTGGAGGTTTTCCAGTTCCTGCACCTGGGCCACGTTCTGTCTGATGGCAATCTCGGGGCCCCCTCCGTACAGGGTGCTTAGATAAACCCACGTCTCCTCGGAGATCTGCCCGTAGTCAGCACCTGGAAGGGACACCACCAGTAACCGGATGCACCAGTAGGGAAAGGTCAGGGCACCACAGCACCAGGATTTCCTCTCCAAACACCTCCCCTCGCACGCCCATCCCAAGAGGAGGAGACGCCGCTGGTCCCCTCACAAAGCCCCTGCAGTGCCGCCTCCTGCTGGAAGCACCGGTGTGTCCTCCACTGATCCATGTCCCCAGGAACCACATCTACACATCGTTTAAATCCCTCCAGGGGTGGGGACTCCACCACTGCCCTGGGCAGCCTGTTCCAAACCCTGACAGCCCTTTCCATATAGAAACTTTCCTAATATCCAATCTAAACCTCGCCAGGCACAACATAAGGCTGTTTTAACTTTGAAAGGGGGACCACAACAGATGCTGAATGAAGACCACATCAAAAGCAACGCAAGATCAAAGCTCCAGCACAAAGGGGAAGGGTGGAAGGGGCCTGGGGAGCAGCAAGGCAGGAGCTGGGGGTCTGCAGGAACCAGTCCCAGCAGCAAACTGGTCATGCAGGAGCTGCCACTAGAGAGCTGGCTCACTCAGGGCAGGGGCTGGGTAGAGAACTGTCAATCCTCTGCAACACCATCTTCCTCTGTAACTTCATTAAGGACAGCCAGATCCAGTGGAACAGTCTCCACCTTTTAGGAACACCACAGGCAGCAAGCACCAGCCTTACCCTGCTTGACTTGCACGTGGCCACCTGGTTTCGTGAGGGCAATCTTGGTGTTGTCGATTGGTCCAGGCGGCTCTGTAGGAGAACAAATATGTCAAAAACCATCTGATTTCCTCATTGCCTCCAGATTCATCTACTTTCCTAACTTCTTCTATTTGTCATCTCTGTCCTGCCCTGGGGACCTGCAGGCAGCCCCAGTGGCTGGTGCCTGAACCCTGCCCAGCCTTGTCACCCCAGCCAGGGGCAGTACTCAGCCAGGATCCAGCAAATGGACTCGTTTCCATTCCCCCTCTCCCCTCTGACAGACCCCAGTGTCTGATCCTTACCGTTATCCTTGCCCTTGACAAAGGCCTCCCACTCCCGGAACCACTGCATGCTGATGCAGTAGATGACACTTGGAGACTCCTCTGCCTGGAAAGCCTTGTTCAGCTGGGAGAGCAGGAACAGAGATACAGGAAAGACTTAGTCATTCCTGAGATCTTGGGGAGGCCCTTCCATTAACTGTAAGGCAGCCTTGCCATTCTCCAGAAGAACCCCATGTAATTCCTTCCTCACACCCTGTTCCTGGTCACCAGAGCAGGCATGAGACAAGGATGGTTTCACACTTTCTGTCTGCACAGCATTCTCACCCCCCAGTTGCCCCTCTGCACTGGGGAACCCCCAGGCCAATCTCCTGGCTGTACTGTAGATCACGTTCTGGAAAACAGGTAGGAGTTTTCCAGGTCTCCATTTCCCACCCCTGCCCTTTGCCTTGCTTCCAGATGCTTCCCATGCCAACCTTGATGAAGGTGTCGATTTCGATCCTCCTGCGCTTGGCGAGGGCTTCGATCTCCACTTGGCAAATGGAGCACACGTACAGATGGTTCACAGCAGGGCCACCCCCAAACCTGGGCACGGGGAGAGGGAGCAGAATGGAGAACTGCAGCAGAGTGGAAACGCCTCCCAGCCCTGCACCCTACAGACAGGGATTTTTATACTACTCCAGACACTGGTGAGGGAGGTGCATCTGCAGCTGAGGGCACAGAGCTGCCTTTACTCAGCCACACTTTTGCTGTTCTGGCTTAGCTCTTGCTGTCCTTTTGGGACAGGAACTGATACTGTCCTGGCTTAGATCAGGACACTCTACAAATACGGGGAGAAAGAATGGAATGCCCATATTCACCTGTTGTAGAGATATTCCCACACATTTTGGGGCAGAATCACAACCAGGTCATCAATGTAATGGTATTTATTAGGAGGGATCCCTGTGGAGGAAAGGCAAGTGGAAGAGTTAATCAGGGATCTCATTATTGCTGCGTACAACAGACACAAATAAAAAGGCTGATGTTCCTTTCTGAGAACTCTGATTCCACAATATGCTTCCTTTGCTAATGGAAGACAGTCATGAGTTCATTAACTGTGGAGGTTTCTCAATCCACAGCCTCAATTTCTAATCAAGTGCCTCGTTTCCAGTTTAGAAGAGAGATTTACAAACACTGAGTACTCCCCAGCACGGCTGATGAAGCAGCAGCAGAGTCAGATGTGCTATCAGCTCCCTTCCACAGCACGTGCTCCCTTCTCCAAACAAACCCCCGAGGGCCAGCCCTGCTGACAGGGTAACACAGATAAACCCAGCCCTATCTATTTTCTACAGGTTTGTTTTTAAACACAGAGAACTGAAAACTGTTGTTTCCCAGCACTACACATCCCCCCAGGCCACCAACCAGCAGCACAATGGGCAATTGTCTCATCCCTCCCTGAGCAGGCTGGAGTTTCTGCCAAAGAGGATCCCACTGCAGCTTCCCCATATCAGGATGGCAGCTGGAGCTTTTTCCTACATTTGTTAATGCACCAGGAAGCACAAAAGGTGCTGCTCCCAGGTCCAGCAGCCTTACCTCCATGGGAGCACAGAAAGGTATGGTTGGTGATGGGCCCAGGCTCAGCAAAGGTGTTGAATTTATTGAGCCACTCTCGAGAGATGTAGAACTGGAGCAAACTGTGCTCCTTCATGCTGGCCAGGGACACGACCTTCTGACGCTCTCGCACAGCCTCCTCACTGCTTTTCCTGGAGCAAGGAAAGGAAAACTCCATTTGTGAAGTGCATTTCCAGGCGTTCTGTACCCAGGAAGGGGCTGAGGGCACAGCTCACCTGTAGAACAGCACATAGGCTTCTGCATTCTGCACCACGGTCTCGTGGACCTCGGTGACGTACTGGTCATCGAACTCGTACCACTGGCCATTGATCACGTTCTGGCAGTAGGCAATGTAGTGGCCACCTGGAACAGAAAGCACAGTTCTGCAGTGCAGACAGAAGGCAGGCCTGGGATAATGTCAGCAGCACAAACAGGATTAGCTGCTGGCACAGAACAGAGAGAGAGACAAAAAAAAAAGGATAATTCCTGTTCAGGCAAGCTTTGCTGGAGCAGCAGAGCCTGGCACTGTCACCCTGATTTCCCTTCCTTGGAAAGGCCTCTCAGCAAGACTGAACAGTGGGAAAGGGTTTGAGCCAAGCCCGTGGGGAGGGTGAAAGAGCTGCAGGGGATCTGTCAGAAACTGCTCAGTTCACTTTTCAAAGGGCAGAGGCTGCTCAGGCAGAGCACAGAATGGAGGGGGTCTTATGCTGCCCTTCAGCCCAGCAGAGGTGTTGGCTACTCCTGACCACACTCCTGCCTCAGTCACACTCCTCCCATCCTGTTCCTCCTCCAGGGAAGGACTTACTGCCAGCTGTGCCGTGGTGACAGATGACTGACAGGAGGTCGTAGGTGGTGATCTGGGACACACACTCCTTGGCGAGGAAAGGTCGCAGATCCAGCCCTTCCAAGGGGAAGGAGACGTGGCTGTTGATCTTGAAGGAATACATCACCTCGTGCCGGAACCGTTTCAAGTGGATGCAAAGGATCTAAAAGACCAAGGATAGAGGACATCAAAGGGCAGTTTTGCCACGGGAGCTCTGGGAGCACAGCACATCTCTGTGTGTCTGATCTTTGCAGGAGTTCTTTGCCTGTTTCTCATTAATCCTGCTGGCTCATCAGTTAGACTGAGAAAGTCTCTTCTGATCTAGATACAGGACTTTGCCACCAAAAAACCTGCTGGTTTTATTCTGCCTCTGGCCTCCTCACCTCTTCAGTGGCTGTTAGAAGAAAACTAGGAAACAAGGTGCTTTTACCCACCTCTGGGAGCCGGAGAACTTTGCAGTACTTCACTCCATTCCGCAGCCTGAGGGAGGAAAAGAAACGAGCTGTGAGGACTCTCTACAGCAAAGGCATGGCTGGGTCTTGCTTGCTTTGGAATCCAAGACAAATCCTGAATTCCAGCAAAAGAATTGACCAGGAAGAGGACACAGCAAAGTATCTGACATCAGTAGAGAAATAAAGTTCCAGAAATAAAACTCCAGACATGCAACACAATACAGGTAATGCCAACTTACTTCTTACACCGTTCACAGCTGTACATGTTGTCCCCTGTAGAGAGAGAAGAGAGCCATTATGCAGCTGCTCAGAGCATACGAGGCTGACACAGCGAGATTTCCAGACAGTAAGCAGATTAAGAGCCTTTTGGGCAGGCCAGGATGAGAAGAGATCACAACTCCTCTCAGTAAGTGTAGGCAAGAAGGGGAAGCAGTCAATTAGCAGGAAAGTGCCCACCACCACACCTGAACAGCAAATGGTGTGAGTCTTCCAGAGCTGAAAGATGAGAAAGTGAAGAAACTGAGGAGCCACAGCACTCAGCCAGCCAACAGCTCTACCTGCTCCTCACTGAGGACACTCTCATCCAGATTTCCCACCCCTGAGCAGGTGGAAAAGTTCCCTCCTGCTCAGAGATGCTGAGCTGCCAACTTTCGGCACTGCCGGTCTCTAATGACACACCAAGGCAGGATCTCTAGGAGATTTAATCTGCCTTCAAAATGCATATGGAATGCTCCTCCATGCTGTCAGACCCCACCGAAAAAACTCACCCTTCAACTCATCTGCTGCAAAAAAGGCAGCAAGGCAATCCTCCAGTGTCACCACAGGACCCCAAAACCAGCTAGGGATACAGGACACCACAAATCTGCAAAGGAGAAGAGAGTAAGAGTTATAAATAAAATAGCTGAATGCTTTGGCACACAAAACCCCAACTGGATGATAAATTTCCTTCTAGCTGTAGGTCTTAAGCTCATCCCACATCCCAGAGGAGCAGAGAAAGCACAACTGCTCTCAGCTGATACTCCTACTCAAACTGGAAATTATTTGGAAAACTACACCAGGAATTAATTTGCTCTGGAGGGCAAGTCTGAGCTAAAGGCAGCAGTGAGGGGTGATCAGCTGCATGAGAGCTCTCAAGGTGTGTGAGAGGTCTAGAGGAGCAGTAACAACTGGTCCACATGAAAAGGCTCCACCCTCTGTGAGGTACCAAAAGCTGTCCTCCAAGGAATGGTTCCAATTGACATTCCAATGTTAACACCACTGGTTAGGGACAGCTGCCTTCCAGCACTGCAGGGCAAATCCCAGAAAACAGAGGTCCTGCATAGGGAACACACCTCCGGATATACTCCATGATGAAAGCAATCCAGCCTTGCGAGGCATAGTTGTCCCCACACGCCCCTGTCTTAGCTGGCACGTTTTGGTAGATGGCAGAGTGCAGCTTGGCCAAGTCCTCTTTCCCTGGGATTGGGAGTGACAGGTCCTGGAACGTCTCCACTGTTGTAGAAACCTGGAAATATCCAAGAGGAAGAGGTCTGGGTTTCCCATGTGTGTAATGGAGCTGGGACCTGACCTTCATCAGCTTTTATCACTGCTTGGATTTTGTCTAGACTAGAAATGTGAGCTGGCAGCAGAAGCAACTCCCTGTGGCTAATTACTCTTCCCTGCTGTCAGCACAGACTTCTGTCATGGGTTTTGTAGCACCGGACTCAGTTTTCTAATGTGAATGTGATACTGCTGGGTCAACTCAGTAGCATGGATCAGCAAACAGAGAAACACATATCCTTGGCATGGCAGGTTTTCACACCTCCCCTGCCATCCCCTATCACCATTTTAGCAGGTGCTGCATCCCACAGGGTTTGGAAGAGCAGCACCATTCCCTAGGAAGAGATAGATCTACAAGCACAAAGCCTGTGCTGGGTGACTGGGAGGGCCCAGGACACTCACTCTGTCGCAGGTGAGGCACTGCACCAGGCTGAGGATGGAGCCATCAAAGATGTCGGAAATGACACTGCGGTAACGGAGCTCTTTCTTCTTTTTCCCAGAAGCCTGCATTTGGGCTGGAAAACAAGGAATGGCCCTCTCAGTCTCACAACTCCACAGAGTCACACAGCTACACAAGAACACGGGACAAGCATTGTCCTGATGTTCAGACCCCATTCCAGGGACATGGTGAGGCAAGGTGTGAAAGGACACAGAGGACTCTGCTGCTGTGTGTGGTACAAGGGGAAGGCAGCCAACTGAACCAACACCAGTCAGCTCTCAGGAGGCAGAAATTGTTGTACTGGAACTCCTGTTTCCATCCTTTTACATGTTTAGAAGCCTGGCCCTGCCACAGACAGTCCCTGGTTTTCTGAGGTTTTGTGACATTTTGCTCCAAGCTTTGCATTTCACTTCCTCTCCCCCTCACCTGCCTCAGTGCTTTGTCCTTTTTTTTCCCCCTCTGACATTTACCACGTGTTCCCCAAGTGTCTTGCACTGGAGAGGACTCTCCACAGCAGGGACTGGCCAAATGCAAGGTTTTGTTTAACAACAACCCTGTCCCCACACACACGTGCAGGAAGACAGAGTGGATTTCATGCAGCCAGAACATCTGCAGCTATGCTGACCTCAGCCAAGGGGCTGAAGAAAGAATGTCCTCATGGAGCAGCTGGAGGGAAGTGGTACAAGCACAAGCCATTGTGTTTGCGGACTATGTAGCGTTGAGGGATTTTGATTTGCAGTTTGCTTTGGGATGAAGGGACCAGTTTGATAACAACACAAGCCAGGCTCCATTCTGCAGCCTGACAGTGCTCCCAGCACTGCAGGGACATCTGCAGCCCTAATTCCATTCCTGTGAGCCCAAGATGTCCAAGAGGCAGGAAGCTCTGTCAGTAACAGCATCTTACAGTTCTCTGGCCCACATGCCATGAAATTCAAGTCTGGCAGACAAATGTTTATGTATCTCCACACACCCCTAAAGGGACAGAGCTTGTGCCTGGGACTTCTGAGACATTTTATTAAGGACAAATGCAGCACACAGATGCAGACATGGATCATTGCAGGCTCCAGTGTAAGAACACATTAGAACAACGCTGTGCCCAGAGCTTGACTTCATCTGCAGGTTTACTGTAGTCTTTGCCAAATACTATTTTAGAACACACTGATGTCCAGGGCAACCAGCACTTCTTACATCTGTTAATCAAGAATCATGATGGATTCCTTCTCTCCCCTCCTCTACATGCTCCCCTCTTTGCCTCCCAGCAATCCCTCTTTGCACTACCTTTCTTGAGTATGTAGGAAGGTCCCAGCCTGGCAGGACTGGAGCGGGGAGGACTGCTGGAAAGCTTGGAGTGCATTTCATGATGGACTGGACTGCAAGGGCGCGAGGAGCAGCGCACATAGGCATCATTGTCAGGTTCTGTTTGGGAAAATGGGGAGGGAAAAGGCACTGGTGAAAACTCCAGTTATGAAAGGCAACCCCACTGCAATCCACGTCAGCCCAGCTCTGTGTTCCAGCACAGAATCTTTCCCAAAGGCACAGTTCAGTGTCCATTAACTGTCCTGCTTGCACAGGCTGGCAGACACAGCTCCCTCAGTCACGGGTGAGAGTGCATACGGAGCTGTACCCAACAGCTAATAATTACATACTAAAAAAAACCCCAAAAACAACCTGCCTTTTTTTCACACTTGTGACTAATTAGTTTTTGCAGCTTGCTCCTGTAGCCCTAATCCACACAAACAGCATTTCTGCCTTCAGTGCCAGCTGGCAGAGTAAGACTCTTACATAAAGAAGCGTTGAAAGATCAGATATGTTCAGCTTGAGGTGACTCCACACTGCTGCTCTTTTCTTTTCCCTGAGACACAGAAATGCTCAAACTGTGCCTCTTCGTTTTCTCTCCCCAAAGCCCACAGTCCAACATTAGCAAATACCTACTGCCATGCCTTTTCCACAGCTAATATTTCCCCAGGCCAGCGTATCAAATAAAGAGACGTACACATACCAAACCTTTTTTCTTAAAAGGCATCAATACAGTGTTTGCAGGCTTGGCAGAGGCAGCTCTCACTGCTGTGCCTTTACTCAGCTCACAGCCTGGCTAAGCACCTCTCTGGCTCACCAAGTACACTTCCTTACAGAAGCAATTGTGCACAAAGGCAGGGACTGAGGAAAACCTTGGATGCAAAATCTTTTGAAACCCAGAGAAGGAACAATCACATTAAGTGTTTGCCACTGCACTACGCCACAGTCCCTGTGGAGGATGGTAATATGTCTTCCTGGAAATATCCCAACTGGAAGAGGGGTATACCTGGTGTCCTACACGGACTGGCAGGACGGGGAGCTGGCAGCATCTCAGGTGAGGCTCTGCCATCAACTGGCATCATTGTAGTATCAACATCTGCATCCTCATCCACCTGCTCTGAGTTGCTGCGCCGATGGCCGCAGGAGAACTTTCTGTCCTTCATCCTCTCTTTCTCTGAGATCCCTCTCCCTGCTTCATCCTGGATCAGCAGCTCTGTCTCTGCCAGGGAGCTGCTGCCCATGCTCCCTGAGGTCCGACTCTGGCCCTCTCCTTCACCCCTGTCACTGCTGGAGTCACAGGAAAGGAACTCGTCCTCTGAAGGGCTTCGGTCGCCCTCCCGCTTGTCCTCCTGGTCACTGGTATCCAAATCCCTCGTCTCTGCAACAACGGGTTCCTTCAGTTCTTCATGGAGCTGATCCATCAGGCACCGCAGGAACTCCTGGGTGTCCTGAAAACCAAGAGTCCATGTCAGTATCCAGCTGGAAATGGGGCAAATGAGAGGGACAAAAGAGGAGGTGGCTCCATTCACAGCTGATTCCAAGAGTGCCCACAAAGGTGAGCCCGGTCTGCAGCGCACAGACTCAGCTAAAGCAGGGCCACACACCAAAGAGCTTGTCTGCTACAGAAATGCTTTAACTCCTAAATAACTAAAGGCCTAATTTTTTTATCTGAATATCTTCAGCTGAAAGGCATTGAAAAACCAGAGAACAGCTGTAGAAGGCAAACCAGGAGCACATTTTTCAGGGGGTTGCCTCAGAAAATAGGGGAAAAGCAAGGAGAAACCTGGTAAGAACAGCAGGCCCTGGAGAACAGACTCCTACCCACAAATACATTTTATGAACACTGACTTCTGCTCATGGCAAGCCATCTCTTAGAGAGAGCAGATAAAAATCTTTAATAAACAGGGAGTGGAACCAGAAACCCAAGGCTATACAGTCTAGATGCCAGCTCCTACATCCATAATACATGGTAAAAGAGTTGATACATCGGCTTCAAAGGAGCTGCTGGAAAGCAACGTGGTATTTTGACAACTCCAGAAAGTTAATTACGACATTTCAGTTGTTTTATGAAGTTTGGCTTTTAGCCTGCCCTGCCTACCTTTCAAATTTATCTCTTCAGATCAGTTTTCCAATCCAACGTATTTCACATCAAAGACAAATACAGAAGTTCTTTCATTAATCATTATTTTTATTCTCTGTTTTGATTTCTTGTCACTATCACAGTTTTGATGTACTGTCACTTCTCTAGTAAATTTTCTAATCATAGTTTGTTGTTTACATATTATTATGAAGAACAAACAGAAGAGCTACGCTGATAAAGACTTCAAAGGAAAAAAAATAAGGATACTACCTTTAAATAAGACTTAAGTTTGCTGTATTTCCCCAGAAAAAGAATATAGAACATTCATATCTTTTTAGTGCAGATTTATCCAGGTTCCTCAGCTTTGACATGAATAAATAATACCAAACTCTTATAGAGCAGGTATCAATAGATCTCAAAGCTGTTTATAAAGGATTTGACCACCATAATTTCAGACATGAGCAAGCTGACACAAGAAAATGAACTGATTTGGTACCAACAAGCCAGAGGCAAGCCTGGAAAAGAATCCAGGTCTCCTAAATCCCACTCAAATGCTCTATCAGATCACTGATATTGACACAAAAAGGCCATGGCCCCCGAGCTCAAGCTCCTCCTTCTGAACACAAGCACCACAAATTCCCACCATCTTTGGAATAATGGCATGGGTTTTTTCAGGCCCCACCTGCTGTGCATAGCCTCGGAACATGGGATTGACAAGCTTAATTCCATGGGATAGACTGCTTGGAACAACATAACTCGGGCTGTTCAGACATGGAAAAAGAAAAAAGAAAAAAGTCAGTTTGCTTATCGGGCCTGGAGCCAGTTTGTCTAACAGGCCGTGACAGAGGGTGTGGTGTGCAGTTAAAGAGAACAAAAGATAATTATGCACCTGCAAAGCCTGGGCAGAGATTTCTGCATGAGCTGGATGACAAACACACCAAGAGACAGAAAACACCTTGCAGTCATTCCAGTCTGTCCTTCCAGAGAGACCCTTCCCCAAAACACATTTCACTTACAGCTCTGTCACACTGAGTGTGAAAGTGATTCTTTCCAGAACAGGATTTGGCAATTAGTTACTTCATTTGATTTTCCAGCACCATCTCTGTCTCAAAATCTGGGCAGGCTGAGGTAAATCCAATCAATATTAAAAGGACATGATATTGCTTCAAAGCCTGCAGCCTCCTCCTCCACAGACACAGTTCACCTTGTTCCATATCTTACTTATTCCTTGTTAATAATGAACTTGAGACAAACATGCAATGCCATTTAAATTCCTGTTTTGATGGCTTTTAATTGATTGCACAGAGCAGACATCATCAGATTTAAACAGAGCTACATAATTTTGCACTGTCCTTTGAACTGGTCTAGAATTTGAACCAATAGCAAATGTTTCCCAAAATGTCACCTCATTTTCCACTCTATTCAGTAAAAATCTCTGAATCACTTTTTCCATCCAAATCATCAATTCCTCTGCTAATCAAGAGCAGTGCAATTAAGTGCTGGTCACTGAAGTCCACGTAAAACACTTGGAGACAGCCCCAAGTATTCCCTTACTCCATCATTTTTTCTTCATTGCCAACAGGGGAATTACATTTTTTAAAAACTCTTCCTTTTAAAAATCGTAATGTTAAGAATGAATTCTTCTCACTGACATCAATGTGCCCATTTTATCACCAGCAGCAGGACATGGGATCTCCTGGATCCAGGGAAATTCTCACATCCCCATTCACGCAGGGGGTGAAATGACTGCCTCAGACAATGCACTTGTCCCCGAGGATCAGATTTCCTCTCTGCTGATGCCAGACCTCAGGACTAACACCCCTCTGAAACCTGGCCAGTTTAGATCAGGGGCCACCACGCACCGTTTCTTGTGCCAAACCTCAGACACCAACTTCTGGTAACTTTTGCACAGGGCAGGTTTCTTATCCGTACGGACCAGTCCACCACATTCCAGGAAAAACTGTGTGAGAGGTGGGCTACAAGAGAAGGAAAAAGAGAAGAATTCAGCACACAGAAATTTCTCCTGTGCTTCTATTTATTTATCAAAACTTCATGCAGGCCTTATCAAAAGCATGCTTAAGGTACTAATTTTAAACCAAGGAAAGAAGTGATTCCAGATGCAGACGTGACTCCTCACTTGAAACAAATGGAAAAGGCTGATCTGAACCTGTTCGCAGTACAAAAAAGATCCTGGAATTAGTTTTCAGCAGGATGGCTAGAGAATATTTTAGGATATAGGTTGTTAGAATGATATCAGTGGGGAGAATAAAGAGATGTGATATGGCTTTCCCTGGGATAAATAATTTCTGTTGCAACAGAAATGATGAAGTTTTACTTCAAGCATTCATTTAAACGTGAGTCTTGTACATAGCCACGAGCTGGCTGATCACTCAATTTCCTACTGTAACACTTCTGTTACCCTAAAAGAACACTATCCTCTTCTGTCCCCAGCCTGGCTAATCCCTCTTTGCAAGATTCATGAAGGTTTCAGATCAGAGGTGATACTTTTGGTATTTAGTGAAGTCAGTTAAGACAACACTGAAAGCCCTAATACCTACCAGTTTGAGAGAGCCTGAAGTGCTGCATTCATGTAGCAGGAGTTCCCAAGATTTTTCATTCCAGTAAGGCCTAAAGCACAAACAAGAGAGGGATGAATCACTTTCCAGATGTGCTGCTTTCTATAGTCCTCCCTGAGGAGAGGGAATCCAGCCCTTTCTAGGCAGTCTCCACAACCTGCTGCCAGGAACCCTCTCAGTGCAGGTCCTACAGACTGCAGAGTTGCCCTGCCAGCCCTTTAATCAACTCAATGCAAAGTTACCTCTTGGTTTCAAATCATCATCCTCTGATTCAGATTCGCCTTCATCAGCCACTGCAATCGGAACAGCTTTTAGAGGGTGAGCAGGCAAAGGAGAATCCTAGATTAAAGACAGAGAAATAAGCATCAGTCAGAGGTCTGCTTTGAAAGATGAGCTGTGAGAGATATTATCTCACACATAAATCAAGCCAGCCTTCAAGAAAAGTAGCAGGAGAAGGAAGAACAGGTTGCACTGTCTACCCTTCTCACTGAACCAGCAGGGAGTAGTTATAGTGCCATTACTGCTTCCAGTACAGGTGATAAGAAGCATCAGGAATGAGCAGCAGTGTCAGAAGCACATGGTGTTTCTGGTCTGACAGCTGAAATTTCCATGGGCCATGCATTGGAAATGAAAATGTGACAGGTTCTTCTCACATGCAGACATCCCATTGTAAAGGCTAAAAATAAAGTCAGAACGGATATTCAAGTCATAGAATCATAGCGTCACAGAATGGTTTGGGTTGGAACAGACCTTAAAGGTCATCTAGTTCCCACCCCTAAGTCATTTGGAAGTCTTTCTGCTGGAAGACCCTGTAAGACGGGGCTAGTGGTCTTCTGGCTACAGGCAGCCACTTTCAGTGAAGGTATCCCTGTCACAGCAAATGCTGCACCATGGTAGAAATCACTTGGCTAATGTTACACCAGGCAAACAAAAACCCTGCCAAGCATTCAGCTCTGCCCTGTGTGACACAGACCCACCGGCTCAGGGAACTTGACGGGGGGTGATGGTGGGTGAGCTGCCAGGCGCTGCTCCAGGAACACCTCCTTCTCACAGGCATAGCACCACACACGGAACGTGGTCAGATTCACTGTCAGGTTGTGCTTCTTGGCCTGGTAATTAAAAATGAAGTAACAGATCTCCTCTGGTTTGAGACTACCAGAACATGCTACAGGGAAAATCCAGCTCTGTCTGTTTAAATGTGGGGGACAGAGAAAAGCTCACCTGTGCATGAAGTGTGCTGTGGTCAGCAAAGGACTCCCCACAACCAACATAAGGACAACCAATCTAGAGAGGGGAAAGAGCCAAAGCACAATGAGCACATCAAGTTAGACCCTTTAGAAAACAGTCTGCAACTCCAGTCCCAGCAGCAGCAGCAACGTCAGAATTCTCTTGCCAGCTTGCTAACCTGCTTTTTATTCAGGGCCCAGAACAAGACGGAAATTTAGAATTGATGAAAATTTAGAAGTTATTTAAGAAAGAAAACCTGGAACCAGGTTTGCACCCAGGCAAAGTCTCTGTTCCAAGGCCATTGCTCCAACAGGGATCTCATCTGAGCAGCCCCAAGCCTGGGCATTCCAGTGTAAAAATAAACAGTCCCTGCCCGCCTGCATGTCCCAGGGCATCCCCTCCCTCCTCACTTCCAAGGTGTCACCCTGCAGCCCCTCCACAGGTGCTAGCAGAGGCAGCACCCAGCCAACAGCCAACACTGGGCAGTTCATTCATTCCTCCTGGGAATAGCAAGGGCAATCCCCTACAAGGAGTGAACTGTTACATCTTGTCAGATTGTGACAGTACTACCCTTTCACCTAGAGAGTCTCCTCCCTGGAATCCATCAAAAATCAGTATATAGCTCTACTGTGAACCCCTTCTTTGTTTCCCACTCTTTTTTTTCAGTATAAATGCTATTTGAGTGAAGTCCCACCACATCATGCACACAAACAAGCCATTTTTACCTGAAGACAAGCCCAGAGGTTTGGTCCCACAGCTCCACAAGACTGGCAAGTTCCCTGCATATTCAAGATAAAAGAAGGTTTGTTTGCTTGATTGGTTTTTAAGTAACCAAGTCCTTGAAGACTGAGAAACTTCTCGATGACATAGCCCAACCTTCAGCTCATAGTATTTCATTCCTTAACACCACTCTTCCAGTCAAATACACAATTGCAGCATTTTAGCTAAGTGACACATTCAAGCAGGATAAAATGACAGTGATAAATTTGTGGGGTCACAGAGGGTGAATTTATGGGACATGTGGGTACATCAGTGGGGGAAGGAGATTTTCTCTCTGGAGATAGGCAGCATTTTCTTCAAAAAGCAAACATGCAAATCCATGCACAACAGCTAAAAGGGAAAGGACTGAGAGCCACAACCCTGTACCTTGGATTTGAGCAGCAGATCATCCCTGGTCACCTCTCCTATGGAATCCAGGTGAGGACAGATGTCCCTTGTGTCCCCCATTTTCACCAACACTCATGTGAGGAGGGTTTCCTAGGACAAGAAAGGATGGTTCCTTTCACTACATGTCAAATTTGTTCTCATGATTGTAAGAAGATACCTGGGCATGTTTTGCATATCAGAATTCCTTATCTATCTTTAAGGTTCAGAGATTGAAACAAATCTAAACCTGGAGCCCCACAAACTGGCACAGTCTGGCCCCACTGCTGAGTGGCTGCATTGTGGTATTGTAGGGAAGGAGCAAAACCATGGGGAGGAGAGGGAAACACACAAATAAAGCTAATAATCCATATCATGGAATGTGCCTTCAGAAATGCAGGGAGGTGCTTGGCACACAGGCACAGCTTCAGCTGCAAAGATATAAATCTAATTAGCTCATTTGCATGAAACTCTGATGAAAAGTGAAAGGTGCTGCAGCCCATGACACCAGTACTTAGCCTGTGGTGTCTCTGAGCTTCATGCACCCAACTGTGCTGATCTGAATCTAACATTTCATTGTTACACTACTTCATCAAACATTAAAAATATGATTAGCTCTAAACGAAGCTGGGCAAGAGGGAAATAGACTTAAATGAACTGTAACACCGATAAGCAGGCTTCAGTCTCTGAGGAATTTACCATTTCATGGGTGGATTTTTAACAGTATGAGCCACATAACTCGAAGACTGTACAAAACATAACACACTGTTCCACCCAGCTCGTACATCCAAGCAAGGCAAGAACAGATTATTTCATAGCTTATGAACACAATCAACACTTTCATGGTGGTCCATGGATATGTAAAAGACTTTAAACATGTCTCAGTAACATGAAGCTATAAAAAAAATGGAAAGAGTTTGTGTTTCTTAAGCATAGTTTAAATAACCTTGCTCATGGCTGTTAAAAAAATAGAAAAGAAGATAAGTGATATTAATAGCACAGACAAGGATCCAAAATATTACAGTTGGCTGGAAATGAAGCAGATGTGAAGAGCCCACATCATTGCAACAAAGAAGTGGAAAAATCTGATGAACTTGATGTTAATGACTCCAGCAGCAGCATGGCTGCTACACTCTTTTTTCACATTTTGAGGACATTTGAAACAATTCCCAGTGTTATCTGGTCTGAATCACTGACAGTAGGGAGAAAAGGAAAAAAAAATTATAAATAAATACGCCATATCAGTAACACTTATCTTGGGAGTGGAAAAGCTTGCCTAGCACCTTGTCTTGGCAGAAGATAAACCTCAAGGATAATTTTACAATGTTTTCCCAGCACTCTTTAGAACTGAATAAACTGATGGGAGGAGCAAAGGGAGAAGAAATCATATGTGCGTGGTAGAAAACACCACAGGGGTGCTGACCTGGATCTCAGTAACCTGTGAAGAGATGCTTAACAAACAACAGAGCAATTTCATGCAGCTTCACAGAGAAGGAAAGCAGCACCGTGTAACACATGTTGATTTAAAAGACAAGTGACAAGAGCACAGTGGCTTTGACTAATGCATAAAACTGGGACATTTCAGGCTCTGAGTTCCTTCATCAAAACCGACCCCTTTGCCCAAATGCATCAGCTGGTCCAATTAAAAAGAAAAAAGTATCAACATTACATTTGATATTTCACTATCCTTGATTTCTTCTCTCTCTCTCCCAGATGTTTCCTAGAAAATCTAACGAACAAAATACTGTTTTTAAATTAATTTCAGACCCCATATCTTCACCAGCTTAAGCTAATTGGGAACTGGTTTTGAAGCACACTTTGTTAAGTAGAGTCTTGTGGATGTGGATGGCTTCAGTGCATTCTGTGGGACCACCCCTCTCCTCAAAATTAAAACCATGCCTTTAGACTTTCCTGCACTGGGGTACTGATCTTCCCACACAGGGCTTCCCTTTCTGAACAAAGCAGGGAAAACCTAATTTTTGCCTCTCAGCCCTGACAACACACACCAGAAAAAGGTTTGTGACTGTTCAGAAGGAAATATTCAACTTCTGCCTTCCCACAACTCTGCCCTAAGAGCTATAGCTGGCACACACAACCCTAATTCTGCTCAGGAAACCAGGAATTTCATAAAAGCACTGCCAGAGAGCTGAACTGTGCTTGTCAAAATGTACTGCGTATGGTGGGAAAAGAAGTTACCCTAAACCAAGTCCTTCAGCCTGTCTTTCTCAAGCACCGCTGTGGGAGAACAGCACACGAACATGTCAGAACAATTCCTCCGTAACTGCAACCTACTTTCAGTCGCTTCAACTGCTGCCAAACCCAGCATCTCTGCCTTCTACAGGAACACATTTCTCGGTTTTGGTTGGTTGTTTTTTTTTTTTCTTAAAACAAGTGTGTGGTTTTGTACCAAAGCTAGAGCCAGCTGTCAAGAGTTTCAGATCCATGCAGGCTGACATTCAGTGGAGCAACTGCACAAATAAAAGAAATCTTTGCACCGTTCATCCACAAAACAACTACCAGGTCTGGTCTTGCATAACCTACTAAGAGAAGGAAGCCTCTGCAGTTGTTCTTGGAGACATTTTATACTTGAGATACCAAAGAAAGACATATTTACCGAACTGCCCTACTGACAAGGCAGAAGCAGAAAGCAGGTGCTCCTGGCTCGCAGCTGCATCAGGTATGGGAAAAACAGGAGGTTTATGTGGAACACGCAAAGGAGAGCAGGTCTGAACACTGATTTATTACGGGAGGTCACAACACAACGACTCACCTAGAGATTTAGCTTTCAGGCACAAAACACCTGCGGGATATCCCCCCTTGCCTGCTACGTCGCTCCTCAAGTGCAGCAGACCCCCAAAATACAAGTCCTCTCCTGACAGAGGCTACAGCTGCTGGGCACGAGCGAGACTGAACAGAAACAGCCTGAAGCCGCAATGTCCCGCTCCCGGGGTCGGCACCAGACCCTGGGGCTGCAGGGCCGCCCCAGCGCCGGGGCACGACAGGACCGGCCCGGAGTCCCCGCGGCCGCTGCTGCTGCATCATCCCCGGCGCGGCCCGGCCGCCCTCCCTCCGCACAGCCCCGCGGCCACGGCCCCGCCGCCCCGGCCCGCGGCCCTCGCTCACCTGCGGGATGCCCGGGGCGTCGCCGCCCCCGCCCCAGGCCGGGCCGCCGGGAAGGGCCGCGGGCCCCGAGCAGCGCGGGGAGGCGGCGGAGGAGCGGCGGGTGCCGCGCAGGCCGGGGGAGGAGCGGGGGCCGGGCCCGGCGGGGCGGGGCGGGGAGGGGCCGAGCGGAGGAGGCGGTGGCGGCGCTGACCCTGCGGGGTCTCGGGGTCGGTTCCGAGGGCTCCCCTGTCAGGGCGGCAGCGTTACTGAGCGGTCGGGACTCAGTCCCTGGGGCGGGTGCTGGAGGGGCGAACCTCGGCTCGTTTGGCCGGGGACTCAGCAGCGTGGCTCGGTGCCTTTGTCAGCGGGGAGCAGCCGGGTGAAGGAGTCACGTTCCGCTCCAAGGGCTGGGCTATAAACCCGGGTGTGGGACCGACGCTCCCCACGGCGCCTTCTCTCCACGGCGTCCCTGACAGGCACCGACCACCGGCGGAGGCTGTGCTGCCGGGATTGCGAGAAATTGAACGACCCTCGTGACTTACACGAGGTCTTCTCAGAAAAGGCAGTGCGTGGCCTGGCGGGGAGGGCTCCCAGCCCCGTCCGGAGGGCACGGAGCGCTCCCGGCCCCGCTCGCCGGAACCGCGGCTGTTGCCCAGCCAAGGTGCGGGCAGAGGGGCGGTGTCGCCCGGCTTCGTCGCGGGCTTGTGGCGTCATCGCCGCGCGCCGCAGCGGCAGAGGGGAAGCGGCGGTGTGGTGGCCGTGCCGCGGCGCAGCAGCCGGAGCGATGCCGGGCCAGAAGTCCTTCCGCCGGCGCAGGGAGGACGACGAGGAGGAGGAGGAGGACGAGCAGCTCGCCGAGGAGGTCAGGTGGGTCGGGAGCCGGCGGGGAACCCGACCGGGTCCAGCAGGAAACCCAGCCGCGCCCGGTGGTAGGGCGGTCGGGGGTGGAGACAGGACGGGACCCCGGGTCTGCTTTAGTCCAGCAGTGCAGTGTCCGGCTGTCACGACATGGTGTCATGTCGTCAGACCGTCACGGTATGGGCTGTGAGCGGTGGCGTCGCATCATATTGTCCTGTTGAACCACTATGTTATGGCGTGACGTCACAGCGTTACATTGAGCCCAGAAGTTACGGGTTCCTCTCAGTTTAGAGAGAAACACTTGAGATTTTAATTCACCACCAACTTTCTTCAGAGTCACTCATGCCTGGATGTATTTTAGCTCGTCCTTCTTAAACTGGCTTCTTTTTCAAGCCTTTCAGTGTTTGGGTGCTGCCTTCCTCAGCTGAGGGAAGGCATCAGAGAGGAACAAATCCAGCAGGTGTCTTGTTTTTGGGTTTTTTTCTGATTGCTCAAATGCATGGAATTGCTTAAATAAATAGAAAATTCCTATTTAACTTGAAACCTGGAAAGTGGATGCTGATATGCAGAGGTTTAGGACAAAGTCAGATAGAAAATTCTGTGTTAACTGCAGAAAATAAAAGGAATTCATTAAAACCAAAGCATTAAGTACTAAGTCAAATGTATTTTTTTCTTTAGGTTAAAACTTGAGGAAGCCAAAGAAGTTCAGAGCCTCAGAAAGCGACCCAATGGGGTGAGGTAAGGGATGTGACAGTGGGGAGGGGAATTTATGTTTTGTCCAGGGGTGTGATGTGACAGTCAATTTCTCTCATCATTTGCCTCCTCCCAGTATGAACTGTTATGTCAGATACTGCCAAAATTATGTTCTTGACAGAGGCATTTCTGTGTTAAAGCCTGAGGATGGAAAAGACAGGGAGACTTAGAGAAGGATAAAGCAATGCAGTATTGTTGGTACTGTGTTTCCTTCTGCTGAATTTTATCTTCTTTCTTTATCTGCCTGACCAGTGCTGTAGCTCTGCTGGTGGGAGAGAAGTTGCAAGAAGAAGCCACACTTGTGGTAAGTGCTGGACAATCCCATCACCTCGGGGCTCAGATGTGATGGTGTGAGAACACTGACTGTGTGAGTCTGGCCTGGGGTGTCACAACTCAATTCCCAAATGTTTCCTGAATACTAGCATTAAACTAGAGGGAAGCTTCAGGGGTTTTTGTTATTTCTTGTTTTACAGGATGACCCATTTAAAATAAAATCTGGGGGAATGGTGGACATGAAGAAGCTGAAAGAAAGAGGCAAGGACAGGTGGGAGCATGTGAGCTCTGAAAATTCTCCCTGGGCTAGTATTTAATGACAACTGGTAATTAATTAACCAGAGGTTGTGTCACTTTGAAGAGTTTCCTATAATGCAGTCTGGCCAGTTACTTTTGCCCTAAATTGTTAAATTACTTTTAAAAACCCAACACACACACCCGTCCCCCAAAAAACCCAAACAGCCAACAAAAATCCCCACCAAAACCTGAAAACATTGTGGTTTCCACTTAGGATTAATGAAGAGGAAGATCTGAACTTGGGAACTTCCTTCTCAGCAGAAACCAACAGGCGGGATGAAGATGCTGACATGTGAGTTGTGCTGTGTTGTGTCTCTGATGTTGAATCAGGCTGGGTAGCCCCTCACCATTTATTTCTTTTATGTCTTGGATTCTGAATAGTCCCAGGACATCTTCCCAGTTCTCACTGAAATTGTTCCTTGCCCTTTCACTTAGGCCTGCCAGAATTGAGAAGGCTTTTTCATGGACAAAGCTAGGAGGTGCCAACCAGCCAGCTTGGCACCAAATCCCAGTGGGAGCCTTCCCTGTTGGCTGTAAAAGAGCTTGGAAGATCTGATTATTTCTTGGGCAATTAATTCTTTCTACTGATATTAGCTGAGTGCTTTTGGAGAGATAATCCTTTCTCCCAGCTGCCAGGACAAGGATGCAGCTGTGCTCCAGCAGTGCTGGGACAGAGTACAGGAACAGAATTAAATGCCCTGTCCCTTGTGTGCTGCTGTTTAGGATGAAGTACATTGAGACTGAGCTGAAGAAGAGAAAGGGAATTGTGGAGAACGAGGAGCAGAAGGTGAAGCTTAAGAATGCCGAGGACTCCCTGTACGAGCTGCCAGAGAACATCCGTGTCTCCTCTGCCAAGAAGACTGAGGAGATGTTGTCCAACCAGATGCTGAGCGGCATTCCTGAAGTGGACCTGGGAATTGAGTACGTGTTTCAGAGATCTGTGGGTGATGGCCAGGATTGCCAGGATGAGCAGCTGTTTGTTGGCAGAGCAGCACTATGGCTGGATTACACAGGCTCAGTTTGGGCTGGGGTGGGATTGAGCCTTGTTCTGGATTGGTGTGGTGACTAGCACAGCACGTGCTACACAGCCTACACAGCCCCAGGGGTCAGTGCAGCTCCATCCCGTGACCTCTGGGAAAAGGCTCTTAACTTCTGTGACCTGACCCCTCCTGCAGCTTTCTGCAGGACCCCTTTATGCCCTGCACTGAAGCGATGCACAAAGATGGGAGCTTCCATTTTGCCTTTGAAACAGTGTCTGTTTCTGTAGCGCTGCCTCCTCTCTCAAAAACTGCATCAGATGGCACAGCAGTGCTGTTACTATCCTCCAAATCCACTTAGCACTTCTGTGCCTGCTACCCTTTCTAACTATGACTGAGTATTTTTTCTTTTGTTTTTCTTCAAGTGCAAAAATAAAAAACATTATCTCAACTGAAGAGGCCAAGGCCAAGCTGCTGGCAGAGCAGCAGAACAAAAAGAAAGACAGCGAAACTTCCTTTGTTCCCACCAACATGGCTGTTAATTATGTCCAGCACAACAGATGTAAGTCTTGAGTGTCTCTCCTGACCCAGCTGGGACAGAGAAATTAGTCCATGTATCAGCGTGTCTGATTGGTTTTCCTGGGATGCTCAGATAGACCCCATCTGGCCTGGTCTTTTTCTTCTGTCCATTGGCAAGGAGAAGGATGTATTTCTCATGGCTGGGCTTTCTGAACTCCCAGCTGATGCTGCCTCATAAATTTCAAGATGTTTTCTTTAAGTTGTGCCTTGTGTGTTGGAAATGATGGTGAATGATGGAGAGACTCCAGTTTGTAGGCTGCCAGAGCAGACAGGTGGCCAAGCAAACACAGACCTTATTGGACAGGAGATGGGAATTAATTTCTGTGTGATCCTCTGATGCTGCAGACATGTAAAGGAAAGGCAGCCTTTTGCTGTGTCCTTCCATGCTTACAGGGGTGATGGGAATCAGGCCGGTGTGTTTTGATGGAAGTGAAGAGTGTTTGGGCCACTTGAAATAGTGCTGTTGAAATTTGCTGTGCCCTATCTTGCCTAATTATCCACAGAAACTAATTCCAAGGAGGTTTGTTCTGAGCTTCTGTTGTTTCTGGTAGAGATCACTTACAGCAAAGGCCATAGACATTTATCCATCTGGGTAAGAGTGCTCCAGATAATATTCCTTATCTGATGTTTTTCTTCTTGCAGTTTATCATGAGGAGCTGAATGCACCAGTGCGAAGGAACAAAGAGGAGCCAAAGCCCCGTCCCCTGAGGGTAGGGGACACGGAGAGGCCAGAACCTGAGCGTAAGTTCCAAATCTGAATGGTCGTAGGGAGACACTGAAACTTCAGGGGTCTTGTACAGAGGAACGATCTGGCTCTGCTTACCTCCTCTTCTTTGAGTGCCCTGAGGTAGTGGGAGTGGAACAATCCAAGTCCAAGAGAGCCGGCTGTTGCACTACTAGATCACACCTGAAACCCTCTGGATGGAGGATGTCTGTAGAGATGCTCAGGGGTGGAGTGGTGGAGGTCACAACTGAAGTGTATTGCCAAAACTGACAAGGGTTTGGTGGAAGCTGGAATAGCAAAGGGTGTAAGGCAATAACCTCACATAGTGAGGGGCCGTCTAAGGGAAGTGGCAGAGTCAGGAAATATATCCCTGTCCTTTCACATGAGACAAAATTTCCTTCTCTTTCTTTTGAAGGGTCTCCTCCAAATCGCAAACGTCCCCTCAATGAAAAAGCTACAGATGATTATCACTATGAGAAGTTCAAAAAGATGAACAGGCGCTACTGATGAATGTGGACTGAAGCCTTTGGAGTTGTTCTTATTATATATTTTCCATTAATAAAGGATTTTGTGTCACTGACCTGCGATGGATGTTGGGAAGAGTCACAACCTTCACATGCTGATGTTACCTATGAAGCTTTTCCTCTGTGATCTTGTAGTGAATCAGTTTGCAGGTGATTGTGAACTCTTTGGTTGGTGAAACCTTGTATATAACTATGTTCTTATAAATGAAGTTTTGTAATGGAAAATAAGCTTTCATGGTTGGCATTTTTTAGTGAGAAAACAGTTTGGCTTTTATAGATTTTTCTTTTCACCATCTTAAAAAAATACTTTAAAAAAGATCCTTTAAAAGCGGCAATACTGTTTGCTTTGTAAATGTAAAGCTCTTGGGAGCTTGTTTTCTTGTCCACATGTGTTCTCCACAAGTGCAGTGTGGGTACTTGTAGTAAAGATTTGTTACCTGAAAATAGTGAAAGTGTTTTTTAAGTTACCATAGCATTTTTTCTTCTGGAATTCATGCTGATGGTTTTTTCCTGGTTTGTGGGTTTTGGTGCTGCTGATGGCCAGGTTGTCCCATCACTCAGAAGTGACAGCTCCAGGGTGGGGAGGGACAACCTCAGATTTTACTTTTTCTCAGAAAAGGAGAAGAATCTCTGTGCCAGGCCAGGGGTGAGTTTGCCCCTGATCTTGTGCCCTGGACAGGGGTGGCTCCCCTGAGCAGGTGGCCTTAAACTGAGATGGGAGATTTAGATTAGATACTAGAAACAAATGTTTCACTGTTCAGGTGGTCAGGCTTTGGAATAGGCTGCCCGGAGAGGTGGTGGAGTCACCATTGCTGGAGGTGTTAAAGAGGCGTCTGGATGCATCAGGGTGCTGCGGGTTTTAGTGGTTTAGGGGTTACAGTGGCAGTGCTAAATGGACGGTTGGACATGATAGTGTTAAAGGTCGCTTCTAACCATGATGATTCTTTGATTCCTCTCGTCTAACACCCGGAGATACAGCCACAGAGTGCAATATTTAATAACTCCACGGCGCGGCTCTCCCTGCCACTGCCACCAGCGGCGGGCGCTCGCCCAAGCATGGCGGCGGCCCCTCAGCGCTGTCCCCGCCCGTTCCCGCCCAAACATGGCGCCCGCCCCTCAGCGCCGGCCCCGCCTCCCCCCGCACCCGCGATGGCGGCGGCGGAAGCGGTGCCGAGGGGCGGAAGCGGCGGCGGGACGGCGGGGCCGGGCGGGCAATGAAGCTGCGGCGGGGCGTGCTGCGGGCGGCCCTGGCGCTGGTGCTGCTGCCGCTCCTCACGCCGGCCGGCGCCGTGGAGCCCATCAGCCTGGGACTCGCCATCGCGGGTGCCGCTGCTTCGGCCCTCACCGGCTTCATCTCCTACCCGCGGCTCTACTGCTACTTCAGGGAGTGCTGCCTGTATCGGCGCGACCAGCGCGCCGCCGCCGGTGCGGGACCGGGATGGGCTGAGGGGAGGTGGCGGGAGGGCGCCGGGGCAGCGGCGGCGCCGGGAGCCGGGCAGAGCCCGCGAGGCCTCCCCGTGGGCCGTCGCTCCAGCCCGGCGGGCCCTTTGCCCCCTGCCCGGGGCTGGCGGCCGCCACAGCGGGCGGGGTGACCCCGCGTCCCGCCCGCTCCCCGCCGCTGATAGTGTGGTCTCTCCATGCAGCTCTGCAGGAGAATTTGGACAAGAGGCTGTTCGGGCAGCACTTGGTGAGCAGGGTGGTTGTAAAAGCCGTGAGGGGCTTCTTGAACAACACCAACGCCAAAAAACCTCTCGCGCTTTCCTTGCACGGGTGGACTGGAACAGGCAAAAACTTTGTCAGTAAGATCGTCGCCGAAAGTATTTATAAAAAAGGTCTGCAGAGTAAATATGTCCATCAGTTCGTGGCAACTTTACACTTTCCTCACGCTCACAGCATCAATCTCTACAAGGTAAGAATGAGCTGTGCTGCAATGAGTTACAAATGTCATGGCATGATAAGTGCTACGGACCTAGATGTTATTTTATGCAGTAACGTGTATGCAATGTCAGTTTTGGAATCTTCTGTACAGAACTCTGTAGATCCTAACATCCATCAGGATTGGTTTTCCCGTGAATGTAAAGTTTTTTGCGTGTGTTTTGAGCCTCTCTTTAGGGGAAGAGTGATATGGTTTAATTTTCATTCTGCATTTTGCTTGGAGATGGGACTGACTGACGGATAAACATGATTCCTGGTTAGGTGTTATGTTGGTGGACACTGCAAAAAACCAAAATGTTCACGGCTCTGGGAAACAACCCGGTGACCCCCAGGTTTGTCAGGCACCATGGCAAGCTGTCACTGGCTCTCTGAGGCATCATTGTCTGTTCTGCTGCACACTGAGCAGGTTATTTCGTTTTCTGTGGATCCATTTCCCATCTGTAAAGCAAAATCACAAAATACTCTGCTGCCAGAAAGATACAGATAAATGTGTTTGGAATTGCGTGAGTTCTGTAGGCAGGGAGGTACCATGGAGCAGTAGCTCAGATGTGTTTTATGGGGGTTTTTTTGTTCTTTGTTCACAACACAGTTTGAATGAGTACCACTGTCTTGTAGTACTGCACGTTGATATTCAGTTTGTGTATGTTACAAACGGGAACAGGATGGTCTACAAACCTGATTTCTAAATGGAGGAAATAGACATTTCCTCTTTTACAACTTATTTCCCCCCTTCTTTTAAGTGAGCCGTTTTTAAATAAAATGATGCTTTTCTGCATTTGTTTTGAGGTGAATACACATGGGAAATTTGCTGCCCAAGGCAGTAGGAGGAAGTATTGCTGCTTATCCCCAATACACCTCTGAGCAGAGTAAATAAAAAAGTGATGAATCATTGAAGATAGTCAGAACAGTTATTTCTCATTCATCTACCAGCACATCAACCCTTTTTCCCTCAATTAATGCATTATTGATCTTGAATGTAATGCTGAAAAATGGAATGCTTAAATGAGAGAATCTTTCAATGCAATAAAGCCTTAGCCTTTCTGGACAACAGTGTTTTATGAAGGACTTGTAATTGTCTTCATTTAACTTGTGATTGATTAAAACACAGAGAATTACATTTTGTTTCCGCTTCTGCCAGTGACTGCAGGTGCAATTTCTCACTGCTGCTGCCAGGTAGCAAATTTAATATTGTTTATATTAAGGATATTTGGACCAAAGTGCTGCCAAAAGTCATCATCTGGCTTGTCAGAACTTGTGGCTATTCATGGTGGGACCCATTTTTTGTCCTACTGTGCACTTTCATTTTTGTTTTTTACAGGAATATCTAAGAGAATTCCTGCTTGTCCCATCCTATCTCTTGGTGTCTTAAGATTTTTCAGAACCAGCACGAGATTTTGTTGAGGTTTCACTTACCGTTTTTAACCATGTTTTAGTCAAGAAGGCAAAGCTATTAAAATGACAGCACTGAAATAACTCCTTCAGGACAAGGTTCCATAAACAGAAAGTGCTATTTTTTCTGTCTTTTCAACACAAACTCTTTCAGCATCTTTCATTTTTATGGCACTCAGGACCAGTTGCAGTCGTGGATTCGGGGAAATGTGAGCATCTGTCCCCGGTCAATCTTTATATTTGATGAAATGGATAAAATGCATGCAGGGCTCATTGACTCAATCAAGCCCTTCCTGGACTACTATGAGCTGCTGGATGGGGTGTCCTACAGACAAGCCATCTTCATCTTCCTCAGGTAAGCAGTGGCTTCTCAGGTTTGCTGTTCTGTACACTCCATGCTTTTACTTCATAACTACAACTTTTAAAATTATCCCCAGCTACAATCTCTGTTTCTCTTTACTTAGCAATGCAGGAGCTGAAAAGATAACAGAGGTGGCACTAGATTTCTGGAGAAATGGGAGGACAAGGGAAGATATCCAGCTCACAGATATCCAAAATGCACTGTCTGTGTCTGTCTTCAACAACAAAAATAGTGAGTAAAACTGGGATTGCTTTTGAGGTGGTGAAAGTTACACAAAAAGGATGGGCTGCATTTAGCTGCATTTTTACAAGCTGTGGTTTCTTCTTGATGTGGCCTCCAGTTTTTGGCTTGTGAGGAGCAAAAATGCAGTTTTGGGCCCTGCAGTTAGCTCCCAGGATGAGTGAAGATTAAGGAGCTCTGTGTGCACCTTGGCCACCAGCCTGTTTGCTGCCTGTTGGACTGCATGTGTTGGGGGAAGTGCTTCATAGGTTTCCTCACACATGACTTCTGGTGAAAAGGGGTTTTAACATAATTAAGCTCTAAATTTAGCATTGGAAGCAAACTCACTGTACTTCTGAAAAAGTTTAGATGTAAGCTCCAAAAAAAGGAATAAGAAAACTTGTCTGGGAGAGCTGATATGAGAAAATCTGTCCCTCTCTAGGTGAGAGAGGGAAAGCTATGAGACCAGCACCTGGAGAGCAAGAGGCTCAAGCACAGTCAAAATTCATTCATTCAGCTTAAAGGACCACATTTATGTGTCTGTCCAAAACTCTGCACAAAGTAACATGAGAAGGGGCTTGTATTGACTTGTGCATTATAGACCTCAAAAATCCCAGGTGAATTCTTAGCTGTGATCTGCCCCTTGCTCCATTCAACCTGTGGTAGTGTTTACCTAGAGACATACTAACAAACCCTTTCCCTTTGCAGGTGGATTTTGGCACAGCACCTTGATTGATAGAAACCTCATCGACTACTTTATTCCTTTCCTGCCTCTGGAATACAAACATGTGAAAATGTGTGTCAGGGTTGAGATTGAGTCACGTGGCTACACTGTGGATGAAGACATTGTGAGCAGGATAGCTGAAGAGATGACCTACTTCCCCAGAGAGGAGAGAATTTACTCAGATAAAGGATGTAAAACTGTGGATGCAAAGCTGGATTATTATTATGACTTCTAATGCTTTATTGCTGCAGCCTGCAAAGAAGCAAATTTAACTTAATCACAAAGTGGAGGACCTGAGACATATCATTTTTAAGTACTTTTAAAGAAAGGAACACTCTGTTGTAACTGGTGTGTAAATAAGCAGCAGTGCCTCTGCATTTTTATTTTGTCACCAGTCATGGCTCCCAAGTGCTTCAGCCTTGTGCTGTGAAGGTAAGAAGGAACTGCTTTGGGAATTCCTGGATCTGGCAGGGCTCAAGACTCCTTGAATCATGTGTCAATCATTGGAACCCTTTGGCAGACTCTTGACAGGTATAGAAGGACTGAGACTATGACTTGATTTTAATTCGATTTTGCTCTTTTGTGGATGATCTCTAGACAATATTGAGAATTTTAATCAAAGTTCCTGTGTCTCTGAAAGCCTTCATTGGTCCTGTGTGGGAATATGCATTAAAAATAGAGTATGTGTCTTTTTGCCTTCAACAGCTTGGGCCCAGTAAAGACAAGGGGGGATTCTGGAATTAAAAAATCTGGGCTCTTCTATCCAACATCACACAGTGCCATTGTCTTTTTCAAAACAGAGGTATAATTTGGTCTCCTACACGTCAAACCAATATTACAAAACTCTTTGTTGTGAATAGTGTTCAGAGAGCAGACTTAGTATTACAAGGAAGTGAGTTAAAATCCTTAAGTGCCACACTGGTGTAGTTAGTTCCTATTTTTGGTTAGTTTTTATGTATAAAGGTGCCCACAGCAGGCTCTCCCAGAAGTGATCTCAGGAGGGAGAATTGTGCTCTGTGAGTGGTGAGTCAGCTTCATGGAATGGCTGCAACGACGTGGGAAAGGTGTGCAGATTAAATTTTACACCATGGAAATTGAAAAGAGGTTTCTCTTCTTCACTTACATGTTGAATTCAGAGGTCAGCTTGCAGGGGTTTCCCTTTTTCATCTTCTCACCATACTGTGTGCTTCTGAGGCAGGGATGGAGGCAGATCTAAAGGCATTTGGAGAAAAAATCACTTACAAAATGTGTCCACTGAAGTTACTGCGAAGGGTGTCAGACTTGTTTCTGAATGTGAGCACTGCAGAGGCTTTTTTCATTCCAGTTGCTGTTCAAAATAAACTTTTCTCATCAGAAATGTATTTCTTAGCTACCTTCCGGTGTTCTTTGCATTCAGCGATTTGATATTAATTTTGCACAAATATACTCCATGTTGAGGAACAGCACACTGCATTCCTGGCTGTTCAAGCTGTGCTGGAATACAGATATCTCCCTTCTGGAGTTCAAAGGGCAGAGATAGTAGGAGATGTGACTCTGCTATCTGGTGAAACAAATCAAGCTTGGAGTGGAAACTGCACTTCTGGAGCATTTATACTAATTAGAGTCGTGTAGTTTTTGTAGAGGCAGACTTCCTAGATGTATGTGTGCTCAATAAGGATGAACTTGTTTTGTAGAGACCAGTTAAAACCCCTGCTGCTCATCTCCTCCTCCCATTGTGCTACCACTGCCTGAACACTGCAGGCTCTATTTGAAGCCACCCACGTTTTCTCTGCTAGGGGAAAAAAAAAAGGGCCAGTGAGGCTCCAACTGTCCAATAGCTCTGAAGGTGTGTGATATGCAAATTATCAATCCTAGAATTTGTCAGCAAATGAGTGCATGGAACTCAGGTATTTATCTGTTTCTTTGACTTCCTGATTATGGCAAATAACTGGCTAATGGAAAAAAACAGGTGTAGTAATGATAAACTTGTACTGCTGTCTGCTACCTTCTCCTCAAGAGAATCAGTACAACCAAGCAGTCTTGTTGCTTTTCCAGAACTATCTTCGTTCTGCTTTGTGTGCCAGTGCAGCATCATTACAAGCATTTGACATACACTGTTAGCCAGTATTTCGTTGTATCACAGCCCTGAATGGCCCAGGGTAGATGGAAGCTTCCCCTGGAGAGTAAGAATGATGTGGAAAGGGTGGAGGCTGCCTCTGTTTAATCTCTCTTCTGTTCTGCAGCCTTGGCCAGCAGTTTCATCTGGGTAAAATACATCCCTGAGCCTGAAATCACTCCCAGATTTGATCGTTCTGATCCTGTTGTTATTCCTCCCCTGTATGGTTTCTAAGGTCCTCGCTCTTTCTTGCTGTGACTGGGTAACTTTGGCCATTATTCTGTTTAATAGGCCATTTAAGACTGGATCAGACAACTTAAAGGAAAATGTCATGGGGGAAAAGGTCTGCTGCCCAGAGAAACAGTCCATTGGCCAGGTGAGAAGAGCTGAGCAGTCCCAAGAGTGAATTCTGCTCTTACCAGAGTCCAGTACAAGCAGCAGCTGCTTTAGTTCAACTTTCTGCAGGGAGTGTTCTGAGCTCTCACACTGTGCTCATAAAATCAGAGGCCATGGTTTAAATACACTGAAATAGGAAGTGCTGCTGTCCTGCCAGCCAGAGGCAGCCTGGCCCCAGAGCCCGGTGTGCCCAGGGAGGGAGAAGCAGCTCAGCTGTCCCGTGAGTGGTGAAATCCCAGTGAACAGCAGAGCCTGTGCTTCCTAGGCAGCTCCCTGACAATTCCAGGTGCATCCTTAGAGTACAACACGTGGTTCACAAGTGACCCTTCAGTGAGGTGTGAGTTGCTGCCAACAGCTGCCCCACACTTATAAAGGAAGTGTAACAGAAATGTGCAATGCAGCTGGTTGCAAACTGCATAAACTAGTACTTTGCTATAGCTGAAAATGATTAACCAAGAGAGAAGTAGTAACTTAGGATTTATTCCAACTGCAGTACAGTAGTATTTAATGTTTTGAAATAGCACAAATATTTTCTTTTTGGAGTAAGTGAAACTGGATGCAACATATACAACTATGAATAAATCAGTTACTAGGCAAAACATCACACTGAAAAGTGACAGTCCAATGTCCCAAGGTTAATGGCTTGCTAGTGTTTGGCTCTGGAGATTGCATCAGTGTGAACAGTTGGCCAACGTTTTACAAACTCCAGTGGGGCTGTAAAAGGCAATCAACACTTTTAATTTAGAGCTTAACATGAGCACTAAATTCGCTGTTGTAATTTGAATTAACATAATTGTAATGAGACCCGTAATTCAGCATCACCTCTTAAAGGAAGTTTAAGAACAATTGAGGGACTAGATGATGCAGCACAAAAACAGCTTCATCCCTTGTACCAATTTAAAATCATAGTACAATCAACAAAGTGAAAGGCACTTCTGTCTTGCATTACAACATTCGATACACAAGTAATGGGAGACTAAGAGTTAAAGCTTGCAACAGTGGTTAAACCCCAGCTGCCCCACTGGCTGAAGGTTAAATCGATCTTTCCCAGCTTCTTAACTCATCACTCACCCTTTCACACAGGCATTCTTTAATGTTAAAAGCTATTATAAAATATCCTTAACTAATGAGGTATAGCATTGTTTATTTATGCTTACACTTCAGCATAAAAATACACTATTAAAAATAATTTCTTCCATCCACGTGTCTTCCAAGCAAGGTGAAAGTAGCATTATCCACACCTTGACCATTAGGAGCAGCAAGGAGGTACTAAGGACCTTAGTACTTACAGACGTCAGGTCCAGGAGCCCACACACAGATTAACCTGACAAACTGCAAGTCAAAACCTCCTGAGAGATTTTTCTGGTTAAGTACAGAAGACTGGCCTAGTATGTTGTAACAAATCCCTCAGATGTGTCCCTCAGTTTAGGAAGACCTGGAGTCACAAATTTACTTAGCCCCTTCAAAGAATATAAAGTTTCTTTAACAATTTCTTTTTCCCCAAAGAAACATGGGGCAAGCTCTTAACTTCCTCTTCCCCCGCCCTCTCTTTATTATTTAGTAACAGATTTCTAGAAGCTCGTTGTGACTTTCCATATTGTTGTACCAAGAGATGTAGGATGATGCCCAGCTGAAGCACAGGAAGATTTCTACCATGTCATCTTCTTACTGCAATGCACCAAGGAGTTCATCCCTGCAGACATGATCATAGTTCAGAACACAGCACACATCCCTCCATTTCACTATGAACGTGAACAGGACTCTCTACATGGAAGGGAATATGACTACCTGGAAAAACTCCTCTGTTTTCCTTTGCTCCAGTCTAGTTTATGTGGAAAGAGGAATTAAGTACTTAATAATCCCAGCACTTGGAAGAATAAAGCAGGAGAGGCTGTATGCAGTGCTATGTGTCACACTAGAAATTCTCTATAGATTAAAAGAAAACTAAAGGAGGCAACATTTGGATTTCAGAGACGAACAGTGCTTCAAAGCCAGGCTGGATGGGACTATGAGTGACCTGATTCAGTGGAAAGTGTCCCTGCCTATGGTAGAGGGTGGCACTAGATGATCTCTTAAGTTCCCAATTCTATGTTAAGTTAAAAAAAAAAAAAAAAACCAGCAAAACCAAACACACAAAAAAGCTACCAAGCCCATACAGCTCACTGGTATTTTCACCATAATCCCTGCAACAGTAAAAAAGTGTAAGTGCAAATACACAGATTTCCAAAAGCTCTGAAAGTGCTTTGGAGACTCAAAGGGGAAATCAACCCCTGGCTTTAGTATCTCTCATCACAAGGTCTTCATGAATATCCAACTTGGCCTGTACAGTCTTGCAGCCTTTATCAGAGTAGATCTTCTGTTCCTTGGGGAAGTAGGTCATCTCTTCAGCCACTGCCTGAACAATGTTCTCATCCACAGCATAGCCACGGGCTGTCATTTCGGCCCTGACACACATCTTCACATGCTTTTGCTCCAGGGGCAGGAAAGGGACAAAGTAGTCAATAAGGTACCTGTCAATGATGCTGCTGTGCCACAGCCCACCTGGACAGATTGGGGGTGAAAAAAAAAAATCATAAGAAGAAGTTTCTCTAAACTTGATCCTGCATATGACAGGATACACAGGCCAGGCTGAATTCACAAAGCAGTTTGTCTCAGCCACTGAGGAATGAATTTCCCATTTTTGGGGCAAAGTGACTTACTATTCTTGTTGTTGAAGACTCCTACAGAGAGCAAGCGCTCCAGATCTTTCAGCTGAATATCTTCCCTGCGCTTTCCACTTAGCCAGAAGTCAAGAGCTGCTTTGTTAATTAAATCACCACCTGCATTGCTGATCATAAAAGAAAAATGTACAGTGGTGAAATACAGACACAACTGAACCGGAATTTCTTTTGCAGCCACTTACACATACTGCTAATCTCCTTGATATCAAACAAATCAGCAAAAAGAATCCTGTAAGCCAAAATTTAGGGGAAGTCTCCAGTTGTTTAAGTAGCCATCAGTGTGTGGTGGGTTGCCCCCAGCCAGCAGCCAAGAATCTACACAGCCACTTGCTTACTCCCTTCTGCCTCAGTGGGATGGAAGGAGAAAATAGGAAGAGCAAAAGTCTGAAGACTTGTGGGTCAAGATAACGGTAGTTCAATAGGAGAAAAAAGAAGGGGGGAAAAAAAAACCAAGGAGGACTAAGGAAATCACTCACCACCTCCACAGTCAGACCAATGCCGAGGAGAATGCTGAAGAACCATCACCTTAAAGCTGCAACCCCACTTTTTTCTCCACCCCTGTTTTTATTGCTGAACATGACATGCCACAGCATTAAATATCCCGCTGGGCAGTTCAGGTCAGCTGTCCCAGCTGTGTCCCCTCCCATCCTCCTGCCCACCCCAGCCTACTGTGGGAAAAAGCCTTGAGGCTTTGCAAGCATCATCCAGAAACGGGCAAAACATTGGTGCGTTATCAACACTCCCATGGCCACAAATCCAAAACAGCACCAAACCAGCTGCTCTGAAGATAGTTAACTTCATGCCAGCAAGGTCCAGTACTTAGTGCACCCATCCCAAAATGTGAATTCTCTTATGTCCTGTGCTCTGGGCCAGATTCATGAGCTCAGCACACTGCAGTGGCCATACACAGCATCAGACCTGTTTCACTACAGCCACAGGTACAAGCTCAGAGTGTTCTGCACTATCTTTGCACAGAGAATCTCCCCTCCAGAGCATTTTCTTTTCCTGTTCTTTGAATGAGGTTCCCCAAGAAAAATCATTATCATAATAAATAAACATTCAGTATCTCAAAATGACAGAAATTGGTGCCACAGACCTGAGGAAAATGAAGATGGCTTTTCTGTAGGACACCCCATCAACCTCCTCGTAATAGTCTAAGAAGGGCTTGATGGCATCAATGATACCTGGATGCATTTTGTCCATCTCATCAAAAATGAAGACAGAGGAGGGACAGGCACTGACATTGCCTCGAATCCAGTTCTGCAGCTGTTCCTGGAACAAGAGGTTGAAAGCCACTGAAAAACAAGGTCTTTACCAAATGTACTGCAAGGTTCTTGTATGTGACAGATTCTGGGACACGCTGTCAAATCTCAGTATTCCACACTCACTGGCTGGTGAATGAAAGAGGAAAAAAACAAGCAAAGGGAATCACCCAACACATGCAGACCAATGTCCAGCCAGAGCTAGAGCAACAACCATCTTGCAAATCAATGCCCCCCCAATTTTTCCTTCTTCAACCCCCGTTTCTACGGCTTAGCATGACAGCATGTGGTATGGAATATCCTTTTGGCCAATGGCAGTCAGCTGTCCAGGCTGTGTCCTCTCCCCATCTCTTGTCCACCCCAGCCTGCTCGATATGAGTGGGAAAAACCAGCAAGCTTTGAAGCTGTGCAAGCGCTGTTGTGTTACAGCCAAAACACCACTGTGTTCTCAACATTATCAACACTGTTTCAGCCATAAATGCAAAACACGGCCCCGCGGGGGCTATGGAGAAGGTTCCTTCCATCCCGGACCGCCAGGATAATGCAGCTGGAACGACAAACTCTCCTTGCAGCGAGCACGGGAATCAGCAGATGGCATCAGTGAGAGGACAGCGCTAGGAAATGAAAACTATCTCGGGTTTGATTTCTCGGCTTTTTGGTGCCTTCTACTTTATGCACGAACTTCCCCTTCCATCTCTCCTAAGCATCAACTTTGGAATACCCAGCTGCACACCCCCAGCTGTCAGCAACATTAATCAGAATATTTTGATTTGGAAGGGACCCACAAGGATCATCGAGTCCAACTTTGAAGTGAATGGCCCATACAGGGATCGAACTCACAACCTTGGGCATCATCAGCATCATGTTCTGATCAACTGAGCTCATCCCAGTGGGAACCTGGGGGAGATGTGCAGGACAACCCCCCTGCTGGGGGACCGCCTGGGGGTAACCGGGTCACCTCGCGTCCCTCCTCACCTTGTAGAGCTTGACCTGGTCCTGGTGGGGGAAGTGCAGGGTGGCCAGGAAGAGATGGACGAACTTGCTGCGCAGGCCAGCGGGGTGAACCTGCTCCGCCAGGATCTGGCTGAGGAAGTTCTTGCCAGTACCGGCCCAGCCGTGCAGCGACAGGATCAGCGGCTTCTTGGGGCTGGGGTTGTTGCTGAAGCCCATCACCGCCTTCAGCACCACGTCCTTGGCCAGGTGCTGCCCGAAGAGCCTGTTGTCCAGCTGCGCCTTCAGCGCTGCGGGGAGAGGGACAGCTCAGCACCGCCGGTCACCGCGCACGCCCCGGGGCGCGCTGCCCAGTGACCGGTCGAGCTCGGGGGCAGCCCGGCCGCCCCCCGCCCCCGCCGTACCGGTGGCGTTGAGGCGCTGCCCGGCGCGGGGGCAGCACTCCACATAGCTGCAGTAGAACCTGGGGTGGGACAAGTAGCCAGTGAGCGCCGAGGCCACGCCGATGGCCAGGCCCACGCTGAGCGGCTCCAGCGCCGCCAGCCCGGGCAGCAGCACCCACAGCAGCGGCACCGAGCGCGCCATGGCGGCCCCGCGCTCCCGCCCCGCGCCCACCGCGCCTGCGCGGCCGCGCGACCCCGCCCCGTGAGGGGCCGCCGCCGCCGCCATCTTTGTGCCGGGCAAAGGGACGGGCAGGGCCGAGATCCCGAATCCCGGGATGGGGAGGATGGAAGGGACCGACCGCAGCGCGTCATCTGGTTACCAATCCGCCGGGTGAATTAAACCCTCCAATACCGGCGTTTTAGTGTCAGCGAGGAAGGCGTTACTTTATTCTGGCCAGGCCGACCAAACTGCAGCCTCCGCACAGACACAAGTTTTTTTCACTTATTTGTACCTTTTTAACAAGCAAAGAAATTATTGCTCATCGGTTCTAAACTACATAATTTTCTTTCATTAATTACTATTCTACCCTCTACTGGTTATTGATTTCTATCTTCTCATGCTAATGAGTCCATCATTTTAGTCTTTTTTGTATCTTTTTCCTCTGGTAGGGATTTTACAATGCAGAAACTGAGTCTTTACTGGTCTCCGACTAAATGGTTTCTACAAAATTTCCTTGTGGTCCATAATTTCTATATTCCAGGCGTTCAACCAAACAATACATATTTCTCTCTCAGGCTTTGTTCATTGAGGCACATCAGAGTTAGTTTATCAAAATGTAAAGTTTCAGTAATTTTCCCAAGCTGTGTTCCCTGCCTGTTGACTCGCGTCATTGGCACCACCGAGAAGAGCCTGATCCACCCTCTTGGCACCCCTGCTTTAGATATTTATACACATTGATGTGGCCTATCAATAGCATTTGCTGCCCCGATGGTGCCATAAACCAGTACAGCCGCCCATTTCTGCCCATTTAAACCAAGAAACCAGCAAGGAAAATGCTCCAGTACTGCTCGGAGAAGCAGAATACACAACTTCTTGTGGGATAAGGAATATTAGGTTAGTGCAGCCTCTGCCTTGTAGAGCCAGCGTAGGTGGTAACCCTTATTTTCCACAATCCCACCAAAGGATGCTTTCACCACCCCGGGAAGGAACACCAGCTTGTCCCCATGTGCCCTTGCCACTGCCTTACCTCTGAAGTTCACAGTGTTATTCTTTTTGCAGCACTCTTGGAAGCGGCACTCGAACCAGGAGCCGGACGAGAAAAGATGCCAAGCTATAGCAGCACTTCCCACAGCGACTGAAACTGTGAGAGGGTCAAAAGCCGGCGTCGGAGTGGGCACAAGAACAAAGATTACAGCAGCCTTTAGGAGCTTCATGGTGGCAGCTGAGCGCCAGCCTGGCTCAGCAGGAAAAGAAACCAAAACAGAAACTGCAGAAAAACTTCCTGGAGTGTGGAGCCTGGGGCTGCTGAAGAGGCTGGAAGCCAAGTCTCCCGTAAGCTGGAGGTGTTAATGAGTTAACAGACTTAGCGCACTGCTCTAGGAGAACTGAAAGCGTTTTGAACAGAGCAGTGCATAGGCAGAGTGAGAATTTCACTACAACAATCCCATCTCTGATGGGAGGAGGACTGGAACCTCTCTGCATCTTAACCAAGGTGCTAATTGGGCTGGTGATTAACGGAGAACACAGAGATGCTTGTTTTAGGCTTAATTGCGAGTGGTTGTGCACACAACATCACACAGCCCGAGGATTTCCGTAGCAGTGCCTGGGGCTCTGCAATTCGCAGCACTGAACGTGTCAGAAAGCTGCTGTATTAAAACCAAGTTCATTTTTTTTTGTCCTGACAACTTCACTGTCTCCCTACCACCCAGAAGGTGTGTTTGCAAAGCAGGCCAGACACCAAAAAAAGGTTTATTTTCTCCGCACATTTTTTTTTTCATGAAAAAACTGTGAAACGCACTTTTCAGTAATTCCCATTATGTGTTTAAAATCTCATTAGAAAAACACGGAGCAGCGTTATATATATTTAGTATTCAAAATACCTGCTCAAGGTCTGATGACTGTCTTGACAAGAGCGCCCAGTGCTGCCGACTGCCGAGCAGCCAGGAAGTGCCGTTGTTCCCTGTTTTGAGAGAACCCAGGCTGCCAGCTGCCATCGAGCCTTGAGGTGTGCACAGCTTAGACTCTTGGCTCCTCATTCCAAGGCTGGAATGGATTTCATTCCTGGGTTTGCCCAGGTGTCCTCCAAGGGTGGGCTGCTAATCACCGAAGGAGCTGCTTTTCCAGGGCTTTCCAGCTGCCATCTCCACTTGGACACCCAGAGGCTGCAGAGAGTCCAGAGGAGGGAACTGGCAGTGGGATATGCAAGATTCCACGTCGCCTGGGCTCTCTCCAAGCTCTCTTGGAGACAAATAAGTTTTATAAAGGTTGTTTAATGCCGCCGAAAATGCTGGGAATTCTTCAGTCGCCTCTTTCCTCTGCACCGACTCCCTCTGCATCTGTCCGTGGTGAACACTAGATGGGGCGTCAGACACAGGGTTTGGTCCAGAATTTACGTGGGAGAACAGTTTTTGCAGAACTGAGAACTGATTCCTGATTGATAAAAACAGAGGAATGTGGACTCCCATCTGCAGAGCTGACAACTTGTGTTGTGAAACGTGATTTCTTGGGATACACAACAACCCGGCCCGCGGCTGCTGAGGGATCACAGAGAGCCAGAGCCATGAGGGTCATTTCAGCAAAACAGCTGTCCTACAAAGGAAGGTGAAGAGTTTGGATAAAGAAATGAGGCCGTTTAGCTGGGATCTGCAGATTCTCGTCTGTCCACCTGAATTAAAGTGTGAGCAGGTTGCCTTGCTCACCTCTCAGGCTTCAGCAGGTATTTCACCATTCCCCTGTAGAATCAGTGTGGTCCAATAAACACAGACATGGACTGTCACCCTCGAATCTCTCTGGGATAAAGAGTAGTGCCACGTTGTGTCTTGCAAAGGATGAATCAGTTTAATGGTAGAGTATTTTCTGACTGATGTGTGAAGGGGGTGAGATGTCCTGAGCAAACTTTTCGTTGTGCTCTTTTGTGTTTTCACAAGGTCTCACCAGCCTGGAAGGGACTGCATCTCCCAAAACACAGACGGGAAATGCAAAGCAGTGTGCTAGAAACAGCACAGAGAAGGAGAATTACCTCAACTCTGAAAAAAGAAGGGGTAGCACGAGACACATCTATAGATCTTCTCCTTTCCATGTGGGAGGGAGGTGGCATATATTTCCTATACAACAATAGGACGTATGCTGCATAACAGGTACCAGATGGGTGTTTAAATAATCTTCAGCTGCTGCATGTCATGCTGTTATCTCATTATCCGTTACAAGTTAAATGGGTTCAAGCTGGGCCTGGACATGGATGAGATGTCTAATAGTGGTGGTGAGGTTACATTGATGGCAATTTCCTTGAACAGCAGTCTGGAAGCTCCAAGTGGAGCACAGACCCTGCAACACACAGTCCACAGTGCAGTGTTTTGTGCCTGTTGTGTTGAACATATTGTTCTTTCACCTCAACACCCTCCTGTGCCCTAGGCATAGAACTGGCATCCTGTCATGCATTGACATTGCCCTCCTGACCAGTTCGGGGGGTGGGGTGGTTGGCCAGCAGTGTGTCGTCTTGAACCAGCTGCTACAAGCCCAAAGTACTGAAAATCTGCGGCAGAGAAGAACTTTGGAAAGGCATTCAGTGTGCAGCAGGCTTGGGGTGTCTGATTTGGGGTGTTGATCAGCAGCGGAAGTGGTGTGAGAAGCAGAGGGTGTGGAAAAGGAAAGGACATGGCAGAGAGTACAGGAAGAAGAGTGGTAGGAATCTGGGGATCAGAGGTATGAGCTGGAGGATATAGGGTGTTTGCAGTGGGTAATTTGGGATGCTAAAGCTGTTGCGGTAGAGGAGGCAATGGAGATGGGGCATCTGTGTTGCAAAGTGAGAGATAAGGGATGCAGAGATGGAGTACTCAAGGCCAGGGGTGAGGAGAGGGAAAAGTCTCAGATGAGATTTTTGCCTGGCCTGACCCTGCTTCTGGCATGTTGGAATTTCCTGCCACCTGCAGTTTGACTGGTTTAAAGTCAGCATTTTCAGGACTTTGGGCTGGCTTGCTTTGAGCTCTGTGGCAGAGAGCTCAGAGAATCTGGGATGTGGCTGGTTAGCAGGGCTCTCTCATCACAAGGCAGACCTCCCAGATGGCTGGTGAACCAAGGAAAATGTCTCCAGCCCAGGGACAGGGTGCTGGGAATCGGGGCTGCAGCCCCATCTTCAGTTCATGGAGTGCAAGAGTTTTCCAGGTAAGAATTGCAGGATCTATGAATCAATGCTTTTCCCAGAAAAAGTCTGTATTTTTGTTGGAGGATGTATAAGGTCCTCAATATTTCCAAGTGCTTTGTGAAAGAGGTTTGGAAATGTGCTGTTTTACATGAGGTGCTAGGCTGGCAAGAGGTTCTTGCTGAAGGTTTCTAACTGGAGAAGAAGAGCTGGGAGGCTCATTTTTCCCTACATTCATTTCTACATAATCTCTCCCTGCCTTCTGACTCTGGCTAGACTCTCTCTAATGGTCTGAGTTTTTCTGAGAGGATTTTGCTTTATTTTTACCCTTTTCCTACCCCCCCGTATGTGTGGTTTTGCTTTGGTTTTTTTTTCCATGCTTTAATTTCAGCATCATCTTCCAAGTGCTGGTTATCCTAAACATAGAGATGAGGCAGTGACAGGAAAGGGCTGCCACTCTGACGTACATTGGGATCTTTAAAGAGTGGGATAGTGGTGGGCTTTATCCAAATACAGAGCCTGGCTAAGCTCTGAGGACTACACTAATGCTGTGGAAAGGCTCTGACTCATGGAATATGTTCCTTGACCTTTATGTAATGTGACAGGAGCAATAACACAAAACACCAAAATCTACATTAATGTTGAGCAGACATTGTCTAATCCTAGAAACACCCAGGGAGTCAAGAGCCTGTCATCCTTCTCTTGCAGGTAGGAAAGCTGAGGTTTGCAGATGATGAAAGTTTTTTTTTTAACACGGTAGTTCATAGCAAAGGGTTTAACAATTCTGTTTTGTCGCTGAAATATTTACTCAAGAGCTTGAGTCGTGATTAAATTTGGACAGCCTTCAAAATCCTTGTCTGGGGTACAAAATCACAGAGTCCCTTGGGTCAGTGTGTGGTACTGTGCTGTGTGAAGAGGGACACTCCAAGAGGGAAAGATATGGATGAGCTTGGGATCTGAGTGAAATAGAACATTATATACTTGTGCAATAATTCTGCCCTTGGGAAAGAATTCCTTTGATCATGTCTGAACCCTTATGAAATTCTGAGGTTACCGAGAGGGTTGGATTTTGTTCTAGTTGCTGTCTCTGAAAAATTCCATTGAGAGGTTCTTCCCTACAACAAGAAAAAAAGTGTTTGCTCTCTGGAAGCCCAATCTCAAAGCCCTTTTCCCTGAGCCTAGGCTGCAGTCAGAGAGCAGAGTCTCGCTGTGCTGTCCCAGCAGGGTGAACAACCAGCCCTGAGGACCTACCAGAGTTTGGATGCTGAGGTGCTCCAGACCAGAGCTTTCCCTGGTCTTCACTGTCCCAGCTCCTCCCCAGAGCAGCTGGGACCGAGCAAGGGTTGTCAATGCTGCCGGTGCCCTTTGGCCGTGGTGAACACCGACAGCTCTGCAGAGGGAGAAAAATGTGATTTTTAATCTGATGCCAAGTGGTTTGCAGCAGGTGGAGCTACACAGGTCGTAGGTAGGGATGGGAGTGAGAGGCAGGGGAGGGAACGTGCTTAAGCCGTGCTCAATGTGTGGGTGAGGGAAGCTGCAGTCTCACATTTCTTGCCTACCGTGGGAACTTGCTGGAAATGTAATATTTTATAGATAAGCACAAGGTGACAATGCTGGCAGGACACTGCTCTTTATGGAGTGAGTCCTGGTGCTGGAACATGTTTGATTTTTCACACATATCAACTCCATCAAGCAATGATGGATGGAGATGGCCTTTCTCACAACAAGCACAAGGAATTATTTAAGTGTCTGGCAGCCAAAATGGCTCTGTTCCCCTGCAGGCCACTGTGTCTTCCAGAGGCAGAAGGGATGAAGGGAGGCAGCCCTTTGGCTTTGGATGGAATCAGAAGTTTATGTTCATATGAACAGGAGTTGCCAGGACTGCCACAGTGGCAGGCTTTAAAGAGAAGAATTTTTAAATCTGTACTTGGGTGATCTTAACAGGTGTCCATTTCTCAAATGGACTTTGACGTCCTGGACACGCTCCAGTCTCATATTTTGGTGCCAGGAATAAAAAAGTTAAGGAATAGCTTGGAGAAAATTGCTGTTAAGAGTTTAATTACCGGTTAACTACTGTTAACTACCAGTACTGTGAGACACTGGGGTTCAGGTGGGTGTTTTATGGGCTGCTTTGGGTGTCTGCTGATGCAGGCCAAGAGGACACAGCAGCTTAGGGTCTGGTTCACCCTCCCTGGAATTGTTCGAAAGTCATGTGAATGTGGCACTTGGAGAAGTGGTTTAGTGGTGAACACAGGCGGTTAAGGGTTGGATTTGATGATCCTAGAGGTTTTTTCCAACCTGAATGTTCTATGATTCCACGATAATGGCACCACCTAAAGCCAGGTGCGGATAAGCAGCAGCCTCCCCTGGACCATGCAAATCCACCTGGGCTGGCAGCTGAGAGAGGCAGCCTCAGGGCAGGAACTCAGGTAAGCAAAGCAGGGTGTGGACGGTGCTTTACCATTCACCAGCTTTGCCTTTTCACCCCTCCTGCCGAGCTGGCTCTGCTCCAACCTCATGGCCTCCGGGCTCTGATTTCAAGGCCTGTGTCGTGCAAGATAGAGATGAATAATGTATTAAATGGTAGTGATAGACCCAGTGGATGGGCTATCGATGCTGGCAGTTAGGCTCTGTTTTGACTTGTAAACTAAACATTCCTGGCGCAGACATCCTCTGTGGTTTAGTGATTAGATCTGGGAACTTCGTTTGGGGTCAAATCAAGGTGCTCTCACCCGGCTCCAGAAACACTGGCTTAGTCACATCATCTGTTCCCAATCCTCCACTTGTCTCTCCATGACATGAACAAGAGGGGAAAGACATCCCATGAAAAGATGATAATGATGATTATTATCATCATCATTATCATCATCATCTTTATTATCATCACCATAATCATCTCAATTCAGATTTTGTTTCATTATGGAACTTATTGTCCAAGGATGCAGTTTAGTTTGAATGGTGTGGACAGTGAACTTGGCATGTAAATATCAAACATTTCCATCATTTATGACAACACCTCCACAAGAAAGAGAATTAAACCTTGTGCTGTAGGTCCTCGTAAGATGGGAAAACCGTGAGAGTTAAACTTCACCTGCCTTGATCCTGCCTTTGGTTTTTACCTTTGGTTTTAAAATTGAGCCCAGAATTTGAAATTGGAGAGTGTTTGGCTTGGCTCCAAGAGTTTCTGGTTTTGTTCTCCAGGCTGGCTTGGAGTGGAGTAGGTCTCGTGTGAGCCTGTCTGCCTGTGTAGCAATAGTTCTCACTGAAAGAACAAGGAATAATAGGGAAACTTTAACCCATATTCTATCTTAAATAGAATTCTGTTGTAAGTAATAATTTAGGGATAAAAATGGTGTGAAAGAGATGAAACTTCAGCTGGATGAAATAAGAAAACCCTATGCTCACATGGTATGGGAGGAATCCTACAGGAAGAGTAGGGCATGAGTAATGCTGTGCCCTCGCTCCCGTCGTGGGCTCTGATGTGGTGAGTGGCTTGTATCTCATCCAAAGCACACAAGGTGGTGGCATTACTAAGCAGACAGCCCCATCCAATGATTTTGGACCCTTAGGTGAAAGAGGATTTAAAAGGTTTTGGGTTGGACCAGAATCAGAGGCTGTGTTTAGCTTGGGGTTTAGCAAAGCTAACACCCTGCTCTTACGCACAGCTCCTGTGGAAGAGCCATAAACACAGGTCACCAAAATTAGTCTTGCAAGGCCGCTATTTTGACTGGCGCCTCTGCTATCCCTGCTCTGTCTTCAGTTCATGCCTGAGTAAAGACCTCTGCCTGTTTAATCAGCTCCAGCAGTTGACACTGAGGACCAAGTAGGTCTATCAGGAGAAAGTGACTATTTGTTGCTATAATAGCTTCCCCATTTGTTCAGAGAGGCTGGGTCTGGACCCCTTGGAGTGCTGGGAAGGTTATGGAGCAAGGCTGCTAATTCCCAGCTGGTTTCAGGGCCAAGGAAGAGCAGCAGACAGTGTGCCAGCCAAGGCCAAAGGGCAGCACAGGCTCCTGGTGTGCTGGAGAGCCTCAGAGGGGATCAGTAACCAGAGAACAGCAGGCACCAGCAGTGAGGTCTCCTGAGCAAGGAGGGATTTGGTGGTTACTGTGGAGACCACAGTGAGGCTTCCTGGAAATTCCACCAGGTCCGTCTTTCTCTGTGGTTTGGACATCAGAATGTCATTGCAGGGAAGCCTAAGGACCTGTTAATTTATGCCTCAGATCTTTCTCTGAATGACCTGTAAAGTAGAATTTCCATACAGATTCCTCAATGTTAAATAAAGGATGGAGTGTCAGGAAGGGATCTAAACTGTTAGGTTCTTTTTCCAGGAGATATTTTATCTAACAAGAAGAAAAATGAACTCTGCTAAAATAAAAGGTTGCCTGCAGGACTCCAGTTTCCAGCTATTGTTAAAATGTGTGGTTGAGAGATGGGAACCCTGTGGCCAACAGGGAGCTGGAACAAGTTGAAAACAGGAGAATGGATGTGCTCTGCAAAGAGCAATGTTAGGTCCATGCTAACAGCTCAGCAAAAGAGGAGATTGGTTGGAGGATACAGAGAGGCCCCGAAGGAACAGGGATGAGCAGCCAGATCTAATGCTTGATAGCTGTGAAGTGTCCCAGGGCTGTCTTCTATATAACATCGCTGGAATTCCTTCAGTTTGGGAGTAGCCCCTCCAGAGTACTAAATAACTTGGTGTGGAGTCATCCTAGACCCCTCAGTGAGGACTTGTGGCATTTAAAAGAAAAATGAGCTTTTAGGAGGTTGAAGGATGTTTGAAGTGCAAGGGGTGAAGGAGTTGGCAGTCATGTGCCGGTCATCTGCTTGCTTCAGCATTGGAGGGAAATATGAAAGTATGACTGGGATAATCAAAAGCATGGAGAAACCTCCTTTGAAGAGAGATGAAAGCGAATGGGACTGTAGTAAAGCTGAGTAAGAGGTGCTTTCACAGACATGTTTCAAAGGAGGAGAATGCTGGGCAAAGCTGAGCAAGAACTGCTGTTCTTAATTCCCCTGTGTGTCTGTCTATGACATGAACAAGAGGGGAAGGAGATCCCATAAAATATTATTTTTTTTAAAATTATCATCATAATCTTAATTTAAATTGTGTTTCATTATGGAACTTTATTGTTTAAATTGTATTTCATTATGGAACTTGATTGTCTCAAGAAGTAATTTAATTTTAACAGTTTGGATGGTGATTTGACGCATGTAATTATCAAACATTACCTTCATGTATGACAACAAATTTACAAGAAAGAGAATTAAACCTTGTGATTCAGAGCTTAAGTTAATCTCTGACTTCTGAAGATTGGATGAATCAGGGTGAACGGCACCAGAGAGCCTCAATCCATTGCTCTCCCACAGGGGCATGTCCTACCTTGAAACTACAGTGTGTCCCACAACTGGTACAACCCTGCAAGGGCCTCACTCATGGTGATGAGCAGCAGCTTCTTCCACCACTGAACATTCACACCAACTTCTCCCACTGCAATAATGCACTGCAGCACAGCTCCCTGCCCCTTCCTGATGTCCAACTCTCCTTGTGGACAGCTCTAGCCCCACTAATGCAGCATCCCATAGCCTCCTGTCCCTACAGCCTTTCCACAGCTGGGATCCAGCTTCTCTCCTGATAATGAGGGAACACTTCTTGTTCAGTTTTGCCTGAGTCGGTGGCACTATTAACAGAAACGTGCTGTGCTAGAGAGATGCATTCTGCTGCTTTGTAAATAAATGCAGAAAGCACGTACTCCCCTGTGGAGGGCTTCAGGGTTGCATAAACACAGGGTGGAGCAGATTCCTGGGAACACCGTGGACATGAGGATGTAGGCTGTAAATCAGGAGAGTAATCGACACATGGGACCTGGGCAGGTTCCTGGAGTCCTGCCAATGGGTCATTCAGGCAGAGAAGAAAACTTAGGATGGTTAGTCCAAGCATCACTGCCTACAGAGTACAGTGGAGAGGTTTTTCTATTTCTTTGCATCATTCAACCCAAATTCTGCTCTGGATAAAGTCAGTGTCATGCAGCCTGGGTCATGTTGTGTCAGTGCTCCCACTGCTGTGAGCAAGAGGCCAGCTGAGACAACAGCCCAATAAAAAGCTTCCAGGCAAGAGGGCTGTAAATAACACAGCTAAATTGCTCCCTTCTTTCCAGGCTGACTGTGGGGAGGGTGTTTTCAGCATTGCTAGTGAGGGGTTTTATTAACATCAGAATTGAGACCCAGACCACCTTTCAGCCTAAAAGCAAGCCCAAAAGATATGTTGTTCGTGACTCAGTGCAGGGAAAAGAGAAAGTTTTAGGATGTGTCTGGAACAATGACACAATGATAACTCATAAAACCACAATTGCCCAGCAGCTCTGACTTCTGCCTGAGTCAGGTCTTGTGGAAGGAGGCCCTGGTCTGCTCCAGGAAGCCCAATTGCTCTCCAGGACATTGCAAAGTGATACCATTTATGAGATCAGTATGTGTGATAAAGAGATTTAGATAACATGACCTATACAGGAGGGTGGAAGGAAATGCTGCTGTTTAATTTAGGGGTGATGGAGGGGACCAAGGGAACTTGGAGGTTTAAAAATAAACTCTGTGTTTTGGAAAGCTTTGTGGTGGGTGGAGCTCTATGGCAAAGCCATGAACAAAGGCTCTCCTTGGAGTTGGTTTCACCAGAATGGTGTAGCCACTCTCAGGTCAGGGACAGGCAAGGATGTGCTGACCCTCTTGTCCTATGAGAACTTGAAAATGCCTCTCTGTTGAAAATACAGCTTAAAATGGACAAGCTCTGCAGCCAGTTCTTCCTGAGTTGCAAGGCAGGGTTAACAGCCCAGGAAATAAGAGGTTTGTTTTCTACTTTTCACCTCAAAGCTGCTCATTGCTGTTGAATGTCAGGTCTCCATAAAACTGGAATCAGGGACCACACTTCCTCTCCCAGCCCTGTTAGTCAGCCAGGGCTCTTAATGCTGTGATTCCCATGCCCTGATTCCCATTTCTCCATATCACAGCATGTGGAGACAGGACCATGCAGCATCCTTTACCTTTGCTCTTGTTTAAGAGCACCCCACCAGGGAATCTGCATCTACACTGTAGTTTTGCAAATGCTTGAAGTCTAGGAACTGTTCCCAAATTCTGAAATTTTTGGCAGCAATTTGTTCCTCTTCTCTCTCAGTCTGGCGGGGAAACTCCCTCATTTTGGGCAGTAACATAAGTGGTTTTTGCCTGTTGTTTACAGCTGATGGGATCTGGTTTTTGGGAAGCAATACACATCACGAGTTGCTGTGCTGTGGCTGAGTGAGACAGATGTGACCTCCCCCTACCCCAAGCCCTGATTCTCATCTCTCACCTTTACCTGGTGGCAGCAGTGGCAGGTGCGGCTCTGCCTAAAGCCAGCTCTTAGCCAGCTGGGACAGAGGGAGAGAGCAGCAGAGAGGAGAAATAACTTCCCTCAGCCCCCCCTCCCAGCAGGGTTTCATCTCTGAAGGCACAGAGCAGCATAGCCAAGGAATTCTTTCCTCTAAGAGAAAGCCCAGGCATGAATCCATGTGAGGCTCAGAATAAGAGAAAATAATCTACTTCCCACACACTCACAGCCTGATGGCCTCTCTTCTAGCGTGTCACAGCAGCAGAGGACACAGTGACTCCTCTGCAGCCAGGGTGAGTATGACAGTTTGGGGCAGGAGAGTGGTTGGGAGCAGGGCAGCAGCCTGGGAGCAGGCAGGAAAGGATGGTGGATGGAGCTGCAGGGAAAAGGCAGGAGGACGTGCCACTGCCTCTCACTTGGACCTGAGCCTGTTCCCTGGGACTGGCTGAGGAACAGCAGCTTCCTCTGCTCTGCCTAAGAGCCACTACACCCCTGCCCCTTCTCTGGGCCTCTCTTGATGGCTTTCTCCTGCTGCAGGCATCTGCTCTTCTGAGTGTGAAGGACAATTTGGGAGAGTCTGATTGTACATTCCTCATGCCTGAGGTGTCTCAGATAGCTGCAGCCAGTACTGTCACTTTAAAATGCAAACCAGACAAAATCTGCCTGAGTTTGCCAAAGGCTGAAGCATCCCAGTTGTTTCCTGAGATGCTGTGTTGGTTTTGCTTGGTCTGGTTTTTGGTAGCGAGGGGGGCCACAGAGGTGGCTTCTGTGAGAAGCTGCTAGAAACTTCCACCATGTCTGGCAGAGACAATCCCTGATGGCTCTGAAGATGGACATGCTGCTGGCCAAGGCTGGGCCAATTAGAGAGGATGGTAACGCCTCTGCGATAACATATTTGAGAAGAAAATCAAAACAAAGTGAGGGACAGTTTTTTTCTAGCTAGAGAAGAGGAGGAGGTGAGAACATGTGAGGGAAACAACATGGAGACGCCAAGGTCAGTGAAGAAGGAGGAGGAGGAGGTGCTCCAGGCACCGGAGCCGAGATTCCTCTGCAGGCTGTGGTGAGACCATGCTGAAGCAGCTGTGCCCCTGCAGCCCCTGGGGATCCCTGGGGGATGCAGAGATCCATCCACAGCCCCTGGGGATCCACGGGGGATGCAGAGATCCACCCGCAGCCCCTGGGGATCCACGGGGGATGCAGAGATCCACCCGCAGCCCCTGGGGGAGGTGCCCACACCAGAGTGGATGGATGTCTGGAGGCTGTGATCCAGTGGGAGACCTGGTGGAGAGAGAGTGCCCTGCTTCCAGGCTGGAGCAGCCTGGCTTTGGAGGACTGCACCCTGTGGAAGAGCGACCCACGGTGCAGCAGTTTCAGGAGGAGTGTTTGTCTGTGGGAGGGACTCATGTTGCAGCAGTTTTGAGAAAACTGCTGCTTGTAAGAGTGGACCCATGCTGGAGAAGTTCATGGAGAACTGTCTCCCATGGGAGGGACCCCATGGTCTCACAGGGGAATGACTCCTCTCCCTGAGCAGCAGAATAAAATCTTGGGTGATGAACTGACCAAACCCCCATGCCCTGTCTGCCTGTGCTGTCGGTTGGTAGGAGGGAGGGGTTGGGGGAAGAAAAGGTGTTTTAAGGGCTTGCTTTACTCCTCATTATCTTCCTTTGATTTTGTTAGTAATAAATTCACTTTGTACCTCTAAGCTGAGCCTATTTTGTCCTTGGAGTGTTTTCTCCCGGTCCTAATCTCAACTCATGAGCCCTTTGTTAATTTTCTCTCTCCTCTGCCCATCTGTGGCAGGGGAGGGCAAGTGAGCGACTCTCATGGGTGCCTGGCGTTTGGCCAGTGTCAAACCACAACAGATGCTAATGCTGGAGGCCAGAGATGCTGGTAACCACTTGTTACTGACTGTGCAGTATCTTCTGTGTTCTGCTCGCTGAAACAAGCATGAGGAGCCCAGGAGTCTGGGGAGAGGGAGCTACAGGTGAAGCAACAGGATTTCACAGATCCATGGAAGAAGGTGCGTCATGGTGGTGAGAGCTTTTGTGCAGACTAAGGAGGGAATGCAGGTGGAGCACCCTTCTCGCTAATAAACAGCTAAAACGCTCATGCCTTTACTTGAAAAGTCATAGTGTTTGATGAGCCAGCACAGCACAGCCTCCCTTGGCAGCTGGGTTTCCCAGGGTGGGTGCAGCCACGGGCAGGTGATCACTGGAGTGTGCAGGCTCCAAGGCTTTGTGCTGGGAGCAGCAGGAAGAAATGGCAGAGGAAGAGGGCACCAGTGTCCACGGTAGCACTGGAACAAGCTGGGAATGTGGCTCAGCTCCTGGGCTGAGCTGTGGGCTCAGGGCAAGCAAAATCCCAGCTGGGCTCTGTGCCTTCTCCACTAGTATGTGGAAGCTGGAGAAGTGCCACCCACCTGCCTGTCTTCTCCAGCCTGGAGCAGTCCCCTCGGGCTCTTTGCTTAGCCCCAGCTGTGGGATGTAATTGCATTCGGGAAAATTCTGGGGAATCTGAGCAGTAATTGCACAAAGTGTCGGCTTCCCTTTGGGATCAGGGTGGAGCCCAGGCTGTGCCACTCCAGCAGACATGCCAGTGCTCCACTGGACCAACCCTCTCCTTTTGCTGCTGCCAGGAAATTCCCCAGCATAGCAGGGGTGAAAAAATGTAGTCACAATACTGTAGCATAATTCAGTTGGTCAAATAAATAACCTGGGTGGGAATCGAGGGTGATTTTTAGTCCATAATCTTTTCAAAGCAGAATTGCTCTTACAGGCTTCTATTTTTCAGTATTTTTCTTGAGCACTTCCCATGAATTTTTCATTCCTTCTGCCTCCTACAGTTCAGTTCCTCCTCCAGCAAAATGCTCCATTTTTTCCCTACAGCTCCTGGGGTCAGTCTAACCTGACAACCTAATCCTTCAAAGCCTCACATGGATTTTTATTAATAATTTCTCATTTTAAAAAAGCGGTTTTGGCTAGCGGTGTTTGGTTTAGGTAGACCTTGTCCTGGGTTGAGACCTCTCATGCTCAAGGTTTTAAGGCATGACTTGTAGTTTAAAGACATACTGCCCTTAGGACCTGGTCTCCTTCAGGCAAGGGCTCTGTCCCGGCAGGATGTGATCTGTGGAGGAGGATCAAACTATTAACATTAACAGCCTGCTTCCGCATGGATTAATGGGATGGTTGAACACACTTCTGGCAGCTGCATTGCCTTGGATCCTAAAAGCCAGGAAGGTGCAAGTGTGGATGTGTCCTACCCAGCATGAGACCCCTGAACTTGGTAAACTGAAAAGGAGTTGGGATCCCAGGAGCATTACACCTGCCTTTGCAGTCATCTTCTGCTCCTCATCCCCATCCATAACGCTCCGCACTGGGGTTCCACTCTGTGTAACAGGGAAAGGGTTTGAAATGCATAAACACACAGAAAAAAAACCTTTTTAAAAATTAACACATCCACACCTGAGTTTGCCCAGAGGCCTTATCCCTAAACAAGGTATGCTTCTTGATCTCTCCATTCAATGTAAATTTGTGCCAGTTGCTGGTGCAAATTGTCTAGGGCTCCTTGCCAGTGTTTGAACGATGCCAAGGAGGAGAAGTCTGGCTGGCTGGCAGGAGGAGTCCTGGCTTGTCTGCAGGTGCATATTCCTGCTGCCCAGCGAGGTGTTGGCTGCCTCGGGAGGGGAAGAAGGTGCATGAAGGAAAAAGGTTCCACTGCCGAAGACCCCGTGGACTGGATCCTCAGCTGGTAAAAACTGGAGCTGCTGGATGGAGGGTGTGATGGATTGGTGAAGGGTCTGGCTGCCTGCCCTCTCCAGGCTCCTGGGAGAAGGAGCTGCTGGAGAAAGTCTCATCCATGCTGTGGGGCTGGGCTGGCCCTGCATAACCCCAGTCCTTGGGCACTGAGGTCTTCTCTGTTGTGGGTTGATCCCTATCAGCTGTGGAGAAGAGGGATGGGAGGGAGCAGTGTTTGGGATGTGGCTTTTGCCACCATCTACTTATACTTGGCATTATGGTGTTTATAATACCCTGCCGAGCTCCAGGCGTATGTGGGTGGGTTTGGATGCTATTTGCTGGTGAACACCCCAGCTCTTACCAGAGTCTGAATCCACATGGCTGCTGCATGTCCTGGTGTCCCCACTCCCACCCCCAGGGAAGCAGCCTGCCAGAGGCCGTGGAGCTCCATGCTGGCCTGTGCCAGGACTTGTTCTGCAGCCTCCCCGACGCCAGGGAGGTGGTGACCAACTGCAAGCACCTCCCCCTTGAAAAACCAAGTGCTTGGGGTTTTCAAAGGCTCTCTGCACTGTTGAAAAAATGTAACTTTAAGGCCCCATGCCAGGCGCACGAATAGTCTGTGAGCTATAGGTCTGGCCACATTCAAGAGAGCCAGCTGGGTTCAGGAATAGCACAATTTATTGAATGCAACATATATGGTTCTTATGGATTGCCCATGATAAATGCCTGAACGGCAAAGTGGTGTTATAGAGCACTAACAATACAATGGCAATCACAATCTTAATTTCCCAGGTTAACACTCAGCATATCTGAGGACACAAGACTTACCAAAAGATGACCCTTCTGGGGCGGGAGAGGAGGACAAATCTGTCAAACTGTTCCTGGAATTTCAAGTAAAATTCTTATCTGCCAGTTAGATATGAAACTGGGCAGCTTTTACACCTTATTAACCACTACGGTGCAAAGTGCTGCCAACTGTGATCAAATCTTCCGTTGTTTGTGGGCATGTTGTACAAAATATTTCTTGGTAGGAGGTTTTGGTTTGTCAAAACTTTTCTGGGTATCAGGTAGAAAAACTAGACCACATGGCCTCCATGCCACATTCGCCCCCCCTGCCATGGCAACACAGACCGCAGGAGCTACATCCAGTTTCTATGCTTGCACCACGGGTTGCATTGCACATCCAGCTTTGCTTTGTGCTTTGCTCACTGCTTTGTGGTTCCACCTGCACACTCAGATGTCGTGGGGCTGAGCCAGAGCATTGCACTGAGCACTGCAGTGTCTTTGGGTTTGCAGCACCAGGGCAGAATGGCCATGAGGAAGATTCAGAGGCAAATGCAAAGAATTTTCTATTTTCCTGAAAGAAGTATTTTTTTTTCCCTTTTTTTCCCTTTTTTTCTGTGTTAAGGAAATGAACATCAAATTCAGCCCTTCCACTCTAATAAACTTGGAGAGCTCCTGTCAGCCCCCACACCTCTGGCTCACTGAGGTTTGCTGCTGCTAGCACTGGGGGAGAAGGAGTTAAGTTTGCATTAAATAGCAGCCCAGCTGCCTGCAGAGGCTCCGATCCCACTCTTTATTCCACAATGTTTGATGGCTGAGGAAAAGCCAGCTCCAAATTCACATGGCATTTTCTAAACCAAGGACAAAATTACATCTGGCTGCCTTGGTTCATCCTCTCGGAGAAAACCAGGACGAGCTGACTTTGGGGCGGGCAGGCGGCTCTTCACTGCTTGCAGTTTTGGGGCTTTGCGGTCCAGGACCTGCCTGGTTGTGTTCCAGGCTGGTCATTCCCGGGGCTCCCCTCCCAGCCGGGGGGGCGGGAACAGCGCAAGCTCCCGGGTGGTGGGCGCTGGTGGGCCAAGGGACAGCTCTGTCCCCCGTCCATCCCTCGGCAGGTGGACCTGTAGGAAAGGGCTGGCTGCCTCTGCATGGGAGTGCTCACTGCACTGGGCGGGACTGGAAGCGCAGCCACGGGGGACTGGGCGCAAGGGCTGGACGAGGCTGAAGCAGGCGCTCACCTTCTTCCGACCTCCTCCTTCGACGGCTGAGGAGCTTCGGTCTGCGGGTGAGCAGTGCCCGGCTGGGCGACGGATGCTCCGTGCGGCTCCGTCTGTCGGGGCACACGCCGGGAGGCGGGACGGGGGATCGTGGTGGGCTGGTTTAGAGAGGTCGGAGGTCGAGCTGTGGCCAGCCCCCCCTGAGGGTGCTGTGTCCTGGCTCGGGGCAGCTGATCCGCAGGGAGCTGGTGGTGGCAGGGTGTGAGGAGCAGAGGAAGCCTGTTGCATGTGCTGGCTGGGCTTTCCTTACTGTCCCAGCAGCCTGGCGGGGGGTACAGGGGCTGGCTGGGCTTTCACTGGAAAATGAGAGGATTTGTGTTGTGTTTAAACGCAGCTGTTCCTGCTTCTCTCCTGCGGGGCTCTCTCGCAGCCCAAGATCTCCCCTGGCTTTGGGTGCTGAAGCGACCGAGCAGCACGTTTTCTCAAAATGATGGAAAATAAAGTGTTCCTGTCATTTACGTTCTACAGCACAATTTTGATTTTAAAAATGTATGTCGTTGCCATCATTACGGGGCAAGTGAGACTCAGAAAGAAGGTAAGATCCAGATTCATTTTCCTTCTCCCTTTGCTTGGGTTTCTGTGTTTTTTCTTTGTTTTTTTATTCCTCTAGAGTTCAACAAAATTTTCCTAAGGAAGCTGAGTTTTCTTTGACTTAAGTTAAAAGCAAAACTTGTTTCATAGCTGCGGCAGATAAATATCTCACTTCTCCTTGACCCTTTTTGTTTGTTTCTACCATCTGTAGCTTGATGTTTATAATTTTGGAAACCTAATCTAAATAATAATCAGATCTAAAATGCCAAGCAGGTGAGATGCTTCTAGAAAGAGTCTGTTTACAGTTAATTTGCAGGGTCTGGAAGAAAAGGAGAAGAAAGAAAAAAAAAGGTTTAAGAAGAAATCATTGCAATGGTCTTTTTTCTTACAATGTAGCAGAAAGCTTTTGAGCTTTTGGAGGCTGACTGGCTATGGGAATGCTCCAGGAGAGCAGCAAGTCGTGGGGAATAAAACAATTGCTGGAGGAAATGGTTCTTGGTCGGGGGGAAAATACAGGGAGGACCAGCTGCCATCAGGAGCTGGGGCTAACTGGATTTTTATCACCCTCACCCCAACTCCTGGTAAAACTCAGCTATCTGTAAAATCTGTTTTAAAGTATTTAAGGAGTTTCTGACTGCGTCAGTAGAGTGAGAGGGAGACATTTTTGCTCTCAGATAGAATACAAATGCCCTGTGCTGTGGCATCATTGTAACTGATGATTTGTCTTCTCCCCTTGTGATTCTAAATGATGCTCCAGCCCTGGGACAGTTTGGACTTGTAACATAATTAAAGAAAGCACCAGGGCCCTTTCCAGGCTGTAAAATGAAACTGTCAGATGTAAGTAGGTCCCTGAGGAACAGCTTCTGAGCATAGGTGGGGAGCTTGCACAAATTATTTTCATTTGTAACTTTATTAGTGTAGGATCCCATTTCCCCATGGGAAAGCCACACAGTCCCACTGCCAAAAAGCCAGCCAGGGAATATTCTCTAATCTGTCAGTCCTGGTTATCTTTTGGAGGCCACATTGTGTCTGCAAGCTCTCTGCCAGCAGTGATCTCGCTGGCTGGCAAAGTCTCCTGGAAATGGATTTCGTGGGAAGAAGTGGACTGGGGTGAGGTGGGAGCTCCCTTGAAGCCCTCCATTTGGGACCTGCTCAGCAGGCAGCATTGGGTTTTTTGGAGGACAAGGAAAACCCCTGGGGAGATGCAGGGTTTAACCCCCAGGACCGTGTGCATGGAAGCACAGTAGCCCTTGTTTTTAAAGTGGTGACAACTTGGGGTAGGTAAAAATCCCTACAGGACTTCAAGATTAGGAGCAAAGCTTCTACCTGTGAGGTTCCTGAAGACTGTAAGCAGGTGGGCACTCTCTCTTGCAGGCGTTTGCAAACCCGGAGGATGCCGTGCGCAATGGGGGGGTGCAGTTCTGCCGCGAGGACCCTGACGTGGAGCGGTGCCGCAGGTGAGCGGTGCTGGCATTCCTGGTGCCAGGATTTTCCCTCTGGTGCCAGCATTCCCTCTGATGTTGGCATTCCCTGTGCCACCATTCCCTCTGTGCCAGCTGCTGGCAAAGAAGTGGGAAGCTAAAGGGCTCGCTAATCAAGTAATGTTGTAGATGGTTGGAGTGTCTCGAGCTCTGCTGTGGGACCCTGCACACCAGAGCAGTTTAATCTTTAACGGGAGCCTGGTGTGCACTGGAGCAAGGAAAAGAGAAGGATCCGGGTTTGCGTTCAACATCCAACTCTGACTGACTCTTTTCTAGGTGCTCAAAGTCCCACAGGCTCCCACTGTCTCATCCTGTACCCACACTCAAAGGCTCCTTGTGTCCTGCTCTGACAGGACCCCAGCTTCCCCCAGATCCCTGCACAGCTTGGACAGGGAACAGGGTGACTGGTTGCAGTGCTGTAGACGGCTGCCCTTTTTGGGGATTCAGGAAAAGGCCAAACAGGATTGAAATAACTTCTGCCTCTCTAACTGGGCAAACTCTGAATGTTACCCCTCTTCTGTGAGAATCACAGTTTCTCAGAGGTAAAACACAGGTTGATTCAGCCCTGGGCTTGATTTGCTGTCCCCCTTACCGAAGGAGGTGCCCCAAGTGCTAGGCTGGATTGCTGGTGATGTACAGGAAAGGGACTGGAGCCGTACCCTGCTTTCCTGGAGCCCTGGGCTGTGCGTGGGGACCTCACTGCTCACGTCCCACTGCCTCCAGCATTTGCTTTAGAAAACATCCAATGCCACCTAATTGTTCGGCTTCCGGGGGGGAGGAGGAGGATGGTAAATGAGCCATTTCCTTCCTAGCAAAAAGAAAATAATAGCAGAAATAATAATCATAATCCTCTTTATTCAGAATAAACAATCTAAATAACTAGAGCTGCAGCGAAGACCTGGGACAGCCTGGGATCGACTTGGGCAGTTAAAGCTCTTAGAGTCCGTTCTTGCTGATCTATTTGCAGCCCTGAAGAAGACAGATTCAATCCGAGGTGTTTCCCCAGAGCGAGGGCGATGTCAGCTTTTCATCTCGGACTGTATCTGGGGGGGAGCAGAGCCAGGGGTCTTTGCAGGACAGGGACAGAGCAGGGTGGGATGTTTACCCCCTGCCTCTTTAAAGAGTCTCCTGGCTGCCTCTCAGCTCTCTCCTTTCTCCTCCTTCTTCTTCCATTTGTCCTTCCGTCCCTGCTGAACCCCAGAGTCCTTGGGGTTTATTCAGAGGATGGTGCCTGGGGGAGGAGGGACACAACCCACACTCTTGGCATGACTGGATCCTGTTTCGGTAGAGCTGTGGGTGGTGGCAGGGATGCTGTGATACCCAGGCAGGTGCATGTTCAGCTGGAGCACAGGGTTTGGTCCCATCAGCGCTGATGTGTCACCACATGGCCATAGCGGCCCCTCCAGCCATACTGTGGTGCTGCTACCCAGGTGCTGCTGGCACAGTGTGGGGGTCCTTGGAGCGCTCCTCCCCAATCCCCTTTGGACGCATTCATGGAGAGGTGAAGCCACAAACCCTCCCATCCTGTGAGTTTCTCCACTGGAGAAGCTGTGGTCTGGAACTGCCTTTTATTGTGTAGCATGGCCACATCTGGGGCCATGCCGTGCTGGCACCACACCAGTTTTGAGCTTTTCACAGCTTCACAGGGTCTTTGTTTTGCTCTGTTTATTTGAAAGCTCCAACCCTCGAGCTGTCATCTGCTGTGGCAAAGGCGTCCCAGTCACGGAGAGAAAGTTTCAGGAGCTCAGTGTCCCAAGGGAGAGGCACGGGGTGTGAAATCCTCCTGCCTCTGTGTATAAGGGAGAACTGATGCTTTTGGGGGCTGTGTCTGTCCCATCCAATGGAGGAGAGGCCCAGCAGCACCTAGGGATGGGTACTCTGGCTAGAAGGAATGAGGGAAAACAGGGAATTCTGGTGGGAAGGAACAACCTTATGTCACTTTTCAGGGCCCACCGCAATGACATGGAGAACATCTTTCCCTTCCTCTTCCTCGGAGCCATCTACTCCCTGCTGGATCCCAGTCCTGCAGTGGCCAGGATCCACTTCCTCATCTTCTGTGTGGGACGGATCATCCACACCATTGCCTACCTCCTGCGGCTGAGGGCACCCACACGCTCCGTGGCCTACAGTGTGGCCCAGCTGCCCTGCTTCTCCATGGCCCTGCAGATCCTCCTGGCCACCACCCCGTACTGGTAACACCCAGAGGGACTGACCACCCGAACCCCCTCATCCTGACTCTGCTGGTCCCCCCTGCAAGTGGGAGAGAGTGTGTGTGTGTGTGTGTGTGTGTGTGTGTGTCACCAGGGATGTCACCAGGGAGGTCAACTGCACCCTGAGGATGTTCAGTGCAGCCTTGATAAAATTCCACTGCCATCAGAATTTGTCGGAGAAGTCACCAGAGAGAAGGAACGTGCAGGAAGGGGATGTGGAGGCAGGTTTCTCTCTCTCCTGCTGAGGGTGAGACGTGGAAAGCACATGGACTACCCCTCGTGGAAGGGGTCATTGAAGGAAAGGTTTTCTGTGTTTGGAACGGGGAAGATGTGCCTTTTCCTCTTGGTCATGAATACCCCATGAATCAGGAAGGGGAAATCATGGGGGCCCAACAAAGTCTCTTAGTCAGCAGATGTGGTTGGTAGCAGAGGTTATAAAGCAGCCACCCTTCTCCTGCCCTGCCACGTGCTTCTGTGGGGATGTGAGTCCCTTAGGACTTAGTCCCTTAGGTTCCCTCTCCCACAAGGAGGACAGGAGGCAGGTACCTTCCAGGAAGTGTAACAGGGAAGTCAAAATCTCACGGGTGATGTTGTGAGGCCACTGAAGCGTTCAGTGCTCCCAGTGCCACCTCGTCTCACGCCATGGGACACAGCTCCCTGCCAGGAGCCTCACTGCAGGCAGGATCCTGCTAGCTCCTGGCAGCTCCCAGCCAGCAGCAGCTGTGGCTTTTCCATCTCAGCCCCACCACAGCAAGATGCAGAGCGACATGCCTGGAGCAGCCAGCAGGAATCATTTACCCTGGACACAGAGCCTGGATACATTTGCCGGACACAAAGCTCTGGGACTTCTGGAAAGTCTAAAACACTCACACAAAACAGACAGAGTTTTCTCCCATAGAGCAGTCATGTCCACATGCCACTAATGCCTGAAAATGCCTCCAGGGCATCAGACTGAGTTTCTCCCCCTCTGTTTGCAGCCTTTCTCTGGCCACAGAAGGGCCGTTGCTATTTGGAAAATGTGCCATGATCGCTTTAGGGGTGTTTTCTTTCAGCTGTTTCCAGCTGTCCACTGCTGCCACGCCATTCACAGCCCTGACCAGCTGGTGTTTGCAGAAAGCTCTGGAAATGAGCAGAGGGGCTTTGAAGACAGTATTGCTGCTCTGTGTCACCCAAAGGTGTCATGTTGGAGAGGAGAGGTTGGGACCAGGGTATTGCATGGTAAAAAAGCCCCATGAGCTCCTCTGCTACACAGCTGTCCCCAGGTACCAGGGGCTGCTCCCAGCAGCAGCAGCAGCAGCAATGGAGCATCCCTCTGGAGGAGAAGACAGGAGTAAAACTCTGCTCTTCAGTGCCTCCTCCCTCCTCTGAGGGCAACACAGAATTGGACTAAGATCACAGAGACAAGCCAGAATGAGTAGAAAATAAATTCCCCTTCCATCTGTCCTGTGCACTGAGGCTGTTCCCTTGACTGCTCTCCTCAGAGATGCTTTTGTTGAGACCTCACTGAGCACTGGGGACACACCTGCTCAGAGTGATGCTCAGCCCTTGCTCAGCTCGGGTAGAAGTTTCTGTACCAGTAACTCCTGATCCCAGTGCAGTTGTGGCCTCAGGCCGAGCTGTGTGGTGAAGTTTGGAGTGGAATGCCTTGCTCTCCCACTGTGAGGAAGGTGGGCAGGATTGCAGGTTCAGTAGTTCACTCTTGGCCACTTCTCCGTCACAAAGATGTCTGGGTAACACAGACCCTTCTTAACAAGTCTTTTCTGCCTCACAGGGTGCACAAGATCTTGAACCCCTGTATGTTTCTCTGCTGCTGCACATGCATCCTAGTGGCAGGAAGCAAATATTCCCAATAAAAACAAATCATTGTGCTCTGATACATCCTTCCTTCGGGAGCAGCAGATGCAGCTGGGCAGCAGCTGAGTCCATCCTCAGCAGGATGTTAAACCCCACTGTAGAGCCTGGAGTGCCCTGGGACTTCTAAAGAGGCATCCCCTTCCTCTGCACTCACGTGCCCTGCAGAGGAACCTCTTTTCCAGGTGTGCATTATTTGTGCTGATCCTTTAAATTCAGCAGAGCTGGGAATTAAAAGCAGCTCTGTTCAGTTTTCCTTCCCTGAGCAGCAAATTGTTACAAAGCTTGGTGTTCACTCAAAAACCCTGGAGGGCTGGAAAAGCTCAGGTAAGATGTGGTTGCTCTTCTTTCTGTTCCTAGGACTTGTAAAGGGGCTGGTTGTATTTTCCAATTTCCAATTTCCCCCTTTTTTTGCACTAGGTTGCTGGGAAACAAATGCCTCATTTCTCTGGGTTTCCCCTATTTTCTTAAGTTGTTAGTGTTTGGGAGGTGCTGCCCGTCATGTCTGTGTTAGTTTGATAAAATGGCTCCGCTTGGTTCTTTTCTTTCCCTTTTTGTTTTCAAATAAGAAAGACAGTGGTTTTACAAAATGGACTCTCTCCAGTACATGTTGCTGTGGTTGGAGGTGTGGCTGGGATGGAGATTTTGGCATGGGAAGGAGGAAGGAAGGCTACAAAATGCCCTTCCAGCCCCCAGATCTGCCAGCTGCTTCAGCCTCTTCTCGGCTGCCTGTCCAGTGCCTGAGGCTGATGCCCTGTTCAGGGAAGCTGAGGTTACATGCAAAGCTCTGCTTTCTTCTTTTTTATTAAAAAAAAAATAAACTCTGCTTACTGGCTGCAGGGAAAAGCTTGGGAATGTGAACTCTCCTGGCTCAAAAAAAAACAAACAGAAAAAGCCTACAAGGCAAACTTGAGAGAGGCCCAAGCATTGCACTTATTTTGAAGTGTTGTGGAAGTTTGGGGGAAGCAGGACTGAGCTGGGCTCGGTTGCTTTGGTAGCATCAGTCCCATCAGGGCTCTCCTGGGACTAGGTGATCAGAGCCAGTGGCTCTCCCCCTGGACACTGCCAGTGGTGTTTGCTGCATATGGGGGGCATCCCTGCCTTTTCCCAATTAATATTGAAAGCCTAGAGCTCCCAAATTCCTGCTCTGGCATCTGTGTGGGCAAAGAATGTGCCCAGGAGAGCAGGGACAGTGGCTGCACCCAGCAGTCTCTGGATTTGGTGTGTGCGTTGTATGTCCAACAACTTGTTTTTCACACCTGGCTCAAACAGGAATCGGCAGCACTCTGAAACCCACCTGGGACTGCAGAACGACAGTTTGGTGCTTAAATAGGTACAAATTGAAAGAGGAGGAATTTAAGTTAGACATTAGGAAGAAATTTTTTACTGTGAGGGTTACTTACACTGGTACCAGCTGCCCACAGAGGCTGTGGATCCCAGCCCTGGCAGAGTTCAAAGCCAGGTTGGATGAGACCTTGAGCAACTTTGGTCTAATGCAAGCTGTCCCTGCCCACGGCAGGATGGGTTGGGAGTAGATGATCTTTAAGGTCCATTCCGCCCCCTTCTGTGGTGCAACGTGTGAATGTGATTCACACAACCAGTACGTGTCTTCCCTCAAGGTGTCTGGAGCTGGGAGAAAAGCAAGTGGAGACCCAGCACAAGTCACTTCCCCTCCTACACTCTTTTAGGTGGCTCAAGCCTCTGGATCCCTCCTACCCCTGAGCACAGGACACGCCTCTTCCTTACCTGCCTGCACCACTTCCTGGGTCTCTCCATCCAGACCTTCCCCTGGTGGCCTCTGGACCAAGATTCCTGCTTGGGCAGCTCTCCTTTAACTGAGATCACACTCTTCCTTTTCTGCCCTCCCAAAATCTCCCATTCCCTCTAGCAGATGGGATTTTGATACACAAATCCTCTTACTCCTCTTGAAGAACTGAGATTCCTGTGACTTGTAGAGAGAATGAGAGGAGCCAGCTCTACAGGCATGGGCATCCCAGAAGGAGAAGATAACGGTGCTTCCCTGCTGCTCTCTGGCACATGAGGATGAAGTTGGCACCGGTAAAACTTTTTCCAGCGGGCGTTTTCCATCCCGACTGTGGGGCTGAGCTGTGAGACGTCCCCTGCTTCATACGTGGGGGCGAGCCCCGGATAGGGGGGAGGGAGCCGGCCGGGTGCGGAGCAGAGCAGCGCGATGGGGGCTCGCCCTCGGCCCGCCGGGTTCCGCGGGCTGCGCTGCGCTGCGCGGGGCTGCAGCACCCTCGTGTGGCTGCGGGACCCTGCGGGGGGACTCGGGGACCCTGCCCGGGGACCCGCGCCCACGGATTCTCTCCCCCCACGTCTGCTGGCCAGAGAGCTTGGGGTGCAGCTGGAGGTGTTTGGGGTGGAGGGAGGGTGCCATTCCTTGGGGAACGCGTTGAGGGGGAGTAGGCTGCGGCTGCTCTAGTGCCCATCGGCGTCTCCAAAGCAGGCAGATGTAATGCCAGATCCAGGGAGATCCTCCCATCACCTCAGACTTGCCCTTTGGCAGTCACCTGGTTGAAAACAGACTGGTTTGAGGAAGGAAACAGTTTGCAAATGTCCTTGCAAACTTTCCCTGCTTCTGAAGTTGTGGTGTATGGATGCAGCGCTGTGCATCTCCATGCAATAGTTCTTCCTTATACATGGTAACTTCCTGGGCTTTGTGATGCCAGCTACAAAAGGAACCTTTGCTTCCTCCCTTCTCCCCGAGTAATTATAAAGCATTACAGCCCCTGTGGATAGTTACCATCCAGCTTCTCTGCTGCATTAGGTTGCTTCCCTGTGGGGTCGGAAAGAATCAGCAGTGAGCAAAATATCTGCCGCAGGGAGGAGATGCTCCTTCCATATGGAATGTAGAGTTTGGGGTGAGCATCGCAACCCCCAGGACAGGAGCATTGCTCCAAAGGGCAGGAGGGGCTCAGCTGCTGGGAGGTGACACGATGCTGTCATGGGAACATGTGTTTCTGCAGTTTGTAGATGGTGCCAGCAAGAGGGTCTTCAGACCTTCCTGTTGCCACCAGAGGGAGAAGGGCTCAGCAGTACAACGGTAATGGGAAAGGAGGATGCTGTAACCACAATATGTCTGTAATTCATTCTGGATGGGGATAACCAGGCTGGTGTCCCTGTGAGCTGGAAAATGTGAGCTCTGTTTTGTCTTGCTGCTGTGGCAGCCGATGCTGATGACAACATAAAATTGTTCTCATTAAAATATTCTAGAGGCAAACTTCAGCTTTTCATCAGTCAGCAAGTCATGCACAAGTGTCAGGCTGTGGGGTCAGAGACAAGGAAAGGGGGTCCAGGAAGATCCTCCCATCACCTGAGATCTGCCCTTTTGGAATCACCTGGTTGAAACCAACTGCTTTGCGGAAGGAAACAGTTTGCAAATGTCTTTGCAACCTTCCCCCACTCCCAAAGTTGTGGTGCATGGATGGAGACCAGCTCTCCTGCTGAAATTAGTACTGGTGATGGATGTGCCCTTCCTAGGAGGAAAAATGCCCCTATCCTGGAAGAGGAGTGGTTGCACAATGTCTTTGAGCTCCTCTTCGTTGACAGCCTTCCCCCAGTGCTTCCCTTCCCTGTGGAGTGCAGACCCTGCCAGGTGAGCTGCAGCTCTCCATGCTTGTCTATCTCCTGGTTTGTGGACCCCTCAGATGTCCATCAGCTCCTGGGAGCTGACTGACCATGGGTTGGGACCTTCTGCTCTAGTGGGAGATGAACTGAAGTTGGGACAGTTCAGGCAGGAAATAAGTGACATATTTCCAGTAGTCAACAGTAATGAGTCACTGGAGGAATCTGCCCTGGGAGCTGTAAGCTCATCAATTCCAAGGGTCTTTTGACTCGGGGCTGGATGCTCTCCAAAGGGATGCTCTGCACTGGCCACATGCTGAGGATGAGGATGCTGCTTGGGTGATATTCTTTATGCAGGAGGTTGGACAATTGGCCTTAATGATCTACAAACCACTTACTGAATGAATAAATAAATGGTTAAAAAGCAGCAGCAGAGCAGTTTGATAGGGATGGTCAAGTGTCTGGGACTGTGGTGGGCCTGGAGTGATGCCCAACATGGGGACCTGCTCTTGCTGGGTGCTGCAGGGGTGAAATGGGATGAGCCTTGTTCCCTTCTAGGGAAAGCTGGAATGTGTTGTTTAGGGGTCCTTCCTTCCTCAACCTTGCAATCCACAGGATCCATGTGTCCCACAAGCCACCGGTGATGGGAGGAACAAAGGTTGCTGCTGGGAGGGAGCTGATCCTGTGGCTCATGGAGCTGAGCCCCTCTGGGTGTGTGCGATAGCACTTTCTGCCTTGCTCTCTAATCCTTTCCTAGCGATTCCTGCCACTTGACTTGCTGCCTTTCAGTCTGCACTGGGCAGTTTCAAACTGTACTGGGCATTTTCCCCTGGGCACATCTTCCCATTTCTCCACATTGCATTAAATCTGCTGCCTGATAGCTCAACACTGTGAGCTCCTGGAGCGCTGTTTAACTTTGGCTGCCTCAACTATTTGGTATCACCTTTGCCTGACCACTGACTCCCCCTGTTTTTGTGCTCGGTGCCTGCTCTGCACCCATAGGCCTTTGCTCTCTGGAAAGTGCTCTACAATCTGATGGTTTATTCCTATCCTTATTCCTATTCCTACACAGCTCAATTTCTGTGTAGAATCTGACCCTTCTTGCTGCCTCTTACTTCAATTTCTGCCCAGGCTTCTTGTCCAGGGCAGGTGGGGAAACCACAGTGGCTGCTGATGAAGAGTCACATCCCTATCACATGCACTGACACGTCTCTACTCAGTAAAATATTTATTCCTCCATTATTTCACAAGAGTTGTTTTTACAAAAACCTTACAAAAATTTCCAAAACACAGACATGCAGAAGAAAAAAACAAATCCACCATGGATCTTGTTACAAGTAATTGAAATGTACAAATAGAAAGGGCGAGAGAGAGCTTAGATTACAATAATCCCTCGGTCCTGCTACCCCTCCATGGGTGCAATTTGTATCTCTTCTTGGTGAGTTCAGCATTGAGTGACAAGCTGTGATAAGCTGCCAAAAGCACAGCAAAGGAGGGGGCCTAAGATTAGGAGCAAATGTTTTCAAATATATATATACATATAGATATTTAGTGAAGAAATATTTATTCCCTGCTTTTTTTAGGTTTACAGAAACAGCATCTGCAAACTATTAAATGGGTTTATTTTCATTAATGTTCTCAAAGAGGCAGTGACATTTATATCCCTGTGGTTTCATCTTGTATAACCGAAAAAAGAGCCTTGTGCTTTCCATGGGAATAGGACCCTCCCAGCCTCCTCCTCCTGCCCCAAGTGGTGTTTCTTAGGGAGGATGATTTGATCCACAGTGGATCCCTCTCCCCCCTGGCTTGGCAGGTCTCTGTGCAGTGTGGGGAGCTGCGTGCTCTTCTTCTGGCATGACAAATGGGAGGGATACCAGCCCTGGAAATGTGGATGGGGGCAGAGGGTGGGTATTTAGGGTGACACTGCTCCCTGGATGAGGTGGACAGCGTCAATCAGGCTGTGCCCTCTCCCTGCCTGCCAAGCTTGAGGAGGAGAAGGTAACTATTCCCAACTAGGGGCTGCAGTGTGGAGCAGAGAAAGCAGGGGCTGGAGGCAGCATGGAGGGTGGTTCACCCCCAGCAAGAGGAGATAGGCTCCTCTCCTGGTTCTCCCACCAGGTCTGGGTGGAGCTCCAGGTGCTGGGTGAGTCTCCCCCAGGCTGGCATTGCCCTGCAGTGCAGCTGAAGGCTCCAGTGTCACAGCCACTGGGTCCCACATGCAGCTGCAGTGAGAGCCCCAGTGGGAATGGGAGAGGATGCTCCTGGGAGCTGTGGGGACTCAGGTGGGCACTCTGTAGCTGTGACACTTTCAGCCTTGGTGTCACTGACCAGAGGATGTTTACGTGGAGGAGGCACTTCAGCAATTACTCTATTTGTCCTCAGATCTATTGCTGCAGCCCCCAAACCAACCCCTTCTAGGGAAGTAGGGCTGGTGTCTTCACTGTCCAGGCCACCCCTCTGAGTTGGTGGTGTCCCCATGCTTGGCTGGTGGCTCTTTCCAGTGGGTGAGGAAAGGGTGGTCTGGTTTCCAGTGGGCTTTGTCCACAGGGACACCACACCCCCACCACTCCGGCTCATTCCCCATTGCTGCGGAATTGGCAGGGGAAGGTGGAGGCTGCGTCTCTCCGCAGCTCAGTCCCATGGGCTGGGGCCAGGTTGCCCACCCCGTGTCCATCCCCCTGCACATCCCACCTTGGAGCCTCATTAGGCTGCACAGCAGGATGGGATGAGGGGGAAACCATTTCCTTTCTGCAAAACCAAAAAAGCCTCCCCCATGGAGTTGCCGGTCCCAGACCCCCGAGCACATCTGCGGAGCTGCCGATGGGGAGGCTGTGCCTCCGGAAGGCGAAGCCTTCGTTGGCACGAAGCACTGGGAGCCGCCTACTCAGCTGAAACCCAACAGCTTTTTCCAATTTTCTCCCTCCCTGGGACGGTTCAATGACCTGGGGCTCTGCAGAATCGCTGGCAAATCCACCGAGGCAGGGCAGCGGTGCCTGCATGGGGATTGGCAATGCATCCCCAGCTCACAGGAGAGCTCAGAGGCTCCAAGCAGGTCTGTTGAGATGCTCCAGCTCTGCCTGCCCCTCTGGGAAGGGACAAAGCCTGATGCCATCAGCATAGGCAGCTCCTAAATGCAGGCAGCACAGTGCAGAGGGCTGGCCTAGACTGGCCATGGCATGGGTGAGCCATCAGCTTCCCAAAGTCCCAAACTTTAGGAAGTCCTAAACCCCACACTGTGGCTGGGGTTGCACAAAGAAATGAACACATGGATCAGCTTTGGCACGCACAGTTGAGCGCCGCAAGTCACAGCCCGGTGGAAAGAGGGGCTCATGATCCTCCCACGCTGTCCCTGCGGGAGGAGAAGACCCAATAACTCTTTGGCTCTCTGGGCAAGATACCCAAATTGGTCAAATCCAATAGTCCAAGATCCTTCCATGTTTGGAAGCAAATTCTTGTTCCCTTGGCAAGTCTGTTTGTCCTCAAAGAGCGCGTGGGGGGTATGTGTGTATATATAGCCGTTATTATAAGGGTGTGCGAAAAGCAAGTTTCTAACCAAGTTCGCTCCATATGTGGCTATAATTATGTGCCACTTCGGCCTGGGACTGACTCTACCTTCAGAAGGGAAGGGAAGAGGAGAGAAGATGCGGAGACATTGGATGAGTGGCATGTGTGTTGGGCAGGCAGCGGATTTGTCCTGGACCGGCACAGGAGCTCCACGCTGTATCCTGGAGGAGGCCATGGGATGGGGTTTGCCCTGCTCAGTTCACGGTCGGCACCTGGTTCTGATGGAGGCTGAACTCTTTGGCTTTGAGGCGCAGGCTGGCAATGCTGTTGGCCATGTTCACCCCTTGGGTGGGTGTTGCGGTCCCGCTGGAGCTGTAGGAGGGCACAGTGCTGCGGGGAGGGAGCAGGGAGGAATGAGGCAATAGCCCATGGAGAAGTCCCCATGCCCTTTGTGGTCCTGCTGGCTTCCTGGGCCAGGCTGGCTGCTCCCTCTTGGAGATCTCTCACAAGAACAGCCAAGGCTTCAGCATTTTTATGTGCTTGGATGTGGGAACCCCTCAAACTATGCACCAGGAGGCCCTGCTTTGTGCTTTTGGATGTGATGGCTGAACATGAACAGCTGGGAACCAGAAGGGACCCATGCCACCTCCTGTGCTGAGATGTGGGAAGGGTCAGCACGAGGCCAAGCAAATCCCTTGCGAGGACCAGGGTGCCTGCTCCGGCCCCGAAATGCAAGGAGGCAGGGAAGCCTGCTCAGCGCTGGGCAGCGGATGCTCAGACAGGGTTGAAATGGTTCCCAAGGCCAAGTCAGACGAGTTCCTTTCAGCCTCATAAAACTCCCCAGATCCCCAGCAGTGGTACAGGGCTGCATTCCTGTGGCAGTGGAGTGGTCTCTAGGCAGCCCTGCCCCACAGCCACCTCCTCCTCAGCTCCTCCAGAGCCTCCACCTACCTGTATGGGGAGGTGCTGGTCCAAGAGAGATACTCCGGGGTCAGTGCAGTGGGCCGTGGTGCCATGGGCTGCTCAATGGCTGCTTCTTGGCTGTAGGATTTGAGCAGCGATGCCGATCTGTTGGCCAGCATCGCCCTCTCATTACGGCGGAACTTGGCCCTCCGGTTCTGAAACCACACCTGTGGCAGGGGGAAAGGTGGTCAGTGGGGACCCAGTGCGAGCAGGGATGTCCCAAGCATCTGTCCTATGGATCATGGTGATGTGCAGGATGGAACAAGGGAGGGGACAGTCCCTGCTCCTGCCTGGGGGCAAGGCAGAGGGTGTTGTTTTCTCCCACACAAACCTGTGCTCACCTGGACTCTGGCCTCGCTGAGGTTGACCCTTCTCGCCAGCTCCTCCCGCACAAAGGCGTCGGGGTAGTGCGTCCTCTCGAAGACCCTCTCCAGAGCCTGCAGCTGGCTGCTGTTGAAGGTGGTGCGGTTCCTCCTCTGCTTCTTCTTCCTCTTGGCTGCCCCGCAGCTTGGGCTCAGGCTCTCACCTGTGGGGAAAGAACAGAAGCCGAATGAGAGCCAGACCTCTGTGAGACCCCACAACTCAACCAAGCTCAAGCCCTCCTGGGGGTCTGCACTGCCCTGCTCTGTGCCAGCCATGCTCCCTCCAGGCACCAGGGACTCTGTGGGGAGCAGCATTATGTGCAACCCTGTGATGTCCATGAGAATCAAAACCTATTTTGGGACCTGCTGGAGCTTAGGGTTAACCCCAAAATTTACCAAGGCCTGTGGTGGTTTCACATCTGGCTCAAACCATGTGGACCTGATTTTGAATACAGGTCTCAGTGTATCCTGGGGCTGCACTTGATCCAAACTGGGGCTCGGCTCTTGCTAAGACTTTAAGTCAAGCTTTCATGAACGGTGATGAAAATGAAGCACCGAAAAACCCCCAAGATGCAGGTCTCAGCTCCCACCTCCAGCAACCCTCCGAGGCCCCAGCTGTGGCATGTCCCCAAGGTGACACAGGACTGCAGCCAAGCATCTGCTCTTCCAGCCGTGGTCTTCAGAGCTCAGAACGAGCAGCACCGTGTCTCGCAGGGCTCAGCCTCCGCAGTGTTTATTTCTGGCTTTGCTGGCTCATGGAAACATGAAGCTGAGGGTGTAGTTTGGTTTCTCAGTATTGATCTTGGGCTGTCAGCCAAGCTGAGATTAATCTCTTCTTTGTCACTAATATCATAAGGTTTGGGCAAGTTTATGAAGTCTTTTTCCAAGACACCCAGTCAGTTGCCTGCAAAGGCTTCATGGGGAGCACGACTCGCTGTCGTTCTCCCTCATGGAGGTACTGGTTAATGATTCTTTCTGTTAATAAAGCATCTGGATCCAATCTGTACCTACTGGTGGGAAAGCATTTTGGAATTACTTGAAATGTTAATAATTTTATGACATTCTGATTCATGGCAGGGGTATTTCTGCTCTATATCATTACAGAGGCCAGGGTGGCAGAACTCACCACTCCCTGAGTATGCTCACAAATTAAATGCTTGCTAATAATATTGTGATACTTATTTAATAAGTGCAGCATTTTCAGATGATACTTGAGCAACACACAAAATCTACTGAAAGGGATATTAACTCTTCTGTTTCTAGACACCATCAAGCTGTTGAGCAGGAGGAAACTACAGGCTCCAAGATCTTTAAGGCCAGAAAAACCTTCTTGGACCTTAACTCTGAATAATTCAAGCCATGAAACATCCAACAATAAGTTTTCAATCAAGTACCTAAGACCCCTATGTGCCCAACTACACCGCTCTCCCAAGACCTCTCTGCAGCCACTGGCATTTCTCTGGGTCTTTTATTATGCTGTAGGTGCAATTTGGCCTTGGTTGACCATCAACAATCTGTGCTCTTGTACTTTGGCCATGGCCTTCTTTGTTGGGTAAAGACACGATGGACAGTGCCTGAAATATGCATGGGTTTGAGGCCCTTTCCCCGGCCAGGAAACCACAGGCTGCACTTCGCCACCGATCGTGTTTAAAGGCTCACAAATAAAATTCTCAGAATTCCCTCCAGCACTTGTTCCTGCAGCTTCAAATGTTCTGCCAGTCTCTGCTTTCCAGTTGCCCTTTTTAGTTAAACTCCTTTTTTGGTCCTGTTTTCCTTCAGCGAGCTAATGAGCTGCTGGATTAAAATACATGAAGTCTAGCCATGGTTGTCCCTGAGTTTTCTGGGAGCCTGGGACTGAAATGGGAACCATCAAGCTGGGAAAGAGATACAGGATGTAATGGGGTGAGAGGTTTCCTTGTGGATTTATGACCATGCCACAGGACTTCTGGAGAAATGGCAGATCAGGGTTTGGTTCAAAAGGTGTAGTCACAAGAGCACGCACTGTCCCTCACCAAACTGGCAATGATTTCAACAGAACCCTGGGAAATGTATAAATAAAATTTATAAACCCCCTTTGGCTTCATCCTCAATTTAAACATGGCTGTAAGACTTTTCCATAAGTGATGGTTTCTCTCACCCACTCTAATTTGGCTGAAAGAAAGGAGGAGGAGGAGGAGGAAAGTTTTCTTAAATTAATTCTCAATCCAGTTCTGTAGGATCTGGCCACATTTCTGGCTGGTCTTTATCTCCCCAAACCTACAGAAGGAAGAGCTAAAGAGCCACAGGAGACAAGTGGTGCTGAGTGCTTCCCATATGGGGCTGGCAGTCATGCCAGGATCGAGGTTTAAGACTGGAGTTGGGTCAGGATGTGTCCGAGCACCAGTGGTTCCTGGGTTTTTGGAGACCTGCAAACCCCAGGCCATGCCAGTTTTGGGGCATTTTGTTCAGCCTCTATTGCTGCTTTTAATGGAGGGACCTTCCACACCTTTTCCAGGCCATCTCTGTATGGCATGGAGGCAGCTCCACACATGGAGTGCCTGCCTGGATCCTCTGCTCTGCTTAGGGATGAGCCCTGGTAATGCATCTACATCTTTTCATCATTAGCTCAGGCACTGCAGGCTTGTGGGACCAGACAAATGCCACCCTAACAGCTGGTGGTGAGTGTCTGACAGGTTTACAATGTACAGTCAGGCTGGATCTCTTCTATAAGAGATGCTTTAATAACCTCGAATCAGCTTCCCAAAAATGAGCACAGCCAAGTCCTCTGTGGCATTAGAGAAGGAATGGGAAGGGGGATGAGTTGGGTCCCCCAAAGACACCCTGTCCTCTCAGTGCCATCAGCAGGACTTGGATTTAACCAGAGCTGCTGACACCTTGATGGAGGAATTGGAAACCAGTTCCCCACCCCGATGGTCTTCCAGGAATAAGAATTTGTACTTGCACAAAGTTAAAACCAGCTCACCACCATCACTGTTCCGCCCCAAAGCAGTGCTTGGGGAGGTTATGGAGAAAGCCAAACCCTTGCCTTTGTCAGGTATAATTTGGGGATTCATTTGGGCTGGAGGGACCAGTTTGGTTGGCCAACCCTGAGGTCAGAGGGGCTCCTGAGCCTTCCCTCCAGCCACCTTCCCTGTATTTATCTTCCACTGATTACAGTTTCCGCTGAAAGGAAAAAAAATGCAGGGAAAGGGGGAAAACAGGGGGGATAACATTACTGAATAACGAAAGATGACATGCGGGGGAGGACGGCAAGAGGGAGGCGAAGGGGCTTTGCACAAAGCAGGATGGGCCCGATGTGCATCACAAAAAAAGCCTTCAATTGCCTCAGAGTGTTAGGAAAGACAGGAGACTTTTCACCCGTGATGTGGATGAGTTTTGGGGTGCGGGATGTGGCCTGGGTAACCTCCAGCCTCCCCTCTGGGCTGTCCTGCCTCAGGCAGTGCTGCCCAAGAGCTGCAGACAGCCCGGGAGCAGCACTGGGCCCTACAGATGCCATGGGGTGCTGGGAGTCACCCCAGAACCCTTCTCCCTGTGGGAGCACCAATGCTGGCAAGCCTGGACTGTGCCACACTGAGAACTTGGGAGCGACGGGTCTTGCCCCATTTGCAAAGGCAACACCACCCCTGGCTCAGAGCCGTGCTGGTTCAGCTGGGCCAAGCCCCCTCCTCTGACCCTTGCCTTTTCCCTCTGTCCTTCCATTAGTTTACATAGGAAGGACTCGGCAGGTCTCAGCCTTGGTGCTAGGCTTGCCAAGGGGGGCCCTTACATTGGCAGGGCCCCCAACCTCCCACAGATGCTGTTGAGCACTGTAAAGAGGTAATTTTCACTCGATTTCCACCGAGGCTTTGGTTCTGACTTACGAGCTCCATTAGTGCACAACAAACGGCCTCAGAGCAGCTGCGATCCAGATCAACCAGCACTGAGAATCCAGCAGCTCACTCACCTGAGCCCCGGGAACACGGGCACGGATACTCCCTGGGGATGTCTTTCAGGGATGGGCTTTATTGCCAGCCATGCTCAGTCTCCCCTCTGGACACCCAGTTTGGGAGGTTTCTTTGCAAAATGCTCATCCAGAGGGTGGTGGTGTTTGCCCAGCACCGTCCCTGCTACCCCAGAGGGTCACTTCAGCCAGCTGCCAGCCTGTCTCTTCCCCAGGTGATGCTGCAAACCCCTCTCCCTATGAGCACCATTACATCCTGAGACAAGTTTTCCTGAGTCCAGCTCTACCACTTGGCTTTGGGGTGCAAGTACCCCCCTTTTTCAGGGACCAGGTCAGAATGCAGCAAGTTCAACCCTCTCACACAAAAAGCCCAGGCTACATCTCCTCCAACGTGTTTCATTTTCCACCGCACCGCAGCCGCCACGGCCCTGAACAGTTTTCTGTCATTAAATTATTTCACACGTTCCATTTATTTGCGAGCAGTTTGCCAAAGACCCTTTAAGCTTTAAATTTTTCACACCCCCCCAGCCAAAATGATCAAATCTGCTGTACCATTTACTTCCCTACTACGCCTGGAATGGCATTTTTTTCCTCCTTTTTTCTTCTTGGGTATAATTTAAGGGTTGAAATAGCCTGGAGGGAATTAGCTGTAAATTCTTCCTAAGACAAATAAATTCAGCCCTCTAAGTTTCTATGTTTTTCAAACTGTTGAGAGACATTTTGGGTTTGTTTTACTTGAAATAATGATCGTGGCATATCTGACCCTCAGGCTGCGGCTGGCTCTAGCCAAATAAATAGCTTTTATTAATTAAGGTTTATCCTTAACAAATAAAACCCCAATTTGATCTCGGCCGGCTGAATTAGCAAAAATAAACAACGGGTTCTCTGGGCACTTGATGTGGATTTAACAAATTAACGCTGGGCCTTCATCAGGGAAGCCGCAGGGTGGTGGAGGTCTTTTACAGCCAAGAAATCCTTTGGAAAAACAATGTATTTCGTTTCTCCCATGGTCTCTCTCGGTAAACATGTGCACTCCCTTCATCCCTTTATACACTCGGGGGAAGCGAGGAGAGCTCCGGCGATGACGTCTGCCAAAGTTTCATGTGCAATTGTTTAACTTGTTCCTCTAAATCATGCGATGGGGAGGAAGCATTTCCCTTCACACTGCAGCGAGCTGCAGCAAAGCTCTGGGGTTTGGGAATTGCCCCTCCGTGGTGTGTGCCCACTCCAGCTCCTTTTTATCCCACAACCTTCAGCTGAGACACCCGAAGCCAAGGTGTGATTTGGGGGTGCATGGGCTGCCAAGTGCAGATGATCCCTCTTTCCAGCAGCTACTTCCAACACTGCTCTGCCTTGAGAGCAGTTAGGAAAAGCCTGGGAACCCGGGGGGGGTTTTATCAGCCCACACTGGGGCTTTGCAGGAAGGAGGGACAGCAGGAGGGATGCTCCACAGGCCAAACGGAAGCTGGGCTCTTGTCCCTGCTCATGGGCGCAGGAAGGATGGGGTTTGTTGCAGAAGGGATGGTGCGAGATGCCTACACCATAATGGGTCTTTAATCTCCCCGAATCATTTTGGAAAGCCTGAGGGGCTGAGAAGCAGCCAGGAACCTGCCCCTCCACATGTGCTGGGTCACCCAGGTGCAGTGCCTTTCCTGCACCCACCAGCGAGCCCAGCCTGGGTGCACAGGACCAACACAGCACCAGCTTAGGGGCAAAACCGTATCAGTGAAACCCCCATTTTCTGCATGATTTCACCCCAGTATCCAGGGGAGAAGCCCCTTAGGGCCACCAACCCCTGCCCACAGGATACCGGCCCCAGCTTTGCTTGGCACGATGCTGTGAGGTCCAAACCCATCCTGGGAATAACCATGGCCATGGGGAACAAGGTATCCCTGGGGAACAAGGGCTGTCAGCCCCTCCCCAGGCTCCCCCACTGCTGGGAGAAGGCTCCCACTTCCTCATCCCGACCCACTGCCGCTCTCTGTTCCCCCTCCAGTGCAGCCCCAGCCTCACAAAGACCCTGGGAGTGCTGAAGGCTCTGGGGGGAGGTTGAAGCTGGGGGGGTCCAAATGTGCTGAGTCCGAAGGAAACTTTCTCAGCTCAAGTGGCGTACATGAAAAATTTAAGAGAGGGGCAAGTCCCAGCTACTGGAGAAACATTACAGCAAAATGTTTCCGAGGATGTTTCACCTCATTAATTGTGAAAAAACTGAAACGCTGACACGTTTTTACAGGCTGCCAGTTTTGCTGGGGGAAAAGTGTCTCTGTTAAAAAGGAGCAGCAAAAGCCTGGACCAAGAAAGAGGCCAAGGCTGTCCCGGGGGGGGCCTTAGCCTGTGCTCACTGACAGGCAGCAGCAGCCTGTTTTATGGTTATAGAGCTGCCTCTGCACCAGCCAGAAACCACCCAGCACTGCAGTTTGCTACCCCCAGCCACACAGACACCCAAGTTTTGGGAAGATCCTGCTCAGCAGTGCTGCAGCCCCAGGCATGTTCCATGCACAGCCTGCACCCCCAAAGCGCAGGAGGTTTTCCCCTTGCACTCCTGGATGGTGTGTGGTGTCTGAGCACTCATCACAGCAAGTTCAGCTGAAAGTCTGAACAAACAAGGAAGGTCCTGGCTGAGCCAGCAGCATCCCTGCATCTCAGTGGGGATGTGTCCAACCTGTGCTGGTAACTCAGTGGTGGCACTGAAGCGCTTTTTTAGCTCATTATTAGTGCAGCAAATGTAGTGGGAACATGATGCTTAGATGGGTATTGGGAACAGAAGGAACGTGAAAAGGAAGATTCCCATGTCATGGGACACTGCTTCCCCTAGGGATGGTTCCAGCCAGCAATTAGCCACCAAATTCACTGCTGAGAGCTGTGAGTGGATTCAGAGCTGGCTCTCCAGTTGGCTCTGGAGCAAGGGCAGCCGTGCTGCAAAACCCAGGTGCACAAGAGGGACAAGATCAGGAAGTCACAGTGAGGAAGGAGGAAGATAATGAAAACAATGAAGAAGGGAAGCAGATGCTGGAGATGCCAGGTGAGAAACCAGCTGGCCAAGTCATGTGCTGTGATTTAGAGAGGATGCCCTGGAAGTTGAAAACTGCTGAAAACCACAGGGCTGCAAGCAAAGCCCTGAGGCTTTGATGTGCTCAGGAGTCCCTGAACATTCCCAGCACTTCCCACCATGCCAGAGGCTACTGCCCCGGCCAGAGGCTCCTGCACAGCCCAGCACGGTGCTCACCCAGCTGAGGCCAGGCCCCAGGAATGGTGTTTTGGCAGGGCCAGCTCCTGCGTCAGCGGAAGCATTTAATGAATTAATTGCAGCCACATTCCCTGAAGGAGGAGGCAGGGTTGGTGGGATGCTGTCAAGCCTCAGGGAGGGGCTGGGGAACATCTTTGGCCACAAAGCTCTGGTGCAATAAGGAGAGTAGGCTGAGCAGAACAAGAAGTTCCTGTCCACTGTCACAGGGATCTGGGAGAGATGGTGCCACCTTTTTCCTGGGGTGAGAACGGCCTGTGGACAGACCTTTGGAGAAGGTGACACGGACACATCCTGCTGCTGGGCTCACTGGCTCAGGATGCATCCCAGCATCCTGGCTGCAGCCCCAACCCTGCACGAGGATCCAGACCACAGAGCCTGGCACCATCAGCATCCCCTGACACGCCTGCTCCAGAAACAGCCTCGAAAGCCTGCAACAGCGCTGGCACCCAGTGCAGGGCTCACCAAGGCCTCTGGCTGTGCTTTCCCAGCCGCCTGGCTCCTGCACCCCGGGAGCCGGAGCCGGGGCCATTGTGGGGCCGCGGGGCTCAGACTGCCTGGCTGCGCCCGCTGACAGTGGCACTGGCCCAGGGCAGCCAGCCCGGACCCAGAGTGCTGAGAGCACCCCTGGGGCTCGGTGATCTGCAAGAGAAATGTTCCCTCCCAGGACTGTGCAGCGTGGGGTGACCCCAGCCTGGCACAGGGCTTTCGGGAGCTGCCAGGAGCATCCCGTGTGTTCACAGGAGGCTGTGGCTGCAGCCTGACACAATGGGCTGTCCCGGCTCCAGAGCCACCACTGCCTCCATTGTGTCAGCGCTCCATGGGGACAGAGCTGCGGAGGAGCTGAGCTGGGGCAAAGCTGGGGTGCTGCTCCCCAACGAGCACCCAATTTGCCCCTCAAGGCACGGTGAGGAGGAAAGGCTCCTGGGAAAGTCCACTGTCTGCACAGATCTGCTGGGGACAGTGGCTTTGAGTGGTCAGGATCAGGCAGGGTCTGGCATCTTCCCTGCTCATAGCAGGGGAACATGCAACTCAAAGGGGTTTGCACCCCTCTGGGGTCCCTCTTTTCTTAGTTGGGGCTGGGGTCACACAGAGCCTCCAAAAACTCATCTGCAGTGGTGCCAGTCTGGATGTCCCCTGAAAATGCCAAACAGGGGAGAGGGAAACAGGATAGATATTGGGATGAGTGCTCCCAGCTTCATGCAGGGATGCTCCGAGAGGCTGTGTCAGACCCAAGGGCTCTTCAGGCGAATGTTTGTGGCTGCAGGGCTGGGGGTAGCAGGAGCTGAAGCCCTCCCAGCACAGCCAAGCGCCTCAGGAAAAGACACTGTGGTGGGTTTGACTGATCCAAGCCAAGTTCCGAGCAACACCGACCAACGGGGGAGCAGGAATTTTCATTTTGTTCTCCTGTGAATCTGCCAACCCCCACGGTGGAGGCCCAGGGACCCAACAAAAGGCACTGGCTCTCCCCCAGCCACCACCAGCCAGGAGCCTTCCTGGCAAGGAGACATTCACTGCAGAGCTTGCTTTCATCTCCCAGCCAGGAGACCTTCTTGGGGTGGGATGACAGCAGTGCTTGGGCTGTCCTGCACCTCACACCACTGCAGCACCCTGGGATGCTCCTGGGGACACAGCCCCCGGGTGTCCCTTGGGGATGCAGCCTCCCCACTTTGCCAGCTCGTTAAAACAGCCGAGCGTGGCAAGTGGCAGCACCGTGGTGGCTCACAGATGTGCAAATGGGCCTCTGTGGCTCAGGGAAACAGCCAGCCCAGACCCTGTGCCCAAAATGCTGGGATTTGGGTCAGCCCCAGGCACTGCAGTGAGTGGTCTGGGCAGGGGGAACAGCCATGGTGGCTCCCCATTAGCCACTGGAGAGTGGGATGGTGGGACAGATGATGGGCGATGCCAGCACAGACCCCACTGCCCTACATCAGGGCAGAGCACGGCAGATGCTGCTTCCCTTCCCATCCCACAGACTTTTAGGCACCATTTGGTGCACTCATGATGCAGCCACAGAGGTGCCAACATCGCTCACACGCAGCCACCTGACGTAACAGGTTACCTGGTTTCCCAGCAGGGCGCAGACATGTGTAATTAATTAACACTAATGAGACTCGTGCAAGCACTGGCCCAGGAGTAGCACCAGCCTGCGCTTGCAAAGCACCACCAACCCCCTGGATTTTATGCAAAGTGAGTTTTCCTGGGGGCTGGGAAGGGGATGGGGGGTGCCTCAGGCCATCATGGTGTTGAGAGCTCACTGGGACTTTTGCTCAGTGTTTGAAAAATAAAACGAAATCAGCCGGGGCTGCAGGGCAGGAACGTTGTGTGGAGGGCTGGCTCCCAGCCAGGGACCCCTGGCATGGCGATCCCAGCCTTCCTCTCCTCCCCAGCCCCCCCAAAAAGGTGGTTTTTTGAAATTTAATAGGCAAAAGCCCAAGCAAGCCAGCCCCAATGGCATCTGGCACTGAAACCCAACACCAGCCCCACGAGGTTAAAGCAGAGACCCCATCGCATCAGGGTCATTGCCAACAGAGGGAAGGAGATGGGTGGGACAAGGGGGAACGATGAGAATCTCCATGGTGTCCCCTCCTGCTGCCCACTGCCCCAAGTTGCTTTTATTTTTTGAGGCCAAAAGGGTGTTTTTCACACTCAGGCCAACAAATCACGGAGCGCCCATTTGATCAGTGAGCACCAGCAGCTGCTGAGAACCCGTTCCATGGCCACCACCAGTGGACACCAGCATGTCTGGCCAGGGCATGGGATGGGCGTGAGCCCCACTGGGACCCCATCCCAGCCCTGCTCCAAGGAGGACCCTCGTGGGCGCCTGCACGCACAGACGTCCCAGAAGCCCCTGCCAGCAAGCAGCATCGCTGTCCTCTGGTCTGGTTTTCATTTGAGGTCGGTGGCCTCTCGCCAAATTTATTGTAAAACATTCATTTTAATAAGTGGCTCGTATCTTTTTTTCTTTTTTTTTTTTTTTTAACTCAGCCTGGTTAACTGTTTCCAGGTTAAAGCAGAACCGTGCACGGCGGGGACGCTGGGGATGGCAGGGATGGCAGGGGGGACAGGATCACAGGCAGATTGCTGGGGGCAGGTGTCAGCCATGGGGAGGACACCAGGGGATGACAGGATGGAGACAAGAACATCAGGGTCCTGCTTCTACAAAGGCCAGCAGAGCTGAGACCGTCACCTTCATCACTCCAAGCCTTCATCCCCTCCAGGTCCCCAAGGAGACCAAGTACCCTCCTGCCCCGCTGGGCACCCTGACACGCTCATACAAAATTAAAACTTACTGCCCAATGGGTAATGGGGTTATGTCGAACATGCAGAGGGCTTCCCGAAGTGGACGTTGCCTGGTAGTTTAGTTTCAACATTTGTTTTAAGTTTTATAAACCTCTAATACTAATAGAAATGCTTGAGTGTCTTTTAATTTAAATGAAAACATTTTTTTTTTAATTTAAAAATTCCCCTGAGGTATTTACAACCCCCAAATTACAGCCATGTGGCCGGCCCAGATGAGAAAGTGAAATCGGTGAGGAAGGAGCGTGGCAGCTGCTCCAAGCCCAGCCCAGCACAGCCCTGTAGTGGCTGTCCCCGTGTCACCTGTGTCCCCTCCACAGACTCTGCTTCACACCTTTGCTGGGGACATGGAATCCACGGAGTGACCAGCCCCTGGAGCTGTCAGCCACGGCTATCCCCAGCAGGATGGCATCCTTCTGTCTTTCTTGCCTTCCTTCTGTCCTTCCATTTTTGTCTTCTCTCTGGAGCACAGTGGGTTTGGGGACAGGAGCTGCCCATGACCCATCCTGTGCCCTCCTCAGCTGTGCTGCTGCCAGACCAGGCTCTTTGCACCCCACTGCTGTGTCCGGGGTCCCCTGAGCGCTCCCCTGCAGCATCACTGCTACTGCCACCCCCGACTCAGTCCTGACAATGCCCTGTGCAATCCCCCCTGCTTAGCAATGCCCTGCCCTGGGGTACAGTGTGATTCCCCTGAATGGCTCAGTGCAACATGACTCCCCCTGCAGAGCCCTGTACAGCTTGGGGTGCCCTGTAACCCCACACACACATCCATTGCAGAGCCCTGTACAGCTTGGGGTGCCCTGTAACACCCCACACACATCCATTGCAGAGCCCTGTACAGCTTGGGGTGCCCTGTAACCCCACACACACATCCATTGCAGTGCCCTGTACAGCTTGGGGTGCCCTGTAACACCCCACACACATCCATTGCAGAGCCCTGTACAGCTTGGGGTGCCCTGTAACCCCCCCCACACACACCCATTGCAGAGCCCTGTACAGCTTGGGGTGCCCTGTAACACCCCACACACATCCATTGCAGAGCCCTGTACAGCTTGGGGTGCCCTGTAACCCCCCCCACACACACCCACTGCAGAGCCCTGTACAGCTTGGGGTGCAGTGCAATCCTCACCCCACCCCAGCAATGCCCTGCGTGACCTGTGGCACCATGCCGACCCCGGTACACCTTGGGGTGCAAAGCAACCCCTCCAAACACACACGGCAATGCCCTGAACAGTCCAAGGCTCAACAGGGCTCCCCCCGCCGATGCCCTGCACAGCTCGGGGTGCAGTGCCCAGCCTGGGCTGGCTCACGCAGCCGAACCCCCCCAGTCCCAGCGGTGCCTGCGGGGAGCGCCGGGCTGTGCCCCCTCCCCAGCGCCCCGCTGCCATGTGCTCCCCGCCGCTCCCCCGGCTCCCCTGCCATGTGCACTCCAGTTTCCTTGCGTGTGAAGCCTGCAGCCTCTCGGATTCAGTGGCTGGAAAGGATGGCGCCTCTCCACATCTGGTTCAATGCGCGAGCCTGGCGCCTGGCTTAGCCACAGTCTCCATTCAGAGACACACAGACTTTAATAGACTCATACAATTCTTCCTGATCTATCACTGCAGCCGCAGCTGAAAAGCTGCTTTATTATATGCACTCAAAGGGGGATGAGGAGGGAAGGGGAGGGGGCCGGCGGCTGGCGCTGCCGCTCTCTAAAGGCTCCCAGCCCGCCCGGCATCCCCCGGGACCTGAACTGTCCCCCCCAGCCCTGCCCTGCCTCCCAGAGGCTGTTTTCCCCCCAAACCCGCAGGAAAGAGCAGCACCGCAGCCTCATTATCTCTCCTGCTCAATTAACACCCTCCAAGCTGCCGTTTGCACCCGCACCGTCCACGGGTGGGGCTGCAGGGGACGAGGTAGCAAAGGGGACCCCGCCTGTCCCCCTAATGTCCCCAGGATGGTTTCACTCCCCCACAAGCTGGAGCAATTTCTCCCAATTCCTGCAACATCAGCATCCCATTTACCCCGCAATTCCCTGACTGAGGATCCGCAGCCGGAGCTGTCGGCAGGGGCTGCCCGGGGGGTGAGGAGCTGCCCCACAGGCGATGCCCCGGCAGGTCCCAGCGCTGGGCTGGTTCTCCCAGGGGCAGCACAGGGCAGGGGGTATCTGGTGAGGGATGCTGAGCATGGACAGGGCATTTCGTCACGCCGTGGGAAGGCTGGAAAACATCGCCCGCGGTCATGCGTCCCTCGGGCAAAGGCAAACATCGGGAATGCCTCAAGGGCGAGGGTAGGAATTTTTGTGTTAATTCTCGGAAATGTAGGGTTGTCCAGTGAAAAACAAGCAGTTTTGCAGTTTTGGGGCGGTCCTGGCCGACAGGCATCAGAAAACCGCCTTGAAACCCCAAATCAGGCCTTTCTCCCCAAAAGCGTTGCTGTTCCCATCCTCCCTGACCCTTTCAGGCACCACCAAGACCAGGGGGGTGGCTGCCTCTGCCCGCCACACTTCCACTCTTGTTCCCAGTTGCTTGTTCCAGCCAGGAAAAACCTGATCTGCATTAACCCTGGTCTAAATCCTTGCTCAGTCCCAGCTCAGCCCAGCCATAACCCACTGCCCCAGCATTTTAAAGGATGCTCTGATCCAGTTCCCTGGCTCAGGGATCCCATCCTGGAAGGATAACTCCTTCCAGCTTCTGCTCATGCTGCAGGGATGGAATGAGGTGCCCGTGTGGGGACACCAAGCCTCTGCCAATCCCAAAGCACCTGAGTCCCATCCTGCTTCAAACCTCACCCCTTCGGCTCAATGATTTTACAGCTCTGGGGAGATAATTCCCCGTGGCTGAAGGAAATCAGCCTCGGGAGAAGGGGTGATCAGCCCCACTCCCTGGGAGAGAGGAGGGTTTCTAACGAGGCAGCCTCAAAGCCCCAAATCATTTCATCAGCCTCCCAGCTACAGACACACGCCCAGGCTCTCTTAAAATGCTGATTCGTTGAAATTCACCCATCTTGGCTGCGCAGAGTCGAAATTTCATATTTTTCCTGTGAATCAGCCCCATTCCCTGAAATAACAGCCCAAAAAGAGAGGGGAAATAGTCTTGCACTGAGCTGTTCCTGGTCGAGCGAAACAGAACAGCCCAGGGGGAGACAAGCAAGGTGTCCCTGCACCCCCAGCACCCTCCTGGGCTGGGCATGGCTGTGTCAGGGGGTGTCTGAGCTGCTGCTGGGGACTAAAGCACATCAGTGGGTGCTGCCAGGACTCCCAGGGAAGTGGGGCAAAGCCTTGTGTCCCCACAATGTGCAGGACCCCACCACTGTCCCCTCTGGACACTGTCATGCTGTGATTCTGCTGCTGGAAAGTGGTTTCAGAAGGAGCATCCCCCACAGCAATGCCTGCCAAAACCTGGCTCACTGGGGGTGCCGAGCAGCGAAAAATCCCAGCAATGAGAAGACGGGGAGAAAAGCGATTTTCCTGCCCTCCTGGCCAAGGCTGCTCCAGCTCTTGTGCTCCCCCAGCAAGAGGGGAGCCATCTCCTCACGCCCTGGGTTTGGGTTTTTTCCCTTTACCCTCTGGCAGCAGCTCTCCCAGCACAGAAGTGAGCACGTGTGGGGATCCCGCAGAGCCCTGCAAGCGCTGCAGGAACGTGCTGGTATGTGTTTCCCTGTGCCCTGGGGAGGGCTCAGCATGGGCAGGGCAACTTCCTGGGGCCCCTGCTCCAGCCCAGAGCCCCCTGAGCTGGGGCGGGGGGAGCCTGGAGCCCAGGTGGGGGTGTTCAGCTCATCCGGGGGCGGATTTTCCCCAAATCAGAGCCCTGGTGTCACCAGTCAGTAAGAGCCTGACAGCACCCAGGGCACGGGAAGGAGTGGATGGTGACCCAGTGTCACCATGGGAGGAGCAGGAGGGTGAGTGGGTGTCACTGTGGGAGGGGTGGGATGGCGAGTGTGTGTCACCCTTCAAGGCTGGAGGGCACAGGGAAGCACGGAGAGGAGGTACCGGGGTGAACCCCATGCCAGAAGCTCCACGAGACCTGGGGTCTCTTCCAGCTGTGACTCCCCTCCCTGCCTGTGCCTGGCAGTGATTTGTGCTGCTCTGGCTGGTTTTGTAGGGTGGTGACCTAACTCAGCCCCTTACCCTGCTCGTGCCATGGGAAAGCAGCACTCCCACCCCACTGCAGTTTTTGGATAGGTGAGACCGGAGGAACCAGTTTCCTCCTGTCCAGGACAGGGGACCATGTGCAGGACAGTGGTCCTGTGGCAGAGGCACAGGATAAGAACCACAGTGCAGGGTGTCCCCAGCTAGGCAGGGGGAAGCCTGGCTGCAGGGAACACACTGCAGGTTGGGGCTGTCCCCTGTCCCCTGCATCAGCCTGGGGTGTACAGGATGGGTCTCTCCCCACAGCCCCTTTATTCCTGACTGGGATATGCTGGGCTCCCTGTGAGTGGCTGGAAACCTTCTGGGTGAGCTGGGACCTGCCAGGCTCCCCGTCCATCCATCCATCCATCCATCCATCCATCCATCCATCCATCCTCGTCACCAGTCTTGCACTAAGCACGAACAAATGTGGAGGGCTGGGAGGAGGGCCAGGGTGGGGAGCTGCCACACGAATTAACTGGCACTTACTAACGGCTGATGGACGCTGCACTGGGGACCTGCCAGCATCAGGCACTGGACAAGTGCTGTCCCCTCCCCTCGGGACCATCCCACTTCAGCAGCCCCAAGGGCACATGGGGAAAATCCCCTTGTCTGGAGGTCTGCAGCCCTCAGAGCCCTCCAGGCAGGGGGGTGTCCCCAGACAGGCGCTGGGGACAGGGAGGGTGATGCCTGGTCACTGAGATGGCTCCTGTCCTGCTGCCACCCACTCGGCTGGGCTGGCCTTACAAGGACAGAGATGATTCACCTCCCCCTCTGCTTCAGATGCCACCATTCCCAGCTCTGCCAACAGGGACTGTCCCCCCCAAGGGCCCTGCCAGAGATCTGCCAGCCTGGGAGGGCAGCCAGGCACCCTCAGCTGCTGCTGTTTTGGGAGTGGTGAGGGATGATGGGTGCTATAAACGCTGCACCCCAGCCCTGCTGCCCCACTCCAGTGTATCCCAACCTCATCCCACATGCCATGGCAAGCAGGATGTGGTGCCACCCCGAGCAGCAGGGACCAATCCCTCCTTTAGGGAACAAAAGCCTCTCCTTGGAGAGCTGAGCCACATCTATCAGACAATTCTCAAAGCCTGTTCCCCTCCACAGGGGCTGAGTCGGGGTCCCTACACCATTGCCTGTCCCTGGTCAGGCATCCAGAAACCACAGAAAGCCTCCCAGCAGAGCAGCCTGAAGGATGTCCAGCAGTTTTGGGGCTGTGGAAAGCAGATGGGTACTGGAGAGAGATGTCTCATGGGTCTGGGGTTACAGGGCAGGGGGGCCTCAGCTGGGTCCAGGCACAGGGGATCGGCCACGAGTTAATGACGCTGGGTTTAATTGTGGCCGAGCCATCTACGTGCACAGGTGTCCCAGGGAAGGCACATCCCGGCCGTGGTGTTACAGAGCTGCCTCCTGCCAGCGCAGCCAGCCAGGTCAAGGTGTCCCCAAGCTGCACCCACATCTGATGGGGACAAGGGGTATTTGGGAAGGTAGAGCAGTACAGCCAAACTGTCCTGGGAGCCAGGACCAGCACAGTCCCTGGACTGGAACACCACAGGGACATCAGCTGGGATGGCTCTGCCTCAAGGAAGGTACCTGTGCCCTGGGAGCAGTTTGGGGCTACCTGGGGCAATTAGCCACCACTTTAACTCCAGGACCAAGTCCATTTTCCCCTCTGATACCAGGTCCCTGTCCCTCCCTGCCTCACTTCTCCCTTTTCAGCTACCCTGGTTTACATAATTAAAGCCAATTTGTTGTAACAACATCTTAATCCCCTCTGCCCCTTGGAGTGCTACTTCTTCTCTCCTCTCCTTCATCACTGCTCTGCTTAGCATCCTCACAGCCCCAGAAGAGGTCAGAGGGTCCCAGGGGATGAGGAAGGGGCTTCAGGCACTGTTCTAAAAATGGGATGTCCAGGGGCCACTACATCTCCCTATCCCACTGCCAGGTCCCAGTGGCTGTAGCCAAATAAATGGTCAATGCATGCCTGCCCCATGCCAAAGGATCCCCTTGGAGGGGCCACAGCTCAGCTGTGACAAAAGTGACTCTGAGTTTTCAGCCCCAAAGTGGCTGCCGGAGCCAGTGCACAACTCCCTCTCCCATCCCCAGGCGGCACCAAAAGTAAGTTCATTGTTTGAAAAGCCATCAGTCAAGGCTTGCTGGCTAAAATTACCCTCCTGCTTTATCATCTTGAGAACATTAAGGGCTGTTGTTAACAGATGTTTCGCGTTACACATTATTTGTTAGTCTAATGAAAGGAGGTGAACAAGCTTTCAAGACCTCAGAAGTTGTGCCGAAGGTTTTCGATGAGAGGCTGTTGCACCACTCCAGGGGAGGATGAAGATGAGGATGTGGATGAGCTCTCGCCACCCTGTTGACTTTTATTTGCCTGGCTTGTGGGATTTCTGATTTTTGGGTGTCGTGAGAGCAATGTGTTGCAGAGATATTTGTGTTCATCATCCCAGGAGGATGCGCTGGGTACTCTCAGGGCCAGTTTGGGGCTGTGGCCAAGGCAGGGCTGAGCAGCCCCTCGGCTGGAAAGGGAGTTGGGCATGGCTTTTGTGCTCAGTGCCAGCGGGAAGGGATGTGCCAGCCCTGCAAGGAACTGCAGAGAGGCTGCTCCTGGAGAAGAGGTGTGCCAAGGGCCCCAGACTTGGGGCTGCCTCCACCCACCCTCTCCAGCAGGCAGGGCTGCGGGGTGGGGGGCCAGGTGAGCTCAGGAGGGGGTTGAATCCCCTTCTGCAGAGAATAAGCCCCTGCCCTAAGCTTCTCTGGCCGTGCCAACCTCCAGAACGGAAACTTCTCACTGCTGCTTCCCTGGGGAAGGGGAGGGGGGTTTGTCAGGGTTGCAGCCTGCTGGGCACGGCCTGGGGCTGCCTAAAGCATCCTTGTGCCAGCTCTGCCAACGCAGCCCCCCAGCCCCCAGCGAGCCCTGCCTGGGGCAGGGGCACCAGCAGCTTCACAGCAGGTTCAGGGCTGCTCTTCCTCCAACCCACAAGCACAACGACCCCGATGGTTCGTGGCTGGAGCACAGAGCCACATCCTGCAGAGAGATGCAGAGGCACCGTGTCCACTTGCGTTCTTAACAAACCCACTGCCACCAGCTGCGGGGCTCCAAACCTGCATCTGGCAGAAAAACCCCACAAAGAAGAAGAGGAAGATGAGAGAAAACCCTGAGAGGCTGTTTTGCTTCAGGACGCCAATAAAAGATAAGGTTACCAGTAAAAGTTCCTTTGCTGTCATCGCGTTGATGCCGAAAGCATCGCAGATCTGGAGCCAAAGGCTGGTGCTCACAATGCAGCACTTTTGCCTGGTATTTCGAGTCTCCCCATCTCAGTTTAGGAAATTGCATCCCAGTTAAGGCAGTGCCAGCAGGTAAGAGATCTCAAAGGTCCAGTTTTGCATGTGCACAGGTTCTTGTCTCTGTTTCCTTGTTCTCCTCCTGCCCACTGCTCTCAGCTCCCAGGTATTTTTCAACATCAGAAATGCTTCCACCACTGGACAGCTTGTCAGAGCATTCCAGATGCTGATGGTGCCTCCATCCATGCAAGCTTGCCGGAACAGGTGCTAATGGGAAATAATCTCAAATGGGCCAGCAGCGCTGGGATTTGCAGACCAAACCCCAGGGCCCTTGCCCCAAGAAGAATGGGCTTTTAGGGTGAAAAATGGGCTTGTAGTGATTGTGCAGCCTCTCTCTCTGTGTTTTGTATCACGCTGGGTCCACACTGAGTTCTTTGGGTGCATTAGGAGCCCAGCAGGGCGGTAGTTTCTCTGCTGTTTTGCAAACAGCCCTGTGAGACCAACTGACTGCTGCGGGCTGGGCTGGGTTTCCAAAAGCTGTGCTGACCCCACACGGAATATTGTCCCCCCCTACAGACCCACAGGCAGGAGAAACCCTCCCCACAGCCCCAAAGCCACTGCCAGAAGTACAAACAAAACCCAAGGGAAAGGGAGGGAGGGTGGAAAACAACACTGAAAATACCAGATACCATCCCAAAAAGCAGCGCCCAGCCTCAGCCAGCCCTCAGCAGCACGAGCAGAGGAAGGCTGGGGGCTCAGTGGGGCTGCTCCATGAAGGAAGGAGGTTGTGCAGGGAATGAGTTGTGGGTTCGAGAAAGATGCTTTAGACCTGAACGCAGCGTAGGAGCCACGGGAGGGGACAGAGAGAGCACCCAGGGGGGACTGAAGGGACTGAGCCCCCTTCAGCAGCAGATTCCCGGGTGGGCTGTGCACCCTGGCCAGGCATAGGTCAGACCCTCGGCAGGGCTGTCAGCACCCCAGGGCTGTAGAGAACAAGCCTGGGGTAGCACAGCCCAGCCGGGAGAAAGATCTGAGGGGTGCCACCCCTCGGGGAGGGCACCTGGCCCGGGCTCCGGGGATGGCGGGGCTGCACCCCCACCCCACGCTCTGCCTCCCCTCTGTCACCTCTGTGTCCCGAGGGGACACTCTGCTCGGGGGGGCTCTGGGGGCTGTCGGCTGCCCCTGTACCAGGGCTTTGCCCTAAGGATGGGGCGAACCCTCCTCACCCCCGCCCCAAGACCGGAGCGGGATGCGCGGGACCGGCGGAGCTGCGCGGAGGGATGCGAGCGGGATTGTCCCGTTAAAAACGCGCCTCCGGCCAGGACCGAGCGCCATGAAGCCGCATCCCGGGCCGGTCCCGTTCTCCTCTCCCAGCCCCAGTTCCGTCCCCGTTGATCCCGGAGACGCGCAGCCGCGGCCGCCGGGACGGGACCCGCTGCGCCCCGCTCCCCACGGCCCCGCCGGGCCGCCCCCGCTCCCCGCGCCCGGAAACCGAGACGGGGAGCCCCGGGGGAAATGGGGACCCCGCAGGCCGCGCAGCCCCGGACCGACCGCCCGGGAACGTCGCGTACCCGACACCTCCGGTGCCGGCGAGGAGGCGGCCGGCGCGGGGTCCCTGTGCCCCCTCCCCCGCTGCGGGGTCCCTGCGCTCTCTGTCCCGGGTGCGGGGTCCTTTTCTCACGGTGCGGGGTCCCTCTGCCCCAGCCGTCGGGGGGGGGGTCGGCACCCTCGCAGCTCGCCCCGACGGGGGTCCCCCCTCCCTTCCACCCGCTTCCCCAGTTCTCCCCACTCCGCCGCGGGGGGGACACCGACCCCTTTTTGTCCGTGGTGCCCGGCCCGCGGCAGGGGGGACGCGGCGGGGACACCGCATCCCCAAAGCTGCCCCATCCCCGGGGAGCCCGTCCCGGGCCGGCGGGACTCACCGTCCTGGGGCGCTGCCTCGCTGCCGCTGCTGCCTCCCGACGGCTCCGGGATGGCCTTGCCGCTACCGGCGGGCGGCGGACCGGCCGCGGGGGTCCCGTTCATACCGGCCGCCACCTCCTCCAGGTCGAGGAGGTGGCTCACGCTGAAGTTTTTCCGGCTTTGAGCGTTTTCGGGCGGCTCCGGGCCGCGCACGGCGCCGGGGGCGAACGGCTTGTCCATGGCGAAGGCTGGCGCCGAGTCCATGGCTCCCACCCCCAGCCCGCAGCCCACCCCGAGGTGCCGGGCCGCTCCCCGGCCCCCTTCCCCTTCCCCACCCACCCCCCCCCCAAAAAAAAAAAGAGAAAAAATTATAATAATAATAATTTTTTTTAGATGGGGGGGGGGGGAAATAATCACAGCTGCCCTGTGAGTCCGGCTCCCTCCCCAGCCCCTGTTCCGCCTTGTGCTGACGTCTGGGGAAAAAACCACGCTCCCAGCCCAAACTTTCTTCCCCTGCTCTTTGCTCTGGAGCTGTTCAAACAAACGCCCCTGCTCTGAGCCGAGCGGGGCGGCCCCTCGCCCCCCCCCGGCCCTGCGACCTGCCCCCCTGCCAGGGACCGAGCCCCGCCGGCAGCCAAGCCGCGGAAAGGGGGGGCAGAGAGGGAGGGAGACCCGCTTTCCGCCCCCTTTCTCTCTCCCTCTTACCCCATCCACATCACACCCCCCCCAGCGCTGTTTTAAGTGCTTCTATCAACAAGTGTAAGTGGCTGCGCTCCGTGGGGAGGGATGGGGTGGGCTGGGAGAGGGGCTGGAGGGAGAGGTGACCCGCAGGTTAGCGGGGGACACAGCCCCCCTCCACCTCCAACCACTCCCCCTCCTCCGGTCCCCATCAACCCTGGAGCAAGGTCACCTCTCCTGGGAAAAGCCTGGCTCTCTCGCCTTAATGAGATAATTACGTCCTGCACCACAGTTAAAAACTCATAGGCTGCTTCCCTTGGGGTTAGAAAGAAACCTCCCTAATGAAAACCAGCCACCGGGAAAAAGGAGTTTTTCCTCTTTAAAATTGTATATATTTATATATATACATATATATACACACAGATATGCAGGGAGGAGGCAGTGGGAGGGAGGGAGAGGGGCAGACCCCGGGGCTGGTTGCTGGTGTCCGGAGAGGGCTGGGCTGGCGGCGATGAGCAGAAATCGAAGAGGTTAAACAATTATTCCTTCCGCTCGATTGCAGCCGCTCTCCTGCCCCGCCGCTGCGGGCACATATGGACAGGGCTGCGCAGGGTTCCACGCGAAACCTCCAAGCGAGATCGGCCGGCTCTGAGCTCATAAACATCGCTACTCCAGCACGGCCGAGGGAGGCAAACCCCTGGCTGAGTTATTTTAACATTTGTCGAAAGCTTTCCTTGCGCTCCCTTCCCCTTCAAGTCGGAGGCGTGCAGATTTTTAAGCCAGCCAGTGCTGCCAAATCTGATCTTCCTGACAGGGAAGCAGCTTCCCAGAGCTCTCCACCTTGGAAGGGGTGTAGCTGAAGGCAGATTTTGGCTCTCTCCAGCTCTGCGGGGGGCTCCTCCAGTGTGCAAACAAGCCAGCCCAACCTCTCTTCCCCCTCTTTTTTTTTGGGGGGGGGTGGTCAATTTTTTGGTTCTATTCGTCCAGTTTGCTGGCCCTAGGGGCACTCTGGGAGTCAGCTCCGGCGTTTGGTTCTGTCCCCTCGGCTGGTAAATCACGGGCTGGTGTCACACTGCTTCTGCTCCTGCTTCCCTGTGGGTGCTCCCAAAGATGGGAGTTTTGCCCCTGCCCAGCACCCAGCTGGACAGGTCCCTGTCCCACCGTGCAGGGCAGTTCTGCACTCTGTGGGTTTTAGAATGCAATAAATTGCCACCAACCTTCCTGGCTGCTCCGTGCTCTCAGGGAGGAGATGGCTGCATCACCCTGGGACCACCAGCCCTGGGGGACCCAGCACAGCCTCGTGCCACCCTTCCTTGTCCAGGTACCTGCTTGATCCTGCTTTTTTCCACCATGACTGCAGGGACAGACCCCTCCCAGGATGGGGATGACACCATGTCCAGGAAAAACTGCTCCAGGATCAGCCTGGGGGCTGGAGACCTCCCCTTGGAGGACAGTGACCCATCAGCAATGGGCACTGGTTGGCCAGGGCTGCTGAGGACCCCCATCCTTCCCCCCACATCCCCGTCTTGGCTCCAGAGGCTGGGAACATCTTGCTGTGATTATTTTGGGGGGGCTGTGGGGTGGCTGGTCTTGGCCCATGGAGGGGCGAGGGCAGGAGCGGGGGATGGAGCAGCCCCATCCCCGTTTACAACCCTCTTCCTCCTCCTTGTTTAGGGCCAGACCTTATTCTTGAACTGTCTGGCTTTTCCAGGGGAGACGGCTTTCCCTCAGTGCGCGGCATTAAATAATTACATGGAGGGAATAATCGTCAGTGAAACCCCCTTGGGTTCGCACTTCCTCGGGCCCTGTGATTGCTGATATTTTTTTGGTTGAAATATGACCTTTTTTATGATCAAAGGGGATCAGAGTTCCAAAGGAAAGTTAAAAAAAAAAAAAAAAAGGGAGAAAAAAAAAAAAGAGGGCAAGCGTTTTCTTTTTTTCCCAGTCCTAGCGGTCTGGTAAAGTTTCTTTAGACATGCAAAGATTTACACACCTTTCTGCAGGGTGCCTTAAATTACCCTCCAACTCTTTACACATTTCCATGAGCAGAGCAAGAACAGTAAGTCATTGAGAAATTAACTGGCCTTTCAGTAATATCCCCTGTCGGCCTTTCAGAAGGAGAATGTCTAATGACTTTTTTGAAGTAGAGGTCAGGGTTTGCTTTTTTTAAATAAAACAATCTGTATTAATGCAATTTCCTTTTTAGCTGTAGGATTTGCCCTTTTTTTTCCTCAGCATCATTTTTTTTAACACCACCAGCCACACAAGGCATCCGAAGCAAGACCTGATTGCTTGAAACACGCACTCTTGGTGTTTCCTAACCCACTTGTGCAAGCTCTTCTCTTTTTTTTTTTTTTTGGTAAAAATTGTGGTTTAAAATGGACCTTGAAGCTGGCGAGGTGACTCCTGGCTTCGGGCAAAATGTGGGTGGTTCAGAGACAAAGCTGAGCAGGTTTGCTTTACCTGACACTGGGCACCTGGGTTTTGCTGAGCTGGGTGTGAGCTCTGAGTCCAGCTTCGCTGAGCCGGAGCTGTTGGACTGATGAACCAGAGGCACTGAATTGGCAGGGCTGTGCTGGGCTCCTCAGGGTGAGGATCTGCCTGGCCAGAGCCTGCCAGGTTTGCAACCCTTGGGATGAACGTGTTTCCATTTGCCAGTCCTTCATCTTCCTCTCAAAAAAAAAAAGGTTTAAAATATTATAATTTTTGGTAATCTCACTTTCTGTTCTCCTGGGGCTTTCCTGGTATTTCTCTTGTGCTGTGCTAACACCTTGTGCTTCCATGGTGCTCAGCATGGCATGGGCCTGGATGTGCTCTGCCAGCCCCAGCCCCCTCCTCACCCCAAAACCGTGGGCTGGGGCAGTGCAGCATCCTTGGAGCACTGTCTGGGATGGTGCTGCTCCTTGGTCTTCCTTCCTAACATTCCCAAAATCTTGCCCTGTGGATGTTCTGGTGCAGAGAAACTGGGCTGGCTCATCCATAGCTGAAGGTTTTCTCTGACTGTGGAGCTGCACCTCTGCTGCACCGTGAGGAGGATGTTCACAGTAAGGAGGTGGGAAAGAGGAGGTGTGGGGGATGGTGGGGGCTTGACAGTGCCTGCCCAGGACCCAGTAACCAGCTCTTGGGGTGGGTGCCGAGCCCCACATCCTGCCCAAGACCCAGTAACCAGCTCTTGGGCTGGGTGCCGAGCCCCACGTCTTGCCCAAGACCCAGTAACCAGCTCTTGGGCTGGGTGCCGAGCCCCACGTCTTGCCCAGGACCCAGTAACCAGCTCTTGGGGTGGGTGCCGAGCCCCACGTCTTGCCCAGGACCCAGTAACCAGCTCTTGGGGTGGGTGCCGAGCCCCACGTCTTGCCCAGGACCCAGTAACCAGCTCTTGGGCTGGGGACCAGAGCACCCCCTCCAGCCCCAGCACCAGGGCATCGGGCAGGGGCCAGGGCAGTGACAGTCAGGGCCCACAGGGGTGACAGCCAGGGGTAATTGCTGGAGGAGTCCCCCATGCCCAGCCCTGCCCTTCCCAGCAGGAATGGTATTTCTGTATTCACTGAGCAACTCCTCTTTCTCCCTCCATCCCTGCCAGACCCCAAAAGTACAGCATGCCCTGGGCTGGCTCCTTTCCTCCTCCCCTCCAGCCCTCACAACCCCCCCATTCCCTCCTAGCTCCCTGTCTCTGCAGTCGGTGGCATTATAAAACACCCCAGCCAGCCCCTGGGTGAAGGTTTTTCTCCCAGCTTTCTCATTCCCTCTTTCTGCCTCTTTCTTTTGCTCTTTCTTTCTCTCCCTCTCTTTCTTTCCCTGCCAGGAATCCCAGTCAGTCCCAGATGAACCAATACTCCGTGGCTCTGCTATTTCCCTTTTATTCCCCCCCTCCTTCAACAGCGAGATGGGAAAAGAGTGAACTAAAAAAAAAAAAAAAAAAAAAAAAAGAAAGAAAGAAAGAAAGAAAAAAATCAAAGCTGCACATATTGGATCCAGATGTGCTTACAGCCCTTTCCAGCAATTTAATTAAATTCCCCCAGACAGCCAGGAGGATTTCTTAATGATCAAATTTCCCTGGCTTTCCTCCTAAAATGCCCCTCTTTCTTCGGCTGGCTGTTGCTGTGTCTCCCTGATGGATGGCCAACTCGCATTCTTCCGAGTCCGCCCCGCCAAGGCCATGGGGAGGAAAGGGGCAGAGCCTGGCGCTGTTATTTCAGCCAGGCACTCAAACGCCCCGTCCACCCATGGGGCCAGCAATGGCCCTGTTTGCAAAATTTCTGCTCCCAGGAGATGTGGGGATGGGGAGGCACCTCCCTGGGGGTCTGTGTCCTGTGGCGTGGTCACGGCAGGGATACTCCAGGGAAGGACTCCCGTGTGCGCAGACTCGCCGTGCTGGTGGTGAGGGAAGGGTTCAGCCCATGGCTTTCCTGGTTTGCCACCTCCCAGGGCTGGTTTGGAGCCAGGTTTGGTCCCACACTACATCTCCAAAGCCTCCTTTCAAGCGGGGGTTACCAGCGTGGGGGCAAAGCCTCTGTGGGGCTCCTGAAGGCACATTTGGGCTGGCAAGGCCCTTTGGGGCATCCCAGTGTCCCCTCTCATCCCCAGGGACAGCACGGCTGGGGTCAGAGGCAGTAATGGGGTGACCCTGCCTTGCCAGCCCTCCTTTCCCAGCCAACAGCAGGAATGCAGCTGTGATTTCTCCCCAAAATGGTGTCTGATGGAGGCTGGACCCTGCACGGTCCCCACCAGTGCCACACAGACAGGGATGGGGTTTGTGTCTGGTGCTGCCACTGTAATTGTGGAGGGTCCAGGGTTTTCCTGGACTTTGGAGAGTTTGGGCTTTACTGGGAATGCAGTGGGCCCAGGGTCCAGCTTTACCCAGTGGCACAGGAGGCACTGGGTCTGGAATGAGGGTCTCAGCTGCCCAGCCCACCCCAAGTGGGGTCCCCTCAGCGGCGCTGCTCTGGTTTGAAGCCAGCTCACAGAGGCTTGAAGCACCCTCTGTGCAGAGGGACAAATCCCCACCGTCCCCCACTCTTCCTTGCTGCTTTCGCCCTCTGCTCCCTGCCCAGGGTTGGATGGGGTTATTTCCACCCCTATTCAGGAAAACTCGGGGATGACACCCCCCAAAGCCGACCCAGGGGGGCTGCTGGGCTGCAAAGGGGGGTCCAGGCCAGCTGCCCGTAGAGGTGCCACTGCACAGCACCAAGTCCCGGTGGCACCGGGGCCAGCAGCCACCCTGCAAAGGACCCTGCCCTGCCCTGCCCTGCCCTGAAGGTGGGCTCGGGGTCCAGGGTCTGCAGGCACTGGGGTCCCCCACCCAGGCACCCCACTTTGTGTGGGGAAGGGAAGGGTGGGAAACATGGGGGACCGTGACAGCATGTCAGAAAAATGCCCAGCCGGCGCGGCCTCCTCGCCCCCTCTGCCCCGGGGCCACGGCTGCCTGCTGGAATCTGGAAGCGCTCCACCGGAATAAAATAAATACGTAAATAGGAAACCCAAGGCGGCTTCAGTTATTGCCGCTCTCCAAAGCTCCCCGCGCTGGCAGATTCCACCAGAATAATAATAAAAATAATGATGATTATGATAATAGTGCCAATAAATCCTGGGATAATGTTTCCCCTGGTAGCTCTTGCAGCAGGGGAGGGCCCAGGCGCTGTGGGCAGCAGTATCAGAGTTATCCCCAGCCCCGGGGAGGCAGCAGCCACCGGGTGCCACCTCCCAGCAAACCCAGCCCGGCCTGGGTGGGTCCTCCAGAGCGGGGGGGACACCCGGGGAAAAGGGGGACAGCCAGGGATGGGGAACATCCGGGGGAAGGGACACCCGGGCGGGGGTTATCCAGGGGAGGGGACACCCGGGGATGGAGGACACCCATGGTGGGGGGACACATGGGGAGGGGGACATTCGGGGCAGGGGGGATCGCTGGGAGGGGGGAGGACAACGGGCAAGGGGATACTCGGGGCCGGACACCCGTGGGAGAGGGGACGCCCGGGGAGGGGACAGCAGGGGAGGGGACAGAGGGGGACACCGGGGGAGGGGACACCGGGGGAGGGGACAGAGGGGGACAGAGGGGGACACCGGGGGAGGGGACAGAGGGGACAGAGGGGGAGGGGACAGAGGGGACAGAGGGGGGGTGCCGGGGGAGTTCCCCCCGCCCCCGCCCCGCGCGCGGCCGCGTGCTGCCCCCTGCCGGCTGCGCGCCGCTGCGGCCACGCCCCACCGAGGCCACGCCCACCGAACAGGCCACGCCCCCGGGTGACCACACCCACACGAGACCACGCCCCCATGCGGGCCCCGCCCCGGCGCTCCCGGCGGGTTGCGGTTCCGGTTCCGGTTCCGGTTGCGATTGCGGTTCCGGTGCCCAGGCAGGTGAGGGGCGGCAGGGCCGGGGGTGATCCGTGAGGGGAAGGCGGTGCTCGGGCCGCCCTTCCCTCCCCGTGCTGCTCGGCGAGTTCGGGGCCGGTGGCGGGCGTTGCACTGGAATTTTGGAGCGGTTTTTTTGTGAAAACGAACTGGGGTTTATAGACTCGTTTGGGGTTTTTTTTTTCCCCCGCTGTAGTCTGATCTACCTCTTCAGAGGAAGGAGTGATGAGTGTGTTTAATAGATCTAAAAATATATGTATGCAGCCCACTCAACCTGTCAGGAGTGCTGCATACCCATATTCATTTATTTATTTGTTTACACGTACGCGCTAATAATAACACAAATATTCCGGCTGCGAAGTATTGTAAAACAAACAAAGAAACAAATTACTTTTATTTTTTATTAGCTTATTTGACTGTTGAACTTAAGTAAAGAATGATAAGGAAATGAAAATGTATGTTTTACAGATCTTTCGTGTAGGCAGGGTCCTGTTGTTCATCCTGCTGGGGTCTGGGGGCTCCTGGCCTTGCCTCCCCGTGGGGTGCGGGGAGATTTAGGGGCTTCCTGGGGTTGCACCCAGTGCGCTGGGGAGTTGGTGATCCCTGGGGTGGCTCCAGCCCCCTCTCCCACAGAAACCAGGCCGGGCTTTGCTGGTTGCAGACACCCCGGGGCGCTCAGAGCACCCCCAGCCTGCGGGGGCTCGTGGCAGAGCCTCTGCAGCAGGGCTTTGTCCCCAGCCTGGGCTCCGCCTGGATGCTGTGCCCAGGTAACGGCAGCTTGCAGCTCTGAGTGCAGGAGATAATTTGGAGACACCAAATTGGTGTGTGGGAGGAGATCCCTGCGCTGGGCTGGGCTGCCTTTTATATAAGGAGGGGGGACGCTGTGTTTTCTTCTCTGTTCAGATCTGCTGAAGGCCTTGTTTGTTTGGAAAGGAGAGAAGAGCCCCTTGGAGAGGGGGCCTGGCTGCGGGAGGACAGTGGTGCCGTGCTGGAGGCCCCCGGCGGGCTGGGCACGGGCAGAGCACGATGCCTTTCCTGCATGGCTTCCGCAGGATCGTCCTGGAGTACCAGCCCCTGGTGGATGAGCTCCTGGGGCTGCTGGCCATGCCCAACACGGAAAGGCAGAGCTCCCTGGAGAGGTAACGACAGGGGGCCCAACACCCTGGGGTGTTTTTGGGGGATAGCTGGAGCTCAGGGATGTGGCTGAGGTTGGACAGTGTTGGTTTGGGACAGCCCCCAGTCCTGGGGAGCAGCTCATCCCACAGAACCTCCTTTTGCTGCTGTTCTTTGGGAATGTGGAGGTGGAGCAAGGCAAACACAGGAGCTATGGGTGCTCCCCAGGAACAGCCCTTTCTGCCTGACTCCTGGCAATAAAGCCTAAGCTGGGGCTCAGCTGAGGCCCTGAAGCTGCTGTGTAACCCCACAAGCAGCAGGTTGGAGACCCAGTGGGTACAGGACCAGAGGGGAGACCAGGGATCTTTCTCCCTGGGGAGAGCAGGGATTTTTCCTTCTTCCCTGGTGCCGCTTTGACCCTTGCACACCTGAGCTGTGTTCACTGAGTAACTGGAGGGTTTTTGTGTGTCTCAAGCCCTGCCTGCCTGGACGGTGACAGGAGCCAGCTCTCAGCTGTGAGAAGAGTCCTGGAGAGGGAGACCCACTCCCCATTTTATCAGGAAGGTGTGAGCTATGCCCTGCTGAAGGTCACCGAGCTGGGGCTCGTCCCTGCTGCAGAAATCCTCCTGGAATTCGGTGCTGACCTCAGCTTTGAAGGTGAGGCTGGTGGGAAGGGGGCTGGGCCAGGAGGAACCAGCAGATGAGAAGCTGCCCTGGGCAGTGGAGATAGCTGGAGCAGAAAGAGGAGGTGCTACCAGCTCAGACCACTCCTGCTCCTTGCTGGAGTAGTGTGGATGTGCCTTGTGGAGACCCAGCCGCAAGGATGGACTGAGGGACGCCAGGGACTTGGGGGCTTTTGGCAGGATAGAGTCATTGGAACAGCAGGACCCAGGGTGCGTGTGACAGCCGTGTTTTCACAGGCATCGCTGTGCTCCCAGGGCCCTCCCCAGCTGTCCCCTTCCACTCTTGGCAGGTGCTGGGGCTATTTTGAGGAGGTCCTTTGTTCTCTCTGACTGTTCTTGTTCTCAGACCCAGTCACCTACTACACCCCCCTGCACATCGCGGTGCTCCGCAACCAGCCGGATGTGGTGGAGCTCCTGGTGCACCACGGCGCCGACATCAACCGCAGAGACCGGGTACGGCTTTGCTGCCTGGGCACAGCCAGGCTGAGCCCCCCAAGCCAGAGCTGGTCTGGGGTGTGGGGACAGCCCTCCTGCTTCCCTCCTCCTGAGCCTCACCATGTGCTCGTTCCCCTTGGCACATCCCTGTGCCCGCTGTCCCTAGTGCTCTGATGCTGTGGCAGAAGGTCAAGTTGCCTTTGGCCAAGATAAAGCCCAACAGCAACTCCCTGGACACACTCCCAGTCTTCAATATTTACCAGTGGTTTTTAACTGTTTTGCAGATCCATGAGAGCAGTCCCCTGGATCTGGCCAGCGAGGAGCCTGAGCGGTTGCCGTGCCTGCGGCGGCTGCTGCAGCTGGGGGCCAGCGTCAACGCTGCTGACAAGAACGGTCTGTGTGCCCTGCCCGGCTCCCCCAGCTGAGGGTGGGCTGGGGTGGGGCACAGGGGCTGGGGCCATTCGCTGCTGCACTTGCTCCCTGCTTATGGACGGGTTTGGGAGTTGGGAGCAGGCCGGCAGAACCTCCCTGTGCTTGGTATTCTCTCCTGGTGTGCTGGCTGTGTGAAAAGGGCTGAACCCAGCTCTGTGCAGTCCAGGGGAGGTGGGATGGGGCTGTGCCTCTGTAGTCCTGTGGTGCCCACTTATTCTAAAACTCACTCCACTGTGGCACATGTACGCACTGAGGCTACCGTTAGTCTTGCATGTGTGGCCTGTGACTGTCCCCAGGGCTGGGCACCATCATGGGAACAGTGGAAGGCTCTGCCAGAAGTGTTGCTACTCCCTGTGTTTGGCTGTGGGTGGGGTGGATTGTTTTCCTTCCTGCCTTTTGGCGTGTCACCCTGTTGTCCTGTGACTGACTGACTGCTTCACTGCAGGGAAGACAGCACTGCTGCATGCTCTGGCCAGCAGTGACAGTGGCCAGATCCACAACACTGATAGCATCCGTCTTCTGCTGGAAGGAGGTAAGGAAAACCTTCTCCCCTTTCTAGGCTGGCTGATTCTTTGTGCAGGACCAGGCACTGCCCTCCCGACTCCTTTATGTTCCCACTGGATCAGAGTAAAGCCCAGGGGTGCTGGAGTTGGTGCTGGCCTGGCCCCATGCTCTACAGTGTCAGTTACGTTCTCTGTCCCTTCCTGCAGGCGCAGACGTCAGGGCCGCCACCAAAGATGGTGACACCGTCTTCACCTATGTCATCTACCTGCTGGGAGAGATGCCCTACAGCCGCACCGACGAGGAGGCTGAGGACATTGAACGCTTCTGCTTTCGTGTCACGCAGCTGCTGCTGGCCCACGGTGCCAACCCCAGCGAGTGCCCAGCCTCAGAGTCCCTCACACACTTCTGCTTAAAAAGCTTCAATGACTACTTCCCACTGCTGCGGTTCTTGCTGGAATCAGGTGCTGCCTACAACTGCTCCCTCCATGGTCCCTCGTGCTGGTCCGGCTTCCACATCACCTTTGAGCACCTCTGCTGGCACCTCAGTCGCTTAGACGATGAAACCTATTCCACAGACCTCATCCAGAAGGGTCAGACTCTGCTGGAGCTCATGATGGCCAGTTCACAAGCCATCCAGCTGCCCAGCAATTTTGAGGTCAACACCAGCAGCTGTAGGTCCCATGGGGAGAAGGTCCAGACTCTGTTCCGCTCTCTGAAGCAGCTGGAGCGCTCGCCACAGGCACTGAAACACCTCTGCAGGGTGTTCATCCGGCAGCGCCTGAAACCATGGCCAGTGGATGACAAAATCAAGGCTCTGCCTCTCCCAGACCGGCTGAAGTGGTACCTCCTCATTGACCACACTGCTGCTGGGCACGAAGACCTCTGAGCCTGACAGTGCCTCTCTGTCTGCTCCCTCCACAGTCCTGCTGTGCCTACAGCCACCATATCTCTGCTCTGGGACAGTTTTCTCTGCAGGAAGAGGTGCTGCCCATGGAGTCCTTCTCTGTGGCATTCTGGGGGATGTTTTTTTGGGCACAAAGTCACACATGTTTGTGCAGGTCTCATTGCTCTGGGGCACACCATGGGGAGGCAGGCAGAGCTCCTGGGCATGGGGGAGCTGGATACTGGGGCTGATTTGGGGGGAGATTAAGCAAAGGCCTGGGGTCAGGATCAGTGGGTTGGGGCTGTGACTGGACAGGCAGCCTGTCCCCTCTCTCCCAGCCCTGCCATGGGTGGGTGATGCAGTGCCTTAGGTGTCCAGTGGAGTTGAGAGATGCCTTGGGGTGCTGGGAGAAGGAAGAGGTGTTTTGGCATTTCTGCCTCTGGTCCTGGTGGTGGAGGCAGGTCCAGCATCATCCTGTGGGTGTGGATGCCTTCCTTGCTCAGTGCGGACTTCTGAAACTGGGGATGGGAGTGAAGGGAAGCGGGGCTGGCAGCAGTGCCTGACTGCTCCACACCCTGAGTTTCTGCACCCCATCCTGGCACAGAGGACCATCCACCAAGGACATCTCAGAGCTGCTGGGCTCCAAAACACACAGACAGATGTTTTCCTAACTTTGTGGTGTGCTCCCTGTGCAAGGATGAGGAATGGGCAGCCAGCAGCTGAGTGCCTTGTGCCTCCCTCCCCAGTTCTTGGCTCTTTCCCTTGGTGACTGCTCCCAGGATCTTGTTCTCCAGTGCCTCCTTCCCAGGAACAAGAACTTGCTGCACCTGGAGGGCTCGTGTTCCAGCCTTGCCACAGCTGCCTGGCTCCCCTTTCCAGGCACCTGCTTCCTCATGACGTGCCAAAGACTGGCCACAGAGCTGAGCCCCACACAGTTTTGTTGGTTTGTATTTTGTTTGTCATGGGGGACAGATGCAGGAGATGAAAAGAGGGAAAAAATCTGTTCTGATTAAAGACAGTTTGTATCAGGTGGATCTGGGATTTGGCTGCAGTGCCATTGCCCTCCTGCCAGCACTGAGTTTGACCCTCTCCTGCTCCATGGAACTGGAGCTGTGCATCCTGATGAACTGGTGTTTAAAAAAACCCAGTAATGTGATAAAATTCTGCCCTGATGTCTGGAATGGGAACTGAACAATTAAATGAGGCCTTTTAAAATAACAACAGGGGCTTGATTTTCCTGCAGGAGAGGTGGGGTGGAGGACAGGGATGGGGGGATGGCTGGAGGGTCAAGCTGCAGCAGACTCTGCACCTGGGCTCACCCCTGGCATGCTGCTGTGCCAGCGTTGGCCACCTTGGGCCAGTGGCCAGACTTAGGTAAATAAAGGAATATGGCTGAAGAGGAGATGGGAGTGTTCAAAGCCAGGTGATGGTGTGGAGTGCTGGGGGAGCAGCTGCAGTGTCACAGTGACAGAGCTGGAGGTGACGGGCTGGAGGGGTCTGGGAGCAGCTCAGACCACACCAGTGCACTCCCAGGGCTGCAAGGCTTTGTCTGGAGGAGGATGTGGGGGACTCAGGGTTACACACTTAAGACAATGCTCATGTAGGAAACCTGCTCAGGGGTTTAAAGGCCCTCAAAGCCCCAGAACCTGGAGTTGCCTCCCCACTCCAGCACAGGGAAACAGCAGAGGTTCCTCCCCTTTACCTTGCCCAGCTCACTGCTGATCAGCAGGAAGGGGTCTAACACCCAAGCAAAGAATGGAGCCCAGATCATCCCAAAAGTGCCCCAAGCTCCTGTTCATGAGCCCCACACTCACAGGAGCCCTGTGCACTGCAGTCAGCAACCTGCTGCTGCCCATAGATACCTCGTGCATGGGAGACCCTCTTGCTCCTGTCCAGAGCCCCCGAGGGTGGCACAGAGCCAACATGCATCCAAAAAAGCCCACGTGCAGAAGTGCAACAGCAGGAAAATGTATTTGGCAAACACCTCTTTTCACAAACAGCAGCAACTTGGAAGACAAAGTCCCGTCCTTGTCACCAGCCCCTGGAAGGGGAGTCACGACACGGGAGAGACCTTCTCCCGCTGCCCTCATCTCATGGCAAAGGTGTAGACGTGGTAGATCTCATCAGGGAAGTTCTCCTGGCGCTCCTCGGCCAGGAGGTGCAGCCCAGCTCTGCGGATGATCTTACGGACCACGTCCAGGTCCCGGCAGACGCTGCTGTCCACATCGTCCATGATCACACCCTCCTGAGCCATGTTGTCCTTGATGACCACGATGCCGTTGGGCCGCAGGCCGGCACGGCAGCGCTTCAGGAAGTCGGAGAGGTGGTTGTCAGTGAGATGTCCTGGAGGGGCAGAGCAGTGGTTAGAGGGCACAGAGTGACCAAGGCAAGGAAACCCAGAAGCTGCATTTAGGATCCCTCCTGATGCAAGTAGCCAAATACTTGAGCCATTTGCAGGGAAAGCTTTAGCTTGAGGGCATCCAACTTGTGTCTCACTACTCAGCTCCATCCAACCCACACCTCCGCTCTGGCCTCTGAGGGCTTGGCGGAAAAGACCCTTGGGGGAAAAAGTACAGTGCCCCTCCATGGGATGGGGGGCAGCTGCCCACCCCAGGCCCCCACCCATGCTGTGATGCTCATCCTTCATGAAGACCTCAAGCTGCTCTCCCCAGTGCGTAGGGCACCTGCCCCTCAAGGGAAGGGGACAGGCTGGAAAGACCCCGCAAGTGGAGTGACCCTCACCGATGACCCACTGGATCCAGATGACATCATAGGAGTTTGGCTCGGGGCTGAAGTCCTGGAGGCCACAGCAGAAGTAGTTGCGCACCCGCCTGCCCTCCTCGCCCAGGTAGCTCTTGGCCTTGGTGAGGAAGTCCTCTGTCACATCCACCATGTCCACTGTCTTGAACAGGGGCAGCAGCAGCCGCTTGGTGATCCGGCCAATGCCAGCCCCGCAGTCCAGAGCACGGGTTGTCCCCGTCCGGTTGGGGCCATCCTGCAACAACGACCGTGAGGGGCTGAATCCCACTGTGAGGTACCCACAGAGGACAAACAGGACAACCACACAAGGCAGGACTGGGATATAGGGAATCCATTGCAGGGCAAAGGTCTCCTAGCATGTAACAGAGGATCCCATGGAGCAAGTCAGAGGGAAGAGCCCAGCTCCACACTAGAAGGGTGGGGTTTTAGGAGCACAACAAACTGTGCCACCTACCCGCAGAAACCTCTGCAGGAACTTCCTGGAGCTGTTGATGTCGATGCTGGAGATGTGGCCATAGCCCCCCAACATGCCATCCACCGTGGCGGGCACATCCTTCCAGTACTTCTCCGCCTTGGAGTAAAACTCAAACTCGTTCTCCACCACCTCGCTGGTCATGCTGGCCAAGGGCACGCGCCCACACGGGACTCGCTGCTCCCCTGGGATGGGAGAACCCCAAACCAGGGAGGAATGAGTCAGCTCTGCCAGTACCCCACATCTGTTTATCACCCCTTCCCCCTCCCCAGGGCTACTGCAAACTCCAAAAACATTCAGCTGAGAGCAAGAAGGAACAAAGATCTAAATCCTGGTATTTTCTGGAGACCAACAAACCCAAAATCCCTCCCTGGGCAGATGCCTCAGCCAGAACAGGCATGGCAGAGCCCTGCTCAGCAATACACCCAATTATATGATTCTTTTTTAAGGCTGACCCACCCTTTTCACCTCTTCTGCCTCTCCTTTCCCTGTCTTAACATTTTACAGATTACATGTTTATGTGTGGCGACAACCCCATCAGTCACCTCCAATTACATCTGGAGTTGCTAAAAATTATCCTGAGCACCTACCTGAGGATTGTAAATCTCAGCCGTGACCATAAGTTAGATATTTGCAATATAATAAAGTCAAGGTATAATCAGCAATACAAGCTATAAATCCCCCCCAGGCATCTCATAATTCAAACCACTGTGGATTTGATTAACTGCACTGGGGATTAGAAACTAGATTTAAGGTGGCCAAAGGGTAAATTCAAGGACTTCAAACACCTTTACAAATAAAGAAATATATAGTGTTCGTGGCTTGAATTTGCTGGCAAATATCCCATTAGACACAAAACCTTTTCTATAGCAGCTTAGACAGGTTTGGTGGCCCCACGTGGCCTTGAACAGCCTGGGGATAGGAAAGGGGGACGTGGCATCTCAACTTACAGGTCACTGGTGGAAATCCAGTTTGGCTCAGTGGTGCCAGGAGCTGGTCTGCGCTGTGATCTAGGAGCAGAGAAGATGCAATTTAAGTGCCAAATCACCCCTCCAGCCCTGTAAGCGTGACCGTGGCCTGAGGAAACCACAGGTAAGAGCCACCCCAGCCCCACAGACATGCTCCTGGGGAGACTGGGGGACAGCTGCTGCTGATGCCCCTTAGCTCAAAAGCTGAGCCATGAGTGTAGCCAGTGCACGGAGGGTTCTGGTTCCACTTTCAGCAGTGCTCCTGTCTGATCTCACAAGCTGGGACCCAGGCTCACCCTCCCGGCAGTGTCCGCATTCCTTGGCCCTGGGTTTGGATTGGTGAGACCCTGGTGACTCATTTTTCAGGGTCACAGGCTACCAGCACAGGTGGAGAGCACCCAGCACCCAGAAGATGGCTCTACCCACCTCCCTTAACCCGAACCTAAACCTGGAGCCGAACCCTTCCTGCCGCCCCGGGAGCCCCTGACACGCGGCCGGTGCCCGTGGAGGTGCGGGCAGGTGAAGGCCGGGACTCGCCCCACGCACCCCGCAGCCGTGGGGAAAAGGTCACACGGCGTGGGGGGGTCACCTCAGTGTGGGGCCCTCTGCCCGAGCCCGAGGGCGATCGCAGGCCGGGGAGCGGCAGGGGAAGGGGGTGCGGGTGCGCGGGCGGGGGGTCCCCAGGCCGAGGGGAGGGGGGCTGTGGCTGTGCCGCCATGGGGGGCACGGGGGTCCCGTCCCGGGCCCGAGGGGTGTTACACCAGCCCTATGCGGTGCGAGGGGGCGGTCCCCGGTGCAAGGCCCAACCGGGCCCTTTCGCCTCCCGCCCATCGGGGATGAGCCCTCCCCCGCGCTCCAGGCCCGCGGTGCTGTGGACCCCGCGGGCCGCCGGGTGCAGCCCTACCCCGGATCCGGCCCGGGCAGCTCCCCCGGCCCCTCCCGCCCCCCCCCCCCCCCCCCCGGCAGCCGCGGCCCGGGGAGGGACGTGCCGGTAGTGCCGGGGGGTGCCCGGTGCCGCCGCTCCCGCCGCTCCCTCGGGCCGCGGCCGCGACCCCCGGGCCCCCCCGTTACCTCCGGCCGCGGCCGCGCGCTGCCCCAGCTCGGGACGGGCGGCCGCGGGGACCAACCAGGCGGCGGCGTGGCGGTGACGTCACGGTGACGTCACGGGACGGGCCCTGCCCCGCTGTCCCACTGCTGCCCGCGCGGGGGCGCTCCGGGACGGGGGTCGGGGGTGGTCAGCGGTGGGGCGGACTGGGATGGACTGGGATGGACTGGGGCGGACCGGGGCGGACCGGGATGGATTGGGACGGACTGGGACGGACTAGAACGGACAGGGATGGATTGGGGCGGACTGGGACAGGCCGAGCAACCCAAGAGGTACCGCGCGGTTCTTGAGGGGCAGGCTGGCACGGGAGCCCGGCCGGGTGGCACCGGCGTGGCAGGACTTGGGGTCGCCAGAACAAGCAGCCGCGGGAGTGTCCTGGCCGGGCTACCCGCGTGTCGCCGTCCCAGCTCCTGCTTCTGCCCCCGGCCCCGGCCCCGGTCCTGTCCCGCCGTTGTCCTTGCCCCCGTTCCTTGTCCCGGTCCCGTCCCATCCCCTCCCGCCGTGTCCAGGTGCGGGCGCCAGGGGGCGCTGTTGTCCCGCCGTTGCGCCGCCGCCGCCGCGGGAACTTCGGAGCGTCCTGAGGGGAGCGGGGCCCGCTCGTGCCCGGCACCGACAGAGCCCGGTACCGACAGAGCCCGGTACCGATAGAACCCGGCACCGGCAGAGCCCGGCACCGGCAGAGCCCGGCACCGACAGAACCCGGTACTGATAGAGCCCGGTACCGACAGAACCCGGCACCGGCAGAGCCCGGCACCGACAGAACCCGGTACTGATAGAGCCCGGTACTGATAGAACCCGGTACCGACAGAACCCGGCACCGGCAGAGCCCGGCACCGACAGAACCCGGTACTGATAGAACCCGGCACCGACAGAGCCGGTACCGACAGAACCTGGTACTGATAGAACCCGGTACCAACAGAACCTCGTACTGATAGAACCCGGCACCGACAGAGCCCGGTACCGATAGAACCTGGTACCGGCAGACCCCGGCACTGACAGACCCGGTACCGACTGACATCCCCCAGCACTGGCCCCTCGTATGCCCCTTCACGTGCCCACCCAGTGCCCAGTGCGGGCACTGATCCCAGTGCTCCCAGTGTCCCCAGCCCTCCCGTGCCCTCCCTGCCTGGTCCTGCCGAGCCAGCATGGGGAGCTGAGGCCCGACAGGCTCATCACAGCCGTGTCCCCCTCCCCAGTGCAGCTGAGACCATCCCCTTTTGGGGTCTCATCCCACCCCGCGATACCCTCACCCCAGCAGGACAGGGTTAATGGGACCTGGGGGTGCCCAAGCCCTTTGGAAGAGGATTGCTGTGGGGACAGTGACAAAGCTGGGTTGGCTACAGTCGTGTCTGTGGGGAATGGAGGCTGGCATGGATTCTCTGGTGTCTAATATGGGCTGATTCCTTCCCTCACTTTCCCCAGAAACTGAGTTTCACGAAACCTGTAGGGACAAAATCTGCATGAAATCACTGAACGCTATCAGAAGGCAGTGGCAACAGGGGCAATGCTGCATGGGCACAGGGGGAGAAGGGCCCGTTCCCAGCACCCACCTATCCCAAAATATCCTAATGGCCCAAGCAAGGTCTTGCTGTCTCCAAAACAGAGCTGCTCACACCATAGCCATCCAGAAATCCATGGTAAACCAGGATGTGGCTTCCAGGACAGAGCCCCTTGCCATCCTTCCATGGGACATATGCAGAAGGGGAGTCCCCACATTTGGGCAAGCAGCCATCACCCTGGGACAGCTTTTGGGCCCCCAGGTCCCCTGAGTCCTTGTGAAAGGACCTGAGTGTGCTGGGGACAGCAGTGACCTGAGCTGGGGGCTGAGACAAGGAGTGTGTGTTTAGTCAACTGCAGAGCAGGGGACACAGTCAGAGCATCTCTATGCACAAAAAGCACTGCTTGCACCCCACTTTGTTTTTCAGATTTTAAAGAAGCAAGGCTCTTTGTCACCAGGGAGAGCACACTGAGCACAGGGTGGTGGCACCTCGCTGCTCACAGGCAGGAGGGGTGTTTGGGAGGTGCCTGGGGGTGAGTGTCCCCATGCACAGGCACCTGAATGACCCAAACCCACCAGTTTTCCCCTCACCAAAGCTGCCAGCAGCCATTGCATCGCTCCAGTTGTCACCTGTGTTTTCAAGCAGTCAATGGGCACCTGCATCCCATCCATGCCACCTATTTTCCGTGGTGCCTGCAGTATTTGCTCCCTCTGCTTCCCCAACAAAAAACACTTTTATCCTTCATTTCACTGAGCTGCACTGGGGCTCCTGAAGACTCTTTCCATTAAGCCGCAGGCACCTCCTCCATCCTTCCCTGTTGCCAAAACCCTTCATGATGGCAGGAAGGGAACGGTGCTCCCATCCCTTCCAGGGGCTGGGGCTCTGCTTTGGCCCCTCAGATTACAAGGAAACCTGCAGCAGTTGCCTTAACTCAGGGACAGATATTGTTTGCAAATGTTCCTTTTGATTTTATATTATTATTAATTTCATTAAGGTAAGAGAGTGTGGCTGAAAATTAAAAGGAAAACTGAACTGAGTGTCCTTGAGCTCACCATGTTCCTGAGCCCAGCTGAGGGTTAGGGTCCCAGCATTGAGGACTCGCTGTCGAGTCCCACTCTCTGCTGGAGACAGGTCCAACCTTGGGGCCAGTTTGTGCAAAGCCAAATCTACAAATGAGGCAGCAGCAGCAGCCACAGCTCCAGCCACGCTGCAGAGCCTCCCGTGCCCTCCTGGGCTCAGCTGCCTCCCCGTGGTCACTGCTGCTGGGAAATGCTTTTCCTCTGACGGGTTTCAATCTTGTCACTCAGTAATTCCTTGTGCAACGAGACAGAAAACACCCCCCAGACCCCTCTCTCCAGCCCATTTGTTTCCCTGCACACCCTCCCTCCTGCTCCCACTCACTCACCACCTTCCAAGGCAATCATGGTGCTGCGATTGCTCTTCAGGAATATTTTTTTTCTTTTCCCCAGGTGCTTAATCACCCTTATTACCCTTTTCTGATTAATTAATTCTAATTAATTTTGCACTATCATTTTTGAGAAGAGGTGACCAGGATGGCACATGTTGTTGCAGGTGATTTGCAAGGCAGGTCCTGCAGCGCCGGCACAGCCCTACCCTTGGTGCCGTTTAACCCGGGCCCAGGTGGGCACCTCCTGGCCCGTGTGCTGCCATTAATGGCAATTAATAGAGCACTGAAACCTCCAAGGCCATGGGAAGAGCCCTGAGGTACTTTCCTGGGAACCACATGGGATGTTCCCATCTCCTCTGCTCTGCCTCAGCAGCAGGGTTGAACCCTGGCCGAACCTGTCCCCATGTCCATGTTTGCTCAGCTCCTTCAGCCACCTCTGCTGTGCCATGGCCAAGGCTTGAGAAGTCAGAATTAATTAGGTCAGGGTTTCTCCATGCTCTGCCAAGAGCCACCAAGGCACTCAGAGACACGACAGAGACACGGATCCCTTCGTGCCAGCCATGCTCCATCACCTCTCATCTTCCAGCATTGGTGCCAGCCCCTCTCCAGGTACCAGCAGGGGCTTCACCTGTGGCACCCTGGGGCCTTTGTAGCCAAAAGCTGACATGGTTTGGGTGATTCTACCCTTAAACACAGATGTCTTGGGGACAGAGGTCATTGTCCCTTCGCTGTTTGTCCCAGAAGCAGCCCCTGGTCTGCACCTCATCCCAAGTACCCAGCGAGGAGAGGGGACATGGGCTGGGAGGCTGCAAGCACACTCCTGCCCTTGTCAGGGCTTCCCATGTCCCTGTCACCAGCTACTGGTTGCTGTCCTCAAACAGTCTGGAGCTGGTCGGGCACTTCTGCTGGCCGGGTGTCCACCCAGCATGGCTCGGGGCTGGGACCGTCCATCCCACCTCACTCCCTCAGCTGCTGGCTCTCATTAGGAGGCTGCAGCACCACCACCACCATTGCTGACCCTCCCAACAGCCCAAAATATAAAAAAATGCATTTATTATACATAGTATAATAGGTGTGATAGACAATAAACTGCATGCTATATACCAGCTAGTAGATAATGGGTATAGTGAATATATTATATATAAATACTATGCAATGTGTGTATAATATTGTGAATATAACTGTGTATATATGTGGATATATACACATATATAGTGTAAATGGACTGTTTATGCCTATATATATTATATATACAGCATACCATATACACCATACATATATACACTTGTATTTGTGTACCAGACTGACAGATATAGGTATATGCAAATATATAGGTACACAAAGATATATATATATATAAATATATATATATTCACACATACATACATATATAAAACATATTTTTATGTGTTTGTATGGTGTACATGTTTTGGTGAGGGGAAAGAGGGAGAGAGAGGGAGTACATATGTGTGTGTACATGTGTAGATCACTCTGAAGCTGCCCTGGCTCCCTGGCCAGTGCAGGGCAGTGAAGAGGAAGAGGAGGGAGACACAGAGGAAAGGCACAGCAGGGAGGGAAAGAGAGAGAATACAAACTGCTCCAAGTTACAAATGCTCCCCTCTTTGATTAATTGTACTTTCTGTTTGATAAATGTTACTCATGAGTATAAAATATGCAAAGCACTTAGCAAGTGCACACTGTTTAAAGAACTCAACTAACTAAATTAAAATTCGATGATAGAACAGAGCTGCTGAAGAGCAGCGTGGCAGCGCTGTTTGGGGAGCCAGCCCTTGGCCACAGCCACGCAATCCTGCCTGTGCATCCCTCCCTGGAAAACCCAGCCATGACACCACCCAGCCCAAAGGGGAGGTGGGTGAGTTTGGTGAGGCCATGGGCGGGGATTTCTTGTGTGGTCCCCAGTGCCCTCGTTGGGTCCCTGTGGGGTGGTGAGGGGCTGTGAGGGGCCACTCCAGAGCATCCTCACCCCCCAACCCCAGTGCAGGGCTGTCTGCTGGCTTGGATGAGGCAGGGATAAATTGCTTTAATTTCTAACCATTGCATCCAAGCACCCTGCTCCAGTGACCCAGTGGCTCCAGTCTACCACCCCAACCCCCAGACCAGGGGTTTTCTGGCACTGGTGAGCCCCAGTGTGGCACCCCAAAATCCCACCCTCTGCCCCCCTCACCCTGAACCACCACATCACCCTGGGGAGTGACACCTCCCTGCACACTCTGTGCTATATCCTTCCAGCCCATTGAAGAAAAACAACTCAGCCCTTCCTGGCTTTCCCAAAATGGCAGCTGAGCCCCCTCAGGTGACAGGGAGACCCCCAGCATGGGACCCAGTTCCCCCATGAGTCCTGCCAGCTCCTGTCTCTGCCCCAGCTCAGGAGCTGGGGGATGCAGGAAGCGCTCTGAGGAGGATGAGGTGTGCCCTGGGAGGATGCAGCAGGAGGATGCAGAGGGAGGATGCAGTGAGAGGATGCAGAGGGAGGATGCAGTGTGGACACCGAGCAGTGTCCCTGGCTCCCAGTGCATGGCACGTGCCCGGCTTGCACTGGCCACGCTCCTCGGCCTCCCGCTCTCTGCCATCCCATCATCCCAGGTGAGCAGGGCTTGCTGGAGGCGGCTGGGCTTCGAAAGCAGCAGCAGCAGCTGTGTCAGGCAGGTAGCAGCTCCCTCCTGCCTGCAGCTGAGAGGAGAAAGAAGGAGGAAAACCTGGCCTGGATCTGGCCTGACTGAGCTCTTCCCTCTCTGCAAAGATTCAAGAAGCCCACTGGAGAGGTTTAAGTCGCTGGATGACCCACAGGACCCCACGCCACCATCACCCTGTCTCACAGCACCTCACTGGAAACCTAAAAACATCCTAAAAACAGCCTTAGCTCTGATGGAGCTTCAAGTTCATAATTTCTGTGATGCCAACAAACCCAGACAGAATGCTGGTGCTGATGTGTAAAACTCTTCAAGTCTTACTGCCATGGGATACTTTTTCACCTCCTAATTCTCCTGAGCCTCCTCCCAACCCTCCAGCCAAACCCAGCTCTCAGAGCAAGAAGATGTGGGCAGGGAATGAGCAGGACAGAGGGACTTGACCAGGGGAAAGAGAATCTTTTTCTCCGAAGATTCAAGTCTTCACTAGGTGAAAGAATCCTTCTGCAAGGCATGACCCTACACCTCCGATGGGCAGAGACTAAAATAATCCACACTTTGCAAAACTTCCTAGGAGATGAGCTGGTGTGGCACCACAAGGCGCTGCTGCGGAGCCAGCCCCGAGCCCAGCCCCGAGCCCCCGGCGCAGCCCCGGAGCCCCCGGCACATCCCATTGCGGCACGGCCGATGCCGCTCTCGGTGGGAAGAAGCCGGCTCAGCTTATCCTTGCAGTTTGAGCAATGATTTCGCCCCTGTGAACCCACCCGGCTGTAAATCCTGGCACAGACAAGCCCCAAACATTCATTTCAGGCAACGCAGTTTGTGTCATCTCGGCATTAGCATTCGCACTCTTATTAATTAATACTTGTTAAACCAAGACTAAAAATAAAGCGCTCGGCTCCCCGCCTCAGCTAACGCCTCTTTGCCCTCGCCCGGCAGCACGGCTGGGCTGTGGCGGGCTCAACACCCAGCTGCTCCCTTCTCCAGAGCCAGAACTGGAAGAAAAGGACTGTGTTGAAGCAGGAATCCTGCTAAAGGAAAAATCGCCCCTTTCTGCACCACCTTGGTGGGACAAACCAGCCTTCCCGACCATGGTTTTGTGTGTGGAGGGAGTGACAGGGACAGCAGTGCACACAGCATTTAACTTCTTTTTTTTCCATTCCAGCTTCTGAATTTGTTTTTCTTTTGCTGCCCTTTTTCTTCCTGGGCTGGGCCGGCTTGGTTGCACTTCCCGTTCAGAGCTGATTTAATTTCCCAGGCAGGACATCCTGGGAGGGCTCTTGTTCAGGAAGGAAATGGTTCATTGAGGTGGGCACAGGTGGGCGCAGTGCCTGCACACAGGCAGGTGCTGCCACTGCTGCCTTCAACAGCATCCAACAGGCAGCAGCTGCTGCAAAAGTCCCTTTTTCCTGCCTGGGACTGGTACTGCCCATCAGCATCCCTTCAGATGCAAAGCAAGTGACTGCACGTGTGGGTTTGTGCTGCTGCTGGGGCACCTGTGGAGGAAAAAAGGGCCTGAAATGGGGGTCAAAAAAGCTTTTGGGGAACCCCGGGGTGAAACCTGGCTGGGTTTGGGCACAGGTAATGGTGCTCCCCACCACACTCCACCCAACCATTAAACCTACCAGGCTCCATGTTTCCTCTGTTCCCAATTTCCCAAGCTCTTGGGCCCCCTTCAGACCTCAACTGAGCAAAGAAAGCAAATTCTCAGACCAAACACCTTCCCACATAGATTCTAAAGATTACATATTGATCTCCAGCACACAGACCTGTGGAGCACTCGGAGCCAAGGCACAGTGCTGGATGGACGAGGCTGTGCCAACCACAGCTGCTCGGTGCTGGGGAAGGCAGCCTGGCCCGCAATATTTAATAACATTAGTGATAATAACACTAATAATAGCAATAATAACAACAGGAATTTGTTAGTTAACCCTTATTAATGAAAAACAAGCCTGCAAATTTACGCAGCTCCAGGAAAATCCCAGGTCACCAATCTGCTTGACCGAAACCACCAAACCTTGTAACACTTGCCCATTCCTCTGCCTTGGGTGCTCTTCCCAGAGCCCCTTGGCTTTAATTTCCTGGAGAAGCCCAGGCTCCAGCAGAGCAAAGCTGGAGTTCAGGATGCCATCCTCCTTTGCTGTGCCGTGGCAGCCAGGTGTGGATTTGGGGGATAGCAGATGTGGATTTAGGGGGTGGAGGGGCTCCCCGGCCCGGGCTGTTGGAAGGAGAAGTTGATGACCAGGTTTCCCCCAAGCCTGGTTGGGTACCAGGGCTGGCAGCAGGAGCAGCACTTGGGGATGCAGCGCAGCTCACACGCATTGGGAGTGAATGTTAATGGTGCCGAGCTCCTGGGAGAAATGATCAAATTCTTTGAATAAAGCAGGGAGGAGAGGAAGGGGAGGGGGAGGAAGGGAAAATAACTCCGCAGATTAATTCTGCTGATGAAAATGAAAATTGGGCATCGCTGAACCAACCCCAGAATGAGCAGCTTCAGAGCCACCGCTCACCCTCAGCTGGGGTCGGGTCTGCCTGAGCTCCTGCCTGTACCCCCAGACCCCCCAATGGGTTCAGCCATCAGGTCCTAACGCTGTGAAGGGATGTGCTAATCCTGCTGTGAGCATCCCCCCTCCAACAGCATTCATCTTCATCCCTGGTGCCTTCACCTCACCCAGCTTTACTTGCCCAGAGGGCAAGTTGGAGCACCCAGAATTGTGAGGTTCATTTCAATACCAAAGGTTAAAAAAATGAAATGTTCTGAGTTTTTAATTAATTTGTATTAACTTCCCGGGGTTTGAGCCTTTAAAGACTTGGTTTTGTCCACTCTGGTCTCTGGTGAGGGTGGCTCCAAAGGTCCTCCTGGCCCAAAATGAAGGCAGAGACTCAGCAGCGATCACAGGACTCCGGGAGCTGCTGCTTTAAAAAGAAAATAAGGTAAAAGTTTGGGAGTGGAACATGCCATGAGCTGCAGGATCCAACCCTCCTAGCCAGCAGCTTCCTCCTGCTCTGCTCCTCTTGGAGCTGGAAAACCTCCTGTGGAGCCCAGGAAGTCCCATGGGAGGGAAGTGACTCCAGCATTCCCAGGGTGGCTCCCCGGGCTCAGAGGGACTTTCCTTGGCTGGAACCACCGTGGGCACATTGGCTGGAGCTGTGGAGGGCACAGGGCTCTGAGCTGGGGGGCACAGGGAAGCTTCAAAGCTCTGTGCTGGGGTTGGGGCTGCAGCAATCCCCAGGGGGACACCCATGGGTGGGACTCCCCTGCACGTCCTGCTCAGCTGCACCCCACCTTCCCTCCTGCCTGCGCTGCACCGCCAGCCAGCCCCTCTCCCTGGCTGTGACTTCATTTTGATCTCGGGCTGCTTCCCTCCCTCCCTTCATCCCTCCTCCCCTGCTGGCTGCTGCCAAGTCCGCAGGTTCCCGCTGTGACCTTGAGCTGGTTTCTGGAGCCGGTAGTGGGTTTCTTAAAGGAGCCATGGGGTCTCCCACCACCTCCCTCCTGCTGTCCCAAACTCCAGCCCAGCCCAGACACACACTGGCCCCCCTGGGGGTGGGGGGGAAAAGGGAGTGAGAGCAGGGGGCCCCCAAGGGCACAGAAATTGGGAGAGGGTGGAAGTAGCCAATTCTGTGGCTGCAGAGTCACAGCTTGGCCACACTCACCACCAACTCCTGCGCATTCTCTGAGGTCAAACAGCCACTGGGAAGGGGGTTCCTGGCCACCAGTCCCAGCTCTGTACAAGGGGTGGAGTGGGCAAAGCCCTCAGTTGTGCATGGTACCCAGAGAGAGTGGTGGCGTGGGAGGTGTGGGGATGCTCGGGCTGGTGGGGGTGCACCCACCTCCCAGCACAAAGGATGGTCAGTGGCCCTCCCTGGCTGTGCCGTGGCCCTTAAAGCTCCACAGCCTCCAGCAGTAGCAGGGAGAGCTTGAAAGTGAAGGTGATACCAATTCCTCTCCAAAGCCAAGCCATGGGGCAGATGGCAGCTGTGGAGAGATGCTCCTGGTTTCCTTGCTGGACCATGTGTGTGTCTGTGCCAGCACCGCATGACTCACTGGGAAGCTGTTGCTTGCACCCAGCAGTGGGTGTTGCACATAAACTCCAAATCCCATGAGCATCCCTCTGCCCCATGAAAGTGAGTGGTGCCTGGAGCCTCAGCAGGACAGAAACCCTTCAAAATGCCCTCACTCCCACTCCTAAAGCCACCTCAAACCCACCCAGGAAAATAATTCCGCAGGTTAAACCCCATGTGGGAAGTGGCACAGCCCATGGGGAGTCTCAGTTCTTGGGCTGAGACTGAGAAGCCAAAAAGCACCTCAAAGTGCAAACAGCTCCAGTGTGGATGTGTACATGGAGACTCTCCCGGCAGCAGCAGTGGCCTGGTGCTCATGCCATAGAGGTTTTAAGCTGTGGTTTAGCTAAGCTGGGCAGGCTGAGCTTCCAGCCTTGCTTGCCCAGTCTAAAAGCTCCATCAGCCGGAGAGGACCCCAATCAATAGGAGCCTTCAAGGCAAGTCATAAAACTTTGAAATTATGCAGGCAGCTCTCAGTGCTCTGCAGCAAAGGCAGTCTTTAATTCATGGGGATGGTCCTGGGGAACCAGGGAGAGGGCTCTTAAATAAGGGAGAAGAACAAGGGGCTGCACTGCTGCCACCTTCACAGGGTGTACAGGGTGTGGATGGGCTTGGAAGGTGCTGCAGTGACAAACGCACAGCTGAGCCTTCCTCCCTGCCCTGCCCAAGCACCTCATACACAACCCACTGGAGGTGCTGCAGAGATCCAAAGGTGCCTCCAGACTCCACCTTGGAGCATCTCTCAATCCCAGGGAGATACTGAGCACACAGCATCCCTCTCTGCCGCCTCACAGGTGCAGGGATCATGGGACTCCATGGTTCTGGGAACCCCAAAACCAAGCACTACCCTGTGAGCTGGAAACCAGCAACACCTTCTGCCTTGGACATGGTGGCTCGTAATGGCACAGGAAGGAGCAGGAAGGGGTGTTCTCAAACCCCTCTATTATAGATACGAAGAGGGAAACCGAGGCACTGCAAAGTTGCAGAAGCAGAAGGGATAAAGGATAATTACAGGAGAAACTCAGTAGGATCCTTGACCTGGAGCAGATCAATCACTCAGGGAATGAAAACCCAAGGAAAAAAGGCCATAAAAAGTAAGAGTCACATTTGGACCACACAAGAGCACCAACAGGCCACCAAAAGACATAATGCAGTAGCCAAGGCACCCTTGGGAGCCCCTGATCCCACCAAGGAGAGGAGCAATCTCTGCTCTGCCACCTTCACCCGAGCTGCTGGGACCGGCCCGTGGGTGACAGGGACCAAAGTGTTCCGGGCTGTTGAGGCAGCAGAGGAGGCTCAGCTGTTGTCCCCACCACCGTGGGGCCGGCTTGGGAAAGCCCAAGTCCACATCCCACCCAGCGTGGGGACACAGCCCTCAGCTCAGGCAGCGCCACAGCAGGAGGAGGAGGGAATGGATTGGGATAAGGAAGGAGAGAAGGAAAGAGAGGGAAGAAAAGGAGAAAAATGAGTTTTCCTGCTGCCCCAGCGGTGTGGCGATTGATCGGGTGCAGGCTGGTGTGGAGCGGTGCTGAGAGCCTCATTCCCCACCGCCGGCTCACAATTATTGGAAAAAACCCGGCGCTGCTGCTGCAGTGAAATTAGTTATTGATCTCTTGTCTGGGTGACAAGCGCGGTGCCGGGGCTGCTCTCCCACCGTCCAGCCCCGCAGCTCCTCCGCCCACCCCGCCGGGGCTCAGCCTCCCGCCGCTGCCCCCGGGTGGGTGTCCAGGCGGGGACCGGAGGTCTCCGTGCTCACCCAGGCTCCAAAGCTGCTCCCCAAGGAGGTTTTGCTCACCCCACTGCACACAAGGAAGATGTCAGTGGGAGAAAAAGGGCTCTGCCCCACGCAGGATGGGACCCCTGAGCGCTGACAGCCCCCCGCCTACGCAGAGCTTTGCCCTCCCCCCCCCCCGCCCCCCCCCCGCCACCTTCTCCTGGCCCCCAGGGATTGGGGTCAGGCTGTCCTGAGCCCTTTTCCATTTCCCGATAACCTGGCTATCGCGGAGGGAGATAAGGCAGAGGGAAATCAGGCAGCCAGAGAGCTTTTGTTGTCTGGAAAGGCTCTGCACATCCCTGGCTGCAGCTGGCCGGAGAGGCTGGACCAGCGGCGGCTGCCTGGCCCCGCAGGGACAGGGACATGAAGGGACTGTGGCGCTGGGGCAAACGAGGTCTGCTCTTCCCAGGGGAACTTTCAAAGTTTCAATAACAAAAATCGGGTATTTATTTTCTTTTTGTAATTCCTGGCGGGAGGCAGGAACAACAGGGGAGATTTCAAACAATCCTGTTTTCTTCCAAACGTAGTCACCAGAGAAACACTTTGCCCCGGGGAAAAGATGGGGGTTGGCTCCCAGAGGGTTTGGTTTCCAGAGGGTTTGGTTTCCAGAGGGTTTGTTTGGAGTCTCACCTTTGCTTTCAGTTCGTCAAGGTGTTTCTTGTCACTGGCAGGGACAGGCTTGAGGCTGGCTCTCCAGTCTCCTCAGTCTCTTCAGGGATGTCTGACTGTTCACAGGATTTTTTCCCATCAACCTTTTGCCCCAAAAAGCAAATGCTGGAAGTGATCCCTCCCCGCGGTGTAATTAAGGTGGCTTTTGGGATGTAAATGAAAAGCCTGGTGATGAGTTCCTGAGGGCCAGAGGTCACTGTAAAACCCACATAATTTTTGCTTGGGCTTCTGTAGAGTTCCTGTGATGGGGATGCAGCCGGTGACCCTCTGCCTGGAGGGTCCCATGGGTGATGGGTGTCAATTGGCATCTGAGGATGTCCACAGAGAGGACATGAGCTGGTGGCACTGGCCATACACAGAGCCTGCAGGCTGCACTGGTGGCAGGATGCCAAGAGGAGACACAGTGGGGGCAGGATGGACCAGGATCTGTCCCATGAGTAGCTCCCAGGGATGGGCAGAAAGTGCCAGTGATGTGACAAGCAAGGGGGACAGCGGCTGGAAGCCACTAAGGGACACCAAGATGGCTCATGGGATGTCCCCAAGCTCTGGGCAGCGGGCACAGGCAGCTCTCACCTCCTGCCTCCCTCTCAGCATCCCAAGCAGGCAAGACCCTGTCTGCATGTGTGTCCCTGGGGAGGCTGAGGGATCCTGGCCCCTTTCCCAGCCCTAGACAAAAGCCTGGGAACAAAAGCCTGCGGGATGCGGGAGGCATCTCCCGGCCGGGGGGTATTTGTTTAGCCCGGGGGGAGGTGAAGAGGGGAGAGGAAACTGCATTTCAAAGTGTTTCACCCTTTGAAAACCCTTCACAGCCCCCCCAGTGCCCTCTGCATGGCCCTGGTATCCCTTCGAGAGGACACCGAGTCCCCTCCGGCCACCTCTGCGTCTCTGCTGGGGAGGAAATAAGAAAGAAGATGTGGGGGGGAAAAAAAGAAGGGCAGTGCAGCCAGGAGGAGGGAGCAGATCGCTGCGGGAGCATTTCTCTGGCTCAGCCCCTCTCTGGGTGGGGAAGTTGGAGCCCCAGCTCCAGGGACTGACTGCTGGGCTGAGAGTGAGCTTGTGAACTCATGTGTTTCTCCCCGGTTCTCTTCATTTTCACAATAACCCTATTGGGTTTTGGGGGTGGGGGTTATCCGGGGGATGGATCACAGCCTGCACCTGGCCCCTTCCCAATCTACCAAAGCCCAGAGCAGAGCCCTGGGCACACAGGTCTCCTTGGAGGTATTGGAGGAGGTTGGCAGAAGCCACCAGTCAAAACCCATTCCTCGCAGACCTGCCCAGGCTTCTCCAACAAGGTGCCACCAACACAGGGAGGGCTCTGGTCACCTACAGTCGTCCTCAGGCTGCTTTTGCAGGTCCCCTCTCCATATCCATCACCCAAAGATGGGCACACTCCTGCAGAGACAAACCCTCAGCACCTTCAGCCCTGGCTGCGACACCAGCCTGTGCCGCAGGGACACCGCACACATGAGGCCTCAGGTTTCCTGGGGCTGTTTCGGTGTTTCACCACCTTAGAAACACACATTTCCTGCGGGGCCACGCAGGGAGGTGCAGCAGAAACACCCTCTGGCATCCTCTCCTGAGAAGCAGCTTCCCGGTTTGCAACTGGGCACTGTCCCAGTGAGTTACCCTCACCCTGTCACTACACAGGAAGGCACCATGCGAGCAAGACAGCGCAGCCCCAAACCTCCCAAACCCCAGTAAAGGTGGAATGTGGATCCCAGTCGCTCCTGCCACCCTCCAGAGCTTAGCATTCCACAGAGATGAAGTGGGAGAGAGGTGCAGACAACGGGGCTGACCACATCCACCGGCTCTCCTGGCTCCTCGCTTCCCTCCGGCGCGCTGGCGGAAGCCGAGCCCACGCCGACAGTGGCGGCTGGGCAGATGGAAAGACCAAATGATGGCTTTGCAGGGGGCCTGGGATTTGTTTGAGCCATCGCTGTCTCAGTGAGTGACTTCGAATAACGGATACACTTGAGAAAATCGCCATCTGCTCCCGGACAATTCGCAACCAGAGGAAAAGGTGAAATAAATTCAGCGACTGTATTATCCGCCCATCCACAGCTCCAACAGCAGGGTCAGGCTTTGTGCAGCGTCCTGAAAGTGATTTGGGAACGAGAGGATGGTTTGGGATGAGCAAAGAGCAGACAACCAGAAACGGATGGAAGAGTTGAGGGCCTGGGATGTTGCGTCCACAGCAGGGTTCTCCCAGCATCCTGGGTTTGGTGAGTTTGGCAGGAAGACAAAATCTCACCAGATCCTTTTTTTTTTCCATCTCTGAATTTTGAGTGCCTCCTGCTTCCATCTGGGCTGGAAATACCACAAAAGCAGATGCTACAATGCAGCACATTTTGTGTTTCAAATGCTGGAAGAAATCAGAAATGAAAAATAAATGCAGGGGGCCGGTCCCATGGGCTGGGCTAGGGATGAGGCTGAGGGCAGTTGGAAGAGCCCTTGAACCCACAGCTCAGCCCATGCCAGGCTCAACAGCTCCAAAAACCAAACCCTTCATCCTCAGCAAAGCAAAGACATTTCCAGGAGCAGATAAAAACGCCCCCTGCATTTCTGCTCGGCCATGCCTGTGAGCCCAGAACCCACATACTGCTTAGACCAAAGCAATGGGGTTTTTTAATGGTTTTTTTATGCAATCAGGAGGGGGATGAATCTTGCCCCCAAAGTCACAGCACTGTGCAGCAGTCCCTGCCTGGAAGAATCCCTGGTGCTTCCAACAGAACATCACTGGGGGAGAAAAACACTCAGTGCTTGGTCTTGAAGGGGCAGGAGGAACTGGGGAAGAACAGGGCTGGATGCAACCATTTTTGGTGCCCTTTTGCTCCTGGCAAGCCCAAAGCAAGGGTGTCCAACATTCCTCCTGCACCAAAGGGAGCCTGTTGCAGGCGTCATGATGGGATTTCTTCTGCCTTTTCCTCCTTGCTGGACTTTACCTGGGTGTGAAGATGTGTTTGGTACCTGGGGAACACTACCCAAGCTGGTCCCACCAGCCATTGCCTTGGCCAGTGCAGCCACCTCATCCCACCCCAGCCCTCCCCAGTGGGGACACAGCCCATGGGGGTTGGATGGGACAGCCTGGCTCCCACCCAGCCAGCCCCTTTTCCCAGGGAGAGGCCCCTGGCCCTGCACATCTGAGATATCACACTGAACCCACAGTGCTGCCACAAGCCAGGGGAAACGAGCCAGGGATAAACCCTCCTGAGAGGCAGCGGCTGCCAGTGCTGGTGTGGATGTCCTGGTGTGTGGGTGCAGGGCAGAGCCCCCCCAATGTATTTGCTCCCCACACGGGAGATAAACCTCACATTTCTTTGGTGCAGGCAGGAGGTGGGCAAGGGTCTGCCTCAAAGACAGAGAAAGATGACTGTGACCCAGCCCCTGGGGCGCAGCCCTGACTAGGGTGTCACAGGGAGCCCCTGGCTGGGTGGGTCACTGGGGGGACCCTGTACAAGGTCCTGGGGAGCACTGTAGCCACACAGGGGTCCCACCCTCCAGCACAGCATCCCTGAGCATGGTGCTGCCGGCTGGAAATGGGCACGATGTTCCGGTGTGTGCTTCGCCCCGGCCTGGCTGCTGCTGTCACAGCCAGTCCCCTCCTCACAGTGGTTGCTGGGAGGGGTCCCCACCTGCATCCCAAAGGGTTTCATGCCAAGAGGCACGGGCAGCTCTTGCTCGGCACGGGGAGGGAAAGCGAGAGCTTGGGAGCAGGAGCCCAGCTGGCACCCTGAGGAAGCGGAGGATGAGGAAGGGAAGGAAGCGGGGGATGAGGATGGGGATGAGGATGAGGATGAGGATGGCGATGAGGATGGGGAGGCAGGCGGGATGGCAGGGCAGACCGTGTAGCCGAGCGGCAGCGAGCGGGAGCGGGAAGGCGAGGCAGCGCGAACGAGGGAGAGGGAGCAGAAATCTGTTGCCCAGGCTGTGCGCTTCGCTGTCAGCCGGCTCTGATTAACGGGCTGCCTTCCAGCTCCGCGCCGGCTGCGTTCCTGGCAGGAGCGGAGCCCCCCGGCTTCCTGCCGTAGGAGTGGCTCGCTGAAAGGTTACATTTGCACAATGTGCCGCTGGAAAAGCGGTGCCAGAGGTTGCAGGCGGGGGAGCCGGGCGAGCGGGCGAGCAGGCAGCTCCGCTCCGCTCCGCTCTGCCTGTGTAATGGAAAAAACCCTCTGGGGACGCGCAGGAAAATATCAACTTACTCTCCCCCAGCACAGCAAAGCTGGGCCCGGCCGGCCGTGGATGGGGGAACGAGAGCACGGGATGGGGCGGTGGTGGTGAGCACCCCCAGCACCCCCATCGCCGTGGGCTGTGGGGCAGTGAACTCCTCCTTCGGGATGCTCCCCAGAAAGGCTTTGCGCTTGCCATCATCAGGATCTCTCGTCTCTGCTGCTTGGTGGGGAAAGCTGAGGCTGTTGAGGGGAAATGTTCGAATCCGGCAAGGAAGAATTTCCTCCGCTGGAGGCTCAGTCCGCACTGCTGTGATTTATGGGGCTTGGCACAGCCACGGCTACATCCACGCACACACGCACATGTCTTATCCCCAGCTTTCCCAGCCCTTCTACCCTATAACTTTTGGTCTGGGAATATTATTTTGGTGTCTGGAAAGTCCAGCTCAGATTGCTGAGCCCACCATAGCTGCTGTCTGCTCTACAGCATACCCTAAAAAACTCTGCACCTCCTCCATCGTCCCTCTTGCACCAAAACAACTTCTCCTGAGCAGCTCAGCACCCTCCAGGGCAAAGCCCTTCATCCCTCCCTGCACAAGACTTCCTTTCACCTTCTCATTTCTTCATTGCATCTCAACCTGGTCACCTTTCTGCCCCACAGCCACAGAGGAGGGGTCAGGGCAGCAGGGGCAGCACCCACTCTCACCCCAGGGTGCTAGAGCCAGCTCACTCTGTCTTGCAGGAGCCGACATTTTCCTTTCTGTCTCCCTTGTTTCCTTGGTTTCAAGCTTTTTCTTCCTCATTGAGCCCCTAATTAAAAAAAACAACTCTGGAGGAATCCCAGATTCGGGGCACTCGGAGCAGGGCTGCAGCTGCCCCTGCAGGCACCCTCTCCTTGGGTGTGGGACCCATGGTCAAGCTCTGGCTCCTTGGGTTTTGCCCCAAAGCTTTTAAATCCCCAAACTGGTGCCCCTGCTCAGCATGGCCCAGCTGGGTCCCCACCACGCTGGGGTGTGAGTCCTCCCCCTCCGCTGTCCCCGGCTTCCCTCTGTGTTTTCATTAGGATTTGGAGATAAGCTTCCAAATAAAGGCAGTGTTTTTAACCACTTTGCCTTATCAGCCGGCATCCAACAGCATTCCCCATCCACAGATCGAGGCTTGGAAGACACTCCAGGGGGAAAAGGGACCCCAAACATGCAGACCTCTCCTTCTCCCAACCCCGCAGCCTGCACTGTGGCCTGGAGGGCACCAGTGGCTCTGGGAAACTATTTCTAGTACTGGCCCCCGCTCAGGGACAGCAGTGTTAATGCAACCGCATGCACGAATACAACCCAAGCACCAGTTCAGCACACCTGGAATTTATTCCTGGTTCTGCCACTGGCCTGGGGATGACCTTCAGCCATTCATTTCCTTCCCTGTGCCTGTGTTTCTGCTTGCTCTCCCTCTCTCAGCCCTTCCTAAGCCCAGTGATGCTGCCCCAGCCCGAGGAGGCTCCATCTGAGTTCACAACAGCTCCCACATAAAGGTGAGCAAACAGCAGCAGCTCTGAGCATCCCTGGGTCCTACATCCTCCCAGTGCTCACCAGAGCCCCCCTCACTGAGCCCCCTCCGCACTGGGCCGTCCCAGGGCTCATTTTTTCAGTATGTGTGCAAAGGCCTGAATAGAGGAACCAGCTGCCAGCAGCTTCCAGCCCCCAAGAGCTGCCCTGGGGAAAATCAGCACCACACAGGGGCCTTGCCCTGGGGGTGTCCCCTGGGGTAGGGCTGAAGATGGGTCTCACTGTCTTCCTCTAAGTATTGGGGACCACTGCGGGGAGAAGTCCTCCAAGGAGAAGCAGAGGGGAGTAACACCAGTGACGGCAACAAACTCAGCTGCTTGGAGGCAGCAAACCAACCCAAACACCCCAGATAAGCCCTACTGTGGTAAGCCACACACCACAGAGGATCCCCATTAGGGCTCAGCCCCATTAGAGACCCATTACTGACAGCGCAGGAGCACTTCTACCTGGCTGGCATGGAGGAACACAAATATAGGCCCTTCTACCCCTCACTGGCAGGATCTCGGTGCACTGGAGACAGAGGCTCCTGTGGGATGCAGGCAGGGAAGGAAGGAAGGAAGGAGGTGATGCATCAGACCCCTGGGCACAGCATCCTGCTCACACCACAGCCCTGCTGGGCTCCCTCCCCACAGAGAAGGAGGTGTTGGGGACTGGCTGGGAGAGCAGCATGGGGGGCACGCACACCTCCCATCCTGGGGGAGGAGGGGGATGGTGCAGCCTGGCAGCACCCACCTCCACAGCAAATCCAGCCCTGGGAGCATGGCAGGAGCCTGGGACTGTGAATGGCAGGGGAAAAGTATCCTGTGATAAATGCCTCCAGGGCAGAGGGGATCCCAGAAACCTCCACTGCAGGCCCCGTTGCCAGAGCATGCAAAGAATCCCAATGCCAAAGCACGGCCAAGAGACGGAGCTCTTTGGGGAATCAAATCTGGCCACAGCACTCAGCAAGGTGGCTTTTGGGGACAAGCGTGTCACACTGGGAGCTGCTGAGTGCTCTCACCTCCATCCTGCACTCGCTGCCTTTCATGAGTCAGAGCCCATCTCGAGGATGAGGTTGTTTCCTGCCCTTTTCCCAAACAAGGTCCCCAACCATACCAAAAACCCTTGAGTCCACAGAGCCCTCGCTTGTGGACAGTAGAGAGCTGGCGGATTGCATGGGGCTGGCGTTCTTCCTCCCTTCCAGCTGTTAAATTGCATTATAGACAGTTAAAAATACATCACATACTTTCCTAATGTGACTTTTCCGTGGTAAGCAGCAGCACGGCTGGAGGTGAGATGCTGGAGGTCGCAGGAGAGCTGCTCACTCGTGTCCATGGATGGACAAATTTGGGTCCCAAAGAAGGTGATTGTGTGGCCCCTTGGCAGACTTGACCTCAGCAGACTGACCCAATGTGCTCACTGTCTCTTGCCTCAGTTTCCCCAGTTATGGTCCATTCTCTGAAGTAAGATCTCACATGAACTAAAAGTTGAGAGGGTTTGTTGGGCTTTCTAGAAAACGGGTCTTTTGCACAGGGATCAGAGGTTAATAGAAGTCCAGGGTTGAGCTGGAAATGATCTGTTAATACATTATAGCAGAAAAGCCTAATTCCTGAGCATGACTGGAACTGACCACATGGAATCCCATGGAAATGCCAGAGGGACCTGGCCCGGCCGGAGACCACAGCAGGCACGGGGCAGCGCTGGGGCAGCTGAGCTCAGCCTGAAGCAGGAGCATTACTGCGAGCCATGTGTGAGCTGGGATCAATCTCCCCTTCCAGCAGCACAGCGAGCTCTGCTGAGGTCTGCAGTGGGTGGAAAAAAACCTTTTTGGCTCACTAGAGCACTTGAAGGAACAACCCGTGTCCCCATGGATGGGCTCCCTTGCGGCCAGAGACACCTATGGTGTGGGGAAGGCAAGAAGAGAGCAAAGGTGATCCCCTCGGATCCAGGTCCAGCCCCCTTTGCCCAGACCAGCCCTGACAGCACCTCCTCAACCCCTTGCAGGACCGACGCCACAGCCCCAGAGAGGATCCCAGCACCCCAAAACAGCCAGGACACCCTGGACCCCAGCAAGGGGCTGGGATGGGGAGGAGAACCTATGAGAGGGTGAGGAAAGAGTTAAACCCCCAGCACTGCCAGCCCCCCGCTCCTGCTTCTCTGCTAACTTTGGGAGGAAGGGAATAGCATAAAGGTAAGAGTGGAGGAAGGAGAGAGGAGACAGATGAGAGAAGGAGCGAGGGAGAGGGGGAGCGGGAGAGAGGAACAGACGGCAGAGAGGGAGAGCGTGGGGGGGAAGATGCTGACGCTTCTCCTCCATCTCGGCGAGAGGCAGATAGAGGGGAACAAGGGGGGAAAAAAAAGAAGGCAAAGACCAAGGGAACATGGGAGAGGGAGAAGGAAGGAGCCGGAGCGAGGGAGCATGTGTGAAAGTCGCAGTGAGAGAAGGGGCCTCTTTGATTCCCCGTGCCTCATACCAGACAGTGTCTAGACTGCAGCAATTATTGTCAGCTCAGAACACCCAGGCATTGCCATTTCAGCTGAAAGGGAGCTTAACAAAGAGCGAGGGAGAAAAAAAATACCCTGCCGGTGGTGAGCTGGGCTCCCTCCAGCACAAGGGGCTCTTCGGAGGGTCCTCCATCGCCCGCGCCCCCCGCAAGCCCCAGCCCCAGGTGCCCCCAGAGCAGTGGCTGTGGAGGAGGCCACGGGGGCAAGGAATTCCTGACCCGGCCCTGGGTCTTTGGCTGGTTTTGGGGTGCAGCTGCTGGGTTCAACTCTCCCTGCCAGCCCAGGTTATGGGGCTGAGGGCACAGCGGGCAGGGCCGGGGGAAAGGGCCCCCTGGGGAGGTTGGGGTGTCCCAGTGGAGGGGCAGTTCCCCAGCAGGCAGCATTCGGCCGTGAGCGCCCGTGGAGCTGCTCCCCAGGCCAACAGCAGACAGTCAGATGGACACCTCGGCCTCACCCCAGAGTCCAGGGGATGCACACACCTCCTCCAAGCAGTGGGGACGTGAATTCTAGAGCTAGGCACCCCAATGTATGCTGCTCCTGCAGCTCCTCAGCTCCCTTGAGTCTCAGGAAATCATGGGAGGTCACTTGTGCAAATTCACAGGAATAAAAATCATCCCTCCTGTCCTCTCCTCCATCCTGCCTCCCCACCACGAGAGGAGTTACCCTTTCCCCTCTTGAGCCCTTTGCCCTCTGAGGGGCTTTTGTGCTCTCTGCAGGTCTGGGATGTGGCTGGGACTCCCAGGAGGGAATTAACACCCAGAACTGGCTGTGAGTCAGGAATTCCTGCCTCCCACTGGAAACACCCGCCATGTGCCCCCCCAGCTCTGTGGTGACAGCCAGCTCCGAATACCTCAGAGGAGAAGAGGTGAGAAGGAGAATTTGAGTGCCCTGTCTCAATCACTTCCATGGGTTTGGGGCGGTCATGATCCCACTCAGCTGTCTATGGGGCTGCCCTGCAGATGAGCTCCTTTGGAAGCGTCCCCAGCTCCAGGGCTGCACCACCCATCTTCAAGATTTGGGAGCACAGAGCAGCACAGCCAAGCGACCTTCTCCATTGCAGGATGGCACCGGGGACCGTCCCTGCAGAGGCTCGTGGCCCGTCTGCTGGGAAAGGCAGCCGATCCCTCCAGATACTGGAGCACAGCTCTGGTTTAATTAGCACTTTTAATGCCTGGAAAGGAGGCGCCAGGGAATACTCAGCAGGTTGGACATGATTTCCTCGCTAGCAATCCAGCCTGGCAACAGGCAAGCTCCCCAACTTCAGCTTGCTCAGCTGGGATGGGGTGACTTTGCCCTGGGGTCTAAACCATGGCAAATACCCTTGGTGAGCCCCACCTAGGCCCCTCGGTGCAGGGACACCTCTGTCAGAAGGCATTTTTGTAGCAAACCCCAGCAGTCAGTATGCTCTGCCAGCATGCTCTTTGAGCAATGCCTGACCCCAAATTGGCTCAACTCAGCTGTTTGTCCTTGTCCCTCTCTGCCTTTGAGGAACAATATCCATTTTCTGGCCAGGTCTGGTCATGTCTGCTAAATCAAGGACTTTTTCTCCCATGGGTACAGGGCACTGATGTTGCTGTGCGGATAAAATCAGTCTCGTTCAGGATCTGGCCACTGTGGCAGATCAGAGGAGACGACAGCACAAGTGCCACAAAAGGCCAGGATGGCAAAACTTGCCTGGGGAGAGACTCGTCCCCTTGTTCCCTTGGCTGGCCATGGCTTGTCTGTGGAGATGATGCCACCTCCCAGTGCAGGGTACCCTGGGCAAAGGTCACAGAGGGGAGCGCCAGCTCTGCCCATTGCCCACGTCCCATCGCAGCGGTGCCTTCCGCTCCCAAAGCTGTGCTCCCTCATGCGCTTCTGTATCTCAGGGATGGGGTGTCCAGCTCCAGCAAAGCACCACAGCCAGGGCTGGTAGTGCTCCAGCTGTGGAGGACACTGAGCTTCCAACACGTGTGGATGCTGCAGTGAAACAAATATGTGATACGAGCAGGGGCAGGTCTTCCCCTTGTGAGCTCGGGCTTTGTTTGACCTTCACAAGGAGCTTTTGGCCAGCCCATCCTGACCCAGAGCTGGACCACGAGGAGCCCAGGCCTGTGACTGACTTGTGGGCTTGGGGTCATGTTCTCCCAAAGACCTGGAAACTGCAGGGCTTCAGAAGTACTGCCCCAGGAGTAGACACAGCCATGAAATGCACCCTGGAACTGCCACCGGGCTGCCACCGAGGCCTTTCTGCAGGTCTCTGATACCAGACTTCCACTGAAGCCTAGGGAGGCAATGCGAGGAAAAAGACCTTGCCTTCTCCTCCATGACACCTCCAGTGTCCCTCCCTCGGCAGCCTGAGCCTTGCAGAGCAATCTGGGGAGCCCCAGCTCCTCACAGAACCCCTACAAGACCCAGCCCTGCAGAGAGAGCGGGGTTCCACCAGCAGCCCATGAAGCCACCAACATGTGTCCAGAGTAAGGGTCCCACAGGGTCCCCGGCATGTCCCCAGCTCTCTGAAATGGCCACAGTTCCCAGCAGCAGGGAGAGGAGGGATCCGGGAAGCCACAACCGCCGGTGTACGTGCTGTGCTGTGTGGGAGCGGCTGGCTGGGAGGGGAACCGGCCGCATCCTGCTCCCCAGGACGGCCCCGGGCACCGCCATGTGCCGGCAGAGGCCGGAGGCGAAGGCACAGGGCAGCCTGAGTTCTTTGGCCGCAGCAGGGACACCATCAGCTGGACTTGGCACGGCTCTGCATCCTGTCCTGTCCTGTCCTGTCCTGAGCACGGCGCCAGGGCCGTGCGGGGAGGCACATGGGCAGCCCTGGCACCCCTGTGCCACACCACGACCCTCGCTCGCCTTCCCGCTCTTCATCCCTCCCCTCTCCAAAAATGTCTGCAAATGCCAACTGCCTGTTTTCCAGTTCCTCCAGATTTACCCCCTCCTCCTCCTCCTCCTTCTCGCCACCCCCCCTCCCCCCCCCCCGCTTCCTTCCTTTCTTCTTCCTGGGTTAAAAATAATCAAGTTTCTGGGAAGCAGCAGCCCTGCTGCGCCTGCCTCCCTGCACTCGCGCCCCGGAGAATAGCTCGGCTCGGCTCGCTCCGGCCCCTCCTCGCTGCTCTCTCCTTCCTCCTCCCCACCCCCTACAGGGATCTGACTAATATGCTTGGGCTCTGCTTGCCAGCTCAGCTGGAAAGGAATTTAACCATTGCGTGGCCTGGAGGGAAGGAGTGGAGAGCCCAGACCTCCCTCCCTCACCCGGGACCCCTGGTCTGGGTCCCTGCCCGGCCGTGCTCCCTTGGATGCTGCCCAGAGGATGATGGAGGACAAGGGATGCACGGTGCCAGCACCCCATGGAGAGTGGTGGTCCCAGCCCCAAACCTACACGCGTGCAATAACCCTCGTGGGCTCCATCGGGGGTGTCCTGACTTCCTATAAACAAAATGCAGAACCCCAGTGCCGTGGTCCCCGTGGCTCGACCTGTGGGAGCCCCTCATCTAGCCACAGGTGCTCCCTAGGCACCCACATCCCTGCCTGCAGCCCACCACAGGCCTCCACGCTGCGTGAGGGTGGCAGCTGCGATCCCACACGATGCTGCTCAGGGGTAACAGTGGGACCAGCAGCTCCAGCCCCACAGCTGTGAGGTCTGCTGGGAGTGACCCCCGGGTTCAGGGATCCATGGCTCAGCCCTGCTGCAGTGCAGCTCTGGCAGGAGCTGCCAGCCCTCTGCCGACTGCCGGGACTCAGCTTCTCCTTCAGCACAGGGGGTAGGAAGCCGGCGCAAAGGCAGGGTCACACCTGGGTAAAAACCACGCAGGGAGAAAGCTCCTCCGAGGCTAAACCCGGGTGCTAAAACGCGAGTGTTTGCGCAGACCCCCTCCACTCTCCCTCCTTGCCAGCCAGGCTCTGAGCACAAGCAGATTTCCCAGCACAGGAGTGGGAGACACGGTGCTGCTTTACAGCAGGACAAGCAAAGCACAAAGCCTTGACCAAGGTTATCCCAGAGGGTCTGTGACAGAGCTGACCCTCCCCTGCCTCTCCGAGGCTCCAGCTTGCTGGTATATTGCAGCATCTCCCTGCTCGGCCAAAAACTCCCCTTGAAATCTCCTGGCCAATGCAGAAGGACTCCAAGGCCAGAAATCCTAAGCTCAGCACCCCAGCGCTGAGCAGAGCCACGAGGCACCGGCTCGGCCGCTGCTCACCCCCCGCGCTGGCTGGCTCAGCCTGGCTGCTCCAGGGCCAGGGCACAAACCGTCCTGGAGGAGGACACTGCCCTTCCCGGAGCCTGCTGCCGGCAGAGCTGGAAGTACAGCCCCCCCGGAGATGGAGCTGGAATTACAGCCCCTCTGGAGATGGGGCTGGGGAGAAGGAGAGGGCACTGGGCACAAGACAGGGACCCGTCGAGCACAGGATCACCCTTTAGCTGCTGGGATGCTCTGTAGAGCGAGGTCCAGCACTGCAAAAGGGATCTGAAATAAGAAGATGTCTTCTCTCCAAATCCTCCCTTAAATGGCAGTTCTGATGTAAAATAGGGTAGGATGGAGTTCAGTGCTTGTTTTCTCTGCAGGACCCAAGTGTGGCTCAGCCTGGGACTGTGGAGCCAGGCTGGGTCCTCACCAACAGCCCCACAGGAGCACGATCTGCAGCCGCGGCTCTGCTCTCCCAAACGTCCCTGCAGAGCCATAGCCCGGTGCAGGGCTCAGGGCAGGAGACAGGAGGGAAATAAGCATCCAGTTCACTCCTAACTTAGCTGCCAGCTGGAGCTGGAGGCAGCAGGATGGGTGTGTGGGGGACCTGTGAGCCCTCACTCTGCACCAGGAGATGTGTGGCCAGAGCCCCTGTGGCCCCACAGAGCCGGCAGTCGGGGCGTGAAAGAAGTGATGGCAGGACACAGCCAGGAGCCGGAGCAGGACCAGGCTCTGACCATCCCTAGGTGAGTAAAACCACTCCCATTCCAAATTCCCTGGTGCCTTGGGAGCTCCCTCCAGCCCTGCCTTCCCCACAAGCCCTGCAGCAACCTCAGCAGCCAGGAAACGCTGGCAGGAGTGAAAGGGATAGAGAAATTGCAGGCAGCAGGATGAGACATGAGCCAGCACAAGCAGGATGTGACTCGGGGGTGACTGGGACTGCCGCAGGGGTGTCATCAGGAATTGGTACCTGGGGCCCATCCTGTACCCTCCCTCTCATGCTCCTCATAGCTGAGCCCAAGCCCAACCTCTGCTCCCCACACAAGTCACCAGGTCCCATTTGTGTTTCACCACCTAAATCCTCTGTTAACAGCACAGTGATATCTTCTCCCTCCATCCACCACAGGCTTTTGCCCTCCCAAGCTGCCCGAGGCTGTTGCCCAGGGCTGTCCGTTCTACCTGGGGCTGTCCCTGTCACCAGAGTGCCCCAGCCCCCTCACTCCATCTGCAGGGCACACCTGATATTTCCCAAGGTTTTTTCAGCGCAGACTGGATGGCAGCAGTGGGAGGTTTGGGGCAAAGGGGAGCTCAGACACTGGCTAGACTTTCCTCTTGTCCTGCCTCAAACCAGCTGTTGTAGCACTGCAGGAAAGAATAAAGGAGAGGATGAAGGAGGAGAAGCAGAGAAGAAAAAAACAATACAGGAAAAATATTTTCCCCCCTACTAAACACCCAAAGCTTTGTTTATCCACCAGCCCCTCAAGCTGAGGCCAGCTGATCCCAAGGTGGCCCCTTCCACGGGTGCTGTCCTCCCTGTAGCTCCCATCTCCTAGTCCCTCACCAGCCTGTCTCCTATGTGTGCCATGACCCCTGATGGGGTCTCCATCTCATCCTCACGTTTCATAGCTCCAGCATGGCTAAGGAAAGCCAACTTAGCTGGCATTCCTGCAAAATGACCTGCCCTTCCAGCCAAGGAGTTCAGCTCAATTCCCAACCCCTACCTGCATCCAGGCTCACCAGCCTTCCCTTCAGTTATTTGCTTCAGATGAGGAAAAACAGCAAAAAGGGGATAGATCCAGCTGTTGAACCCAGTAAAGCCCAAATCTCCTTCTGCTTCAGCTGCTTCCTTGCTATGGGGCAGGACAACAGGGAGATGTCAGCCTGCCATGGGGCAGAGCCCAGGACACCCAACACCCTGGTAGATAAGGTCATCCCACATTCTTACAGAAAGACACCATGGAAAAGACCCTATTGCACAAACAGCTCCAACAGCGGGCAACAAAATCTCAAGGGGTCCAAGACGTTGCAGCTCTCCTTTTCCATCTCTCCCACAAGTAGGGCACAAGGACATGCTCCTAGGGGAGAGAAAATTCCAAAGCTTGGGATGGAGAACCGGCAGTGCAGGAGTACAGTTAAGCCTGGAGGCCAGGACATCCTCCTGGGACAGACCTCTGGACTCAGGAGGATGCAGGAGTAAACCAACACATCACAGCAACTCCCTAAAACACGGAGTCACCCTCTGGGTAACACAGTGTTTCCAAGTTATCCTCCACCCATGATCCAGGAGTGTCCCCATTGTCTTTGCATGGCCAGCTCCAACCCTGGCAGGGAGGCACCAGCTGGGAGGCTGTGAGGGGACTTGCACTGTGCTCTACTCTCTGGGTCACTGTCAACTTTCTAGGAGCTGAAGGGGATTTTCTTTGTTTGGTTTTGAGGGAATAGAAAATTCACAAACAACTGGAAGATTCAAAAAGGCTGAATCATCCTGAAACTCAGGGTGAAATTGAAAAATTGTTTGGAGTGAAAAAAAGAAATACCGGTGCTGGGCAGAGGAGATGGCTTTGAAGATGTCAAACCACCTTCTCCTATCAGTCACCTGATGATCTGTTGTATTTGGGCATTTTCTAAAAGCATCTTCTTGACTTCTTCATTAAAAAAAAAAACCTATTTTTTTTCAATTTAAAAAATTATCTCAATGTAAAAGAAGAAATCTAAGTAAATTAAGCAAACTCCAAACAAAACAGAACAAAACAAAAACCTTTCAGGCTAAACCAAACATTCTGGCTTTACCTAAAACAATTACTTGCACTGGGATGGGGTATTTCTTTTCTTTTCCATGTTACCAGAAATTGCCTACTAAATCCTTGTTCTGGGTTGGCATGGTCCAATTCCCACACCCAAGACATTCCATTTGGGCACCAAGCAAGACTTTCCATTCATTTTTCCAGCAACGTGGCTCTCCATCAATGAACCAGACCCATTGCAGTAACTCCCTTCTCCACGAAAGATGAACACTTTGGTTCTCCCTCCTCACAGACCTCGGAGCCTGCCCTGTGCATCCTTCACAGGACCCTCACCCAGCCTTGAGTCCCTTTAAGCCTCCTGAACAATAACTCAGCAACCCAACAGCCACCTCTACTCTTAGGCTGAAAGAACCTCCTCTGGAGAGGGGAACAGAGTCTCTTCTCAGGAGACTTGATTTCCAACCCAACCCAACCCAACCCATCCTTCTCCTTGCCACCACCCATGCCCCAACCTCCAACCCCGCCACCCAGACCAGGTGGCATCACATCCAACTCCAAGATCACCACACAGCCATGTCCCCAGGAAGAGAGATTTACTACCCCCCCAAAAAAAGTAGTTTTCCCTAAGGATGCAGTGGGGCCAGTTGGGAGGGGGTGTTAGACAGAGGTGCCAGGCTGTATTTCCACCCTCACACCTGGCTGCAGAGGCGAGCGGCAGCAGGGCTGTGCATTCCAACCCCAGGCAGAGAGGTGAAACCCCAGGAAAGTAGCAAACAAGTCGAGGCGTAAATACAGCACGAATCCACGGCACTTCAGCGTGGTTCGTTATCTCTGCTTAGACTGGAGTCGGTGGAGCCGGGTTTGAGAAGAGCAGAAATATCAGCAATTAAAGATATGTCGTGTCAAAAAAACTCTAAACTGATTAAAGTTGAAGGCTCCGTTTTCTTCTTTTCATCAGAGAACGGAATCAAAACCTGCCTGGAAAGACGCGCTCCCCCCGTTCCCAGCGCTCCGAAGGCAGTGCCTGCATCCGTCCTGCTGTGTCCCTGCATTTTAATTACCACCTTATTAATATTCATGAGGCTAGGCACTCAAGGGGGATTGCAGTCTGTCATTCTCTCTCTCTTTCTCTCTCTTTCCCCCCCCACCTCTCTCGGCTGAGTCGGTGGGGTTTTTTTTTCCCTTCCCCTTCCCAACAGTTGGCGTGCTGCAGATCCGCACGCGTGTGCGCGCAGCCCCGAAGGCGCTGAGCGTGCAAGGGGCCGCGGCGTGGGGAGGCCGCCTGTGCCGGCTGGTGGCGGGGCTGGGAATGCGGGTGGGTGTGGGATTGCCCCTGCCACGCTCGGCAACCCCGGCAGCCGGAGGCAAAACTGCCCCCAATGGGTGCATGATGCCGGCACACGAGGGAGAGCTGGCGCACGTGTGAGCAGGCGTGCAAGGAGCGGGCATGGGGGAGTGTGTCTGAGTGTGCTCGAACTCACGCAACTCCTGGTAGCAGCATCGCTTCTGAGGGCTGGGGTGATTCTGTAGGACCTGCAAGAGAAGAATGGGGCTGTGCAGAATGGCACCGGCTTAACACAGCTACCCTCAGCCCCCACACCACCACCTCTCTTTGGGGACTGAGCACCCTGCACCCCAGTTCACCCTGCACCCCAGTTCACCCTGCACTCCAGCTCTCCATGCTCACGCAAAATCACCCACTGCTGCAGCAGGTGAGAGCACCATGGCACAGCCACAGGGCCGCTGTGTCCTTGATGGAGCCACAGCCTTGGCCATCAAGGTGAAGTGGGATCTAAGGGATCCTGCATGCATCCAGCAAGGGGGTGCCCCCCCAGCTGTGGCCCAGTTGCTGGTGCAGGTTGCTGGCTGGGCAAATTGGATCCCACTTGTCTTCTCAGGTCCAAGGCGCTGGCGTGCCCTGGGAGGAGAGAGGGCAGAAAGCCTGGGCTGAGGGTACACAGAGGGAATGGAGCTGGAGGTAAATCGATTTCTCATTCCTAAATTGAGCAATGTGGGGTTTGCCCTCTCCTTGCTGTCATGCAGCATTTAACCCTTTCTACCTCCAGTACTGAAAACAGAGGCCATGTGGGCGGCAGAGAACTGTCCTGGCTTTGCAAACCCTGCTCCTCCCTATCCCCTCTCGGGTCACTGTCCCAGTCCCTCCCCATGAGATGATGCAGAGCCCAGCCACAGATGATGGGCAGGTGCCCCCATCACCCACACTGTTCAAAGCCATTGGCAAAGGACACATGGGGCTGCCCTATCCCAACAGCCACCAGTTGCAGGTTTTTCAGGCAGCTGCAGCCAGACCATAGTCCCACCTTCCTTCAGTATCTTCCTCTTCCATCTGACCCTATCCTTAACCCTAAGGACACCCAAAGCACTGTCAAGAACCTGAAGCCTCTTTGAGGATGAATCTTGTATCCCAGAGTGCTGCCTCCCCATCACCAACCACCTGCAAGCAACCTGTCGAGAGACACTCCAACTCGGCAGCTCCCCAACGCCCCACTTGCTCAGCTCCACAAATATTTGAATTAAGGTCCCCTGGGGAGCCACAGTCACAGAGTAACTGATTTCTCCTCCTTCATTATATCTCTGTGTAATTTGCCGAGGGACGGCGGCGTGTGCCTCCGTTCGAGTGAATTCCCAGCAGGACTCCCAAGAACTCACAAATCAGGAAAAGGCAAGGCATTAGAATATGAAAGGTGAGGATGGTCTCCCCACCAAGACTCATCTTGCTCTTCCCCAGCTCTGTCAGTCCCGAATTGTGTTTTATTTCCGCCTGCTGCCCCTTGTGCAAGCAGGGAGGTCATGGGTTGGGGACAGGCCACGGTGCCATGTTATCAGCTCTGTCCCTGACTTCTGATCCTTTGTGGGCAAGAAGAAGGGAGGAAGTGTCTCCTCCCTCATGGAAACATCTGAGTAGATGCCAGGGAAGCTGATGCAGCAAAGGTTTCCGAGTGAAATTATGTCCCCTGGCCCTAAAATCTGACTTCTTTTCACCTGGGTAAGTAGCCTATGCCTCAGTTTCCACATCTACAAAAATAGTAGTCACTCCCTCCATTTACTGGTTTAAGACTCCCAACACTCAGCTGTTGAAGCTATAAAAGACCACAAGCATGAATCCATCTGTGTTGTATCTCCAGCAAGGAGGAGCTGGAGGACAATTTTGCCAGCTTAGTTCCAAAGTGACCAGAAGGAGCTTGAAGAGTCACCAAGGAATAAGAGAAGGGGAAAATGAGGAACTTGGACCAAGGATGTACAACTGAGCTGCTTTGCATTGTTTTCTTGTGAAACACGATGTGTGAGGAGATTGGTGTTGGTTGGACCCACCACAGTCTGAAGACAACCCAGCTGAACCCATGGCCAACCCCCCGCGTCTCAGTCCTGTGCCGAGGTGCCAGGGCAGGAGCAGCTCACCCTGAGAGTGGGAGGTTGTCAATCCTGGTGGCTCATGGAGGATGACGGGACCTTTTGCAGGTTTTTGCAGCATCTATGAGCTGGGTGGGAGTTGTCTCTCTTCAAATCCCCTGACCACTGCCACGGATGTGACACTGGAGTAAAGCGCCGGACGGGCTCGGATGCAGCGAGTTCTCTGTTCCAGCTACACTGCAAACAGCGGAGGGCAACATTTTGCTTCCTGGAAACCCAGAGAAAGAAGTATTTTTTATGAAGAGCTGCAGCTCAGAGGCAACCTGTAATGGAGATTTCAGAAAACTGGGTGTTCCCCCTTCCACCTCCTCTGCAAAGACAAAGACTTGGCAGATGGTGGTGGTGCTTCGCAGGGCTTGTGCTGGGCTTTTTTTGGGAGCTGGGTATTCAAATCCTCACTCTCATTCTTCAGTTTAGAGGTGTGAGTGATATAAAATCTGCCCATCCCAAAATCAGCCCGTCCCTGGGCTATCTCAACTTCTCAGAGCTCTTCCCACAAGCTGAGTTAAAGACCTGGGGCTGTTCAGCCTGTAACAAAGAGCTCCTTTCTCCCCAGCCTTCACCAGTTGTTGGAGTTAAATAGGCTGCACTGAAACCAAACCAAACAAAGCCCCTGCAAAGCGGCTCCAAATCCCCGTTCCCTAGCCAGCACTCTGGATTTCCCCCGGAGCACAGGCACGACACTCCCTGGTGTGCTACGGCTCTCTTCCCACTCCAAGAGGTGGGCTGCAGCAGCAAGGCTATGTTCTCTCCTGTGCTTCCTGCTGCCGGACATCCACGGGAGGTGATGAGGGGGTCTCAGAGTGGAAAACATGCCATGCAGCTGCTCCAGCCTCTGCCTGCCATCCCCCTGCTCCACTGAATTTGCTCCAGACTCTGGCTACACTGCTGCCAGTGCCGTGAACCCCCCGAAGTAGCACAGGAGGAGCCCTCATGGGCACCACGTGGCTTTCCCAGGTGCGGGCAGTCCGACGGGACCTTTCCAAACACGCTGCCCAACCCACGCCCTCGCAGCCCCTGTGGGGCAAGTTCACCCTCTGCCATTCTGCGGGGCCAGGTCCCTGTCGCTGGGCACCGAGCCCTCCTCCCCCAGCATGGCAGCCACCAATTCGCTGAAGCAGCTGCCTTCCCTGAGCAGGGACGTGATGGCAGATGGGGGTCTCCACCAAAGCAGGGGGGGAATTTTTGGCCATGCCAGCCCCTGGAGGGGCTGCTGGCGCCTGCGTCCCGGGGGTGCTGAGTGCGGGGGTTCGGGGCTCTCTGTGCAGGCAGCTCAGTGATCAAAGCGCCGAGCACAGGCCGGGGCCGGGGGGAGGCAGGCGGCGAGAGATGAAACGGAGCAAAGTTCCCCGGGTTCGGACGCGGGAGTTGGAAAGGATTCGACGGCAGCTTGGAAAAGGAGGAGAAGAGGGCCGGGAGCAGCAGCGTTCAGCAGAAAGGAATGTCCTGATGGGACGGCAGCCTGAACGCCGGCCAGGACCCCCCCCCTTCCCAAGGCTGTTTAAAAGCCCCGGACCTCTCCAAGCCCTTTAATTGGCGCTTTAAAAAACTTCCTTGTTCCTTGACGCGGCGAGGTTTGCGTTTCATGCCCAAAATGACTCAATTCCCCCTCTCCCCTCCATGAAAAAAAAAAAAAAAAAAAATCATTCTCCTTTGAAAGGTTTGCTCGAAGCCAGCTCCGTCCCCTCCCCGCAAGCCCCGGTAGCCCCCAGCCCTCACCCCACCAGCCTCTTGTGTGTATTCTTGTTCTCCCCTAATAATCCACATCCCAGCTGCCTCCCTCTGCCTTCTCCCTCCTCCTCCCTGCCTCTCTCGCTCCCTCTTTCTCTCTCCTCCCCCCTTCCTCCCCCTTTCCATAACTCAAAAGCTTGTCAGGCTGGTTCCAGACTGCTGGCGCCAGGCTTCACTCCAGGAAAAAAATAAAGCAAAAGAGAAAGGCATGCAAGGCAAAACAGCCCCGCCACATGAACACACATCAAACCAGCCCTTTATCTCCCCGGAATGCTCTCCCCGCTGCAGAGCTCCCTACCCCGGCCCAACAGCCGCGCTCCCCATCCCTGTAACCCTAATGCAGCAGCGCCAGGCTGCGAGCGCACACGCCCTGCCAGAGACAGCGAAGGAGCAAATACAAGATCTATTATTTATCAGTGTTATCAATTATTTAGAGCCTCGGTGCAGAGAAGGGGTGGGGAGAGGAGGCCATGGAAGAGGCAGTTTTTACCCTGGTAGTTCAGGTGACGGGGTTCTGCGTGGTCCCACCTCCCCACTGGTGCTGGGATGTCTCCAAGACCATCCCTTGCATCCCACCCCACGGACATGGGGTTGCTCCTATCCCTGCCCCATCCTGCCTTCAGGAAAGCAGGGCTTCCCCTCACAGCAAGCCGTGATATCCAGCTCCAGGAGCATCCCAGTTCCAGAGCCACTGGTGCCCGAGTGGAGGGCTGCACTACCTCACAGGCAGAGTGGCCAGCTTGAGGGTGAGGGTTCACACAGGGGGACCCTGGACCCTGACTCATTATCCAAGGGACCAGTCAGCTCCCAAAAATGCAAATTTTAGCATCAATATGCATTTTCTCAGGCACTTCAAACAGCACTCGCCTGGTTTGCCAGTGCATGCCTCCTCTCCTGAAGTCTGGAGGATGCATCACTCTGCTCATCACCACTCCCAGACTGCAGCGGTGGCTGGTGCAAGGCTCTGGAGCCTCAAGCCATCCTCACACCCAGCCAACCCTGCTGGAGCCGGTTTGGCGCAGGGCAGAAAGAGAAATATGACCAGGGCTCTTCTCCTCATGGAGGTCTTAGGTCAGTCTTGACCCCAAAAGGTCAAAACCAACATTCCAAACCCAAAACCCAGCCCTCACTGCAGAAGGAAAATTACACCAATCTGTGTGGCCCCTTCCAGCTCTGTTTTCTCTTGGATTTTTGGAGCAAATTCCAGCCCACCATCTTTGTGATGATGCTTGCAAAGGGTCCCAGTCACCAGGCAGGTGACACCCATGGCACTGTGCCGATGGGCACGGGTTCATCCATGGGCCACTGCCGCAAGCTCGCAGGTGGCTACCGCAGCCTCCCCGTGAGGTAGCCGCCTTTCTGCAGCAGATCGCACCAAAGTAGCTACAGTGGGAACGTGTGATGAGGTGGGTGTGCTAAGAAGATTTTTTTTGGCAGACTTCAGGATGACTTTATTGCTCACAAGTTCTCGAGTCATGACTGAGTAACACACTCATCGCATGTCTGAAATGAAAAAAAACCCTTACCCCAGCACAAAATAAAGAGCCTGGACAAAGCGTGTTTGCTCTGCTCCCCTTCCCTGCTCCAGGGGTTCCAAGGCTTCCACATGGGCTGCAGCAGCAACCACTGCCTATGAGCCTGATACTTTCCCCTGAGTTTGGGAAAAGAGGCTCCCGTGTACACAAGCACCAGTCCAACCCTGAGACCTCGTCAGGTCCCCTTCCAAGTGATGGGCTGTGTATTCGAGGCAGAGGAGCACCATCCACTCTGACAGGATCTCTGTGACATGACTTTAATTTGGGTAGCTGAATTAGGCCTGCTGAGCCCAGACTTTCGCAGTGGAAGGTGCGACCTCAGCCGGTTTTGGTCTCAAGTGTTTCCTTCGAAGGCCCAAGAGTTCTGGTCCATGTCCCCATATCCCAGCCAAGCCGTGTGAAGCCTCCTGGGCTGGGTCAGGTAAGACCCTCAGATCACCAGAGAGGATAAAGTTCTGCAATGCAGATGCTGGTTTGGATGTTCCTGGGTGCCAAGAAGGTGCAGAGAACTGTGTTGTCTAAGGATAGAAGTATCCCCACCTCCAGTGCCTTCAGGTCTGAGAAACCAGTAGTTACCCTTGAAAAGCAGCCAATGTACTTCGAGCCTGGAAGGAAATCTACTGTCCTCTGCTCCAACTAAGTCAATGGAGGCTGATCAAATCCCTGTGCAACTCTGATTAAAAGGCATCAGCTGCCTGCCTAAGCCCACAGGTGCAAAGAAAAGTGCTCTTCTCAAGGTAGGAGAATGAATGTGAAGAGCAACAAAGTGACTTCCCCAAGGTCACCTGGGAAACACTACTGGAGAGCCTAGAACAGAACCCAGGACCTGAGGTTTCTGCTGTCCAGCTCCGAAGTTCTCACAGCTCAACCCCTGGGACAATCCCAGCCCTCCCACAGCCCCACGAAGCCCCAGAGCCTTCTGAACATCCCTCCACTGGAGGGAAAAGAAGGTCAGGAGCATGAACCCCTCCAGATGTTGGCTTTTGGGTGCCCTCCAGCCCCAAAGGAAGAGTTCAACTGGGATGGAAAAATCTTTCCCTTGAGTAAAGAAAGAGTAGGATCTGCTTTCTGCCATTTATTATTCCAGTTCTCCCACACTAAAGACTAAGGACAGATGAGAACTAGTTGGAAGAAGAGGGAAAAAGGCAAAATTAATTTCATTCCATTGTAACAGGTTCAAAAGGGATGGTTTAATACATTTTCTAATATTATGGGAGGAAAAAAAATCCAGAAAAAACAGTCTTTATAGTTGCTGTTCCTCCCCCTGAAAGAGCATATCCTGAGGAGAAAAACAGGGACCTAGGGAAAGGAGAAATTTCACTGAAGATTGAGGGGGGAAGAGCAGAAGGACAGGAGGAACCCTTCATTTAGAAATGTCACAGTCAGTTTTGTGAAGAAGAAAAAAATCCCATTATGTTGAGTATTTTTCACAAAAACTTTGTGTGTGTTTGTTTTTTAAAGGCTGGGGGTTTTTTTCCAGCTAAAAATAGAATTCCACATGTTAAAAAAAAAAAAACAAAAAAAAAACCAAAAAAGTCATCCGTCCCTGGGCAAAACCGAGCGCGCTGGAAGGGACAGCAGCAGCTACCCTGGGACGGCTTGTGCCGCTTCTCGACAGGCGGCCCTGATCGCGGTGACACCGCCGGCTCCCGGTACGTGCCGGGGAAGGTTGGAAGGACGAGATCTGCCCCGCGCCGCCTCCGAGCGCACCCAGGGAGCCGGGGCGGGTCCGCAGCGAGCCAGAGCTGACGGTCACCAGATCAGGGCTGTTTCCTGGCTGCCAGCTCCTGGCACACGGGGATGAGGATGCCCGAGAGCATCCCTGGTTGCCGGTGGCCGAGCTCCAGAGCTGCCCCAATGGGTGCATTTGAGGCAATCCCCGACGGATGCCTCCAGGAGCCCTGGTGTGCTGGGGGCTAGCCCTGACCTGGCCCATTGCCCCAGCCCATCCTGGGGGAAAAGCGGGAAGCGGGACGCTGCTGGGGCAGAGCACACGGGTGTCACGGCCGGTCCCAGCTGTATCCTTTTCCCATTTCCCTTCCATGCGTGCAGCCGGGCTCCCCTCCCCGCTGAGGTCAGCTCCGGCTATTCTCTCCTCTGTTTCCCCTGCTCTTGCCGTGCACTTCCCGTCTCCCTTTGAAATTTCACCTTTGCTGCGTCATTCCCTATGGGCCGTTTTGGGGCTTGGGTTCACGTGGACGTGCTGTTCCCCAATGCTATTAAAGAGCCAAGGTGGGGCTGAGCCTCACTCTTTGGGACCACTTGTGCTGGGGGACACAAGAAATAACCCAGCTCACACAGATCCATGTTCAGCTGAAGAAGCACGAGCCCAAATGCTGAGCTTGCACCAACAGCCTCGAGCAGCACAAGAGCCAGAAGGGAAAACGCCATGAAAAATAACGAGGAGCTGGGAGGAAACAAAGGCTGGGCAAAACAGGGAGTGTTTCCAGCAGATGGAGATGGCCAAATCCGGCAGTCTGCTAGCCGTGCTGGGCTTAACCAAAGCTGAGCAGGACCTGGCCCTGACCCAGGACGGGCAGAGGAGCTGTCTCATGTCACAGCCACCCACTTCCCCAATGCCACTGAATCGAGGGATCTCTCCCAGGCGTTACGGATGGGACACCCAAGCACCCACTCAGCTGACACGGGGAGCAGCCCTCTGCCACAGCATGAGTGAAATCCCCAGCGGGGTTTGGGAGTGAACAGCTTCCTCGTGCTCCCACAAAGCCCGAGGGAATTCAATGCCGAAGAGAGAGCAGCTGGGCTCCTCCCCAGGCGGAGCGACTGCCGCGCTTGCACGCGCCCCATTTTGGCCAACCGTCCTTTCCATGGAGGAGCCACAATGTTGAACAAAAGCTGTCCCTGCTGGCCCCCAGCACTGCTTGCCGCGCTCCCCGCGTGGCACTGGGCCAAACCCCTTAACAAAGGAGGGCTGGAAGCAGAGCACACATTAACTCCGTGGTGGATTTCCCTTGACAGACCCCAGCGAGGAGCATCACCCACCCCGCTGCGGCAGAGCCTGGGCTGGCAGCACTGGCAGCACGTGGAACTCACCCATCAGGACAGCTGCAGTGATGGGGTCACTTCGAGCTGCCTGGAGCCGTGGCGTCCCCAGGACACCACTCCAGCTATTTTCCAGCGACAGCCGACATCTGCCAGCGACCTCCCGGACACGGGCTACAGCCAAGCCGTGTCAGCGAGATGAGACACAGCGCAGAGGGGCTGCTCCCTGCAGTTTCAGGGAGGAGGTGGAGGGAATCTCATGACATGAGAGCCTGGAAGAAAGGCCTGACCCCAGGTTATAGATTTTTGCCTCCTTCGATGGCAATCACTGACAAATGCTCACAAGTACATATCTTTGGAGGAGCGCACACTCACTGAGATGAGAGAGCTGAGGGAAGGGCTGCACACCTTCTCCCCTGTGCTCCCTTTCCCAGCTGCTCCTGCCAGGAAAGGCTCAGCCAGCCTGGTCACATCCCACCCCACTTCAGGGATTCTTTGTGGCCAGGAATCACATCCTGCTCTGCAGGTGGTTCCCAATGAAGAGCGGTGCTGCAGGGCTGTGGGTGAAATTGCAAACACCTGCTTTGCCAAATGGCTTTAAAGCTTCCCCATCTCCTTGGGTTGCATCACCTCTGTCACTAGAATGCTCTCAAGCTCTCCCGTCTTATGTCCTGTCCATGCAGAAAGCTCTCATACAGTCATGGATGTGCTCCAAATCATCACAGACAGTGCTCATTACCTGAAGTCTTATTTGGATATCATCCATAAAGGGAAAAACCCTCAGTGCTTTCTCCACTCTTCTTCCAGCTCATGGATGCTCAGGATAGGATTGACGCCTTCAAACAGTGGCACAACTATCTCTAGCCTGGATGTTGGGGGTCCTTAAGGAAAGAGCAGGGATTTGAGAGACAAAATCTGTAGAAGAAAATGTGAACCTGGCAGCCCTGTAACCTAAACCAAGTTCTGGGTGGTTATGATCTCCTGGCCCATTGCAATGGGCAGCAAGAAACAGGCACCATTTCGTGTTTTCAAGCTCAGAAATAGTGTTTGAGTGAGTCACAGGGATTTTTGGCCCTCTCCTGAAGGCTTCAGATTCATTCACTCTTCCTTTCTTCTGTTATTTTCAATAATCTGAAATATTAGTGAGCTGGGCTGAATCTGCAGGATTTACTCACCACCTCCAAAGGCAAAAAAAGACTGAAAAATAGCAAAACAGCATGGCAAACCCCAAGCATTTTGAGCTCCTGAAGATTTCCAGACACTGGTAAAATCAGGGAAGAGCCTTTAAAGTAATGAGATTTGCAAGGAAACAAACAAAGAAGAAGAAGAAGAAAGGAAAACGAAACAGGACTGGTTGCCTTGCTTTTATTTCCCTGTTGGCTTTCGAGCCTGTAGGCCACTCTGACATCACTCTGCTAAGCTCATCTCTGCAACCATGAGGTAAGAAGCCCTTAAACCAGCAACCCCCCTGCCAGTGCCCTGCAATCACACAGCTCCAAAGAAATGGAGGAAAGAAGGAAATGCTGGGATCCAAGGGAAATCTCAAGAGGTTTGGAGGACCATTCAGAGGACCAAGAGGAGCATCAGCGGACAAGGCAGAGCGAGAGGTGCCCTTGAAAGCCCCTCTCCAGCCGCAGGGTGATGGAGAGCTGGGGACAGGGGCTCGAAGCAGGGCAGTGAACATCGCCGAGCACCGGCGTGGCCGTGCCGCGTGGCTGGCTCGCTCTTGGCACTAAGGACAGTCCCGGGAAAGTGAAAAGACTTCCAGCACATCTCAGCAATTTCTCTCCACTCCCAAAGGAAGCGTGTTTATTGGAAGCCATTTTCTGCATAAATAGCCCTTTCCTGCTGTTTCCCACAAAGTCAGACTAAAATAATTTCCTAGGCTTGAGGACGCCAGCCCACAGCTTTCTAGATGGATGCACAGAGCTCAACCTTGAGCAAGAGACCAAAGACATTCCCAAAATCCTGCCCAGAGTCCAAAGCAGAGGTTTTACATCCCCTCCCCAGCAGCACTTGCACCAACTTCCAGCTGGCCCACTGCATCACTCCTCCCCAGCACTTTCCTATGGGGGTCTCAAAGCCCCCTGCAAGCCCATTCACACTCCGCACACATCCCAGATGGAAGCAAGACCCCAAATCACTGCTCAACACACAAAGAGCAAGGAGCAGCTTACTCAAAGACCCAGACAGCACACACTGGAAAATAAATTGGTCTTCAGCCCCTGAAGGACTGGTGTACAAGAGGAACAGTAGGGATGGAGGGATGGAGACAATCCAGTGGCAAGGCTCTCTCACCCCATACAATTTAGAAGCGATATTTTCTCCACAGCAGGGAGCTGGTGACAGGAACAGGTCCCTATTCACTCATGGAGGTCCCCTGAAGGCCCCATGCAGCAGCACTTTGGGGGCTGCAGCAGAGAGCTGAGGTGCTGCAGTGCCCAGGGAAAGGACGGAAATGGGGTCCCCTCTCCATCCTCCCCAGTTCTGCAGCGCAGCACAGGATCCCACCAGGCAGCTGGAGGGTTCTGTGCCTGTGCTGCCACTGGCTCTGCTGCTGACCGTCCTCGGCCCCATCATCCAGGCTGGGGCTTGGCTGGGACAGGCTGAGCCAGCACTGCAGGGTCCCCAGCAGCCTTGGCAAAACACCACTGGGAGATCATGACCACAGTGACGAAAACCACCGCACATGTGGCCCCAGCGTTCCCAGAAGAGCCCTTGCTCTGTACTCCAAGGCCAAGCAGCCCATGGATGCTGCATGCCAGGCTGCTGTCCTTAAGTTTAGAGCAGGGAGGAAAGAAGGAAGATTTGGAAAAGCCTCTGTCTGAAGCTGCTTGGGGACTGAAGGCAGAGGGACTGCAGCACTCTGGAACTGGAATTGGGCAGGACACAGTTAACGCCTGGTTCCTCGTGAAGGATCAGGAGGAACTTGGCTTCATATTTCATGTGTGGGATGTTGCAAGAGGACAAGGAGCCCTGAACCCCAGCGGCATGCGTTCCCTGGGAGGAACCCACGACGTGCCCCTCTCCGTGGCCGCTCCACCGAGGGCAGAACCCTCCCTCCCGGCGAGGGACGGTGCCACCACGCCAAGAGACACCGGAGAAACGCCAAGGCAGCACCGACTCCACGGTGGCATCGAGATGCCGGCAGGAGAAAGCGCCGCAGCCGAGGGAGCGCTCGGGGCTGGCGGTGGAAGGGCCCCACGCGTGGCGTGGAGCTGGGGGCTCCGCGGCTCCCGGGCGCACATACAAAGGCTGGGCTCCCCCAGCCCGGCTGATGCTCGACCTCTCCGTTGTCCTCGCTGCACGCCTGTCCCAGTTCCAGCAGCCGGTTGCTACAGCAACTGAGCTCTGACTAATCATTTGCGCAATGACCTTTTTTCCCCCCAGAGAGAGGGAGGGAGGGAGGGAGATGGAGAGGAGGGAGGGAGGGGAGGAGAGGCAAAGCGAGCGGAGGTTAGCAAGAAAAAGCAGCCAGAGAGAATGTGGGGTTTTTTTAGATGATGCAAGATTTTTTGGAGGGGAACTGGGGAGATGAGGGCGGCAGGAGGGGGAAAGGAAAGCAGGTGTTGAACGGATCCCCCACTCCCGGCTCTGTGCTTGAGAAAGGGTGGATGGATGGGGGCAAAGTTGTCTGCCAGCGGGCAAAGAACCTCACTGGGATCTCTTCCCTGGGCGCGGGGGTGGGGGGACTCCAACCGGGGCTGACATTGCAGCCCTTCTCCTCCTCCTCCTCCCCACCCCACACCGACCCTGGCCACTGCTGAAGGGCCAGAAGTCACGAATTTGGCTCTGCCTCACTACCGAGTGCCTGCAAAGGGCTGGTTGGCCCCAGGTCAGCTGGGACGGAGCACTCCAAGCACAAAGCCTGACTGGTGGGTGGTGGTTGGGGAAGATACACCAGGGCTGAGCTGAGCTAAAATCTCCCGTGTCAGCGTTACACCAGGAGGGAACAGGGCCGGACTCTGCTGAGCCAGGAGAACCAGCCAGGGAAGAAACCTGAGCCCAGCTCCAGTGGCTCTGATGGTGTTACTGGGAGGGCTTCACTCCCACCTCTACTGCCTTGAGCTGAACAAGCCCAGAGTCAGGTCTGGCTCCAGCTCCAAAACAGAGTAAATAATGCAAAAGCCTCTTTCTGCAGAGCTCCGAGAAGCACATGTGAGGTCACATCTTCCTGAGTTGGTAGGTGAAAACAGTTTAGAGGTTGTGCATTGTTCCTCACGCCAGCTGGTACTTAGAGAACAGAAGCTGGTGAAACCAAAAAAGCAGTGGCAAGGTCCTCCTCGCCAAGGGGTTGATGGTTGTGCCCCAAGTTTTCACAGCAAAACGATTTGGTCTTTATCCCAATGGGATCAGAAAACAGTCACATCTGACCTTGACCAACTGCAAAGTGCTAAGCCAGCTGAGATGAACAACAACAGTGACCAAGAGCAGTGTCACAGGAAAATGGGTTGGCCATTTGGAAAGAAAGGGAAGTTTGAAGAAAAATTAGTTTTGTGGACAGAAATTCCACAACACATCCTGACAAACTGCAGTTCCGTTGTGTGAGCTGGAGAAGGGGGACGTGATGTGACTAATGAACAAACCAAAGAATGAGTTATATCCTGAATGGTGCTGAGCACACACTCTCCACACACAAATCCTGCTGGCACGTGCTGAAGGCTCAGGACAGGGAGCTCTCATTGGGCAGGACAAAATCTCATTCAAAGAGGTTTTATGGTGGCTGGGGCTTCGACATCCTTCCCTGTCTTTCTGCACTAATGATGGGCCCTTTCCTTAAAGCAGATCAGCCAAAATCCTTGCTCCAAACACCTCCAAAAGGTCCTGGAGCCAATCCTCCTCTTTCAGCTTACGCTTCCCTCTGCCCATCAAAATAATGCAATGAACAAGACATTCCAAGCAGGCATTTCACAGCTAGTTTGAACACCTAAAAATGTAAAGCAAGACTCAAAAAATCACCTGTGGCTTAAGGCACGTAAAGGAGAGGCCAGGTTGTGCGGAACACTCTACACGCAGGGAGCACCCAACATGTTTCCCTTTTCAGCACGGCTTGGCACCTACAGAAATTCCCACTGTAGCATCTGATCCCAAACTTGGAGAAACCAACAGTAGGGTTGATATTGAGCCCACTGCAGTGCTTGCACTACGTGGGGCATTGCAGGCAGCCACAGCTTGAGGCTGAGAAGACCAAAGCTATGTCAAGCTCAGTGTACAAAGTGCTGCTGAATGGCAAGAGACGTTAATTCAGGCTTGGCACTACATGGCCACGGTCACAGGGCTTGCAGATCCAGCCTGAGCCCACGCCTGCCTGTGATCCCCCTTGTGAGAGGCTGCACTGAGCCTCAAACACCATGTAGAAATAAAACTCCTTTCCACCTCTTTTCAGTTAAATTGCTCTGCAGTTTGCAGAGCTCCACCAAGGACAATTATTTTCAGCATGTGCCGTGCATGAATGCTGTGAGCAAGGCAGAGCTGGAGTTTCATCATAGCCCAGCTTTGTGTGCAGAGCAAAGAAGAAGGGAAAAAAAATAGAGAGAAAAAAACCCCAACAACAACAAAAAAGGAACTTGGAACTGGAGGCCCCCCCGGCCTCACCCTGATCCCGAGGAGGCTCCGCTCTGCTCTTGCTCAACCCAACACCGAGAATGAGGAAGCAGAGTAGACAGGCGGGGGAGGCGGAGGAACCGTCAAGCTGAAGACAAACAGCCTCTGAGCCGGGCAACTTGGAAAGCTTTGGGAGCGAGAGGGCACTGGAGCCAAGAGCGGGCTGTGTCCTGAGCCCTCTGCCTGTCCAGGCTGGGGGCTTCGTGGCCCTCACTCCAGGGATGCTCTAGATTTTTCTGAGTCCAGGTCTTAAAGGAGATGTTTTCCAGCATGGAGCTGTGCCAAGCCCTGCTGTGCTGCCAGCCCAGATCTTGCATACCCCAGCTGTGGCCGGTGACAGCCAAGCCCCCACCGGCCACACCACCCTGCCCGGGTGTCTCTGTGGTGCACAGGGGTGGCAGAGCCGAGCCGTGCTGGGCCATGCTGGTCACAGCCAGCCAGCTCTCCCCCTTGCCCGGCTAGAGCCGGCTCTCAGCACAGCCGGCAGCTCAGCAGTTCGCCTCCGCACTCTGCAATACCGGGAACCGCAACACCGCGCTCGCTGCAAACAGGATTTCGCATAAAAAATTAAACCCCGGCCAAGTGCGAGATGTTCCAGAAGGCTCCACGTGCCTGGGGCTGGTTCACAACATCCCAATGCCCTGCATCTCACTGCTCCAGGAACTTAACTCCCCTCACCCTATGTGCCAATGGCCACTCTCACCTGCTGTGTGCTGTTGTCCCCATCCACGCACACAGCCTGGTCTCTCCTTCTCCTCATGCCCTGGGGGAGGAAGAAATCCAGCTGAAGGGAGCCCAGTGTCTGCACAGCCCTGCTAGTGGCAGACCAAGACCCCAACATGATAATGTCCTGCTGATGCTGCCCTTCTCCCTCAGTAGGCTGGAAAGGAGTTCTTTGATCTCACCCATCTTAGAGCAAAGGACAGTGTGGCAGAGACGCAAAGGGATGTGCCCAAGGCCAAGGAGGACAGAGGAACAGGCAGAGGAGCTGGTTGGGTCCACTCATTTAAATTTTTTTATGACAAGCAATATTAGCTGTATCCCAGCAGTGTTGTGACTGATCAGGATGATCCCACAGTTCCCAAATCTCTCTGGATCCACCAGCAAATGAGAACCAAAACACCACGATGCACCAGCTCGTTTGCCCAGTACCGGGTTGCTCATAGGGATGGAGCTATTTTGGGGTCACCACATCCCCCTGAGCATGCATTATCCCAGCTGCCCACACTCCCAGCATCCTGAGGTGGGGGGGGGCGGCTACAGCAGGAGGAAATGAGGTACCTTTTTCAGGATTGGAAGGGCCATTTCTGGGGTTCATGAAACCCATCCCAAGGGAAAGGATTTGCTGTTTCCCAAGAGAAGTGTCAAATTCTATTGGATCTGAGATGGAACAGCCCTTCAGGAGTGTCAGGGAAGCACCAAAACCTAGAGAGGGACACTCAGGGGAGGGAAAATCCAGCAAACCCTGGGGGAAACTGAGGTGTTTTTTCCCTTCCACAAGGCCATCACAAGCTGGGAGCTGGGAAGAGGAAATCTTTACCCCCTTCCCAGGCCAGGCAGCACCAGAGTCCACTAGAGAAGATGCTGTAGGAAGAAGGGCAAGGGCCAGCCCCACACAATCACCTATAGTGAGTGAAAATTCAGGAAGTTTACTCCCAGTTTGCATTAGGTCCCCACCACCGAGTCACCCGTGGGACCCAGCTGGGAGTGAGCCCCTCGGAGAAGCAGCACTGGGTTTAAATAAATAAATACAATTCTGCTGAAAGGGGAGAAGAAAAAAGAAAAAAAGAGGAATAAAGGATGTGCCTCTCCAGCGCCTCCTCCCCTCCCATAAACCTGTGTGCTATGCAAATATATGCAAATGAGACATGGAAGCAGGGATGAAATTGGCTCTCTAAACCAGCGTGGTTTTAGACCGGGGAGCGTTGGAGGCGGCTTCCTGGGAAGTTGAGGCAGAAATAGCTGCACCACGAGAGGGACAAGCAATGACGACCAGAGGGGATGTGTCCCCAAATGCCTCTGGCCGTGGGATCAGCTCCCACAGAACCAGAATGCAGCACCAAACCTCCCTCTCGACACCCCACTTCAGCAACTGGGGTGGGGAGGGGGGTGGAGGGAAATAAGAACTTGCTTTGCTCCTGTTTGTGATTCCACTCATGATTCCCGGGAAGGGATGGCAAAAAGCACTGCAGTGCATGGAAACCCAGGCAGCTCGGTCCAAATCAGGGGATGGCCAACACAGGCAGCCCAGGGTGACACTCTCCAGGGTGGGCACTTTCCCCAGGGACTGCTTAAGGAGTGACATCTTTCTTACATGAAGAATGGGATCGTACAAATTCCAGCTCGTTTGTTCCAGGCAATTTATCCACCCAAGTATTGCCTTGTTCGGTAACATTTTCTCAAGGGGTTTCTGCAGAGAAGCAGGTAAAATCTAGAAAGTCTGAAGGCTTCGGGGTGTAAACACCATTTGCCTGAGCAATGCTGCTCACGTTGATAGTCAACGCCTGAGTGTTTTTTTGCTGAGAAACAGGAGGGGTTTTTGTGTTAAACACTCTCTGCTTAAGAACAGACCTAGCTGCAGCAAAAGCCCCTTTCCTGCCTCCTGACCCAGCACAGGATTTTTACAGAAATAGCCCAGATGCTCTGAGCTCAATGGAAAGTTTAGGATGGACTGCCAACATCCCAGACAGCCCTGGACCACAGCAGCCCTGCTGCAGAGAGCCAGCGATCTCCATCAGCATCTTTGGGGCACGGCTGAAAAGCCATCCCCTGCAACTGCAGGGCTTCCCAAACCCACTCCAGCCACTGGAGATGGGAGAAGGACAGGGGAGCTGAGACACCACTATTCATGCACTTTGAGACCAAAGGTCATATCTCACAGTGGGTTCTGGAGAAGGAGGATACCTGCAAAAGGCAATGGAAAGGATTTAAGGGGTCCCTGGTTTGAACCCATCCAAGATGGCCATCTCCTACAATTGCCTCTGCAGTGCCTCCACCATCATTTGCAACCTCAGCTTCCCCCCAGGAAAGTCACAGCGCTGCATTCAAGACAGCTCCCACAGCCCTGCATCTTAATTTGCTTTTCATTTTGCTTTATCTGTCTCATTAAAGGCAATCTCCAGCCACTGCGGCGCCAGTCTCTGGCATGGCGGGTGCTTGTGTTCCCACTGTTGGGTTGAGCAACTGTTAGCAGTGACAGCCCACGGGTGCCACACTGTCAGTCAGTGGCACTGAGCATGGAGTAGAGGCACCTTCCATCCGCTCACTGCTCTGCACTCGCTGTGGGGTACTGAGGTGTGCTCCTGCACCCCAGAACCACCCCTTGACAGATATTATGGCTTTAGCATCACACATTCTGTAGGCGGGGCTCATTACCTGTGTGGCTGAGGACCTTGCATCCTGCACCAGGCTGGACAATGTCCATAAACCTGGGCCCTTCCTATGCCACAAACCCAATTGCTTTACTTGACCTGGTCTATGACACAGGGACAAGTTTGAGCATCTTTCTCATTGGTGAGGAAATAACAACACATCTCAGCTCTTCCTTGTGTTTTTTTATCCTTCCATCTGCCCTTTTTACCATATTTCCCTGACACCTCTCAGTAAGCTGCCCTGGCACTGGGGCTCCAGAACATGTGGCTGTCAGTGCACGCACTCTGTCCAACCACAGTGGTGTTACACAGTCCCTCAGAGTACACAACAGCCCATGAGTACTCTGTTCTGTGACTCTATTAAAAATACAGCCTTAACCCACCTCCCTGAAGAGAGAGTTTCCAGGAAAGCATCATGGGGTGGCAAGTCCAGGAGATACCCTGGCAAATGGAAAAGAGCTGCTGCTCACCCACCTCTTCCCAGTCCCTTCCCCAACTCCTGCTTCCATCTAAGAGCTACATATTTCTCCCCCTGTCCACACTGCAAAACACTGTGAACCTAAAGAATAAAAGGTGCAGACTAGCTGGGATTTCAAATTCTGTGATTAAGGATGGAGGCAATTTCTCCCTCCCTGGGCTGATAGAGCAGGCAGCAGATGAGGACAGCTTTTCAGTGTGCTGCCAGCAGCTGCGATAGGCGCCTGTGCCGTCACCAAGCAGAGAGATTATTCTCTGGATCTCCCGGGCTGTTTATCAGGAACACTCACTGCTGCAGCCGCTAAACCAGCTTAAATACCAAAATTAAAAAATAATTAAAAATAAACCCAAAATCTTTTCCGTAACCTCAGAAGGAGAGGGACTGGGGAAGGGGAGGTAAAAGCACCAGGAAGGCAAGTCAGGGTCTTAATAAAATAACCACGGGCACAGGCAAAACAGGCTCTGTAGCTGGCACTGTGGGGATGGCCAACCCTGGCTGGAGGGATGGAGCAGCACGACCTGCTGGCAGGAGACCCCAGGACCTGCCTGGAGCAGGCGGCTGCCAGCCTCAGCCAGAGGGCACATCACTGGGAAGCCAGGATGAAGCTGGCAGTGCCAATGCCAGCACATTTCCCTGGCCCTGCCTTGAGCTTCATAGGATGGGGAGCATGCGAGGAGCAGCAGCTTCACATCATGGCCAGGGTGGCCGGCTCTGGTACCTGAGGAAGAGCGGCAGAGTGATGCTACCTCTCCATGCTCAGCCAGGAAGGGAGTGGCACCTGTCAGGGATAATAAATTGCAGGAGAGTCTGGATCTGGGGACTGCATGGGAAGAAAAGGCACGAGGTCTGATTTCCTTGGGCATTCAGAGCCTTTGAAGATCAGAAAGCAGATAAGTGCAAGGCAGGCTTTCAAGCTGCCAGTGCGGGTTAGTGGTGGGCCTGGGACTCCCCGGGGAGGAAGAGCTGTAGAATCCCAGCTGCCAGGTCAGATCCTGCCTCCCAGCCACAGGAAGGTAAATGGGAACAGCTCTATTGACACCACATGAACATTCTCCTCAATGGGCCCTTCACTGGCACGTGGGTGTGACCTGGGAAGCATCAAGCTGCTTGCACAGGGCTGGCTGGGTGCTCACTGGTTTTGGATCATCCCAGCACATCCACCTGCTACAGTCCCTTTCCTTGACTCCTGTTTAGACAACCCGCTGTGCTAGGCATGGTCCCATCCCTGGTATCAGAGGGATGGGATGAGTCCTCCTTGGGCTGAGGGGTCCCTACCCCACCTCAGAGGCAGAGATGGATCCTCCAAATCTCCCACTCCCCCGGAATTCAGGACAAGCAAGACCCTTCATGGAGTTTCTGGCAGTCAGGGAGTGTCCCAGCCACTTGCTTGAAAGGTTAAGACCACTTTCCAATTAGAGAGGCAGGAGCCATTGCAATAAAGCTCTTCTGAGGGGATTTTAATCAGGGCATCTTCCTCTCACGGAAATGCAAATCAGCAGAATGGAAACGGGAGTGATTAGAGCCAGGGAATAACACAGGCACATCGATCCCAGCTCCATGAGCAGCAAGGGCCATGAGGGCACAGGAGAGATGCCCCAGGCTCCCACATCAGAACTCAGGTGGAGGAAGGGGGGACCCATGGGCTCCACCTGGGAATATTCAGCATCAGGTTTTCAGGTCAACACTGGTGCCAAGGCCACAGGAATGGCACCAGTCACAGCAAACCATCCCCCAGGCTGGCTGCCGGCCTTTGGTCCGTCCTCATGCACCCACCCAGGAGCAAGGATGGAGTGGGCACACGGGCTGGGGACCTGGCATGAGAAATGGAGATGACACCAGCAAGGGCAGCAGCATCAGCTGAAGGATGTAGAAAGGAAAGAGAGGGGATGAAGAGCAAAGTGTGATGCAGAAAGGGGCCAAAGCATGGGCCAAGGTGGTGGGGTGCACGCAGGACCTCCCAGACCTTGCCCAGGGAAGCTCCGCACCGAGTCTTGAGACGGCTCCGCTCCTCACGGCAGGAGGCATTAGATCCAGCTGAGCTGCTTCAACGCAGCGTGCATGTAAATCAGCTGGACAGGCAGAGAGGAGAAAAACAAGGGGATGAGATAAGAGGATAGAGAGAGAAGCGAGGGGAGGAGGAGGAAAGAGAAAAGGGGAGGGAAGGAGAGGAGCAGGTGTGGAAAGAAAGAGAAGCAAAGAGAGGGCAAAGGGAGAAAGGGAGAGGGAGGAGGAGGGATGGGGAAGCAGAGAGCAGCAGGAGGGCAGGGAACTGGGTGGGGGTCCGTTGGTAACTGGTCACACGTCAGGCCAGGGGCAGCCACGGGCAGGGGAGCACAGGATGAACGGGGTAGAGGTGCCACACCATGACCCAGTCTGGGCCAGGGCAACCCTAGACTTGGGCACCCTGCTCCTGCCTCTTGGCTTCCAAACCCTGCAGCAAGTCTGGGACCCCACTGGGGTCTGGGATAAAGCAGCACAACACTTATTTTTCAGCCATGAGGGAGGTGCCTACACAAGTGGCCAATCTGGCATTCTCTAATCCCTCACCTGCAAGCATGATGCCTTCAAATCACCTGTCATGAAACTTGGTGTACATTTACGATGGAAGAGTTGGTGGGTATCACCAATCTGGAGGTGACTGCATCTGGGGGATAAAACAACATGGACATGTCTCTCCTGTGCTTTTGCAAAGCACAGTGAGTGATTCCTGATAAATAATACCTGGGCCTGCCTCTTTCAGACAGGGAACTCAAAGGCTAAATATTATTGTAATACCCTCAGGCTTTCTATCAGCAGCCTCTGAGAAGTTCTCATGACTGTGCAGGACACAAGGATCCCCGGATATCAACATGCACTAAGCAACCAAAGCTGATGCAAATACCATCTGCTGTAATCATGACATCACCTTTAATTACACAACGGATGAGAATGTCGCCACATGCGGACTCCTGACATCACCAGCAGAGCTGGAAAAAGATCTGGAGCAGGATGATAAAAAAAAAATTAGTCCAAAGGAGGAAGATCTCAGCCTGGAAAAGCAGCAGCGAGAGAGGCACACTTGTGGCCTCAAGAGGGTGAACCAAGATTGATTGCTCGCTGCATCTCCCAATAAAAGAATTAGGAGATATCCAATAACATTAAGAGGCAGCAGGTTCAAAAGAAACAAGAGGAGACGGTTCCCCACATGGTGCATGGTTAAGCAGTGAAGTCCTTGCCACAGCTCTCTGGGGATGATTAAAACTTACGCGTTTACAAAAATCAACTAGACAAATTCATGGGAAATCCATTGAGGGGCATTAAAGATGAAATGCCACTTCAGCTTGGGGAGTCCCTGAGCTGCCATGTGCTCAGGGCTGGGAGATGCTCAAGAGATTCATAGGTGCCGGTCATTGGGGGGACAGACAGGGGACAGCTGGAGCAGGGGACAGCTCTGCACAGCTCCTTATGCTGTGCTGAAGATGGCAGGCGGCACCGCCAAGCCAGCACACTCATGTCCATGGGTTCTGTGTCACGCTCTGCGTGATCTCCAGATCTCATCAGCTGGGTGTATCTACAGCCCAGCCTTGGGGGTACTGAACTGCCCCAAGGTACAAAGTCCATAGGAGCAGGACCACACAGTGCCACTGTTACTGTCACTGGTTTAACACGACACGGAGCCACCCTTAACCTCACCCATCCAGCACTGGGCTGCACTCACATCTCTTCACTAACCACCATTTCCCAGGATCCCACCGGGAGCCCGGCTGGACACAGGGGCCACCCCTTGGGAGCCTGGCCACGCACTTCCCCGCGCGCAGCATCCCTTCCACGCACGCCAAGTCCGTGCACGTAGCAATCCCAATTAAACCGAACTGCCTCGCAGAGGGGCCTGGCAGCGCTGCATTTATCAGCCTGCCTGGAAGGGGCTTGTGCAAGCTGTCCCCCCGGCTGACAGATTAGACAGCAGACAATTAGGTTTCAGACACACACACACACACACGCGCGCGCGCACGCAAGCAAAGCACACGCAGGCACACAAATCCTTTCTCTCCATCCATCTGCAAGGCCGAGGTGGCCGAGCCCAGCTGCGCGGCCGTCCGGTGCTTCTGAAGCTGCGTGCAGCTGAATAAGAACGAGCCCCTGTGCCTCGGCTTTCAGCGCCCGCTCGCGAAATGAGCGAGAGGTCCCCAAAGAGATGACACAATTGCAATGGAAATTATTAACCCTTGGCGGGCCAGTTCCGCTGCCTCCTCCCTGCTCCTTACAGCCGCAGCCAGCCTGGCGGCAAACTCCCACTCTTTGGGTTTCGAGGACAAAGCCGGAACGAGTTAGTGCTCAGCTGACATCGCAGGGGACGAGCAGCCTCCTGCATTTGTGCTCCGAGGCGAGCTGGGTTTTTTTGGAGTGCAGATTATTTCAGATGCATCCCTTTGCTGCTGGGAAAATCCCAGCTGCTGGAAGTGGGGATGGTGTCTCAACATGAGCACCACTTCTGCAAACATCCCACCAAAAGCATCTTGACCAGGAACTATGACTGCTATGTGCAGATCCAAGGTGCAGCACAAGCCAGGGTTGTTCCTCAGATTGTTCTTTCCAAGGCCTACTGAGAACAATAATTCAATGTTTCAAAATTAATTGAAACATGAAATGGCTATGATAGAAATGGAACAAGCCCGGCTAGCTTCTAAAGGCAAAGCCTGCACGTCCTCTCTGGGAGAGGATTTCTGATGGAATGAACAAAACAGTGGATAAAGGGAAATCAGAAGATATAATTTATTGGGATTGTCCTAAAGCCTTTGATAAAATCCCACATGAGACACTATTAAGGAAACCAAGCATTACTGGGCAAGATGTAAAATACTGCTGGGGAGCAGGAAGCAGTAAAGTGGCACAAACCAGTGCAGGAGGAGATGGTTAATGCCATGCCGGGATTGAGGAAGATGGAGCATGGCCGCGCTCCCAGCCCAGCTCCTGCCAGCATCAGGAGCCAGGAACCAACAGCCCCAGGAAGGCAACACTGTGGATGCTCAGGGCACACCAAAACCCTCACAAAGCAGACCCCAAAGTCCCTCACTCCTCACAGTCTGTCCCACGCTGTTTGTACTCCCATGGGGCAGGGTATGGGAACACAAGCAGTCCCACCCTCCATTCTCCCTCACACCTACTTGAGGGACAATATGTGGAACTCGACACCGAAAAGGACCATGTCAGCCCCTGGTCTTGCTCCTCACACTCACAGCCCTTGATCTCCCCAGGTCCTTTCAAGACGTCTTTCAACCATCCATGTGGAGAGGAGAAAGTCCCAGGAGAGCAAACTCTCATCCTGCCTTAGGAGTGGGACATACCAGGAAAGGGAGGATCCTCTGGAAACACCAAACTCAGCTGTGCAAAGGGCTTTCTGATAACAGCACCATGTTTTAATTTTTCTTGTAGTTACTTTTTGAAGAAAGGAAGAATAGATGAGAAGAGCCCCTTTTGATCCTTGTACCCATCTCACCCTGGTAGAGGATGCAGGCATCTCCAAGACAACTGATGCTGAGGTAGAAACATTACAAAGGTAACTCAGCACATCCCTCAAACCAATTCCAGCAATTTTTTGAGGTATATTTTCACAAGATACAAACATAAGCCCTTAGTGTTACAAGATGCATCATCCACTGAAGTTAGAAGAAGCTCTCCAGATGCACTGGGGAATGTCTAGATGTTTGCCAAAGAAGATTGCTGCTCTCCCTGAGCTCTGATTATTATTGGCAGCATAACAGTGGAGACATGAGGATGGACCTGGCCTCAGAGAGTGCATCACACAGGAATTTAGGACTGCCTGGAGGCTGCCACGTTCGTCACCTGTGAGCAGCTGGGTTGCAAAATCGGCTCTGCCCCGCATGTGAACGCCTCCATCTCCAGCCCCACCAGCTTTTTCACCTGCTCCAGCAGGGCTGGCCCAGAGTCTCATCCCCTCCTTCACCAGAAACCAGTTCCTCACTTTCAGCCTTAACTTATTCGTGGGCATTTTCTAGTCATTTGATCATCAGCCAACAATATCTGTCAGTGAAACAGCTCCTCTCCTGCCCTGGTGCTCCACGGCCCCTCATCTACCAGATTTGCAAAGCTGAGTTTGCAGAGTCTCAGGAGGTGGGCCATTCACCGCTTCTCCTTGGGGATTCTGCCATCATTTCATGTATCAATCCATAAATCAGCCCTCCAGGTTTATCAAGGACCTACATGTTTCCCTCTGCAGCACTAAGCAGGGACCTGAGGAGAATTTTCTGACAACTGCACTGCATTTTCCTTTCCTCCATTCATCCCATTACCCATAGTTATGTCCCTTAGACCACTCTAAATAATTACTCAGCTGTGTGTTTATGACCTTCAGATATTTGTCCATCCCTGGTTTAAGTGAACTCTTAGTCAAGCTATGCTTAATATTTAGACTGCACAGAGAAATACACATGTTCAAATTCATTCAGGCTGTGGCGGGGAAGTCAACAGAAAGGGTTGATCCTGCACCATTTGCCACAGTTCTGAGGCCATTTTTCAGTTCCAGGCAGCTTTCTGCTTCCTCAGTGTGATGTGTTCCCACTAAAAACCCCAATACCTGGAAACCTCTCCATGCATGCTTCCTGCTCCTGTCCTTAGGGAAAAGGGAGTGCAGGGACAGTTTATAGGGGGTGGTTCACACAGAGGTGTGAGATCTCCAGATAAAGCTGTTCACACACCTCCTTTGGGAGGAAGAGCTGGGGTGTCTGCAAAACGCCCCTGGGAATTACAGGGAAGGGAGGAACAAACCTTGCAAGAGGAGCCAGCCTCCAAAACAACAGCTGACGAGGCCAGAAGGACCCAACACTTTCCTTTGTGCCAGGAACATCACTGACATCAGGAGGAATTCCTGTTCCACTCTGGCCTCCCAGGGACAAGAGCCTGGGCGAGATGAAGGTCAGGGCCACAGCGAGGGATGGCAAAACTGGTCCCAGTAACAGAGATTTACTGCTCGAGCCCCATTAGCTGGGCCATCTGCATCCCAAGCATCAGCACAAGTTATCAGAGACCACAGAGTGATGTGGTACAGGCACAAAGGCAGGGAGAAGTGGGAGAAACTGCAATAGGTTCTTTCCATGGGGATAGCAACACAAACACACCAGTGGTGCACAGAGTGCATCTGCACTCACAGCTCCGTGCACAGTGCTCACACCCAGGCATCTGCTGCAGAGGCACAAAAAGAGAGAGGTGGAGGGAGAAGGAGGAAGAAGAAGCAGGATGAGTTCCTCATCTGCTGCACTGCCAGCTTCAGGCATTTATCTGTCATTGCCAAGCCCCAAACAAAATTATGAGGAGGGTCTATAAGAGTTTGAGTCCAAAGAGTGCTCAGTTGGGTGGTTGTGGTGTATCTTCTGCTTTTTGATGCTTTATGAGGTCACATTTACCTTTATTGCTTTTTGCTTTGGCCCCAGGAGGCAGAAACATTACCTTTACTTTTTTTACTGAAAAGCAAGATCTCCTCATGGCCACCAGACTCTGCAACCTTAACTTTAAAGTATGTGTGCTAAAACAAAGACCCCAGGTGGGTGGCTCCATTTTGTGGGGCAAATCCTCCAGGGCTTGGCACAACGACACTTTCTCTTCTGATACCCAGTCTGGGTTTCTGTTCCTTTTCAGTGAGCTTGGGTTCAATGGTTAGATGCAATATATACCATGCAAGAGGCCCCAGCCTGACTCACAGAGAGGAAATGACTCGCTGTGATTATGAAGCACCACTTTCCCAGAGAGGAAAACAATCCAGCACATGAAACAAAACCTCTGTCCATCCTTAAAACTGGGCATCACCTGTCAGGAGACAACAGACGACCCAGCCTGACCCACACATGATCTGGGAAACAAAACTTGGCTTAAGTGTATTTCCACCAAACCTGTGCTAGACCCTGGGCTCTCCAGGTTCCATCCCAGATCCTCCACCAACACCATAGCCCTAACCCTGGACCCATTTTGGTCCTCTGTGTGTGACTTAGCTGCCTCCAAACCTTTCGCCCCAAAGAGAATAGACCTGACCACATCCAGCCCAAGAGAAGAGGATCCTTCACGCTTTCCCTTCAGCCCACTACCCCAGCACTGCAGAGAAAGAACCCCCCAGTCAGCCTCTTGATGGCTCCTCGCAGAGGGATGTTTCTGGCCGGAGAAAATCAAACCGTATGAGAGGAGGAAAGCAAAAAGAGAAAGGAAGGAGGACAGAAATAGGGCCGGGGATGGAGGGGGCTGCCGGGCCAGGCTCCCGCAGGTCTCAGCCCAGCATCGGGCTATTTTCTGCCTTTTCCTTTTCCTCACCGCCGCGTCGCCATGGCAACCCCATCAGCTGAGCGGCTCTGCTCCCGACTCTGCTTCCCGCTCCGTGGGGATTTTTGGGGGGTTTTTTCCGCCCCTTCTTCTCATCTTGATTTCCTGCTCGAGCCCCATCCCAGGGAGACTCTCAGCAAGTGGCAACCAGAGACCCTCAAGGGGTGCTCATAAGGTGCCCCTTGTACTGGCAGGACGCCCCTGCACAGCCCCCCCAGTCCCGGGGAGGGTCGATGGTACCCACCCAGTGAGGCACAGCACAGGCTTTGGGAGCAGAGCCCTGTGCCAAGGGGGTCCCCCACACCTCTCACTTTCCCTATCCTGCCCTGGGAAACATTTTCCCCTTTAGCATCTCCAGCCCCAGTGATTCCAAACAGCTACCATTGCAAGGAGCAGGTGTTGAGGTTTTTGGCAGCCATCCATCCCATAGAAACACTGCTGCCCTGGGACATGGACATCACCCAGGGAAACCCGGGAAGAAGCCCTGTGTAGGGTGCTGGACTCTCACTGCCGGGAAAAAGTTAAACACTGTCTAGATATAACTCCTGCCACCAGGATACATCAGTCTCCAGAGGTCACTTCCAGCCCTGTTTCCTAGGGCTCGAAACGGCTAAATGTCTCATTAAAAAAACACCTGAGCCAGAACCTTGGGTAACTCCTCGGGTTTAGAATTAAAGGGGGAGAGAAATATAGCAAAGCCAAAACTGGTGACAGAGGATGCAGAGAGGTCGGAAGAGGAGGGAATAGGAGGAAGGAATAAAAAGGCTTTCCTGCCCTCCATTCAGAGAGCGTGTCCAGGTGTAACAGGAGCCCTAGACAAGGAAGAGGGGTTTTCAGAACATCCCCTGACATCAGACACCTTCTTGTAGTTACCATCACTGCTCCCCTTCTGTCTTTGAAATCCCCAACCTTAAATACAAAGGAAAATCTCTGCCTCCCTGAAAGCCTGAGTTTGAGGAGACCAGATTCATCCCCAAAGCACGCTCTCCGCTTTCTTGCCTAGCATTTGGTCCTGCCGAGCACTGGGCTGGCACATCCCCAGAGCACCATGAGCTCATCCTGCCTGGCCAGCTCCTCTTCAGCACAGAGGAGTCCCTTTGGGGTGTTTTGCATCAGTTTTGGTGCCTTCAGAATAGCTGTGGTTGGAAATCAGAGGCTCGGTTAATCTGACCCTGTCATACATATCAGATGTGCAGCAGAAACAGCCCTCCAGTGAGCATTACCATGACATTTGGGGAGGGTGGGGTTTTTTTCTCCCTTCTTCTTTTTTATAGCAGACATCTGCAGCAGGAGAAGAGGGATAGAGGAGAGAGGAATGAGAAGAAACAGCAATTCTTCTAACAGCCAAATCCCCATGACTCAAAGCCCCCATCACCCCCACGTCCCAACCTGCTCAGAGTGAGACCAAAACCCCTCCGGAGAGGAGCAGCCCAGTGGGGCTCCGGATGGCTCAGCGCAGCCGCCTGGCACCAATATCCCTGTACACATCCGTGCCAGACTCCGGGTTTCTTTAAATGCAGAATCACACTGACTTCACTGAAGGTGCAATTTTGCAGCCACTTGCTGGGGAAGCAGAGTTTCTTTCCATGTGGTTTAAGTCAATTAGGAGCAGGTTGAAGCTGAAGTGAATTAAGGCATTCAGCTCCAAACAGGAGTGTGTGCCGGGAGAAAAAGGGAGGGGAAGGCAGCTCTGCACCACTTTTAGCTAATCCAGTGCAACTCAACCAATATAAATCCAAGGACAAGGCAGCATCCTTCATCCCTCCTCCTCCTCCCTGTTCTCACTTTTTCTCCCCCCTCCTTGCTTTCCTCATCCTTCCCCCATCCCCTCCCTTAAGAATTCTTCTCCTGCTGTTCATCTTTTCCCCACTTTCTCAGCTCCTCCCGGTGCCCACATGCGCGAGGGGGCTGGGAAGCAGTTGGAGATCAAACTCCTGGCAGCACTGAAGCATCGGCCGTGCCGAGAGCCCGAGACAGCTCTGGAGCAAGGAGGCAAAGGAGTGGGATAAGGAAAAAGTGGGTGGGTTTGGGGATAAGCAGAGGAACTGCTTGCAGCCTGGGAAGCTCAGGATATCAGGCAGCAGGGAAGAGGCTGATTTACAGCACCATGAGCACCCGGAGCCCCCACACAGACCTGCCTATACCCAGCCCCTTCCAGGACACAGGGCAGGGAGAGCTGGTGTGCCCAAGGGACTGGTCTGATAGCAGGGGAACAGCTCAGCTGGCTCAAGGAGGGAAGTGCCCCATGGCAGCCATCATCCCTTGAGTCTTTGATCCACAAGGACATCAGCCAGCAGTTTAGAGACCAATTCTTAGGGTGTTTGGAATTGTGTAAGGACACTATTAATGCAAGAAGATGCATTAACATGGGTGCCACAAGGTGTTTTTAAAGTTTGAAAGCTCCTAAAGTACTAACTTCCTCTATCCCCATCCCCACTCCACTCCACCCACCCCCGCCTCCCCCCCCCAAAAAAATAGTCCTTAATCTCGCAGCTTAACATTCAGAAATAAAAGCAGCAATGTTTAAATTCCTCTAGACCTCATCTAGCTACTCAGGTGTCACAGCCCCTGGAAAAAGGAAAGAAGGAAAAGCTCCTGGCCCCACACTGCAATGAAGAGGACCCTGTGCACACCAGGAAACAGCTCCAGCTGCTGTTAGCAGCTTCCCTCGGCAAGAGGAAGAGCACAGAGAAGGTGAAGCAGCTCCAAACCCAAGCTCCTGGGCTCTACTGGGTTTTCAGTGAAGCAGAGTACCTGCATCTGTCCCCTGCAGCCATCAGTGGGGTTTCCCCGGGAGGCTGGGGGAGAGAAGGAGAAGTTGACAACCCAACCTCACAGAGCTGCTCAGGGGCTGTTTGGGAGATGCCAAAGCTCTGTGCAAAGGTACCTGCCATGCTCTGGCTGCTCCCAAGGACACCCACGGCACAAACAACCTGCACAAAGAAAATGCTGCTGGAGCAAAGCCCCACACACCCTGCTCTGCACCACAGAGCTGCAAAATCCTCATCCCTGGGTGCTCCCTGCAAAAGGGCAAAGGCACCAGATATTCCCAGCAATCCCTGCTGCAGGTTGAGCTGGCAGCACTGTGCAGTTTGCCTCTTTGGTTCATGGCATTGGCTGCTGCCAGCAAGAGAAGGAGGAACTGGGGGGGAAAACAGAGCAATCACAGTGGAGGGACAGTTAATTAGAAAAGCTCCCCCATTTGTGGACTTGCTAGACAAACTTCGGGATGTCCCTCCACTCCTCATCAATGCAAATGAAGCAGGCGGACCCAGGGAGATATCCTAGGCTCCCCATTGGATTTGTACCCAGGTAACTAGATGACAAGGCTAGCCCCCAGTGCTCCTGGAACCCTCTGACCCATCACTGCAGCCTTTTAGTCTTTGCCAGCACCATCTCGGATGAAGACGTGGGAGCTGCCAAATGCTGAACCTGCTGCACTTGTAAACAATGCGACTCCAGGAAATGTGGTGTGTGCAGACTTGTGTAAAGGAGCTGTGACCCATCACAAACATCTCTCCCTTCTCTGCTTCCCTCCAGCCCCCTCAGCATCCATGTGCACCAAGCTCCTGGGGACACACAGCCCTGGCCCACCTTGGGACCACTGCAGTGCTGCTGCAATCTCCTCAGGCACTAAAAGCCTTAAAAATGCCAAATCACTATTTACTACCTAAATACAGATTTCCCCAACACTCTCTGGTTAAGCACCCTAAAGAAGCCCTTCCCAAGAAGGAAAAGCAGGATGAACCAACCCTCCCTGCATAGGGTCTGTGCTCTTTTCCAAGGAGCATCAAAGTTGGCATGAACATCCCAAGACCTGTGTGCAGGAAGGTCCAGCCAGAATGATGTGAGGTAGGCATGTGCTAAAGGTTAGAGAGGAAGGTTGGACACATGGAACAGGAAGCCAGATCCCATTCCCGGCTCTATCCCCGACTTCCCCCATGACCTTGGACAAATTCCAGGCGCACCAGATCTTCAGACAACTTCTGTTCCCTTTGAGCCCATGCCTACGTGGGCAGAGCCTGGCATGGCAGGTCGCTGAGAGGGCTGGAAAGCCAAAATCTGTCCAGCACTTTGGTTCCTCACCCTTCCAAAGGGCATCACCAATGCTGCCTTTTCTGCCACCACACTTCCAGCTGATTTTTCAGATGTACTAGGGTGGCAAAAAGAGGCTTTAAATTTATGCAGCTCTCTGGGGGATAGAAAATGTCCTGGGGGTGTGGGGGGGAAGGTGTCCAGGAAGAGAAGAAGCAATAAAGAAAACCCTCCTTAAAGAAACCAAACCAAAGTGCTGGGTGCTTGTATGGAGCCAGGGTGGAGGGTGAATTCATGGGTCTTGTTCTCTTGGGGGAGATCAGACTCACTGTCTGTGATCTCATGCACAGTAAAAACCTTCTGTGTTGAAGCAAGTCCCTCACAAGGGACTTTGATTTCCCCCCCATGCTCTGGGGTGCCAAAAGCCCAAAGCAGCCCCAAAAGGAGCAATATTTGTGCTGTTTGGAAAAGAGAGATGGAAAAAGCAGCAGCAGACAGAGCATTAGATCTGCCAAACCCCAGCACGCTGGACTGGGCTGGCCTTTGCTCTCTGCTTTGCTGTCCCCAGTAGTTGTGTAGCTGTCACCCAGCACAGCTTTTTGGGGACCCTTTGAGGCAGGGCAGCAGGGGCGAGCCAGTCCCTAATCCTGCAGCATCAGCTCCGACCGCTCCAGCTCTGACAGCGGCAGCAAGGAGGAATGGAAAAATACAGAAAGGAGCTGAATAGAGCTCCCTTGTAAAGGGGCTCAAACCACACTTTGGACCCTCTTTCCCACCCTTGGTCCCTTGTCTTGACAGCTGCACAGTGTCTCCGTAGGGAGAGAGCAGATTCAAGCTGCAAACTTTAAAAAAAAAAAAAAAAAAAAAAAAGGAAAAAGAAAAAAAAGGAGAGAGGGAGCGAGCAAGCGAGAGAGTGTCTGACTACAGCCCTAAGGGCTGTCACAACAGATAAAACCTCAGCCAGGATTCGCAGTTTGAGCTCCTGCACGCTAATGCACAGCAGAGCTAAAAATACCGACGTGTGGAAAAGCAGAGGCTGCTGTTGCTGCCTTCTGAGCTGATCGCAGGCTCCAGCTTCCCGGCCAGCCCAGAGCAGCCAGATGCACGGCCACAGAGGGGGAATTGCAACCCCAGAGAGGGGCAGGGGCACCCTGGGGGTCTCCCCCACCACCCAGCTGCAGGGCTGGCTCTGCTCACGCAGTGCCTGGCTGAGCCATATCGGAGAAAGATCTGGGTCGGGTTTGTGCTGATGTGAAGTAAAATATCTGGGCCACGCGCTTTCTCCTCTGCAGGCAGAGCAATGGCAGTGGAGGGATGGAGCAGCCTTGGGGAGAGGGCCTGACGCCAGAGAGAGGGAAGGATGGAGCCTGTGACGAGAAGGAGGATGCAGCAAGGCTTCAGGAGATGACAAAGAGGCGGGACAGCTCCAGAGCCCCAGCTCTGGGGCTGCAAAACAAGCAGCCCAGTGCTAATCCCCAAAGTCGGCCTTGTGTGAGACGGGAATGAGCTCGTGGCTGTGTTGTCACACTAGCTCCCGATTTATCCAGCCATCTTTGCCCTATCTGAGGTCCGGGAACAGGAACATACTTTACCATGCACTTAAATTCAAGCATGCACTTAAAGTCTCTTTTCTTCGACGGAGCTGAAGGACAGCTCAAGGGTTTGCACCTCATTAGCTGCCTTCAGCCAAGGTCAGTTCTCTGAACAGGGGCTGGCTCAGGGCCCCCACCCAAACCTGGGGAAGGCATCTGGGTGTCCCCAGGCTGTTACATCCCCCCCTGCAAATGCAAAGTCCACTGCTCCTGGGGACAACCATCCTCCAAAGTGCTGACTAACACCAGGCATGGAGCAGTCATCCTGCTCCCTGCAGGTTTGTGTGGTCCCCATCACATCCAGAGGAGCAGCCACCTGCCCAAAGGCCCCTGCACTGCTGCCCAGGAAGAGCTTGGTCTAATTTGGAAACCATCAGGACAGTGGGAACTCAGATGGTCTCCCTCAGCTCAAGGACAGAATTCTTCTCTCATGTTCTGTGCATGCTCTGCTCGGTCCTGTGAGTGGGACAGACACGACTATCTCAGCATCACTTCACCTCAAGACCTGGAGCCCAAACTTGATCCCGGAGCTCCAGAACCCTGCTGCCCTGGCTAACACAGTCTGTGCTGACTTCCTCATAGGAATCAAATCCTCCCCAAAGTCAGGGGGGAGCATTGATCAGCACCCCTATCCCAGCCCAGTATTGCACCTCCTGCAGTGCTGACACACCTGCAGAGTTCACAGCCCAATTACCCCACACATCAGCCAATTCCTTTTCTACTCATAGTCACATTCAAGACACCAGTGCAAAGTCTCTGTGGATCTGTTTCAAGTTGCATTATCAGCACATTTGGCATTTCCATCATGCTTAGGACCTGGTCCCCTACAAAAGGCCAATTTATTTTGGAAGCAAGCTCTGCCTTAGGGGCTACCCTTTCCAGCAGGAAGCACCTTGGGCAGGGCAGAGAGTCCTGCTAAACCCAACAGCACCGACCATGCCCTGTACTGGGCCACACACCCAGGGAAGTCCCCGCTCCAATAACCCAAATTTCTGGACGGGTTGTTTTCACCATACCAGTGCAAGCCATGATAACAAATTGGTTCTTGAACAATAACTATTATTTAGATTATTTAATTGATGTTTCCACAGTGTGTTGAGGAATTAAAAAGGGGGAAGGTGAAGGAGGGAGCAAATCCACAAGAAAAAAAGTGTTACCTAAGGCCAGGGAATGAACGCGATGCAGGAAGAGAAGAGCAGGTTGTTACAGTAATTATAATGTCAGGATTTATGGATGAGGCCAAGAGAGTCCCCCCAAGCACTGACTGCAGCTGGGTCTGTCTGCAACCAGCCCCAGTCTCACAGGATGGGGCAGGAAAACTCCCTTTCTGATCCCAGCACAACCCATCCAAGCTGAGCATCAGCCACTCCTCCATAAGTCATTTTGCAGCATGACAAACTCCCAAAACAAAAAAATCTGGCTTTTCCCCCCATCCCACTTCCAAATCAAGTAGACACTTGCCAGCCAGCCAGCCCAGCCCCACACTTCTAGTATTTCAAGGGTGCTTCCAGCCCTCTTTTTTTGCTGCACATTCATATTATCTCTACACTAGATGTATAAACCTTACACATCACCATCCAGCTATAACCCAGTGCTGGCAAATATCACAGCACCATCACAAGGTGTTGCACAACCTTTTGACTTCCAGAAAGCCCCTGCTCCCAGAGCCATGAAGTTATAGAAAAAAATTTAAAAAAGGAAAAACCAAACCTCTTCTTTCATTAAACAGGAAAATCCTCAGCCCTCATGGTTAGAGGCAAAGACTTGAAAATATGAGTTCTGAAAATACAGCTCCTAACCACACAGGAAAGGGAAAGCACATAGAAATAAGAATTTTTCACACAAGTTTTATTGCAGATTTCTGATCTGGGGGCAACAACTGGCATTACAATCACACTCCTTATTTGCTTACATTTGAGCATACAAAGGATAGTTCCCAACAGAGCAGCACTGACAACCAGGAGTACTTTTCCAAACAGCAAAATTCCAGATATCCATGGAGATATCCATGAACCAGCCATGATCCCACTAACAAGAAGCCCCATGGCCCAGAGAAGTCAGACACAAAGACCCACTAACAAAGACTGCAGCCCCACCCATGACTCTCAAAAAGCCCCCGTTCATCACCTCATTGGCCCAGAAGGTCACTGATATCCACCAACCCTCCTGCTGACTCATCAGGCAGCTTCATCAACAAGCTGTTAATTGAAAACCCTCCTGACACAGCTGCACCAGCTGTGGTCACTCGAGATGGTCTCACACTTTAAGCCCTTTTGAGGAACGTCTTTGCAAAACGGAGGTAAAGAGGTGTTGAAATTCCACCTGGAGACACAGAGCTGCCCAGCTCAGGGCCTGACAGCAGGTGCTCCACATCCAGCCTCCTGCCTGAGGTGTGGAAATCCCAGAGCCATTTCAGATGTGGCTGCTGTCCCTGGGGTGAAGAACCAGGCATTCCTGCAATTCAGAAACCCCAAACCCTGCCTTGGCCCAAACTCCTAAAGATGCTCCCCTTGAACACTCCTGTCCCAAATTCATCAGGCCTCTTTGCCAGCTCTGGCCTCTTGAAATTCTGCACACTAATAAAATCCTAACTAATTTACATCCAAGATGGGGAGTGAGTGGCAGCTGTTGCTATAGAAACCCTCTCCCGAGCCCTGGCTCCCGGTTTCTGCTCCAAGATGAGGGACTGAAAGCCAGCTTGGACCCCACTACCGATGGCACTAGGACATCCCATGGTGTCCAGCCAGTCCCACACGGGCCAAACCTGGTCCTGCTGCCCCAGGTCCCACTGCAGCAGGGTGGCCACCACCACCACCAGCCAGCCCCCAGTGTCCTGTCATCCCCCAGGCTCTACATTTCCCACCCTCCATCACTGAAGGATCTTCTTTGCCTGCCACTCTTCCTGAAAGCCTTTAACCGCCAGCTCCTGGAGTCAGGGGCTGCGTGACAAACCCCATTCTCACTTGCAGAAAGGAAAATAAAAATGAAAACAAGGCAGATTTGCTCCCTGAGCTGCCAGACTTTGGGGAAATGCTGGAAAACCCACGTTGAGGACCTCACCAACAGAAGAAAAACTTGTAATGTGTTTAACACTTAATGTAGGTTTGTTTTTTCTTACGTTGGACTGATAATTATTCAGTGCATGACCCCTGGAGGGGTTAATGCTTTGGATAGACAACAGCACCTCACACAAAACCCTCCCTCAGCTCTGAGCAGGCTGTTCCTCAGGTCTTTGCTTTACAGAAGGAGCTCAGCTTACAGCTTGAAACCTGCACTGATCACCAGGGCTGCATCAACAGCTTTGCTGGGAACAGAGACACCACATCTCCATGGTGAAGCATCCAGGAGTGAGCTTCTTCAGCAGAAAAGCAATCAGAGGACATCGTCTCCCTGAGGAAGGCAAGAAAGCAGCTCCCCTTTCAGAGCGGCAACAGAGGATCCAGAGTGACTGTCCCACCTCCTTCACGCCAAAGCCAGGCAGTTGCACCCTCATAGCCCCTGGATGCAGACCAGGGGCTGGGGGACCGTCAGTGTGTCTGGTCCATGGGGCTGGATCCTGCTCTCAGTCACCCCCGTGTACAGCTGCAGAGAATCAGCTCCTGAACTGACACACCAGGGGGTGTTGAGGACAGGCAAGCACATGCATCATGGACACGTGCTCTGGGGTGAACCCCCTATGGATGGGTTCCTCAGGTCTTCCTGGGGGCAGGATCCAGCCCACAGCACAACTGCTCCTGGGCCAACCCCTTTTTCCCTTGGTGGAGATGTCAAGGATGTATGAAGGTTGCTCAAAGGAGACATCTCCCTTGTCCCCTATGTATGTGCTGTGACACACGGGCACCATGAGTCCAGGATCAGGCTGGTGGAAGGCTCTTGGCCCAGCACCCTGTCCCCAGGGACAGACATCCCTGGCATACCTCAGGAGTTATTTATTCCTCCCTCCAGCTCTAGCTGCCTGCTCTGTCACACAGGGAAAAACTGACTCAGACCTTCCCAAGATAAGGCGACCACATCTGCAGCCCAGCTCCCCAGGAATGCAATCAAAATAGCGACCGGCAGCCCAGGCGGGGGAAGGAGGGGGGCAGCATTTTTTGCTGTCGACTCCGACCCCCTGATGGACCGTTGCCATGGAAAGCCGGCAGCCAGCAGCCCCAGCTGGGGTCTGCTGAAGGATTTTTCCTGCTTGGCCTGAGGCTAGGGCAAGGGGAAGAGGGGGAGATACCGGGGAAGAGCTTGCATCTGGCTGCAACAGCCCTCCCCTGCTAGCAGGTGTGGAGCTCACTTCCCTCTTGGCTGGAGCATCCTGAGATGGTTTGTGATCCAGCATGGCTCAGACGCTGCCGGGCAGTGTTTGAATCCTGGTGCAGGAGCACGGATAATAAACCCAATAAATCCAGCTCAGCATTAATGACAGAGGGACCAGGGAAGGGACAGAGAGATGGTAACCTCAGACAGGGCCGCCATCCTCTGAGATGGTGAGGTCTCTGGGGCACCCATCCAGCTCCTCTCCCCTTCAGCCTGTTTCCAATCCCTCATTTTTGCATGAAGAATTAGGACAGTAATTTCTCTCCTGCAGAGAGAAACAATACAGGAGCTGAAGCCGACCCCTTGCAGGCTGCCTGAGCAGGATGACGTTTGGGGAAGATTTGTACAACTTTCTCACTGTGAAAAAACCACCATGGTTGGAGGTTGCACAGAGCTGGGCACTGCATGATGGTTTCTTGCCCCAGTGCACTGAGATGAGGTGGAAAAGGCCACAGCCTGAAGCTGCCTATTTACACCAGAGCCTGGATCAGGCGCTGCAAAATCTGCTGCCAGCAGCAAGCACCCAGAGGAGCCGTCACCCCTCCCGTTGCCTCGCCGGGAGCTGGCAGGAGGGGATGGACAGCTGCTTCTCCATAATCATCTCTCCACCACTGACAACATGCTGGAGCTCATTTTCAGAAGACACCTTGGGAAGAAGAATGCATTTACAACAGCAGAAGCACCAGGAAGAGCATCTCCTTCCAGAAAGCCAAAGATGCAGCAAAATAAAATGTCGCTTCTTGTTAACCCTCGCCTGTACCTGAGCAAGCAGGACAAAAGTTGCTGGTCAAATCCTACTCACATTCGCAGTCCTGGAGCTGTGCTGACTGTCTCAGCAAAGAGACAATGGCTCTTTGGAGACCTTATTGACTGAAAATCCTCCCTGAAGGAGGGACCATGCTCTGGTTTGAAGCCAAGACTCACTTTCCCAGATACCTGCTGAGATCACGGTCCCAGCAATCACCACTCCTGGCACCTCTCAGCTGTCCTGCACGTGTGGCATGCACGGCATCCAGGATGGGGGATGAGGTGCAAAAATCACCGGCTAGCAATCCCAGCCCAGCTCTAATTTTAAAAAGCTTCCCTGGCCCGGGTAGGGGAAAGGAGAGCTGGAGAAGGTGAAGGGAAAAGGAGGGGGGAACACCACCTGTGTATTGATCTGACAATATGAAATGGGTTTTTCTTCTGGTTCCTGAGCTGGAGACAGGAACCTATTGAATGCAAACCTCAGCTCTCCCGCTGCCCTGGTTTCAGCCACTCCAGGCTGCTGTTTAATTAGATGAGCATTAGCAGAAAGGCAGCTGGGCAGCTGGGAGGGGCCAGATTTCTGCACCCCACGGTCACCCACCCGATGTGAGCGTGCTGCTGTCAGAGGTATCACTCAGCTCTACCTGCCTGGGCGTCCTCCCGGCTCCTCTGGCAGCCAGGCTGAGCTGGCCAGGAACCTGCCCCAGACACACCATGGAGCAGACCTGGCTAATCCTCAAGCCATTGGGACCCCAGCCACCCCCAAACAACACAATCATTAACCCTTTCCCCCTAAATTTCCAGCAGTCCCACATGAAGCCCAGCGATGGGACAGGGTTTCCTCTTGCATCAGCCTCAGGTTCAGCTAAGTAATGACCTGGGAGCCAAGGAGGCTGGAGTGTGGAGCAGGCTGTATCCTATCTGGGAGAAATTACAACAAAGTTGTGAAGGATTTGCAGCTATTTTCACGCTCCTTTTCCCAGATTAACACATGGAGCCACTTTCTGTTCAGCAGTCTGAGAGCGTATTGTTTTGTCTCTGTCGCAACCTCACACTCCCACATCCCAGAGCTTTCCAGCGCCCCACTGATGGCTATGGGATATCAACAGGAATGGAGGAGCTCACTTTAATTAGCGTGCACTTCTTAATTGGGCTGCAAGTTCCCCAGCAAGTCAGATTGTATTTTATCTTCATTTTACAGACCTGGGAGCAAGGAGACAGCAGGAAGACCAAGGAATATGACCAAGGGTTGTCAGCAAGATGGTCAGCAGAGCAATGGAGAGATGCTATGAGCTCCCCCATCCCTATTATCTGCACTGAACCCAGCAGAGATAGTACCTGGTGACAGCTCATCGAAGCCCTCTGCAAGGAATAACAGGAAGATCCCATACCCACTTGCATTAATCAGCCTTTCTCCCTTGCTATCAGTGGAGCAATGCAGATTCAAGAAAATTGGGTTAGATCCACATTTATGTTAGGATGCAACACTCACAGGTTAAGCAAAGTTCCCTCAACTATCTGACTGATGCCAACTCCCACCAGGGAAAAGACCCTGACCAGAGGGGGCTTTATGTCAAGGTTTTACCAGGGACATGGGACAAACTCTCATTACATGTTGTAAAATAAACGGTCACGAAGCCAGGATGCAGCTGTTTCAGCTGCTTTCAGCAGAAGACATTATCTGCGGTGCAGATAAACCCAGTTCAGCCTTACCTACAGCCCCTCTACAGCAGTGTCAGCACTCAGCTCACTGCTATCAGCACACGTGCAACGCATCCATGCCGGAGCAGCCTCATGCCTGCTGGTTTGGAAGGAGAAAGCCAAAGCTTTTGCATTGTCCTTCTCCAGTGGAGCTCTGGTCTGGCTGGTCAGAACTGGCTGCGGTGCGAGCAGGAGCTTTCAGCTTTGGTTTCTCACACCGCTTTTCTTTCCTCCTCTCTTTCCATGCGTACTCATTTCCCAGACCAGCATGGAAACACAAGGAGAATTAAACGGCTCTCAGCTCCCAGGTGAAAGCAGCACGACATGGGGCAACAACCCCACTCAATGCATTTCCCCCTTGCTCTCTTACTGTTCCTCATCACCCTCGAGACAATGATTTCATGCTGTATCTGCCCAGTGAGACATACTAGATGGAGATGCACAACTCACCACAGGAAGATGCTGTGTCCCAGCTCTAGTCCATCAAGCTCCAACGTGCATATGTTGTTCATCCCTAGGTCTGAAACCCCTGCATCTAGCTCAGGAAATGGGTTGACCAATACCTATGAAAAATAAGGGGAATATGGGAGTGGGGAGCCTAGGGGTGAGTGGAGACAGGCAATACTGAACCTATCAGTTCTGGGATGTGCTGGAATGTGTGGTGTTAGCTCTGGGATTGGCATCCCTCCATGCTGATGGGAATGCAAGCTCAGAAGGTCTTTCCTTTGGACAAATCCAAAGGATAAATTTTCCCTGCTGAGTCACAAGACACAAGACAACAGCCCCCACGCATGACAGGCTTCAACCGCTGAACCCCACCAGCGTGCACATGAGCACTGGGAACCTCTCACACGCAAAGCAGCGAGCGCATCCCACTGAGCAGACATGGAGCTCCAGCAAGAGCTGCAGAAAGGCTGTGCCAACACCTCCGTGCAAGCAGGCAACAGTCCACAAGCAGAGAGAAGAAGAGCTACAGGCGCTGACATCCCCCTCTGGCTCCCAGCATGACTCACACCGGTTGCCATGAAGAAGTCAACATTTGCATGCAGCCACCCCAAAGCAGAATGAGAAGCTCCCTCAACTATTTGCTGGCTCTCTGGGGGAGGGCAGCGAGCAGTGGGACCTCAGAGGCCAGTGTAGTACCAGATGGCAAACTCTGGCATTTCCACAGGCATCTCTAGGCTGCTACCAACGCGGTCCATATGTGCAGCACACCCCAGACGATGCTCCCTGCAAATGTGGTGTTCAAAACAGAGATGGGAGTCGGGCACCCGGTTCCTATGAGATTTAGTTCTCCTTCAGCTTCTCTAAACTTGCAGCCTCAGAGCTCCCCACCCTCACCAAGCTCCACACAGAATTAGCTCAACGTGGAGCAGTTGATTCCAGCGTGGGAGCAGCGCCCGCTCACACCCACTTGACACACCCTGCTCGGCACAGAGCGAGTGTGAGCGCACAGACATGGCCCAGCACTGAGCTCTGGCAGCTCCAAAACCCAACGCATCCACAGGCACTTTCTCCCAGCATGGATATACCCATGGACATGTTCTCCGGAGCGATGCTCTGGCGCCGCAGTGGGGTGGCTGCTCCTGCAGGTGTGTGAAAAGCCCCAGCTTGGGAGAGAGGGGGTAATTATATGCCAGGGGAGCAGCTGATTCAAACCCTTCCTGACCCCAGGCTGAAGAGTTCTCCTGATCGATCAAGAAGATGCTCTTTCATTTTCCTCAAGCGTTTCGCTGATGGATGGAAAAATCAATGCCCCGCAGAGGAGTCTGGAAGGGGGTGGAGCAAGGGGAAGAAAGGGACAGAAAGGGAATGAGGAATGGAAAGGAAGAGAAGGGAGAGGGGAGAGAGGAGGGTACTGTGGGAAGCAGGGGCTTCTGGAAGGGGTGCTGGGAAGGCAGGTGGGCTGGCAGCACCTATGGCTATCACCTGCACCTGAGGTTTGGGATCTCCTCCCCACATGGAGGACCACGGGCAATGCAAAGCTTCTCCCAGCTGCACACCATGGAGGCAGGGCACCACTGTGCCAAGAGCCTCCATCAGGCTGGTGCCTCCCCATGCCAAGCACTGCTCCTGCAGCATTGATGAAGGGCCCAAATCTGTGCCATGGGGTCCCCCCTGCAGCAACATTGCTGGTTTCCATGGAAACACCTCCCAGTTCCCCATATGGAGACAGCCCTGGTACCCACAGTCAGAAGAAGTCCACAAGCCTTTTGGGTGAAAATTCCGTTACCTTGTTTTTCCTTAAAAATGCCTGCTGAGATCCCCTAGCTCTGACTCACCCTGTGGGTTCAAGCACCATCTTTGGGTCCCATCCTGCCCACACAGCTCTGCAGGGTGCCCCGGGCTGGGACAGGATCCCTAGTGCCACTGTGCCAGCAAATCCTGCAATTCCAGCATCTTGCTGGGAAGAGATGCTGCCAAAAAGGACTTTATCCCTTGGGGGGGAAATCTTTGCTAAAGACCAAGCTAAGACCTGCACAACCCATTTAGCTCCTCAGTTTAGGTGTGCTGTGGTTTTCAGAGAGGTGGTCAAGCCCCTTCACTCACACTTGCCAACACCAGTCACTGGAAAAGACACCCATAAATCTCCCCTTGGGTCAGGGGAAAGCCAGGCCCACACCACTGGACACAGATGAAGTAGCAGCTTGCCTCAAACACGTTGGGGTTTTCCAGTGTTTTCTTCCCCATATCCTATTAATAATTAACACAACTGCAATGAGACCAGCTTTTAAGAGGCTTCACTGCCATGGGCTGTGTTACAGTCCCTCTTTCAGGAGCAAAGGTTTGTCTGTTACCACTGGAAACAAGGTAGGCTCCTGTCTCAGCCAGGGACGCTGTCCTCATGGGAACCTGATTCTGTGTCCCCACTGGGCTGAGCTGATCCATCACACTGCCAGAGCCAAGGTGACAGAGCCCTGCCAAGGCAGCCCACGCTCTGCTCCTTCCCAAAATTCCATCCTATGCTAGAGACAACTCACTGGGCCATTTTGAACCCTCCACGTTCTTCTCAACGCTGACCTGGTGTGAGCTTACCAGGCAGGAGGACAAGCTAATATTCTCCCTCAATATAGGATTTGGAGGTCAGAGGACAGAATTTGGGGGTCGTGGGTGGTCTCTGCTCACTGATGAAGATCCCCATCCCCTGGCACCTGCAAAACAGCAAGTGAGCAAAGCCGGAGCAGCACATTTTAGGCCACTAGTGCTTTCCAGGATCTCCCTTTCCAAAGAGCTCCTTGCAGATCATCCAGCTCCCAGCTGCCCATGCTGTGACAGGCTGGGGACACAACTCCAGGCTATCCAGGAAGGAAAGACAAGGTTTCAAGCTGTCCCCAAAGCCTAGGACTTGGATCGAGTGATCTCCGTGCCTCCAAACACCCTGCTCGGGAGAGAAGCAAACAGAAAACAGGGGATGTGATAAAAGCAAAGCCCTCGGCCCAGCCAGCCCAGTCTCCCAGCAGTCCCGCCCCCACCCGGGGCTGGGGCCCCACTGGCCCCACGCAGAGCGGCCACACCGGCCCGGCTGGTTGGGGGAGGCAGAGCAGGGCCTGCAGCAGCCCTGGCAGTAAACAGCTTCCACATGCTCGTGCTGAGCCGAGCCCTCAGCCCCGACATACCAGCACACTTATTCATACCTGTGCGAGGGGCCGAGGCGGCACCGTGGGCTGCAGCCCCTCCTGGGACAGGGTCCTGTGAGCCCCCCGCTGTCCCTGGGGGTGTGGGTAGCCCAAGGTGCCCATCCCACAGCTGTGCCACAGCTCCAGTGGTGCTGCAGGACCCCTAGGCCAGCAAACACCCACTGTAAGTGTGGGTGCCAGTGCTGGCAACCCCCCTCGAATCTCACTTTAACTGGATCCCCAGTTTTCCTCATCCCACACTGTCTGCATCCCTCCAGGCCATCATGCCATGCTTCTCCTTCATTGAGGACCAGTTCAAACCCATACCAGCGTCTCCCCTCACAGCAACGCTGTCCTGACCCTCCCTTGTCCTCTGTCCTCTCAAATTAGGGATTGGGAAAGTGTTTCAGCCCCCAACCCTGAGGCAGAGGGGGATCAGTGCTCTGCAGAGCCTGCAGCTGTGAGGATGTCTGGGACACAGCGCCCAACAAGATCCCAGTGCTATTCCATCCTGGTTGGGACTGTCTCAGCCCACAGCCTCTGGGGATGATAAACCCCCTTTAGAGGCAGAGAGCAGGCAGGGCTCCAGCTCACTGGCATCCCGGCGGGTTTACGAGGAGAATTTTAGCAGCACCAGGAACAGTCCCCGGATTAGAGCTCCAGGCTTCAAAAGGAGCTGCCGAGCGCGAGAGCCGAGGGCTGGAGTCGCTGCGGCTGAAAAGGGAATGCTGCACATTATAAATAGCTGCTCACTGGCAGCACATCTGTTTCAGACAGCGGCTCGGGAAGGCTGTGCGTGTTCTGGTTTGGCTATTTTGGGGGAAAGAGATTTGAAACTCACTCATTATTATTGTTCACCCAAGAGATGCGAATGATGCCTGTTTCTCCTTTCCCTTTTCAAAATGGAAAGCAAAACGAGGTGAGTTTCAAAGCACACGGTGGTGTAAGGTTCTCTGGGAACTGCAGCTCTCGCTGGGAGATGGTAAAAGCACCCCAGTGACACCTGGATCATTGGGTAGTGCCACAAAACAAGGCTGGCCATGGGATAGGGAGAGCACAGCTCTTGTCACTGCTTAGCCATAAGCCACCTTTCAGCTATGGGGGTGGGAGGGAAGATAGGCAGCTGCAGGCAGCAATGAGGCCAAGGGCAGGTGTTGAGGTGAGGCTGTGAGTGACACTCCCCAAAACAGTGTGGGCTCACCTGCACCCACCAGATTGGACTGCCTCATGGCCCTGTTGATCCCACCATGTACCCCCGTGGCTCTGGTCCATCTCTGCACCACAAGAGATGCTGGACCCGCCCTAGGACCAACAACAGTGCAGAGGAGCAAGGCCTGGTGTCAGGATGAAGGCCACAGCCCCAAGAATGGTCTGGAACCACCAGGGCAGGGGACCAAGGGGTGTCCCAAGCCGGGCTGCCCCATCCCTCGAAGGGCTGATATCCCACAAGAGCCCACACCAAGGAGATGTGGGGTGCTGCTGAAGCAAGTGTGCCTGGGGGTGAGCAGAGGAGGACGAAGAAGTGTCCAAAGTCCAGCAGCGCTGGAGCAGCCCCGCGGTGCCCAGCCCGGCCCAGGCGCTCCCGTACAGCCCAGCAACGGCTCATTAATCACTCGGCACCACGGCGGGATGGAGGCCCTCGCCGACCGCCGCCAATCCCCGCGCCGTTACCACAGAAACAACCCTCACCCTGCGCAGGCTTCAAAGGGTTTTGTGCGTGTGCCTGTGTGTGCTGCTCCGTCTCCCCCCTCCCCTTGTTGTTTTTTGTGTGCGCGTACGCAAGAAAGAGTTGGGTTTTTACTTCTTTCCCGGGAAGCATTTGGCATCCGGGCTCAGATCGTGTGAAAAGCGAGGGCAGGATAGACGGACAGATAGACAGACAGATGACCCAGGAGAATCAGCCACGATAGCCCAAAGGCTGGGGGGTCTTCTGAAAGGAGAAGGGGAAGGGTTGGGGGGCACGGAGGCGGCTGTGGTGCTAACGAGTCAAAAATAAATATTTATATGGGTAGAGTTTTAAAACCCTATTTTGCATCGTTATAATAAATTATTCATCTGCCTGTTTCTCTCTGCCTGCCTCTCATGGTAGGGAGCTGTGAAAGGGGATGATGCTGCAGGGTGAGTGAAGGGGGTCATGGCTGACCAGGACCCTGGACCCCTCCAGCACCCCAGGGAGAGGAGGCAGGGAGGTTTGGGGAGAGAAGCAGGGACGGCACAGATGCGGCTGGACCCCGACACAATCATGGCAGTGCCAGATGGGGAAGGGTGAGGAGAGGTGGGTGCTGGGAGCAGGCGGCTGAAGGTGCCCAGGGGACTCGACGACCTCCCAGCCAGAAGTGTCAGAAACAACATGGCTGCTCATGCGCTTGTTTTGGATGGATGTGAGTTTTGGGCTCCCTAATTTTTGTTTTGGCAAAGACAGCAGTTTGGCTGATGCCCTGCAGCGTCCTGCTGAGGAGGTGAGGATGGAGAGCTCTGCAAGGAGTCCTGCTTCCCTGACTGTCCCAAATCCCCAGCTTCCTGCATGTCCTGGTGCCCCACCGAGGGTGGGCACATACCTGCAGGCAGTGGTGCAGCTGCCATCCCTCCTGCCCACACTCTCACAGCCAGCCCAAGAGCTGAGCCAAAGGGAGCCCCACACCGCCAGCTGAGACAGTGCTTCCAGGAGCCGTCGGTACCTTCCCATCTCCACCTGTGCACTGACACGTGCCCAACGCATCCCTCTGCAAAGCTAGCAGTGGCTTCCCATCAAGAGCAGCACCTCTGAGCCTGTCCCCTTGACCCTTCTGGTTTGATCAGTTTTGGTTTGTTTTGATCAGTTTTGCATGTCCCAGTGCTCTGATGGCAGCTGCCATTGCCTCCACCAGTGTATGGGGTTTGAAAGAGCCACCAAGCACCAAGGAAAGGTCTGGGGAGGAGAGCCTTGCCCTGACTACTTCCAGGCTCGCTGCAATTGCATTTGCCAGAACTGCTGTAACAGAGACAAAAAACAAGGATAGAGAAAGGCATGAGCCTGGCTGAGCAAGCCACAAAAAGCCCCTTCCCTAGCTGGAGGCTTCCAGCATATGGAAGGGGAGGTCAGAGGCCTGAAGAGGATGAAAAATTATCTTCTGGATCACCCCATATCCCTTGACTCCCAGCCTCTCCTGACAGCTGCTCATCTCCCCTGCCCCTCCAGTGACTCCCCAGCAGCCTCCTCTGGTGCTACACCCCCAGCATATCTGAATATGAAACCTAAATCTCCCTTGCGCTATAGTTTAAGCCCATAATTTCTTGTCCTACCCACTGTAGGACATGGAGAATCGTTTATTCCTATCCTGTTTGCAGCAGCCACTGACATATTTTTGAAGGCTGTTATCACATTTCACCTTCAGTCTTAGACCTTTTCATGAAAGATGGAACAGAAACACGAGTTTGTGATGGGGAGGAAGGACAGAATAACAAAGAGGTTTTTCTGGATCACACGTAGAAACGAGGAAAGCCAGTGGAAAGGCAGGGAGCCAAGGAATGGGCAAGGAGAAGCCTGTAACACCCTGAAGGATCTTCAGTGCCACCAGCCAAGCCCAGAACACAAAGGGAGATGTTGGAGACAGCAGGGAGGAAAAGTTAGGACATACCTGGACAAAATGGGCCTGGGATTCCCATGCAGGGTGATGTGGCAGTGCCCAAAAGGGGTGTTAGGACTTGGCTGCAGGCAGGAGAGAAGCCAGCTCGACTTATTTTTGATGGTACCATTATGAATGGCAGGTAATGTGCCAGCTTGGTCCTAAGATGCAAACAGGACAAGAGACATGAACAATGGACACACAACAGTGTGTTCCAATGTGCTTATCATGCCTTTGCACGGCTGCACGTGTCAAAAGTACTTACAAGAAGGAGATAATCTAATTTGATAAGGGACAGGGTAGAGGAATAACACTGTGGGCACAGATATCAGGAGCAGAAAACAAAGGAGAGACTTCGGCAGGCATCTGCTACAGACCCCCAGGACTGGAGGAGAGAAAGAAAGAACAAAAAAGATTCCTGAACCAGCTATCAAAGAGCTCACAAACACAGGATATTTGTACTCAGGGGGCACTTTAACCACCCAGACATCTGTTGGGCGACACACACTCAAAACATAGTCAGAATGGTTCCTTCGTTATGTAGAGGACAATTTACAGATGAAGGAAGTAGAAAGGCTCCACGAATCTACTCGCCAATAAAAAGGCACTGTTCAAAAAGCGACAGTAATAGGGAAAGTTTCTAGCCTGTGATCACAAGCACAAACCCACCAGAGTGAGGACACGGCAGCACAAGACACTTCACAGCAACCACGCTGGAAGAGGAACTGAGGGACAGCCAGGAGCAGCAGGGCAGGAGCTGTGCTCGTGCCCTACAACAGCGTGGCTGTTGATAAGGGACAGGATAAACCTCCCAAATGTGATGGAAAGAAAAGAAGCAGAAAGAACAGCCGTTTGCATCAGAGACAGCCCTGAATGGGGGCTGTGGACCCAGTGAGCAGGGAAGGCTGTGATCCCACCTGGGCTGGCAGCTACGGCGTGTCTCAACTTTGCCAAAGGCAGGCTTTTCTCAGATTCTCGGGGAGGTAAAGGCAGGAGCAGGCAGCTTGTGGAGCTCATCTCCAAACAGCAAGAATTCCCATGCCTACTGCATGAAGAAAACCCACTCTTGCACACCACCACAGGAGCTGAGCACCTCTGAACACCAGGGCGCCCCTTGGTCCCTCTAACTCTGTGCCAAAAGCAAAGACAAGATCTGAGTTCCACAAATCAAAGCTCCAGCATAGGGTCAGTGCACTGCTGTGGTTCCCCCACGGAGGGACTTTTCCATGCTAACCCGTTGAAAGGAGTTTCACAACATCCAGCACAAAGAGACACAGAACACTCTTACACAACTTGGAGATGCAAAAGTCAACAGATCTGACAAGTCCTACCACAGCAGAGGGGGTTTCCCAGCATGCAAAGCCCTTTGGCTCCTAGAAACAAAAGTAACTTTGTCTATGAACTCCTGGAAGAGGTTGGAAAAGATCTGGCTTCAACCTAATTATCCATGCTCCATGGAGAGAGCCAGGCATGTGGAGGGCACGGGCAGCAGGAGTCTGCCCACGGCTACCCCTGCCCTGGGGTATGTGGCCCCCAGCTCTGGGGCAGCCTTCCTGCTCCGCACCCTCCATCCCCAACCAGCCACGGCAGCTTGGTCAGGCTTTGGCACTCCATAATGGGCTCCAAGACTAGCCAGGTTTGAAAGGTGTTTTGTGTTTAAAGATTAAAACAGTGAACAACTCGAAGCGCCTAAAATACACCTGAAAATCTGGCTCTTTGACCAGATTTAAAGTTTCACTGCAGGAGGTGGGAAGCAGCATGAGCATCCATTTCCCCTCCAGAGTCATCTGGGAAATGAAGGGATGTGTCATCCTCTGCTTCCCACACCAAGAGCAAGGACTTCCTCAGCCTTCACAGTTACCTCCAAGCAGATGCAAAACTGGAGATCTGCAACTTCAAACAGCCTAATTTAAAAAAACTACCATCACTGGGGACAGGAAAAGCTCCCCTACTTCTGGCCACGTTTCTAAAGGTGCTTCCCACATTTTGGCCTTAGCTGGAGCACAGTTTCCCGTTTCACTTATAAAAATGCAGCTCTTGGTATACAAGTGTCCAGGGTCCACAGGTGCTGGTTTTGAAGTGCTTTGGAAAAATACAGCTATTAAAATAGGAAGGAAAAGAAAGTAGCAGCGGCCATACACTACCTCCCTTGTAGGGAACTACCCTGGACATCTTGCTCCTTATTTATTAAAATAAAAAAAACAAACAACCCAACATTGCTTTCCAGGCCTGAAACACTGATTCAGTTATGACATGTGTCTATTTATCAGGAGAAAAGCTGAATATTTCCGCTATCACAAGATTATTGCCAGTGCTTAGATTTTTTTTCCCTAACCTCCAGCTAAAATCCTTTGAAAATGGAACGGCATACGAAATACGCTTCCTGACTCTCAGAGTTGGAGCCCGCCCCCCCTTTCTCCCAATAAACAATTTTGCATATATTTAAACCTCCTTTCTCTGGTTTCCCAACTCCTCCACCCTCCCCAGCAAAGAAATTACAAAAATCCGTCATTTCTCTCTTTTCCCCTTGCACCTCCATCTATCAGCGTTTCAAAGGCAGTCTCCTCGAATGCCGAGCAGAGCAGGAGATGGGCAGCAGTAATGGGAATGTGCTCCTGACTGTGCAAACCCACACAGAGAGTGAGGACAGGAGAGACTGCATTTGCATACATATTAAACGAGAGCAGTAAAAAATGCAGACGTGCAAACCATTTGGACATGGCTCGGCTCGGCGATGCGCCCTGCAAGGGAATCAATCTTCTGCGTTCTTAAAGGGAAAAACCTGTTACGGAGGGGAAAGCAAAGCCCAGAGACGCCCGCCCGCAAACACTGTCAAGGTTTTGGGACAGTCTGACCTTCGCGGCCGTGCAAAGGCTGCCGTGAAGGAGGGTGAGATCCCAGAGATGTCCAGCTGCTGCCCCTGCCGTGGTTCCAGCCAGGCAGACTGGTACCTTTGGTCCTCTTCCCATCATCACCAATAGGAGGAGAGCTGGTGAGACCCCCAACCCCAGCCATGCTTGTGCTTGAGTTGAAGCAAGATATTCTGACATCAATCAAGCTCTCAGGTGAGGGCAGCACAGAAACATCCCTGAAACAGCCTGAGCTGGGCTCCGTGGAAGAAGTAAGTGGTGCCTGGATGTGCTGAAGTAGCCCATCCTCTGCATCCCAGTACCTTCCCTGACTGAGCAATGAGTGTTGAGTGAACGTCCCGGTTTAGCTCAGGATGATCCCAGTTATGGGGAATTCCAGAAAGCAAGGCCAAGCTCCAGGCCAAGGTCAACCTGGAGGGCATGACTCCCCAAAATGGCTCTAGTCCAAAGTTTCTGAGTGTCTCTTTTCTGGCTCCATGGATCTTCACTTGCACCCTACCACTGCTGCTTGACTGACCCACAGGAGTTGCAACAACAGCACTGCACACACAAGCTTCTCCCATAGTCAGGTTCTACCTTGCCCTGGAATGACCCAACCCAACCTCACCTTCACTTGTCCCAATGCCCTGGTTAAGGATGTTCCCAAGATAAGATGTTACACCCAAGACAACAAGTAAGTACAGTGGAGCTTACATAGTAGATCATTCCGAAGTGTCTGCAAGGATATGGATCTAACGAGGCAAATCACGCAGGCAAACCTACTGATTTCAAAGTCTTCAGGTTCAGATGCATAAAAAGTGCAAAATCAGTAACTTTTATATTGCCACTCAAGGAACCACAAAGATAAAAGCAATATTCTGGGAGTGAAGATGCCATGAATATTTCTCATCTGCACTTATAAGGGATATTTGGGACCAATGGCTTGATTCTGCATTAGCCTTGTTCAAATGAGATAATTTACATTCCCTGCCGGCTGAAAACAGGCTGTCAAGGTATTTACTTGTGTCAGGTTTCACTTCCCAGCCACAGCACTAAAACCCACTAGGTGCACATGGAGAGTGGAGGTCCAGGACCAGGAATGGCAAGGAGGGGATCCAGTGTGAACACCCTGGCACGGTCCAAGCCCACAAAGTGTAAGTGTTCTGCAGCGAGGCACGCTAGGATGTATCAGCAGCTGCAGCTTTGCATCACATTCTCTCAGCTTCTCCCTGCAAGGGTCCATTCTGGAAAACCAGGAGCTTGCAAGGCTCAGCTGTCCATCCCTGAAGATCCCAAGGCTGCAGACAAACAACTGGACATAGCTGCCCACCGAGCCTCACTGTCCTGCAGGGTTTGGCCCCTCTGCTCCTGTGGGAAATGCTGTCTGGAGCCTGCCTTCTCCTCCCCTGTCCAGCTATCCCCTGCTATGGCCAGATCTAATCTAACCACCTGCTTCTTCGTGGCTGACTCACCCTCACCTGCCTTTGCACCTACAGCCCAAAGGACATGCAGGGGAACATGCTGCCAGATCTTCCCCACCAACCTCCACAAATATCCCTTTTGCCAAGTCTAGCGAGCCCAGGATAGCAAGGCAGTGCTCAGTTGTCTTCTGCTTCCTACCACCCTCCAGCTCCTCTAAACCAGGCAGTCCTGGGGTGGGAAGGCAAACAAAACAGGCTTCCCAGTAGCCTTTCCAAAGTGGATTCTTTGGTGTCTCTTAAGGGTTGAGTTCCCATGCAGCTATCGAGTGCTCAACTCTCTCTTTACCCACCCACCCATTTTCACAAGGCTTGTGGGAGCCACACAAGAGCTCTTTCCTTCAGCCAAATGTAATTGGAACTCGTTGCTGGGTAAAAAACAGGGGGAGGCGGGAACAAATGGAGAGAGAGAAAAGGAGAGACACGTATGCACACATGCACAGGCTGGATCACAGAGGCCCTATTCCCTTAAAGAAAGAGGGAAAAAAGAGAAAAACAAAGTAAGACTACAGTGGCAATGTGCACCAGCTGAGCTGTTGACTTGCTGGTGTGCTGCACAGTTCCACCCCTCCGCCTCAGCTGCCGGGGATTTACAGGCACAAACAATCTGGGGCGGGCTGGTTCATCTGTACACGGGGTTTCTACAGCTCCCTGCACAACACCAGCTCTCCTCCCAACAGCAAGTCACAATTTGGAAACATTTGGGGCTGTTAATTATATTCGGATTGAATTTTTTTGCAATAGCAGTGCCCCTGTGAAAGGGCAGTGGGTGACAATCTCACAGAGGGAACTCGGGGATTTCCACCCAGAAACTGTCCCCCTGCCTTGCCAGAGAAACATGAAGGCAAAAGAAAGTGGCATTTGACAAAACAACAGAAAAACAACTTATTGAATAGCTGTCACTGGACAAGTATAAATATATTAGTGATTGTGTCAATATTAAGCTCATATCAAAGGCGATTAATTTGATAATTGCCTGTGCAGAGAAAGAAAAAAACCACAATCAAGTCTATTGCCACTGGCATCTGAAACGCCTCCCTTGGTTAAATCTATTTCCTTTTTAACTTAATTTGAGTTAATAGGAAAGTTATGGTGTAACCATAACCCAAAATCACGCCCCCCCCTTTTATTCCTTTTTTCACTGATCTTATTTTGGCATTGGCCTGAGAGCCTCAAGCAACCAAGGGCTTTATTTGCCAGTTTGGAAAAGTTTAAGAGACGGTAGAGAAATGGAAATTGTTTTGCTGAAAAACTTGTCTACGAGCTTCCCCAATGACACTGAGTGTGCCACCTCCCACATGTACCAGGTCCTCCTGCAGGACACGCATCCCAGCAGTAGTCAGCGATGTCAAACTCACCCCGCAAATGGCCCCAAATGACATTTTTAGAGAGGCTCTGTTATCTGAGACTACAAAATTAGCACCATATAACAGCCTTGGTCTGCAGGACTGCTCCTGCCAATGTCAATGGCGGTGCTGTAGAAGATCAAAGTCAAAGCACAGTCCTTCAGCAACAGCAAACATTTTGGATGGTGGGAGAATGTGGGGGGAGCACGGCAAAGCCAGCAGCAATCCCTGCCCTGGGCAGAAGAAGCCCCACTGAACCCCAAAAAGCACCAGAGCGAAAAATCATTCCTGCCATTTGCTTAAATCGGGCAACTCATGCAAAGTTCTTCAGGAATATCCAAGAGATTTATCTAGAAAATCAGCTCTAAAAGCACTGTCCTTCTGCCAAAGAGTTAACAGCCCTGAGAGCAAAGCGGAGGCCTCGCTCTTGCTGTGGGATTTCTCCCAGTGACACCACGTTCCCACTTGGAGACAAGTTTCTTTGTTTGCTTTTCCCCAGTTATATAAGGGACATAAATTTTTGTTGCAGAGAGAACTCCAGGCAATCTGCATCTCCCTCAAAGTCTGCATCTCCCTCCAAGACTTCTCACTATGTTTCAGCTTGAATACTACTGCTGTTGCTGCAGTTTTCCAGCTCCTGTGTCTGCACTAAACCCTCTCCCCTGCCCCAGGAAGCAAGAGCTTGCTCGAAACTCAGCTCCCCATCAGGTGTAATCCCACGGGATCAGCCAAAGCACTTTGCCACCCTCCCATCCCCCGCCCGTGGCATCGTGAAGGCGAAGACATGAGCACAGACAAGCTACAAAACCTTGGACCAGCACAAAGACGTATCCAGGGACTCTCCCCTGTGCAAGAGCGTCTCGGTGGAGCCCAGGCTGCTGCCTTGCAGCTCGACTCTTTTCCGACTGGAATCCTTCAGCCCCTGGCTTTGCTCTCCCAGCAGGACCCTGATCCCCAGCCCCATCACTCAGCACTGAAGGAGCGAGCCAGGGGAGGCTGTGCCGGGAATTTCGCAGCGCTGGGGCGAGGGCTGGCTGCTCTTGGCCGGCCAGCACCGCATTGCACACATACCAGCAAACCTCAGCCCGGCAGCCCCGGAAGGGCAACAGGCAGCCAGCAGCAGCTCCCAGGCCAGCGAGGAAGCCTTAACCCCTTCCCTGCCGTAGCCAAGAGGCTTCTCAAGAGTCCAGAGGCAGTGGGAGAGAGGAGTCCACTCTAAGACCAAGCATCTGAATGCAGCACCACTCCCTCCCTAAAAAAAAAATCCCAGCAAAACCCTAAAAAATCCCTGGGAATGCAGTCCTCCTCTTCCCCTTCCCATGGCCTGATGGAGAGGCAGGGGACCATCCTCAGCCCTGGCCAAAAGCCATCGGAGCTCCCAGCAGCCAGCACAGCCCCAGGCACCGCACAGCTGGATGTCCCCTGCCATTCACAGCCCCATGTCCTGGATGATGGTCTCAGCAGGGTCCTGTGGGGGACCCCGGGACAGCCACAGCCTGGCAAGGCTTATTCTGCACCCCAGACAAGGGAAATGTTGAGTCCTTCATTCCCACCATTTAGAATCATGGTGCCGAGGAGGGTTTCTCATCAACACCAGCAGAGGAAAAATCTCTTGGGGTGAGGTTTGGCTGCCAGGTCCATCAGCATGAATTCCCCATGACTCAGAGGCAGGACTTGGCTCATGGGTGCTTGCACCCATCAAGAGCCAGCGACAACCTTGAGTGCCCAGAGGAAGCCCAGCAGTCCTGCCTCCCCCCAGCCCCTTTCTCAGCCTGGTTCCTCTTGATCTCCTGATCTCTTGAAGAGATCTGGCCTCTGCTCTCCCACACAAGGCACTGTCAGTCCCTGAGAGCCAGGGCAGGAGGAGGTGGCACAGCACCTCCAGAGCTGGTACCAGCACACCTCACCTCTGAAAAAACAGTAACCAGGTGTTACATCGACCCATGTGAATGGACTAAAAATGCCTGTGCTACCACTCTTGGAAATCAGCTTGGTCTGAGAAGTCTCCAGGCAGTTGCAACAGCTTAAAAGTCCCATTTATGGATCCAACAGGACAGCAAACACTTTTTTTTTTTAAATTGGATTAAGTGGAAAAACCAGACAAAGCCCTTCCCAGCGCAGGTAGGATCACTGAAACCCAGGGCTGAGCCCGCGGCTTTGGCAGGCAGAGAGAACAGAGGCTCAGGGGCAGGGGGTGTCAGCCAGCCCCAGTCCAGGCTGCCCTCCCAGTGGAGATTGGATCTCCCACAGAGATACTCAGCCCTGCTTGGCTCCCTCCAGCACCAGTCCCATTAGATCAGGCCCAACAGGATTAACCACATATCACAGCACCAGCGGAAGGCAGATTTACCTTTTAAAAAGAAACACACACACCAAAGTCCATTTTAAAGGAACTGCCTCGGTTCAAAAGTTGCTTCCAAATTTAGGTTTGCTAAAATTAAGATTTCATATTTTTAATAAAATAGAATTAGACCCTTTATGATAGATTAATAATCAAAGGCCCACAGAAACGTTGCCATAAATGAAGTTTTTTAATTCCAAAGGAAACCATTTGTTTAAAAGAAGCAAGTGTTCCCCTGCAGAGCTGGAACTTCAGTAATTGCAGCATGATGATAGAAAATGGGGCTGGAAAGCAAAAATAACTTAAAACTATTCTAAACAACCATGACACTGAGTCATCTGTTTCAAAGTCCAAATGGAGCTGTCCCAGTGACAGGGCCCACAGAAAATGCTAAGGTGCATAGTTAAAAGGGGAGGGGAGAAACAAAAACAAACAGTAAAAATAGTACAAATTCCTTCAGATACTACTTGTGACAAAAGATGAAAGCTGGGATTTTCACCTTCTTTCCAGCTTCTCAACTGCACTGAAGCTCAGGGTTTTATCACACCAGGCACCCCTAACACAACAGTACAACGGATGTAAAACCAACACCAAATACTGGAGTTTAGTGTTCCTCTAAATCAAGTTAAGGAAAAATAAAAGCACCCTCTCCCCAGCTGGTATCAGCCAGTGTAACCCCACAAAGAACAGGGGAAGGAAAGGCCAAACCCAGATCTCTCAATCTTTTGTACTCCAGCCTCCCTTGTATACACTGCTATCACATTGCAAAGTGTGTAAGTCACTGTATGAATGGCAAGGTGCCACCAGCATAAATACATTCGTATCTGGACAAAGGATCAGTCTGCATGTCAGGATCTTCATTAAAAATGAGCTTGTAAGCACTTCCCCTTATTCTTTTGGTTCGTTTCCACAAAAACAAAAATGTATCATTGCGTCAAAGGACGCCCAACACGAGACTGGACCGAGCACTTGGTGCTTCAGACCAAGTCAGCTGTGCTTCCACAGCACTCCATCTTTCCCAGGCTCACCAAGGTGTGGGTTTAAAGCACTGGTATTTGATTCTGGTAGCTAGCTTGATCTAATGATGGGTACATCTAATGATGGGTAGAGCACGTACTCATTCCAAGAGAGACAGAGCTTGGCAGACCTTGTCTTATCCGACACACCAAGTCCTTTATGCCCTACTACCAAGACTAATTTAAACCTAGTTTCAGGTAGATATGGGCACACCACACCACAGGGCTTACCCACATCGAGTTTACAATGTGGCATTTGACTGGAATTCACCTCGAACCAGCACGCCGTGGAAGGTGGTGTTTCCAGAGCTGCATCATGAGCGGTGCATCCCTCTGTGTGTGAGCAGCCACAGGCAGAGCAGAGCAGGAGCCTCCTCCTCTGTCCCCCCGTGCCCTGGGGCAATGTGGGGCTCCAGGGACAATTCAATCCCCTCAGGATTTCACAAACAATCGACAAAAGCAGGAACCCAGGAAGGAGGTGACAAAATGATGGTAAAGCCTGTGGGAACAAGCAGCCTGTTACGACAGAGGGACAAGTGACAGGGACAAACCTTTCCTCATGCATGCTCAACAAAGGCCTGATGGAAAGCTGGTGGTCATCCCCACTGTCAGCACCTCCCTTTCCAACAACTGCTTCAGACTTCCCTTCTCCTCCTGCAAAAGATCCAACTGCCTTAAATTCTGCCTTGTGCTGCTGTAACGAGAGAGGGCTCTTGCTTGCTGCTTACTGATGAGGAACCAACATCCAAAAAAAAGAAGAGCATGGATCAAAGGCAGTCAGGGAGAGGGAGAAGGGAGAGGCCATAGCTTTTATCAGGCCAACTGACAGAGCCGGAAAAACAACAGCCTGAATTTTGGGCACAGCTGGCTTTCTTTAAGGTCTGTCTATGTTGCAGGAAGGAGAAGCCTGTAGTTAAAACAGGGTGTTCAATTTTTTTTTCCCTAGGCTGCACCCTGAGTTAAAAACACCACTGGCAGAAGGGCTAGAAAAAAGCAATGAGTTCAAACAGAAAGGCATCCAGGAGGGGAATTTCCAAAAAGGTGGGGAAGAAACCATCAAAGCAAGATTTCCAAAGAGGTTGGTGTTCTTTGGGAAGAGAAAGTTTTCCAAGATCTGACTCCAGGACAACTTCAAGACAATGATATCGTCTATGTGTGAAGCTGCCTCAGTCTACACTCCTCAAACACAGATCCAGGGAGGCAGGAAGCAGCTGGATTTCAGAACTAAGCACAATGGGAGAACTGAACCTCATGTCCCTTTTACACCACACTCTCATTGTGGAGAAATCATAAAGCAAATCATCCCCTGAGCTAATGTAATGACTATTTTAACTCTTTTTTTTGTCAGCAAGAAAGGGACTCAACACATGGAGAGCCAAACCTTGCACCTTGATCACCATAATTTGATCCTCCACCTCCCCAGAGCCAGGCAGGAAGCCTGGGAGCTTCATCCCAGGTCATTGCTGGAGCATGCAAGTACCTTCCACATCTCACGTTACAGCATCCTTCAGGCTTTGTGCAGTCTCCAGCAGTGCTGCCTTTGGGGGCCAGGTACCTGCTGGGTCTAATGCCTGGCTGAGGAGATGAAGGTCCCTTCGTTTGATGAAAGAGCAAAAGAGGATGAGTTGTTCCCTAATGATAAGCACGCTGTAGGTTTGCCCAGACTCTGCTCCCTCTCATGCCTAAAGTACATCCTAGGATGTCACCAATTCTCAGGTCTCACAGTCTCCAAGGTGCTTGTCCTCTGACTGCCCCAAGAAACAAGGCAGCATTTATTTGTCTTTCGCAGATGGGTCACTAGAGGCAGAGAGACAAAGCCCCAGCTTCCCTCTACATAAACTCCTCAAAGCACCAGGTTTGAGGATTTCATGGTGTTCAGGCACCTGAAATTGGGTCCAGTGTCACACAGAGCAAAGACCCAACTTCAAAATCCCAGAATCTGGGCCAGAAGCCCTGACCACTGTCCACCTTTGCCACATCCTGGCCAGCTGCGATTGCTCTCCTAGGTTTCATCCCAGTCTTCATGCTCTGGACTGCCTCAGAGGAGCCTCTGTACTGCTGACAGAACAAAATTCATCCTTTGATGCCATTGGCACTTACTCCATTAGTTGCTTTGAAGATTAGGGCCAGAGCCTTAAATTGGATTCAGAAGCTGATGAGCAGCCAATGGAGCAGCTTGAGCTCCTGGTGGCCCAGCCCTCTGGAGAGGTGAGTGGTCATGCTCTGCATCACCTGGTCCCACCACACTTTTTCTACTTTCAGCTTCTGCTGCACGGCACGGAAGCACAGCCAGCTTGAGCCAAGCCATGACTTCAGTACAGTGGACGAGATTGTCCCCAAGCTGGATAGAGGGAAGGGCAAGTAATTTTGGCAAGGAGGGAAAAAGGCAGTAATTTTGGAAACAAGCATTGCCTGGCCAACATGGCTAGCAAAGAGGCTGGAAAAATTTGGATTCTCCAAACTACACCCACGGTTCAAGGCAGCATGGTGACAACAGAGAGCAAAATGTCACCGCAGGCTTCAAAGCCTTGTGTTTTCCAGCCCCCTTCCCCTCCATCCTCAGCTGGACTAAGCTGCTCATATCTGCAGCCCACAGCAGCAGCAGCAGCTCTACTGGTTGTGCCAGCTGGGAATGAGAAATGTGCCTGTGGCATCTCCATCTCCCCTCCTGGTGCGGAGGCCCTCTCTTCCCATCACACAGTGCTGCCTGACCAGTGGGTGATGGGCAGCAGCAAGAGGGGGAAGCAGGCAGCACGTAAGCCAGGAGCATCAGGAACATCGACAGGAGCCCAGAGTGGGAGCACACAGTATTGTTTTGGTATGGTTTTGTTCCTCTGTGTGTTTTTCACCGGAGCAGTTCTGATGCACAAAGGAACCATCTTTGCTGTGTCTGTTCAATTTCAGCACTAAATGGTGCCTGCAGAGTTCTGCATGCAGAGCTCAAGCTCTAGACACTCAACAAAACATCCATCCCCCAACCACATCCCCTCCTTGGCCCTCCATGGAGCAGCACACCTGGATTGCACCCACACCCACCACCCAACAGCGCAGCATCCCCCAGGATGGGGGTCCCTTTGCCCAAATTCCTTCAATGCCTTTGGAGACTGGCAACTCAAAGGATGCTAAGAAAGGAGGAATATGGACCACGAAAAGCCACAGCTCCTCTCCCCAGTCAAGTTGAATCCCCAAGAAAGGAAGGAGATCCACACACGCCAAACTTCCTTCCAAAGCATCTCCCTCCTCCAGGAGGCAGGGCACAGGGGCAGCAAGACACTCTGTGCCGTGAAGTGACACACATCGAAATAACATGTGGCTCACTCACAGCAACTCCATTAATTTAAGTTAATTTCCTGCAGTTCTGTCTTAGTTTTCCAGCAGATTCAGGACTTAAAGGTTAAAGCGTAACCTTGTCTCAGTAGCTTGCTATTCGCTCCATGCAAATGTCTACCTACAGCCTGGTAATTACATGCATTTCCACAGAGCCAATCCGCCGTCAGCCTGACAGATACTGATCTTCCCGTTTTATTTTTAGCTCTGTGCTTCCCCCTCTAGATGCAAAAAAAAATTCTGTTTGTTCCATCTTTTGCTGCAGCCTCTTTTTTCCCTGGCTCACCAGCCAGCTCCCGGCTCAGCCGGGCTGGAGCAGGGAGCAGCATGGGACTGCAGGCTGGGCAGGCAGTGGGCTCCTGCTGGGTGTCCTGCACGGGTCCCCACCACGGTGACAGTGGGCAGCCACCTCCTTTGGGGTCACCCAGGGAATTTGTCATCTCCAGCAGCAAGGGGTGTTTAAATAGGAAACTGAAGTGAGATATAAACGATCCTTTTCAGGGGAGCTGGACACTTTTTCTTGGGGACATCTCCAGGTCGCACACATCCAACTGAGAGAAAAGGGGTCAAATCTGGCAAAATTCAGCCCATGTGCCTGTGGCTCTGCAAGTGCAGGATTTATCATCTCGCAGAAGTAAGTGACTTCCCCCGTTAGCCACCCCTTGGGGCCACCCAGAAAGGAGGCAGTGCCAGAAGGGCAGGCACTGGAGGCAGGTCACCCACACGAAGACAAGGCTCAGTTGAATTGCCAGCCCCTAAAATGGGCACACATGAGACTAAATGCATCTGGTGGCACTGAGGCCAATGTGCTCTTCTCCTTCATGAGTGGCTCCTGTGGCTCTGGGGAGGAGGCAAGGTGTGCAAACCACGAGAAATCAGTGTCCTCCAGAATTTTAACTCTATGGGGCAGCCCCCCACCAAAGAGTGGCCCAAAAGGGCGACTGTAAATCACGAGACTTGGAAGAAAAGGGGATCAGGTGGTTCTTTCTTGCCTTTCCTTTTGGAAGGAGTCTAGGAATGGGGATGGATTAGGCTTTTAGGGTGAGGTCTGCATGCCTCTCTCCCACCCTCTCTCTCACAAATGCATATTACAGATTTAAACCAGAACAGATTAATAGAAACTTTACTCACATGAAGGGGGAAGAAAGTCACTGAGCCTCAGAAGTGACATGAGGAAAGCACTGGCAGTTGGCACTCCAGCACACAGGGCAAACCCACTGTGCCCAGCCTTGACTGTGGACCACAGGGTGCAGCTCGGGGACATTAAGTGGGTGAAAAGCGTCTGCACAGACAAGAGAAAGAAAACCTGCATGCAGGGAAGGCACATTAAAAATGTATTAGGAATTTTTCTAGATTAAATAGCTGAAGTGAAAGAGGAAAGAGGAGCAGGGATGGGATTAAGTAGAAGGAAGGGCCAACCTGCATGAGACTCCAGTAAAAGCCAGTAGAGCTGGAGCTGATGCATCTCCCCAACACTATGGATACTTCTCCAGTGCTCATCCCTGCATTGGCTACCTCAGCCACACGGGAATCAGAATTGTGTCTCCTACCTGCAGAGAAAGGATTGGTTGTCTTGTTACTCTTCCAAGGATCCTCCTAGTCCCAACGTCATTAAAAAATAATAATCAAGAAATTATCCCTACATGGTTTTACATTTCCAAGGGAATCTCTTCAAACCTCATCAGTAGTTCCCCTCCTTCAAATTTTGTAACAAATAAAGCATACAACTCTGGGAAGATGCTTATCCAACATTCTTCAAACATTTTCAACAGGTATTTTGGGGCAGTTAGTAGGAACAGGGATTTTAGAGAGATCTGGGCTACACTGTCCCAGTTTTCCCCTCCCACAGCTCCTAAGCTGAAGGTCAATCTAACACACAACCAGGAGATCAGGAGCCATCCCAGCAAGTGACAGAGATCACAAAGCAGGGAGTGGGGAGGGAAAGGTCCTTATCCCCATTGCAGAATGATAGGCAAGGAACAGAGATTTTGTTATTCACTTAACAGCCCACAAGCTAGGAATCAAACTCAGATCCCAAAATCCTATCCCTCTGCACCAAAATAAATAAACCAACCAGCCAGCCAGCCTGCCTCGCATCAAGGAGGAGTTGGGGAACTCCAAGGGAGCTTTCCCACCCTCTGCACAGCTGCAAGCCCTGGCTGAGCTCCGCAAGAACCAATTCCTCTAAAAACAACAAGTTTAGCCAAAGGAATTCAGGGCAAGCAAAGAGAAAAAGGCTGAAGCAAACCTACCCCTTTACCATATTCCTGCAAAACACCTTTAATCTGTGATCTTCGCATAATTGTGTTTAAAACAACTCAAACCTGGCACTGCCAGCCTGTCATTGGAGAGTCACTCTCCTGCTGCTGGCTCGTTTGCTGGGATTTTTAACTGTTATTCAGTCACCATTTTCCTTTGTGTGATTCAGTCCTACTGCTCCCACCTTCACTTGAAATTTTAAAGGCTGGATACCTCCAAATCCCTTTCTTTGCATTTACACCCTTCCTTTCTAGAGAACAGCAACAGTCTCTGCCATGCATCATTTCACCAAAGACTGCACTCAAGGCTGCAGTTGGTCTCTTGCATCCTGGACATCTCTGCAAAGTAACCAGCACAATCCAAGGCTTTAACTCCTATAGTCTTTCCTCCTGCACTTATTCATCAGGCTCCAAGTCATTGCAGTGCTTTACTCCAAATCTCTTCCCAGTGGGTTTACACTTGACTGTCATTGTAGTGCCCAGACTTGAGCACTGGAAAAGTGCTGTGAGCACAAGCAAGAGAGAAGGAACCAGGGTAATGTCTCCAGGGCTGTCTGACACGTGGCCTCAGCATCTGTTGCCCCAAAAATATCAAATGGGAGATCTTGCCCTTACGCAAGATGCACACAACAGAAGGTTTTAGCCTTTCTGTGACCACAGCTGGCTCAGGAGATGGGTCCCCAACAACACCAGTTAGACCAGTGCTCTCCATTCCTGTGGTGGCATTTATTCCAAGACTTCCAGTTCTTCAGCTGTCCTGCAAGAAGCTCTTTTCCTCTGGATCTCTGTTGCAATTACATCCACTTGGCATTTTCCTTGTGGCATGGTTATTTCTGCCCTCTTACAGAAAATCTTCCCAGGCTTTCTCTGTAGTTTTTTCCTCTTTGACTTCACTTTGTGCATCTAATGAAAACATTCAAGATGATGTGGGAGGGGGATGTAAACAGTGACATGGACCATCCTGAGAAAATTCCCACAGTGGAGAATGTGACCCTTGGATGATGCTGGGTGCTCCCACCATTCAGCTACCTCTGCTCACCTACATCTTTCATTTACAGGAACTCCCTGCAGCTTTCATTCCATGGCTGTGTATCTCCAGTGAGACGCGCGGAGACACTGGGCAGAACTGGAATATTGTGTCCATTAAGTTCCTTTGGGCTGCTCTGACCCCCAGTAAGCACTCCCATGGGCCATGCCATGCTTCTTCCCACAATCCTGCCACCTCCAACAGCTCAGACAACACAGGAGAAAAATTTTAACTTCAGGAGCATTGCTGGGAGTGTGAAACAGCACTTCTCCCCCCATGCCAGCCCTGCTCTTTCTACCATGTGGACAGATGGAAATTGCCCAGCTCAGCCTATTTTTCTACCTCAACCTCCCTTGCCCCAGGCTTTCCCACCCCATCCCACATTTCTCCTGTGTCCCAGGTGAGACACAAGCTCCCATCCTGCAGCAAGGACATCTCTGACCTGCCAGCACAACATCCCAGTGACAGCTACATGGACTCAACATGAGCCTTTCCTCTGACTTCAACAGCTGCTGGCTTCATTCCCCTATTCCTCATGGCCTCTCTATTTCCTCATGGGCTGCTCTTCTATTTGGGAGCCCATGATTGTATCTGACAAGGTCTCCTAATTGTCTCCACTGATTTTACCAGAGACTGATTTTAAAAGCAGCTCAGTAACTTAGTCACTTCAATATCATTGCTGGATTCAGCTCTCTCATTTATTAATGGGCGTACTTTTGCTCTTTCTCCCCTGATATGGTTGCAAAATCCCTTTTTATTTCTCTTAACCCCTTTGGCTAACATTAACAAGCAACAACTCAGTAATATTTGATATTATATGTGTATAAATAAAAGCAGGAAAAGATCTTATTCACTCCTGTTATAGCTACTAAAGCAGGCCTAGGGCTCTGGAATAGCAGCTTTACTGCATACGTTAAATATCTCCATTACTCTATTAATGCACAGTGTTGGAATTTTATTGGATGGTTTGGGTTATTTACCTTATAAAGCAACACGGGCATCACAAACCATGAAAAGAGGGTACTTAGTACTTTCTTCTTAAGTCTGCATCTCCGCAGTCCAAGTGAACACAAGACCACAAAAACAAAACCCCATGTGCTACATGTTCTTCCTTTCATGAGAGGTGGGGAGGGAGGGGCAGAGGGGAGACCAGCAGTTATCCAGACACCAAGTCCATTGCATGTTGTTCCTCAGGAGGAATTTGGACAGACAATTTGCAAACAGCAAGCCCAGCCTGCTTTTCTGGCCATGGTGACACAGCCAGCAAGTGTGAAGCATGCTTCATTCAGCTCGAAAGAGGTTTTGGGGTACCCCATCCTCACAGCCCAAATCCACAGGTGACAGGAAAGAAGGGAAATAAAAAACCAAACAACTAATACCAAAAAGCACAGAAACAATTTCCAAGGGGGAATTTTGGTATTTGATATTTTCATTGACTTCTCAAACACAATTCAAATAATGCCTTAAACTGTCAGTAAAATTGTAATACCCAGGACCACTTAGCAAAGTGCCCAAAAACCCCACTTTCAAAGGTCTTTGAAAGAATTAAAATAATCTGGATAACTCAATTCAGCCCCAATGAGAGGCCACCTTCCCTCTGCAGGCTGCACTTTTATTTTCCTGCTTTTAAATTGCTGCTTCAAATTCTCCACAGCTTGGACTCTCAGAGACTGACTCCAGTTCCCTGCAGAGAGACAACCAGTGAAACACAGGAGATAACTCAAAAAAGCTGCCCCAGGGTTCTGTCCCCAAATCTCAGTGTTGAAGTGAGGGAGGAAACGCCAAGAGCCAAAACCAGGCACATGTGGCTCAACATCTGCCTCAGTTTCCCCCACTCCAGCCAGCGCTCATCCCCAGGGGGCAAAAGGGATGAGAGGGTGGCTGGTATGAGGTGTCTTCCACCAGACAAAACCCTTCCCGTGGGCTGAGAAGGCAGAGTGGCCATGTGAGGGGAAAGGATGCTCAGATCCCACCTCTACCAGGCGCACAGTGGCCAGGCAGGGAAGGATCCAGGTGACACAGCTGCCGGATGAAATCCTGCCGAGCTCCACAGCATTGGGTGATTGAGGGTAAGCTGAGGTCACTCCCAGCAGGGCTGAGGTGATGGGTGACAATGACATCCCTGACTTCACCCCTGCCAACACTTTCCACTCACTTTTTGCACAAAACAGGGAGAGTCCAGACTTTTCCCATCATCCTCTTCCTCCCTTCTTTAAGTGCAAAAATTCCCACCGCCACCTCTATTTAAACCCAGCCCAGTCCAAGCAGGGGGCGAGGTCCTCTCGGGTGGGTTTTCTGTCTGGGGGCTGTGATTTTAGGCAGCAGCAGGGAGGCAGAAGCACCTGCTGGCAGCCACCCCCGAGCCTGCGCGAGGCTGCCCGCAGACCGCAGGCAGCGGAGGAGAGGGAGGGCGGGCGAGCAGGCTCCCCTTGCAAAGTCTGTCCTGTGCTGTCTAATAACACAAGGTGTCATTGTATACCCAAATCAGTGCCTGGAGCTTTATTTATAACAACTGAAACACAAAACCCAGCAGGCCAGAAACGGCAAAGGGAGCGAGAGACCAGGGAGGGCAGGGACTCAGCCGGGCAAAATCTCCCTATTTAGCAGGATTTGCCTTGAGATTTTCAAATCGGATTGAGGCTGGGGTGGGGGGGGGGGTGGACCCCAGGGGCCACGGGAGGAGGAAAAAAAGATGAAAGGAAGGGAAGAGGGAGCTGGCAGAGCAGCGATGCCTCCCCGGCTGCGGCAAGGCGACGGGGCTGTCTCCCTGCACGGAGCGATGGGGGTGCTTTGCTCGCAGCCTCCGCCAGCCAGCAAAGGGAGGTGGGGGGAGGCTCCAGCTCCCCTGGGACTCTCTGGCTTCTACAGCAACTCTCTTTTAAAGGTTATTTGTGGCTCGTTAGCCACTCCTCATCCCAGGAAGAGCTTTGCAGCTCAACTGCTGGCTCCAGTGGACTCCCTCTTGCACTGAAATAGGCTGTACCTGCGAACTTGGCAGGAGCCATCCCAAAGGGACTCGCCCAGCCCGGCAGGCAGCGGTCCCAGCGCGCTACCTCAGGTGTGGCTCCTATCAAACCCAATGCCAGCGGCTTGCACGACCCCGCACCTGCGAGAGGCTGAGGACCCCGAACTCTTGCTGAACTCAGTGGGAGCAGAGGCAGCTCAGCAGCGAAAGGTCGCAGCCCTACACTTACAGCATCGGGAGAGTGCTCTCCTCGGGTGGGTCCAGATGTTATCACCACCGCTGCCACCCCCGGCAGCTTGTTCATCTGCTCCCTTGCGCCGGAGGCTCCCGCTGCCGGCGCAGCGCCGGTGGAACAGCTCTCGCACTCTCCTCCGAGGCTCCTGGGCAAAGGCTGGCAGCTCTCCCTAAACCCCCTTTCCCCAGCAGCTGGAAGGAAGCTGCTGCCAGACTTTGTGCTGAAGCGGCTGAAGTGGGAGCATTCACGTCCCGTTCTTCTGACACACCGTGGAGGTGGTAAGCAGCAGCAGGAGGGAAATAATAAACAGCTGGAGGGGATGAAGGGGGAGGTAACGTCTCAAGGAGTTGCAGCTAGGGATGCCGTTTGGTGTTCACCTCCCCTGCAGACAGATATTTAAATCTCCAGGTTCAAAAGCCACTGAAAGTTCAGCCTGAGTCAGAGCTCCAAAATTTGACCCACTAACATGCAACAGAATGGGCCCCTTAAAAGATAAAGCCAAATTCTGAGTCTGTCTTGCACTGAGGCCACTTTGGTCCAGCTTTGCTGAAGACAGTGGGAGCCAAACCATGTTCCCTGCAAACAAACTAGAGCCAAACTATGAAAGCAAATTCATAATCCATAAAGGAAACTGCTCCCATTATCTTGACCAGGGCTTTAGAATCTTCCCTTCCTCCCACTCTACCCCAGTATTGGTCTCAGATGTTTTCCAACTCGTCATTTGAAGAGGGAAAACAAAACAACACCAAACCCACAAGGCACAGGGGGAAGAGGCTTTCGTGTTCCTTCGCTAGTGAGCGCTTGCCCAGCTGCACCCACCGCCCTCAGCCCCCAAAGCCTACCTGCAGAATTACATTTGCAAAACTGTTGCCCAGGAAATGTGCAACTAAAATCTGTGAAATAAGCATGCCTGGAATCAGACGTTCCCAGTGTAGTTAAACGACCGTGCCTTGAAATCTGCCTCCGCGTTTAGCCACGCTGCCATGTACGGAGCTACAAAACAAAACACTCGGCTTGTTTCACATCCCAGCCTCGCCACTGGGACTCTTGTTCCCTGCAAATAGGGAGCCCAAACTCCTTCCCCGGAGGGTTTTAGGAGTGTGGCAGCAGGACAAACTGCAATTGAGGCCCTACCCTCACGTACAAAATCAGTGCAAAGGCTCAAGTGGAGGATATTGCCCGTGCAATGAACTGTAGCTGCTCAGGAAATAAAACCCAAGCAGAGGAAATAGAGAACCAAGGCACTGGAGTTCCCCATCTCTTCCGCCACGTGTGTCCGTTCGCAGGGCAGAGCTGGTGGGAACACAACCCCAGCTGCCTTGTTACAGCACAATGAAAACAAGAGCTTTTGTGGGGAACAGCAGGACCCAAGGGAATATCCACCCAGGTCTGTCCTGGGGAGGATGGAGCCTTCAAGGCAAACAAACCATATCAGTCCCCCATGGAGCATCAACTGGGGGAAACCTGGGTCCCCTAAACCCACACAAGGGCTAGAGACACCATCACTGGTTATTCCAGAAGACAGTTTGGAAAGCCTAAGCCCTGCTGGAAATTTCTGACATGTTATTTCACAAGGGTTTGTCCTATGCACTAGGAGGGCAGGATTTTTTTTTTTTAAGATTTTTGTAGATGGGAAAGCATCTCTCCTTCCCCTCTCTGAGCTCACCATTCCAGTCCCACATCCCAGCAGAGAACATAAACTTCCTGCTTGCCTCTTTTCCCAGCAGCAAACAAGTTTTCACTCTATTTTTCTTTCCTAGGGAGACTGAGCTGCATAGGCAGTTGGGCAGCAGAAAGGCAGGTCCTCACATGAAACCATAGCTCCACTGCAGTTCCCAACCCCTCACTTGGAGTCCCCAGCACTGGGGGGAGAATTCAGGATCGGGAGACCCCTCTGAGCTCAGCTGCTTCCCAGGTTTCACACAGTACCTACACCTGAGACAAGACATTGCGGAATCCAGAGGGTGTTGCCTCCCCAAGACAATTAGGTTATGTTTGAGCCACGACCTCGAGGAATCGGATTAATTACAGTGATGTCGAGCATGACTTTGTCTACAGGGACAAGTCATGTTTGACATTGCTGCCAGCCGGCTACAGGTCTGGAGGATGAGTGAAACTGGAACAGTCCCTCCCCGGGCTGGTTCATTGGCACACAGTCAGCGACAGGGCAGGTTTTAGGGAGAACAGTCTGTGTGAAAGCCTCAGCAAGCAAAACCCCACACCAGAGCATTCCCACACCGGGCTGAGAGAAGTCACATAGCACTGTCACACTGACACACACAATTAGAGGTGTTGGCCTGGTAGAAACCTGGGATCTTCCAGCAAGCAATGGCCACCAATGGCCAAAATCCATGGTTTTACAGAGCATCTAAACAGCAAATAACTTAAATTGTTGTTTTAACACATGAAAAAGTTCTCCTGGTAGAAAAACAACAGGTCTTGCACACAAAACAGCACGTTCCTCAGCCTGATCCATGGGTTTAACTTGCATGCAAATAGCTGATGTTATTTCTCATCTGATGATGTGTCCTGGCCATGGGAGGATTTCACAGTCAGGCCAGAGTCACAGATGGGCTTACAGGCTGGAACAAGGTCTCCCCAAAGGGTCAGCATTTCCCTAACCATCCTGCCTGCACCACCCTTACTCTGGGCTGCCTACCTCCACCCCCCAGGCAAGGCTCTGCCTCAAGAAATCTAAAACAGTAGAAAAAAAACCCAAACCCAAGCTGATCTCTGAGGCTAAAAAAGGGCTTTGAGGCAAAGGGGAATGGGGGGAGGTGGGGAAGGAATCTGAGGTTGCATCACTTGGAAATACCCGAGTGCTTCGGAGATGTATGTACATGTTCAGCTTCCTACCGTTTCTCTAGGAACCTACTTGGGAACAGCAAAGTGACACCAAAAGGATCACAATGACATTTGCCTGAAGCAGAAAAAAACAGCCTTGAATTTAACCCAAATGAGCCCATGTGAAAAATACTCCCTTGGAGCTGGGCACTTTGAGGTTTGGAACTCCAGGCAGACAAGTGGGGCGAGAGAGGTTTGAAACATAAATCAATCAAGAACTTTTGCCCTGTGCCTGGGCTGAAAACCAATACAGAGACAGTCTCCATTGTATTTCAAACCTTTCTCAGAACATGGAACTAAAACTGGGTTTCGTTTCCTTCAACAGAAGTCACCATGGCTCCTTCATGACAAGGAAAATAGATTGGAGGGAAAGTCTTACTTTCAGTAAAGCTTTTGTTCTTTCAGAAAACCAGACTACTTTCTAGGCTGCTTTCCTGAAGATGGATACCCACATCCAGTTCCAAGATACTGTTCCACTGCCACCCAGGCAGGTGCGCTGAAACCCAAGGAAAGCACATGGACAGCATTGCAGGTGTGATCCCATTCAGGGAACATGATGCCCTGCAGGGAGTCCAGTTTCGACGTCATGCCAGGACACACCTCTTACAGGGACCAGTCTGGGTCCAGCTCAGCTGAGGAGACACAAGCCATCCAACATGCTGGGACAGGAGTGGACTTTGCCCGTCTCACCCAGCTCCAGTGGTGCAAAACACCTTGCTCACTGCCCAGCTGTGCCTTCTATCCCCTGCTCCCAGACAGACCTGGTTCTCCAGGGGCTCCCATCTGCAAGGGGCAAGGCAGGAGGAGGGAAAATATGAAAACTATGGGCCTGATGTTCCATTTCCACAGGCCACCGCGAGCCACTGATCCAGACTGGGAGTGGCCTGACTCGATGCCTGCAGCCGCAGGAAGATGATCCTCAGTGGGGCCGTTCCCTCTCCCTGAAGCATCCCCCAGCCCCTGCTCCCACGCATTCCCTGGCGAGCTGCCCAGCCCCGCTGCAGCGCCGCTCCTGCCTGCCTGCACAAAATGGTTAACACGGCAGGAGGGCCAGGTGGCTCAGGTGTGCGTGCCAAGCAGCTCCTGGCTCACCTGCAGAGACTTGTCGAGGGGGAGATGCATCTGCCCTTTCTTGTCTGGCTTCAGTCTGCCTGGGGAAAGGGGAGAAAAGGGATTGGGGAAGGGTAAACACAGCTTAAGCAGCTGCAAGTCCCAGCAACCAAAGGGCTGAGCAGGTGATTCAAAGAGCTGGGGGCCTGCAGACACCCTGTTCTCTGCCTCCCACCGACATCTTCGGTGGTGGCAGCAGCCTGGGAACTGCTGGCAGGAATGTGCTGGCTGCCAGAGCTGCAGAAACCATCCAGCAAAGTCAGGACAGGGAGGCTGAGCTACAGGTCTGGGATAAATTTCTGCTTCTTGCTCTGCTTCAGCACCTCCCAAAGGACCCAAGAGAAGCAAGAGAGCATGGGTAGGTCCTATATCAGCAAAGCAACCAGTGCTGCTGCAGACACTCTTACGTCCCCTTGGGAACACCCATGGTGTTGCCCCTGTGGAAACACCCAAGTTGGAGCTGACCCGTTCTGCATCCAGCCCAGGCTTTGCACAGCCTCAGAGAGAAAGGCTCAGGATATTTGATGTTGGTCTTTATCCAGCTGCAAGACAAAGAGGAAGGAGCCTTTCCAACCACAACCACCCCACTGAAGAAGCATCCCCAGCCCTGCCTGGGACCTAGGAATCTGCCCAGTCAATCAGTCCAGAATATTCTGCTTGTGTGAATCAGGTGTCAGCCCAGCGAGGAGCCCCAGCGTAGGTCAGGAATGTGAGTTGTAATGTGAATGCATGGAGCAGGTAAGGAGAAAGGGACAGACAGTTTTGAGGGCAGTGGCTCCCTTAAAACTAGGCCACAGCTCAGGAGAAATCATGTAACATCTCCCCAGACACTGCTGCCTTTCCCCTCTGCAAGGAGCTGGACTGGTCCTGCATGAGGAGGAGACTTGCCACCCCTGCAGTCCGAGGAGCCACTGGCCCCACTCACAAGGTGGGCAGGACCAGACAGTGTTTTTTTTGGGACAGCAGGAGTCCCCAGTGCAAATCCAGGAGAGCCACTCAGCTCATGTTCCATCCTTTCTCCACCCAGGAAACACCCTGGTGCACAGCGCAGGGAGCGGTTTCCTGGCATTACAGGGATTTTTTTTTCAGCTTGCCAGACTTGGAAACAGCCAGAACTCTGCAAATCCTTCCCCTGCCTGCCTGTCCTTTCCTCTCTGAGTCAGGGACAGCCATAACCCATTGCAACCCCTCGCCTGACAGAGCTGCAGTGCTCGCAGCTGCCCCGGGGAGACGGGAGAGCCAGTCTGACTGGCTCAGGGCTCACCGAGAGCTCCCTGGGCAAGCAGCCTTCCTCACCTGGGAAGCACAGGGAGACCTGTGCTCCCAGTTACCTCCCAAGCAGGTCAGGGCGAGAGCCCTTCATTGCCCAAGCCTTTGGCTTAATTATTTTCATTCCTGTCCCCACACCCTGCCCATAAGAGCAGGGATGGAGATGTCTATTACAGCACACGCGTTTCAGAGGCACTGCCCTGTCTGACAGCAGTTCCGAGGAGCTGAAGTGGCCAAGCCAGAAAGAAAGGGCTTTGCAAGTGCAGCCTATGAGGTTGAACCCAATTTGATGGGCACCATGAGTATTTGGGGCAGGTTAGATGAAATGATGGGGCAGGGGGAGTCCCTGATTGCAGATGTAAACACACAACCAGGTTTGCATCCTTGCACACCAGTGCTCACATCCATCAGCAGGACACCAGGGTGGCCACAGCAGCAAGGCTGCCAAAAAGCTCCCAATTATTCCCAGGTGCCATCAACACCACGTGTGGTGAGGGCTAAACACACCTTGAACTTTTAGCCTAACCAACAGGAGAGGAATATATAGGCACAGGGAGGAAATCTGTGTGTGTAGGGAGGAAAATATCAAGATAAAAACACTTAAAGAATTAAATAAAAGGAAAGAAGGGCTGGGAGAAAACAAATATGGGTAGAATAGTCAGGCTCTGGCAGCAGTTAAAACTTCCATGTGTTTAGATTCCCGAATCGATGGTTAGAGATGCTACAACAAATGTCACCTTCATGTGCGCACCAGAACTGCAATTTTCTCATCATCCCTTTTATTGTTTTTCCTCCCCCTCTCTGTGTTCAAGCCTGTTCGGAGGACAGCCTGTTGGGGGCAACCCCTGTACCCAGCAGGCACAGGGTTTTTTCCTGGGTTCCCTCTCTCCTCCTCTCTGTCGCTCCTGCACACTCCCTGTCAAGTTTCTGGCTGATCCAGGGGGAGACGTCGCTCCTGCCAGCTCCAGCATCCAACTGCTCTGCCCGGGCCCGGGAGCTGCAGTAACCATAGAAACTGCATCCAACGCGCAGGCTCTGCTGGGGGGGCCGATAGGATGCTCAGACACATGCACAGACAGGTAGGGACCAGCCAAGGCTCCACCAAACCACCTCCAAATGATGCCCAGGTCAGGGAGAGGGGCGAGGCTGAGGGGGAATGAGGCTTTTCTCCCTCAAGCCTCACAGAGCGGCTCGGAGCAGTGTCGGGAGGAGTTTGGTCCCTGGGCTGAGAGCCGGCTGCAGAGCTGACGGTGCATTTTATGGCGCGCGGGGAGATCGGTGAGGTAATTGGGAGGATTCTGTTGCAAAGCTTTGTCTTGGTCTGCCCTGCATTTTATCTGCAGACTGGATGGGTACCCGGGGCTCCCGCTGGCCTGAGAAGTAATCAGTCATTAATCCTTCGGTCCTTTTTGCACTGTGAATATAAACAGGCCAAATCCTATCCCCGGCTGTGCTGCAGAGAGGTTTTATGTTGATGGCTCTGGCAGCAACACACATGCCTCCAAGGGCAAGATTTGGACCGGCACAGTTAGTTAATGAGCTGATCCAAACATTGCATTAATTTTACACCCTTCCCAACGCAGATATAACCCCTACTTTCAGCAGCACAACTCAAAGTGGGCTCGAGCCACAACCACCCCTTCAGACACCTCACGTCGAGTCCTTAAATCCATGCATGGCTACAAAGAGGCGCGATTTTCGGAGTCACTGGGCACAGCAGATGCTCAGTGTCTATCAGAGCCAGACAGAATCCGTTTCAGTCTCACGAAAGCAGACCAGAGGGGGTCTGGTGAAGAAGGATGGGGAAGTGATGTCTGCAGACACCCACATGCACCCCATGGGGCAGGAGGTGGCTGTGGCAGCCACACAGGAACCCAGGACTAGCAACCAGGATGACATATGGAGATGGAAAACACATAAAATGGGGAGAGGGCAGTGGCTTCACCAGATGTTGACAACATCTCATCCCTCTCACTGACCACAGCCAATGGCTTTTGGGAACACCACAACCTCACCATGGAGCTTTTCTCCTCTCTGCCCCTTGTTCCCATAGCCTAGCCATCATGGCAGCCACGACCATCTTGCTCCTGCACCAGGACAGGGGTGCCTGGCTTGCAAGGAAGCATAAGCACCTACAGGAAGATGTGAGGTGGGGACAAAAATACCAGCAGTCCTGCCTTCTTAACACCAAAAAACAAATAAAAATAAGGTCACACAACTGCTAGGCTCCCTCCTTCCTTCCCCCTCTCCCAGCCATAAATACTCCACAAAATCCCCACATGCAAACAAGCCGTGGCCTCCAGACAAAGAGGCCCAGCCTCTGAATGGCCACCAGGTGCCTATTTTGGGCTATAACTCGGCTGGGGTGGAACAAGCAGGCTCAGCTGTCCTCCCTGTCCACAGCCCACAGCCGGGCTGGCCGGGCCTCACCCCCAGCTCCAGCCCCTCAATGGCCCCATTGTTCAGGGCTGGGAGCTCAGCTGCGATGGCCGGGGCAGCCCGTCTGGCTCCCTGACATCCGGCAGAGCACAGGGCCCGTGGCGGGCCAGGGGCCTCCACCATGGCCAGGGGGGTGCCAGCGCCTGGCTGAGGAGCCCCACAGTCCCCCAGAAACGGGAGGGAGAGGGAGTTGTGTCCTGGCAAGGCAGAGATGAGTTGGGGTCTCTACCCTCTCAAAGTCTCTCATGGGGAGCTTATAGGGTGAGACGTGTCCCATTTCCTTGCAGGGATTTTGGGGGCTTTTTTGGCAGAAGAGGGGAATGTGATGTAATGAGACTCATAGAAGTCAAGCTTTCCTCTCCCACCCAGCGGCATGGCTTGAAATCTCCCTGGTTCCCTGGCCAGCTCCCCTTGTCTTACTCCCCCATGCCAAACTGGGGGCAAAAGCAAAAGCAATCCCACAGGCAGCTCCCATCTCCAAAACAGGCCAAGGGATCACAGGGCAGGCACACACACACAAATCATCAGAGCAGCCAAGAGCAGACCCAAGCAGGGGCTGGCGCTGGGGCCGACACACTTGAGCAGATCCCAGATCTGCAGGAGATACCAGCACCCACAGAGCCTCCCCGGAGCTCAGCACCCTGACAGCCCGGCACTGCCCAAAATCAGAGCCCTCGGGCTACAGCGTGGAGTGGCTCTGGCACCCTCCACCCAGACCTTTGAGGACTCTGTTTGACACACAGACACCTCCACCAGAAGCTGAAATTTTCCAAAAGAAAGGATTGTGTCAACATTTCTTTTAAAACTCCCAGCAGTTTCCTCCTGAAAGATGCAAGCATAGGGCTGAAATAAAACCCTTCCTTGTGCAGTGTAAGGGCAGCATCCTCAGCAAGCTTCAAACACTACCCAAGACAAAATGTTAAAGAGACTACAGAAGCCCAAAAAGCAGCCCCAGGCATTTCTGCACCCATGTTCTTTCTGGGCCAGAAGGAGTGAAAATGCCTTGGGAGCAGCAGTGGGACATTGCTTTTAACACCCACATAACACACAAGGGACTGTGTCCTCTACTGTGTCACATCATAGTCTATCACTCTGTCCCTGTTGCAAGGAATCCTGCAGAATCCCACCCAGGGCCAGCCATATCAGTTTAACCACAGGAGCCAGGAGGATCCCTTATCGATACCGGCACAGCCCAAAGGGTCGCCTGCATCCAACACATCCCCATCAAACCTCCCGAGCCAGCTCCATGCAGCAGTACCACCACGTACTGGTTGAACTGGCAGGCGATGCCTATCGATACAAGACGTGCCTTCTTTTTGCACAGCTCATTTCTCTCTCCTGAATGAGAATAGCTTTCCTGGCAGCGCCGGTAGCCCACGCGCAGGAACAGCTTGCTGTCTGTACTCGGAGCAGTGAAGTCGCAGAGCAGCCCAGCACAGGCGAGCCCAGCATTGCTGACTGCTTCAGACAACGCTCCTGGTGTTTAAAGAGCAGCTGTCCCGGTGCAAGGCTGGGCAGATCTGAGCAGGGACCAGTAAAGCAAAGGGAGGTCGGGATTCTCCCTCAAACACATGCCCCCAGCGGGGCAGGGAGGTCCAGCCTGTGCTGATTTATTGCAGGAGATACAATTTAAATCCATTCCCTCTCCCAGTAATTCTACAGCTTTTCAAATGGAGTATCTGCAACTCTCGTGCCGTCCATGTGGACTGCCTCAAAGGATCCCAAATGAAGAATGTAGACAAGCAGTCCCCAAGATCAGCTACAGCTGACACATGGCTCCCCAAAGCAAGGGAGAAGGGCAGTAGTAAACTTCCTCACAGCATGTCCCCAGACCAGACTTGGAGAAGACAACCCATCACCACGGCACCATGAAGGCTGCCGTCCTCTCCCTCCCACCATGTTCTTCATGCAACACAAGACAGTCTTTTCACATCCAAACCCCACCTTGTAAGAGTCACAGTGAGGGATTAAAGGAAAAAGCCAAGTAAAAAAATCTAACTGGACCATCTCTTTCACAGGCTTTCTTTGTAGGATTTCTCTCACATTGGCCTGATACCTCCTTGTGCCACACAGGCCCTTCAGAATCTTTCACGAAGGTCATTTAGCAATTGCTTCTTTCCTCTGTATTGATCTCATATGTTTTTGGCTGCCCACCTCTCGGCTCACAGAGGAAGATCTAGCAAAACAGCCAGATGCTGCTGAAGACCTGGAAGAGCCCTTCAATGGGTCTTGCAAATTCCTGAGATGCTTCTGTTAAAGTAGTTTTGTGGGCTTTCCTTCCCCAAGCCCTGCTGGAGACAAAGGCAGCAGAGCATGCTCCTGCCAAAACTCCTCTGGTTGCCCCTTCCCCTGTAAACGCCCTCTCAGGCCATCCCAGAAGGGTTTCATTTGCTGTTGCTGAATCCAAGCATTCAGGAAACAGAGCTTTAGTAGCAGAGAGCAGGATGATGCTATTTATGTGTCTTCTTCAAGTAGGATTGCCCAAATAGCCTGGAAGCAACGTCACCTCCAGCAGCCAGTTGGACCCAGCGATAACCCCATGCCAGATCTCTGCTCCGACAGCTCCAGTAGATGATTCACTAAAGAGATATTCAACCCAGGATCTCCCCATCCGGAGGGAATACCCAGTGATCTGATCTCTCAGACACTGTATTTTACTCAGCATTTAACACTGGCAAAACACTTGATACGACCCAGAGGGATTTCTGCATCTGCTGATGCACTGCCTCTTCTCTCCGTTCCTCTCCAAGTTTTCGTTGTTGCCTTGAATTTGACTTCAAGTCTGTTTCTTTTATGGCACGATGCTGATACGATCACAACATATCTTCCCAGAACTTTTAAACCTACTGACCCACTTCCAGCCAAGTCTATCAAGGCAGGTGCAGACCTCAGAGATAACATTCCTGCATCCACAGAGAGCAATGGTGGGATGGGCTGGGGCTCAAACTCGGCTTTGACATCACGTAACACACACAGAGTGGGATACTACAGGTTTTTTTTCCCCAACCACAGGGAAACAAAACAGAGCAGGCTTCAGAATTAGACTTTGTGATTTAAAACCCAGCTGCTAGACAAAGCCAGAGGGATTGGGCTTCGCAGGCTCCAACGCCTGCCAAGCAGCACATCCAAAGGCTTTCATCTACAAGGCCAGAAGCGAGGTGAGACCCCAGGCTTCAGGAGACTGCTGGAGGGGCTGTTTCTGAGCCGGCCACATTGCAGCAGCCACCCCTCTCCCAGCAGAGCAACTGTGCACTGGTAGTAGAGATGATGCTACAATCACTGTAGATACATACCCCACACCCAGAGTACCTCACCCCATCCTGTTCCCCACCACACACCTCTCCAGGAGCTACCAAGTGAAAAACAACCAAGAACCCCAGTGAATGAGCCACAGGCGCAGCAAATGAGAGACCAGGGAAGTTGCAAACATCTCACGTTCCTGCAAGGGCAGGGCACAATTCCCTGGGCATCTTGGGAAAGGAATCGTACCCATGCTACAGAACAGGTTTCCTACCAGCATAGGCAGATTCAGCATGAAAAAGCTCAAGTGTCAGGACAACCACCCCACAAACCAGCATCCTGGAGATTTAACATCCCTGAGGAGCACTGTATTGGGTTTGCATGGTGAGGGTGGCTTCTCTGAGAAGCTGCTGGAAGTTTCACCTATCTCCAACAAAGCCAGTGCCAGACGGCTCCTAGACAGGCCCACAACGCAGCACCACTGGGATAACATACTTAAGAAATGGGGGAAAAAAATCCAACAAAAACCCAGAGCAACTGCTGCCAAAAAGAAGAATGAGAATATGGGAGAGAAACAGCTCTGCAGACCCCAGGGTCAGTGAAGGAGCAGGAGGAGGCACTCCAGACACCAGAGCAGAGATTCCCCTGCAGCCTGTGGTACAGACCATGGTGAGGCAGCTGTGCCTCTGCAGCTCATAAAGGTCCACAGGGGTTCAGAGATCCACCTGCAGCGCATGGAGAGCTCCATGCCAGAGCAGGGAGATGCCTGAAGGAGGCTGTGACCCCATGGGAAGTCCATGCTGGAGCAGGCTCATGGCAGGAGCTGCAGGTCCACGGAGAGAGGAGCCTATGAGAGAACAGATTTGATGGCAGGACTTGTGACCCCATGGAAGGGACCCACACTGCAGCAGTTCATTAAGAACTGCAGCCCACAGGGAGGACTCACTTTGGAGCAGTTCATGGAGGACTGTCTCCTGTGGGAAGACCCCACATCTGAGCAGGAGAGGAGCGTAAGAAGTTCTCCCTCTGAGGAGGAAGCAGAGACAGAGACAGCATGTGATGCACTGACTGCAGTCCCCTTTCCCTGTCCCCCTGCACTGCTGGGGAGGAAGAGGTGAATAATTTGGGAGTGAAGTTAAGCCCAGGAAAAAGGGAGGGGTGGGGGGAAAGTGTTATAAGATTTAGTTTTTATTTCTCATTATCCTACTCTGATTTGATTGGTGATAAATTAAACTAATTTTCCAAAATTGAGTCTGTTTTACCCACGACAGTAACTGGTGAGTGATCTCTCCCTGACCTTATCTCACCCCATGAGCCTTAAGTTGTGTTTTCTCCACCCTATCCAGCTCAGGATGGGAGTGACAGAGTGGCTTTGGTGGGCACCTGGCATCCAGACAGGGTCAACCCACCACAAGCATCACCATCCCATTACATTCTGCCTCTTCCGGTGCCCAATCTCCCCACTTACACCAGAAACAATTCCAGCTGCCTGCTTGATATACCAAGGGCTGCAAAAAAAAAAGAAATCCTTTCTTGCAGGGAACATGCAGAAGCCTGGAAATGGGGGCTTAACAATGCAAGATCACCCCAAATTTCTCTCCTTCTTTAGCTTCTGTAACCATTATCCTGCACACCAGCCCTGCAATAACTCCCACCCAGGAGTTAGGTGGGAGAGGGGCACAGGTCTGTACTGGATCTCTGGCCTGGAGGGACAGTGCCTGACCAATATCCCATCCCAGCTACCAGGCCATCTTTGCCACCAGTCCATTACTGGACATCCCATTCATTAGGGACGAGCTGTCAGCCCATGGCTCACAGCCTTGTCCAGCTGGCTGCCCAATTTACTCTGCCTGCCCAAACTCAGGGACACAAATCTATGTCAGACAATCTGAAGTTATTATCTGATTTGCCTGTTTGATATTGCAGTGCCTGATTCAATACCCATTGAAATCAAAGGCCCTTGATCTCAACAGGCACTAAATCAAGCCCTGGCTCCCTCCAGCCAAGCACAACCATCCCGTCTTCCCCGGTTACTCCAGAAGCCCAGGCCACCACTGCATAATTAGAGTGCACAATGCTGGGTTTAACCCAGTGCACCAACATGGCTTTTCTTATCAGCTGTGAATTTCCCCTTGCTTTGGACTTCGTTCCAGAGGAGTTAAGTGCTATTAAAAGCTTCTGTAACCATAGAATCATACAATCATTTAGGTTGGAAAAGACCTGTAAGATCATCAAGTCCAACCATTAACCACTCACATCTGAGGATCTCCAAGCACTGCAGAGACAACAGCGAGTTATGTTAGCAGCTCTCCTAGGAGAGTTTGAGCAGCTTTTAACACAAGGCAGAAATGGAAGCACCGGGAGATTAAATTGGTTCTATCCCAAAATGTCCCTGGGCTCAGTTACCATCTTACTTTCACAGCAGAAGCAAGTCAGAAGTAACTACCCCAAGTCGCAGGGCTGGAAAGAGAGCAGGAATCTGGCCTGTTGCACACAAGCTGCAATTTGAGATGCTATTTATTTTTCTTTTGCTCATTCAGAAGCAGAGCTGCCTGTGTTAGCAGCCACATCAGTTCTTGGCTCCTCAGAGCCCAGGCTAAAAGACAAAGCAGCAAAGGGAAGAGCAAACTGGAAAGTGCTCCACACTGTGTAAACAAGTCAGGGATCATTTCTGGGAACCTGGCACCTGTCCCTGATGTATTCCAGAGCAAAAGGGGACACAAGGTCCCAGCCATGCCACCCCCTGGAGACATGTTCCTCAGTTCAGTGTTTCGCAAAACAAATTTGAGGCAGCAGGAAGACATCCACCAGTATATGGCTACATGTCACTGAGCCTTGGAGTCTGTCTGATCCCAGAAACCCCAAAAGGTGGTAACAGGGTAGAAAAGGGAGACTCAGAGCTCCCCTCCAACAACATTACCCTGTCCCCATCTTCTAAAATGTCCTAGAACAGGGGCTGGGAAACAGCTCAGGGAAGGAGTGTGCTTGCCTCCAGCACAAGAGATTCACCATGTGCTGTTCCAGCAACAGCCAAGACAGTAAAAATTGTTGCACGAACAAGGAGAGAGGGATGGGGCTGGGCAGCAAGCAGGATACACCCTCCCTCGTTAGAGCAATCACTTCCCGTTCCACTCTGCCAAGAGCAGGAAAATCCCTTCCATAAATAAAACAAACAAACAAAATAAAATCCTGGGTTTGGGGGAAAGGAGAAAAATCCAGTGCTAAACCAAGACAGCACGTTTCTGGGCCCTGCCAGTTGGCAGCGGGGCTGAGCAGCAGGAGCAGCGAACAGTGGAGTTCACAGCAATGGGCACTGGGAGCTGTGGGGAGGGTGGTTTATAGGCCAAAAAGTGGCTTTATAAAAATAGATCTTTAAATATTTGCTCTGATGTGTCTTGAGTCCCATCTGCTGTGGTGGTTAAATGCTCACAGTTCTCGCATGTGTCCAGGTCCTGGAGCAACTTAGGGAGAGCGACAGCAGCGATTCCCAGCCCAGACCCAGGGTCTCCAAGTGCAACGCTGACATTTCCATGCAAACCCAGCCCCTTCCTACCTGAACTGTAGAAGAAACAGATGTGAAAAATAGTTACTCCTCTCCCAGCCCTCATAGAGAAACGGTAACATCAAGTTAGCTGAAATCTCCAGATGTGCTCATTTTGGTGATATGGAAGCATCACCTTCTAATCCAGCTAGTCCAGAAAAAAGAGTTGGGGGGTGGCAAATTGAACAAACATCATCACAAGAGGCAATCCTGTTACCTGTTCTAGGGGTTTGCAGCCTGGACACAAAGACCCTCCAGGCCCACTCCTGGTCCTGGGTGAGCCTGAACACCAAAGAGCAGCAGGGAAAAGTGGTTCCCACATGGCAGATCTGGCACAATCAGCTTCCCAACCAACTTTCTACATGGCTAAAAGAAACATGACTCCTTAGCAAAGGCTTTTGGCTGGGTTTTCCACCTCCAGTCTCCATCCCTTTCCATGCTCATGGACTCTGCTCCTCCCAGCATAGGGACCCTCCCAGTGCTTTCACAAAAGCAGCAGCTGCCAGCTTCACAGAGTCCCAGGATGGCCTTTCTCACTCCTGCATGGGATTTTGGGGTGACCAAAGGCAGTCTCTCACAGTCCCCCACAGCTCTTCCTGTCCAAGGACAGCATTCAGGGCTGGGAGCAGGTGCCTGCTCCAAGCCCTTGTGGGGTTTCAGCTTGGACAGGAATGTCTCCTTGATGCCTGGAGCAGCCAGTGCAGGAAAGACATCACAATCCCCTCCCAGGAACAGCTCAGCACCACGCAGGGAGCAAAGGAACATGATTCAGGCACAATTTCTGGCTCAGAACTGGCCTGAGCCTGCCCACGTCCAGCCTCTTTTGTAAGCTGAAATAACAGGGTTTCTGAAGCTCCTTCACTCTAGGAGACCAAACAGCTGCAGCAAGCTGGATTCCTGACCACGCTGCTGTAGGGCTTTCATTTCCCAACAACTGCCTGTCTTGGGCTGAGAAATGCTGGATGACCTTCCCTGCACAGCACCCAGCCCCACCTGCACCGACCTGCCACCCCCCCGGCACCCTCCTGCAACGCCCACCCCTCCTCCAGCCGCCCAGCACCAAACACACTCCTTCACTTATGAAGAGCCTGAAGGTGCACCTACAGCTCAGGGAAGCAGCATTCAGGCTGCTTCACTTTCAGTTCTCCTCCTCCTCCTCTGGCTCTTCGCTGAGGCACGAGAGCCTTTTCTGCACCCCGCGCTGCTGAGCAGCCTCCACCTCCCCAGCTCCAGAAGTCTTTCCTCTCCCTGCCTTTGCACTGGATCTGCTGAGCAGCTCGGAAGCAGCCTGCGTGAAAGGTACTGACAAAATAAAGTTGGATTGTACTGCATTATTGAAAAAGTGACCTCCAGTGGTCAATAAAGCCTTTGCCCACCGTTTCCAGGCAGCGGTGCCTGTTGTCAAGCTCTGCCGCGGTTCAGCAGGACGGCGGCTCGTCTCTCCCAGTCCCAGCTCCCACGGGTGGCTCGTTAAAACTCAGACTCTGCACTTTGGTAACGGGGAGCTCAAAGCACTTTAATGCACGGATGCAATCATGAATGCAAACAGGCTGCAGGCGAGAGAGCAGTGTAAGAGCAGGCTGTTCCCCAGCCCCACAGCAACTGGCTTTAGGCAAACGCACAGGGTCTGATAAGAGAAGTTGGCAGAAGGCACAGTTCTAGGACGAGGCATTTTTCGGGTTTGCTGCAAACCGTCAGCCACACTGTGTGGGGAGAGGGAGGGGGTTTCAAGGGACACCATTCCCTGTGTCTCAGCAGTGCTGAGCTCAGCATCTGAACCAGGAGGAGGCTGATGGACCTCATGCAGGTGGCACACAGGTTCCCCTCTAAGATGCCCTCTGCTGTGCCGCAGCATTCCCACTCCTTTCACATTTGATTTTTATGAACAACTGCACAAACAGCTTCCTCCCTCCCCTACCCCAGCTACAGAAGGCAGCTGGATCCTGGCACATTTATTTTAACCTCTTGGTAGAATGGCCACCTCCCTCCCTCACTGTGTGGTTCACAGCCCCAGAACTGAGAGAGGGGAATTGCTGTTCCCCTCTAGCAGGCATCCCGGCAGCTCTCTCCTTTGGCTGTGCTCACACAGCTCTTGCAGCCAGCAACTGGTACACGGCATCCCTCCCATGAGGGTAGGAGCAAGTGGCTCCAGCTGAAATAGTGATTTCAGTGCTGCTCTCCAGACTTTGGCATCTGGCATGGCTATGGTGCCAAGGGCAGGACACCTTCAGGCAGAGCCAGGCGGTTGTTCTGTTGTGCAGCAGGTTCCAAGCTCCCAGAGGAGAAGTGGACCATGACATTTGGTGGGCTAAAATCATAAGGCTAAGCCCCAGAGTCTCCAACAAGAGGGCATGGGCCAGGAAGAAGGGAAGAAGATGGGACCCAGGCTTTTGGGGTGACAGTACAGTCAAGCCCCAGCTGCCTCAAGACTACAAAGCCCTTCTCCTCCTGCCATGGATGGGGGGGCTCACCTCATCAAGTAGAGACCTTCTACAAAGCTTGGCATGGTCCTGACACCATTGTCACAGGCAATGCCCCAGCTACTTGTCCTCCTGAGACATAGAATACATCAGCAGCTCCTTGCAGCTCTAGGAGCTGCAGGTATTTCCCATGAAACTTCTCTGAGCTTAACCTTATGGGGCAGTCACAGAAAGGATGGCTATTCTGAGCCGCTGCAAGCTCCCACTGGGACATCTCACATCATGTGGTCATAAGCCCCCTCTTCCACTTGCTGCTGGCATGGGGTCATTCCTGGTGAAAGCAGGTCTGGCAAGAGCACCTTCCCCTCCCACCTCAGGATGAGGTAAAGTATGGTGTTGGGGACCAGAATTTCACTTGTCTCTTTTCATGGTGCTGAAGTACAAGCTGGACCAAGTGTCACTTCACACAGGTGCAGGCACTGCTCAGGGCTCCAGTGAGGTCCAGCAGATCCTCCAGGACCCATCTGGTCACACTCAGATTCACAAAACATCCATTTCTCTCCAGAGAGATGAGCACACGCCACGTGAGACAAGCCTGGGTTTGGGAACGCCAAAGGCAGCCACATTCAACCTCCTAAAGCTTTGACTTCAAACCAAAAGCTGAGGCATACAGCTGGGTGGAGATGAGGGATGGGGTGGGATCCTGATGCTGCTTTTGCAGGTCTCATTTGGAGCTGCACCAAATGAGCACAACCCTCCACAAACAGGCATCATATCCAACCTTTGTCCACTACTCCATCCCTGGCAGATTGAGTCTATCAGGTGAATCTGGGCCCAGGTCACAGCTTTGCAGCTTCAAGCTTTAGAAGTTTTAAATAATAATAAGTCGTAGCCTTGCATCTCAGATCAAGCTCCCTTTTGGATCATCCAAGCCCCAGCTGGGAGTGTTAAACCAGACAGGTAGGACCAGAAAACATTCCCATCCTACCTCTGCAAAGAGGAGCCTCCACTCCACACCCTTCCAGTCTGCCCCTGGGGTATCTGTCTGACAGGCGGAGCAAGGCCTTTGTTGTTTAAGGCAGCCTAATCCTGCAACCTTTACATCAGTGGGGCCAGATCCCAACGCTCTTGATTCTCCCAGGTTTGGATGGACCCTTCTTGATTCCTCCGAGGCTGGGATGCAGCTGGGAAGGGGGGATGACTGCAAGGGCCAAGCGAGGGGACACAATTCAGGGCCATCACACACCGGCAAATTGCAATAGCTCTTCCCTTTTTCTGCTTCCCTCTGCAAAGCCCTCTCGGTATCGCCGGGTAAGCGAGGTTCAACCCAAAACCTGGCTGCTGCAGGGCTGTACCTGCACATGTTGGTGAGTCAGAGCTGGCCAGCCAGATAGACACTCACCAAGCCCTCCCCCACAGCCCCTTCAGCTTCAGCCTCTTTGACATGCCCTCACCAGCAGTTTAAAGAGGGTTTCCCTCCTCCACCCCCTTTTTCTTTTCTACTCCTTTTTGTCTTCAGTCCTCCTGGTGGGTGGGGAAAATCCCGGGTGTCAAACTTCAAAAGGGAAGCCTGAGTTCACATCGCATTCAGGTCCAATGCGCTGCCTAACCACAGCCTGCTGCCCGCACCCACACCCGGGGCTGGCAGGAGCTCTCGTGCGGCCCGAGGAGTCCGGCACTCGCAAAGGATGCGACCACGCTGCTGCCTCCCCTCCCGAGCACGGTGCAGCAGGGGACGTCTGCTTTGCTGTCCATGGCTTGTGCACCAGCTAAGGCAGAAATGAGAGGAGGGTTTGGACGTGGAGCGCTGCTCAGGGGGGTCGCAGGGCTGGGATTCAGCCCTCTGCCAACGAGCCCACCCTGAAAGCAGAGTTCTTGGAATTCATCTCTGTAGGAAGGAGAGAGAACCCCTTACCTTCTCCCTGCTCAGCACCACACCCCTGACAGCAGCTTTGTGGCCCTACCACACATCCCGTGAGACATCTCGGTGTCCCGGAACAGCCCTAGGATTCCTCACACCAAATATTTTGCTTCGTGCATTTGAATTCCACTCTTGGTCTGGTTGATTTTTGCCAAAGGCTGTGCCCACCAACGGAGTGGCCAGACCAAGGAAGAAACAGATCACAGACCAGCAGCACAGGGGCAGAAGATGGGCTCCATGTTGTATAGCCAAAAAGAAGGAGGCACAAGGAGGCAGCTTGTCCTCTGCAAGGGCTTGGATGAAGGGATGAAGGCTGGACAAAGTCCCCCACACCAAACCTGCTGTGCTGTGCAAAACTCAGGTGCTCTTTGCACCCTGCAGAGCCAACTTGGGGCAACAGAGCCACCAGCCTCAGCCTTGTGTTACTCCCACCCACAGCAGCCCTGGTCCACACAAGCCAGCACCTCCACCTCTCCTGGTTTCCAGATTGCCAGAGCAGGGCAGTTTGGACCTCGTGCTTTCATAACAAACCTATTTTCTTTCCTTCAGTCACCTGCAACAAAGGAAACCAGGCACACAGACAGTCGAAGGAGATGTAGCATCTCTTTGATTTTCTATTGTATTCCTGAATAGTAAGTTAAAGCCTATTCACAGTTGATTTGGTTCTGTTTTTGGTGGCATGAGACCCTCAGGCTGCATGGGGAGATGAGCTCTCCCACAGAAGAGCTGGCAGGAGCCAGCCTTGCAGAATTAGGAGCCAGGCTGGTCCTGAGAGGTGAGTCTGAAACCCCACACAGAGCAGAAAAGGAGGATGCTCCGAGCACAAGAGCCCAGACCTGTGTGCCTACACCACGAGCCCCAGTCAGGGACTGCAAACAGCTTCACTCCCTGCCAGGAGCAGAGAGAAACATCAGAGCAGCATTTTGTTGAAAGGGGGTGAGCAGGAGCGTGGGAGGATGTGTTGATGCTCCCTCCCCAGAGGAAAGGACACAGTCTTCAGTGAGAAAAAGCTGTGCCATTGAGGATGGAAAGCACTGGACAGGGAGTGCTGCAGCCTCCCCTGATGCCCAGGATACATCAGGGCAGCTCTGACACCCAGGTTGACCTGCAGAATCCCTGGCAACCCACCTCTGCCAGCCACCACCTTACAAGTACATGCACCATGATTTTAGTCCCGCTCTCCTCAGCATTGTTTGGATGCAGTGTCCTTAGCCATGAGCCAGCACTGCCTGGGAAGGGGCTCTTATCCACCTCCCCTGCCAGGCACACAGGCTCTCCCATACAGAACACAGAACCAAATACTGGAATAAACAGGACAGCAGCCTACTAAAAGCCTTGAATAATGATTTCTGAACACAGTGACAGTAATGCAGTTGGGGACATACATCCACTGTGGATACCTGCTCTCAAAATACCTCCTGTAGGCTCAGTTCCACCAAGATGTTCACCTCCAGCAAGGTGGCTCAGCCCCACCAGCCTGGGCACAGAGAAATAAGCAGCCTCACTTTCCCACACAGCCCACGGTGCCCAGCAAATATTCAACCTATGTCTAACATGTGAAAACCATTTCTTTGATTGCATTTGCCCTCTGTCCCCCTCCAGGTAAGCAGGGACCTCCAAAAGTCCCACCATGCAGATGTGGAGAGGATGCTTTGAGCAGCACCCTGTTGCAGTGGAATAAACCCCTGCTCCAGGATTGCTGGGACAAACCTTGATTTTACGAAAGTGCTGAAGTTTCGGGGGGCTTGAGAAAAGGAACAGCTTTGCAAGTGAGGTAGCTACATGGTAGTATCCATATTTCTCACTGTGAGGCCTTTCCAAGGAGAGACAAGGCAGGAGGTCCCTAGCATCTCCCCGGGGCTGTCCCCAGCAAACCCTTCAGCACCCCCAATGCCCTTCTAAAGGGGCTTTCCCTGCAGGACACTGGCAGGAGGCCAGGAGCTGAGGGAAGGGGGCTGCTGTTCCTCCAGCCTGTGAGCCAAGAGAGATGCACGTGACGAGGTGTTGGCTTGGATTTCCAAGCCCTGCGACAGCACCAGCTGCTCCTGCCCATCCCTCTCCTCCCAAAGAGGCCCACAGATCAGGTTTCCTGGGCTGCCATATCCAGGTGAGTCCCTGTAGATCAGGCCAATGTCCCCTTCTCTCAGCCATTCCACAGAGATGCCAGACCAGCCCTTCAGCAGGGGAGTACTGGAGCATCCCTGCTGACTCCAGCTGACATGTGGGCAAGAGAAGACAGTGCTCCTCACCTCCCACAAGCCCGGGGGATGCAAGAGGTGTGCTGGGCAGGGACTCACCCCAGCAGAAACCAGATCTGGGCCGCCCCAGAACCAAAAATAACCTGCCAGCTGCCCAGGAAGAGAGGAGAGCCAAGCGCGCACAGATCAGGCACATGTCAGGAGGGGAGTCATCTGCATCCATCTTCTGGGATAACAGAGGGGAGCATGGGGTTTGGTGCAATTCAATGCATAACAGCAGAGCAGCAGCACAAAACAGCCTTCAGGCTTTTTTGGGGCAGCAAAGCAGCAGACGGTCAATACCCCAAGGGTCCCATCCTCCACCTGGGGAAGAGCTGCCATGCCTTGTTCCTGGGAGCCGCAGAGAGCCCCAGTGCAGCTGTACCGAGGAGAAGAGACCCCCTGCTCTGTCCCTCCTGTCCTCCCCCAGAGCAGCTGGGAGCCCAGAGAGCTTGCAAACTCGTGCTGGGTGGGAGGGTGTTCTCCCACCTCCAATCGCTCCAGCAGCAATCACCCAGAAATGCTCTCCCAGACCGAGCAGGGATGAGTGGTGCTTGGAGAGGACTGGAGAAGCAGGAAAGAAAATCTGAATGTGCAAAACAGAGCAAGGAGGCACATCCCATGCCAGCCTCCTGCCAGAGGCTCTTGGTGCAGACACACCTTTTGCTTTTGAGGAGCAGCAAGAGCCCTGACCCTCACAGCTGTCAGGGAAGAGGGGAAGATAGAGCATTTTGTCCCTTGGCTTAGCTGTGATGGGACAGAGAGTCCAGAGGTGCTTTTGGGATGAAGGAAGGCAGTCAGACTTCATAAACAACAGCCCTTTGAGCAGACCCAGTCCACATCAGAAATACATGTTTTTCTTATTCCCGTTATTACACACCAATCACTACCAGAACTGAGGAACAGGGTTAGGCTGAACTAGAAAAGCAGCAGGTAACATCTCCAAGCACTGTCACCACAGCCCAGGGGAGGGCATTCCCAGGGCACACCTCATGGAAAAGCTCTATAAAATGGGGCCAAGCCCTCACCAGGTACAAGCTGACCTCAGTGAGCAGAGCCACAGCAGAGGTGACCTCACAGGGAATGCAGGAGTGCTTCCAACCAGATTTGGGAGGGAAGCTGGCATGAACAACACAAGGGTGCAGCGCTGCAGGATGCCAGCATTCACATTCACGCCACCTCCCAAGGTTGTGCACGGGATCAGGGCTGCTCCCACTTTTCCTGAGCCAGCCCCACTGGGCAGGAAGAGACAAGCACGAGCTCCATGCTCCTGGAGCTGCAGGAGCTTCTCCCTTCTCTAATGGTGGGAGAAGAAAACAACATCAAACAAGTTTTGGGCTGTTGCTTCCTGGCACCCTCGGCAGTGTTGCCCATGCCAGCACGGGATTTTTCCACCTCCTTCCCATTGCTGTGGCTGTAGAGAGAGAAGGAATGGCTCTGCTTCCCAGCCTGGGGGTAGCAGTGGCTGGGGAAGGATGAAGCCAGTTCCTCCCCATTTCCCAGCCCTGGGGCACTGCACCAGCCAGCAGGGCACATCTCCTTCCTGCTGTCCCAGCTCCTGGTGCAACAAGGACTGGGGGAAACCCCTGCCCAGGGCCGTCACTTCCATGGGAAAAGCTCATCTGTGCAGGGTGGAAGAGGAAGCCCTGGCACCTCACGGCTTCATTGTCATCTCCCTGGAATTGTTTGCACAGACCTGCACTGTCCAGGTCTTCCTGCCCATTGCTAGAAGAAGGAAGGTACCAGCCCATCTCCCACACCCAGACTTTGTTGGCTCTGCTTCATAAGAGAACCTCCATGAAGTTTCGGACCAGACTCTCTGTTTGTCATCAGTAAGTCTTCTGGGCCAGAGGTTTTAGCACTCAGCATTGCCCACCCTGCCCTACCAATCTTCCTGGTGTGGGGAAAACCCTTTAACTCTGCTCTCCAGTCTGGGTCCCCAAAGCACTCACCAGGGATTAAGACTTCTCTGTCCTGGCCCTCAGCATCCCAAAGTGCTAACTCAGACACACGAAGAAACCAGAAGCTCCACACTGGTGATCTGCACCATCTAAAAGCCTTTTATCTCATTTCACTTGCTCTCTCATTTTAAGCTAGCCGCCGATACCTTGGGAAACACAGGCTAGAGAGACTTAGGATTTATTTTTGAGAGCTTAACATCCATTATGCTCTTAAAAAATTTATGCCCTTAAGCATCTCCACAGTGGCTGCTGAACACCCATTAAAAAAATTTCATCCATTGCTTAAGCCTGACAAGTCTCACCTTCAAGAGATACCCGTAAAGACCTGACAAGACAACTCAGCTTGAGCCCTGGGCTCCTAAGATCTGACCATAGCAAAAACAGCCCTGGGAAAGACGTTATCCCCCAAGAGAGCAAGACACCAGAGGTGAGGTTTATATCCCAGAGCAACCACGATGTGCTGACTTTGCCGCAGACGACCGTGGCAGGACAGCTTGATGTGTCAGTTGGAAATGCAATTAACTTCGATGTGCAAGGGGATAAGGGAAGAACTGAGGTTCCTATGGATGCAGTTGCTTGGTTCTTAATTCCTCTAGCAACGCTAGCCTAGCAATGCTATCCATGTTTCATTTCTACCCTTGCCAGAGTCAAAGTTCCCCTCAGCCTTGGGGATGCCTGTGCACACGGGAAAGTCACACTGTAAAAAGGGCCACTGCACCCAGGAGCTGTTTGCAAACAGCTTCACCTTCAAGACCCCCAACCCACCGTCCCTGCTGCCTCCTCCAGCAGCTGCATTTCACCCTTTGGGGCTTCTGTTCCAACATCAGACAGGAAGGGTCCGGGCTCCACCTTAGTCTGAGCAGGACTGTGTCAGAAGCAATCAGCCTGGGGTGTGTGGAGGGGTGCACACCTCAGCAGCTTCAGTGCAGGGCTCCTTAGAGGCACCTGCTGCAACACAATCCTCACAATGTGTTAGGCAGCTGTGAGGCTGCTGGTACGAGGCTCCCAAATGGCAGGCAAGGGATGAAAAGCGAAAAGGAATAAGCAACAGAGCTAAGACAAGCCTGTAGGAGAGCTTTCCTGTGCCCTTCTCCACCAGAGAGCTTCACCAGGTCTCTGTGGAGCCCATGATTCCCCCCCAAATGCTGTATCAGTGTTCACACAGTCTTGGAGGCAGGTCCCCGCTGGGCCAGGCACAGCACACACATGTACAGGAGCTGTTTGCAAGACAACAACTGGTCAGCATTGCAGCAGCAAGGAGCACAGGGAGCACAGGGAGTGAGTGACCAGACCAAGGTACAGCCCAGTATACAGCACCCACCACCTCACCTAGCCCCTGAACAGACTGGAGAGCAGCCAGGCACAGCACAGCATGTTAGACTGAGCCCCTAACATCTTCCCTGCATCCCACAGGATCCTCACTGTTCACAGCTCACTATAAAGGTAGCAGTGGTGCTTACACAGACTGCTGTGAACTGGCCACAGCCAGGGCAGGACCCCTTAGTCTGCTTGTCTCAGCATCCCCGAGGCAGCAGGCTGGCTGTATCCACAGCACAGTAACATCATGGGCTCCCTGCAGCCCAGGTTCCTTGTGGGATGCAGCAGCCAGGACTCCCCACAGGCAGCCTGTCCCACTCCACTGTTTCCTTTTGCACAGAAAAGGATGTGATACAGACTCTGCTGTAGCCCAGAAGGGTCTTTCTGCTGCCCTCGATGTGTCCAAGAGGTCACAGCTGCATGGGTTGTGCTCCAGCACCCAACCACATGAGTCCCTGCACACAGGGCAGCCAGGGCCAGGCACAGCAGGTCTCTCCAGATACAAGCTCTGATGAGCTTCAGCCCTTCTGCTCCCACCATGTCACTCAGGCCCCAGGTACTTTCTGCACCCCAGGGAAGAGTTCCTCTGCTCTGGGTATGAATTTCACCCAGATAACTGCAAAACTGAACAAGACCAGCAGCTCTGCCCACTGCCAGCCACGCCAGACCAGGCATCAGGCTGGAAGCATTTTGGACACCATCCTGAACTCATAGCATGGACCAGTCAGAGCCCAGTTCCAGGCAGGAGCACGTGTTCCTAATGCTCTCTCCAACACCCACACCCATGAAGGAAAAAGGATCATGTACAGCCCCTCAGCAGGCAAACATCCAGGCTGTGAGGAGGCTGAGCTGCACCCAAAAGCCCAGGAGCAAAAGGCTCAGCCAAGAGCACTGGGTTCATCTCTGCCACCCAAGCCCTCCCCTTGCCTTCATGCTGGTGATAACCCATGGGTGAACCACAGTGTGTGACCCTAGGAAGCAAAGGCAGGCCTGGGCCATCTGCCCCAGAGCGTCACCCAGCATCAGCCAGCTCAGCTGCCAGCTCCCTGCAGCACCACAGCCCCCACACACACACACCCCAGTTGCGTTTGGGTGGTTATTCCTGCTTTTCCAGTCAGCAAGGTTCCCGTACTGCGCTCCACCAGCCCCTCTCCAGCACATTCACCTGCCACAGACATTTCATCCCCCTCTGCCGAGGCTCAGAGGGGCATGGAGGCAATGACCACCGGCACAGGGAAGCAGGGACAAAGCAGTTGAAAGCAGCCAGTGCCAGCCTGCAGCTGCCCAGCTTCGCTGGGACAAATGTTTCACAGGCACCCCGATCACAATCCCAGTACAGGGTCGCCCACCCAGCTGTGGCTCCCACCACACACCCAAGCCAGCTCCGGCTGCCCCACAGCAGACGGGAGCTGCTGAGGGCTGGATGCTCCGCAGTCATCTGCCTCCAGGTTTGCACAAGCTGTCTAGAGGTAGCTGCTGGCAAGGAGCCAGGCAAGCCGCGGTGGCTTTGATGTGGGTGTCTGCTGGGCACATGCCAGGGCCGGGCCAGGGTGTTTAGCTGGAGGCACCGGGTGCTAGACTGAATTATGCCAGAGGGAGGAAGAAATCTCCAGGTCACGGCTGTGCCACAGTGGCATGAGAAATCTGCCGCGCTGCCCACGTTGTCGCTACTCCACACTTCTCTCCAGAGCTCTTTATCTACGGCGACCATGAGCAGGGACGTCTTCCCTGCAAGGAAACAGATTTTCCGTGGTATGAAGAGCGCTGGGGGGTTCGGCACCCACACCCCGACAGCTCCGGGCTCCCAGACAGAGAGTGCCGGCAGGAGGATGCTCTGGCGGGGATGCAGGACCAGAGCGGTCCAGCGCAGCGCAGCAGCCCCGCGGCGGGCGGGCCCAGCACCGCGCCGGCTGGCGATGCCCAGGCGCCGAAGGAGTTACTGAGAGCGGGAGATGTCGTTAATAAGGGAGGCCACGCGAGTGATTTTTATCTTTAAAAAGCCCACAGCCCGGGTTGCGCGGCTCCGCTAGGGAGCTCGCTCGGGCACAGCCACTGCTCCTTTAAGGTATATAACAACAAAGTGGGTGAACACGCTGGCTCCTCCCCGAGCCGGCACATTCCCTCCGGGTCCCCGCGCCCCAGCCACGAGTGGCAGCGGGGACCCCCCACGCCAGCCCCCGGACTACCAGTCCCGGCACACCCCGGGGGTTTGCTCCCTGCCGGGGATTGTAGTTCTGCCGCCGTCTGTCCGTCCATCCGCAGGGCACCGTAAGGCCACGCTGCTCCCGGCCGGAGGGGCTCTGCTCGGGAAAGGCTGCAGGTTCCATGACAGACGAGCAGCCATTAACCCCTTCGGAGCCCCGTGCCCGCTGGCAGCACTCCTGGAGTCACTTTAGCGGGGAAGAAGTTCCCCACTGGGACCCCACCGCGCCCGGGGCCAAACTCCCATTCACTACCCCAGCGTTCATTCCCCAGGCAAGCCACAGCTCCAACTTTACTACAGTTTTTACCCCAGCTGCCCTCCCTACAGATTTGGCAAGAACAGGGAGCAGAGTTTGGTTTGGTTGCCATCAATGCCAAGCGTCACCTGGCACCCCAAGCCCTGGGCAGGTGGGTGTCACTGGAGATGAGCAATGCCCAACACCCAAGGGTCCCCCGCACCAGACACTGCCTGTGCGATAAGATGGGCTCTGCCCTGCTCTGATGAATATCTAGAAACCACTGGACAGGGGAGATGGAAGGGGAAACAGAGGCAGGATTAGCCCTAGATCACAGGTGCCTGGTCTCCACCCCTCCCAGAACCCTATAGCAGCTGATGCCCAGCTTTCTCCTGCTGCTCCCATCGCCAGCAGGGAGCACGATTACAAATCCCACTCAGTCCCCAGCAAGTCCTGTCCTGCTCCACCTAGGACAGACAGGAACAGGATTTGCAGGTAACATCCCTCATTCATGCTGGTGTTGGAGACAGACTTCCCAGTTTGGGTAAGGACTCTGCTCCAGCACAGCCACATTTACAGCTGTAACTCGGGGTCAGACCAAGTCCAGGGATCAACCCTTGGCTACACAAATAAAGACTGCAGGATAACTGACCTAGCAATTAAAATAAGGTCTCTATCAGATACCACATCCCAGCAAACAGCACTGGTTGCCCAGGGCACCTCACAGCTCCTAAAAGTGATGCTTTGGGGCAGCAGCAGCAAGACCCCACAGCAGCTGCAGAGAACCACCAGCTGTCAAGGGAGTCCCCCAGCACAGACTTGTTTTCTCCCCCCTAGTGTCAGAGGAACTCCCAGGATCCCACATGGCCCCAGAAGAAGGGTGAGCGCCGTGTCTGTTAGGGAGGTTTAATGAGCTCCTTGGCTGGCAGGGCCCAGGGGACCACCCAGTCCAAGGTGTGAAATGCTCACTGGAAGGAGTGGACCCCAACTTCACCCCCTCTTCCAAAAAGGGCAGCTCCTGAGCTTGCCCTGAGCAGCTGTAGCATTCTGCAGTGGTTTTGCAGGAAATCAATGGCCTTCAAATGCCAGAAATAAGGAGACAAGGCACCAACAGCAATCAGCACAGCTGGACAGATTTGTTAGAGACATGGGGAAGTGCCTGTGCCAGGAGCTTTACAATGCAGAGCATCACACAAGCAGCTCTGGGCATGAGGTGAGCCACGCAACTCACACCAAGACCAACCAGGACACTGCAGCCTCTCCATGAACACCCACAGCTCTGCTTACACCATCAGCAGCTCATTCCCCTCCTCAGCTCTAGCAAGGAACAGATCTGCTACTGCCGATTGACCTGTGGGCACAGCAAGACATCAATGGGCTAAAACACATCAGCACAGACAGAAACCCCCTTCTCTTTTGGGTCACAACACCAGCTGGCCAACACAGCCAGCATTTGCCCCCTTGCAGCAGGATAAGCAGAGCCCATTGTGGAGAGGATCAGCTGGTAGCAATCACCTCCTCAATTCCACCCTTCCAGGATAAGTCAAAAGAAGAATCATACAATTCCCATCCAAGGGACCTCCCAACACTACGGTAGGAGCACAGAAGGCACCAGGAGAGTTTGTAAGCACCATGTCGGGCACAGGTGCTTGGCCACCCAGCAGTAAGAGGCAATGAACCAATGGCAGGGAAGCTTATGGAAGCACCCATACCCTGCACAGCAGTTCCCAGGGTACCAGGAACACAGGAAATGAGTTGGTGAATTTAGGTAGGAGGAGACCAAATCAAAATACTGAGCATGTCATCCATGCCCAGTGCCACTGTCGTGCTTGGGAGGCATTATACAGCTCCCTGCCTAAGAGCATGGAGAAAAAATAATTATATGGATGCTTTTTCAGTATGGTTTCTAGCCCTTTTTCTCCAGGATTTTATACAAAGTATTTGACTATGATACCAAAGCTGTGAGAAAGAGCTAACAGCTACAACAGCGAGGTGACAGCCCTACCCACAGCCCGCTCAATCAATACAGATGGTTACGCTTCTCCAAGGGCTGCTGGCTTTGAGAGCCGACATGGCCCATTCCCCACACGCTGCAGCAGAACCTGTGGGTCTGCCCTACAAGTCCCCCCAAGATGGGGAGCATCTTGGGGAGCCAGGCAACATTAAGCCTGCCCAGCGCAGAGGAGAAGGTGGCAGAGGCCAGCCCTGCTCCAAGAGCTCAGCCTGAAAACCTTGTTCTGGCTTGTTTTCCCACTAGCTTTGGGTGCCTGACTTGTAATAAGTAAGCCTGAAAAGCAGGCTCCTTTTCAGACATGCCAGGCACCCGCAGCTCCAGCTCATAGACGCATCTCCAGGGAGTCAAGTTCCAGGTGCACCCAAAAAACCTTGTGTTTCAGCCAATACCCAAAGGCCTCCCTTTCCCTGTCTGAGAAAAGCTGGGCACTACCCAGGCCCGGGACTCCGAGGCTCAAGGGGAAATTGCTTTATAGCAGCCAGTCTAATTGCACTGAAATTATGAGATCAAGCAGTAAATTCACGTCTGTGTTCGTTGCTCTGGGTGGCAAAGCTGCACTGGCAAGCGCCTGATCTCCAATCGCTGCAAATTCACGTTTCATTGGAAAGGGAAGGAGGGGGTTAATGAAGGAGAGCATTGCCAGTTGGAAGTGCTACCTAAAAAGGGTTTCTCCTACTAGCTGAAGCAAAATGGTTTCTCTTGCCAGCTTGTTTACTCTGCAGCTGAGAGCAGCGGACCGCCAGGTTTTGCTGCTGGAGCCCGCTGCAGGATCGATGGCTGCGAAACCAGTCCTGGCACCAGGACATCAGCAGGGCTGGACCAGGTGTGGTACTGCTGCACCATCCCCAGCCCAGGAGCAGCCTCACAGTGCCCACATCACAGGCAGTCCCCAGGACCAGCATCATCTACACCAGGAAATGTGTAGCTTAGCCCTTCAGAGAGCAAATCCTGGGCCCATCCTCTTCTTCTTTGGGGAAATAATGATTCTCACCATATAAAAACCAGCCAGGTAAAAGCTGGAATTACATTTAACCAAGATGGTTTTACATGAACTGTCCGCTACAGCAGTAAGGTTCTTAGGGCCCTTGCCCATGGAAAGGGCACCCAAACCCCAACACCAGGGAATAGGGATGCTGGACAGGACACACAGGTTTTCCTGAGAAAGGCAAGCACCAAACCCATCCTGCCCCACCTTGCTGCTGCAGAGCCAGAAAATGGACAGAACTCATTATCCTCTTTAGAAAAGCAGAACTTGCAATCATGTGCCAAGACAGGTATCAGCCAGATTCCTGTCTCTGGGAGATTTTGGAGTTCACAGGCCAAACTGAAGCAGTGTGGCTCTCGCAGTGCACAGCCCATCCCAGCTCCAGGATTAAAGCCACCGTGTCTGCAAACAAAACATTGGCACCTGCCAGGAGAGCCAGCCAGGGAGGAGAGCCAGCCTGCAGCTGCCACAGCCCCGCCGGCCGCAGCACGGTGCCCGGCAGTCAGCACGAGGATCAGGCCCACGTTTTATAGCCTTTATATTAATTACCCAGAGTCTAAATAAGATTAAAGTTTTAATTCCATCTTCATCTCCTAGAGGCTCCTGCTGTGCTCTCGGGTTTTCCTGGTGCCACGAAGCTTCTCAGGCAGTTACAGCAGAGGGCACTTCTCTGACAGCCAGAGACAGCAGCAGCTCCTGTATCCAGGACTGCCCCACAATGCCCAACCAGCCCTGAGGATACACCACCCTCTGCACCTCCCTAAAGCCAGCACTGCTGCAAGCAGAGCTCTGCAAAATCTATCTGACCCTTCACTGAAATCCCCAACTCAAGGCCAGCAGGGCCACTCGATGATTAAAAAGCAGAGGGCCAGCGCTGGGCAGTGTCCTGAGCCCATGCTTGAGTTGTAGGCAGGAAGGTGAGCAGGAGCTCGAGGCAGAGTGTGTCTGCCAGGGCAATGCTTTGTGCCTGGCACCATCCACACTGCCCAAGCCACCCCATCACAGTCAGCCAACGGGCAATTCAAGCTCTTAGCCTGGACCACCTAGGCTGGAGTTCTACAGCTGGAGATGGGCCAGAGAGCAGCAAATGCCAGCTGAGCAGGAGAAGAAATCACTGCCTGCGCTGGGTGGAGGATGTGGCACAGGTTGGCGGCAGCAGCAGCGCTCGCTGCCCTGGTTCCCCAGTGCCCATGAGGACAGAGAAAATGCTGCAGAGCTACAGCTGGGGCTCAGTCCACAAGCACCAACCCCAACAGCCCATGATGGCAGAGCCTTTGATCTCACTGAGCAGCAGCAAGATCTGGCGCAAGCCACCAAAGCACCCAAAGCTCAGCACTGCTCTATGCAATGTGCCCAAACCCCAGTCCTGCTGCACCCCATAGTATCTGCACAGACCAGCTCCAGTTATCACCTCCTGGACCCCCAGCTGCTGTGCAGCCACAGCCCTGGAAAAGCCAACTTGCAGCCAGGGAGAACTGCAAGTGAGAGAGACTGGTGGAGGAGAGGACGGACACAGCATAACCCCCCCATCTCCAATGCTGCCTGTACCCACTGCCTTGAGCTACAGCCATCCCTTTGGAGGGTGTTAATGATCACTTTTTGCATTATGAACAAGGAACAAGAGCATCCTACCAGAGCTCGGGAATGCACAGAGTGTCGTTCACCCCAGTTTGCGTGGCTGAAGGCAGATTGTGGAGAAGGTTGTTCCATGAGCATGCAGGACTTAGCCAGCTGCTCCTCAGGGAGAAATGAGCTGCCCCAGCCCAGCTGCTGCCCCAACCACCCTTCCACAGGAACAAAATCCTCGGTGATGCTGGGCCTGCTCCCATTCCCTTGAGTGGAGGACATGGTCAAGCTGGCCCAGCAGAATACAGCCAGGCCAGGAAACAAGAAAAGCCTCCAAGCATCCCCCTCAAAACCCCCCATAGAGCCCAGGTTTTGCGCAGTGAGCTGATGACCCCAGTGATCACCTTGTGTCACTGCCCCTGTGGTTTGGCGTTTGGGCTGCACAGCAGGAGCAAGGGCTTCAGGGGCTTTCTTTCCAGTGGGCTCCCCACAACACACAGGCATGAGGCTGCCCATAGCTGCTGCTAAGGTATGCATGCCAGGGTGACCCCAAGGCAGGCACCTAGCCTGGAGGCCCTCTGCAGTCAGTGGGGAAACCCCCTCATCTCTCCCCTACCTTCTGCTTTCTACAGAAGATGCCGTTTCAGAAGCAGCTCCCATTGCCCCAGCACTGCAGCCCCTTCCTGGCAGCTCACAGCCCCTTCTCCCTGCAGCCTTCTGCCCTGAGCTCCCCAGCTCTTACCTGGTGAACAAGGGCTGCTGCTCTACGGTGTCACCAGCTTCCGCGGGTGCTGCTGCTCCCCAGGCGCGGTGGTTGGGTGACTGGGTGACTGTGGCTTTTAAGCAAAAAATGTGGGGACACCCCTGAGTCTCTGCATCCCCCAAACCCACCCCCGAGCCCCTGCAGTCCCTAACCCCATAGGGACCAACCCAGACCCCTCCCCTCACACCCTTCTGTGAGGAAGAGCAGGGGCCGCGCTGCCCTGCAAAGCCAACACTGCTGTGTGTCCCGAGGCGGGACGGGAGGCCCTAATTAGCCCATAATTAGCCCGAGCGCGGTCCTGCTTTCACTTTGGGGGAAAACCAGGTGTGATTGGGGCACTTTGTGAGAAGTGACTGATACACGGTCCTGCCCCCACGTCGGGGGAAAGCCCTGACTCCCCTCCAAACGCGGGGTGATGGCCGGAGCTCTCCAGGCAAGACAAGGGGTGTCCGTGCCGAGGGCTGTCGGGGCGCGGGGGGAGCCGGCAGTGCTGGCATGCCGCCAGCACCGAACCGGGAACTCCCGGGACTAGTACAGCCCAAAGCGGAGCGGGGCATTCCCCCCGCACCGCCTGAGATGAAATCCACAGAGAGCGCCGGGACCACCGAGGGTCCTGCTGAGAATACGCCGCGCCCGGGGGTGTCACAGGGCGGGACGGGGCGGGGCGTGACGCGCCCCCGCCCCCGCGGCTGCTCGGGACCGCCCACCGGCGCCGGCACCGCCCCTCGCTCACCTGTGCGAGGAGAGCGGCGCAGGGAGGCTGCGCCCCGGCCCCGCCGCCGCTCGGACAGGACTCCCGGTGCCCCCGGTGCCCCCGCCCGGCTCGGCGGAGCCCCCGCCGCCCTCACGGGCCGCGTCGCGCCTGACACCATTTGAACGGCACGAGGGGCCCGCCTCGCTCCTATTGGCGGCGCCGTCCGCCCGTCAAGCCGCCCGCCGTCTTTCCATTGGTGGCGCCGGCCCCGGGGGGCGGGGCCCAGGGGCCGGCGCAGCGGTATAAAAGGCGGGGGCCGGGCGGGCGGGCGTTCAGTGTCTCCGCGCGACAGGTACGGGCGGGCGCGGGGGGGGCAGCGCGCGGGTGGGCGGGGCGGGCGGGAGCGCGCGGAGGGGCGGGCGGGGGGCGGCGCCGCGCGGGAGGGCGGGGCGGGGGCGCGCGCGGCGCTGGTGGCGCTGCCCGCCCGCGCCGTCCGTGCTCGGAGCGCGGCGGCGGCGGCGGCAGCAGCGGGAGCCCCCGGCGATGCCCGCGCTGCTCCCGCCGCGGGCCGCCCCCTGAAGACACCCCTCTCTATTTCCCCCCCTTCTCCAGCGACCTCAGGCTCTGTCCCCCCTTTTCCCCTTCCCCCCCTCCCCTTTATTCCCTGCCCCCCCCGCCTCTTTATCCTCCTTCCTTACGACCCTCCGCACCCGCCCGGCTGCCGTGTGGATGCGGGCCGGGGTGCCTGGCTGCGCGGGCGGCGAGAGCCGATGCTGAGGGGCCGGAGGAGGATGGAGTGCACCCTCGATGCGCAGAGTTTGATCAGTATTTCCCTGCGGAAGATCCACAGCTCCCGCACGCAGCGAGGCGGCATCAAGCTCCACAAGAACCTGCTCGTCTCCTATGTGCTCCGCAACGCCCGGCAGCTCTACCTGAGCGAGCGCTACGCCGAGCTCTACCGCCGCCAGCAGCACTACCCCGACGGCGCCCCGCTCCTCGCCATGCCCGCCTGCCCACCGCCCGCCGCCGCCGCCCCGCCGGAGCTGGCGGCACTCCCGCTGCCCGCCGACACGCAGGACCGCGAGGCGCGGAGCTGCGGGGCTGCGCGGGGCGGCGCGGAGCTGCTGGAGGTGCCGGTGTGCGCGGCGCCCCCGGAGCTGCAGCGAGCGCCCTGCAGAGACTCGTCCCCGGGCTTCTACCGGGCAGCCGGCAGCGCCGGTCCCGGTGGCGGCGGCAGCGCGGCCCCGGGGCTGCTCTACGCCGCCGGCTGTGACTTCGGGAGCGGCGGGGCCCCGCACTGTAGCAGCCGCACCACGGTGCTGGATTTGGACACTCACGTCGTGACCACGGTGGAGAACGGGTACTTGCACCAGGACTGCTGCTCGCAGTGCCCCTGCTGCTGCCAGCCGGCACCGGGGCTCGCCTCCCCGCCGCCCGCGCCCGGCACCAAGCGCAAGTATTACCCGGGGCAGGAGGAGGAAGAGGAGGGGGTGGAGGAAGGGGAGCCGGGGGGAGGCGGGGTGGCGGGCGGCCCCCCCTTCGCCCCGTGCACCAAACGCGCCCGCTTCGAGGAGTACAGCGCCGAGCACCCCCAGGACTCTTCCAACATCTCCAACTTGATCTCCATCTTCGGCTCCGGTTTCACGGGGCTGGTGAGCCGGCAGCAGGCGGACTCGGAGCAGCCCCTCAACGGGCAGCTGTGCAGCAAGCAGGCGCTGGCGAGCCTGGGAGCCTGGACTCGGGCCATCGTCGCGTTTTAGAGAAAAGTGGGGGAGCAGAGGGGGTGTGTGGGGGGCGTTGACAAAACGGGGGTGCGATCCGAGGGACGGCGGCTCCGGAGGGGGGACCCTGAAACAAAGGCAGGGAGGGGGGTTGGGGCGAGGGGAGGGGGGGGTGCCGAGGGGTGCGCAGGGGAGGCGGGAGGGCAGAGCCGCGCTAGTGTTTTATAAATTGTACAATAAAGAAAAAAAAATCTAAGATCTTGGGACTTTATTTTTGCAGAGATGAGAGAAAAAATCAACAACAAAAACAAACAAACAAACGAAAACAAAACAAAAAAAAAACAACAACGAAGCACCTATTTAAATAATCCTCTTTGTGTCCGCTCGGGTTCTCTTCACGGCGCGGTGCTGGCGGCCGGTAGCGCCACGTGAGAGCCGGGACCGGCCCCGGGACCCCGCGGCGGGAGCGCCCCCGGCCCCGCTCCCCGCCCCGGGCCGCCCCGCGGGTCCCGCCGCCCCCGGCTCGGCGCGTTTCAGGGTGCGGACAGGGGAAAGCCGCTGCTGCCCCGTCGCTTTTGTGCGTTTCTTTATATATTTAAAAGAAAAGGAGAAAAAAAAAAAAAAAAAAGGGGCAGAAATGAAAACATTTCAACTTTCCTCCCAGAAGAAATGTGTGCGATGTGACTTCTTCCCACCGCTTGTGCCAGGGGAGCGCTGGAGGGTTCTGAGAGCTGAATTTGGGGAGGGTGGGAAGGGGAAAAACAGGGGCCGGGGGTCCCTCCGGGCTGCGCCCCGCCATGCCGGGGAGGGGGCGAGCCACCCCCGGCAGCCCGGAGCCTCCGTCTCGGTGTGTGCTTGTGATGCCGCAGGTAACCGTGTAGCACGACTCACGTCTCCAGTGTGTGTGTCGGGTCTGACTCTTTTTTTTCTTCCCCCCCCCCCCCCCTTTTTTTTTTTTCTTAACTGTTCTGGTTTCAGCCTTCCCAATCATAAAACCAGCATTGTTTGGTCTTGTGAAGAGATTGTCTCCTGTAGAGTCTCTTGATTTTTTTTTTTACATTGTTTTTTTAAAGAAAAACCTTTTGTTGTAAAAAGGTGGGTTTTCTGGTCGTCGTCCCCCCTCTTTTTTTTTTGCCCACTCCCAACTTCACTATCAGCACTGTGTGTAACTGAAGATGCTTTGCCAAACGGTCTGTTGGGGTCTTCTTTTTTTTTTTCCTGCTCCTTTTTCTTTGTTTGTAAGCCTGTATTTTTGTGCATATGGAATTGTATATCACCGGGTAAAACTGTTCAGATTTGTTTAAATTTATAATCTTAATAAAAAGTCGATTATAAAGTTGCTGTGCCCTTGCTTTCCTTCACCCCGCAGCCCGCTGAAGCCCCTCTCCTGAGCCACCGCTTCCCCTCTGCACCGGGGAGCCTTTGCCGAAACTCCGACACCCCCCGGCCCCGGAAAAACCCCTTTGTCTCCTCCCCAACACCATCCCGATTCACCCTCTCCCCACACACACACCCGCAGCCTCCCCGGCTGCCAGGATGCAACAAAAGCCCCCCCTTGGGTCTGGCCGTGCCGCTCAAAGCGAGTCCCAGGTGGGGAAGGGGCCGGGGCTCGGGTCCCCTCCCCGCGCCCCGGGGCGGGGGGAGCAGCCAGGACCCCCTGGCCCTGCCTCGACCCGCACCTGGGCAGCGCCGCCGCCTGCGCGCCCCCCGACGCGCTCGGAAGTTTTTTTTAAGTTGGAGTTTGTTATCCCCGCGCGGGGCCGCTGGGTGGTGCGGGCGGGTTTTCCTTTTTTCCCCCTTTTTGTGTGTGTGTTTTTCTCCTCCCCTCCTTTACCCCACAGGAACGAGCCGGGGCCGCTCCGCACCCCCTCAACAACCCCCGGCCACCTCAGGAGGGGAGATTTATTATTTCTTTTAACTCTGAGCATAACTCGCAGTTTCTAGCATGCAGCGCAAATCCCGCAGATAGAGCCGTCCCTCTGCCCCCGCACCCCCAGCATCCTCGGGAACCCCCCCAAATCAACATATGGACAAAACCTCCCTTCCCAACCCCGCGCATCACCGCGGGAGCGCAACCTTCCCTCCTCCCGGGCCGAGAGCCCGAAGCCAGGGGATTGCGGAGCGGGGAGGGGTTGCGGAGGGGGTCGCAGCCGCAGAGGAGCCGGAGCGCGGAGCCCCCGGCCCGGCTGCGCCCCCGCTCCGCGCCCCGCGCCCGCTCCGCGCCCGCAGCGCCCCCTGGCGCCCGCCGCGGGACCCGCAGCGCCCCGCGGGGCCGGGGGAACGGGGAGGGAGGGGGCGGCCCCGACCCCACCGTGGGGCAGAGGAAGGGGCAGGGGAGGCCGCGTTGTCCCCAGCCCCCGGTGCTGCTGCCCCGGGCCAGCCCTGTCCTGCTCAGGACGCCGCAGGGCTGAGCGCCGCTCCCCTCCGCTGCTGATCCTCCAAATAGCCTCCCCTCAAAAAAAATTACAATTGAAAATATAAGCCCTGTAACCCCCTGCCCAGGCGCAGAGGCACTGCGGGAGCACTGCTGAGCGCAGTAGCGCTCTGCGAGACTAGAGCTCGATGCTTCGACCCGGGGAAATTAACCCATGGGGCCGTCGAGGATCGCCTTCCCTGCCCCGGCCTCTTGGGCCGGGACCCCCGGGGCCTCCACCGGCTGCATCCGCTCCCTTGCCCCGGGAGTCGAGGCTCCCCAGCACGGAGACGGCTGGAGAGGGGCCCCGGCAGTGGGATTAGCAGAAGCAGCAGCTCCTGCATCCATAGCCCTGGCTGCTGCAACACGATGTTTGGGGGAAGTTTGAAAACCCAGGTGCTTCTGAGGACGCCCACAGGTCAGCGCAGCCGGCTGCTGAATCTTAAACCCAAATCCTTTTCCCACAGCCCCTGCTCCAGGCAGCCCAGCCAGACGGGGGAGAGCTCGCTTTAGCCCAACAGCCACATGCACGCATTCATCACTCTTCCGAACCGCCTCCCATCTCCCAGACCTCGGGGTTTCCCGTGATAAAGGGGCCATCAGCAGGAGAAACCCCCGTTCCTGCGGGAGTCCACCACTCCAGGCGCACCTATCCCTCCAAATCTCCCCTCTCCCGGGGGCAGCCAGCTCTCGCCCGCCTTCACAGTGGAAGTTTCTGGGGCTTCACTCAAGGTTTCAAAGGCTGGAATTGGCAAAGACGCCTCCGCATCACCGGTACACACACGGGGAGGGGGAGTCGGGGTGCATATGCCACAGGGACACTCAAAAATCCCTGTCACTGAGGAACGAGGAGATCCCACAGCTCCGCGGAGCCGCGAAGACTCACACGCTCTCGGTGGCGCAGTTATTTATTTATTTTAAACGCTGGTACATGACATTTCTCTTCTTACGAAGGCGGCAGCAGCAGAAAGCCCATCACAGCCTCTCCTGAAAGCAGAGCCTGGAAACCAGAGTCTCATCTGCATATTCATAAGTACCTGATAAATTAATCATGATGGCAGAAGCATTCAGGCTAGAAGGGAGGTGACAGGGGAAGGTTGCACCCCCCAACACAAGCCCATCCTCACTCTCGCACACGCTCCTCGTCTTCCAGGCACAAAATGTTTTGATCCCTTCACAAGTCGGCTGAACCCCCTGGGTGCTGCGGGGAAGGGGGCTGTGCCCCCCCAACACCCCGGTAGGAACCCACCACCTCGCCCCCCAACCCCTCCGGTCCCTGGCTCCGGTGAGAAATGCAGAACAGATGGGCTGGAGCAGGGTGGAGGACCCAAAATCTGAGGGAGCTCAGCTGCCACCGCCGCACCCCCCGGCCCAGCCGTGCGCTCTGCTCTCATGCCAGCGCCTGTCCCCACACCAGCTCTGCCCCCAGCACGGTCCAGCGTGCCCCAGGACTGCCCGACCTTTAGCTGATGCTGAAGAGTTTGACCCTAAAAATCCTTCCATATCCTCTCTCTCCTTAGTGCTCTCCCGGCTGAGGGTGAACGAGCATCGCCAGCATTTTGTGCCCGGCAGCCCTGGAGCAGGAACAAGGCATGGAGGGGTCCTCTGGAAGGGACAGGTGGAGTGTGGCTGGCACAGAACGGCGGGAGGTGGGAGACGGGGAGAGTGAGGGGAGCGAGGGGAGTCCTGCACCGTGCCAAGGCAGAGGGAGCCCCGGCTCTGTGCACGCACCGCCCGCTCTGCCAGCTGCGAGACAGCTGTGGCTTTCCCTTCCCAGCGCAAAATGCTCTCCACAAGTAGATCCGGTGCTTGTGGTATCCTCAATGTCGCCACACGGAACCCTGTCGGTCTGGGGGAAGAGTCACCCTACCCCGGGCAGAGATGCTGCCTCCGGTAACAGAGGCAGAAATTCAACCCGAGGCTGGAGCAGCGCCTGAGCCCACCCTGTTTTTCCAGAGAGCTGCCCTCAGCAGAGCGGGCAGGAAGGGCAGAAGGCACCTGGCAGCTGCCTGTAGAACTCAGGAGGGTCCAGATCTCGCTTGATTTCCCTGACCCAGCAGCAATTGCAGAGGCGGCTGCAGGGCTGGGCTGGACTCACCAACAGCAGAGGGTCAGCACAAACCCAGCACCCATCACAGTGCTCTGCCCTGCACCACCAGCACCCCATGGGCACTTGGAGGGCTCAGGTCTGGCATTAGGGAGTCATAGATCAAGCCCAGTGCCAAAGCCAGCGGTTCAGCCAAGTCCTCTTGCCACTGAGGCAGCTCAGCTTGGAGGAGGATGTCACTGCACATCCAACAGGTCTGTCCGCACCAGGAGGGACAAGGAAGGACACAGTGATGGAGAACTGACCCTCTCATCTCCCAGACTGCCAGCCCAGCTCATCCCCAGGTCGCAGGGGGAGGTTGGGCACCCACCCGAGGAAAACCCACCCTCACACCATGGGCCAAGCACCAATTCCCAGGTGCTGACCCACAGCTGGAGCAGCTCCATGTCCTCCTAAACCACAAATGCCAAGAACAAGCTCATATCCAGTCCCAGCAGCCCATCCCCAGAAGAGCAACTTTGTGCTCTGCAGAACTCAGTGCAGGATCTATCTGTCCTTCCTTCCATCTGTTGATTTTGAGTCAGATCCCTCCCATCTCATCTCCCCAGCTTAAACACGAATGAGCAGAAGAATATTTTGGGATCTGCACGTGTTAGCAGATGTTTGTAGGAGTCCCCTGCAGAGAGAGCAGTAGGAGAGCAATGGGGGACCCAGCAACATGGTCGAGAGGCTGCTGCTGTTAGCGGTCTGTTTAATATGTTGGGTTTGGTCTGGGCCTGGGTAATTAGCACCTGAGCAGTAATTATTCACACTTGGCCTTTCTATATCCTGCTTATAGATTTGATGATTAATGTTGCTCCTTGAGTTAAGCCTGCCCTGGATTTACCAGCACGCAGTGGGAAAGTTAAGGGAAGGCTGTTGTGTGTGGCAGAAGCTGCTATCCCTCACATCGAACAGCAAAAACAGCACAATAGAAAAATTAGAGTAAAAAGCACTTTGCACAGAAGCAGCAGCCACTAAGCACAGAGCAGCCATCTCAGCAACACTCTGCCACCACCATCGACACACGAGGAGCTCGGTTGTACAGCAGGAGAAGCAAAAAACCTCCCTCAGCATTCAGAGCACACTGATGCCAAATGATTTGGGGGTTTACTGGCACCCCAGAGACACAAGCTGGACAGAGCCCTGCAGCAAAGCTCGGGTGCACAGACCCCCTCAGCCACCTTTCCATCACAGCAACACAATGAGGGGTCTGCAGAGAAGGACCTGCTGCCCCCACAAGCTGGGAAATGGGGAAAACAGCTGCTAACCCCTCCACATTGGGACTTACACAGCTCAGCCAAGCAAAATCCATAAGCCAGTGGTGGGCTCACCTTCTCTCCTAGGCACTGGCTCCCCTGGTGTCACTGCTGGTCCTGGGCGAGGGGGCTGCGCTGCCAGTGACAGTCCTGGTCACCTGCAGAGAGACCTGGAGCTGCTTTGCAGCACTGCTGACCAACACCCTTGGAGGCTGAGGGCTTCTCCAGCACTCCTCAGGGCAAAAGACATTTCCAGCAGAGTTGCTCTCGGGGATTTCTATGCCAGGCAGGCAGGAGCTTAATCCAAGATCTTGGCCAATGCCAAACAGCACACGGAGGTTGGCATGGAGTGAAGGAGATGGCCAAGCCCAGAGGCAGAGGAGAGGCAGAGCTGCCCTGGCTCCTTTTCCTCAGGGAAAACACTGAGTGACTCCAGATCCTATAGATAAAGGAGCAGAACACAGAGGGGGGAAGCCCCTACCAAAGCCTGCTCTTATCCTCACTCCTGGCCCCATGACTGGTCCAGCTGAGAAGAATCACCTGCCCCACACCTGCAGGGCATTAACCCCATCTGTGCTTCTGCCCAGAGGAGGGAAAAGGGTTTTCCCTGGGAAACTCCCACATCCATGATGCTTCTGTAGACCATTCCTACTCCCTGCAATCCTCCTCCCTTTTCTGGGACTGAAGCTGCCCCTTCTTGCCTGGCTGGCAGATACCCTATCAGGCCAGATCCATATGTTTTCCCTCCATACCTGTTGTCCCAAACTCATGAGGACTCCTACGTACCAGAGCACAGCATCTGTACCGTGCCCCTGTTCCCACCTTTCCCATGTGGGAAGCTCCAGCAGACACTTCATGGCCCCACTGGGCTTAACCCCAACAGACAGGAGCAGTTTTCGGGCAACCCCACCTGCCTCAGGTCCCTGATTATTTCCACACTTCCATTCTGGGAGCTTGGTTTCTAATAAACAACCCCCAAAGCAGTGCTTTCTCTCTCTTTTCCTCACCAAAATGAGACTTTTGCATTGAAACGTGTGAAGCTGCATTTTTTTCCCTCCCTTTTTCCCCAGGTTTTGCAACATGAAAGTGGATGTTGATGTGAATGGAATTCTGAAATTGGAGACAGGGAAGTTCTGTGCTGGGAGGTGACTGTTTGCTCACAAAATCGCCCTTTTTCAAGCTCCCCGATGAAATTCTGCACAATTATTTTTGTCTCCTCCTCACCCAGCCAGCCCGGTGCCCCGCACTGCTCCTGCTTTTGTTTCTCCTCTTCTCCCTGGTGAGGATGAACAAAACACCAACCACTGCCCATGCCCACTCCTCCTCCTCCTCCTCCTCCTTTTCCTCCTCCTCCTCCTCCTCCTCCTCCTCCTCTCACGGCTGCCAGCACAGCCCGGTACTACCCGCCTGGCAGAGTGCTGAGGATTCGGGGATATTCCAATGAACTCCCCCCCAGAAGAGAGCCAGGGCTGGTTGGATGCACAGCTCAGGGAAGGGCATTCCAGAAGCTCACCCTTCTGTTTGCTTTGGTGCTGGAGAGAAAACACCAGCCCAAAATACGTGCAAAGGGACAGGCTTCATCCTCACCAGCCCTGTGCTGGTGTGAGGCAAGGGGAAGCTCTGCAGACAGATTCCAGCAGGACTCAGGCTGGGATGTGGGATGACCCTGCACAGGGGTAAAGTAGAACCTAGGGTGTCTGGGGAACTCTCAGGGCAAGAGGAGAACCCCCACATCCAGGCTCTGTGTCTGCTCTCTTCCATGACCCATCTCCCCCCAGCTTGTGGTTCCCACAGCACCATGACCATCCCGGCTCTTCCACTCCCACATGAACCAGAAGGGAAGGACATGGCTGAAAAGCCCCAGAAGCTGGGACATGGAAACCCCAGGCTCTGTGGTGCTGTGACCTCGGCTCAGTCACATGAGAGATGAGGGGGAGGATTGAGCCTCCAGTTTCTCCCTCTGGAGTTACCACTGGATTAATTCAGCCTTAGGTTATTTCAGGAGCACTTACATCCAGAGATCTTTCAGCTTGGCCCGTCGGTGCCTGCAGGGTCAGACAGTGCCTCCAGCTTAAACCTGGGCTCGGAATCTGTTGACTCTGGAAAATCCTCAGGTTTTGGAGCACATCTATTAAAACAAGCAGTGCTGTGGCCATCCAGGCTCTTCCCCTTCTGCTCATGGACCATGGAGACCACAAGCTTCAATCTGGTGGGAGGAGAAGGGGAGCCGAGTGCCAGCCAGGGCGGATCAGCAATTCCCACGTGGTGCTCTGGATAGGGTGTGATCTTCTTTCTTTGTCCCATGATCCTCACCACAACAACAGGCAGTGACCAGAGCACCCAGATGCGTGATTGGGGTAGGCAGGATAAGGAGTGCAACCAAAGACTGGCAGATGGAAATGCTCCAAGAGGGAGGAAACCTGGTCCCTCTGATCCCAATTTCAAATTCTCCTTGGTTTTGGTACCTCAGGTTGCAGTAAATAGGACCACACCACCAGGCTGGGCAGAGGGGACACACAAGGAGCTGCTGGAAGCCAACCCATGCCCAGCTCCCTGGATTTCATCTTACTGGTGTATTTCCATCACCTCGTGCCCAGATTCACCGGGTTTGTACAGCAGGACGGTGTTTTTATCCTTGCTCTCCAGGTGGGAAAGGGAGGCAGTGACCTCAGGTAAGGGCACAGTGGGGCTCCATGTAGAGCAGGCAACTGAACTCACAGATCCCTAATCCGTCCCAACCAGTGGTAGCTCTCTCATGTGTATGAAATTTATGTTTCACTCTCTCCCCGGGGATTCATCTCCCATCTTTCCCCTTTAATTATAAAAAATAGTAGGTTTGAGGTATATTTGAGGGTTTTTCTTTTCCTGTGTTGACAAAGTGCAATATTTGATGACTCTAACCCCAAATTCTCTGTGACACAGATACCCTAACAATTATAAAATACTTCCAAGCTCGCTCCATAAACCCCTTTGCTGTTGCTATTAGTATGCATTAACATTTTATTGGTGTTACAGGATGAAATATCCAGTCTTGCAGCTCCAGTGGGCTTGGGGATTTCCAGCATCCTGCAATATGTATCCGTGCAGAGGAAATTAAAATGTGGATGGATCAGCAAGATACAGTCAAATCCTCTACAGTAATTTGGAGAAGACTAAACTCTGGTGCTAGTAGAGCATATTCCAAGCTATCTAATAGAGAGTTGATGATCTCTGTAACAGCCTTTTTGTAAGTTTTATTCTCGCCTACAAGGGAATTTTTTCAAAGGGGGTATGTAATACCTAAACTAATATTTTTAAAGGTATATGCTCTAAACATGGAAAAGTTAGGCCCTCTGCAGAGCAGTCACTCCAGTGGTCAGCCAGTACCCAACAAAAGAATACACTCTGGTATCTTACAATCTAGCTGGAACTTCTAACCACTACACCAGTCATTTCTCTACAGTTTGTATCATCATAGGACACATAAAGCCTTAGGAATATTGTCATGCTTTGCTCTTTTAGCCACAGTACAACACAGATACCCTTTAGCAGCATCAGCACTTGAAGCCCGAAGTGTTGTGTCTACCCAACAGCTGTCAGAGCATGGTGCTGGTGTCCAGCATCACATACTTCACCATCTCAAAAAAAAAAACCCCAACATTTCCACACATAAAACTGGGAGGATTTCATGTTGTCCAAATGGAAAATCTGGGTACCTTGACTTGTGCAGTGCAGTCTGCTTGCGTTTATCTCTCCCAGGTGCCTTAAAACACAGGAGAAGCAATAAAGAACTGATCCTCTGCTCTCTCTCCTTTCCTCCATTTATAGGGTCAGCAAAACCTTAATCTACTTTCTAAAAGGAAGAAAAATGTGCTCAGGAGGACTTAACCCTACACCTTGGTGCCCGCTGGGTCGGGGCACTGCAGCACCACTCCTACAGGACCCCTCTCCTGAGGACTCTTTTTTCCATGGGTGTGACCACACGAAGCATTAAGGAGCCCAAATTCTAATGTGGGATTTGGATGTTATTCATTATCCGTGTTACAGTTGCAACTGGGAACATGGGGAGGGATTCGTTCCAATTTTAGCGACAAATGCATTAATGCCCTGCATAGAGCTGGCCCATGTAGACATTCCCAAGCCCAGGTTTTTTATAGCAAGCAGAAGCAACCACTCCACCCCCAAAAGGCCTTTTCTAACCTCCAAAAACTGCTCACAGCCTTGTGCTCCTCAGAACAAGCCCATCTCCAAGCTGATGATGCCCATCACGGTTCAGCCCTCGCTGATGTGAATCTGATGTGCAGACAGCCCTTTTTCAAGTTGGCTCATCCTAGTTTGAAGTTTGGCACCATTTCACAAGACCCTGTGTGTCCCCAGGATGTTCAAGGTGTTTCTCCAATGTCAATGGGCAGAGTGCTCATCCACCGAAGGGGAAGTGAAGTTAAAGGATGAAGATATGTCCTCTTGGCTATTAGAGCATGAAACGACCTCCAAAAGCCCTGTTAAATTCTACATCTGAGCCAGGAGAGTCCTTGTTGAAGCAGCAAGAAGATTCTTCTCAACCGTACAAGGTTTCCACCAGCATGTTGGCAGCAGTAGAGTCCAGGTTGCTTTAGCAGTTATCATTAACAACCAGTTTCACCTTCTCCAACCCATTTCTGCCTCCTTCCTTCTCTCAGGAAGCCAGTGCCGTTGCACAGACACAGTGCAGAGTCCAGGGCTCTTGTGTGGTTCAGCACCAGGTCCTTGGGGTACAAAGTGCATCTTCATCTTGGCAAGTGCCCGCTCAGATGTTACAGGTCCTGCTGTGGGGGCTGCTTTGTTTATTCACTCGCAGGATCCCAGCACTGCACAGTGGAACTGAGCCACACACCAGGGACAAGTTAATACAGCAACAATGACATTAAGTAGTTCTATTTTTTATTCTGTTACTTCTATCTCCACATGAGGCTGCTTCACTCAACTCTTACTCCATCACTGGCTGCCACGAGCAATCATTTATGAAGGAGGGCTGTGAAAGAAGAGACAGGGCAAGGCTGATGGCGATTCGTGAAACGCACCCCGTGCGAAGGCAACAGCTGCTAAACAGCAACACGAACTGGCCTACGTATGGCAACCCCAAAGACCCAGCTCTGAAAACTGAATTTTTAAAAAAATGGCTTGGTCAGTGGGCTGAGGGGGAAGATGGCCAGAAACCCACACTACGTCTGCTTCCCCTTCACTGCGCGTCATGTTCGCCAAGGGACACGTTCAAGACGAATTCAAGTGCCTTCAAAGAAAACATTTGTGATCCAAGATGACATTTCTGCTCACCATCCACCCCTCCACACTGCTGCCGCTTTTAGCAACATGCGCTCACACAGTTGGCCTGTGTTGATGGAGAAGATGTAACCCAGAGACAAGAAAAGGAGCATTTGCTAAGCACAGCTACGCTACCTCCAACCACTCGTGAGAAGGTCCAGGTTTAATTTAATTGAGGTCTATTATAAATCCAACAAAGCTGCTGAACTACACTGATGCTGGAAGTCCTGAGTCAGCTCCTACAGCAGGACAGGAAAAACATCTGAAGAAAAAGGTTGCAGTTCTCACCCTGCCTCAGAAACAAGGCTCAAACATCCTTTGGTTATGAGAGTCTCTGACCTTCAAGAGGTATTTGCTGGCCTGGGATCAGGCTTTGCACATCACCTACCTGCCAAATCCCAGCTGGGATGGGGGGTGGACACAGCAAAAAAGTTAATAAATAAACCATACAATAAAACAGAAAGACACCTTGGAAGGACACAAAGACAGACCGGATGGAGTTGATCATGCAGTTAAATAATGAATCAAATTTGGTGCAAGCATGAGGTCAACCACCGACATGGCAAGTGCCTCCACAAGGCCTCTTCCCTGTGCCGAAGGCTCCGGCCCTTGGCTTTGCTGGCTCTGCTCCCAAAGCAGGAGCAAACCCAGTCTGAGAGAGACCAACACAGTCACCAGTGCAAAACACAGAAACTTTAATTAAACCTACAACACAGGGGGAGGTGGGAAGTGCTGCTTCAGACACAGAGCAGCTCTGGGTGCTGCCATGCGCGTGGGCAGAGGAGCTGAGCCCCTGGGGGATGTCACTGGGAGCAAGAGGAAGGCAAAGCAAGTGGCTGCCACGTGATGGGGGCACATCCCAAGCAGGCTGATAAGACTCAAATGAGAACTGACATCCCAAAATCTCCAGCAGGACAGATGTGCAGATCTGGGCAAGCAACAAACACAGAGCTGTGCGTGAGCCTCCTCCCTCCGCCTCCACAGGTCCCAAGCCCAGAGACACTGTCCCAAGGAGCAATGCTGCAGCTGCAGGGGAAGGAAGCACCTCTCCACCCTATTTTGGTGCTGTATTCCACATTCCTGGAGTCCCTCCCATGTATCAATGTCAGAACTTTCACCCATCCTTTTGCATGGAAGCCTCATTTCCACAAGACGACCTGGAGAGATGTTTTCCCAACCCTTGGGCAGATAAAGAAAACCAGATGCTTTTGCTCAGCCATTGCTGGCCAGATGCTGCAGAGTCATTTAAAGCATGGGGACACCTGCCAAAAGGCACAGCAATGTGAGGGGACACAGGTGGAGACACTGTGAGTCTCTGCTCCAGGCACGGGCTGCTCCACTGAAGATGGACTCATCAAGTCCCAGCAAGCACACAGATTTCCAGCAACATTCCAGGAGTGGATCCATTTGGAAAGCCAAGACAAAACACATCCCACTTAGGAGTAAAAGAAGACTTAACCCCAGTCTTCCATTTTCATTTAAAATACAAGTTTATAGTGTTGTTTCAGGCAGGTCAAAGGCTCCTTGTCCCCCACCTCCTGCCCAGGGCCAAGCCAGGAGCAGACAGGACAGCTGTAGTGACAGGAAGCTCTGCTTCAGCTCTGTGGACAATTCACCACCTCATAACTTAGACTCTTTTCTTACTCTCCTTCCCCTGACTGCCTGCAAGAACCTTTGTAAGATGGAATGAGTGGGTCTGTTAAAAATAATTTAAAAAAAAAAAAATCACAACCAGGTTTCTTCCCCCCACCCCAGCAGTAAAGCAGTGCAGCAGCAAAAGCTGAGCAGCGTGGCTGGGGGCAGCCCCTCCATGGTCTGCAGGAGTGCCAGAGGAAGGATTCCTGCTGCTCCTGATCCCCAGCAAACACCAGTCCAGAGCCATGTCCCTGCCACACCCAGCCTGGGAACCCCAAGAAGAAACATCCCCACTGCAGCTGCAAAGCTGTGCACCACCTTGGACAAGACCTATGGACAGACAGCTCTTCTCAAAACAAGCACCAGCCCTTTCTGCCCTCCAGTGATGCTGCTGGTGTGATCCAGACTACCTGCCTTCAACACGCTGCTGCTGGTGGCATTGCAAGTGTGGTCCCTCTACCTGAGATCCAGCACAGCAACACCAGCAGGGAAGGAAAAAGGGAAAGAGCTTTCTCCAGGTATAACCTGCTGTCCTGGGCTATTTATGCTTTTTGTTTCCAGCACGAGTATATAAATGCATGAGAAGCCGCATGCTGCCCCCTCATGCTGCCTGTGCTCCAGGGATGTCCCCCTTGAAGAGCTGCGGATAGTGCTGCTTCGTGAGGAAATTCCTTTGCTATGGGGCTGTCACTACAATTTATGACCAAGCAGGAGCAACCACTGTCGCCTTGTGCCACTGAGGCCAGCCCAGCCCCAGGACAGCAAAGCACAGGGAGTGCAGAGGGCAGGTTGGACCCAGGTACGGATGTGTGTGAATGTGTCAGGGTTTGTGCCAGTTTAGAGGGAGCCCAAGCAGTGTCTTTGCATAGCTGTTCCCACAGAGCTGGGTCCCTCCAGGGACCTTGTCTCCAGCTCCAGAGCCAGCTCAGACCCCCACAGCCCAGAAGGTTCCCAGTTTCACCCGAGAGAAGAGGCCCTAGTGGGAAAGGAAGACCCAGGAAACCTTGCAGAAGAGGTGGAGGAAGGGTGCTTTCCTCACCCAGAAAAAGGGAGAGACATACCCTGGGCTTCCACAACCCACAGACATTCCCTACAACTCCCTTTTCCCATTTCAGACCTCCTGTGCAGGCAAGAGCCGGCTGATAAAGACACGCACAGGCTCACACCTCACCCCGTGCAGTGGCTTCCCAAAACAAACAGCAACAGGAAACTCCAATGAAATTCAAAAGGGAAATTGCAGTTACCACTGCCCAACACATACACACGTGCCTTCCTCCCCTCCACACCCCTTTCTCTCGGGAAGAAAGCAGAGGGCCTTTGCTGCAGGGCAGCCCCTGCTCAAACCCATCCCCATGCCCGGCAGTCATGCAGATGCGGCACAGCGGAGCAGCACGGCCCCGGCTCAGCCGCTGGCGAGACATCCCCAGGGTGAGGACGTGCAGGAGGAGCTGCTCCAGGTCCCATCTCCCGTGCCAGGCCGGCGAGTGCTTTGGATCTGTGGTTGCCAATGAGGATGTGCAGGAATGGATGGGCTGGGTGGTGAGGAGGGGGTGAGGGGAGGAGGAAGAGCACTGCGCTGTGCCTCCGCTGCCTCGACTCCTCCTGCGGTCTCCTTAAGATGTCACAGGCTGGATGGGGAGCAGGCTGCCGAACTTAAAGTGCTGGATCACAGGAAACTTCTCCAGGCACTGCAGGAGGGGAGATAAAGAGAGGTGAATTCAGGAGACATTTCCACCTTACACACATAGCCAGAGCCGCATCCTGCCCACAGGGTCAGGAGACAGTGAGTTCAGGGCCACTCAGCTCAGACGAAGGCAGAGGATCAGCCCCATGTCTCCCCCCCTCCCCACATTCCAATCAGGCTTCTCAGGCCAGTAGCAATTCATAACCCCATCCCTTTCCCTTCAGCCAGAGTCTTTTTCTTACTGAAATTCAGGCCTGGAGCATGAGCAGAAGCAGCATGTCTATGTCAGCAGCTTTCTCCCTCACCACTCTCCTTGCTCAAACTGATCTCTTTGAAGAGCTTCACCCTACAAACATTGAGAACTGCAGAATCCCCCTGGGCAGAGAGACTCTGTCCCCCAGGCCAGTGCCCACACTCTGGGTTTGAGGCACCATTCGGCAGCTGCAAGGCACTGCCCAAACTGCATTCCAGACGTCTTTGATGGACAAGCACCAGTGATTTTGCTGCCATAGTTTAAGATATGATCCTATTTCCAACAACCCCTCAGCCCTGAAATTCTCACCTCCCATTGCAGAGGAATGGATCACAGGTCAGTCATACAGGTCCACTACAAGGCAGATTAGCTCAGAGCTACTTCCTGCAGCTACACCCGAGCTCAGTGTGCAGTGAGCAGGGCTCCAAGGGCACAGCCCCTTCCACTCACCAGCCCAATGGCAGGAAGGTCAGGGACTGTGGTCCATAACCACGTCAGAGTTTGCCAGCACTCACCTGGCAGAGCCACTCAGAACTCTGGTTTTTGAGTCACTGCCGACACAGACTGCCCAAACCTCACAGAGGACACAGAGCAGGCTCAACTCCATCACAGAGACCTCAGCAGTGCGTGTTTGCCAACCACAACGTGGTTACAACTCTCTCCAGGAAGGAGTCTTGCACTCTCCATGGGGCCAAACTGGACTCGCTGCAGCAAGGGGAGACTCTGGGGCTGGGGAGGAAGCTGTGTGCTGCAGACAGCTCTCACCCCAAGGCAGGACTCGGGCACAGGCACCCTGCCCTCGTGCTGTCGTCACAGGCAAGCGGGAGGATTTGTGCTCAGAAGCCCAGGCCTGCAGTAATCCCTTTGGAGCCAAAGGTCAGGCAACTGGTTCCAAGCACACTGGAGCCAAACCAGTTTGGAGGTGGTGAAAGCACAACACGGCTGTATCCATTCCTGGGGAGTAATAGCCAGGCAGAACCCACAAATCTCCACAGCAGGGCACCAAGGAGAAGTAAATCCTGAGAGCATCAGGCCACGTCACCTTCAAAGCTTCCTAATGCTCAGAGCTGCTGCCGTCTCTCCACACAACCACTTACACAAACTCTCAGAGGAAGCAGGGCTGGGTAACAGGGACATGAGGGGAGAGCAGAGAGAAATGAACACTGGAGATGCTGACAGCTAGAAATGTCAGCCCAATTAGCTCCAAGGAGTCCCATGGAAGACCAGACTGGTTTGGGCTCCAGGTGAAGAAACCTTACCACCAGTGGGAAGAATAGGTATCCATTCCATGTAACACATCGCCAGCTCAAGAAGAGACAAGCAGAGAAACTTCTCCTATATCCAGAAGGACTGGCACGAGTTTACTGGATTATCAAATGTACCAAGCGACAGGGCCCTCCTTGCATCAGCTGTGGATGAAACTGTATCTAACACTAGCTCAATTTCAGGTTTATTTCTTCTTGCTACCATCTTGATCACACTGAAGGTCTGCTTGGGACTCAACTGGGGAGCAGATTCATGCACCAACTCCAACCTTTAAAGATGGAACTGGAACTAGATTAGTTACAATGGAAAGTATTTCCTGACTGACTGCAGAGAAGGAAAGGTCAGGAGACTCAAAAGCAGGCTCAGGGGAAAAACATCAAGGCTGCTACTTTAACCACACCATTCTGTCAACTTCTTCACTTGCCTTTGATGGAGAGAATAAGAAAAGACCTTGGACTTTCAAGCAAACACGTCTTCACCCATTATATTATAAATAGACACATTCAGGATTTCATAAACACACAGAGCTGAAGACACATTGTCTTCAGTCTACTGCTCATCCACCCTGGAGTGCCTGGTCCAGACCACAGCTCCTGGACACATAGACAAATGTGAGCTTTCTGTCGGCTGTTTAAAGTCACCCCATAGAGGAGACAGAGAAGAGATAAAGCCTTTGGAGTGCTTTTTAAATGAACTAGGTCTGGGGGCTGCCCCACTCCCACCAAGTGGGATTTCTCCTGGTCTGTTTCCAGCAAGTGACCCCGTCCTCTGCTGCTGCCTCCACTCAATCCCGGTCGGCGCCGTCCAGCACCCAGCGCTTTCCAGCCTCCCCAGGCGTGTCACAGAGCTGGAGCCTCCAGATGAGTGTCTGATTTCACCTGATCTAATTGCAATGGGTGATCAGTAGGGCAGGGAGAAGGGAGGGGAAAACAAATAAAACCTGAAATCTTGCTCTCACCTTCGCCAGTTAGACAAAGTGACACCACAACCCCAAACCTTCCCTCTCTTTGCCATCACATGCCCCAGGCTCTGCCACAGAAGCTGCCTGCCTTGAGCTGGACAAAGACCCATGTCAGCACTTGATGGGTGTTGCTGACTTCTCTTCTGCTAATGCTGGCAGTGGTTGATTCCAGAAAGACTGCATTGGTGAAGGCTACACAGAGAGCAGAAATACGCTGGGAGCCAGCAGAAAAGAGACAAGGTTTGTACCTGGCCTAAGACACCCAGATGGATTCAGTTTGCAAAGGATGAGGGTTCAGTGACTCCTAACCTTGCATCATTCCCAAAAAATCAGCCAAAGAGATCCTCTAGTTGCAAATGTTGGTGTAACCTGCAGGGCCAGGCACACCATAACTGAAAGCTCTGCCCAGCCATGCTGCCATGTGCACATCCACACCCCCATCATCTCCCAAGACAGGCAGGAACTGGCTGAGCAAGAAGCAGGGTAGAAAACTCCCCAGAACAGATTATATCTAAAGATGTATCTATTGTAAAGAACCCTGAGGACTCCTAAGCAGGAGTGCCCCCTCTCCTCTGCCCATCCGGGTGAACACAGCTTCCATGCCAGGCCATGCCATGCCAGGAGAGGACAACACTGCACAAGGATCATGTTTTTATGATTAGTCCTTTAAGACCTACAAATATTATTTGAGGCAAAAAAATAAATTTAAAGTTCTTTGGTCGACTCAATGTTTTTTACACTTTAGCCTAAAAATAGAAGTCATTACCCTTCCCAGCAGTTTTTGCATTCTCCCTTTGACACAGCTACCTCACAGATATTTCTAGAAACCTACCAGTACTGGATCCAGCATTTTCACACAGAAAATTTTTGCTACTCAAAACAGATTAAGGCCTTTAGAAAAGATCATGTCTTGGGTGCACGCAGAAGAGCCAAAGAATGTCTCAGTCTCTAGAGGATCCCTGAGCTGTGCTGTCTCCAGCCAGGGGATAGGTAGATCTGCCAGCACATGGCAGCCCCAAAACATCAGTGAATGTGTGCACTGCACTGTGGGCTCATCACTGCCAAGCTCCTCCAGCCACAAACAGGTGGGAGCAACCATGGCACAGAGCATGTGGGGCACCAGGCAGGAGCACCTGAACATGCTGGGGAATGTGGGATGCCAGGGGAGTACCCAGCTTGTGAAGGAACTGATCCAAAGGAAAGGAAGGACTACGGCAGGGCTGTTGAGGCAGCAGCAGACCACACTGAAGCTCTAGGTTTTAGAAGACTCATGTTTCACTTTAAAGGCATTCACAGTGCTCTGGTCCTCCCTTCAGACCCCTCAGCTCTCATACCTTAGCCTCCAGCTGAGGGTTTTTCAGCAGGCAGTGTCTCCAGCCCCTGTGATGGAGCTGCAGCCCAGGGACACCCCTCTCTCCAAGGAGCAGCCCAGAGCACCCCTCCCAGGAGCAGCCAGGCAAGGGGGTCGGCCCCCAGCCCCACTTCTCCTCTTTGGAGGCTGGGAGGAAAACTGAGCTGGGGGTGAGCTGGGGGCGGAAGGAGCCAGTGGGCCTGGGAGTGACACCTCACAGATTAGAGAGGTATGTGGCCTGGAACCTAAACACAGGATGTGCAGTGCAGAGGAAGGGCTGGGGGAGGGAGCGGCCGCTCGGCACAGTTAACCCCTTTGTGCACTGGGCCTGAGCAGAGCTGTCTGCAGAGCCTGTGTGTCCCAGCAACAGGAGCTTGTCCCAGCTCCCAACAGGAGCACGGCTGACACCAGCAGCACTGCAGGGTGTGGGATTAACTCCTTCAGGCACCACCGGTCTCCCTCGGTGCCAGGAGGGAGTTGCACCATCCCTGCTCCTCCAGTGCTTTAGTGCAGCCAGTGCGTCCTGCAGAGCCAGCACCATTCCCTCCGGACTCCCAGATGTGACGGTTCCTGTCCTGCTTCCTCAAATCCAGGGTTAGCTTCAGCAGGAAGGAAGATAAGGGAGAGCCAAAACTGCCCAGTTCTCCAGGTCAGGGTTCGCCAGGAAAGCCTGGGGCAGCGCCAGCAGAGCTGGTGGGTGGAGGGCTGCCAAACCAGGGAGGTGGCTGTGGCCTTGCTGGGTTGGCACACGGCACAGATGGGGCTTGTAGAAAGGGTAAATCAGTAAGAAGCATTCAGCCTGCTCTGGGGCTCTTGAAACATGGGATGGTAATTTAAAATAAGTTCCCTCTAGCTGGTAAAATAGTGGTGGACCAGAAGAACAAGCCGGTCAAGACATTGGCCCTAATTTGGAGATCTGCACTTGCACTACGGTAACACAAGACCTGGCAAAAGTCATGTTTGCAAGGAATGGCCACTTTGGGATTGGTTTTGGGGCAAACACGAGGCAGGAGCTTCCTTCTAGCCAGCAGCACCTGAATGGCCAAGGGCTCCCAAGCCACAGTCAGCAAGAAGTAACAAATAGCTGTGATGGGATCCCCACACCTGGAGCAACACAAGAGCTGACCCATGGTACTGTGGAAGAGAGGAGGTGTGTGGCTGAGCAGCCTCCCCCTGCCCACGGCACTCACCTCTGCCTTGTACATGCGGATGAGGCCCTGGTTGACCTTGGACCAGGAGGCCACGGCACTGATGTTCCAGAGCTGGTTGGAGTGCTCAGCAAAGGGGCCTGTCTTCATCTGAAAGAGACCCAAGCACAGGGCTGAGGGAGCCAGGCCAGCCAGGAAGCTCATGCACCAGCAGTGACTCACGCTCACACTCTCTCCAAGCAAACATTCCCACCAAGCCCAGTGACCCACGCACCAGCCACCTCACTGCGTCTTCCCTCCCTCCCTCCATGCTCCCTCCCGCTGTGGCCACATCATATGAAACCGTGGCAATCCAGCTCCCCTCCTTCCCTGATAAAATTAAGCCTCTTCCTGCCACGCTTTCCTAATCAGACCTCCCTCTGCACACCTCTCTTTTAATGACTGTATTAAAAAAGCCCCACATAAGTCCTGTCCTCCCCCCGAGTAGAGCTTGGCTCAACGCTGTTCCTATTCTACCCAGAAACCTCCCAGTGCAACACTGCTGGGCTTTCCAAGAAAATGACTCACTCCCCATTCAGATCAACAACAAGCAGCAGCGACAACCGTCGCTGCCTTCCCTGAATACAGAGGGCAGTGCAGGTTGGCAGCAGCTCTGTGTCCACAGCCCACTCCACACCTGCCTCTAGCTGAGGAGGGCTCTAGGGGAAGCAGGAGGGGACACGCTCCCCAAACTAGCTCCTGAGCTGTGAGCTGCTGGCTTGCAGCAGACGCCTTAAATGGTTTTTTAAATTTTTTTTTATACTCCACTGTTTCTCCTCCCAGGGTGAGGAGTTTGGAGAAGGGAGGGCAAGAGGGAAGCTGCAATCAGGGGCAGTTACATGTAGATTCCCTGGGCAGCTGTCTCTCCTTCTCCTCCATGAACAAAAACAGACCCTTAGGGAGAAAAAGAAATACAACACAGCCACTCTGACTGAGCAAAGTTCCCATGACATCAGAAACCACAAGGCCGAAGCTCACGCTAAAGAGGAGCGTGGGGAGAGAGGAATCTCTTGGACTCTCATTCCCGACTTGGGGCTCGAACAACTAACCCCTTCCCTCTGTGCACGCACAGGCCTGGAGAGAGGGTGGGAAAAGTGCCTCCAAAACAACCTCCATGCCCACTAAACAAGCAAGCAAGGCCAATCAATCTGCTTTGGGAAAATGCTGCTGCTTTTCTGCAATGCCTGTGCGACACCAGCCTGCAGCAGAGAAAGAAAGAGAGGGAGAGGGTGGGGGGACCCAAAAACCCCACTGCTTGGAGGATGATGTGCTTCAAAACCCACTGGCCTTGGGGTTGGAGCAGCGGGGGAAGTGGGTCTGCAGCTGTGCCTGGTGCCGGGAGAGCGCGGGTGCATCTCCACTTCCCCTCGGAGGTTCCCGTGAGCTGAGGGATGACGGATGAGCTGCTCCCTGTCCCCTCCGCCACACGCTTCCCTCATGGGTACGAGATGAAATGTGCACACACACAAAGCACGGCGCTCCCTGGCAGTCCCAGCGCGTTACCCAGCACAGGACTTGGCATCGGCGGGCACCCAAAGCAGTGGCTGCCAGGGAGCTCCGAGCCAGGCAGCTCCATCAGAGCCTCCCCTCTCCACACAGGAGGTTTGGCTGCCTGGGTTTTGAAGCCAAACCTTCCCCCAGCACCACTGCCCTTCACAGGGCCACAGCTGGCATCAGCCACCACCACCCCACTCTTCTGCCCTTCCCAAGCCAGAGAGCACAGAGGAGGCAGGCACAGCTGGTCAGTCCCACGCTCGTGCCTGGCACAGCCACCACTGTGACCCTCCTCACCCAGGACACCCATCGAGGGATGGCTTGGCTATGGTTTCAAGCTGGGGTGGGAAAAATAAGAGGGATGAGAAGGGGAACAAAAAAAAATCATCTCCTTCCAGCCACAAAGGGCGAAGAGGGAGAGCTGGGGGGGAGAGCGAGAGGCGGCAAGCGCGCTGCAGTCCCGCAGTGACCCCAGGGGAACGGAGTGAGTCAGAGCAGCCATATTGAGCAGGAAATTACTCACAGACGCGGCGTTCCTGCCTCTCGGTTCCCAAGAGAATCGGCCTTTTGTAAATGGTTCCTCTGTCAGTGCAGGGGGGAGGGGGACGGCTGAGGCCGTGCTTTCCTGTCAGCTCCTTCCCTTCCAGCAGAAACCTGAGCCCTCCCTTCCCAAATTTAGAAGCCAGATTGAAGCTTGAAATTCCTGCTGCCTGCCCTAAGCTCTCGGAGGAGCATCTGGGCAAGTGCCCCGATCCCCCACAACAGCTGGGGTGTACCCAGCTCCCCTCTTCTGCACACACACAGGCAGCCCTGCATCACTGCCCTCCACAGCCCCTGTGCTCCCAAACCCTCCTCATCCTCACACCTTCAGGTACCCCACACACCCCTTTGGCAGGCAAAGGCAGCAGTAGGGGAACAGTTCGAGTCCCAGCCAGCTCTGCAATCCTCACCCTGTTCCAGAGCCACGTGTTCAGGTCCAAACCCACCCTGCAGATTTTCCAACATCAGGTCAGCTCATGCAAGATTCAGTGCCGTGCCTGGGCACTGCTCTGAGGAGGATGCTGTGGTGGGTTCAGCCTGGACATCATCTTGCTGCTGCTTTAAGAGCCTGGGGTTTAAATACACACGTGGCAAACACCACAACAGCGTATATTCATATTCCTGAAACATCACCTGGGGGCTGAGAGCAGTATCTGCTCAAGAGCATATTCTCTCAGTTGACAGAAAACAACCTTTCTCAGTTATAGTCTGAAACAAAACCTGCTCTCATGTTGGTAAAATGTACCAGACCCACCAAGGAACTGTTGTGGTGTTTGTTACATGTTTAACACCTTTAAAGGAGAGCTGTTTCTAGACGACAAGCTCAGAAGAAAATAATATCGTTCATTTATCAAAGTCTTTAATCCCTTCTATCTTTTTTCCCTGCTATTTCGTTTTGTTGTTGTTTTTGGAGAGAAAGCATTTGGAGGGCACTGAGGCTGCCTCGCCCCCCCTAGTGGCAGTCATGGCCTTCCTGGGCGCTTGGGACGGAAAAACCCCAAGTTTTAAAAGGAAAATCTTTAAAAAATGAAGCAGTACCCGCACGGAGATGCATTGAATATACCATAGATTTGGTAATGCAGGTTGCTGCCGTCCTTTTCAGCTCACGGCAGGAGGGCCAAGAGGGCTCCTTGCCACCAGGTGGCACTGGGGAACTCGGAAGAAACACCGAATTCCATGACCCACAACAAATGCTCGAAAAAGGAACTCAAATCACTTATTTGAAAAGCCTACTAAAAATCTGACTTTCTGCAGGCAGAAGCAGCAGGATGGTGCTGGGTATTTTAAACTTCACCTGTCAACTGGGAGCTGCAGAATCTTCTACACACATTTCAAGAGATGTATGTTTTTAACAGGTCAGTGCACTGTCTGGATATTACAGAGGCCTAAACTAAAATAAATCTTTGACCCTCTTGGCTCCTGATTTCCTGTCCTCATCTTGATCTCTTCCACCAGCACCTCTTTGCTATCCATGGTATGATTTATCTTGGCATTAAGGGTTAAACCCTGTGAGGTGCTGAGTACCAACAAACCCTACCAGATTCAGCAGGACTCGACCCAGCACCTCCTGGGGTTTGGGCCAAAGGCTCCTATGAAGATTTCCTACATGAAAGGCTAAGTTCATAGTCTGTAACCTCCCTTCTCATCTAATCACTAAACTAGACAGGCGAGGAGGGGGAAAGCGAACAGAACAAAGGGGAAGAACCGCACTCTGTCCTTCAAAATTAATCCCATCAACTCCCTCTTGCCAGAGACAAGAAATCCCTCACCACAACAGAGCGGGTAGCTCTTGCTCTCCCTGTCCAGACTGTGCAGTGAGGGAACTGGGAGAAACACGGCCAAATCCTCCACTGATGCTGACAGCAGTAAGCCATGAGCTCCCTCACTGAGAAGCAGCCCATGGCTGCCAACGAGCTGAGGATCACCTGCCCCTCTCGCAAGGGTCCTGCAGTGCCTGAGCAGAAACAGTCCTGAGAGCGCTGCCAGCTGAATGAATCTCAGCACCACCTCTGCTCTAGGTCACTTGTAAATAAGGTGCATTTAATGGGCAACTCTTTCGGTAGAAGCTGGAGGAGACAGAGCAGCACAGGAGTTTGGGAGCCTGCCCTAAGCAAGGGGAAGCCCAGGGCTGCCAGGCAGCACCCGAGGGCTGCAGGGAAGGGAGGTTGTCTTGGCAAGCCCAGTCATTTTGCAGCTCCTACTTCATCTTCCTAGTGTATCTGCAGGAAACACTCTTCTCCATCCAAGCTCCCACTGACTGATCCAAGTGATGATCCAAGGTTATTTGTTTGCACTTGTTACAGCTCCCTTCAACTACAACCCACAGCCCATCCAGCTCAATTACACTTTCCTCTCAACATCCCTGTCTCAGCTCATTCAAGGAGAACACCTCAGCCATGCAACAATGGTTCATCTGCACAGTTCCACGAGAGCAAACAAACAGGCAAAGGAGGAAGAGAAAACCACCGCCAGAACCAAGTATCTAATGTCAAGAGAACGTCCCTATGGGACAAAGCTTCCATTCCTCACCTCTGTAATGAAGAGGATGCACTCCAGGAACATGAAGTCCTTATGGTTTTCATTTACCACCTTCTCATCAACAAAGTGCCGAGGTTCCAGACTTGGATGGTCTAAAAAGAGTAAGAGACAATAGGAAGTAACCTGTATGGCAAATCCCTCCTGAGACCAAGTTCAACCAGGTGTTGTCCTGCCCCACAAACACAATCCTCCCATCAGAACTCTTTAAAAGGCAGCACAGAGTTGCTCCCTTCTATCTCATCTCCCACTCCAGTGCCTCTGCAGGTACAAAACTCCCCAGAGCAGAAATTGCACTTTTTAGCACCAAAACCAAGACTCTCCTTTTAAAAAGCTTCGTTGCAGTCATTGCAATAAAGACAGAAGTACTATACAAGGAAGTCTTCCATCTCCCAACCAGCTTTATTTGGAAAGCTGAGGTAAAAAAAAAAAAATCCAAGCTCCAAACTCTCCTGCTGTATTATACACAAATCTGACATATTTGAATTTAAAAGTCAGCACCAAGTCCCATCCTCTTTAGAACCTAGACAGATGGGGAAAAGGGCAACCTGGGACACAAGAAGATTTTTATTAGTACCTATCAGCTGGGAACTGCCCCATATGAAAGGCAGGAATTGGAAGTCATCCAAGCCCCACACGCCCTGGCTGCCAGCAGGTTCCATCCTGTAGGTCTTCTGCAGTTTTCGCATCACTTCCAGGTACCTGAGACCAAAGAGAAGAGGAAGCATTAAGGCAAGGTCTTCTCCTGTCTTTGACTTATGTGAGGACAAGAACAGTCTGTCTGGGAAAGGACACAACTTTATCACTTGTAAGCAGGACCCCCACATGCAGCAGAGTTCACAGAATATATATTCAGCTCCTTTGCCATAGAAAGCAGCCTGCTGGTACCTCACACCAAACGCACAGAGAAATCCAGTGGCAGGAGTTTATTTCATCTGCAATGTCTTATGTTGGTGCAGATCTTTCCTCATCCCCACTGTTATGTGAAAACACTGACACTTCACATCCCTTCACCAACTTCCAAAAGAGCAGAGTTTTCTGCCTTATGGCAATCACTACTTCCACTTTTCAGGTGGAAAATTAAAGCTGGAAGTACTATCGAAGGAAATTGTTTCCATGCCACCAAACAGTGATATGGCTGGGATTAGATCTCCAGACTCCAAACACCCATTCCACCAGTTTCATCACTATCAACTCTACCTCCTGGGCTGGAAACACATGTAGAGGAGCAGTGGAGGCCTGCCAGTTGCATAGATTTTGTTTATGATGCCTGAAGAGATGTTAGATCAGATATTCCTGTCTATCACAAAGCACAGAGCCTCACCCACAGAGCTCAGTAACTTGTGCTCCACTAAAGTAACTTTCCAGAAGGACACTCTGCCTCTGGCAGACAAGGGGCCATCACCTCTTTTGGAGACAGTTATAACGGGTCAGTGTACAGTCCATTAAAAAGTACATCTGCTCCTAATTTTGTCTAAAATTGTCTTCAGCTTTCCCATTCTACCCTTCCCCCCAAACTGCCCAATACTTCCAGCCCTTCTCCTCCCATTACCTCACCTGTTAAACACTTTGAAGACAATGGCCATCTGGTCATCCACTCTGAGCACACCGATTTTGCAGAGGCAGCAGAGAAAGGCTGCAAATGCAGCTTCGTGCCCTGGAGTTAAAAGACACAAAGAGACATGACACAGCTGTCTCTGGCCCCCAGGACAACCTTTCTGTGGGCACCACAACAGCTTTTCAGAAATCACAGCAGTCACAGTCTGCTCTCAACCCTGTTGTCACTGTTAATGCCATGAGCCGACAATATTTCATCCCCCTGCAGCACTCACCCAAATTATACCTTCTAGACCTTCATAAGGTGATCACGAACTTTGAGAAAAGAAGAAGTTCTTAAGGAAAAACAGCTCCAACTGGGCATGCTGGGAGCAAGGCAGGGACTTTCCCAGGAGCTTGCCACAGCAGGGGAAGTGGAGCACTGCAGAGTCATCTGCTCAGGGGATGCAAGAAAACCTCACATCTGCAAGCAAACAAATTTCCTCCTGCTTCAAAAATATCTCCGAGTCAGAAGGATGTAGATCCCATGACACTGCCAGAACAGTCTGTCCCAGAAGGTACTGGGATCTCAGGCTGAGCCTCTACAGCTTGGTCCTCCAGCAAACAGCAAGGAAAAGAAACAAACAGCAAACCCAGAAACGTGTTTTAGTGGGAAGGACTGTGGAAGAAGGGAGAGTACAAGATCAGCAGCTCTACACAATGGGCAGGTGCAGCTGCTGGTGTAGGAACAAAATGCACCCATAGTCTGGACACCGTGAGCTGGGACACGGGCCCCTGGCTTGGGCCACACGGGATGGGAGGAGAGGTTGAATTTCCTTCTCTGAGCTGACCAAACCCCATCCATCGAGTCCCTTTCCAAGGACAACATCTCCCCCTGGTGCCAGTGAGCCGCAGCCAGCACTGCACAGCCTCCAATCCTTTAAAGCCTTTACCCATGGCCTCCTCTTCCTCTCCCTGCCCAAGTCCAAAGTCATGTTTCCTTACACTCACAGCATCCTGCTCTCCTGCCTTTTGGTGAGGACACACCTATCCTCCAGAGAGGAGCAGAGCACATAGACAATTCTGTATTTAGTTCTCACTGAAGCCTGTGTGGTTACTTCAACCTGCAATTCAGTATCTCCTCAGGTGCTTCTACCTTCCAATTTCAAGTCCCTCTCTAAGCAGTGATTCCCTTCTAGGGACCACCAGGCCATTATGATGTCCCTCTAGGGACACCTTCCACTGAACATGAACATGTTTCTCACTCTAGTTCCAATTCAAGCCAGTATATTTTATCCCTTTAAACTGCCTGCTGCAGGACTGCTGCATGCAGTGAAGCAGGTCCTACAGCTCATCCCAGAACAGCTTGGTTCCCATTTCCTTGGATGAGATGTGAAAGGGTGTCACAGCTCTAGCACAGCTCCCAGCCCCAGCTCTCAGTCACAGCCCACACAGGGCAGAGGGGTGAGGGAGCCCTAGAAGGAAGGTGTTCATTTCAAGCTGGCACTAAAAATAGTGGTAATGATATACTTAAATAAATACAGCACCCGACTCCAAAGGGTCCCTTCCTGACAAACCCAGCCTCGGCCAGTGTGCAAGCCCAGGTACCTGTGCCGTAGTCAATGCGGGTAGAGTTGCCCACAGATTCCTTCAGGTACACAGCCACTTCTGGGGCAGCATCAGCCAAATGCTTGGGAATCACTGCTGACACCAACTTTTCCGCCTCCTGAAAGACATAAAAGACTCCCCCAAATGAGCACCTGTCACCGTCCCCAGGGACAAGGCACCCTGTGCTCAGATGCTGTCACAGAGTGAGGGCTGCAATGGTGCTCTGCAATGCCCAGAGGCAGCACGAGAGACGAGCAAATTCTCCTGTTGGAGAAGTCATCTCCAGAGATGGAACAAGTCAGGGAGAGCTTGTCCTGAGACCTATTCAGGCCACGCACATCCTGTAAGACAGAAAAGCCTCGTCACCCACGTACATTGACCCAGTTACCCACTGAGCCATCTCCAGGATGAAAGCACCACTAGAGCAGCAGAGCAGCTGCAAGGCCACTGCTGTGGGGACTTGGGGCTGTGCCACCCACAGAGCTTGGTGCAGGGCAAGTGCTCTGAGCTGAAGGAATTCGAGCAGTTTTCCCCAGTCTTTCTCTCATTTTGTGACACAGTGGGCAGTTACAAAGCAAAGGAATTCCTTGGGCTTGGACAGCCCTTGTAGCTCATCCAGAACTTGGAGACCCAGCCAAGAGCATTTACATGGCCCATATGCTCTCACAAGAGGAAAAGACAGCACCAAGTCAGGGGCAAACGATGCATATCAAGAGGTGGATCCTTCAAGGCTTATCCGAGCAATTCCTCTGTGAGCTGCTTGGCTGCCACACAGTGACAGAGCCATTCTCCCACCCCTGCTGGGCACACTGCCCTTCTGTGGGAGCTGCAGGTAACACTACTCACCTGGTCCAGTTTGGCGTACCAGGTCCTGAAGGCTTTGTTCCCAAAGCGAGAAGGTTGATCCACTGGTGGGGTTTCATCAATCCATCTGTCAAGGGTGTTCAGCAGAGCCACCAGCTTTTCAATGGGCTACAGAGAGCAAGAGGGTGAGGGGTCACAGTGATGTAAAACAGCAGTCCCTCAGTCTCCAACATCTCTCCCCTTGATGGGAGTCATTAAAGCCCACACCATTCTTCCCAAGAGGGCACGTGGAAATGGGCTGTGCCAACCCTCCTCAAAATGCAGAGGGGACAGAAAAACCATTCTTCCCTGCAGGAGATCAGTCCAGTACAAAGACCAGCCTGAGGCAGACTGAGCCCCAGTCACCCACACAGTCTTTCATGAGCTGTAACAGCACCATGCTCCAAAATCTCTTGGAGAAGAGCCACAGCAAGCTCCCAGCTGTAGAACAGCCCTCACAGGATTGAGAGGCAGGGAAGTGCTACACAATTCGGGGACCTCCAACATATAACTCAGGCTCTATATCTTAAGGGTCCTGCCTTCCCCACAGGATAAAGAATAGCATGTATACAGTGCTATGCATCCTCACCAGTGGCTGATGATGTGATTTAAAGGCCCTCCCTAAGTGTCTCTCAGTAGCCAGGATTAGCAGCAGATGCTGTTAAACCACGACACATTTGTACAGCAAGTCAACCCTCTCAGCATGATTCCTGTTGCTTCAAACTCCTACCAGCCAGACCACCAGGCAGCTCCAGCCCAGGGACACCCACTGCATGTGGCAAAACACAACCTATCCAGGGGAAGAGGCAGCCTGGTTTGCCCATCAGTGCTCTCATCAGAGTAGGAATGAGAAGCTCTCAGAGAAATGTCTCAATTCAAACACAAAGCTGATGGAAAGACAGCAACAACAGCAAGACCACAGCGATGTTTCTCACACCCAGTGCTGGAAGTGAGGGACCCATGTAGGATGTATGAGAGTGGCCATGAAGAAAGAGAAAAGAGGTGCAGCAGGTGACATAGCACAATGTCTCCAGCTGTGCTGTCAGACCAGGGCTGGCCAGTGCACACCCTCTCCCTGCCTGGCCCAAATGGCTGGGGAACACCTACAACCCCCGTACCATGAGGCAACACCACAGGCAGCACTTTTAGCAGCTCCAGACAGTTTCAGGAGGCTCTGCTGACAACTGGTCAAGCCTGCCAGAGGCTCTGGGATCCTCCTTGCCTGACTCCAAGCAGCTGGAGAGCTGTCAGCCGCCACAGCAGCTGGCCAGGCCCCAGGCAATGTAGGCTCCTCTGTCTCGGGAGGGGATTCCTCCTTCAAGGGGACAAAGAGGACAGCAGAAGCGGCGGCTGGTTTGACTTTGCTGGAGGCATCGACCGTGTGAAGCTGGCTGGTCTCCTGGGCTGTGGTTCAATTCTTCACGCTGCTGTCGGGAGGACAAGGAAACAGCAGAGCCCAGCAAGTTTCCAGCCCTTGAAGTGCCACTTGAAGGAGGTGGGCAGAGCCAGGCATGGCAGAGCTGTGCTGCCACTGAACCAGCTGCAGGTTGCTGCTGGGAGGAAGGGTCTCATGGCGGACACAGCCTCCCACAAACAGTGACTCCTGAGGTGCCACCCCAAGGACATGGTGGGAACAAGCAGGAGAGGGATCCTCCCACCCCAGGAACTCGACATTTGGCCACTGAGGCAGACAAGAGACTGGGACAAGACCTGAGCACACCGAGAACACAAAAAAGCCAAGGGACGAGATGGCCTAAAGCTCTGGGTGGCCCTGGAGGCACTAACAGGCCAGTGCCCCAGATGCATGTGGACCAAAGCAGCACAGCCCCCTCTGCTCCAGCTCCCTGCTCCCAAAACACCGTAAAAAACAAACACATTCCCATTGCACTGGGCCAGGTTTGGACTCAGCCCTACTCCTTCCTGGCTATTGCATTCCCCTCCAATTAAGCAACAGCATCCCCAGCACTGGGTTGCATTAAATAATTAAATCGTGCTGGTGATTTATCCGCCGGCACCAGCAGCTCATTATGAGCAGCCACCGTATTTCAAACCCTCTCCACGAGCACTCGGTGCTGCCTGGATAAATGGCTGGCACGGACCAGCTCCTTCCCTGGGGAGCAGAGAGTCCAACCTCCCCTTCCCCACTCGCTGGTTTTAAAGGGATTAAAAGCCCAGCCCCACTGAACACGGGAGAGCAGGACCCAGCTGCCAGCTCAGCCACACCAATAAATAATTAAAGAGATGCGGCTCATTTTGGGCTCAAGGCCCTTTGAAAAGGGGGTAACTAAAAGAAGCAGCTTCCCATTGTCCAGCAGAGGAAGCCTGTACATCCAGGGCCGACCCCTGTGGGGGAGAAAGGAGCTTATGGGAACACAGCCATCAGCACACCACTGCAGCCTGTTTTGCCTGGCTGGGTTTTTAAGCTCTATTTTTGCTTTACCTTTCCAGTGATCAAAGCAAGGACAGCCTCCCCCCTGCTCTCCTTGCTCTTCTTGTTGTGCTGATTTTGCATCTCCTTGACCCTGAGTCTGCCACCAGTCCCAAAGGCAAACCACAGGGTTTCCTACAGAGCAGAGACCTGTCAGCAGCTCTCAAGAGCAGGGGCCAGGCAGACAGAGGTGCTGAGGAGGCATCACAGCAGCCAAAGCTGCCCATGGGAACCAACTCTCCCCCTCCTGGCTCCTCAGGTCCTGTCAGAATGGGGAGCTGCTAAAATCAGCATTTGCTGCTTCCTCCACTTCCTTCCTGGAAGCAGAGCAAAGCCACAAGATTGACCAGTTTCCCCCAGTGCATTGGGCTGTTTGAAGGGAAGATCTGCTCCTTGCATGGCCAAAATTAACCTCCTCCTCCTCACTGCACTGCTCCTCTGATCCAAGTCACTGCCCCAGACTGCAGCCCCAGCAGTCGCTGATGGATCTCCACATGGAAAGCACTCCCTCTAGGAGGGGAAGGCAGGTCACAGCCTATCACTCACACAACCTTGTGCCAGACACAGTGTCTGCGCCAGAGTCTGCTATCAGAGCCTGTCAGATGCCTCCAGCAAACCCTGGACAGCTCCACGCAACGTGTCAGTAGCAGCAGCGCAAGCTCAGCAAGTCTCCAAGGGGGCTCAGCCCCCACAGGATCCAGCTCCTGCTCCAGCAGAAAGGTTGGTATCGACACACACTCTCTGGAAATCACTAAGCTGTCTCTTTCAAAGCAGAGCAGACCATACTTCCATTTTTTATTCCATGGCAAAGCAATACCAGTAAGTCACAGAGAGGATATGCATTCAGCAGAAAGGATTCCAGGAGGTCATTTGCCAAAGGAAGGTGCCCCTGGCATTTGATCAGGGAGGAAGATGGGATGGCACAAAAGCACATCGGCAGCAGGTACAGCAAAAGAGAAGAAAGCCGGGCAGAGATGCAAGAAGAGGCCACGAGGGGCTGAGCCTTTAAAAGCACAGATAAGCAGTTTGATCTACAAAGGAGCCTATGTGAACAAGCAACCTCATCAACAAGACAACCCTGGGGATGCTCCACCTGTGCCTCAAGTCACAGGCTTCTGCTCTCCTCAGTGTGTGGGGAATGAGATTTGTTCCCTGCTACTTCCCAGGCAGTTGGGATTGTGTCTCTTGTTTGTTACTTGGACTGGGACCATGGATGGAAAACATTCACTCCAAGAGGGCTCTTCTGCAGGCACAGCCCTGGTACAGCTTCTCCTGACAGCTCAAAGGGCTTGTCGAAGAGGGTTGGGTTCCTCCCCCCCCTTTGTTTTATTCATTTTTAATGCTCTGTTTCCCTAGAAGTGCTCTGTGAATGGTTGGGAACAAGCGAGATCATGACAAAGACAAAACGCAAAGGTGAAATGCAAGGAACAAAAAGGGAGCACAAAGCCTGTTAGGGAGAGACTCATTATCCCTGATCCCCTCCATGAACTACAGGGGAGATTCTCATTCACACACTGGCTCCTAGAAGGGACGGCTGGACTTAACACAGTACTTCAAACATGAAGACTGGATTAAACACCGTCATCAGCTGCCTTCCCACATCAGAACGAAGCTATAAACACAGGGCCCAGTCTGCTGCCCATTTTGCCTAGATCTTTATATACCACTCTCAGCTTTCTTGCACAACCCCGATCAGTAAAAATGTACCCAAGAATCTCTTCATTGCAGCGCAGAACAAGGGAGGGGGATCCAGTGTGCAACAAGGGAGGGGGATCTAGTGTGCAACAAGGAAGCAAAGCTGGTGGCCAGTGTGTGCTCTGTGGATTGGCAGCACCCAGAGAACCCTCAGGGCAGCAGTGACACCACTGAGGGTGCCTGCCCTTTCCCTCTGGCTCCAAGTGATCTCACTGTGCTCTGAGAAGGTGAACAGCCATTAAAATTGGCTATGGCAGCAGGCAGAGACAAGTGACACCCATATTCATGCAAGGGAAAAACCAGGCGCTTTCTGCTTAACACCTTGGAAGGGGCGATCCTGCCCCACAGTTTAAATCTCCCAGCCCAGCTGCAATCTCTCAGCCCAACCCAGCACCCACCCCTGTGAGCTCTGCAGCCCCTGGGACCTTTAGCACGACCCTGGGCAGGGCAGGTACAGCCAGTGACACACCCTGAGATCACAACTGTCAAACCAGAGCTTGCACAGTGTAGCTACAGCCTGGGCTGAGGAGATCGGTGCCGCTAACACAGTCTGAGCAACGAGGAGGGACAGGAAGAGAAGTGGTTTGCCCACAGATTTTCCTACAGAAAAACCACTTGGGGAACAGGAATGGTACAGACATCCCAGCCTTTTGCCTGCAAGCAGGAGGGAATATCACATCTTCAAAGCATCACTGGTTCCCCACCAGCTTCTGCCCACTTGCTCAATTTCCTGTCCACCAAGCACATCCAGAGTCTCTGCATCCAGTGGGAAGATGGCACCCTGACATTTGCATCCCCAACCATAACCCAACCACATTCATTCTCCCTTGGCTCCCAGATAAGCTACCAATTCATTCCTCACCCACAAAATACTCACTGTAGAGCCAAAAAAAAAAAAAAAAAAAAAAAAAAAAAAAAAAGGCAGGAAAGGAGTAACAAGAGGATCCAAACTCTTCTCCTACCTCTGAAACTTTGTATTCACAGGTCAGCTTCTTGCCCCTGACGCCTTCGTTCAGAGTGAGGATGAAGCCCATGTAGTCTGCGTATGCCTGTGAACACAGTGAGACCGCAGAGCTTCAGTGAGAGCCCAGGCTCTGTCTGAGCACAAAACACAGCACAGGAGCATCCTGCACCCCAAGAGAACCTTTCCCAATACACAACACTGCTTCCTTGGAGACACTCAGGAGTGCAGGGCTTGCTGTGAAGTTACTGCTCTTTTTGGCAGCCCTGGCAGCAGAAGGCAGGTGGCGATTGCATCGCTGCGAAAATTACAGAAAGGAGAATCCTAAAAATGCTCACACTGACCCCAAAATCATTCCCTCAACTCCTATCAGGTCAAATTCAAACTCCTCAATTCTGCAGAGTCTCGGCTGTGCCCAGGCACCCTGCTCTGCACTGCTCCTCCCAGACCTGTGCTGTTATCTTCCCTTTTGCCCTCAGACTCTTCCCCCGTGCTCACACATGATAGGGAAGTGGGAGACAGCCCAGGCTCCTCACTCCTCCTCTCTTTAAATTTGTTGCTTTGGATGCATCATCTCCAGTGCAGCTCCACAGCAGCAGAATGCCACTTCTCCCTCCCTGCATCGAAATCCTGACCAGGTGCAACACCTTTAAACCCAGGAGACTTAAATTGGAAGCTGCACCCAGAGGTTTGCTTGACACCTGGCTATAACCTCAGCTTCTCTCAAGACATCTCACGTCAGTCATCAAGCAAGAATTTGCTCCTAAGAGGTGGGACAGGTCTGGGCCAACACCCCAATCCCTCAAAGGCAGAGAGGGAATAACCTACTTGTTCCACCAGCTCCACAAAGGCTGTAAACAAAAATTATCTGGGAAATTGAAAGGCTCGGCTCTAGAGTCCTTTCCAGAACAGCACAGTGGGAAGGAGCCAGCCCAGGCTGGTGCTACCAGGGCCAGGCAGCAGAACCATGTTTAAGGTGAGCTCAAACAGGGCTGGGTAAATCTAGTTTGGTTATAAAGTACAGGCTAGGTAGAATGAAACAGTCACCAGCTGCTCATCCAACTTGTTGGGAGGGAACAGTAATCATTAGCGCCAAGTAATTTTCCTACAAACGAGCACCAACTCTTCTGCTTTAAAACACAAATTCAATTATTTCCCATTCTTTCCCCAAACCTCCTTTACTTCCTGGCTGTTCCCAGGCCAGACCTGGCTGCCACCAAAAGATCAGCAGCACTTGCCAGTCTTCCCTGTCCCCAGAGCCGTACCTGAGATCGCTTCCACTTGGCCATGTCAGAAACCACATTTATCTCCTTTTTGGGGACCATGAAGCATTGCTGGACAGGAGGAGCCACCTCCTCAGAGGCACCTGGGAGATGCAAAAGAGAGGTAAGACACAGGCACTGGAGAAGGAGAAATCCTCTATTTTTCTTTCTTAAAAATGAACATTTGTTTCTCAGGAGATACAAAGCACACAAATCCATCCCAGCTGGGCAGTAATCTCACCAAGTCCTCCTCACCAACATCCACCCAATCCATGGATAACATCCTCCTAAGGACACTGCAAGCCTTCAGAAAGAAGCAGTATGTCTGTTTTCATTGTTAAAGATGCATTTTCCATTCAGACAGAGAGACTGGTGCAGGAGATAACAAAGGCAACATCCAGCCAGTTTAATTATTTCTGTCTAGTGCAGCCAAGCCTCAGGTCATGCTGAAGCACTGAGCTCTCCTACAAACTAACTCTGCCTTGTTTTTAGGTGTTAAGCCTGACCTTCATTCCTCTAGAAAGGATAATTCCTGCATGGACAAGCTGGAGCAGTGCAGCAAATGCAGCCCAGAGCCATAGCCCTGGTCCAGGCAGCACCAGGGCTTGGGGGATGATGGGACACAGCCTCTTTCATGTGGAAACTGTGAAGATCATTTAATTTCAAAGCTCTCTCAGAGCCCAGGATGCAATATTTAATGCAAATGTGAGTTGCTAATGAACTAGAGGGGCTCTTCGCCCCAGCAACAGAACCCAGGTCCCAACCTGCAGAACCACAAAAGCTCCAAGAGATTTAAAGTAATTTGTATTATGCTGCTGTAAGTGCAACTTTAAATAGCAAGAGGCAGTGCAGAGAGCAATGTCAAGGAACCTGGGCACTAATGTCAATTTATGAATCCTGTCAGAGTCACTCAGTCCACCTTTTTAATCGCAGAAAATCTGCAGTCACTTATTCAGCACCAGCTGTCCTGACACACTCCAGCAACTGCTCTCCACAACCCAGCCAGTTCAGGCACTGTCTCCCTAACAAATACCACCAAACTCCAACTCCTTAAAATATCATCAGCTGCATTTACAGAGAAAACACCATCCAGAAGCATCAGCAGCCTTTTCCACAGTGCTCTCTAGCAGGCAGATCAGATTAAACAGAATCCAAAGTCCCAAGAACCACACAGAGTCTGCTACAGATTTGTCATACAACCTTTGACAGTCATTTGACTTCTCTGCCTTTCACATTCCCCATGCACAGAATAAATTCAACCTCATTTCCTGGCCTGGATGTTGTGATGTTCAGCTCATTCCTGCAATAGTTACACCAAAACTTCCAGCATGAGAGGAACAGCACGTGATGAAATTAAATGACAGACAGGTGTGTCTCTCTTCTGAAAATTCAGCACACAACTCACAGCGACTAGCACCATAACAACGGAGCTCTGCTTTTAAGAGTTTATAACATGAAAACAATGATAAACTCCCAAGCAGTGATGTGAAAAGGCAAACACTGACATGTCCATGATCACGACAAGTGCAGGTGACACATAAATCCCAGGGCAGTGTCCTGATCTGGGTGTTTGCCCTTAACAGAACTACTTTCATTCCTCTGCGTTTGTTTCTCAGCCATCAATGCTTCTGACCCACACTTTGTGCAACTCCTCTTGGTGAGGAGACCAGGAATACTCAAGGAAGGAAACAGTGAGGGCTGCAGGAGTTACAGTATTCTGGGATGAATACATAGGAGTCCAAATCTACTGGTGTGATAGAGACGGGAGCGCGGCGGGTCAGCTTTATAACGAGAAGCAGCTTGCCCAGAGGGGACACTTTCAGGCTAATGTCATGGTGTGGGGAGGGGGAGTCAAGCCCCGACCTTCTAGAGCGCCAAAAGCCACCCAGCTCAGCACGAGAACCAGTCACAAAACCAGGCTGGGGCTCACAGGGATCCCGCATCCAGAGGCCCAGTCCCGACCACCCACCTCGCTCTGGGGTGGTGCCGAGACTCGGGGCCCCAGGCCCTCCACACCCTCAGCAGACAGCCCCCTCCCATCCTCTCTGCGGGCCGGGCGCTGCTGCCACCGCCCCCCCCCCCGCAGCCCAGGCCCGGCGCCCTCGGCCCCGCACCCCCGGAGCGCGGGGCCCTGCGCTGGAGCTCCCCGGCCCCGAGCACGCCCCTGAGAGGCCCAGAGCGCAGCCCACAGCCCCGCGGTTCCCGGAACCCCCGGGCCGCCCCTCACCTGCCCGCCGCTCGCTCTCTGCCATCTTCCCGCAGCCCGGCCCGGCCGCCCCTCACCTCCCACCTCCACGCACGCCGAAGCCGCCGGCGGCCATCTTTGAGCAGGGCACGCCGCGCGGGCCCGTCGTTCCCGGGGCTGCCGCACGGCGGAGCGGCTCCTGCCGGCCACCGTCGTGCCCACGCCGCCATGTTTGTGCAGGGCGCGGCCTCCGCTGCCCGCACAGCGGCGGGACGGGAGCGCGGAGGGAGCGGAGGCGCGGAGAGGCGAGCGGGAGGACCCTCCTCACCGCCCCCGGGAGAAGGCAGCGGAGAAAGGGGCTGTAATACGGCTCCGACACCGGTCGCGGCGCGCCCTCCGCTTAAAGCATCACTCTGCCCTTCTCAAAGATGGCAGGGCGGGCTTCGCCCTACTCCAGGATGGCGGCGGGGCGGCCCCGCCCCGGGGCGGTGGAGCGGCGGAGCGGCGGCGCCCGGTGCGGCCGGGGTGTCCTTGCGACGGGCCCGGGGTCCGGGGTCCGGGGCGCGGGGCCATGCTCGCCTGGGTGGCCAGGGCTGCGGTAAGAGCGACATCGGGAGGGGCGGCTCCGCCAGGACCGGCCGGGGACGGGGCGTGAGGTGGCGGCCGAGCGGGTCGAGGGTCCCTGCGCCGGGCGGGGCACAGGGCGGGAGGGCAGGCCCGGGTCCGTGCGGGACCTTCAGCTGGGGCAGGGCAGGCGGTGGCTCCCGGCGGTGCCACTGTCGTGTGCGGCCCCGCGCCCCAGCCTGGGGCACAAGCCCGGGTCCCCGGTCAGGGACGGGCGGGCGAGTGGTTCGGATGGGCTCGGTGTCACCTTCCCCGGGAGCGGGGCAGGGACCCTGCCGAAGTCAGTCCCCCAGGCCCGCTGGTGTCCTCCCGTGCCTGGCGGCAGCGTGCGCGCTGAAGCTGTCCGGGATGGAGATGACAGAGTCCCAAATTGTTACGTTTGGAAGGGATCTCTGGAGATCACGCAGTCCAACCCCCCCTGCCAGGGGTCACCTGGAGCAGGTGACACAGAAACGTGTCCAGGTGGGTTTGGAATATCTCCAGAGAGGGAGACTCCACGCCCTCCCTGAGCACAGTGCTCTGCCATCCCCAAGGTAAAAAAGTTATTCCACATGTTGAGGGCAGACTTCCTGTGTTTTTAGTTTATGGCCATTGCTGCCCCTCTTGTCACTGGGCACCACTGAAGAGAGTCTGGCACAACCGTCTTGACACCCACCTTGGTGATATTTATATGCATTGAGATTCCCTCTCAGCCTCCTCTTCAAGTTAAACAGGCTCAACTCCCACAGTCTCTCAGTCTCCTCATATGAGAGATGCTCAAGTCCCGTAATTATCTTTATGTCCTCTGCTGGACCCTCTCCAGCAGTACCTTGTCTTTCTTGTACTGAGATGTCCAGTTGGGGCTGCACAGCAGAAAGGTGGCTGCTGGACAGGGAGGGGCCAGGGAAGCCCAGGCAGACTGCATCGTTGGCTCCCAACGTGCCCATCCTGCACACACGGCAGAGCTGTCAGATCCCTGTCAGGCTTGGGAGCTGCTCACTGGGAGCAGTCCCTTACAGGTCCTGAGAGGAGGAGACAGAGCAGCAGGACAGCAACTACAGTGTGGATCCATTCCCAGAGTTACTGAGGGAGCAGGCAGAGCCAGTTGTCTCTGGGCTTAAGGGGTACTCCAGCTTCTGATTTAAAAATAAAAGACAAACCTCTGACATCCTAACACTCAATGCTGTGGCTGTGCTGAGAATCAGCTATGAAATTCCTCCTGCTCCCCGTGAGGTGGATTTCCTTTCCCACCAGCTTTGCAGGCTCTGGAAAAGGTCCTTTGCTGTGTGGGAACGTGGCTCGGCAGCGATGCCAGCCCATGGGCTGGCCCTCTCTGCACACCCTGCTCCACTGGTGTTCGTCTTCCTGCTGCTTGTGGGGAGGGGCAGGCTGTTCCCTCTGTTTGCTGTCAGCTGCCTCCTCGGCTCAGATCACTGTTCCTCCTCCTACCAAATCGTTGAGTTTAACTGCAAACCAAACAAGCAGGGGACAGCAAAGAGGGAAGATAAAAATGCATTCCACATTTTAACATTCAGTGGCTTCCCTGAGTTTGTTTTTGGATTTTCATTGTTACGCCATAGAAAATCTACAGCTGTTTGTTTGGAATCATCATACTCTATTCAACCTATGCAGACTGCACTCATCTACCCCTCAATTCATTAGACAGACACGAAGGAGGGGTTGAGATTCCTTGTGACTGCATGGCACTCTTATTGCCCTGCTGTGGAGTTACTTTTTGGTTGATTTTTTTTTAAGAGTTAACAACCCAGAACTCCCCAAAGTCTCAGCTTGCAATAATGACCACACATGCATGGGGAGTGAGGGCAGTTGAGATACTGCCCATGGTGCCATCTCCAGGACATAAACTGGGGTCTCTCCTGCCTTATATCCAGGTGTCTCTCCCAACAGCCATGGTAGTTTTGTGGTCCTGGCAAAGGCTGAGGGAACAACATCCCCAGCACCTCCCCCAGCACTTCTGCCCTGGCTGGAGCCCAGAGCTTAATCAGAGAGAGGCTCTGCCCAGGTATTGATCAGCACCACTGTTCAGAGCCACTGACAGTCAGGGCTGCTCAGAGAGGCACCTTCAGGGCAGTTGTCGCAAACCAACGGGCTCGTAAGTGCCAGCCCTTGAGCCCTCTGATCGGAGCAGTCATGTGGCAGTTGGCTAATGAGGTGACGCCCTGCACGGGCAGCACATTGTCAGGTGGAAGAGGAGACCCAGACAGGCCGAGGGAGAGGTTTACGGTCTTTTCTGTCCTACCAGCCATGGATAGGAAGCAGAAGCAAGCAGAGAAGGTACAGTATGCCCACGCTGCTGTGATCAACACCCTTCTCTTCTTCCCAGTCCCACTCTTTTTTCATGCTTCAAAAATTCCTCCTCCTGTTGTTTTTCTCATTCCTTCTCCAAACCTCAATCTCACAGCTCTTGCTAGGTTCCACAAAGAGCACAGGGCAGTTTCTGTGGGGGGCTTTGTCACCTTGTAGATTTAGCTCTTTCTTCTGTGTGCTTAACTGATGGGAGGAGGTATGGGGACAGCTATTTTCTCACTGCTTTGGAAGTCAAAGGGAATGTTCTCAGTGGCTTTGCATCCTCAGTACACTGACAATGCAAAGTCCAGAGTCCTGCAGGAGTGTCTGATTCAGTAGATCCATTGGAGAGGGAGGTGCAGAGGGAACTAGAAACCTTGAGAGTAATATTGAAACATCTTCAAGTTGAAGAATGTCCAACCCTGTTCATTCAAAAGGATGTTGTTACTCTTTTTGGGGAAAACTGGTGAGTTGACTTCCGGGCGAGCACTTGGGTTTGCTCTGTTTTATTTCTCCAGCCAGGGAGGTGGTTGGTACTTTCTAAGGCTTTTGCTCCCATGTGACCTGACTGGATGCCAGGAGCCTGTTGGCGTCAGCCCCAGTTTCCTGAACAGGCAGAGAAGAGGCATTTTAATCCTGCCCCAAACTTAGCTAGATTCTGCCTCCTCAAAGCCAGAAGGGTAGTTTGGTTTGGCACAAGGATTCTGCTTAACTTTTTAGCCTTATGCTGTTGTAAGAAATAATGAAAGTTTCTGATAGTACATAAGATGCTTATTTCTTTCACAACTTTCTTCCCACTTACCATGGGATGGGAGAGTTTGAATTTGTCCATCACATGGAGACTCTCAGCTGGAAGGTGTCCAGAGAGTGGGGACGTGTGTCATTATCCCAGCAGCTATTTCTCTGAGGAGCTGAGAATTGGTATCTTGGGAGATGGAGTTTCTCTTTCGCAGCTTTCCTGGATGTCCTGCACCCTCTCCAGCACACAGCTGTGCTCTGCTCCCAGGCTGGGACACCCATGTGCCCACAGAGAGGCTGGGATGGAGACTCCTGGATCCAGGTTGTTTGCTACCTCGGGGAAAGTTTTGTCTCGACATTTTCTCTGTGCTTTGCAGGCCAGGCCCTGTGGCCTGCTGAAGCCGACAGCTCTAGACAAGATCCCGGGCAGATTCCAGCTCCACCAGGAAGCACTGCCCCACCTGCCCGTGCCACCACTCCAGCAGACACTGGATCGGTACCTGCTGGCCCTGCAGCCCATCATCAGCCCCGAGGAGCTGAGCCACACACAGGAGCTGGTGGCTGAGTTCCGCAAGCCGGGAGGCGTTGGGGAGAGGCTGCAGAAAGGCCTGGAGAGAAGAGCCAGGAAAACAGAGAACTGGGTAGGTCAGGGCTCTGTCCCCAGCTCCGATTAGGGAGGGTGGAGGGCTGATGTGCACCTCTCCCCTGTCCTAGCTGCATCCACTGGGCACCTGTGCTTTAATGGCATCACCTTCGTGACCAGTTTGCTGCTGATCTCCCCAAGCTGTGCAAACTCCACACCAGGACTTGGGTGAGCAGAGAGATTATGGCAGAACAGGGAGTCACTGGCCCTGCCTGTGGCTGCTGAAGCCTTGAACCTGTCTGCATCACACAGCTGCCCCAAGAAGTTGAAGGAAACCCTCTGCTCAAGCCCTGCACCAAAAGCCCCCCATGCCTTGCTCAAATCCTCCTCTCCCCTTCCATGTGCATAGCACAAACCCCACACACTTTGTTTGCAAAGTGTGGGACAGAACTGGGGGAAGGATGCTGAGACCCATCAGCCACGCTTGGGTTGGACAGCAGCAGTTCCCTGCACGTTTTCTTTCTCCATCCCAGCTCTCAGACTGGTGGCTGAAGACAGCTTACCTGGAATATCGCCTGCCAGTTGTGGTCCACTCCAGCCCAGGCGTGGTTTTACCTAAGCAGGATTTTCTGGATCGACAAGGTCAGCTCAGGTAAAGTCCTTTTCTACCTTCCCTTAGGTTATAGGTGGGATGAGCTTTCTGTGCTGAACAGGGATGAGGGTATTAAGGCAGATTGGGAAAGAGTAATTACTATGTGGTCCCCAGGTCTGAGCTGTCTGTGCTGTAAGAAAACTCCTGGTTGCACCAGACTATAAATATTTAATCAGGAGAGAAAGAGTCCAGTGGTTCAGGTATTAAACAGGGACTGAAAAACTACATTTAGGTCTTTGCTCAAGCACAGATCTTCACTGCAAAATGGTCCCATCACTGGCTGGAGACATTGTGAGGATGTACTGGAAGCACTATGATTGTATGTGCAGTTAAAGGAGACATAAAAAGTAGCCCAGGCATGTAAAGGAGATCACCCAGAAATGCCTCTGGAGTTTGCTAGTTTATAGGGATGGGGGAGCTTGACAGGGACTGTCCCCTATTGTGTCATTTCACTTGTGATTTATGGTTTGGGAAACTTCACAGTGACCAGCCTTCCCACTGTGAGCTTTTCCTTGAAATCAGACCCTGCCATGCCCTCTTGTCCTCGTGGGCTCCCTTTAATTTTTAACCACTGCTAGGAGTGTGGTGAATCCACCTGCAAAACTTTAGCACTGACCTTTACACAGTTACCTTTGCCACAGTTACCAGTCAGCACTGCCCTGGCAGACTAAAAGTACCAGGGGATCAGTGAGGCTGGGAACAAATCCTCCCTCCCACTGTCTGATACACCTCAGCAGAGGATAAGCCTTATGACAGTGCAAGAGTACACAAACGTCTTTGAAAGCTGTCATATTATTGACTCTTAAGTTTTCCAAATAATCTGGAGAACTGCCAGTGCCCAACCAGTGGAATTCATCAGTTGCATAAAAATGTGGGCTCCTGTGTGAAATACAATCTGAATGTGTGTTTGGGTAGTCTGTGGCTGCACAAAGAAGTTTGACAGTGCAGCTTGAAATTAAAGCTTCCAAAAGCAGAAAGCAAATTTGGGAATTGGTGCTTTTCTACTCCTTAACCTGTCAAAACTGCTGGCTGAAAGCAAGTTGACCAACCTCTCCCATCTCCTTGAGCCCAAACTCCAGGCTGTTCATTCTCTGGAAATGGCTCTCTCACTGGTGTTTCCCTCAGGTTCTGCAATAACGCTGAGAAATTTTCATTGAAAACTGCTTTGCAGAATGTCTCATTAAACAGAACCCTTAGGTTCCTGGAGTTGTGCCCACTGATCTTTCCTAGGGATGGGTAGGCTGAGCTAATCTAAAGGACACTGCCTGCAAATGCCGAATGCTGGCACCACAACTCAGCCAACCACAACCTCCTGTCCCAGTGGCCTCCTGCCTCCTTCATGGAGAGGTGAGACCTCCCATGTCAGAGAAGGCTGATCTGTCACTCCCAGATAAGCAGTTTGATGTGGCTTGTCACAACCCTGCTGGGAGCTGGCATTGGCAGTGTTTGAGTTGATCTTGGTAAGCACAACACCTCAGTGTCCACATGTGGCACATCTGCCTTTGTTTCCAAGCACCCGATGCCAGAGGAAGGTTCTCTGGAGTTGTGTTAGCAGCAGGATGTTCACTGGGGTAGGAACTCAGTCAGCAGTGGTGTCTTGAATGCAGGGAGAAACAGCTGCATCTTGGCTTGACACTCCAAGGTGGCCCCTGGCCAGGGAAGGGCAGAAATCCCCTTCTCTTGGTGCTGTTTTAATGCCGAGAATCAGAACTCAGATGTGATAAAATCGTAACACATCAGTAGCAAACGCTGCTGTTAGAGGGTCATTACTGCATGACTGAATCCTGCTTTCTTGCAAGCTGTCCAGAATTCCTTGGCTGTAGAGTAAGACACATTAAAAAAGAAAGTGCCACATGGTAGGACTATCCAGCAATCTCAAATCACAGCCCAGAGTGGCTGTATCATTGAACCAGAGATGGGCACAATGGGGGCTTGGCAGAAAGGCTGAGCTTTCTGAGGAGCAGAGAACAGCTCTGCTAATCCTCCTCAGCTCGTCCCTCAGCCCCAGACAGTCTGTGCTTGATCTCAGCTTGCTACCTTTGGTATTTTTCCAGGTTTGCTGCCAAGCTGATCGAGGGTATCCTGGATTTCAAGTCCATGATTGACAAGTGAGTTACTGACCCTCCTGACAGCTCACACAGCTTCCTTACTGTCAGAGAGAGGCTGAGCCTTGTCCATAAATCTCCCTTCCACGTAGAAAGGCAAGAGATGACGGCACATATTTGAAGAGAGATACTGTAATGGCCAGCACTGCTCACTGTCACAGTCCCCTCCACTGGAAAAAAGCAAACTTACTCTTCCATCTTCACATTGTTTACTTTAATGCTTTCATTGGCATCTGAAACGTGCTTGGAGGGAGCAAGCACAACTGACAGTCCCATGGAGCTTTGCACTTCTGTTTGCTCACAGGACAAGCTACAGCTCAGGCAGCAGGAATTTGAGTCTCTAATTTTGGGTTCCTGGTGTTTCTCATCTCCCAGCTAGATGGGATGAGCTCTAGAGAAATTTGTTCCTCTCTTACCCTTTTTCTTTTGGTCACCAGCAAATCTCTGCTGGACATGCCTTATTTAAGGTCCAAAAATATGCTTACCAACACCAACAGTCAGACAAGGTTCAGGGTAGTTGGAATATGACTGCAGAAGCGAGTGATTGAGCCGCTGCCTAGTTCGTGAGTCACAGCAGCACATCAGACACTCGTCACTCAGCCCTACAGCCATAGAGTAGGTCCAGAGATCTGATTCTCTGGTGTCACAGAAAGGACAGTTTTTTCCCCTTCCCAAATGAAAGGCCAGCAAACAGACATTTTTTGTAGCCCGTACTAAGAAAGCTGATAGGAATGGGGAAGGACAGCCCCTTTTTTATGCCACCAACACCTTTAGGTTTTGTGCGAGGGAGGGAGTGCGTGCAGCTATAGGGCTGAGCCTGTGCCCCATGTGGGGAGCACAGGCCTGCTCACACTGATCTGTTTTCTCTCTCCTTCCTCCTTACTTTGCTGTGTCTCCAGTGAGACCCTTCCAGTGGAGTACATGGGTGGGAAGCCCCTCTGCATGAACCAGTACTACCAGATCCTCTCCTCCTGCCGCATTCCCGGGCCCAAGCGGGACTCCATTGTCAACTATGCCAAAGGCAAAAAGCAGTCCAGGCACATCACAGTGGTTCACAACTTCCAGGTAGGGGAGCTGCTGGGCTTTCAAGATTTGTTGAGATGCAGCTGTCCCTTTCACTAGCTGTTATCCAGAGGGAAGGGAATAACAAAGTCTCTGCCCACAAGCTTTGCCTCACCAGGGATTTGTTCCTGCTCCCTTTATCCCCTTTGCCTAGCTACAGAATTGACATGGGTAAGCAACAGACTAGAGGCAGAAAAATGCTGTCTTCTGCTGTTTCTTGTCCCTGCAATTCCTGTCTCCCAAAGATCATGTCTGCAACTGGAAACTGAAAGAGGAAATTGGATAACAAACACTCCCACTGCAGCTTAGTCTCAGAAACAGGAATTCCTCATTGGCCCTTGTTACTATGGCTTCATAAAACCAGGACTGTATTTATGCCCTGCAAGGGAAGCTGGACTTGGGTCTCTCAATTCTGAGCATCCTTCAAAGGTCTTGCAAGCTAAGTTCTTAGGCCAGGTCTTACCTTCTCAAAGTAGCTGTTCCTGGTTTCTGGGGTTGGACAATAATGATCTCTCATGTTCTGTCTCTGTCTTTGCCTGCTCTTCTCACCTTCAGTTCTTTGAGCTGGATGTTTACAACAGTGATGGATCTCCCCTTACTGCTGACCAGCTCTTCATTCAGCTGGAGAAGATTTGGAACACCTCCCTCCAAACAAACAAAGAACCTATTGGGATCCTCACCACCAATCACCGAAACAGCTGGGCAAAAGCCTACAACAACCTCCTGAAAGGTCTGTAGAGCCCCTAATACACAAGTGTTAATAAACACTGCAGATCCTTGAACAACAAACCTCACCACTGTGCTCTGCTCAGTTCTTTCCTCTGGAAGCTTGTTTTGGACACATAACATGAGCTTTCCACCTTAAAGAAACAATCATTACAATCTATTGTAATTTTTGGGTTGGAAGGTACAGATTCAAAGTGTGAAGTGTAGTGAAATCCCAGAGTTTGTTGCCTTGCAATGGAGAGGATGTAAGAAAAGTGAAAAAAGGAGGGTGAATGCAGCATGTTCACACCTGTAACAACCCAGCTGGCTGCAATTTTAATAGCTCTGGACACCCCCAGTGAGGTACAGTGGGAACCCAACACTGCATCCTTCAAACCCACTCTTTCAAATTTCAATCTCCTTCCAATGACACAACTCCCTCTCTTACTCGTGGTTCATTTCTCTCACAGATAAGACCAACAAGGAATCCGTGCGTGCGATTGAGAAGAGCATCTGCACCGTGTGCCTGGATGCCCCCATGCCCCGGGTGTCCGAGGACATCTACAAAAGCCGCGTGGCCGCGCAGATGCTGCACGGTGGCGGCAGCCGCTTGAACAGCGGCAACCGATGGTTCGACAAAACCCTGCAGGTAAGAGCTAATGCTCTAAAGGTGCTGAAGAGATGGCTCTGGAAATGTTTCCTGAGAGTAAAAAGTCAAAAAAAATCCCAGGAACCTTTTGCAGGCAAGGTTCTCATGTCAAGAGAGTGGAAAAACAAGGGAGACAAGGAGTGGTGTCTGACAGCATGAGATCCTGTGGTTCCCCCTGCAGTCACCAGCATTCATTGCTGCCTCAGGGACTTGTTTCTTTTCTGCCTCTGCCCAAGTTTATTCAGTGCAGCAGGTCTTTGTGTTCCTTACAAATCAATTTTCTGCCTGCGGTGAACAATGCCTCCTCTGCTCGGAGGCAGCCCAAACGATGGGAGGTCTGTTCCTTGGATCTCCTCCAGGCTTGTCACTTTTCCTGGTTCTGCCAGAAGCTGCCCAATGGCATTTTGTTTTGTATTTTGAAACATGCAACTGCCACCCCACAGCATCCCTCTGATCTCTTCTCCATTCAGTCTTGTCAAGATCCTTCAATAGCAGCTGCTGTTGGAGCTTTTCCTTCATTAGTTGGTATATCCTGGCTTGCAGATTGTAGCAATGGTGCTTTAGAGGACTCTCCTTGTACCTGCTGAACTCTTCATAGTGTTTTCAGCTGGTTTGTTCCTATTTGGAACTCTTCACCAGTGGGATAAAGTTCAGATGTTGCAGCTGATTGAAAAGAATGGGTAAGCCAGCATGTGGTGATGTTACTCCTGTACTGTGAGTGCATCTCAGTAAATCAGAACCATTGAACCTCTGTATCGCCAAAGCACTGAGCACACCAATATGTCAGGCACACCCTTACCCAGGGAATTTTGCAGAACTCTTAACAGTGCTCTCAGATCTTCTGCACCTCCTGAAAGGCTTCCACTGCTGTCCTGCTAAAGGAGACCTTTCGGTGTGCAAGGACAGGCTCTGATACAGACAGGGAGACACTGAGGTCTCTCCGGGTATCTCGTGCCTCACACACTGCCTGTCTTCAACGCTGTCCTCTCGTGCTTCTCTCCCAGTTCATCATTGCTGAAGATGGCTCCTGTGGTCTCGTATATGAGCATGCTCCCTCCGAAGGCCCACCCATCGTTTCTCTTCTGGATCACATTGTGGAGTTCACGTGAGTCCTGCCCCTGCTTTTCCTCAGCGTTGGAGATCCCTTATTGGCACTGTGAGGGGTTTGTCGGGCTGTGACCAGTGTCACCGTTAGGGAAGATCTCCTGTGCATTTCTATGCTCTGGCATTCCTAGCTGAGCCTCATGCCAAAGGTCTGGTCAAACAGAACCATTTCTCTGTGCAGGAAGAAACCTGAGGAGGTGGTCAAATCCTCCATGGTTCCTCTGCCAATGCCCAAAAAGCTGCGGTTTAACATCACCCCAGAAATCAAGAACGACATAGAGAAGGCAAAGCAAAACCTCAACATGTGAGTATGAAGCAGTGGAGAGCTGGGTGGGTGACCGAAAGAGTAATTCATGCCCCCCTTTGGAGCATGCCAGTGGTTTAAATGAGGCTTTCCCCACTGCAGCCAGGGAGTTTTCCTGGTGACTTCTGGGGTCAACAGCATTAAGCTGAGCTGAAAAGCACTGCCAGGAATAAGGTCAGAGGTGCTGACCTGGTTATTACTTATTCATCCCATTTGCTGAGAAAGAGCAAGGCTGTACTGGATCCAGCTAAGAATACTGGAGCATGAACACACACATGACCATCTAACCTAGTGAAGTTTTTCAGCAGTGGCCAAGAATTCTTACCTCTGTGGTGCTGCCCAAAGAGATCCACGTGTGCTGGAGCTCTCTGTCCCTGCATAGGTCAGATCCAGATGGTCTGTTCCCTCTGAGCCTTGTGAAAGCAAATCCATTCCTCTGTGTTACAAGAATGAGCAACAAGCAAAGGAACAGTTCCTCTTTCTTTCCTTGTAGAATGGTTGAAGATCTGGATATCAAAGTCATGGTCTTTCATCAGTTTGGGAAAGGTTTCCCCAAGTCAGAGAAGATAAGCCCTGATGCTTTTATCCAGCTGGCCTTGCAGCTGGCATACTTCAGGTAAGACCACCCATAGGTCATTCCTCAGCCTCCTCACTGACAGACTCAAACACATGAGCTTGATAAAGGTGGCACAGACAAGGCTTTTCCAGCGCAGACTCACTTGTGTGGCTTTCTCCTCCCTGTCCCAGGATGTATGGCCATGCCTGTGCCACGTACGAGAGCGCGTCACTGAGGATGTTCCGCCTGGGCCGCACCGACACCATTCGCTCCACCTCTGTGGACTCCCTCAAGTTTGTGCAATCCATGGACAGCCCTGACAAATCGGTGAGGATCTCAAAGAAGTGGAGTAAGAGGAATCCAGAAAAAACTTATTTGGCTAACCCTGTGTCATCTGGTTTCAGCTATGGAGGACTGCACCCCATATTCAACTATACCATAGCTTGCAGTATCTTTACACATCAGGGGTTTAATTTAACTTTTCCTTCACATGTACTGAAAGCCTGGGAAACATCATGTGGCTGTTTCTTAGCCCACCAAAAAGTCCCCTGTAAGTCTGTTCAGCTACTCAAACTAAGTTCTGCTACTGATGGATGAACTCCATTCAGAATGAAGTAATGCTGACAAACAAAATGATGTAAAAATTAATTCTAGTAAATATTAGTTTCATGCACACACAAGGCAGAAATGTCCTCCATCCTAGAGAACAGCCAAAATTAGGTTCTCCATTCAGCAAAAAAACCTAAACAGATCTGTGTGTTCTCAGGACCAGGAGAAAGCAGACCTGCTGAGGAGAGCCACACAGGCCCACAGGGAATACACAGACATGGTGAGTGTCCTCTCTGCAGCCAGGCTTGGGGGTTTACCCAGCAAATGAGAGTTCTGGGAAAGACAAGACCTTAACACCTTTTGCTTCTGACAAAGCAGTGCGGCTATTAGTGTTGCAAAGGTCTGACTCTGATCTGACAGTGCTCTACAGCCACAGACTGAATCCTCTCTAGCTGGTGTGTTAAGTGTCCCTTGTGACTGGCCTAACGGAAAGAATCAAATACTAAAATAGCTTCATTTCTTACCATCATTGTTGCTGATAAATGCCAAAGTTGAACGGCGAGCGCTTAAACCAGAGGGAGTCCACGGGCAGGAACTGTAAGATGATTGTTTCTGCTGGTATGTTTAATTTCACAGTCCTTATGAACAAGACTACTGGTCTTAAAGGCAAGATCTAGTTTCCTTCTAACTTTAAACATTTAGAGACTTTTTAGAAGTGTTCTTTTCTTTAACCCAAAGAAATAGTTTTGCTCACTTGCTGCTGGCCTGGCTTTCATCTGTCCATCCTCCCTTCCCTCCAGGCCATACGGGGCAATGCAATAGACCGGCACCTCTTGGGACTGAAGCTCCAGGCAATCGAGGACCTGGTGAGCATGCCCGAGCTCTTCATGGACACAGCCTATGCTGTTGCAATGCACTTCAATCTCTCAACCAGCCAGGTACAACTCATCTGAGCCAGCAGTGCTGTTTCTTTTCATGCCTTCCTTCTCCACATTTCTCTTCAGTTCCTTTCTGTTAGAAACTCATCTACATTGGGGTCAGAAATTTGTAAGCTTGCTGCCAATCCCGCAAAGCTACAGATCTGATCTTACAGCTGCCACAGTCCCTCACAGACATGTAGAACACTAACATAACCGAAGCTAGGATCACCAAGAGCGTTTGGTGTCTAAATCCAAGTGAGATCAATGAAGTCAGCAGCCAGAACAGCTTTGTATTAAGTGCTGTGCTCTGATTCTTACTGAATAAGTCTACTTGTGACTTACTACAAGCTTACCCTGGGGAGAAGCACTCCTTTGCAAATGCAGAGGAAAACACATTGCTGCTAAATGGTAGGATCCAGCTCGTGTGTGGTGGGAGGTGAGGCTGACCAAAGGCCCTTCTGGAGCAGTTTAATGAGATGAGTTTCCTCTGTTGACAGAGCTGTTTGCATTTGGTAGCTTCATTTTTCTCTGACTGGTCAGCAGGTTTTAATCACATTGTCTCCACAGGTCCCAGCCAAGACAGATTGTGTGATGTGTTTTGGTCCCGTGGTTCCAGATGGCTATGGAGTCTGTTACAACCCTATGGAGGAACACATCAACTTTGCAGTTTCAGCCTTCAATAGCTGTGCTGACACAAACGCAGCCCGCATGGCACATTATCTTGAGAAAGCACTGCTAGACATGAGGTTCTTGCTCCAGGCAGCTCCCAAATCCAAACTGTAAGAGGGAAACCCCCCAGTTAAACGGGCTATCCCTGATGCACTGAAGCTCCCAGTTCCTCAGAAAATGATTGAGAGAACAGCTTGCCCTGGAACCTAAGAAGATATCTAGCATTTGTTTTCAGCAAGATGTTACAGAATAGTCACCCCGCAGATATCAGACTGCTGTAGTGAGAGGAAACAGTCTCAACCAAAGCAGAACTGACAGGGCCTCTCCCATCAATGCAAAGTGCACCTTCCTGTCCTCAAAGAGGACTCAAATATGACTTTTATGAAAATTACTGTAAGGGAATACAGAAAGCACAGTCCTTACCAGTATCTAAATCCATTTGGTGAGGAAGGTAGTTCTTGTCCAGGAAAAGCAGGGAATGTTTATTGTATGACAGAACTACTGTAAGACCAAGTCTTTTTCCTGGTTTCATCTCCTGAAGAACATCTTCCAAACTTGACTGAAGATTTTTCTACTGCTCCAGCAAAACTTCATCACTGAACTTCAGCAAGGGGAGAAGGAAGTTAAGCCAGAGCAGATCCAGTCTCGTTAGAGCACACTGCACTACTTATCCCAGGCACTCCAGCCAGTACAGGCTTTACAGGAATGTTCCCTTCCCCTTGTTCAGGATACTGGGATCTCCTTTTTCTTACACTGACCCTCTTAACAATAGAATATGATGTGCTACAAACTAAGGTGATTTTTACTGTTTCAGGTTATTTTTGTTGTTGTTCTTGCACTGGGCTTTTTGTTAAGCTTCCTGCCATGGTCCTACCATTGATCTTCCAGCTCAGCCTAAAGCTTTTTCCCCATAAAGCTTCTACAAAACTCTCCTCACGCAAGTTTTGCCAGCTTTGGCTTTATGTACCTTCACATCTGCAGAGATGGGAAGGGATTTCCTATGCATTTGGCAGTACACTTGCTCCATGGTACCTTTCTTTGGAGCTGAGGAAAAGAAAAAGATGCTGACTCTGTTTACTAACCAGAAGGCCACATGCCTGATGTCCTTCAGGATACACACATTAACCCAATGTGATTTTATACCTTGCTTTCAGAAACAGCCTTTTTGTGCACAACGTTATGCCTGAGCTGTGGACAAATAAGGATGTTTCTGATCAGGAACTCTAGAACATACTTCCATTCCTGGCCCACAGTTAAAATCTTGTAAAAGCCAAAGGAAAAACAGCTGCAGAATCACCCTTCTTTCACATCACTCTGCTTCAACAAGGCAGGAAATCTTGAAAAACAGGAAGAAAGCTGAGTACACATGGACCCTGTAGGTGTTTCTGCATGGTGGCAGCCACTGTTCCTGCAGTAACAGCACAGCACCTTTTCTGCCCCTCTGAGGAGTTATTTCTTACTGAAATATTACTCCAATTCGTGCCAGCTTTATTGTGTGAGAGAATGATCTCATGATCCTGTTTTCATGTTCAGTTGACAAACTTGAGACAGTAAAAGATTATATATAAACATTAACATACAATGGTAGCATAGTATGTACTTCCAACCAATCTGTCAGAACCCAAGCTCCTGACTACACTTTTATTTAGTAAAACCGTATGGTAATAAGGAATTGTAGTGCTATTTCTGCAGTAGGAATTCTGTATTTAAATTTCACACCCTTCAAGATGTGTCTGCTGGGACATCACCATAAACAAGAAGCATTAGGAGTGTGATGGCCTGTTTTGTTAAGAGGAAAATAATTGCAAGGGACATGATCAAAGTGCCTTGATGAACATATATGAAGAAATTTGCACTAAAGCTGTTTAAAGAAGAAGAAATCATTCTAATTTGTCTCTCAAAAGATACAAGCCAATGCTTTGGCGTTTTTTTTTTTTTCCTGAAAGGATGTTATTTCAAAGCTTCTATCTCATACCTACTAACAAACCTTAAAAGAGGAAAATTTAACTGAAACTCACCTGCACAGCCAGTGATTGTATGAACTGCCACTTTCACATCATCTACATGGATTTAGTTGATCTTTTAGAAGAATCTTGAATGGAGTGAGACAGCCTAAAAACATGAATAGGAGCACTACAAACCTGCAAGCAGAAACCCCTGGTCTGGTGACTCCTCTGTATCAATGAGACTGAAAACTGCAAGAGGATACTCAGTATTATCAAACTCTAAGTGATTGTGTAAATACTACAGACAAGAACAAACCTTACTGGAATAACATCTGGATTTATGGAGCCTTTTACATGGAAAAAATATTCCTTTTGCCAAAGTAATCCTCCCCCCATACTGAATCAGCCTCTGTTGCCAGAGGATGAGTTATTTTTCCATGTCTGCAATGCCTTCAAGCACAAGTAGTGCCACTGAAGTATTTGAGACTGGCCCTTTTCCACTTCTGTCTCAAAGGGGAAGGCTCTCAAAGCAAAGTGCCTATTAAAGATTAAGCATAAGCATGTGCTGCTGAAGACTGTACCTCAGAAGATGGGATTGACCTATTCTGGATCTAAATCTGGATATCCCACTAGCTTCAGCAGCATACAGCTGCAAGGAGCAGACTGTCACACTGAAAGAGATACGAGATTCATAAACCACTTAATGCATCCTTACTGATACACAGAGCTGAAATTCAGATGAATGAGGCTGATTTTTAAAGTGCTTGAAAGGACACTAAAATCATTACAAGTTTTTTTTCCTTTTAAAAGTCTTTTCTTGTGGTACAAGTTCTAAAATGTGATGTCCTTCTGGTTCGTATCTTCTAGATTTTTTCAGTGTTGACTTACTGAATACTGTTCTCCTTGTTTCTGATTGTTTTATCAAGAGATGTCCATTGTCTTAAAGGCACATTAAGTAGAAGAAACTAAAGCTCCAGAAGAACTACTGATTTGGAATAAATTATTTCAGAAATTCACAGACTGAAAATATTCAGATAACTCTTGGGGTATGAGTGCAATTTTTGACACAGCCTGGTAGTGTTGCATGTTTTGCTGGTTAGCTGTGTTAAGTACTGTTGGGTGGTGGGATCCATGTCATGCAAAGTTTGGAAACGTTCATTGAATAAACTGAGACACAATAAACAGATAAATGCTACAAAAAGGCTTAAAATTCTTTGAACTGCAGAAGTTATATAACTGCCCTTATTGGGAGGATGTTTGTGTGGGAACAGCAAGAACAGTGAACCACAGCATTCTGTCACCTTCCTTTTATTGTCACATCTCCATCCAGCCCCCTTGAGTACAGGGGAGGAAGGGAAAGCATCTGCTTGCAAAGCCACATATTCCAAAGAAAATACTCCATTTCAGAAAACTAGTGGCAGGAGACTTCATACAAGTATAGGATAATAAGGCAGAGCTCAAATCTTTTTCCTGCACAGCACCATTTAGTTAAGAAAATCCATGGAATCACTAAGGAATTTCTACTGTATATCAAGTATTGCAAAGGTTTCTGAAAAGGTACAGCAAAAGTAGGCAGAAGATGCAGATTACAAACAACTCACAGAGAACAGAGGAGAGTTTATTACAGTGTCTTACAAGAGCTCTTCATCCTCTCCCTCACTCCTAAGAATTACTGTAGGAAGCTTGGGTTTGAAACCAACATGAAATGGAACAGCTTTTTACACTGCACTGCTCTCCATGAGGAGATGAACCCTCTTCCCTATGCTCAATAGGTGTTTCCATATTTCTTTTTTCCAGCATTCTGTCATAACAGCTCGAGAGGCTGGGGAAGTGCTAAGCCACTCCTGAAAAAAATCCACTCTTTCAGCAGCCTTGGGGAAGAGAGGTGTGATCTCTCTTCTGGCTTTGTAAGTTCCCTTACAAGAGATATAAAGATAAAATGAATGGTTTTACAAGATGTCAGTGATCAGTACCAGTTTTCAAACTGAAACACATGGTACCACCATGTCACGGGACCTGTCTGATGTCCTCTCTCATCCCAACAGAGCTGGTCTAAGTCAGATCAAATGTCCTTGTGAAAGCTGCAAGATGCCTCTTTATTATGATGCACCTTCAAAGCAGATCCAGTGCTTAGGTCCTTCAGATGTTACAGGATTGCTCATGTTATGCAAGTACTAAACAGTTCTTTAAAAATGTGTACCTATACTTGCTGTAACAACTGAAAACAGTTAATTTACTACCCATAGCTATTTAAACACAAATTTAAACAGCCTTTATTCCTGATCTCCTGGATCGGGATCACTTTCTACAGTTAACACTCTGGGTGTCCAACAGCAGCTCCCACTCCACACAAACACACAAACTCCTATAGCAACAGGCACACATGAAAACTTAAAAAAAAAAAAAACAAAACCAAGATGAACAGAAAAAAAACTCATTTCAAGCAGCTTTATAATGCAGGAGTCTGATTAAAGTGGAGATAGTAAAACAGGCAGCAAGACTGAGATGTGACAGTCATTTTACCTCTGCTCATGACTGCATCGAAGGCACACCGATGACCTTTGAGCCAGTTCAGAAGCTGTCCTTTATCTGTGAAAGTTCAAGTCAATTGTGCTTTGAATAAATACTTCTCTGTAGTTACACTTGAACTGCTGCATTATATACTAGAAATACAGAAAGTGTCCATGCACAGCCCTGAAGCACTTCGAGTATAGCCCTTGCCAGGTCAACTCATGGGTCACAGAGGTCGTAGGCATCACCAGCACACAGAGATGGCAGGCACACTCCCACAGAGACACAGCATCCAGAGCGCCACTGGCCAGACGGAGAATCAGAATGGAAGAAGGATGGAAAGCAAAATTTGCTTGTAGGAGTTCAGCATTCAAGGTTATAGCTGCAGAACCCCAACCAAGCTACTGTGATAACTGGCAAGAGCCTCTGCTACTTGGAGCTCACAGATGGAGTCTAACAGGACTCTTCAAGGAATAATTCAGAGAGCAGCTGAGCTAGTTATTAGTCATTTGCCTTGTTGTTCATTTGTGGTTGTCACTGTGTTCATTCTTAAAAATCCCTCCCTTAAGCTTTACAGAAAAAAAAAAAAAATCCAGTGCTTAAGACAGAGACCAGCAACTGAATTTTGTAAGGCTTTGGGCTGACTCTTACTGGAACACAGCACTGCTTATAACCAATGGGCTTCCCAGTGCCCTCAGCACACTCAGTACAACAAAAGCTGTACAGATCACAGCAACCCTGAGGTAATAAAAGTATAAAGGAAGAGATGGAATAAATGTGAGATATGTATGATAATCTTGCCACCTAGAAGAGATTCTGAGAAGGACACTCTTGCTAATTACACAACAGGAGCAGCAGTGGAAAAAAAATAAGAGTCAGTATATTTGTGTTTTTCCTTTGTTTTACACACACACTCCCCTTAATTGGTATCAGTGCAGGCTTCCCTGCAGAACTGTCACTAGTGTTAAAAATCAGATATTTATAGTCTGTCTTTCTGTCTGTACAAAGTACAGTTGGAATTGATTTTGATCTCCCAGACTGACTGCAGAAAGGAAAGTCTTCCTCTCCCTTCTGTCTAGGTCACCCCATCCTAGTTCCCCTCCCTCCTAAGAAGTTTGTAAGAATTAAAAGCCCTAATTAAACATGATCAACTTGAGATTAGTTTTGTCATCTTCTTCCAAAAAAAAAAAAAAAACAAACCCAAACAAAAAAAAAAAAAAAAAAAAAGGCAAAAAAAACAAAACACACAATCAATGCCTCACCCACCTTATAAACAATAGTTCCATTTAAAAAAATAAATAAATAGTGTGTATATTTCATGCTGAAAAAAAAAGTCACAGAAAGGATTCATTTTTGGTTTTCCCTCCCCCGAACACGACACCAGGCATTTTCTCCCCCCTCCCCTGACGTAGACACGATGGTACATCCAACCATGTGCATCTGTGTTCAAAATGAGTTTCTACTCCTGCACGGTCCCACATGCATCAGGGAGCATCCAGCTTAGCTGCTAAAGCAGAGCAAAGGCTTTCAGGTTTTGGGTATGGTCCCTGCCTGTTCCTTTGGTCCGTCTGTTAAAAGGCTCCTTGCTGCTCCCAGGTCTCTGCTCTTGTCTGTCTCCATTAAAACGCGCCCTGGTCCCCACGTTCCCGGTCACTGGAGCTTCGTACCCAGCTTGCGCTGTCTGTTCCTGCAAGGCAACACAGGCACAGGTGACACGGCAACCCCAACCCCATCCCAGGAGGCTGCAACAAACCAGGGGGGAAATACAGCAGGATTAAAGTAAGGCACACAAAACTGAAGTGCCTGTGCCATACCCACCAGGCAGATCAGCCCTTCCCACTCTCCACGCTTCCAGAACATCCACCCCATCTTCAGTGTACACAAGCTCACATGTGGACACAAGATTATAAACAACTGCTTGCAAAAACCACAGGCCAGGGAGCTGAAATGCTACTTAAATGAGATTAAATTCTTGGATCACTTCCTCTCCACACTCACCTTTCAGGTGCAGCCATTAACAACTTGCTGTTTCTTTCCTCCAAGCTATTCTACCCACAGCAGCTGAAAATTATCAGCTACATATCAGAAAATTATTTAATAACTGCATCCAAAAGGTCAGAGCAGCAACCGCTCCTCCACTCCCAACAGAACTTACCTTGCTTCTGCTCTCGTGACTGTGTATTCAAACCACAGGATGTTAGGAATGAGGCTGGTATCTCGGATTAAAAAGAACTCTGAAATTGGCCTGAAAACAGACAATGTGGTGGAAAGGGGGAAATAATTAGACTTTCTCCACTGCAATTTTGATTTAAAAAAAAAAAAAAAAAAAGCACAAAACCTGCTCTAGTTAACAGTACTATTTTATCACTTCGGGCTGGGAAAAGGATTCTTTGTTATATTTAATCAAAAACTTATTCTTCTTTCCTTATACAATATTTCCAGACTATATTGCATGTAAATGGCTCTGCAATTTTACTAGGTCATTAGACATTCATTAAGAAAGATCTGCTGTTCATCTTGCAAAGCTCCTCCAGCACTCTGCCACACCTCACAGCTTTAGTAGGGCTTTACAAAATGTAGCAGTTGATCGAATTCCCTCTTCCCTACCCTTATCAAGGACACGTCATCCTTTGTATATATGCATGCACAAGAAAACATGGAGGAACAAAGTAGGTTACACAACAGCCAGTATGCAAAACTGGGACAGAGCCCAGGAATTCTCATTTCCAACATCCATAACAAACCTCCACAGAATAAAGAGATTTACCACGAAGCTATCCTCGGGAAGAGGGGAGTTAGGATCTCTTGTGTGAAGGCAAACCAGGCTATGGCCATGATGCTTCCTGCCACACCTCCATATAGGACTTGGCTCCAGGTGTGGTAAAGCAAATAAACCCTGCAGTGGAAGAGAAGAGTCACCAGACAGGCTTAAAACAACAGGAGGAAAGACTCAGGAGCTGAGGTGTCACTGGACCCACAGACGGTGTGAGCAAATTACCCTCCAGATGTTAAAAGTGGGTGTCTTTTTTCAGTAAAAAGCTGGCAAAAATAGTGGGGGGAAGAAACTAGGAAAAATTCTTCCCTGCTACAGCAGTTTCAACTTGGAGGTCTTCTAGTCTGAGCTTAACTCAATAACCCTCCACATTCTCCTTCATCCATCTTTGGATCAGCTGAAGAACCAATACTGTTAGTTCCCACAAGAGACTTTTTCCAAAGGCCGTAACAGGACAAGTCCCCTCCAGGCCACCAAAGCTGGGGCTTAAAGGCTTTTAAGAACATGGACAGCATTTTTTTTTTGTGATTTTGCTGCTCTCCAATCTGACAGGCACAGAGGCTGCATGACCAGTGTGCTCACTGTGACTGCAGCCACTCAGAGCTGCACTGTTGGCCTGTTATATGTGTGCATAAGCTACGATCAAAATTCTTTTCGCCCATATATCATTCTGATCATCTTATCTGACCCTCTGTCTAACACAGGCCACTTGATTTCCTCTAATTTTGTTTTAATTAGACCATATACCTCTGACAAATTTGTCCTGTCAGAATTTTAAAATAATTAGTAGCAAGTAATCAGCTGTAGTGCACAGTCAACTGTGCCAACAGGTAATTACTTTCCTGTGGAAAATGTGACCCTATTTCTAGCTTGAATTTGTCTGTTTTTCCAATCACTGGAGCTCACTTTACATTTAATCTACTAAAGAGAAAAAAAATGCATGATCAAAGTTCCATTTTCTTTATTCATCTTAATACAACTAAACCTTGCAAGCCAAACAGCTATAAATGTTTTGATTAACTAATGCTCAAGCAAAACAATGGGACTGATCAACTGTAGCGATCCACATGCCGCAGATGCTGGTGTGCCAAGGCACGGGGCAATGCTTCCATGATCAGTGCTGGAAAGGGCGAGGCAGCAAGGCTGGAGCATGGCAGTGGAGCCCATGGGGAACTGGCACAAGCTCAGCTGGTTTGGGGTTTTACAAATGCTTCTGTGAAGCACCACACACATAGCACCTTTGTTTATTGGGTCTCATGGCAACGCTTCTACAAAGCTCTGACTCGTACAGCCCAGCGGAGAATCAGGTGGGAAAGGCAGGATAAAGAATGCCAGGGTGGCTGGCTGGGACAGGCCACGGGGCTGTATGAGAGCAGAAGACAAACAGTTGCTCCATACCTACTATATGAGACTAGCAAAGCCACTGTGACGAGGCAGATGGACAGCACATGTCGCCATAGTAAATCCAGAAACCTCGCATTGTTTGTTTGGTGCATTCTGAAAGAGATGGAGAGCCATTAGCACAGGGCAGGGAACTGAAAAGTCCTGACCTCTCTCTCCCTCTGAAACCCTAGGAAAGCTCTACTCCAGTGGGGTCACGGGCAGCTCAATCCCATCCCAGCAGCAATCTGTCCCACTGGCAGCAGTTAAAGAGCAGCCAGGAAACCACACGTGTGTCTCTCCAGCTGTGAACAGGGATTGCTGTGATGGAAGGCAGGATGCTCACACTGATGTGAGAGGCATGTGCTGAGCATATGCAACAGGGAGCCAAGACATCAGAGTCCCTCCATTGCCCACAGAGCCAGGAGGAACTGTGAGTTTTGTCTTACTCCACACATACAGCCACAAGACAAAGCCATGCCCCAGCAAGAATTTTGTTAAAGTACAGCAGGTAAACCCAGTCCTTGGTAAGGGAGGTGAACTAAAAAGTCATGCAAGTGGACAGCTGGTATTACCCAAAAGACTGTAGATAACTCCACTGAAACTGAGAAAAAATGAGAAAGGAGCTCTTCATTTCTCCTCCCTATCCCCCACCTCTTCCCTCACACTGGGGCAACATCACAGCTTAGGAAAAGAAAATTGGGAGACCTTTACTCTGACAGGTAAAAGGAAGCCCACTCACACACTCCAGTTTTCAGCCATGGTAACTCCAGCCCTACATTCAGATTGAGACAGACATGCTCCAATCCCACCCAAGCCACAATAAATTGCGCAGGTCCTCAGATTTAATTCCATTATCCCACTCAAGTGGCACCCAGCAAGGGAGCCACCCATTTCAGGTGTTTCAACATATTAACAGCCATAACCTGACCTGGAATTTTTACCTTAAATAAAGGAACAGAAAGGAATAGACAGAGAAAAACCACATGAATTGGGAGTGGCTGGACGGCATCCCATATTTTGTGGTCACTGTTGAATGGGCTTCTGGGAAGAGAAGAAGAAAGAATATGATCAAGGTATAGTCAGCAGATGGAACATTCCAGATGTGAAGCCAGACCACGCTGCTGGAGCACGCACAGAGCTCACAGGACGCGTCCCTGCTCAGGTGGCTCTGCCAGCCTTTTTACACCCAAACATCCACAGTCAACATGAGGCAAAGGGGGAAAACCCCTCTAACCCCCCACAGTCAGCATTCCACCCAAAACTCCCCTGACACCACCACACTCATGGTCCATACCCTACCTTCGCATGGCCGAGGCTCCCGGATTACATTTTTTATTAACCAGTTCACTCCCTCGTTGAACACCAGCCCTCCCAAGAAAGAGATCTGTGAAGGCAAGACAGCTGTGTCACCCCCTCTAAAAGATCCATCTACTTACCAGGCTCTCTCTCTCTGTTGACAAAACCCCAAACATTATGTTTCTAATTTTCTTTTTTCACTACTAGAGTTAAAACCAACGGCTTCCAAATTCTATACCTGAGGAAGGAAAGCATTTCTTTTCAGCTCACTTTCTATTTGGCAACACATTGTGTATATGCAGCTTTTCAGCAGCTGATACACAGAAAGACAAAAATGACACAGTAGGGCACTTCTGCCAGCACCTTGCACCAGCAAGTGCAGAAAGTGACCTTTTCAATAGGGCAGGTTTTCGGGAATTGGCTTTTCCCAATGACCAACAGGGGGAGTGCAGACACTGCTATTTGGGTAAATAGTTTAAAACAAAGGTGACTTTTTAGGCTTTCTGGCCTTTCCCTCTATGAGTATTTTCATCTTGAAGCTGCTGTCTTCAGTCTAAGATGAATTCACATTCTGAGCTAAGCCAGACCTGGCAGCACTTATTTTTACTCTTCAACTCCACAGTTCATACACCTCCCCTAAATTAGTCCTGCTGCTGTGATCAAATTCCCAGCTGGTGATGACACTCTGCCTCCTTAACACTCAGTCCCATTCCACGTGATGAAGCAAATTTTCACTCCACATCCTGAGCCACAGATCAGGCTGCTGCAAGTCAGCCAGTATCTCTCTCCAGCCCAGTGGTGATCTCCCACATGAAGATCTGGGAATCAATCTCAACACTTGTCTCATTACCAACACCAAACAAGTTCCTGTATTCAGAAACCTATAAACCCGTGCAATAGTTACTCTGGCTTGGTCTCTCTTTTGGGCCAACACAAAACCTTTGAGTTACCAAAAGCAAACAGCTGCCTTTCCTAGTTAAAAGCCCTATTCCCAGGTCCCTTGGGCCACTGCTTCCCAGGACCCTGTGGCCCTACATTTGAAATGTGCTGTCAAAATCCTTTCAGTGGCTCCTGTTTTATCTGTTTACTGAGGGCAAATGTTACTAGAGGTTTATACGACCTATAGGGAGTTGATCCATGACACTGATTCCCAACTACCTGGCAGAGCAGATAGAAAGCATTGTAAGAATTTGGACAGAAATAAGTCTCTTCTGCCCCTGGTATTCAACTCACATTTGAAAAGCAGCCCTTAAAGACAGATACACTCCCTTGGAAAGCTGTAGGTTTTATTTTTTAACCCCTTTTCTGCCTCAGGAGTTCAAAGAAAGTGCATCCTCCTGTGTTACACACATCATTTCCTGCATATGCTGCCCAGTGCTATGATCCTCCTGGATCTTGGGAGTGTTCCCTACTCTGCAACAGCATTCTGTACTTCCTCAGACATCTCCCTTGATGGTTCTGGACAGATAATGTCCAAAACGCAGCACAGAGTAACAGAGAAGTCGGCAAAGGCTGAGCAGCCTTTTAACCTCGTACAGGTGCTAAGTGTCTCCTGCTGTTCCCTGACAGGAAGATGCCTTTCCTAAGCTTGCTCCTTATAGAGAGAAAAAGAAGTGTGAATACAGGAGCCCCAGGTGACAAAGGAAAAGAATTTTGTCATAAGGAGAGGCTGGGAAGGGAGAGAAGGACTCACCGTGTGAAGCTCTCTCTTGAATATGATGAGTGTTACAAAGCCAACAATAATGAATATTGGACCAAGACTCAAATAAGCTAAAAGCTGGCCAGAGAAATCACCTGGGGAAACAAACAAGAGAAACCAATCAGTTTGAACTTCACAGGTACTTGCCTGCCACCACAGCGTGGGTCAGTCAGAGACCTGGAGCACAGAGCAGAGGGGCAAACTCAGCACTGCAGCCAAGTCCCCCTGTTCCAGTGACAGAGGAGCCGAGGCAGGGAGACAGCAGTGCTTCCAAGCGGGTTCAAAATCAGGGATGAAAGGAGCCTGGAACCATTCAGCAGAGATTACTGCCACCCAATTTACAACAATAACCATGGGTGTGGGCCCAAAGCCACTTTAATCCAACATAAGCACAGGCTGCTGTAAAAGAGGCAGCATCTTTCCCTTCCCCTCGTTCCTATTTCCTCTCTGTGCCATCAAACAATCCCCAAACAAATCCTTTCCCACTCCCTCACTAAAATGGGTTAGTTTTCAGCTGGATCAGCTTCCTAATCTGTCTCACCATGTGTCTGCACGAACACTAGCATTAACAAAATGGGAAGGAAATAAATAGCTAAACATAGCAGGAGATGTCAGGGAAATAAAGGAGGCTCTGCATTTTTAATAAGTAGCCCACTTGTAGCACACAGAAGGGGATTTGGGCCTCCAACCCAAATAATTAACAGTCTAGTTATTCCCCAGCGAGAATCAGGCAGTAGCAATGGGACCTCAGAGAGGTCACAAGGTCCCTCAAAACCTTTATCCTGAACTACAACAGACACAGAAGTGAGCAGCAACAGTAAGGAGCAGCTGTGCATTTTGATCCAAGTTTCTCTTGCCTCTGTTCCCAGAAAAGAGACACATACAGAAGTATTTGGAGAAAAGATGTCAGCACAGATTCCAAGGAAACAAAAAATTATCAGAGTAATTTTGCTCCAAGATCACCAATTCATATCAGAAGAGCAAGAACTGTCTGCCAGAGACTCTTTAAATACAGAAGTCCCCACAAACTCGCTGTATGAACCCGGGAGCAACAGAAGAGATGGGTAGTTTTTGTATTGGTTCTCAGAGACCAGACTCTCTCCATCCCATCACTGAGCACAAAAGGATCAGCCCCCACATAAATTTGTCCTCCTTCCCTCCTCTCAAAAGGAAACAGGATGCCTCTGCAAGGCTGAGCACTGGACTCATTCCTAGATCAATTCCACTGCAAGATACTGAGTCTCCCCAGCCCACACACCCACATTTCAAAGCAGCACGTGGTGAAAAGGACTTTAACCTCAGCCTCTGAGTGCTGGAACTGATGAAAAAGAAGTTATTGCCCCTTTACAACAAAGTTCATGCTGCTGTTGTTATTGCCACATAGTTGGGGTTACATCAGGCATAGTGCATGGAAGCCTCTGGAATTCCAAACTCTGAGTTAAATTTGGGAACCAGCAACATCATCAGCAAGGATTATTAGCAGGAGTTAGGTGAAATGAGAAGATTTGGAGGACAAAACCCCCAAGTACACTGGGTTTCCACTGAAGTGAGGTTCTACTTTGGTTTTAACTTGAAAAGCGTTGAAATACTCCGAATTTGAAACTTTTCTTGCTCCATATGGCAGGTTTGTCTTGCATCAGGTGTGTTCCAAATGCTATCAAAGCAATGGATTATGGTAACGTAAAGGGGAAGTAAGTAACAGTACCAGTTACCTGGCAATAGAGAGTCAAGCCCCTTATGGTTTTACATAAATCACAAACTCTCAACAAAATGAATTTTGTCATCAATGATGAGGGAATTCATGAGACAAGCCACCTTGTCAAGAGACAATTAAACTATCCTGAAAGCCTTAGGAATACTTTCCAATAGTCTCAATTCCAGCATTACCAAATGAAGAGAGCTCATCATCAAGAGATCACCATGTTTCAGATCATTCACTCTGTTAATCCACGGTACATAAAGGCTTAGCACTTCCAGACGAAAAGCCATAATTTTGTCAAGCAGAAACCAAACCAGATTATTTATCTTCTCAGGGGGTTCTATTTCTTGTGCAGATGGTGAAAAGGTACTTAAGCAAGTAGTCTTTTAATTTAAATAGGATCAGCAGTAGCAAACTCAAAATCCTCTGTTATGTTACGTGATAACATTCCAAATCAATCAAATCACTCCGACTTCACAGGCACACAACCCACACCTGAGTGGGGAACCAGACACCATCACTCCCAGATGTGCCTACAGGCACCGAGCTCTTTACTCAATCTTAACATAAAAGCTCCTCAAATATTTTAGCTGTCCATTTAAAACAGAGCAGATATCCCTAATAATACTTCATGTTCCCGTGGCTAATGGCAATTAAACAGAGTCACATTCTGAAGCCACTTCTTCTACGGGAGGAGGCAAATAAACAGCTGGGCACTAGCTGAAGGCAGCACTGGAGCTGCCCCAGGAACACACTAATGCCATCACAAACAGACCCGCTGGATCAGCAGCTCAAGGCAGAGCTGCAGTGACTAAAGCAGCCCTGAAAGGACTGGAAATCCCCAGTGGAGGAGGCAAAGTGAGCTCTGAGAGAAAAGGCCAGCGCTGCTCAGCGCGCAGTGCTCCAGGGGCCTTGGAGCGTGATTACTTCTGTCACTCCTGTCTCCTCTCACGCTCCAGTGCACTCCGAGACTTATTCCCAGGGAAAGGAGACGTGCAGGAGAGCCACAGTTGAAAGTCCAGCCAGATCTAGCAAGCAGCACCCGTCCCTTTTTTTAGAAAAATTAATTTTCCTTTAATTTACTAAAGTTGGGAATTTTAAAGCAGTTCCTCCGACCAGTAGGAAGAGAGACAAAAATCTCTGCAAAAATGCAAAAGGAGACTCTACTTAATATACATCTTGGGTTTCATTTAGTTTTAAATTCTGCTTTTTGGAAGTCCAGCTTTCCCTGGACATTATTTGGAGCTCAAAAAGCAAAAATAAAGGATGCAGCTACCTCATTTTTGGGCAGCCAAGAGATAAGTACGTGCAGCACTATACATAGCTCAGACACACACTATTTTTTTCAGCCTTCATTCAGCATCTACTTCTGCTCCAATTCAACATTTTACCCAGCATCCTGTCAGTGGAAATATCTGAGCTTCACCACATCTACTTAACCTGTATAGGATGTAAAAATGTGAATCAACAGCCCCCAACCACATCCTACCACAAGACTGAGCTTTGCCACCGCCACTTCCTATTGAAGGATCTATTTGTGGCACTGCCGCTGGTTGTGTGTTCTTGGCTAAGTCCATGTGTGCAATTTGAACAGACAACATGCAGTGTACGTGTGTCATGGGCATATTCATCACTAAATATTCATGATATAAAAGAGTCATTTCCTCTGCTTGTGCATATCTCCATAACACGAGCTGTGGGACAGCAAAAATATCTGCAGGAGGCTTTAAATTATGGCATAAAGGCAGGAATCAGACATAACTTTTGCAGGGAGATTAAACATAAACCCTGCATTAAAGCAGCCAAACAAGAGTGGGATCTGCTTCTTCCAAGAGATATTGCTTAGCTCTTGGAATGAGCCCTGACTTGTGAGTTCCCACTGCACAAAATCACAGGAGGGTTATCAGAACAAACATTCCTATAGGAGCTGCATGTGCTGACACTGAACAGCAACAAGAACTGCCAAGCCAAAACACAGACACAGCACCAGCACCTTTGAACCTCTTCACCCACAGAATGATTCTGCACACATGTCCCTCCAACTCTGCCTGGCTGTAGGAAACATCCTGGAGAAACTGGGAAAATGGGAATATTTTCTGTCATTTTGCAGAGAAAAGGTCTGGCACACCAGGTTTCTCCTCAAAGAATTTGTCCCGTGTGAGGAGGTCCAGAAAGTCTCAGAGCTCTAAGAATCCCAGCTGCACCAAAGAGAGGAAGTTTTCTTTCTTTTCTCCAAATAATAATAAAAAACCCAAACAAACCAGGAACTCAGTGTTTCTCCAGTGAAACTCACCCTACAGACAGGAAGTCCCTGAAGAGGAGCACAAAGTCATCCCATGCAAAGCAATGCATACGGGAAAAAACAACCCTAATTATACTCATGACATGACAGGATTTAGTTCAGTTGTTATCAAACAAAAACCCTCACACTTAGTCTGTGCCAATACCTTCAGAGGAGCATCCAGTGCTCTGCAGCAGTCAAAAAGGCAAGAAGAACGTTTTAAAAAGCTCAACAGAAGATACTGTTACAGCACTACAAAAATTTATTATGCAATTCTGGTGTCACCAGCTAAAATGGGAGAGTACACACAGAAAAGGCAAATAGAATGGGGACAAAGATAAGTATGTGACAGTAGCCATTCAGAAAACATCAAATAAATCAGATTTTCAGCTGAAAAAGGAAAACAGATGATACAACAGTTCTATAAAGTCATGAATTATATGGAGAAATTGACAGCAAACAATTGCTGCCTCTCACTGCACATGAGAGAGTGTTTGATGAAACTACTGAGCAGTAGACTTAAAAACAGAAAAGAAACAACAACCACATTAAGCTACAAAGCTCAGTGCCAAAGATACTGTGAGATCCAAAGCGGAAATGGATTCAAAGAGCAATTAGACATACAGCTTTTATACATCCATCAAAGGACTTAACAGTCCTGATGCAATCACCAGCTCATTACTGGAAGGACATAGGGAAGAAGGATTATTCCTGCCTACCTGCCAGCAACCTCACACTATGCCAGATCATTCCTTGGTCTCACCAAAGCAGAACTGCTAATATGAAATGCTCTAGGATCAAAAAATTCTGAAAGCACCATCAGGATGATATTTTTACAGGCTGTCCTCTGCAGAAGCGTGCTTCAGCACACCCAGGCAGCACTGCCATGGCTGGTTTTTTTTCTCCCTATGTTTAAGCCTAGCATTCCCTGTGGGTAGTATTTCAGTCAGGTCTCCAAGATTCCATTCCTCAGACCAGTCTGCAGTTGATTACCACAGTGTTCATCTGCTGTTTCTCATTTATTTGCTCTAAGTGGACATCACAGAAAGCCCAGGAGAGCTGTGCAGCCACACAAGCAACTACAGATGGATTTGATGTACCACTATTGATAAGGAAACATTAGATCAGGACAGGGAGCACCCTTCTGGAGACACCTCTCCCCTTCACAATTAGAAGAAGCCCAAATCCAGGCTTTGTCTGCCAGGCATAAATCAGCAGTGACAGCTTTTGACCCGGTCCCAGAGAGTGGGACTGTCACCCGTGGCAGATGCAAGCTGGGGTGGCAGCAGTTCTGCACTGGAAATCTTTAAAGATGTGAGATTTCCAGAGGCAGTTGCCACAGTGGCTCAGCAGCCTCTGGGATCAGCCAAGAGACGAAGCTGTTTGCCACGGAGCAGTGCATGACATGCCAAGACAGCTTAATAATTGATGTTGGTAAAAGCAGGATCTATTTCTCATTCCGACCCCTCTCAGCAGCACAAGGCTGCATTAACTCCACTGTGCTGAGCACGCTGCCAACATCACTACTTTATAAATATACATTATCTAGAAGCTTTATGGACCTGGACTTTAGATGTGCACAGGCTGAACGTAAACAGCTTTCTAAATAAAGTTAAGAGCACTTTCCCCAAATCCAGGTAAAAGCATCAGACCTACCATCTTACTGCAAGTCGGTTTTTTAAACCAAAATGTTGTCTACCTTGACTTAGTAAAGCCTTTGACACCGCTTCCCACAGCACCCTCCTGGAGAGCACCCATGGCTTTGATGGGTGCTCTGTTTTTGGGGTAAAAAACCTGTACAGGCCGAGATTGGCATGGAGCTAAATCCAGCTGCAGCTGGGCACCAGAGGTGTTCCCCAAGGCTCAGTTCTGGGGCAGGTTCTGTTTCATATCTTTATTAATGATCTGGACAAGGAGATCGAGTGCACTTTCAGACAGTTCACCGATGACACCATCAGCAGCTGGACACTGCTAAGGCCCCACCTCAAATCTGGGGTCAGTTTTGTGCCCCTCACAACAAGAGGGACATTGAGGGGCTGGAGCATATCCAGAGAAGGGAACGAAGCTGGGGAAGGGTCTGGAGCATCCAAAGTGGCTGAAGGAGCTGGAGGGGCTCAGCCCAGAGCAAAAAGGACACTCGGGGGGACCTTCTGGCTCTGCACAACTCCTGGACAGGAGTGTACAGCCAGAGGCAGGTCAGGCTCTGCTCCCAGGGAACAGGGACAGGAGGAGGGGAAACAGTCACAAGTTTTACCAGGGGACATCTAACTTGGATATTAGGAAAAGCTTCTTGACAGAAAGTGCTGTCCAGCCCTGGCACAGGGCTGCCCAGGGCAGTGGTGGACTCCCCATGCCTGGAGGGACTTAAAAGCTGTGGAAATGTGGCACTTGAAGACGTGGTTTAGTGGTGGCCTTGGCAGTGCTGGGGGAACAGCTGGACTCTGTGATGTCAGGGGCTTCTCCAACCTAAATGAGTCTATGAAAATAAATTAACAAACTCATACCTCTGGCTGTTTTACTGTTTTAGTCCTTTATCTCCACTTTAAAGGCTTTAATAAATAGATGTTTTATCCAAGATAAACACAGTGCCCATCCCCTCCATATACAACCCTAAGCTGGGTAGTGATTTACCCCTTCACACAATCATCTCCTCCCTTTGCCTGTTTAAGGGCTCTCAACACAGAGAGAAAATAATCAGGTTATGTCACATTGTTCAAGATCTGACAGATAACCCTTGTGCAGCAATTTCCACCACCATTTCCCAAACCAATCCAACAACTGGAGCACAGGACGCTCTGTGTATACTCCCAGGTTCAGATAAAGAGATAAGATACAAAAATGAATATATCAGTACTACTGGCAAGATTATTCCCCATCTCTCCCAAACTGTCACATTAATATATTTGAGAAGTGGAATGGCAGAAGAGCTTACCGTGTGGAGGAAAATGCAAGACAGAAAAGGAAATGCCAGTATTTCACATAAAGCATCACAGAAAACCATGAAACAGCCATAAGGGGGAGGGCCAAGAAATAACATACCTCCAGTGCCAGATATTTTTTCAGTGTTGTCACATTTCAAGCCTCCTAGCTAAATCGGCACTTTCAATCCAGAAGATCCCTAAGCACTTTAAAAGCTTTAGGAATTGCACTACTGAGAGGAGCTTTCATCAGGAACTAAAATCCAGCTATTGAAACAGGCAGGACATACAGCAACACTTCATGGCAAATAGGGGGCTTGCTAGGAGAACTGGAAATATTGAGAATAGTGTTTAGACAAGATTTGGATTTTGCGCAAATGGTTAATACTAACACTCCGACACTTCATTTTTCTATTATCTCTGATTATAACAAGCACCCAAACCCAGTACAGCACAAAACACCCAGAGGAGCTCCAAAGGACCACAGATACTGATGGGACACAGTTTAGACATCTGCCAGCTGAACACAGATCTATTTGCTCTCACACACTGGCAGATCCAGGAATTCATTCCACCTGGGTCGGGCTGCTGGTGTGCAGGACTTCTGTGGATCATATCCGTCCCAGCTGGAACAGCCCATCCTGCACTCAGGCACCTATTGCTTCTCAACGCTGCCAGGACCCAAACCCACCTTGCCAAGAGCTGAGCCACGAAACACCCCGCGACTGGAGTCCTCGGGGCATTTCCCTCGGCGCTGACTGACCAAAGTGCTCCCAGAAAAGCCACTAGACCCGCCTGAGACAGGGACACCCTGCCACCTCCACTCCCAGCACAGTCACCGAACTCCCGTGGCAGCCGAGCGCACCCCGGGGACATGGCCACCCTGCCACATCCCCGCTCCCTGGGGTGCCACGAGGGGCCCCAGAGTCCGCCGGCACGGTGACACGCCAAGCCAGACCCCCAGCACACGGAGCAGGGAGGTGACACCAACCCCAGCACGCTGCTGGGGAAGCGGCGGGGAGCTGCACACCGTGGGTGGGACCCACGCCTCGAGGCCGGCGGCGACCACACATGGCCAGAGGGCTGCAGGGGAGGCGAGGCTGCGGTGTGGAGCGGGCAGGGCGGCAATGGAGGGCCGGGCGGCCCCGGGACCCCCGGGAAGGACCCGCTCCCCTCCCCATTCCCGGACCCCTTCCCCGTCCCCCCCCCCCGCAGCACCCCAACCCGGAGCCCCCACCGCGCATGCGCAGCGCCGCTCCCGCCGCGGCTCAGCATCTGGCAGAGCGCCTCGCCGCCCCCAGCACGCACGCGCGCCCCGCCGCCTCAGCACTGCTGCTCAATGGCTCACTATTTGGCAGCCGCCAGCCCGGCCCTCGGCGGCGCCGCAGGGCGGCGGGAAGGGCCCCGCGACGGGCGGAGGCGCGGCGGGGAGACCCGGCGGCGGCGAAGCGGAGAGTTACCTGCGGGATACTCGACGTGAGTGAGGGAGACCGGCCGCCACGGCGCGGGCAGCGAGCACTCCCCGACTGCGGCCATCTTACCCGGATACCGGGCCGGGCCGCTACGGCCAATCGGGACGCTCTCGAGGGGCGGTGCGGCCAATGGGCGGGGGCGCGGGGAGCGGCGGGCCAATGGTAGCGCGCGGCAGGTGAGGCGCCGGGCGGCCCAGCACCGCCCAATTAAACATCCAGCCCGGGGAGCGCCTCAGCCAATCGGCTGCCGGCACCGCAGCCCGGTAGTGGGTGGGCACAGAGAGCGGCACAGCCAGTCGGAGGAAAGGCGGGCGGCAAGACGTTTCATCATTGGCCAGAGGTGCCGTGCGGATGGGCCAATCAGCAGCTCGCCCTGGCGCCAGTTCTCAGCCAATCAGCGGCGGCGCTGGCGCGGCGGGCGCGGGGCGGTGAGGCGGGGGCTCGGCGGGAAAATGGCCGGGCTGGGTTCCCCTCAGGCCCCGGCGAGAACGGCCCAAGCTCCCCTCACATCCTTACGCCCCGGCGCGACCTGCTCCAGGTTCCCCTCACACCCCGGCGGGAACAGCCCAGGCTTCCCTCATATCCTCACACCCCGCTGGGGAGAGCCCGCGGGTTCCCGCTGTGGTGCTGCCCTCACACCCCCCAGCCGCCCCAGTAGCTGTTGAAAAAAAAAAAAAACAACCACCGAAATCCATAAAAATATGTGCATTTAAATGAGAATCGTTCATTTCAAAAGGGTATTACTACATTCAGCTCTATATCACAGCATCACTGCACTAGCCCGCGCACATTTCTATTTGCCCCACACAGGAGTGATTCACTGGTAACATCCAAGCCCCGTTGAAAATGCACATTTGGATTTTTTTAAATAACACTTAGGAACCACCTCTGTAAAGGACGAGCAGCTCCCGTGTGGACATGCATACGTGAAAATAAAAGCCTGGAATAAAGTAATCGAATCTCGGAATGGTTTGTTTGAGAAGGGACTTCAAAGGTCATCTCGTTCCACCCCCTGCCATGGGCAGGGACACCTTCCACTATCCCAGGCTGCTCCAAGCCCCGCCCAACCTGGCCTTGGACACTTCCAGGGATGGGGCAGCCACAGCTCCTCTGAGCAGCCTGTGCCAGGGCCTCACCACCCTCACAGGGAACAATTTCTTCCTTAAGTCCTGGCAGAAAATCCTGTAAAGATTCTGCAAATGCCAGGCAACACCTGGTCCAGGTGATACTTTTTTTTCACCCCCAAATACCTTTAACTACTAAAATCACCCACTTTGAAGACAAAGCCAAAGGAATGTTCCCATATGCGACCCCAGAAATAAGACTTACCTGGGGAGCCTGAGGAAAAGCATTGCACAGAAAAGCTTTCAGAAGGCAAATCCACCTTCAGACCAACCAACCAAAGTTAATTCAGTATAAAAAAATTAAACTTACAGAAAAATAAATAGGCAAGAGCCCCGCAAGAAGTGATCAACACAGGCATGAAGTTGCCTTTAAGTGGTGTCAGGAAAGCACACGGATCAGGATTTCTATCCCATAAATTAAGATTTCAAAAAAGGAGGAAACTCCTTTTCCTGCAGTTGTAATATACCTGCTTCAATTACGATTACATCCCATTAATTTCAACAAGCTCTTCATAGCTGACATTCTCCCTGGCATTTCAAGAAGAAAAATAGCATTAAAGTCTTATTATTTGGAAAGAAAGAGCAAATATTTACTGCAGGAGCTCAGTTCATCGCACAAGACTGCTATGAGGGAGCATGAGTGATTTACTGCTTTCATTATTCAAGTTAAATAAATCTCCTCCTTTCCAAGCTATTGAATGTAGAGTTATGCTGGCAGAGTGGATTACATTTGATCTATGTACCATGACAAGTACTGAAAATTGTGGGCTTCATTGCTGTATTCACCCACTCCTTCCTGAACAGGAGAAAAAAGTGTCAATACATGGAGCAGCCTTTGCTCTGTGCCTCAGCACAAGAAAGCACAAAGCTGCTCTGGAGCTGTAATGAGTGTGGAGTCTGACTCCATGGAAACTGAGATAAACTCCTTTTAACTCTCTCAACTAATGATCAGGGTGTGGCGTGAGACAAAAATTTTCCTATCCACGAATATTTTATTTGCATACATCAGAGTTCATGACAGGCTTGCATTAATGCTAACAGAGACTAGTTTTTACTTTTTTTATTTTTAAGCATAAGAATGAAATTTTAATCACTGTGGAAGAAACAGCCTATCTGATTCAGTCTGGTTTCTCTATCATCTGAAAATGAAACTATTTAAATCCACTATAGTTGTTTCAGAAGAACAAGAAGATGATTTTCTCGCCTTGCTCAGCAGATAGGCAGCTCTGATACCAACCCGCAGGCTTTAGTCTGGGTTTCTCTCACAGAGTTTGGGAAGCTGGTAAGTGCTACAAGAACTTGGACAATGTGTAAGAGATTCTGCTCCTCACTGGGATTTTCTGTTATCACTTCATCACAGCCTCCTCACACCACACTCCAACACAGCCAAACCACCACAGAAAAATCTGAAAAATTAAACCCCACAGTTTCCAACCATGATTCAAAGTACAAGGAGTTGTTTTGTTTATTTTATAGCCCACTTCATCTGTGGACTTGTCAGTAGACCCAGGAAGACTCCCCATGCAATTAAACCCTTTAACTTTACATTTAAACCTTTCAAGTTCATCATTCTGGCCCTAGGAACAGCAAGCCTAGTTTGACACCATCACTAGAAGCAGAGGTGCCACCACAACTGTCACCTAAATCAGAAACCAAAGACTGAGTTTCTACCACGTTTCACCAGGAAATTCAGGAACAAAACCCACAATCATGAAGGAAAGTTTTATTTTACTTGTAATGCCCACATCCTAAGATTAAAGATATTTTTTAAAAATCAGCTGCAAAGAAAAAGATAGGAGCAAATCAAGAACAGATTTTTACACCTTTAAGAAATCAAGAAAAAAATAGGCACAAGTTTACATTCATTAGTTTCAGATATGGCAGAGGAATGTTCTACTGAAGAGGGATAAATAAAATCCTGCTTTCCCACCTCCCTGTATGAGACAACACAAGTCATGCTCTTCAAAGCCACACTGATTTTGTAGATACAAGGCAGATTTTTCCTCATAATTTTATTACTGTGCTTAAAGATCATAAAGACCCTCCTAGAGCAATTTGGCATGGTCTCTACATACATACTAAAGTACTGCGCTTGTTACAACCTCCACATAAAAAATGAAAGTCATGCATATTTTAAATTCTGTTTAAGCATCAGACACTATTGAGGGATTTTACTTCATGGCTGCTAAGCCACTTTAAATCCCCATCAGTGTTAAAATCTTGCAAGTGTCAGCCCAGGATGATTTAACCCCTTGAGAATAAGGGTTCATCATAAAAAAAGGTGAATGTCTCATCTCAAGGGATTCTACCCAAATACACATCTCAGCTGCTATTAATACTGAAGAATTTCCTTTGTTAAACACAGTAGGTGGGGGAAGGGATTTTCTAGGGATCTCAGGAAGCCAGAGGGCAGGCAGGTGTTCCATCATACCCTTTAACTCTTCCCTGCAATACAGGTGAGTATGAGAGTCACCTTTTGGGCTGGGCCCTGCAACCCAAGGGCTGCATCCAAAGGAGTTGAACACAGCAGGTCCCTGACAGCACTGCTCAGGCCAGGGAGAGCTTCTTCCACAGGAACAACTCCTGTGAACCCGCTGATCCTTGCAGTTCCCTTCAGAGGCTGCAGACACCTTTCTGCCTTTCCTCTTGAGCTACACTGGGATTGGGGAGGGACAAAGAGCAGCAAGGAAATGAGGGGGAGATGTAGAGAAGTTTAACATCCATCCCAGTAAAGATAAAACCAGTTTGTCCCGGCAAACATCCTTGGCTGGTGCAGGACTAAGTCACTGCTGGTGGGCAAAGGCAGAGAACTCGACTTTCAAGAAGCTGCAGATGTTCCCGAGGCCAATTCCTCTTTACCTTCACTGGGAGGGCTGTGTAACCTACTTGCAATAAGGGCTAAGGAAAAGCATCAGGCTGTAATAAAACAGTCTTTCTTCATTTGATTGATTAGGAATTTACAATTCCTCTGCTTAAAAAGCCACAGTGCAAGTTAGTGTTCGCTTCAGGGGGACCCTGTTTCAGTACCCTCTCCCAGAAGGATGCAAAAGCTCAAAGTTAGCGGCCAGTGTTCTTGTCTGTACACAAAACAGGCAGGCTGCCCAAGCACTGAGGCCAAAAGACACTCAAAATAGTAAATAAATACACATAAAACAACACTAAAAATGAGAATTTAACAGCACTGATTGTTTAGAATTACAGTCCATCTCATTACGTTAATCTTCATATTTTAGCATCTTTTTAATCACTATACAAAAGCTGCTGAAGTGACTTTCTTCTAAACCAGCCATACAAGAGCACAAAGCACTATCAACATTATCTTTTTGGCAAAGTAACTTGCTTTCAGAATATACCATACTTTCGAATCACAGTTTACATGTAGCAGGTGTGACATGCTAATACAACATCCTCCATTTCTTCTCTTCCTGCACACTGCCAGGAGCAAGACACCTCAGAGACCTTTCCTAGTTTCAACTGCTGTCTCTTAAATCCTTCTCATAACAGTTTATTCCATGCAGCCTCACTTGGGGCAGCTGCTCCTAATTTCTGCCTCAGCGTTGGTCCTGTTTATTGCATTAATCTGGTTTCCAGGATAAGCCACATCAGTCTGATGTGCTTACAGAGCACCAGATGTTACTGTGCTCTACACGCACCCCCCTGCAAACATCTCAGGAGCATTTCAAGGAATCAGAGAGCCACAGAATGGGTCAGGTTGGAAGGGACCACAGTGGGTCACCTGGTCCCACCTCCCTGCTCAGGGAGGGTGACCCTAGAGCACATGGCACAGCACATTTATCTGCTCCTTTTATGTCCTCCTGTTTACTTTTTTTCTCTGTTTACTTCCTTCCTGCTTTTACCAGCAGAATCCACAATAGATATCTGAAGAGGAAGAAAGCATTTGTATTCTCCAAGCCCACGGACTGATTTTCCACTCATATGGAAATTCCAGATTCTTACATATTTTTTTCCACTTGCAAAAATACGTCCAGATAAGCCTCATGTCTTTCACCCAGAACAGACACAAGGGGTAACTAATCAGTCTGGAACAAAAACAGTGAAGCTCATGTTTTTGTGGAAGTCCTGAAGACCTCCTCATTCCGAGGGTGGGACTTGGACTTATATGTGGACTGAAACAGAAGAAGGCACAGGCTGGATCTCAACCTTCATCTGTGGCGCTGTACTCACAGAGGACTCAGCAAATCATTGCAAACCTCACACAAAAGCCAGGACTGCCTCAAGTCAATGGCATGACGCTGAGTTGGGAGAGGTTTAGGTTGGATATCAGGAAAAGGTTTTCTACCCAGAGGGTGGTTGGGCACTGAACAGGCTCCCCAGGGAAGTGGTCACAGCACCAAGCCTGACAGAGTTCAAGAAGTTTGGGCAACTCTCTCAGCATATGGTGGGAATGTTGGGGTGCCCTATGCAGAGCCAGAAGTTGGACTCAATCCCGATGGGTCCCTTCCAACTCAGCATATTCTATTATTCTGTGATTTTTATGACTCTCTAGTTCAGCACACTCCACTGCTGCTGTCCTACACGAGTATCCAACTCAGCTCACATCCCAGAGGAGCCAGATTCCAGGTGCTTGCTGGGCAGTCAGGATCCCAGCATTTGAGAAGCACTACCATATACACACATTTGATCATTACCCAAAATTATGTTGTATTTCTTAGGACTGACAGACGGTAAAGAGTCATTTCCTCTCTAGAAGCTTGATCCCAGCTCTCCAACTATCCGCACACATAACCTCACATCCAACATCTACACCTCTCGCTACCCTGTGCATAACAGCAATAAGCACCATGTTATTACCCTTTCCCTCTGCTTGTACACACCCCACACCTCCGACCCAGCAAAAGCTGCTGCTGTCTCATTCTGAAATCCAGCAAGGCACTTTGATGGATGCCAAAGACTTTGTGCAAACACAGGCAGGATGCAAATCCCTCCCCTCCTCACACTAACTTGCCTTAGGGGCAAACACAGACCTCAGCAACCTCCTAAGCAAGGATGACCAGGACACAGAGCTCGTCATCATCTGGTCTCCAAAGAGCAGCAACACCAAGGGAACAGACCAATTCCCCTAGAGCTTCAGACTGCTTACAGAAGTCTGCATTTTACTTCAGTGCTTTACAGAACTGTTTCTTCCTCCCCAGGAAAGAAATCTTTGCTAGTCACATTACATGTGTTAACACACTTAGGGTAAAAATTAGCAGTAATTAATGTCTGTAGGAACACAGCAGAGCAGAACAGTAACAAAAATCCCAAAGCAAGCAAAGCTTCCTTGAGAAGGTAATGGTCAAGTGGAGAATTTCCCAATGATATTCCTGTTCCCACGCACAATCGTAAATGTCGGGGATTTACCTCCCAGAAAACACACAGGCAAAACAGGTACATACATTGCCCTATTCAAGAGAATTGGGCAAAAATCTGGGCCCGGGCAGTTCAGGACACGATGTATATATAAGACATTGAAAGTAATAGTAATAAGAAGAACAGGAAGGTGGAACAAAGGAGAAATTCAAACCATAAGCTGGCAAGTGGTCCTGGATCCATCCCAGCAAACACTACTGGCTACAAAAAGCAGAAGGTCCCGCCAGATTGCTGTGTCTTCATGTAGTCTTGCTGCCACCGCTGCACTTTGCAGGTAGTTTTATCCATCTCTGGGAGGAAAAGGTCCCTGTACAAAAGCGTTTTCCTCTGCTGACATCAGATGAGCTCCTCCTTCAGCGGCTCGGTTACGCCAGGAAGCATGCCGTTCATCTCTGGGGAAGTCTCGGTACCCAGGTATCCTAAGAGGATCTCGCTGCGCCGCCGCGACAGCTGCAAAATGTCCTCTGCCAGCAACTGCACCGTCGTGTACCTCACATTGTCGAAGTCAAACATGTCCTTCAAATATTGGACGATCTGGTGCTGCAAAAAAAGGAAGGTTTACAGTCACATTCCTTCACCTGCTGGTACCAGCCACCAAGGGCACATAGCAGCAGCTTTAAGCCAGCAGACAGGAGTCCCACACAGATGAGGTACAGAAAAGCCACCTTACCTTGAAGAAGCTGCAGACTTCGGATAGCTGCTGCTTGGGCCCCAGAAAACCAAAGGCTAGAACAGGACTGACATGCTCCGATACGGAGTAGAAATGAGAGATAAAGCCATCTGGTACCTGCCACAGGGAAGAACAGAATTAGATGGTCTTCATTCTCAGACAGAATTAGCAGCTTATTCCAAATCAGCCACCAACTTCCCTGCCAGAAAGCTTCAGTAACTGAAGTTAAGAGCTATTTGGAACATCTCCTCCTGCAAAACTACATTTATCTTTCAGATCCCTTGAAGGATGACTAGAGCTTTGTATCTTCATGTTTCTAAGCTGCTATTTCAAGAGGAAAATGAACAGAAGAAAATGAAAAGCAATCACCAGCCAGCCTTTATAGCCTCTATTTATAATTTGCTGACCAAGCCAGGAAAGGACATGCAAATATCCAAGGCAGAGCTACTGCATGACAGCACCAGTAGAGCTTCTAGTGCTCTCATTTCTCTCTGTGCCATCTCAGGAGCCAAACCCCGTCATACCAGCTGGCTGTTGGGACTGAGCTGAAAACTTGCCAGAGGCCACAGACTCTGTGGCAGAACTGGGGTTGTAAAGTTGTGGCTTCCTGTTCCCCAGCTCCATAAACTCGTCTGCTGTGATACTTTAGGAAGTCACAGATTTAAGTGAAACTCATCAAGTAATGGCTAATTAGCATCAGCATCAGGGAGCAGAGCAGTGCCTGAACCATTCCGTTTGGTGCCAGCAAGGAAAATACAATTCAGGAGCAGTCCCTTGTTGCTTGGGATCAGCAGCCACTCCTACAGTATTGTGAGCAGGGAGAGGGAATACCAGACAGGCAACACTGTCATTTGAATCCTCACATTAAGAGAATAAGGGAGAATAAACTCAGATTGATTCAGTAAAATACTGGCATAGCACTGGAGCAGTGACCACAGGACCCCAGGGCTCTAAAGCATCACAAAGAACGTGACTCTGTTCAGTCTTCTACCACTTAAGACTTCATACTTTGTCAAGATCTATGTGTCCTCTTTTCAGCCTCAAATACATTAGATTATTTCCCTTTGGATTAATTTTGCTTACCATCAGAAGCCTCCTTTTTGCTTTCAGAACTGACCAGCAAGCAGTTGCTAGAGCCTACAATTAACAGAGAGAGCCCATTAGCTACTGGGATTACTTAAAAAAACCCAAAGTTTACCAACACATTGTCATCAAAACATCAAAGCAGTCGCCCTTTTGTGCCAACAACTCTAAAATGACAAAATTGAAGTGAACTGGAAGCAGATTTAGCCACTTCAGATCCATTCCAGAGAAGCCAAAGGGTTTCTGAAGATTGTTAATATGATCTGACATAGTTGCCCAACAGCCCACAATCCCCTGTAAGCAGGCAGCTGTTACAAAGTGCCATTTTATTCTCAGTCTATCAAACTAATCAGTCTTAAAAATACAACTGGGGGCAGGACTAAAGGAAAGCTTTGCAATTTCAGCTTCAGTGTCTGCTGAGGTACTGCCAGAATGAATGGCCATGTGCTAAAACCCACATATTTTTCCCTGTATTTTGACCCTTTTATTCTCATTCATAAAAATAGGTGCTGTCATCTTTTAACATCTCCATGGCATCACTGATAAAGGCCCCTAGAGCCATAAGTCTGGTTGCCGACCAGATGCTTTCAAAATAAGGAAAGCTTTCCTGTAAACAATTTCCATGCACAAGAAGACTGTTGTTTAGAGCTTCAGGAAAGCGTGGCATTGATAAAGAGAGAATTCAGCTGAACCAGGAAAGATGAGGTTATGCTCTTTTCTGGCCTTGGCACTGATCTCACACCAGCACTCCCCATCTCACGCACCGTCTCCTTGAAGCTGTCGGACAGCCAGCGGTTGCGCAGCACAGCCAGCACGGAGGAGGGAGGGTTCTCCAGATCCTCAAAAGCATCCATGAGGATGAAGTCCAGCACAATATCAAAGAAGCTCATGCACACCACCTGTCAGGGAGCAGAACAGTCTATAAAGGGAACGGGTTTTAAAGAGACAGGCTTTTTTGGTTAGAAGCAACAAAATGTAACAAGCTGAAGTCAATGTAATCTTATTTCACCAGCAGCTCTTTCACTCCTGGGCCATTCCTACATTTTCATTATAATAGAATCACAGTGGTTTGGCTTGTAAGGGACTTTAAAACCATCCAGTTCCACCCCCTGTCATGGGCAGGGACACCTTCTACTAGACCAGGTTGCTTCAAGCCCCTTCCAGCCTGGCCTTGAGCACTTCCACGGATGGGAATTCCACAACCTCTCTGGGCAAGAAATATCTTCCAACTCCTCTGCAACTCTGTAAAGATAATGTCTTTACCAACCCCTCTTCCCTCCAGCTCCTGCTGAGTGGTCGGCCAGGTCTCTTGCTTCAGGGCATAACGCAGCATCTCCTCGTAGCTTTCCAGGAAAGCTTTGGGATTCTGGGAGAGCAGAGGAACAAAACAGAAGTTTGACTACTCAGATTTGAGCTGACATCAACATCACAGTAGTCACCAGCACTCAGATGAAGTTTTCTTCTTCCAACATACTGGACAAACTCTGGGGTGGGATGGGGGAACAAGTGTCCCTGTACTCAAGACACAGCTTAGTTGTTACATAAACTTCCTACCTTTTCAGCTTTTGTCATCAGTCCTATCACCATCTGCTTCCCAACCTCCCCAAAAAACAGCTGATTGCTTTCATCCTCCAGCAGCTCCTGCAAAGGGAACACAGATGTCTCCTGTGAGGACCTACACACCCTCAAATTCTGAATTGGAAGAAAAAAAAAGGACGGGACATGAAGCAGTGCAATGCTGCACACACCAGTGTCATTAACCTTTAACAAGCTGGAATCTAGGAAACAAAACTGCGCTCTCCAGGAACGTGCTGCTGGCAGCCATGTGCCATGGAAACCTGGGAGCCTGGAGCCAGTCTCACCTGGAATGCCTGCCTGACACAATGCAGCTTCGCCAGGAAATCCTGGTCACTGTAGCAGCCAAGGAGCTCTGTCCTAGAGGGAAAGGGGAAGAATTGCGTAAATTCCAGTTCTCCTGATGTTGGTGCTCCTACCAACTAACCACAAAACTAAATTCCCAGTTTGTGCATAGGAGAAAGGAACAGTCACTTTCTCTTTATCCAGCTCCCTGGGGGAACAGAGGACCTCTGCCAGGCTGGTACAGGACTATGCCAGCCTCCCAGAACAGTCACACTTCCTATCACTAACTTCCTGGGACAATTACTCTTTCTTAACATGTGAGTCCCTAAAATCTGGGGCTAATTCCCTGGGAAGGCCAAACCCCAGCAGGAAGGATGCTGTGATTTTATGACCCCAAAGGGTTTTTCTGGTTATGGGGCTGCTCAAAGGCAAATGATGTGTTCACAGTGCCGCAGGGGACACAAGATCCCACAGCTCCAGCTGCCTCTTCACCTCAGCGTCCGGCACGCAACCTTCCCTTCTTTCACCAGCTGCAGAGCTTCTTCGTACGCTGCCACTGGCTTGGAGAGGTGGAATGGCATTTCCTCAAAGGGGAGAGAATCAAAGAGCTGTAGAGGTAACAAGAGACGTGGGAAGAAAAAAATGAGCTCATTAAATATTTGCAAATACACAAGAGACTGCACACAAGCAAGGTAGGCCTTCTTCAGAGAATCTTCAGCTAGCAAAGTTTGTCAGTGACAACTGTTTCATGCAAAGATATTTCTTTTTCCACCAAAAGCTGTCTCAGCTCTGACATAGCCAATGATCCATAAAATTTACACTACCAAGCCACCTTACATTAGATAACAGCACTTTCCTAGCTGTTATGGCATGTTTTCTACAGTAGATAAGAAGATGACATGAAGTGCTGGTTGGAAAAGCCTGCACCATCCCCCTCATTAAAAAGCTTTTCCTAACATCCATCATGAGCCTCCCAGCCTGAGGCTGTTGCTCTCTGTTTGATCATCTTCCTCTCCCAAGATGCGTTTGGCTCTGCTGACTTTGTGCCTTCCCTCCAAGCCACTGGGCTGTGACACACAGCTGACACTTCAGTCACCTCTGCTGCAGAGAAGAAGGAATCCTCCGAAGCCGAGCTGTCCTCATCATCCGTCCGCAGCCGCAACGATCCGTCCGCCAAGGGAAGCATTAAAGTCTTCTCTGGAGGAGAGAAAGAAGCCACACGTGTTGGAGTTCACGGACCAACATTCCTCTCAGCTCCTGTGCTCTCTTCCACTCGCACTTTGTCACTCCTCCTTTACTTGGCTTACAGAAAAGACATAAAACCAGGCAGGAAACTGGCATTTTACTGTAGTCAGATGCCCTACCCAGATCCAGCAGCACGCTGTCCGACGGGAGCGAGGAGCCAAACTCTTCCTGGAGGTGGTAGGCTCGGTGCAAGAGGGACTCCAGCTTCTCAGCAAACTCCCTTTTCTGGGACTCCTCCTGGAACACACATAAATGCCACCCTTAGTTAGCCAGCTGGGCACAGACAGATTGGACAGCACAAATATGGGAGGAAAAATTCAGTGAAAATGGGATTTTCAGTTTGCAGATTAAATGATTAAAAATAAAAAGAGAGAGGAGTCGTTAATCCTACAATGCAGCTAATAATGCACGGAGAGGGAAGCTTCCACACAGCCTACTCAAACCCTCTGGCTTTTGAGCTTCACAATTTTGTTTTCCTCTTAAAAAAGGAAGAAAGAACTCAAGAACTTTAACCTGCCACCCAGAAAAACAGGTATTTTAATAAGTTCTACACCACTTAATTCTCTTGCCTTTTGACTTTAGCCTCATTTCCAGGAGAAATAGCATCACGAAACCTGTGTTGAATATAACAGGATATCCAGAACTGGATAACAGTATTTAGATTAAGGTGCTGGGTATAAGCAAAGTTTGCTGTAAGCAACACAGGAGGATGGAGGAAAAAAAAAAAAAGGTGTGGGGAAAATAAGACTTGAATGGCATCTTGCCTTCATGCCCCTATGTTTGCATGAGTATCTCACCCGGAAGACAGAAGCATTAACAAGAAGCACAAAATCTATTTTCATAATGAATCAACTGGTCTTAAGGCAGTTTTAGAAACACTACAGGGCTCTTCAAGGAGAGCCAACAACAACAGAATCCAGATTTTACTTGGATAAATATTATCCAGCACAAAAGACAAATGTCCCACATACTTACTACACCAGACTGTTTACAAAAGGCTGGGAACACTTCTTCCCAGTGAGAACTCCTGGAGAGTTGGGAGTTCAGCTCCTTTCACAGCCCTGAGTTACAGCAGGTTTTTTAGCTTTGTGGCTGTCACTGAGCCATTCTAGTTTAGATCTCCTTTAACACAGGTCTTCCCTGCATAGTCCTCAAGTCTCAGACAGCAAAGGGCTGTCCTAAAATCCTGGCTTCTGTAGCTGCAGGCTGAGTGAGGTACACATCTCCCTGCAGGGACCAGGGCCACACTCAGCTCCTACCAAGTTACCACTGCTTTCCTCATCCACACACACACAGCTGGGCTCTGCTCTCCACCCAGTTCCCAGAAGGGACGGTGACCATCAAGATCTCCATTTTCAAATGCATTAAAAAGTTACAGAGACAACACTGCCAGCCAAAGCTGTGCTGCATTCATCACAGCCTTTTCTCACCACAGGCTGTGCCACGGGAGGACACGTGTGACAGTGAGTGACACAAGGCTGGAAGGTGGGTAGAAAAGCTGGGGAATGAGGGGGCGAGACATATTAAAAAGAGAAAGAAATTAAAAACACCCACTTCCATTGCATAAGGAAGCTGCAGATACAGACAGCTCTTAAACAGAGTCTGGCCTGTCTCTGCCCTTAATTTGCTCTCCTTTTAACCTCCCACTGTTTACTGCTTCCAGCACCCAGGCTGGCCTTTCAGCATGTGGGGACCTACCTCTGAAAGGTTCTCAGACATGCTTTCTTGCTGCTTCCTGCTGTCCCAGGGCACAGGGGTGCTGGTACAAGCACTGTCCCTTTGTCTGATGCTCAGTGCCTGTTCCCATTTCTGCAGGGCCTCCTCAAACAGCTCCATGCCTGGAAACACGACCAAAACCTTTGAGAGTTCCAAGGCACTCAGGAACAAAGAGATACAGGATGAGTCTTTGCTCACTCAGACAATCCAGCAAAGAGGGAAATCCCTCCCCAGCTGAAAGAATAAACATATTCCCTTTCTTTCCTGTTTAAATATGGTTTATTTTGGATTAGAAGGAGAACATCCCCAAACTGGTTAGAACATTATCCATGTTACATTCAAAGTACTGTTCTCTGCACAAGAAGAGCCTGTGCTCAAGAACAGTATTTTGGAAGTAAATTATTCACTGACAAAAAAGATCTTTTTTTTTTTTTTAAGAGAAGATGGGATTTTTATTTGAGTTTAGGCTGAGAATGGAAGGGAACTTTCTGTTAGAGTTCTACATTGAGTGCTGATGCTCTGTGTCAATTCTCACACCCTTCTTGCTCTCACAGTGATAAACAACCCCCCCAGGGGAATGACCTTGTGCCTGCTTACCTTGAACATAGAGGCTTTCTGCACTGGAATCACCAATGGCTCCAGCATCTCCCATTGCCTGGGCCTCCCACATCCCTGGGGGTATTGGACTTGAGGAGTTGACTGCTACCATCTGCAGGAAGGGAGCAGAGGGCACCAAATGCATTTAAATTCTCTCAAGATCAAACAAACTAAGATCAAACAAACACCAGTTAAACTTCAGCAAAAAGGCATTTTTCTTCCCCATGTTTGCCCTGTGCTCCCCTGTATTGATAAGGACTACAAGGAGAGCACTGATGGAGGAAACAGCCCACGAAAGGTCCAAAGCAATCACTACAAAGGCACCAGGATTTTGATGGAAAGCTCATGTCAGCCCCAGCTGCCTATACAAAAAACACTGGAAGTGGCAAGGAAGAAAGCACAGTCCAAACAAAAGAAACAGTTTCCCAGAAGAAATACAGCTGAGGATTCCCCAGAGGGCAAGGGGAATCCTCACTCTTCTCTTTGTAACCAGACCCTCTCCTCGGAGGGCTGAGCTCAACAATCCACACAGCAGTGTCAGCTTTGTCCAGTTTCACACCAAGGTATCAATGTCTTCTAAAGTCTGACCCAGTAAAGTGCTGGATTCAACACTATCAGTGACTAGCATTTTCCTGTGGCTTAGAGAAGGATGTCCAAACATGAGCTTGGTACCAAAAACAAGCTACAACAATCAGCTGACAGATGAATTCCTGCCCTGCCTCCATTGATCAATCCCTGTGGGATGTTAATAAATCACCTTGAGATCCAGAACTGCAAATCATCAGCTCACTGCTGCCAATTTACTTACTGGATAGCAAAGAGGAGCCCAGGAAGCAAAGGAGAGCACAGGCAAACCTGCAGCTGTGCAAAGGATCACTTGTTTTTCCACCAAGTAATATGAAAACTGTAAGTACAGGGTCAGCTCATCTGTACAGAAACAGATGCCTGTCCGTGGGGATATCCCCACCTAGGCACCAGCAGTGGGAAAAGGCATTCACGGATTGCTTTTTATTTAAAGAGAAACAGAATTTCAGTGTTACAAAACCTGGATAGCATCTGTGTGAACTGAGAAGCCATGGGGGAATTACGTGGATGCGAGTCCCTGTGGGGGGAAAGAGGCCAGAGCTGGACACAGCTTGGTGCTCACGGTCACATCCCATCACACCCCAGCTCCCCAGGGAATGCTGTGCCGTGCCCAGCGCCGTGCAGGCACTGCCGCCTGCTGGAGACACACTTTGGCCAGCACGGATTTTGGCAACTTCTGGTGCTTTAGCTGTACTAAAACCAGCAACACCAGCATGTGCTGTGGGGTCCTGGCACCCAACAGCTCCCTTCGAAGGGATGATTTTTCCCTCTCCTTTCCCCAGCATTGCCAAGCAGCCTCTGAGCCTGGGTGATGACGAGGGAGGACTTTGCAGCCACTCACAGAGGTTCATCTGTGCCCCCCTGCTCCAACAGAACATGAGGCTCTGGGCCATGGGGATGTGAAACAGGTCTTGAAGCCACATATGCTTCCAGTTTTGGTCTCACAAAAGGTGGATATAAGCACTGATGGCTTCTCCTGCCTGGTTAAGCCTGAATTACCAGTACTGATAGGCTGCTTTTTGGCTTTGGAGGAGGCAGAGTGACTGGGCTGTGTTCTCAACCTGTGCTGTTTCCTGAACAGAGCCATCAGATTTTAGTAGCTAATTTGAGTTAATTTGGTTTTAAGAACAAAGCAAGCTGTGAGCAGCCCCAGCACAGAAGGGAGAGGCTGCTGGGCCACCCAAACCCCCACCATGGAGGGAAGCAAACAAGCTCTCCATGGCTGTGGGACCCAGAAACAACCCAGCCTAACTCCTTGAGAGGGTCACAGACAGCTCCAAGGAACCATGGCCATGTCCCACAGGGAAATCCCTCCTGCAGCTCCTCCTCGGCCAAAGAATTGGCCAAGGAATCCTGGAGCTCTTGGCCACAAAAAATTGCTGTTTGCAGGGAACTCCAGACACTCAGTGCAAGGCTAATATCAGAACCCGCCCTACAATTACAGTGCAACCTGTTCTGCTCCAGAGGCTTTGGCATTCTCCATGAGCCAGTACAAGCCCAAGGACTTGGTGATCTCGTGACAGGTACATGCACTGACATCTCCCAGCCCTGCCAACAAGGTCCTTACCGAGGCAAGGCTGTGGGAGGAACTGGAATGTTTGCTGGGCTCAATGGAGGAAATCCCGCTGAGCGTGTCATTGCTCTTGCTGCCAGGGCTCTGGACTCTCCTGCTGGAGTATCCTGCAGTTGGGAAGGTCACACAAAAACAGGATTTTAGGCCCAGGTGACTGCAGCAGGGAATAGGGAGGGGAACATCACCCTGTCCAGTGTGACTGTGAATGGGCAAAGCAGCATCCAACACCTAGAAATAAGCCACAGATCTCCTGTCTGCTCTGCTTTGCTCTGAGCCTAAGAAAGCTGGTGTCAGTGAGGATCTGAGGCTGAGGAATGAATTCACTGCTTATGGACAGCAAGAGACAAGTGGAAACAATCAAGCAAAAACTCCTCCACCTTCCCTCAGGGCAGGCAGAACACAGACACTGCTCCCTTGATTTTCATACATTTCACCAAACAAATGCTTAATCCCTAAAGTGCTTTGCTGAGAGCCTGGGTCAGTCTTACCCCTAAAATCAGTACAAGCAGGTGAGGAAGCTGGGAGTCACCGCAGAGCTGGATGGACACTCCCAACTCCCCAGCCTGGCCCAGGCCACCCTCCCCTCCCCTGAGCAGAGCACAGGACCCGCACTGACGTCACGAGATCAATGCAGAACCAGGTCACTGCGTGCCCTGGTCATTACTGGGCAGCGTGGTAATTGTCCACAGGCTGCCTGCAGGAAAGGGGATGGGAATGCAAACCTCAGGGAAAACCTCAGGACACCTTTTCTTCCCGAGGACTGTGAGCTCAGAGTTGTCTCCCTTTGCTCCCCAAAGCCTGTGCTCATGGCACTGCACTTCAGAATTCCCACTTCATTCCCCATTGAAGCACTACACCAATGGCTGTGCTTTCCTCTCCCCCCGCCTTCCCATCCCTCCCCGTACAAAAAATCCTCTTTGGGGATTTTTCCCTTTTTGTAAGGCCAACCTTTCTTCACAGAGGAGACCCTCCTGGTTGGCAGGATGGGCACTGTGATCCCTCCCGGTTTAAAGCCACACTTGTCCGGAGCAATTTGTTTCTTTCGGCGGCGCCGCCGCTTCAGCTGATGAGCTGCAAGAGCCAAGGCAACCGTCCCCAGAGCTGTGGCAAACAGCACCTTGCGCAGGCCTGGAGAGAGTCGCAGCTGAGAGAAGACAGACTTTAAACACAAAAGAAATGGAAGAGCAACAATGAAAAACCAATTCCATTGCCTTTTTTAAAAAAAAAAATTTAAAACCTGTGTTAAACATGAAACACGTTGGCTTTACCCTCCTATCTACAAAACAGGCCCCCTGCTACACAACTAAGACATAGCAACAGAGAGACTGTGAAGCATCATTTTGACAGGACCTGGAGAACTTGGTCTCAATCCTCATTGCCAAAAAACACTGCAAAATCTGCACACAGCCTGGGACAGATGCAATCCAGGTTACCCAAATTCAGCTCTGAAGCCCTGGCGTGAAGCTGAGCTTTATTGCTCCAAGTGCTGCATCACTACAAGTGGGGAACGTATTACTCTTCTTTGAAAGACAAGTCTTTTTATAGCGCCTTTGATGAAGAGAAAGATTGAACCTGGGTGTTCTCCCAGGGAGGAATGTGGGAAGCGCTTTTCTCTCCTCTCCAAGCCCACTCAGAACAAGTCTCTTCCACCACCCCGAACTCCCCCTGAAATTCCTCCAATCCCTCAAACTGCCCAGGTCCCCCAGCACCACCCCAATTGTGCCTCCATCTCACGCAGACAACCCCGCAGAGCCAGCCCCAGGAATGTGACAGGAAGACCTTTCCCGCTCCTTGTACCTGCCCAAACGTCGTGTAAACAAACACGGGGATCTCTGCCACGGTCATTGCCAAGGCCTGCATGATGGACATTCCCTCTGTCCTCCTAAATGCCATGTCTGCACGAGGACCTCGGCACCTTCAGGAGCCGCCACGGGGAAGGGCACTTGTAGATGCTGTGTGAGCTGCTCACAAAAGAACCCAACTTTTCTCTGACATGTGGCTCAGAGTCCTGGAATTGGCCTCCATCCAACAATCCTCCTGCGGGAAGAGGGGAAAAATCGGGTGAGTGAGGGGAACACACGCCCTGCTCCTCCTTGCAGTGCACTTCACAAAACACACACCAGGTCACTTGGAACAGCGAATACAAAACATCTTCTCACCAGCAGCAGCAATTCCTTTGCTTGTCCTACCAACCACGGGGACAGATTCCCAAACTGCTCTATGGCAGCAGCACCCTCAGATTTAGCAGCTCCCAGAAATTTCTACATGTACCAGAACTGCCAGCACATGGCTGGAGGAATTTTCTTTGCAGTCCCAATATAAAAAAGCCCCAATTATCCCAAATAACCATACACACGTTTTCAATGCCAAAACTCTGCTTTCACACAACTGTCTGTGCATCACAGCCTTGCTCAAGAGCCACCAACCAAAGGGGGTTCTCCCAGGAGATTTCCATGCTGCCTGAGCTCCCTCGGAGCTTTGCTAGCGGGGCTGGGCAGGAGGGATGTGCTCTGGGCAGGAGGGATGTGCTCCCGTCAAGGACAGAGCGGCAGAAGGCACCGGCGTGTGACAGAGCCCCGCACCCACTGCCCCGGGAGCACCGACGGAATGTTCTCCGGGCACCGGGAGCCCGCACGGACCGGACACCGGCCATGGGCTCTCCCCACAAGGTTAAACACAACGTCCTGGCCGCAGCAGAGATGAGCAAAGTGCAAGGAATTTTGGGCACGGAAAACAGCCTAGGGGTTACCATACCGGGATAGGGAGTACAGGCGCCAGACGTACCAAGGCAGCCCCTCTGTCCGGGCATCTCCCCCCAGCCCTGCCCGCCGTGGGCAGCCGGCGCCGGGGCTTAAACCCACCGGCCCGGCGGCGAGCGTCCCACGGGACCCCCCGCACCTGCACTGCAGCACGCAGGGCTCCCGCACCCCCCGCAGCCCCGGAGCATCCCCGCACCCCCGACATCCCCCGCATCCCTGAGCATCCCCCCTGCGCCCTCAGGTGCCTCGCACCCCTCCGGCATCCCCGGGCCCCTGCACTCGCTCACCCCGGGGGCATCCCCGCCACCCCCGCACCCTCTGTACCCCCCACCCCCATGACCGGATTCAGCCGGGGGTCCCCGGCTCGGCGCTTCCCCCTCCTTCCCCCCCCCCCCCCCCCCCACTAACGATGGTGCGGGCCGGCGGGCCCGGCCCCCGCGAGCGGGCGCGGGCGGCACCACTCACCGCGGCGGGGGGGGCGCGCGGCCCCGCTCGGCGCCCTGTCCCCGCGCCGCGCGCCATGGCCGCGGAAGGGCAGCGTCTCCTTCCCCCGCGCCGCAGCCCGCCCCGCGCAGGGGCCGGGCCGCGCGGAGACCCCGCCCCCTCTCCCATCTCAGCCAATCAGAGAGGAGAGCCGCCCGCCGCCGCGCCAATCGGAACGCGCCCGGCTCGGGGATGAGGCGGCGCGGGCGGCGGAGAGGGGAAGGGAAGGGGCGGGGAGCGCGGCGCGAGTTTCTATTGGCGGGCGCTGACAGCTCCCCCCGCAGCCGCCGCCGCGCTTAAAGGGGCCGCGCCCGCCATCCGCGCCCCCGTCCGCCGGGGCGCTGCCGAGGCGCACGGGCCCGTAAGAAGTCGCAGCCCTTTTAAGAGGCGCGGAGCGGGCGTCACCCGGCGCTATAAAAGGCGGCGGAGCGGCGGGCGCGGTGACAGCGGGGGCGCGGCGCGGCCGGGGCGGCTCCGGGGCCGCCATGGAGTTCAACGTGAAGAAGCTGGCGTCGGACGCGGGGGTCTTCTTCTCCCGCGCCATGCAGGTGAGGCGGGGCTTGTCGCCACGGCAGCGGCATCGCCCGGAGGCCGCGGGGCGGGAGGCGCGGGGGATCCGCGGAGCCAGGCCCCGGAGGAGCCAGGGGGGTTTGCCCGGCCCGGGGGAGGCTGGAGAAGGAGATCGGAGCTGGGTGGGTCCGTCTGCCTGAGCCGCAGCCCCCGGAGCATCACCCGCAGATGCATCACCTCGGGAGCTCGGGGGTGCCGGGGAAGGTCCCAAGGGAAGAGCCGCGGGGATGGTGCTCGGGATGGGGAGGGGAGTGCGGGGAGACATTCGTGCCTGGGGTTTGCTGCTCTTAAAGAAACAAAGGTGCTGGCACACGGCTGCTTTGTCCGTACCCAGACCCAGCGGGAAGGGGTGCAGAGCTCTGGAACGGGTGCCCAGGGAGAGCATGGAGTCTCCCACCCTGGAGACATTCCAAACCCGGCTGGACACGCTCCTGTGTCACCTGCTCCAGGTGACCCTGCCTTCGCAAGGAGATTGGATGGGATGATGTCCAGAGGTCCCTTCCAATCCCAGTCATTCTGGGATTCTGTGGAATGGTCCCTGTCGCTGGGGAGGGGTGGTGGAGGTGCCTTGCACCTGGTCTGCGCTTCAGCCCCTCGGGAGGAGCAGGGCCTGGGAAGACACTGGGATGTTCAAGGGATGGGATGAGCTGCTGAGAGTGAGCAGGTCAGGTCTCATGGGGTTGCTGAGGCATCAGGACCATGCGAGGAAATGTCTGGAGCTGAGTCGAGGTGGGGTGAGGTTGAGTATTAGGAAAAGGTTCTTCCCCCAGAGGGTGGTGGGGCACTGAACAGGCTCCCCAGGGCAGTGGTCACAGTCCCAAGGGCTATAGAGCTCAAGAAGCATTTGGACAATGCTCTCAGGCACAGGGGGGATTCTTTGGGCTGTTTCTGAGCAGGGCCAGTTGTACTTTGATGATCCTTGCGGGTCCTCAGAATATTCTGATATTCACAACTTGCAATCAGGAGCTTCTTGGGGATGAACTGACCCCCCTGGAGCTGTGAAGAAATTTGGGTACACGTGTGCAGCAGATGTGCAGCAGGTGGTGAGATGGGGCTGCTGAGTGTGTTCATTTCTTGGGCATAAGAACTGGAATATTGCTCTTGTTTGAGCAGGAGAGGAGAGAGGCAGGTCAGAACTGGTTGGGATCCTGCCTGGAAAGTGAAGCCCAGACTCTGGGACTGGGCTTCTTGCTCTACCTATTGTGTGGGGGCTGGTAAACAAACAGCAGAGCTGCCTTGTTCCAGACCTTCTGTGCAGGGGAGTAATTCTGGCTCTATTGAGAACTGGTCTCCTGTAAGCAGATACCAGCTCCTGTAGCCGTGCCAGTGAGTCATATGTTATGAAAAAGAGAGATATTAACTACAGGTGCAAAATAAGGAGCAGATGGAAGGCCTAAAGATGCCGTTCTCATGCAAATGACCTTGGATGCAGAAGAAATGCTAGAAAGAAATCTTGTGTTTAGAAGCCTTATTGTAAGTCTCTGGTAAGTGTTTTTTAGCTCCAAGGCGTAGGAAGGAGACAGGCCTGGGAACAGTGTCTGCACACGGTGATTCCAGAGCAAGGAGGCGTTTATAAATCGTGGCTTCTGCTTGCTACACCTACTCCACTGTCTCGTACATGAATATTCATATGCCTAATTACAGTAGTAATTTCTTGAAATCAAATGAGCACTGGCACTTGTGGACAGTGAGCAGGTGTGTAAGGAGGGGGAACTGGAAGGAAAGAGATCTCTGAGGCTGAAAACCACCTCATGAGGTGTCACTGCTGGGGGAATTCAGCCTTTTTGGGTCCTCACAGACTCCTGGTGTGGGTGAGCCCTGCCCTTTCTCCCCCGAGAGCCGCCAGTGACAGCTGAGGTCTGCTGTGGGCAGTAAGGGCTGGGTTTGTAGCACTCTTTAGCACTGCAGATCTTCTCGGACGGGAATAAGCTGTCTAGAAAAAGCTGTTTTCTGTAGCATTTGGAGATGCTTTCTCCAGCTCCAGGCATTTAACAAAGGGATGTTTTACTGGAACTGCAGCAACTGGAGATAAATGGACTGGCCATTATGTGCTGTTCCACTCAGACAGCATTAGCTCCTGCTGTCTGGCAGAGCTGTCTGACCAACACACAGGAGCTTCACTCAAACTGGAATTGGGGCTCAGCCGGGGGAAAGGAGACAGGGCATGGTCAGCACAACACCTCTGGGCTGGCTCAGGGCAGGAGCTGATTTGAAACCTGTCAAATACAACCCAACATAGGTGCTGGAAGAAGGATTTTGGACTAGGCTCCTCATGACAAAAACAACCCAATCAAAACAGCTCAAACCCACTGCTGCCTTTACATGGCTCTTCCTCGCTCAGGCATCAGTCACAGGGCTCCTCCAGAAAAGCAGAGCAGACAGTAAAGGTGGGGTAGGAAAGTAGTGGACAGCTCTGCTACCCTGGGAGTGGGGAACAAGCTTCTAGGCTGGGGCAGCTGCAAGGATATAGAGCTTGTGTAGGATTCAGCATCTCACCTGAGCATGGCCTGTATTGACACTTGCACTACCAGTTGCAGCCATCAGATCAGTATTCTCTGAGGGGATGTGGCACCTGCAGACAGATTCCAAACAGGTCGCTCTTCATCTTCACTTGAAGGAGGGCCTCTCCCTTTGATCAGATGCACCTTCCCGTTATCAATGAGTGGGTCTGATCCCAAACCTTGGCCAGTGGAAGCTGTGTGGCCACACACTGGATGTCTCTGTTCTAGATAGGCTGCAAGGCAGGCTCTTTCAGAGAGGTCTGGAAATAATTGTAGGTGTCTGTCTTTTGTCAGTTCTGATGTAAACAGGCTCTGGGTGAAAATGCCTAAGTGTGAGTACAGCTTTTGGGTGCTTATCCCCCCACTAATGTCATTACTAGAACAGCTAGAGGCTGACTTACTCTCTCTTGAAGCTCCTGCAGACAGACTCCCCCAGCTCCCTGAATTCTGGTGATAAAATAGACTTTTATCATTAGTAGATAAAATAAACCCTCTGCTTGCTGACCTTACTGGTGTTCACACTTTAAAAGTTCAGAGAGCAGAAGGTGACCCAAGGAAAGGACAAGGTCTTGGTAGGGACACCTGACCCAAGCTGCCCAAAGGGATATTGCATACCATAGGACATTGCAGAGCAATAAAACCTAAGAGAGAGGAGGAGGGGGGACATTATTATAGAGCACATTTGTCTTTTGGGGTAACCATGCCATGTACTGAGGCCCAGCTTCCCGGGAAGTGGTCACACATCACTTGCAGATGGGAAGGAGACAGGAAAATTTTTTTGCTTCCTTTGCTTCCATGCACAACTTTTTCTTCATTAAACTGCCTTTATCTTTCACCATGAGGTTTTTCCATCTTATTTTCACCCCCCCTGTTCTGCTGAGGAGGGAAGTGATAGAGAGATTTGGTGGCACCTCATGTCCAGCCAAGCTTAACCCACCACAACAGTGGTTTTTTTTTCCTCTCCTAGATGCCTTGCTCATGAGTTAACCAAGCTGTCCCTGTTAATGACTTCCTTCTGTCCTCTAGCACAGTTTCACTTGGCTCCCAGCCTGGCTTTCCTGACTCCTGGTGACCAAATACTTGGAGCAGACTCTGTATCTGGTCCAGAGTTGCTGAAAATCAGGTAGTTTTCAGATGCTGAGTGGCTGTAGCTTCTTTCTTACTGCAACACTGTACAAAGAGGGAGCCAGATTTGCTCAACCTATTGTGTTGTGCCTCTGATCAAAAAGAGCAAATGTTACTGTGTTTTGGGCATTTTGAGCTATTTGGAGGCTTTGAAAAACCCAACAGCCTAAATCTACTGGCAGGTACAGGAGACTATTCCTGGTTTAAATCTCCTGGCTCTGGTTTGATCATTGTAATTTAAAGTGGAAAGTCATAAGTAACATCCAGTTGGATAAAATGGGGACCCTGCAAGTGGTACAAGGGCCTGAACTCTGCCACCAGATCCTCTGCAAGGGCGCTGCAGCCACCCTGTTAGAGATCACAGCATACAGGCCTGGGCTTTTATTATACTGGGATTTTATTCCCCTCACTTTTAAGGAGAGGAAGGTGCTGATGCTTTCAGCAAAGGAAATACCATGGGCTATTTTACAGCCTAACTCTGATGGCATTTAGTCACAGGCCTGTTTGATCTGTACCTGTAGTGCAGGGGGGCCCCTGCAGCTCAGCACTACTTGCCAACCCCCCTGACATCCCAGATGTGTGTCTGCCAACTCTCTTGGGGGAAGGGGCTTTTCCCCGAGCTGTGAATGCTTAGGGCAGCTGCCCTAGCTGTAGTCCAGCACATCCATGCTCCTTTTGGGCCTGTGGCCCAAGTCCTGCTCTCCTGCTGGGTCACCCTGTTTGCCCACCTGGGCCCTGATAAAGCATCTCTGGTTCCTGCTGTTCAGCCAAGACTCCCAGAGGAAACCCAACCTTTGGCTGAATTATTGATGACCTGGAATGCAGCACTTCCTGGAGAGCGAGAGTGGCACTGACAAAAGGCTGCCCTGCATTATTAAGCAGCCGGGTCAGCTGCAAGGATGAGCAGCCTCTCAGCACTGTGACCTGGCTCACAATCCCAGGATGCAGATCTGGGAATTGGTTCAGGGCTATTGACCCAGTCCTCAGGTTCTAGAAAACAAGCAGTAGCTCTGCCATGGCAGGATGGAGGAGCTGGAGGTTCTTTCTCAACGCTGCAACTGCCTGTGCTTTGCCAGCCCTGCCTTCCTCCCCGGGGATCTGCACCAAGCCTGTAAATCAACTTGATAAAACCAAATATCACTCCTGTTTGTGGCAATCTGTTGTGAAAGACAGCAGTGCTGCTAGTCTGGGAACAGCAAAATATAAAATACTCAAAATCTGTCTTTTTACAGTCAGGAGGCTTGAGGGTATGATCAATTCATTTGTTCTGCATCTCTTGGTGTCACAGTGAAATCTTTTCAACCAAATTTCTCTGTTATGAAAACAAATTCTCAGGAATAGAAATCCTTTACAGAGGAGTTCTGCCTGAAGTGCTTGAGTAGCCAAATTCATAAACTGCTGTTCTTCTACCCTTCTTTTCACTGGGCAGCCAGGTAAGAAGGGATCAGCAGCTGAGACCTGTTGTCACCTAAAATCTCAGATTTCCACTTGCACCAGACAAAAAAACGAGCCAGCTCGTAGGTCAGTGTAACTCACCTGTAATCTCCTGCACTGGCTGTGCTTCCAGGAGAAGCTCCATCTGATCTCATGGCAGGCTGCTCCTGCAGGAGGTGGTCCTGCTCTCCCTACACTTCATGGCACATCCCCACTACTGCTGTGAAGTCGGGTGGGCTCTCTGATAGGTCTGAAAAGTCACATTAGAGGTCAAATGGAGCTGGATCAGTGACTCCCTGTGCACAGGGAGGAGGAGGTAACACTGGGCAGCAATAGCACCCAGTGCAGCCCCTGCAGTGAGGCACCAGCCCCCCGAGGCTGTGCCTGGGCTGGGTTCAGCACACCCAGCTCCTGGGCAGGGGTCAGGGAGACACTGAGTGAGTTAAGTGTCAGTGGAGTCACAGCCTTCCATGCCTTGCACCTGCTTCCCGACCTTCCTGCCCTGCTTTCCAACCCTGAAAGGAAGCCTGAATAAGAGATTGTTTTCTGGCCTGACCCTTTGGAGCCACGGGCTGTGACTGAGATTCCTGCCCATCCTCCCCTTCTGGCATAGCCCCCAGGCTTGCTGTGATCCTGGTGCTGCCCTCAGCCTTGTTGCAAGACAAACAGCTTTATTGCCTGACTTGAGATAAGAATTGTTTCTGAGTCCTGGCGAGTGCTGAGCTGTGACCCCTGCACTGGGTTACACAAAACAGCCACAGAGGACAGTGATGCCAAAGATGCCACTTGTTAATAAAGCAAAGGGCCCCAGAGCTGGAATGGTTCAGGACAGTGGCAGTAGTGCTGTGGAGATGCTGGAGGGCTTCAGCAGTGATCTGGCACTGCAGCAATGCTGTAAGAAGCTGACTCAATTCAGCTGATAAGAAACTGGGTTTAGATTTGACAGCTCCAGGGTAGCTGCTGGTGCAGGATAAGCCTAAACTGCAGGAAAAAGAGCTGGACTTGAAAGTGAGATGAGGTCTCAGAATGCTGTCTGGGAAAGGGGGATGAGAGAGACTTATCTTTGCATCAAAGAGTCTTGGCTTGTTTAGGAAAGATCTTAAACAGATGACTCAAGAATTGGTGCCAAATACCTGGGAAGTCCCAGTTTGCTGCATGGCAGTGACTCAGCCCAGCCTGGCAGAGTCTGAAAACAGCTCTGGGCTCCCAGCAGTGACAGAGGAAAGCAGCCTCAGCTGCTGAGAGCCATGTGTGACCCCCCCAAAGAAATCAAACAATACGAACACTCTCTCACCTTGAATCTGCTTTTACCCATTGTCCAGAAATGGCATGGGGGACCATGGCAAAACCCAGTTAAAATTATGTGCCAGTAACCAGGGGCTGCTGGTGCAGGGGACAGAACAGCAAAGTCATCCCTGGTCCTCTGTCCCCAATGGGCTTCGGGGGACAGTGTGACTGTCCTGTCCCTGCAGCTCAGAATCTGTCACCACCTGCCTCTGGCAAGGCACTCCACTGGCTGGAGCTCGAATCGTGCTAAACAGGTCGCTGTGTAAACATACCTGGAGGGCTTGTATATCTCAGACATCTGGTAACAGGACTCCAAGGGCTGTTTGCTCCTGCTCTGGGCTCTCCTTATCTCACTTTGTTCCCAGCATTGTGCTGGATGGGAAAGGAACAGAGCTGGCCAGGAAGCCTTTCAGGAAGGGCAGCAGACATCAGAGCAAGACCCCATGGAAGGGACATTTTAGCCTATCTAGAGCTGAGCTCTGGTGTAGGGAAGCAGAGAGGAGAAGGTACCAGCAGTAGATCAGACAGGAGCTGCATTTCAGCTAAGAGCTTTAGCCAGGCTTTAATCTTTGGCATCTTTTAATCTTTGGCCAGTATTGCACAGTACCATGTCCTGATAGTGCAGCAGTAGCATCAGAGACCATTAACAAGGGTTAAAGGACAACTGGAGCCTCTGTAGGATCCCAAATGGCACAGCTGACCAAAGGGTCTTTTAGCATGATCCAACAAGATGCTGGTTCTGTCAAGAGCAGGAAATTGTGCTTAAAAATACACTGAAGTTGGCCAACTTCACTGAAAGGAGCACGTGGGAAATGGGGATGGGATGAGAGGGGAATGGGCTCTTCTCTCAGAAATCCCTCAAAGAAGCAATGGAGGGTGTCCAGGCCATCTGATGATGCATCTCCAGACTGACAAACCTGGTCAGATGTCACTGTGCAGTATGAAAACACTGGAGACTTGCACAGCCCAATTCTTCCTGCTGCTAATTTTAAACTTAAAAGGAATTGCAGAGGGAGGGATTGTCCATTGCCAGTATGAATCTGAGTGCTGAGAAGAGTTGAACAGTGTTATATTTCAATTCCCTGCTTCAGAGGGTGTCCCAGAAGAACAGTCACGTGCTGGAAGTGGTTTTATCTAAATCCTGAGTCTCCCAGCTTGAGGTGGTAGTGGCATTCCCAACCCCTTGGGTTTGCAGGACACAGAGTTGGTCAGGAGGATATGAAGGGATTCAGCACCTTCCCTCATGTGAAGGATGTCTGTTGCTGTTCTGCATGAAGCAGTGGAAGGCATGTGCATATTTAAATAGATCCCTCACAACTGGAGTATTTTCATACTAGACCTTATTAAAAGTTACTTATTCTGGAACACCTCTCAAACCTGGAGTCTATTTTTAGGTTGATGTTTGTTCTACTCTTGGGCAAAAAATTTGCCCTCTTCCCCTGAAAGATGCCTGGGAACAAAGAATGACATCTTGAAGGGTTTTTAGCTCTGTTCTAAGGTAAATACACAAGACAAAAGCAGCTTCACTGTCCCTTATTAGCTCTATAACACTAAATTTGCTTTGGGAGAACAGACCTAATGACTGCCTTCTTCCTGCAGTTTACTGAAGAAAAGCTGGGCCAGGCTGAGAAGACTGAACTTGATGCCCACTTTGAAAACCTTCTGGCCAGGGCAGACTGCACAAAGAACTGGACAGAGAAGATCTTGCGTCAGACTGAAGTTCTGCTACAGCCAAACCCGAGTAAGTGCAGCTTCTCCTAAGGCTTGAAGGACAAATGTCACTTGCAACTCAGTGGTGAAAGACATGGCCTCTGGCAGAGAGCCCTGTAGAGTTTGTGGGGCTTGGTGTCTTTGCAGGGCCTGTCCTTCTTCGCTGTGCAGCTGAGAGCAGCTCAGAGCCTGGCAGTGCGCTGGGGCAGGGACACCTGCTCCTGGCACTGGTGCCTGCTGTCCAGTGCATCACTGAGGACTGCGTGGGGTGGGCTATCATGAATCCCAGCTCAGGGACTCTCTTCCAGCCTCCCTGGTCTCCTCGTTCCAGGTGCCAGAGTAGAAGAATTCCTGTACGAGAAGCTTGACCGGAAGGTGCCTTCCCGGGTCACCAATGGGGAGCTGCTGGCACAGTACATGACAGAGGCAGCCAATGACTTTGGGCCAGGGACACCTTATGGTAAGTCAGCCTGGCTAATGAAGAAGTCCTGGGAATCCATCCCTTCCCAAGAGAATATCCCTAATACTTGCATTGAGATGAATGCAGCAGGCTCCTTCTTGACCACACAGAGCATCTTTCTGCTCTTTAAATTCTCACAGTTGTCCCTTCCTGGGGGAATTTTGGGTTTCTTTAAGCAGCAGACCTACACAGAGACACAGCCTTCACTTCCAGCTGTCCTTGCTCCTGCCATGAGCTCTGTTCCTGCTCTCCAAATCAATAGTTGTTCAATAGTGAGTCCTGTTACAGCCAGAGCAGCTGTAACTGCATCTATAGCCAACACTGTCTAATCAACTCATGTTTTCTGCTCTGGTGCTTTTTAATTTGCTGCTCTGTTCCTGTGCCTCTGTTTTATGAGGCAAAGAAGGATCATTCTGCGCAAGCAGGTAGAGCAGTAAAATACATCAGTGCCATAAGTGCCTCAGCAGATAGATAAGATCAGAGGTGCCCTGGGAGCAGTGAAAAGACGCCTCAGGCCAACAGCAGAGTGGGTATGGCTGGAGCTGGTGTGGGACTTTGCTCAGGCCAGGCACTGCTGTGCCTGTGTCCCCCAGCATGGGAGTCTGGAAGCTCTGGGTGAGTTGGCTGGAGGCAACACGTGGTAATTGGTTTCTCCTGGAGCTGAAGGTTCCCGTTGTTGCAGGAAAGACTTTGATAAAAGTTGGAGAGACTCAGAGGCGCTTGGGTGCAGCAGAACGGGAATTCATCCACTCTGCCTCCATCAACTTCCTGACCCCTCTGCGCAACTTCCTGGAAGGGGATTGGAGAACCATCTCTGTAAGTGTGGTGGCAGGGAAGGGGAAGCTTGTCACGACCCTGGAGACAAGGAGGGCAGGGGGAGAGAGAAACAGTGCTAAGAGAACCCCTTATCTTTCCTTGTGACAAAGGATGACTCCGTACCTCTCCCCTTAAAGAATGCAAGGATGAGGGAACACCAACCCTAGATCTGCTCAGGTTCCCCCTCTGACAGAGAAGGATTGCCAGCTGATGTGCATGAGGAAAGTAACTCCTTTCCCCACTCCTGCAGCTTGTGGGCACCACCCATCACAGGCTGCCCTGTTTTCAGGAGGTTATCCTGTATCCCTGGCAACCAGCCCCAAAACTCCTGCTAAGGAGATGAGCATAGCAACGGGTTCTTTCTCCCTGGCATGTTTTGATAAAGAAATAGATTTGATTCCTAGGTGATACCATGTCCCCTCCTCAACCCTGCTTCTAAGCAATCTGCTCTCACCCATCTCCTGTCCCTTCCAGAAAGAGCGGAGGATCCTGCAGAACCGACGCCTGGACCTGGACGCCTGCAAAGCCAGGTTGAAGAAGGCCAAAGCTGCCGAGGCAAAAGCAGCGGTAACTCCTCCCCTCATTTCCCTCCCCGTCCTTCTGGCCCCAGGGCTTGGCTCACATCGTCAAAAATTAGGTTACCCTGCTGTGTCCTGTCTCTGGCAGGCATGGGTGGGGCAATTCCTCATCTGGGATGGAAGGGAACTGGGAGCAGGAGCCATGTGCCTGTTTCTGAGATGTCCTCCCTTGGAGTTGTTGAAGCAAACAGTTCTGAGCTTCTGGAGTCTGGAAACTTGCACTTGACCCAGGCTCCTGCCTCCTGACTGATCAGGGTTGCTGGATGAGTTGTGCTAGTAACTATAAGGCTGCATCTTCTGAGGACTTGCTTTTCACTGGGGATCTCAAGCCAAGCCAAGAGAGAGCTGAGCTGAGAGGTGCACGAGGGAAAAGCTGCTGGAGCTCTGCAGCAGTCCCAGCCTGTCAGACTAGTTAGGATTCTGCCAGCTCCCAGGCAGGAGTGCTGTGGGAGCAGGTAAGGGGTGGCCAGGGTCCGACTGGCTACAAGGTCCATTTCTGAGCCTCTCTGCTCACTCAGTTCATGGTGCTCTGGTTACAGGTTTGTCTTGCCCTCTGGCTTTGGGAAATTCATCACCTTGGGCACTGATGGGTTCCCTGGAGGGCCTGGTTGGAGCTGGTTGTCATCCTATAGAGCTCTGGCTGTTGGCACAAGGACCTGCCAAGTTCTGCTTCTGCCTTGGGGCCAGGAGCTCAAGTGGCAAATGTGTGCAAGTCAGAATCAGACTGTCCTTGTCAGTCAGTCTCTGGGATGCACTGGGATACCAGCCCAGCAGCCCTGCTATGAGTCTGTTTCTAACCATCTGCCAGCTGGGCCTCTGGCCTTGTCTCTCCCTGGGTAGCCAGTTCCCAGGTGTTTTCCCTTTCCTCCAGCTCCAATTACATCCATGGCAGATGGGGAAGCTGTGCTAAGCTCTGCAGCCTCCATCAGCAGGTCTGACAGAGTGCTCAGAGCTACACAGGACAGCTGTGAACAGCAGTAGTAGCTGCCCCTTTTAAAAAAGCCTCCTCTAATCAGTCAGGTCCCCCAGATCCTCTGAAAGTAACTTCAGGAATCCCACATTCCCCTTCCAGAGGGGTCAGTGCCCCCAGTCTCAGGGGGAACTGGTGGCCCTTGCTTTATCTTTAAGCTCAGATCAGAGCAGGAATTGAGATACCTCCTGTGCTTCCTCCCTTTCCACCCTCTTTACCTTGCTTCCTACAGGAGATGATCCCAAGGCCTCTCACATACACACACACCCTTGGTTGAGGGACTCCCCTGTAGCTGGAAAAGAAAAACTTTGTTTCCCACTGGAACTTTTGGGGTGCCCCAGGCAGGTGCAGAGCCGATCCAGGCTTTCCAGGGTGTTGTCTCCAGGCCAAGCTTCAAAGCAGCAGAGTGGCTGAAACACTGATGGCAACAGCAGAGCAAATTCAGCTGCTGCTGTGGGGACCCATCTCTCAGCCAGCTCAGTTTAAAGGTGGGGTCCCTGGTCTCTGGGTGCCTCCCTGGCTGCTGGATGACAAGGTGGAAGCTCTCAGCACCGGGGAGAGCTGCTTCCTCTGCTCTGGACACCTCATCTAGATCGCAGCATTCCCTGTAACGTGCCTGGAGTCCTGTGTCACACCTCCCCATCCGAGCTGAAGTATCCCAGCTCTCCCAGCTCACCTCTCTCTTGCTGCTCTTCCCCTCTGTACTGCAAATCTGTGTTCCCACAGCTTCTGTCTCGTGATGCCCCTCTGAGTGCTGCTGCCCAGACCCGTGAGCTGCTGTGGAGTACCTGGGCTTGTGCCTTTCCCACAGACTCTGTGCTTTGTCCTTCCTGTTGATGCTGTTTTGTTTACTAACCTTTTTGTTTTGTTTCTTTGTAATTTGCTCAGTGTGAGGGAGATGTGAGTATTGACTGTGCTAACAGTGCTGTGATTTTTTTTTTTTCTTTAACACCTCTCATTGTCTCTCCCATTTTTAAAAAGAAAATTCATATCTTCTTTGTCCCGTTGGGACTGGCCCTGCAGCATGTTCTGAGCGTGATCAGGGCTGTGGCTGCCTGGGGAAGGTGCTCCAGAAGGATGGGAGTGTCAGGGACCTGCCTGCAGCCCCTCTGGAGCATCCCTCGGGTCCATCCACGCTGCCTGCAAGCAGTGCTCAAGAGAGACAGGGGCTCCCCTAAAGACCCCCTCGGGCTCCTCCAGCTGCAGGCAGGAGGAGGTGGGGTTGGGTGGCCAGTCCCTCTCTGGAAGGGCAGCCCAGAGACAATGACAGGCAGGATGATCTGGTTGTGGTGCTGTTCTGCCCCTTTTCCCCATTACCAGACTGGAAGAGGGAGGGAGGTGGGTCCCTTTTGACCACTGCTTGCAAATACAACTTCTCCATGCACAGAAGAGAAGCTTGCCTCCTTCATCCCATGTGCTGTGACTAGTTTTGGGACTCCCTGGAGACCAGGGAATGGGAGGAGAGGTTTCTTCAGTTGCTCTTGATCTTTAAAAAACAAAAAGCATAAGCAGCTATTTCTGTGAAACATCCTTCCTCCCCACAGGGAGGAGTCCAGCCTACTTGCTTTGCTGGCCTCAAACCTCACTGGTGCACTTTTCTCCCTATACTCAGGTTTAACTTGTAATAGGAATTGCTCCTCCTTATTCCTTCCTCCAGCCATCCCTAAAACTCCTAAATGGTATGGAAAAAAAAAAAAAAAACTGTTGGGACTGCCTGACTGCTCGTCCACACACTGGTCACTCATTCCAGCTGGCTGCTCGGGGCCCAGCAAAGTGGGTCAGTGTGTATAAGTGGATCTGGGTGACTACAGAGAGATTAACCTGGGAGAGAGAATGAGGGGCCTGAGGGGATTAATGCCAGAGCTGGGATCCAGCATGACTGTGCCAGCCCTGCACAGCAGCTACTGTGCAGTAAGGGCTGGCCAGGAGGATTCCTGATGTCAGGCAGCTCAGTTTGTCTCTTCAGGTGGTTCTACAGCCAAAGGCCATACCAGGAGGAGGCCTGATCTTAACTGAATAAAAGCACCACGTTATGTGGTGGTTAATGAGCCCATAACTGTGTGGGAGTGGACTGAATCCGTTGCACTTCCAATGAGGAAACTGGACTCCAGAGTGCTCAAGTCTTCCTGCCCCAGGGCAGAAGTTTAGCTGTGGAGAATGTGGCTTGGAGGTTTCCTCACCTCTGGGATGAAAACTCCTACACTGCCTTTGGCTCTACCTGGCTTGGCTAAGCCATGTTCCTTCCTGAAAACAGCAGATCTGGCTCCATTTGGAGGAAACATGGCTTGGAGAGAGTGAGAGCAGTAGAAGGCACTGTGGAAGGGGTGCTCCAGTGCTGGTAAATCCTCCTGCCTTAAGGGCAAGGCCCTGTACAGTGACTGTAGGCAGGAGACAAGGGGAAGGAAGGTCCTGCCCACGGAACTGAGCTAATACAACAAGAGCAACCTGCTGGCTGTAAGGGAATGGGAATGCCCTTGGGATTGTGCTCTATGAGCTGATAGCTGTAAGTACAGGCAGAGTTTCTAACAGCAGGAGTGTCTGCTGTTCGAGTATCAGGTGTGACTGCACAAGCCTGGCCTCCACGTGCCACTGCTGAGACGTCGGGAGACCTCCCTCCTGCCTCTCATCAGAATCCGAGCAATGCTCCCAGCACAGGCAGGAAAAAAGCCACTGGTCTCTTGTTCCACCCATCGCCCAGTGACTCCTGTTGACTCCTCTGGTGCCTTGTACATGACACTCTATTCCCCCCCAGGCTGTGCCTGACTTTCAGGAAACCAGACCTCGTAATTACGTGCTCTCCGCCAGCGCATCAGCGGTAAGATCACCTCCTCCCAGATACTGCCTCCTCCTGCCCTTCTCTGTACCTGATGTAAACTCAGACCTAGTGCTCTGCTGTTTTCAACATTTTAATGTGACATGGGCTGCCCAGGGTTCCTCTGACTCGGCCTTGAGGATTCACATCACCCCCATGCGGGTGCCTGCTCAGGGTCTGGCCCTTTGCAGCTGGGTTTGCTTTCCAAACCAGTTTCCCTGCCAGCCCTCTTCCACATTTCTAGTGGGGATCTTCAGATGGGTTTTTATTGCTAGTGGAGCAGTTGAGAGGAACAAACCTCCAGGAGTGGCCTTTCTGGATGGTTCCAGCTGTACAGTGGCAGCGTCACACATGTGACTGCCTGATCTGTACCGTGGTGTCAGAGGCTTTGTAGCTGGTCAAGAGAATCAAAGATGGAGGAATCTCCCTGCCACCAGTGTCAATAACAGTGCAGACTTTTCTGTTCTGCAAACAGAAGTCATTTTTTACTGTTTCATTGTGTTGGCAGCTGTTCCACAGCCAGATGTGCCTGGGGTGGATGAACAGCCCACTGCATCTCCACTCTGTTGCACTGAGTGGATGTGGCCAAGCACTTGACTTCCCATGCTGTGTTCATGGCTCCCCATTGCACAATGTCACATTTCTCGTTAAAATGTTGAAAACTGATCATCTTGCTTCCTAACTAGCATTCAGAACAACACTGATGCCTGCTAATAGAATAATCTGGGAGTGGAAGTGCTGGGGAGTGGAATCTGCAGATATGGAAAAGGACAGCCCGGCCTTCTCAGAAACAAAAAACACTATGGAAACACGGTGGATTTGGTTAATGGGAAACCCATCCCATTTGGAGACAGAGGTGTGTCTGAGCTGACAGCATCAGTGTTAGTTCCTAGGGCGATCTGTCCTGACCTTGGAGAGTGATGCTGGGATCAGAAATAGCTTTGCACAATACCTAGAAAATGATTTCCATCGGTCCCAGACTCAGTGATGAGAGTCCTGCAGAAGCTGATACTGATGATGCTGCAGCAACTGCTCAGTTCTCCTGTCTCCTAGTGCAGCTCAGAGCCAGCTTGTGGCTCTGGCTTTTCCCTTGGGAAGGTCTGTTCCCAGAGACTGCAGTTAAGCTCTAGGAGACCCAGAGGAGAGAAACTGGGCTTTCGCTGCCTCTGAATAGACATGGGTATCCTGACTGTTCCCCAGGGCTAAAGCACACCTGAAGACAAGCATTTGAACAATGTGCATTGGCATCTTGTGGAGTGCCCAGACACCCAGTTGGACACGTGCAGCCCTCACCAGAGAGTACCTTGATCTGCTTCTGCTCTATTGCAAAGCTGCTCTGGGGAGCAGGTGCCACATACAGAAACATAACAGGAGAACAGATTTTGTGAAGATTTTTAGCCAACAAGTGTCTAGCCTGGGACATCTGTGCCTAGTTCAGTGCTCCCTCATCAGGCTCTGCTAGTGCTGGTGGCACTGGGCAGCAAGAGCAGGGCTCTGGGAGAGCAGCCAGCACTGACCCCGATCGAGTTTGATGATTGCACAGCAGGGCCTCCTACCAGAAGTGCCTGTGGGAAGTGTGCTGGCCCAACCAGTGTCAGGCCTTGTGGCTTCCAAAGCTCTTTCAGAGGCTGCAGTCGGTGGGTAAAGGGCTACCTGAACTCCAGCTGCACTGGCAAGGGTGACCTGAATTACAGTTTACATCTCTAATTAGCAAAACACAAGCTGAGCCCAGGCTGCTCCCCAGCTCTGAACAGGCAGCTGCTTTGCTGCAAGCTCTCTAATCCCAGCATTCATCCCAAGGAGTCAGGCACTGCAGCAAGGTAGGAGCTCTTCATCCTGTTGCTCTGCTTTTTTTCCAGGCCAGAGTCCTTGTGCTACTTCTTAGTGTGCACTGACAGTGCAGAGCAGTGGCTGCTGCTCACCTCGCTCTTGAGCTCGGCTCCTTTCTGGAGGGAGGGGTTGGTTATGCCCAAGGTAACAGCTTTGTCTTACAGGTGAGCAAACAGGTCAGCTCTCTCCTGGACCACACGCCCTCAGCAGGGCTCTGATTTGGATTCTAAATTTACGTTGTTGGTTTTTGGAGAGGTGGATAACACGGTGCTTTTATTTTTTTCCCCTTCCATGACAGGAGGGCTCAGATGGAATTAAATCCAAGAAAAAAAGCACCTCCCTTGTTTTGTATGAGTTGGAGGCTGAGGAGCCATTTCTCCTCTCTCCCACACTGACCTTTTGTTTTTGTGTAAGAAGGTGTATGTGGGCTGTGCAAGCCTAAATATTCCTTTCTCTCAGACCCTGCCACGCAGTGTACCCCTAGGAATGATTCCAAGAAAAAACATATTGAGTACCTTAAAGAGGATTCCTCTGGCTTGAGCTGGGGTGCAGGAAGACAATAGCAGATCATGGCCTTTTCTGCTCTCAGAGCTGTCCAAAAAGGAGCTACACTGAGTCTTAGCCCAAGGACAGATCTGGGCAAAGCTGGACTGTCCCAGAACACCACAGGACCAGACCTGGAGGTGGCACAGCAAAGGCAACAGAAGAGAAACAAATCTGGCTACAAATTCAATGGGTGCTACACTGATAAATGGGCCTGATGTGGCTTAAGTACTGTCCACAGTGTCTGAGTAGGAAGGCCTGGGATCAGAGGGAAAGCTTCCCCTTGCTCCTATGGTAAACCATGCTCCAAAAACACGGGGGTGTGCTGGCAAAGGCCTTGTGCCAGAGAAGCAGTTCAGGAGCTGCTTCTCAGCTTCCTACAGGATGCTTCCACCACCACCTTCCAGAGCAGGAGCTCTTAGAAGGGAAAGGGACTCATGTCCCCACACATGGCTGAAACTGGCCAGGCCTTACTCCAACCAGTTCCTGATTTGCAGTAACAAAACATCCCCATAGAAGTCGAAGAAAACACCCACCTCAGCACCCAGACCAGTACAATAATTCCACTGAAGTAAGAGATGCCAGTCAGGCTACAGACCACAGAGCAGGCAGCAATCCCAGGAACCTGGCAAAACACCTTCCTGCTTCAACCCCTCCCCAGTACAGGCAGGGCCTACAGGTGCTCCTTATATTGGCTGCTGAAGTCTCTCTGCACCTGGGGCTCCCACAGCCCACCTGAGGACAGTTGGTGAGCAAAGCTCAGCTGGGAGAGCCTGGTCCAAACAGAGCCTGTTCTCCCTCTGACACCCACATCCAGCACAGGCGCCCCCAGTGCAAATTCAGCTGTGTCTGGTGACCTTCCCTGACCTGCAGAGGTGACCCTGGGTGGTGAAGCTGAGCTCCACAGGGGTCATGCCCCTGGCCCCACTGGTGTGGGTGTTGCAGGCAGGCTGCTGTGCTCCCAGATCCAGGGGGATTTCACATTGCCAGGACTGAGGCAGTAGTTGGCTGCTGAGTAAAGGCCAAGCCAAGGACCTCTGGGAAGGATCAATGTGTTTTTCTGCCTCCTCTCTCCCTTTGCCATTGCTGTGTGTGACTTCTGTTCATTGTTTCATGTCCTGAAGCCAGATCCCACAAGCAGCTGGAGGTGTCCAAGTCTGCCCCTGTGGGGAAGGAGAGTAGGAAGGAGTCGTGTGATGTTTTGCCTGGCTCAGAGGCAGCAGCCAGCCCCTGCTTCCTCCTTGCTGTGGCTAAACAGGCCTGTTGGCACTTCAGGCTGGGTGGATTATCCCACTAATCTGAGCTCTCTGGACCATGGGTGAGGAACACTGGCCTCTGTGCAGCCTGAGCTCAAAAAGCTCACTTGCCTCTCCACAATCCTAAAAGAAGGGCTGTCCTTCAACACCAACCTCTGCAGCTTCAGTGAAGTGAGCCTTGCTGTGCAGAGGACTCTGCTGTTAATCTTTTTTTTCCTGGAGCCTGTGGAATGCAACGGCTGTAGCAGCCCTGGCAGGGAGCAGAGCTGGCGTGCTGCTGGCTCTGGTGGCATGAACTTGCTCTCCCATTGTGAAACTGAGCTCGAGGGTGCAGGAATGAGGGGAAGGGGTATAGATCTGGCAGCTGCTGCTGGGTGAAGGGCTGGCTTGTCCCTGGAGTTGGCCTGCTGTCCATGGAGCACCCTTGCCTGTTGGTGTTAATGCCGAGTGCTTCGCGACGTCTCCAACACTGATCTCCTTTCCTGTTGCTCTGTGGCCCCTACAGCTTTGGAGCGACGAGGTGGAAAAAGTAAGTATCCAGCTGGAATTGTGCTCAAACCTTCTGGGGGTGTTCAGGGGACAGGGGTGCTGTGGAGCCCTTCCTGCTCGCAGGCAGGGGAGGATCAGGGGCTGCTGCTGTTGTGTGCCCCAGCCCTGATCCCTCTGTGTGGTTCAGTGCAATGACAGCGGCTTGGGATGAGCCATGGGCCCGTTGGCTGTCCCTGGTGGGAGACACTTCCCTGGCATCCAGGCGTGTCTGCGTGTGGTAAAAGGAGGCTCAGAACACTGCACTGTGTGACAGGAGCAGAGGTGATGCTTGAGGTGTGATCCAGCTCTGCTCCTGTGGCCAAGGCTCTGATCCTCCGTGTGCCTCTGGTAGCCCCTGGCCTAATCCATCCAGCTGGCTCTACACAGAGCTGGAGCAAGGACAGAGTATTTCCTGTGCCCAGCCCCAGCTGCTGCAGGGAACAGCTCGGTCGGGGGTAGGGTGGAGGGAGGTTTGAAGCCTCATGGAGTTGATTCTCTCTGGGTGAGCTGCACTTACCCTTCTGATCCATGGAGGCTCTGGAAGGGAAGTGTGACTTGTCCATGAAGGTGGATGGAGGGCTGAGACCAAGGTGAGCTCTCTGTGGAGCTCCAGCACATCAGGGAACTTCCAGAGACACCTTTTGGGATCCTGTTCCTTTCACACCTTGAACACCCCCAGCAGGCATTGCCGTGAAGCCTGAAGTGCAGAGTGGCAGAAGTTCTGTGTGCTGTGCATGACAGCAGCCTGTTGCTGCCTTATTCCAAAGGCATCTGCAGAATGGACTGGCTGTTCCCAAACCAGCTCTTCCTGTTCTTTAAATCCTTCAGTCCCTCAACCAAACAAGCTGGCTACAGTTAGCTATGAGCATGCAAAGATCTGTTCCTCTATCCTCTCTCTTTGGGTTGTTCTGCTTGGGTAGACCGAAGTATGTAAGTAAATATTGAAGTTCTCCATGTCTTGGAGAAGCACAAGACTGGAAGGGGCCTCCCAGGTCACCATCCAGCTCTGGCTTTATAGGAAACTACATCCTGCAACTGCTCAGAGTTGGCAGGGAGAGGCAAATCCCAGGCAGCACCAAATGGAGCTGCATCTGCCTGGCACAAGTTTAAATAGTTCTGAATACTGGAGTCTCAGTTCATGGGAGCAAGAATCACTTGGTGTTTTGAAGGCATTGCACTGGTATTTCCTGTTACATTCCCCCTTCTCCTTTAAATAATCCCCTTCATACAGAGGATGCAAGAAAATAGATCAGTTGAGTTGCAGCTTAAAATAGACAAATCTGATTAAAAGACAGTCAGAGCATTTCTTTGTTGTAGCCTGGCTCTACACTGGTAGAGAGCTGTGCTGGCCCCAGCAGCACCTCCAGCTTGTCCTGCTGAGAATACTGGGTCTCCTCTGGGGTCACCAGTGATGTGGCCTCTGCTCTGAGACTGTCAGCCGGGCTGGATCAGCCCTCTGGGCTCAATTCCAGACATGTCAGTCCTGGGCCAGAATGGTCAGGGCATTCCCAAAGCAGTGAAAGGAACCCGTGCACCAGGGCAGCTCTCTGAGCTGCACGCTCCTGGAGGAGGGGAAAGGGTTCTCTTTCCAGTGAGCTGGAGCTGAGTGGGTGTTGCTCTTCTGTGACCAGCCACAGCACATCCCAAGAGGACTCCAGCACTGTTAAGGAATTAAGGAATTAAGGTGTTGAGGAATACTGCATGCTGGAGAGAACACGTGGGCCTGCTTGTCACCCCTTTCCATCAGCAGGAGGGGAGAGCTGGCACCAGAACACTTGGCTGCTCCAGCACTTCTGGAGAATTCCTTACCAGGATCCACCTGGGTATTCTGGTACTGCCAGAAACTGCCCCAGTGTAAATGCACTGTTTGGTGGTGGGGGAGAGATGGGTCTCCAGTGTGAGTCTGTCTCTGGATTCCCAAAGCCTGCTGTGGAGCTGCCTGCTATTCACCAGTGTTTAATTCCTCCTAGCTCAGAATCAGTAACTAGCCCCAAAGGAGACTGTTGGGTAGAAGTTGGATTGGGATGTTCATCTCCATTGCAGATTTAATTAGCAGCAGCAGTTTGGTAAATACTGCCTGGCCTCAGCCTTTGTTCTGGGGTGATAAAAAGGAATCTACTGCTCTTCCAGAGAGAAGCCTAGGGAGGCTGTGACATTCCTATGCGTGCAGGTGCAGAAAGAGGGGACTAAAGGGACAGGAGCTGGCATGGGACTGGCTTTCCACATAGCTCAGGATTAACAAAGGAGCTTCCCTGCTTGATGCATCAGTTTTGAGCTGCCATTCCATCACCTGCAGTGACCCAGTGTAGGATTAAGAAGGAATTAAGCTGAAATGCAGCCAGAGGTCTCTGGGATCCCAACCCAGGGTCTCTTGTGCCTGCTGCTCAGTGTCACAGCTGCACGTGGATCCTGCAGCACCTGTGTCTTGCTGCCAAAGAGGGGGTGTGAAGGTAGAGGGCTGCAGAGACAGAACAGGGCTCCTGCCCTGTGCTGCCTGAGCCCCCATCCTGTTTGCAGGCGGAGCACGAGCTGAGGCTCACCCAGACCGAGTTCGACCGCCAAGCAGAGGTGACCCGGCTGCTGCTGGAGGGGATCAGCAGCACACACGTGAGTCCTCCTGGGCACCTGGGGGTGAAAGGGACTACAGAGACTTTTGGCTCCTGCCAAGAGGATTATAGAGTCCTGCATGTGGAATAGAGGTAGAAGAGGTGGTAAATTTGGGGTACCTCAAGGGGGTAGTAGCTGCAGCAAGAGTTTCTGTGCCTTGTAACCAAACTCAGTCAAGCTGATGGTCCTTTTCCCTCCAGGTGAATCATCTTCGCTGTCTCCACGAGTTTGTAGAGTCTCAGACCAACTACTATGCTCAGTGCTACCAGTTCATGCTGGACCTGCAGAAGCAACTGGGCAGGTAAGACAAGAGACTGCTTTTACTTCTCTGAGGGTTGTTGGTCTCCTTACCCCCAGCTCAGGGCTCCTTCCCCCTCCCACATCAATGTTGGGCAGAAGTTATAAAGTGCCCTCACAACTCTGACAGAGCTTCTGAGTTTACAGAGTGGTGACCAGTCCTGGTGGTGGTGATGCATTTGGAGCAGGCGTTGCCATTGGCTTTTTACATTCCTCTCAAAGCACGATGGCCACAGGAGTTTGAACATTCTTCCTCTAAATTAGTTAGATCACACGAGACTCAAATTCCTGTTGCCAAGCAATGAGCCTGAGCATGCTCTGCTGCAGCAGTAACAAATCCCAGATTCCATATTCCGTGCTGCTGGCTGCACATCCTGTGGGGTGGGGTGGGCTGGGATGTTCTGTCTGGTAGTGTCACACCAGCACAGGCCTGACCCAGGAGGGGCTGTTGCCTCTATGTGATCACTCACACTCCTGTTCTGTTCTTTTTCCATGCCTGCAGCTCCAAAGGAGAAATGTAAGTATGATATTGGCCAGGATGATCTCTGAGGGCTCTCCTCCCCCCAGTGACTCTGGGATCTCTGTGTGATCACTGCCAGGGCCAGAGCTGTACCCCCTTAGATAACTGAGCCTGAGCTCCATTACTGTCTCTCTCTAGAGAGCCTGTAAGGGCTGGGAGCCTCCAGCTGTGGCATCCAGTTCAACAGCAGCAATGCCCATCCCTTTGCTGAAGAATTAGCAGGCAGAACGGGTAACACAGACCGTGTGAGAGCAGGGCAAGGACACAGCACAATGGACCCAGTCACACAGAGCCGAGAGCAGTACCTGTCCAGCCCCCTCTGCAGTGTCACATGTCAGTCTGGTACTCTGCAAGTTGTTGAAACAGGCACTGGAGTCAAAACAGGCAGACAAGTGTCACTTGCTGCACAGTCTCACCTGAGAACTGAGGGTATTTCCCCACATGAAGGGCCGTGTGGGTATGTTACAGCTGGGTATGTAGGCTGCAATTCTCGAGCATCATCTCTGCAGTGCAACTGCTGAAAGGAAGAGCTCGTGGTTCCTCAGGCTGGAGCCTCACTGAACTGTGCTTTTCTCTCCTGTGCAAGATTTTCAGGCACATTCGTAGGCAACGCGGAATCCGCATCTCCCGCAGCCGCTACCTCTCCTCCAGCTGTTGCTGCTGCCACGCTCCCTGCTGTGCCTACAATTCCAGTGGTGCCCACAATTGTTGGGGTGCCCAACACCGTAGCAGAGGGTGTGCTAAACCCCAGCGAAGTCAAGCCTCCTGCCAGTGGGACACGCAGGGCCAGAGTCCTCTACGACTACGAAGCGGCTGACAGCACCGAGCTGGCACTTCTTGCAGATGAGGTTGGTGGCTTTCCTGAGTGTTGGATTTGGCTATAACTGCCCAGCAGCCTGTGGTGTGCCCAACAAGGACTTTGGTTCCTTTTCCTGCCCCTAAAACCTGCTTTATGAAATAATAGAGTCTTTACCTGGATACCAGTATCTGCTGAGTTGCAGTGAGCTTGTGCTCACTGCCATTTACTATTTAATATCACTCAAATAACTCCTCAGTTCCTGTTGGAGCCCAAAATAAAATACTCCAATACTCAGTATCTTCACTGTGACCCTCAAATACAGCTGCCTTATCCAGAGCCATAGGATAAGCTGTTGGCTGGAGGCCTGCTCTAATCATGCTGAGAAAAAAAGAAAAATCAGCACGTTGGAAACTCTTCTGTTCTCTAGACTGAACTTCTATATTCAGAAGGGATGACAAAGCAACATGTAGAAGTACCTTGAGTCACTTTGGAGAATGAAAAAGCAACAGGGACATCACTGGGCAGTTTTCCATAGATCTGGTGTTAAAGCTGCAGATAGCTCCAGGGAAAGGGCACTGATGCCTGCTAAATGAACTTCAGGAATTACTGTTCTTTCAGTCCCCATCTGACTTAATTTCTTGGCTCTGTCTGCAGAGTAAGGTCCTGTCTAATGTGCTGTCTTCTCTCCCCAGATGATCACTGTGTACAGCCTGCCAGGCATGGATCCAGACTGGCTCATAGGGGAAAGAGGGAACCAGAAAGGGAAAGTTCCTGTCACTTATTTGGAACTGTTAAGTTAAATGTTAAGGAAGAAGAATGTACAAGCAGAATGCATCCCTCATCTGGCACTTCTAATGCGGATTTCCTCATCCGAGACCATTGCTCTCTTCAGGGTCAACACTCCATTGCTAATATGGGAATTATGGGAAAGAAGTGGGAAAACTGTTATGGTGAGGTTTTGGGAAAGGGCTGATGGCACCCAAGACTGAATTTGTTACCTACCAGTGCAGCCTGCTTTGAGGTTAGTCCTGATGGCACAAGATTCCTTGATTACTTTTTCCCTTCCCTGCCCCAGTCTTGTTCCTCACAGTGGCTTTCCCAGGGCGAGCGAGCTGTGTCCCTCAGCAGCTGCTCACCAGTTACACTTCCCTCATGTCTGGTGTGGGTTAGTGCCTGTCTGCCCCTCCCCTCCTCTCTTCTCCAGCAGCAGAATTGCCCAAGTCCAACCATCGAGCACTCCAGTAGGGAAGTGTCCTGCACACCCTCTCTGACATGTCCCAGCACATAAAGCAAGAAGGCTGCAGCTGAGATTTAGGAGCCTGTTAAACCCACCCACCCTGCTCACCCGTGGGAGACCAGCAGTGCACGGCTGGCCAAGAGCCACACTCACCATCCTGGGGCCTGGAGGCTCCCACCTACCCCTGTCCCCTGAAGCTGGAAGATTTCTTTGTGGAAACCACCCTGCTACCGTAGGGCCTAACCCCAAACCTCGTGCAAGGGACCATGCATCTCGCTTGCATTTCCTCTGGGAAATTGCTCTTGGACTGCAAAGTTTACAAGCCTTTTTACAAGCTTTGCTCCCTGTGTTATTGTCCAGGCTTTTCTTTCAGTGTGTCTGTCCAGGCATGTTTTAGCCTGACTTTATTTCCACCCTGAATCACTGATTTAATGAATGTTTCCCCTCCCATGTCAGCAGTGAACAGACTTGGTGCATCCTAGTGCAGAAAGGGACAGTCCCACCTGCTGTGACCCCCAACACAGAGCTGTTCTTGGCCATACACACACCATGACCCAGGCTGTCCTGGAGGGATGGGTTGGTTTAGCTCAGGTGTGTGTGCCCGCTCACTCCGGAATGAACTCCTAGCTAGAGCTCACTTAAAGGACTTCCACTTGATGTATCATGAGTTTTCCACTCAAGCTGGATGGAAGAGAAACTCACCTGCACCAAGCTCTCTGTTCACAACCTTCCCCTGGGTATGTCAGAACTAACTTTGCTTGTTTATTGATCTTTTGCACTTTCCCCAAAGGTATCGTGACCATTCTAATGTAACGGGCACTGAGCACCTGTGGTTGTGGGGCTCATGGGTTTCAGCACTTATTTGCCAATAAACAAACTGCCTGACCTCCTGCCTCAGCATCTTCTGTGGGCTCAGGGCTGTCCTTGCTCCCCAGCCACAGGGCTGTGGAGACAAGCAGGGAGACAAAGGGAGCAGCTCAGGTGAAAGCAGTGCCCTCCTGCTACTCTAGGCTTGGAAGCTGGGGTTAAAAGCAAAACAAAGCTGCTCATCCTTCCTGTCCCACCTGACACTCCCAACACACTGTGAGAGCCTTGTGGTTCCTTTCCCAGCTGATGCATCTCAGTTGTACTACAGCTTCAGGGGCTCTGAGAAACAACAGCTCTTCCTGCACCTGAAGCAAAAATAGAGCAGCAGCATGACTTCAGCTGCTGAGAGACCCAAGTGCTATTCTAGATCTAACAGACTTTTTTAGTTGTTATGGAAACTAGATCTGCTGCTAATCTAAAATCATAAAGTCGTGTCCCTAACACCCAGCTTGGAAGGAACTCCTGGGAAAAGCAGCTGTTGAAATGCTCTGTAGTGCAGCAATAATGTTTAGCTGTTCTAGTTAAGGAGAACAGGGAAATCAAATGATGTTCCCATTCTAGTTGGTTTTAAAATTGCCAGGATTACCACTCCCATAGTCCTGATCAATTAAAGATCCACTCCTGCCTATTTCCCTTCCAGCATGTATATTTTCCCTCAGGCCAGTGACATTCCTGTTCCCCTGCTATTCTTCTCCTTGGTACATTAAAGAGGAAAAACTGTTTTAGGAAAAACAGCAGCAGCTTAATGAAGCAGAAAATGGCCTCAGAGCAGCCAGAAGGAATTCTCTTCCTGGCACCAGCACTCTGTTCCCTCTGCAGTAGAAAAGAAAGCACGTGGAAAATCCATTGCTACTCCTGACTCTGTACAGAAGGTGACACTTGTGCTGCTCCTTTGCAGATGTCAGGGGAACCCCCCTTGGCTGGATCCCCTCTGTGCCCGAGGGACAGGGACAGGTACAACTCAGGACTGAAGTGCTGCTGTAGCTCTAAAATACACATAACCAACAGCACCCACTGCTTTTGCTGTCTGGCACCAAGGGCTCCTGCCAAGCACCAACTCACTCTCGTGCTTGAATAAACATCTAGAAGAATCTGTTCTTGTTGAACACCAATACAGTGATGAGCACACTGTAACTTCCAAAGCCATAACAAAAAGGAAAGATCCCAACCAGAGCTGTCAAGTACCAGCCTCTGCTGTAACTGAACTGACTTAGATGGAGCAGCTCCAGCCTTGCTTCCTCTCCCCATGGTGCCTCTCATCCATTTGCTGTCTCTGCACATTGTTCACCTTCAACTCTCCATGGTCACACCCAGTTCCCCCATAGCACGAAGTGTTTCTGGTTAGAGGCTGCCCCAGCGAAACACCACTGGGTTTAGGACTGTCACACCACCTCACAAGCCCCTCTCCCTTCTACTTTAAGACTTTACTCCAGCCGGTTCAAATCTCTCCAAAGCCCTCAGGGCACATGACATTAGATCAAACAAATGTACGAGGATATTGCCAGCACTTAAGCTTACAAGGTAAAAAAGCCCAAACAACCTCAAACCAAGATAACCTCATTTTCTAGCTCTAGTCTCTTAAAACCATTGAAACTAAAAAGGTTCTGGCTGGTAAAGCAATCAAGTGTCTCTTTAGGAAAGAACTGGTAGGTTAATAGCTCACAGCTACGCTGAAATTTGATTTACCTTAGGTAAGTCTGTCTAGATTTCCAGCTGTATTTTAAGCAACAATTACTGACTTTCTCTTACTGTCCTTACTACACACTGAGCCTCAGAACCTTAAAGTTTGTTGATCTAGAGCTACACCACATGATCCACCTTCACTGCAGACAGCGATTCCTGTGCAGGGCCCTCATCACCATGTGCAGGGGAATCATCCTTGAGGAATATTTTATAGTGCTGCTCATTTCAAACCTCCTACAAGTTCCCCAACAGGAGAGTAAGAGAAAGGCAGTGGGTGTGGGGAACTCAGGGAATCAGCCTTTAATTACAGTAATTTCAGACAGTCTCTGGATTGTCACTCAGAAGTCACAGCATTAGCTGGGACTTCAGCTCAGCAGAACTACTACCCAGACACTGCAGAATTGGTGCTGCTGTGTCCAACACAAACCCATGAACACAGCTGCTGTCTATAAAGGTTTTAATATCAGTATAAATAGGGCACAGTTACAAAAAACTGCAAGACTGGAGCAATGGAATTTTGACGTAAAAACCTTAAGTGAGGCTTGCTCTTCAGAAACACACACAACACACAGACTGCAGGGTGAAGGGAAGGCATGAGCACACATACACCATCGTGCCTTGAACCATTCAGTACAAAAATAGCAGTAGAAAGATGGTCTCTGAATTGCTGGCTGATCCCTTGGGTGTGCCTTAGCTGGAATCCATGTGGGAGATGCAGATTGCACCTTGTGTTAGGAGCAGAGTTAATGCCCAGCAGAATGTGTCTCCTCTCTCCATCCAGCCACAACTTCCCCAGCTGAGGTACAAGCTATAAAAATAAAGGTTTTGACTGCTCAGTGCTTGTATGCAGCCAGGATGCTCTGGCAGACAGAGTGAGCAGACTGTGCACGCGGGCTGGTCACCGGAGAGCCAGCTGGGCTCTCCTTACATTCACTCTGCTCCTGGGGGGCGAGAGTTCCATGGGATCTCACTGCTCAGGTGACACCACTGCCCACACTTGGCCTCCCTCCCTTCCCAGTCCTCATTACAGCTCTGCCGAAGGTGATGCCTTCTGTGGTGGACGTGAATTGTTCCGCTGCAAGTCCTGACAAGGGAGGCAGGGCCAGGACAGGATCTATCTCTGCACATGCCGGACAAAGGCCTGCACGAGCTGAAACAAGGGCTCCTGCCCCTCTGGACCCAGCTTGGAGGCAGACTTTCCTTGAGGAGAGGGAAGGACCCCGCTGGCAGGTGAAGAGGGACCACCCCGGCGAAAGTAACGGGACAGGCTGGAGAGCAGCGTACTCTGAAATTAGAGTGTGTAACAAGTCAACGTCGTTCCACCACACGCCCTCTCCCACCCCAAACCAGGGGCTGTGGCACAGGAATGTGCCAGTATGAGCAGCCCAAGGCTGTTCAGTCATGCTGGGAAATGGGCAGCCACAGATGAGACACACTGAACCGTGAGAGGACAGCACAAGGTGCTCACCAGCTCCGAGCTGAGCTCCTGCTTCATCCGCTGCTTATCCCGGGGGTGCACAGCCGGGTCCCGCAGGTACCGAACAGCCTGGGAGATGAGCAGGTAGAAACAGTTTTCCATTGTAAACATGAGCAGAGACCTGTGCAAAGAAACACAAATCAGCAGGAGCCAAAAAGGTCAGCACACTCTGGTTTCCAGGTCAAGTAGTTATTGAAGGACTTTATGCACAAGGGATGTAACAAAGACACACAAATGCCTCTACACCTCAGTTCTGATCTGAGGAGCTCTGACTTCTGCTGCTTGGCTGTAACTACATCAAGTAACTAGAAACTTACTTGAGGGTTTTGGTTCCCTCTTGCATATTTAGCCCTGCAGCCTGAGGGAAAGGTTCCTTCTTCTTATCCATCTTAGAGAGAAAAAAAGACAGGCATTAGAGACAGGAGATAGAAAAGAACTACTCATGCTCTTCCAAGTATCAGTTGAATGAGCTCTCTGAGATCACTGCAACTGCTGTGCTCCCAGTCACAGATAGGGCCAGTACCTCTCCCAGCATGTTCAGGGCCACGTTGACTGTGGCAAGCAGGGTCCCAAAGGAAGGTGCAACGTCCGAATCAAAGGCTGGTGTGGTGAAACTCAAGACAAAGAGCACGTTGTACTCAGCAAGGTCCAGCGACTATGGAGGAACAGAAAGAGGAGTGAGACCCTGGAAGCCATGAGTATGGTGTTGCCATAGGAACAGGAATACCCAGTCCCTTATCATGCTTTTCATATGGAGAAATAGAAGAACTGTGGTAATTTCCCAAATCCCAAGTGTACAGCTGGAGCAGTAAAATGTCCTGTACAGCACGGCACAATCAGACTGTATGGCTCTCCTCACACAGCTGCCATCACTGGCACACCAAGGTACTGGCTGCCCCCAGAAGCACAGAAGGACATGCCCTATCCAGCAGTTAGCAGCAGGATGCTGCCAGAATCAAGGACTAAACCTTCTTTTTCTGAACCTAGAAACCAGGCACTGGGTCACACCACCATGGGCGGATGACAAGAGGATTTTTCCTAAAGAATGTACTGAAGGTACAAACCAACTAAGTTATTGTTTGCTCCGTTAAGGTCACACATACACAGCCTTGTGTAGATCACACAAAAGCTCAGCCAAGTCTTCCCTTCACACTGTGCAGTGCCACATTCCCAAGGCAAATTCCTTGTCTCCTGCCTTCCTGCTCTGTGCAGAACAGCAGACAGGTATACAGTGGGGTCACTGTATCAGGACACACAGACCCAGAATATCCCTGGAAATGCTGGAAACTCTTCCCTTTGGAGAGCAGCACCTCTCCTCTCTCCCCACCTGGTCAAGGAGGATCTGGCAGACATCAGGGGTGAAATGGCGCAGGGCAGCAAGAGATTTGCTGAGGATTTTGAGGAGGCTGTACTGCACTGTGAGCAGGGCCTTCTGCTCTGCTGCCTCTGACTCGGGGCTGGGGTGTTTGGAGGAGGCCTGCGGATTACGCTGCACACGGGGAGTCACACTGGATGGAAGGGAATCGCCATTTTTTGTCTGTGGAGAAAGAAAAGAGAAGGTCTTGAATACAGAGACGATTATTTTGCACTAAGACAAGTGTTTTGACAAAAAAAATATGCTGTGAACAAAGAGAATGAGGAAATAAGGCACCCAAAGTCTGTCACCTGCTGGGAATCTACAGTTGGTGTGGGCTGGGGAGACACTGCATTGCAGGGAGGCAGCTGCAAAGAATGTTTAGATTCCACACTCCGGAAAAAGAATGATCAACAGACCAAGTCTGAGCCATGCAGAAGGAACACTGCAGCAGCAATGCATCATCTCCACCTCATTCATCTAAAGGTGTCCCAAGAACAAGAACTATCTGCCTTTAACAAATTAAATCAAATCAAGGACACCAGGTCAACAGTGGCTTAATTAATGGCACTCCAGAGTCCTACAGCAATGCAGCCTCCTTATGACAACAGCACCATTCAGCACAGGCTGCTGGTTATCTAGGACTGGCTTTACATAGTCCAGAGGTTTTCAGAGTCCAGACTACTCTTTGCACTATTTTTTTTTTCGCCATTAAAAAATGCAAATCCTAACTGTTAATGGGTGTCAATAATCACCACGAGGACTATCAATAATCCATTCAATATCCAAGACCCTTGATACTTAATAATGCTCCCTTCTAACAGGGAGCACAGGCATGCAACACAACTTAGAAGTTTGGTGTAGGACACTCACCTGTAGGTAGTGCTGGAGCATTTTGCGGCTGTGCAGGAGGGAGGTACAGGCCTGGCACAGGTAACACAGATTCACCTGAAAGAAATAAAGACAGGGAGAAATCTCATAAAAGCTCAAACCCCATCTATTCACTACCACTGCTGGAAACTAGAAAATCCAAACACAGCTCACATCTACTGTGATCATAAAGGATCCATGAAGTCTCTTAATTTCCCAGTATTTTCTTGAAATCACCTGGCACTAAGAACTGAAAGCAAGCCACTCTATTCCCCAAGTTTACTTTTCCAAGCAACACTACTTCTCTCTCTCCCAACAGTTATATTTCCTCACTCGAGACAAGGTAGTGACAGAATGGGCAGTTAAATAACCTCAGCTGTAATTCCCATTAAAGGAATGGTAATAAAAAAGTGATATAGTGCCATTTTCTCTGAAGACATCCAAATCTCTGCACTCCAAGGCAATGTATTATCCACAGCAATATCCTTATTCCTACCTGCATGTCCCTCATAAGTTGTGGCAGGTGGAAATGCCACTCCTTTGTGAAATTTGAGAGTTGAAGAATGAAGCCAACAGTATGATCAGCCTCTTCCAGACAGGCCAAGCTCTGCACGGTCCGTACTGCATTCAGGCACTGGGAAGGAGAGAGAAGTAAATCAGGACCATGACAGATAAGGGACAGATGGGATAACATGCCATCCTCCTCTCACAATTATCTCCACTGTAACCTTTCCCAAGGCAGGAGTGACTTTTCAATGCTTCTGCCCTTTCTGAATCATTTCCACTGCTGTTGGAACACATGAGCCAAGTGAAGCACAGAGGCAGTTCGTGGCACACCTGAAGGATCCTCTCTTGATGGACACCCACAAAGTCCAGTGCTTCTGTCAGGAAGTTGTATCTCAGTGTTTTGAGAAGACGTTCCATCAGGGACATGGAGAGGCGATAGACCCCGGGCCAGGAGGGGGCATCCAGGGACTTCCGGGATGAAGCAGATGTCTGAACAAATCACACAGAGAAATAAGCGACTTTTGTTCCCTCCACACCAATCTGGCAGTCTCCAGTCTCTAGGGGTGGCTGCTGTCCTCCCACCCTGGGAGGGCATTGCTCCAGCCACAGCCTGTGAGGGCATGGGAAGCTCTCTGGGTGCATTCCCAGCTGGAATGAAGGAAGCAGCACCCACCTGAATGGTTCCGTTTGTGCTGAGCTGGTACACGCTCAGGAGGGGCAGGCAGACACTCTGGGTGACACCAGCTCCAGCCATTGCTGCTGCTCCCTACAAGAACAGACTACTGTTGGAATCTGTGCCTCTGCTCTCAGGGACTGAAGAGACTTGTGTTGCAGTAGATATTTCTGTCCTTTGCACTGTCACCACCCTTTCACAGAACTTTTATCTACACACACTTCTATGTTGTCAAAAGTTCAACATCAAGAAAAGCAAAATCTAGCCTGCATAACTGTACTCAGAATTCCATTTATCACCTCCTCTGGTATGTACATTATCTTTGCAAAGGGCTTTGGAATAACCTTGTTTTCACCTAAAGCCCCACACAAGTTGAATTTGTAATAGATAAATAACACTTTATTAAAACTAATGAAGAAGCAGGTTCCAACACCCAATGCTGTTTAACAAGGGGGTATTTGCATTGCAGAATCCACTGAGTGAAGGTGCCTGCTCTAAATGACAGGTCTGCCTGGCTGGCTCAGCTTTTCCCAGACATCCCACTATAGAGAACAAGACACATTAAGCAGGTGTACATACAGGACCTGCTGCTTTCCAGCCTCCAAAAAATACCCCTTTATCTACAGCTTATCATGCAGCTGCATCACAGACTGGATAATGAGATATAAAATGAGACACACTTTTCTTATTTAAAGTGTACAGCTATGTGCTCTCACTTCTCTGCATCTCTCACCTGCTGAGTCCTTGCTAAGGTCAGCAGCAAATGTAATGAGGCCTCTGTGAAGTGCAGGTTTTGTTTAACTCTCAGGCTGATCTCCAGTGCAGCAAAGATGGTAGGAAGCACAGGGACTTTCCTAGTAATCTGCAGCCAGCAGTCTCCATCTTCATCCACTTCACAGAGCTCCTTAGCCAGGTGCAGACCCAGAACACACACCTACAGTGACAAGGAAAGGTAGGTAGGTACAGGGTCGTACCAAGAAAAATCTCAAAAGCACTTACTAACACAATCTAAAGTTCAATCATTCTCAGAACCATGAATGAAGGCTCCTGGTATCCCTCACATTATACTCTGTACACCTCTTGGCTGTATCAGCACTCATGACAATGTTTTTTAGGACACATCTGAAGGAGAGGCAGCAACAGCCAATTGCCAGACTGATGTGAGCCAAAAAAACATCGAGTAATTCTGAAATAGAAACTGCTAAAACTTCCTTTGAAGGCAGCAGGCTACAAGGGAAAGTTGTTCCAAGCATCATGAAACTTTTGTCTAGAGAGAAGAGACAAGGCTGCAGGGCAGAGGAACGGGTCCTTTACCCCATCTCGCTGGTCTTTGTGCTTCACTCGGGAGGCATCATCAGTCTCCATACTGTCCTTGTCATCTGCAGCATCTCCCAAGGTCAGGCTGTGCCGAGTCTGGTCCAAAAGTGCAATGACCTCATCCTGGAGAGTCTCACACACACTCAGCACCAGCTGGGGGTACTGGGGGATGTCATTCACTGTGACATGCACAACAGACACCAGTTAACACACAGTCCTTGTACTCAGGTTTCCAGTTTAACTGATAACATCACTGAGCCACATTTCTTGGAATTAGCATTTATTCTGTTCTCATTTCAAAAGCTACAAAACAATGGGAGGAACTGTGACTAAGTTAGATGTTTAAGTCTAGGAGGATATAATAAAGGATTATATTCATCTGGATAACAAAAACATGTAGTTTTACCAAGAAGTCATATAAATTCATGACATGTCAAAGCACAAATCAAGCACTACTATGGACAGATTATTCCACCACAGCAATTCCCACCCATTGCTCCAGACTGCTGGTACCAGCCCAAGCAGATTGGGTGTAGTCTATGGTCTGTGAGTCCATATAAATACTACATTCTTATCAAAACCATTATAATAAATTGCACCACCTTTTACCAGCATGACTAGAAACTCAAATTCAACAGCAAAGAAAACAATTAAAACCAAACCAACCCTCCACTTTCTATTTTTCAAAACATAACAGGCTTGCAGAGCCAAAGCAGTGGGACAAGGAAAATAAGACAAGTAACCTGACACACTTTTAATCCCAGTGGCCTTTGCATGTGCTGTACAGAGAAATACTGCCGAGATTCCACTGCAATGCCAGATGCCCCACAAGGGACAGGAGTAGTGACCAGACTGGTCTCTGTGGTTTTTAACAAAATGTACCCTTTCTCATGCTTGGGTCTTTTGTTATCTCTAACTAGAAACCCATGTCAGAATCTAAGCTCTACAGTCACTCTGAGAGAGCCTGATTTAGGTGTCTCTCCACCATACACTGAGCTGTTTCCAAAAACACGCAGGAACCAAACTGATCAAACAGAGGTTATTGTCAGGAAAAGACAAGAGAAGGGAAGACATGGACATAGAGTGAACAAATGATAAACCTCATCTCTTTTCAAAACCAGCTAAAGAAAGGAAGAAAAAAGGAGAGAAGTCCCACAGGCTGGTGACTACATTCAGCACCCTGCACTACTACCAGCACCACACACGTGTTTATCTTGCACGTGTTGGGTGTAAGGTGTGTTCAGACCTGGCAACCTGGCACCTCGACACCTGCACATGCACCACCTCACCTTTCATCTCCTTCATTTGCAGAACAGTGATAAGAGCTGAGAACACTTTGGCTTTGGTTTTCTCCATCATCTGCTGATCTGCCTGTAGTACTCCCTCCAGAATCTGCGTCAAGGAGTTTATGATTTTATCCACAGAACCCAACTCGCTGACAACAAAAAGGGAGAGCTCTTCAGATTAGACAAGATCCCTCAATAAATATATTGTCTTGAATGAGCTGTGTGGATCATAAGTTATATGACCCCCAAAAGTAAAAGCAATTCTTCAAAGTAAAATTTAAGTCACCACCTGGATCTCACTAAAGACATTCCACAGAATGAGAGAATGCATTTTCCCTTCATTGTGAGAATGAGAGTGAGAAAGCAGGGCTAGCTATCACAAAAGCTCTTTTGGTACTTTTCACTAGCAAGCAGGAAACCAAATAAACTGTATTGCTACTAGAGACTTCTTACAGTTTCAGCAACAACCAAGAGACATTTGACATCCCAAAAGAGAATTCAATGATTCAGTTCTCTCCCCAGACCACTAAGGGATTCACCCTAGAAGCAAAACACTTCAACATAATCTCCCAAATTTTTATTTAAACGTGATCTCCCAAGTTTTTATTTCTAGCAGTGACTAACAATTATCTAAACAAAATACCTACCTTTTCCACTGCTTGAGCAGGATCAGAAGAAGGGTACACAGCATAGACCCCAGCTGCAGACAGGACACTGACATGGGAACTTGGAGCTAAGGAGAAATACAGCAAGAGTTACAGCTGGAACAGACACATGTAAAAACACTTCAGAAATGCTCAGCCCAAGCACCACCACCAAATGACCAGGTTTGTTCAGCAGAACTGAGGGGACCAGAGCCAGGACCCTCGCAGTGATGACAAGAATGACACATACAAAATAAAGGTTTAAGCAGCTCATCAGTTCAGGGAGAAAGACTTTGTTTCAGCCCAATTTCACAGGATCTAAAAAATCTATGATCACAAGCATCTGCAGAAATAGAACCCCTCACAGTGCAAAGAAGATAAGCAATTAGGAAATGAAAAGAACTGATAGGAAGCAACACCTACCAAAACCTTGGTGCCATTTAGCACATCCAGAAACAACTGCTGATGAACTGCAGAATCGGTCAGATGCATGATATCTGCCTAAATCCACAAAGATAAAGATCAATCAGCACAACAAAAGATGCATCTTCTAAGAAGCCTAAAATCCGTTTACTGTTTTGTTATTTTATGAATCCATCAAATTTTATAGTTGCTGAGTTTTACAGAAATCATTTTAGTCCTACATTAACCATCAACAAGAAGCTGGTAATGACTAATTCTCCAATGGTGCATCCCTGCCTCACTTGACACAGGAAAAGCTTGTCAGGATTACAGAATTACTTAGAGTCCCTCTAAAAAATATTTACTACCTCCCTCCTCTGCTGAGAGAACAATATGCTCATTTTGATCAAACAGCAAAGTATCACCCACTCTAATCTCTTGCACCATGCTCGTGCCAACCTGCACTGTGTTCACACACACAACAAAACTGAAAGAAAAAAACCAGTGAAGTCTGCTTAGCTGGCCTAGGAAGCTGTTGATATTGTATTATTCAAAAAGTTCACTTCAAACTCTCATGGAAGATAAGAGGCAGCCCTTACATGGCTTGTGGAGATGATGAGCAGCATCCTCCAGGCCGAGATGAGCATCTGATACTCGGTGATGGAGGCACAGCTGGTGCCCTCGGTCTCTGCCACGTGCTGTGCCAGGGACTTCACGTACTCTGACCAGTAGGCAAAGCGCTTTTTGGTGGAGAAATTCTTCAGCGTGTCTTTCAGGGACTGATCCAGCGAGCCCCTGACCAAATCAAGAGGAGAAGTTATCTTCATTTAGTCTTGGGTCAGAAAATACACTTCTATGATTCAGGGAGGAAAGCCAAGGACACAGTTTGCAAGGAAGGCTATTCCACATATTAGACCTGTGCAGGGAATCCCACTTTTTGTATCAAATATGAAGGAACAGTATGAATCCTGAAGAAAATCTATAATTTTTTTTTTTAAACAGAGATTTTAGTTAATCCTGACTTTTCAACATAGGAAACAGCTGTTATGTTCAGGAAAACAAATCAAGTAGGAGAAAATTACTAAATGTGATTCATTCACTGCAGGTTTACTTGGCTTAGTTGACAATTAGTTTTAATAAATACTGTATATTCTTATTCCAGGATACAAGGAAAATACTGATACATTCTCACCTAAAGGCTGCAGAAGGATTGTAATATCTTTCTGCAATTGGACATTGCAAGAATCTCAAATGAATGTTTGTAATGTGCTCGTGAATCACTCCCAGATTTTCCCAGGATTACATGTGCTTTGCCCATCAAAGCCCACATGGTGTATCAAGAGTTAACACACACAACTGCGACAGCTAAAAAGTACAGGGATGAAGGGGAGACTACCAAAGACTCACTTGACAACATAGTAGATCTCCAAGCAGATGATTTTCATTATTAAGGCACAGGTATCCAAGACACTGAGCTATGAAGACAAAAAAATCCCAAGCAATTAAAAAAAAAAAAATCTGAGCTCTATAGCGTGAGTGAAATTCTGATTTATCCCTACCCATCCACTTGGGATGGCTGATACTCCAGTTCCACAGGAGACTTATTTCTCCCACAATAGGAATAGTTATGTCATTTTGTCCACAGATAGGTGACAATAAGGACAGAATACTGTGCTCAGAGTTCAAGCTCTTCAGTGAGAACACAGGGCTTTCAGAACGAAGAGAAAAACTCGCACAGAAAGGAAGAACAAGAACCTAATCAATTCCTCCATAATACCAGTCAGCCTGAGTCCACAATATAGATACATTTCAGACAGCACACCTTCCACAGTGAGTGTTACCACAGCTGCCACATAGCTGTTTTTGTTTCGTATGTGAATAAATAGCAGAGAATTTCAAAAGACAGTTCATGGCTGCCCAATCTCTGAAAAGCCAGACAACATTCACTTCACCTCCTGCCTGTGTTTAACCCACTTGGTCACAGTCCTTTTAGGAAGCTGCAAGCAGAGGGAACAGCCACACACATCACTTAGAAACCTTTTCTGAGAAATACATAAATCCCTTCATTTTGTTTGGATGTAACTCACCTCTGACGATTCAGAAGGCGGAGGAAGGGTCCCAAAGAGGGGATTAGTTAAATTTTCCCAGAACTTTGGCCTAAAAGATATGAACAAAAGTAGTATCAGTTATCTCCCTCATGTCACATGCCTAGCAGCATTTTGAGTGTTCCAAACGTAGAAAATATGCTTTGGTAAATATAAGTTTATTTAGCTTTGTATTAAAGAAACAGAAATATATTTGCTTCTGACACACTGGGGCTTCTCATCTTCCACACTCAAAGCCCACACAATGCATACCCTCACCAGGGCACACGTTGACTAAAATGGAAATGTTCCTGAAAAGCCTGACAAACCACAGAAAGAATGTCTTGGAAAAGAGGAAGGAAAATGCCTTGTTGAGGAACACCAACTCACTTTGTCCTTAGCACGAGCATGGCGCTGTCACGACGGTCCTGCCACAGCGCGTGCAGGAAGGCGATGGCAGCGCGGTGCAGGAGGGGAGGGCACCAGTACCTCTCCTGCTGTTTGGAGTCAATCAGCTCTAACACCACTTGGAGGCAACTCCACTCCCCTAAGCTGAATTCCTAAAGCAAAAGGAGACAAGAGGTTACAAGTGGTTATAATGCTGGAGAATTATATTGTCCATTGTACCCAAATCTTTAGCTTTCTCATTGCCACAATGTCACGAACGAGTGTTTTAAGGTCACTTAGAGAACAGCACACAGAGTGAAGAGAGCAGGTCACAGGCACCCTTGGTCTCAGCAGATGTTCTTTTGCTAACTCAGTATCTGCCTTGAAACACTGGGGAAAGTTTCTCTTTGGTTACAGGGAAAAGTGAAGCTGGGATACACCACATCCATTAAATACAAGCACAACCTGCATTTATCTTTACATTAAGCACATCAGGTTACAAGTAAGAACTATCAGATTTTAGCATCCAGTGCTGTAATATGCAAAAAAAGGCGAGTGAGTCCTCAGGCAAGTATCTGCTATTGTACCTTCGACCCATCACTGCCATCCTTCACTTCCAAGTTCAGGAACAGTTCAATGAGCCCAGGTTGAGTCTCCACTGCAACTGTGAGGAACTCCAGGATCATGACCTTGATGCGCATGTCCTCGATCTTGCTCTGCAGGTGCGTGAGGAAGGCGTCGCGGATGGCAGCAGCATCACTGCCCAGGCAGGCGTACACGGACATGGGAGCAACCTGCCCATGGAGACAAACATCAGAGGGAAAAATAAACATGCTCTAGAGAATGCTTAATTCTACATAAAAGGTGATTGTATTGTATTGAAACTCAAAAATATTTAATATTGAATCTACGAACATATCAAAGTAAGTTGTCATTAAGCAAGAAGAAATGTGACAAGTGATCCAAGTATTGCTCTTCAGCAATTCTGCTCTATCCTCACCTACTTCTCTCAGGTTACAAAAGAAATATAAAGGACAAAGAAAAAAAACAGTTTGGGAATTACACTTCTTGAAAAAGGTAAGCTCAGATCTGGATTTATATGCTTTAAGAAAACTATAAATACTCAGATGTTTAGCAGACAAAAAGAGCAAGTACAAAAGGCTTTGTAAGTCTAAAGTCTACTTTTACTAAGTACAGAAGTCTAAAAGTTGAAAGGTCCCGATAAAAACTTAAATAGGACCCTCTTCTCAGTAAGATGTTAAAGTTCCAGATAGGAAGGTCTAGGAATTGTATTTAAGACTGTGACTTGTGAAAGTTGCTAAAAAATTGGGAAGAGAACAACTGGAGGTGCAAATATTTTGCAGAAAAAACCCCACTCATGGGATGCCTCTCAGCGAGTGCTGAGTGACTTCTGAAACAGCAGAAGACCACATTAAAAAACTAAAGGACCCTTTAGATGATTTTTCATGTGCCCTAACTTACAGCTGTCAGTCCACCCTGCTTCAACTGACTTGCACTAAGCTCCCTGATAGAAAAAAGCCTGAGAAAATTATCTTGAGAAAATTGGAATCAATCCCAAGGGGAGAAGCAAAGGAGCACTGGTGTGTCTTATCTTACTGTAGCCAGTCGTTTGAGCAGCTGGATGGCCAGGCGTGGAAGAGCAGGATCATGCTTGTGGTAGATGTATTTGGCCAAGACAGCAATAAGGTTGTTTCCATGAGCACCTGGAGAGAACACAAATAAAATCAAAGAGAAGAAACAGCAACAAGATGTAACTATTTACCAAATAATGATTTCCACAGCAGAAGATGAGAACTAAGTTGGTCTCCCAAAAGAACACGGTATGGGTCCAGCCAGAGGCACTAACAGCAGCTGATTTAGTATATTCTGTAATTACACTAATCCCATTACAAAACAGCAAACAATAAGCCATGTTTGATTAATCCTTTAAAAGCTGTCCCAGAGGGGAAGAATGCCTTAGAGGAGGGAGAAGAGGCCTTCCCCCATCAGTAGCAACCACTTTTTGTAACCTGGAAACCTTAACTCGTGTTTGTGATGAGACACACAGTGCCATTTGCAGATCACCCAGAAGCCCAGGCTGCCCCAGGGAGCAGTACCCACCATGCTGAGTGAGTGCCTGCTCCAGGGGAGACACCACGCTGGAGGGGGGCTTGAGGCGGATGACGTTGTTGGTAACGGAGAACGCCAGCTTAACTGTCTGGATCAGCAGCTGCCCTTGGCCTTGGGACTCGTCACTGCTTCCAAAGAGAAACCAAAGTAAGGAACTGTGTTCACAATCAACATTTATTATTTGCACAACATTTAACAAGGAAACTCCATCGGCGTTACAAGACATTTTCACTCAGAGCCAGCACACAGAAGCTGCCCAAACAGCCACACCCCACTCACCTGCTGGACTGGGAGGCCATTACCATGTCAATGGTGTCCACCCCAATTCCCATGATGTTAATGACAGCTTGCCCTGCCTCCGTGTTGGCCAGGCTGAAGATACACAAGGACTGCAGGCTGGGGGCATTGCTGTGACACAAACACAGGTCAGTGTCACCAGGTGCACTTGTGGCATTTTGCCACACCGCACTTAGAAAACTACCACAAAGTAACCTCTTCATTTCTACATCCCCACTAACCCTTCCTTTACTTTCCCTTCTACTTTCACCAGAGTACACCAAATAGGCAAGTGGATGGCAGTGTATCCCAGGAAATCTATGTACTCTTTTCTTTTTTTTTACCAGAAGTGATGTGATTTGCTCTGTCCCTAATCTTTTCTACCCTTCCTGTACTCAGTAATGCAGCAAAGAGCTGAAACCAGCGCTACACAGCTATGCCAGCTCCCTCCTACTTGTTTGAATTCAAAAACTGAAACAAAATGACAGTGATTCCTGCACTGTAAACCAGGCTACTGCAGGTCTGAGACCTCTCACCTGTCTTACCTGCTGCGAGGATCCATTTCAGGGCATAAGTTCAGTATAGCATGGATCAGCTGCAGAATTAGGCACCCTAAAAGAGAGATGAAATGGACTACTCAGTTTTTGAAAACTGTTGCCTCGTTCCTAATATTTTCAAACAAATCACAGCATCTAACAATATCAGATGTACAATGCAAATCCCAAATGGCTGCTAGAAAACAGAAGGCAGGTGATCCCTTTTACTCCCTTCTCCTCCCACTCCCCCTTTTAACATTCTTACCGATTTTCTCTCTCACTCCATGAGAGTTGTATCTCCATTTGTGGTAATTTGGTAACATTTCCTTCAGAACAAACACAATGCAGGGCACCAGGCCTTGGCTTTGGGTGCTACCAAGTTGTCCCTAGGAGAAACAGAAATATTATTTAATCAGCAGGAGGACAAGAAAACTTTTGGAGGAAGATACTCCTTATGGTCTTTGAAGTGTGAGAAAACCACAGAACACGGGGACACAGATGTACAAGCAATTTCTAATCTTTTCTAGTCATTTGAGATGACTCAAAATGGTTTTCTGTAAGAATCAGATCAGAGAAAGCACAAACAGCAGTGCAGAAAGGAGTGTCAAGCAAAGATTACTGAGAGAGATTGATCTCAGACAGGGCTGTATTTCACTTCCCAATTACAACAGCTCAGAGCTGGTGTCACATCAGAGCATTCCAGAAGCACTCACCCGGACGAGAGTTGTTACCAGGTTCAGGAAGGAGATGGTAACACTGTACTCGCCTTGGGGCTGTTCCATGCTCATCAATAGGTTTCCATAGCCCCCAGCATTCATTCCCTCTGCACTGTGAAATGAGCAAGAGGGTTCATCACATGAATAGCAGGATTTTGACATGAGTGAGAGATGTCAAGTGCAGAGATTGCACACTGGCAAAAAGTTCTTATCGCATGTTATGAATAGGTTAGGCAAAAAAAAATGGGGTGGGGAACATGAATACCTAATCATGTGATTCATACTGGACAGTGGATTGGCAACAAACGGCAAGAACCCTGTGTGGTGAAGGTCAGTCCAAACCTGCAAGAGAAGAGGTACAGATACTCCTTCTCATTTACATATAAATGTACCAGTTCTCACCAGCAGGTCCTTTCCTCACCTTGGCTGGCATCCGAGCAGCCAGGACTGTCAAGCAATTGACACAAGAAGCAATAACATCCACAGGGGGAGAGATTACAGTTGTTAGCCTACAAAGGAGAAACAGAATGCATGAAAAGCACTGCCACCTGCGGTCTAGTCTGGTTTTTTAATCAAAAAAGCTTCTTTCCCTCTCACTGAAGTACACATATATAAAATTTAAGCAAATAAATACAGACCCCAGAGTCCGCACTTTCAATCTAGACTTGCCACCTCCCCCTCACACCTGAGTCAGATCAATTTATTGCCAGAGCAAGGCTGGCAAGACGGCAGGTTGTCACAGCAAACAAAAACTATACAGCTGAACATCAATTCCCAGGCAGTTAACTCTGGGAGGAGTTAGCAAGCACAACTGTTTTAAAACCTGGGAGTTACTGCTCTTATGCTAAGCTTTATCACCCTTCCACATAAATACAACTACTAATCAAAACTGCCTTTAAATTGATAAAATTGCACACCTTTCAGGAAAGAAGTAGAAGAGGGGCCATTCTGCTGCATCAAAACATTAAACTATGTGTAACCAGAACAGTTTTGAGAGCTGAACACCAGTCTTGGGGAGTTCAAGTACTGACACACATCTTGTAAAGCTCTTGGCAAAATAAGTAATCAGCTATTCCTCCAGGTCACTCTATCTGCTTTAGGAACCTCTGCTGTCAGTGACTCACCTCTGCAGGAGCATGTAGATTCGTGATGTGATTGGCAGAAGACAATCTGCTATTGATACATCAGTGCTGATCACTTTATGAACCAGATCAATTATGGGCTTGACCCTCTGGCAATGCTGAATCACATCTGGGTCAAGAAAACCAAACATCAGAATGCAAAATCATACTTCAGCAGTAATCAAGCTGGAACAATGCACATTTATCTTACCACATATCTTCATGATTCAAAACCATCCATCTCCCATACTAAAAAACATCTGTTTATCTATCTCAACTTCTTCCTCATCTAAAATGTATCTTATTTCACTACATGCTCTTGGCCTTTTGCAGTGAATTTTACAGAATAATAATAATCACCATCATCAGGTTTCTGAGAAACTATTCCATGCTCTTTCGGAAGTACTCAGAGCTTTTCAGTCCTACTACTAAACTCAAATTGACACCAATTTATAATTATTTGTTCTTTTTACAGTCCCAGCCTGTCTCACCTGCTGTTGACACAACATGGAGCAGCATCTCAATCTCACAGGTGAACAGAGTCCAGCTGCTGTAGGAATACTCCCACCGTACCAAATAAGCCCGATCATCCAGCATCACTTGGCCCACTGTTCCCTGAGGTATCCGTAGATTTGTTTGACCTAGTCCTAAAGATTGAAGAAGAAGGTGAAATAAAGTCACAAACTTATCCATAAGTTAGAAGGCAGGTAAAGAAAGAGCTAAATTTCCCAAAGCATTTCAGTAAGAAAAGGTGAAGTGCAGCTTCCTTACCAAGAGGATAGAGGAGCTTTGGAGCCTGCCTCCGCCACAGTGTGCCGTCCTCATGGGAGATCACATCTGGAGGTTTGTGCTTGTACAGTTCAATATAGAAGGACATTTTATCCAGGAAACTGTACACCTGCATCAGAGAGAGCTTCAACAACACAGCTGAAGAGCCAGAGCTTCTTAAAAATTTATCAACCAGGTCATTTCCAGGAACAGGAAAGTTTTCTTGAAGTGTACAGTATTTTTCTAATACATCAACCCTACCAAAACATTATTACACAGCCCACCTGTTCAGACAAGTCTCATCTAATGAATCAGGTAAGTATCCCCTAAAAATTAGTCAGCATCTTAATCTTCAACCACTGAAGTTGAAAACTTTTCTAGAAGCCAGAAAACAGCGTCCTGCAACAGCACACAACTCTGAAGGAGCCCTGTCCACTGTTCTTAGACAAAAGCTTAATGTCTGTTACCTAAGACTGCAGTTGAGATAAGCACATGTAATGGAAAGAAAGAATCACAGAACATGTCATCCCTGTCTTGAAATAAATCATCTCCCAAACACCAAGAGAGATTCTGTACCTTTTTTGCAGTAGATTTATCAGACACAAGGGCTTGAAGCAGCTGAAGGAGAGGAGTGAGAAGATGGGGGAACATCCCACAAACACTGTCCAGGATAATACCCAGACCTGCAGTAGGTTCCTGGTGGTGGAAACGAATGTCTTATTACTAAAAAGAAAAGCTAGAAGGGTCTCAGTATAGCATAAGGTTACAGTTCCTTTTGAAACTGTACATTTAACATTAATCATGCATAAAAGTATCACTCCAGTGACTGGAGATCACACTGGCACAGACTAAAGCATGAGGCAGTCTGCAAGTATAAGGCAAGAAGTAAGACTGTAAGGCATTACATATCACCCTAATTCTGTGACAACAAAAAATAAGCACAATGCTTTTGCCAGCAGTTAGTTCAATCCTTGCAGCCCCAGCCCTGCTTTCAACTATCACCTATATTAAAACTCGCTCCAGTATCCTTTTCAAGAGTAAAGCCAAGGCTGTACCTAAAAGGCAGGAAAGGGCAAAAGTAAATCAAAGATAGATGCAAATGAATATTTGCTCCTCAGGCCCTCCTAGAAACCAACTCACTAATTACAACCAACCTAATCCTTTCCTAAAAGAGAAACTTTTATCAGGTCTTAGTTATAAACAAGGTAGGTCAAACAAGTTGCAAACACACTCACCGTCTTCCAGAAGAGCTGAGGAATGCTGGAAGCTGCCAGAACTTCACATGCAGCATCAATTATATCCTACAAAGGATGATAGGATGGAAAAAATCAAAGCTACTTTACACAGGGGGATTTCGTCCCAACCAAATTCTGCCACATCTTTGGAATTTAAGTTTCCATGTTTACCCACCAAGATGTAACTACCTCCTGGAGCCAAAACACACCAACACACTCACTCCCAGACCACAACCTAAAGCCATGCTCCTCATCATGAACGAACTGGCCACAACAAAGGTGTCCATATCTGCAGAAGGCTGTAAGCTGTCCAGTCCAACTCAGAAATGGAGTTTGTATTATTTCCATTGTTTTGGGACTAACAGATCAACAATTCGTTTCATACCCATAGGATTTCAAAGGTATGATGTGCTCTTTCATTACTTTCATTATCTGCCAGTCTGTAAAGGTGTTTACTAGGTTTGCATGGTGTACATGCAGTAGGAAAACCAGCAAATCACTCATTTGGGTCTACCTAAGCCACATAAAGCTTGCAGTCTGAAATGCAGGATTACAATTTAATAGGCAATTAGCATCAGTTATGACAGGTTATTTTAAATTATGTAACAGATGCAAAGTGCCTTGGATGCTTACTTGCTGATTGCCCAATGTATGCAATTCCAGTGATGTCAGGACAAAGGAAAGAAGTCCATAAATACACATACAAGCTGTGCTGGCAGTACACTGCAAAGGAAGAGTACACAAGGCTGTTATGGGAAAGACTATGAACTACAAACATGCTGTAACTCTACTCAGTCTGTTTTACACACTAAGTAACTGCCCTTTTCATATATCCTTGCTGCAAAGGAGAAGCAAAATAGGGAGCAGTCATTAGTTAAGCTCCACATTAATATGAAGTATTTCACTGAAAGGAGAAGTCTTGACATAACTATTATCACAGAAATGCCTTGCAGACCATCAAAATAAAAAAAGAAGCACTCAACACTTCTAGGAATCAAAAGGATTTGCTTTCACTGGCTTCTGTCTACAAAGCAGTTTACCCTAATACACCATGTTGTCTAATGAAACCATATGCAGAGAATAGTGCAGTTAAATCATCCAGTACTCAAGATCCACAATGGCAATTACACTGATGGAGGCAAATCAAAAAACGTGATTAACTGCAGTCTATTCTGCTCAAGAGAGATGTAGTTCCTTGCTTTACGAAGCTTTTCTTAATTCTCTGGACATAAAAATCTGTTTCATTCCAACTTGATTTCTGATCCTCACTGAAATTTAAGATGATAGTACATGCTTTACTGCATGTTTAAAAAGAACATTGGTTCAGTCATCTGCTTCCCATCACAGCTTTACATCAGGAGCAGTCAGACCTTCAAAAGCTTCTATGTACAATCTAAGAAACTCACATTCTTGCCCCCACTGCTGAGGGATCGCAGCAGCTTTGTCAGATACTGGAAGACGTTCAGCTGGATAGCAGTGCTGCCCATCCTCCTGATGATGTTTGTGGACTCCTCTGGGTTTATGGTGTGACGGAGCAGAGCCCAGGCCAAAAGCACCGGAGCATGATGTGAGACATCCCCTAACTGCAGCAGCTGATTGTCCATCTCCTGCACAGAGACAAATCAAAAGCAAAATAACTGAGATCTGAGAGTAATCCATACTCAACAAGCACATAGCTGATCGTGTCCTTCTCATGGTATGTGGATGCCAGTTCCTACACTTGGCCAACAAGCCCAAGGACCAGAAGTTTACAGACACAGCAGTGCCTGGCTAATCACAGGAAGTTCTGCACTGTTAGGCCTGAGAAAGGGTTGGTTACTCTGCCAATGTTTTACCTGGTGGATGTGCTGACTGTTGGCCAACTTGTGCTCCTCCGTCCTGTCATCCAAAGCACGCTCATGGAGGGAGTCAATTTCCATGCCTTCCACCAGAATAAGAGCACTAAAGTAGCTACAAGCAGTAAAAGAATAAAAACAAGTAGGTCAGAAACCTTATTCGAGAATTCAGGGAAGGCTTTTTTTAAACTATAAGTGGTCAAAAAGCAACCTTTCGTTTGCTTTGTCCATCTTTCTTTGAAGCAATAAGAAATTACAAGAAATTAACAGCACGTAATCCAAATTTTGTCTTGAAATGCTGGTAGAGGACAAATTACAACCTTCAGAACTACCTTTTCTGGTTGAACAGACAAAAAAGGGTCACTGAAATTTGAATAGCTTTTCCATCTTTATAACTCTCTGCCACCAGGATGTATGGCAGGATTTTCATTCCCCCTTCGAGTCATGGCCCATGCAGAACAACAAAGACATACTTATAAATGCATTTTTTCCTGAGAAAAGCAATTGTTTTGCTCTGTACCCACTTCACAAACACACACAACACTTACCCAATACGATCCACGAGGTGATCCATGCTCTCATCTACTAAATGTCTGTTGGTCTGTCTCGTGCCAAATCCCTGCTCTTTGAACATCTTTGCAAACGCCACAAGCTCCTCAGGTGCCATTTCAAAGTATGCATAGTAGAGGAAGATGACTTCCAGGAGCATGGACTGTTCCCGAAGGCACTGCACAAACCACCGGGAAACCTGACGTTCTGTCTGCACAAAGGAAAGTTCCACCATCACATATTGAAGCTCACAGGGCAGCCAAAGCAGTCAGAAACTGAGAAGTGTGGAGGCATTTCAACAGCTTGTGTAGCCAACAATTGAGTCAATGCCAAGGGAAGCCACTCTAAGTACACAGAGTTCATGAACAACTACACATAAATGGCCCTGCTGGCCGAGTGCTCTCCACAGATTTATTACAAGGAACCATAAGTTTCACAAAACTCTCTGTCTCTGAGCAAAAGTGTGTTCTGTTAGAGAGAAAACAAATTTTAAGTTTCTTGGACCAGGAGAAACATCCTGTTTAACTGCATCTGCACAGATGTATTTTCCAATACACTACATGTAAGGAAAGACTTTATAAGCCTGATAAATAATAGTAAGAAACAAAATACCATGAGATTTCCATGCGTTTCCCACGTGGGAGCTTCTGCTTTGTACAGCGCTTCAAACTGTTTGCGGTAATTCGGAAGGAGTTCCTTGTCCAACTTTTCAACACACTGGAAGTACTGTGCCTTAAAGAAACAAACAAGTCCATGAACTTCTCACATGCACACTCGTGGGCTTTTTACACAGGTAGGGAATGAGCTTCCATATTTAGCCTATTTCAATGACACCACATCCTGTACTCACTGTGTAAGGGTGTCTCTCATCCTGGAAATACGTGAGCAGGTGGAGGACGCAGCGCAGGATGCAGATCCTCTCCTCATAGTAGTAGTCAGCGAGCTGTGAATGTAAAGTGCCATCAATACCAACCTGGGACAGTGTCCAACTCCCATCCACCGCCAAGGCCTTCACCACAGGAATACAGAGTTACTACAGATGGAGTTTCAACTGAGCAGTTTTGAATTTGGGGGAAAAAAACCCAACACTTAATTAACATTACAGAACTCAGTCAAGCATTGCCATAACAACAGGTCTACAATTACACTGTTAAGTGGGAAAATGTGGAAAAGAAAAGCAAAAAGACCCTATTACCCTCTGTCAGAAACAATCATCAATCTTGTCAAGTCAGACAGTGACACACAAACCTGTAAGTTTTGGAAAATAAGACAGTGTACATCTACCCAGCTAAATTCCCCGATATCAAGCCTAAGATTTCATTTCTGTAGCAATTACTAGCACCGTTCACATCTACATGCACATCCCTCAATTTCAGAAGCACCTTCTAAAAGCCATCCTTTATACGAAGGAATACTTCAATTATTTCAAGATATTCCACAGAAATAAGGTGGGTTTGCTGCCAACAGATCTTTTCCACAGAAAATACAAATGGAAATGACTAACCTTCAGCATCAAAGCTTGACTCTGCCTTTCGTCCTGAAGAACTGTCTGTAAACAAAATACAACAAAATAAATAGCTACTGGAGAAATACCTACTGACAAAATTTATGTTCACAAAATGACTGAAACAAATAAAAGACAATTTTTCTTTCCAGTTCATTTGGAAAGACAGATTCCAAAAGCACAAAGCCAAAACACTCATTTTTAACTACATATTTATTTTTCAGCTCAGCTCTCATTCACAAATCTGTAGCTTTCCTGTATTCCTGTGACAGAAAGGGGAGCTGAGTTCCTGCAGAGAACCAAGAAGGAACAGATAAGCCTGGATGCAGCTTCAGAGAAGAAAAGCTACAAAGCCATTTCCCAGTCAGGATTCGAATTCACATTTGCATCAAAAAACAACTGATACTAAGGAAAGATGTGGAGTAAATAGAACATAAATGGGAGCTATGGACCTTCAGGGAGTCTCTTGTTCCTCTGTAATCCTCTTGAAGATAAGACTGTAACAACTGCACACTCTGCTCTTCATCCAGACCCTGAACAGAAGAAAGAGAAATGATCTGAAATTAATAAAAGGCAACTGAATTCATTAAAGACTGAGATTCTCTCCAAATACTCAAGCAGCTCTTATCTTCAAAACAAATAACATGCCAAAAGAATATTTTTGCACCAGGCACATGTATTAATCAGCACTTCTTTTAAAGCCCAATACACAGGCTTTAATGTCACTGAGCTGCAGTTTAACTTCAGATAAAGGACCATCAGTCATTTAAATAAAGGTACCACCAGTCATTGAACTCTAAACTTGTGGCCTAAAGAAGCAGAACCTTGCAGGTAAACTGAGAGGACTGTCAAACACAGCAACTGATTTAAGGGACATCAGTTTTTTAGCTGAGCAGCTGTCCTGGAAGAACCCAACTCAGAGCAGGAGTAGGTGGCTGCTGCTGCAAAGGACCAGGAAAACCACAGCATCTCAAAGTTACTCATCACTTTGGAAGTTTGACCTAGAGCCTCAACATGTACTCCAACATCCTTTAGATTATTTTGAACAGACAAGACCTTAAGTTTCCCTCTACTCAACATCAAGAAGATTGCTTCAATACCAGAATCCCAATAACAATCCATTCCAGGGATAAAAAATAATGCAAGAGCAGCTTCACTCACCAAAAACTTGCTGACCCTCAGACCCAACTCTTTTAGTGGAGCAGCTACATCCTTATCAGCTTTAATTTTTTCTGCTGAAGTCGTACTAAAGTAAAAAGAAATTTTAGTCATTAAAAATGCAGCAGTCTCAAGGAAAGAACAGGTATAATTTCAAAGTTCTCAGTTTTATCAGTTTAAACTGAACATTTGCTTTTTCCTTAGTGACCTGTCAATATTTCATACAACAATATTCTGTAACCTTTCTTTACTTACAACAAAACTCCACATTAGAGAATCATTTCTAAAATCAGGCAGTGACTGTACCTTGGTGGTTTGTAGTACGACAGTCCCTCTAACAGCCTCTGCCAGTGCTTGTTCAACTCTGCAGCAATCTGGGCCTAAAACAGAACCAAACACCCCTGAACAGACTCCTCAAAGTGCATTACCAAGTATCAGGTCTGTTAAAACTTAAGCAAAGCAAAGAAATTCCACCACCACAAAGAGGCAGGAACAACACAAGACAGGTGTGATTCCAGATGCAGTACTGAACAGGGCAGTGAGCTGCATTCCCTAATCCTAGGGAGGGTGGGAAAAAGGGAGGCAATGGACCAGGTTTAGAAACATTTGGATTCCCAACCTCTGGGCAAATTCTTGAAAGCACAGGCTCCATCCCTCAAAATAAAACAGCAGTTGTACCACACATGAACACCCCAGGGCACCCCAGGCAGCAACACAGGTGGCCACTCCAGAAGAGGAACCACCTTTTCCATACACCCTTCCAGGCAGCTCATGCAGCAGCTGTAAACAAGCAGCGGAAGAACAAACAAGGAGCAGAGATATGGGAACAAAAATCACACTAAGAAAGAAGGAAGAGCAGCAAAACCTATTTTCACTAATATTCAAAGAGATGTAGAAATGATGTATTTGGCCACGAAGCCAAATAAGTGATGGCCAAACCTGCTCACCAGGACATGAACTTACTGGCTCTCTTAAAGCTGATCTGCCCAGCAGAATCGTCCATAATTCTCTGCTGCTCCTGTAAACACAAGGAAAAGGTGGAGAGTATTTTAATCATCAACGTTATTCCAGGATTCCATTTAGCTTACACTTTTCAAACCCGCAATTAACTTGCAGCAAACGACACTGCAATGCAAGAAAAATGATTTAAGGAACATTAGCTTTTATCTAATGAGTTTCAGATGTCCTAGAAAAACCAAAGAAAAATCCAGAAGAGGGTGACAACTGACACAGCAAGACCTGTGAATTCATACCAAAGCTTCACATTGATACCAGGCTACCAGCTCAATTTGATTTTGCTATTTGAACATTTAAGGCTCCTAAGAAGAAACTTAATGAAAGCATAAAGCAGTATTGTACTGTTACATTCAAAGCTCTCCTTCAAACAAATTCTTCCATCAGTTTCATCCTCCACTCTAAGCCGAGCATAAAACTGTGTGAAGTGAAAAACTGCACCATCTTTACACAGACACCAGAGCATAAAAGCGGCATAATAAATGACAAAAACGTGCTCTGGAGAAACGAAACCACCGAAGTTAGATGATCACTGAACATGGGATTCATTGAATCGCTTCCGTTACACAGCTCCACGTGTGTATTTTGACTTGTACGCCTGCAAGAGCCACGCGGGAGGTGCAGCCGTCCTCGGGGAAGGGCTGAGCGTCTGTCAGGCACCTCCGCGAAGTGAGCGCACATCAAATCCCCGGCCCCGCCAAAGCAACGGCTCCTACGGAGTCCTGCCCAGCCTCTCATCTCGTACGACAGAATAAAACAACCACAAAATCCCCGACAGCCGCTTCTCACTCCGGTCTTTGGGGACGAGGGTCCCTGAGGGTCCCTCAGCGAGGGGGGGCGGGGCCTCGCTCCGCGCGCGAGGCGGGGGCGGGGCCAGACCGGCGCGCGCCCCGCCGCAGTTAAACCCTCCCGGCCAGGCGCTGCGCCCCCTCCCCGCCAGCCCCTCTCGGCCCCCGGTCCCGCGGAGCGGGGTCCGCCCGCAGCAAGAGCGGGGCCGCCCCCGCGTTGCCCCCACGTTCCCTCCGCCCCAGCGGCCGCAGCCCCGCACCTCGCGCTCAGCCCGCCCGCCGCCATCTTCGCTCCGCTCTCACGTGACCCCGGCCCCCACCTCCCCGCCCACGCCGGCGTCACGTGGTGCGGCACGCGGCACGCCCCCGACCACGCCCCCGCGTGGGTCATGTGACACGCGGCGGGGCAAGATGGAGGCGTCCTGCGAGGTGGGTGCGCGTTGGGCTCCCGGGGGCGGGGCCGCAGCTTCGCGCTGGAATCGGCAATCGGCCGGGACCGCCTTCGACACCTCCCGCGGGCGGATGTGGTCCCCAGTAGCGGAGGCTGCGTTGTGGGTGTCGCGGCTGGCTGGGTGGGAGAGGAGGAGGCGGCGGCGAGGAGCGTGGAAGGGCACGGCGCGGGCAGCCCGCGGGTTGAGGGGAGTCCACAGCGCTGCGGGGACGTGGGGAAGAGAGGGAGCAGGCGGGGGCGAGGCGAGGACTACCGGATGTTTGGCAGCACGTCAGTGGGACGCTTCCCTGCCCAGAGCAACGGGGATGCGGATCTCGAAACGGGCGGAAAACGCTGTGTCTGGCTTGAACCGGGGGCTGACGGGTACCGTTCGGTGATGGGAGAGCGGCAGTGCCGAGGAGCTTCACATTACCTGAAAGAAGGTGTGGAGGAGGGGATTGCGGCAGGCACAAGAAAACGAAATAATTCAGCAGTGAAATATTTCGCGTTGCAAATTGTCAGGTCTAAACATTCAGAACTGCTGCATGAGAAACCTCACCCGGGGTGAAATTCTGCCTAGCCTTGCAGCCAGGCAGCCTGGCGGGGAAGCTGTCATGTGCCATTGATATAGGAGCTGGGGTGGAACCTTAACGTTGCCAGACTGAGTAGGAGGACTCTGTCTTTGGTTGGCAGGTGACATTTACTCTGCCTCTTCTCAAATAAGCCTTAGGTTTCCCCCTCCCCAGTGCTCAGAAACAGCAAAGAGTAGGACCCCAAAACCATTATTGGTTGGAGGTAGCTATTGCCCAGACCAGTTCTGTTTTATTGACTGTATGATTAATTCTTCTCCTGTTTAAAAATTAATTGTGATGACAAAAGATTACACTTGGCCTGATGGAGCTGTGTAGCAACAGTGCATGTCATGAAGCTGTTTGGCAATCATGTATTTCAGGCTATATGAATAAGGATGCCAGAAAGCAATCTATTAATAATTAAGTTTTCAGTACAAAGTCATAAATATCTAAGCACTGCAGACACACAGTCTAAGGAAGTTTGACACTACAAACTGTAATAGTTCCTCAGTAATATTGCTATTACTTTGTCAGCTTTGTAATCTGGTGTCACCATTCAACACTGGCTGAAAACCCAAAAGAGAACTTTAAATAAACTTCTGGCCTTCCATGAGGGAGCTGGTGTAGATATTGGCAATGAGACTTGGGGAGCAGAATTTAATCAGAGTTTCCTGCTAATGAGCTTAAGGGTGGACCAGAAAGGATGAAGTAAGCCACTGTTTCACAACTGGATCAGCCATAATATTTCCAACAGAAATAAAGAACCTGAGACCTTCAAAGACCCCAGAAGAAGTACCAGTGTAATGGCAGAGGCTTACACATGGCTGATTATCAAATTACATATCCATAGAGAAATCAAGGTTGCCAGAAAGCAATAAATGCTGGTGAGAATTGCACAATGTTGTCAATGCCCACAATTTGAAGAAGATAAATGAGATTTAACCTAACAGAGTAAATATGCCTGCTGCTGGTTATTTCAACTCCGTATCTTCCAGTCCAAACGTTTCAAGGAAAGTTTGGTTTGCAGGGCAGCTGTCAGTGGGCTGTGAGCCTTCATTCAGAGGAAGTGAAGAGCAGGATTGGCTCACCGCACTGGTTTGGTTTTTTTAAATCATCTGTGTGTTGACATTAGCAATGGGCACATAACTATCAGTTTAAATTGAGTTTAAGAACAAAATAGGTGCACAAACACTTTAACTGTCCGAGTAGTTGCTTTAATTGTTTGTTTGTTTTTTTTTTTTTTTTAATAGGAATTGCAGTAGTATGGAAGGGAATTCTTAATGGACAGCTGAGCACAGTGGGAGTCCTGAGATCCTGCAAGCTTGAGGCACGCTGGGCTGGAATCATGTTAAACAAAGCAGTGCTGGTGGAGTCGCTGCTGGTGTTCACCGTGGTGCTGTCGGTGCACGCGGTGGTGTGGGACCGCTTCTCCTGGTGCGCCGTCGCTTTGGCTGTCCAGGCCTTCTACGTCCAGTTCAAATGGGACCGGCTGCTGCAGCTGGGCGGGGCCGTGTTCCAGTTCCGGGGGGCGGCGAACAGCGGCCTCCTGCCCGCCAGCATGGTGATCCCCCTGCTGGGGGTGGTGATGAAGGAGCGCTGCAGGGCCGCCGGCATCGTGTACTTCGAGCGCTTCGGCGTTGTTGTGGCTTCCACGGGAATGCTGCTCGCTCTCTTCCTGTCCATCTTAGCAGTTGGCATCACCAAACCTGTGCCAACCAACACTTGCATCGTGACTGGTATTGCTGGCAGCATAATTATCTACACCATGAAACATTCTTTGACTGTCTCTGAAGTGATAGAGGTTCTAGAAGTGCTGCTCATTTTTGTCTACCTCAGTATGATCTTGCTGTACTTGTTGCCTCGATGTTTTACTCCTGGAGAAGCGCTGCTGGTTCTTGGAGGTGTAAGTTTTGTTCTCAATCAGCTCATTAAACGCTCACTGAATGTAATTGAGGGCAGAGGGGATCCCATTGACTTCTTCCTTCTGGTAGCAGTTGTCGGAGTTGTTCTTCTTGGTCTTTTTTTCACTGTGCTCTTCATTTTCTTGGATTCGGGCACGTGGATCTCCTCCATGTTTTTCCACATGATGACAGCAGTGTTAGGCTTAGGGGTCATCATGCCTTGGCTGTACCGACTGATCCAGAGGAACCCTTTGTTCTGGCTGCTCCAGTTTCTGTTTCAGACACAGACAAGACTTTACCTTCTTGTGTATTGGACTTTCTTGGCTGCCTCAGCATGTGGTGTGGTTTTCTACCAGAACGCCAAGAGATCATCTGAATCTAAAAAACACCAGGCCTCAACTATAACCAGGAAATATTTCCATTTCATTGTTGTAGCTACTTATGTTCCTGGACTAATTTATGACCGCCAGCTCCTCTACGTTGCTGCAGTGCTGTGTCTGGCAGCGTTCATCTTCTTAGAGTACGTTCGGTACTTCAGGATCAAACCCTTTGGACAAACCCTGAGGCATTTGCTCTCTCTCTTCTTGGATGAAAGAGACAGTGGACCTCTAATCTTGACTCATATTTATCTCCTCCTTGGCATGTCTCTCCCAGTGTGGTTGTTTCCTAGATCTTGTGCTCCTAAAGGCACCTTGCCTGGGGCAGGAGCACTGGTCCCCTACTCTGGGGTGTTGGCAGTAGGGGTAGGAGACACCATTGCCTCTGTATTCGGCAGTACAATGGGGGAAATCAAATGGCCAGGAACAAAGAAGACCTTTGAAGGGACAATGACAGCTATTTTTGCTCAGATTATTGCTGTGGCTCTCATCCTGATCTTTGACAGCAGTGTGAATCTGAACTCCAGCTATGCCTGGATTCTGGCATCTGTGAGTTTGGTTTCTCTTTTGGAAGCTTACACTACCCAAATTGATAATCTGCTGTTGCCTCTCTACCTCCAGATCATGCTCATGGCATAGAAGCATTTCCAGGAACAGTTTTCTCCCTTCCTAGAGAAAAGTGGTACTAGAAAATGCACTGTAATGAAAGCTCAAAGCTTATCTTTTGGTACAGCAGAGACAATTGTTGAGAATAGGAATGAAAAAGACTTACTTAAAATAAAGGTTTTGATTTGGTCTTGTTTTTACCCCCGTTGAAAATAGCCAGATTTATGTTCTAGCAGCAACAAACATGACTGATAAAAACAGCACTTGTGTTTAATCCAATTTAAGTTTCTTCTGGGTGCCCAAGGGAAGCAGAGGAAGAAGAGGTAAGTCAATTAGAGAGGAAAAAATAAACAAGCAAATCTCTCAGATGTTGCTACCTCTGTACTGCACCTTGTTTTCTGTAATGAGTCCTGCATCTTGTGTTTGATGTGTGAGCTCTCATTTCTGTATAAGCACAATGTAAAGCATGTTTGATAACGAGGGTGGGCACAGGAACCAGGTACAAGTGTCCAGCTGTGTCCAGTCCTCATCAGCAAGAGCCAAAACCACACCACGATGCACAAACACGACTCCAAAATCTGTCACAGCTGAGTTTATACAGGGTGGGTGGTGAAGGTTTGGGAATGTCAGACACTGCTCAATCCAGACCATACTAATAAGAACAATGAATTTTTTGCCCTGAAGTTTGCTTCAGCAAGAAAAATGTTTTATCTTTCTTAAGATTTAATCTCTAAATTAATTTGGAATGAATATGGGGGGAAAATTAAGCAAAGTCACAGCTAAAACTAATTACACATTAATCCTGAAAGCAGAAAATCTGTTGAAGTCAATAAAATTTTCTACTATTGCACTTTCCTACTTTTCACATTTTTTCAGCCAGATAATTTATAAAAATGCTTCTATGAACAAACTAACTAAAGCCACTGAGTTACATCCATTTAATTAAAATTACAGCTACCATTTTGTGGCCAAAAAACCCATTTTTATGTATGAAACCCTTCTGTATCAACAGTCTCTTCTCACTGGTTTGCCAAGTGTCCATTAGAACAAAACACAAGTGTCCTCCCTGCCTCTTCCTGTCTCCAGGGATGGGTCCAAGCAGGAGATTGTCATCCCAGGATTCTAGTTTGCATCATGCAGTTCACTTCTGACCCTTTTTTAATTCACTTTTGGGAACAGTTTGGGGGAAGTCCAAGGTACCTTACACAACACTGTCCTGCAGCCCTGTAGCTCTGAGACCATGTCTTGGGAGGAAACATAAGACCAGGGTGGAGTGAAACTAGTCTCTGGGTCAGCAGAATTGGCTCCAGAATCCAATATTGTGTGTCCCTGCAACAAGCCAGGACTGGAATAGCTGAGAGGTAGCATTGCCCAATTCATCACCCTGCCTGGGAAGGGCTCCTGGGATATGGCTTTTCCTGAGGATGCCAAAGTTGGCCAGAGCTGGTTCCTAACACAGTAAATTGTCAGATACTCTGTAGGAAACCAGACTCAGTAACTGCTGGGCTGTTACCTTCACGTTTAACAGGAAATCCTGCCAATCAATTCAGCTTTTTAAATTTTATTTAGGCACTTGAAGTAGATGGCTTTGCACACTGCAGGTAGTGGTGCAAGTCAGGACAAACTATCCCTCCTCAGCAGAATTCTAAATTATTAACTCCTCTCATGGAAAGACACAGACAACACTTGAGTTGCTTCTGTCACAAGCCACAGCCTTCACCACTGATGTCATAAATTGCACCAGAGGTAGAAAAAATTGCTTTCCTTCCACCCTTCTTCCAACTTTCAAACAAACTGCAGAAAAGGCAGTTTTTGAATGCAGAAACTTTGCATTTAGTGTTCCTGCTGTTGCCATGACCCAGCTCCCCAATTTACTTTTGAAAGGGATGAATTAGTAAGACTTGGGTTCACTCTGCCACAGCCCTCAGCAGCCTTAGGGTTACTCTGATGCAATTCCTGCACTGGAGGCACTGGGCTCCTGTCTCAGGGCTGCCACTGCACCAGTGCTGGTGAAATCACACCTACACAGTTTCTGTTCAGTTGAGGATGCAGGCTGGAGCTTGCCTGGGATGTAGCTTGCATTTCCAAACATTCCTGGCTGTAAGTTTGTTTGGGTTTGGTGAGGTTTTGGGGATAGAAATTGTTCTTGTGCATATTGAGAGTTCCAACTGCTCATAAGACAATTTAGCACTGTCCCCATCTGTTGGGAGAAGGTCACACTGTGTCTTCCTCAAAGAAAAGATGATGGAGATGAAAAGGAGAATTTCTATCTTTTTATTTAAGTGTAAAGAGTTTGATTGAGGTTCTTTGTTTCTATCATTTCAATATGAATCTTTAAGAATTGTCATATTTTTAATCAACACACCCAGAGATAAAACACTCAGCTACAGTCTGTCAGGAGTATTTAGAAGATTGACTATAAAAAGCAGACCTTCTGCTTCAAACAAGGCTGTTTGAAATCACTGTTATTCCAACAACAGGACAGAAACCTAGAGGTGAAAATCAAGCTTCTCCCCACAACATGTTCACCTGCATTGCTGGAATCAACCAGCCAAGAAATGCACTTAAGCTCTTAAACACAAGAAAATACTGAGTATCTGCAAGGAGAAATACTTGGGAAGTGGTTACAGTCAAGGTGCAATGGTCTTAACTGGTTTGTTTTCAAGGCTGAAGGTGTTTCCTTACCAAAAGGACTGGGTGACTACTCTCATACTGGCAGGGCTCCTGCTGCAGTAGAAGCTTCTGTCTACTGCGGGTTTTGGGCTGTGATAATGGTCCTGGTTTTGAGGAGGAGGATAAATGAACATTAAGAGCTGATCTAGTGAAGGCTGTGTTTAAAGAGACTGTGAATGAACAATCAGGAAGGAATATTGATCAGCTATTGACTCCACAAGCCAGTCACTAACTTCAAGTGTAGAGCGATGGAAAAGGCAGTTCAGGAGTTGGCTGGAGCCTAGAGAGTAAAGAAGAGGTAAAAACAAAACTTCAGAGGCTGTTCCAGCTCTGCAGGTATGAAACCAATGCCAACTGAGGCACTACCAACAAACTGTGACAGGCAAGACCCCCAACAGTTATCCTGAGTAGTACATTGGAAAGGCTTCAATTTCCTCAGCCACTCGTGAGGATCACGACCTTACCAGTTCTCTTTGCTCCAGGTGGTGCCTTTGGCTTCCATCACGTGGAAGGTGAACACATGGCGAGAAGACTCCGAGCTGTTGAGTTCACTCTTATGGACAACCTCGCCATGGATGAGTATGAGTCCACCTGTGGGAAAGAATCACCTGGACTGCTGTTTTCCAAAAGATGAGCTCTGCCTTTCCAGTGGAAGGGAAGGTGCAAGGGTTAAAATATGATTTTAGCTCCCTTGTGTTTTCCTGAGCTGTGAAGTGCCCCGTTTGGGGCTGTTTGTACCTTTACTTATAGGCAGAGGTATGAACTGCTTGTCCTCGTAGGCTGGCTCTGACCCTACAAACTCTACACATGTTGAGGCACCTGAAGCTGCACGGACCATCCTCCGGGTAATCCCATCTGCAAATCCACAGAAAAAGCAAACACACAAAAATTAAACCCCTGGCTACATTCTGCACAGCAAAAAAGGAACAATATCAGTGATTTCTCTTGGCAATGATAGGAACTTTATTATTACTATATTCACACTTTCCTTAGTAATTAGGGTGGGGTCTTTTTCATTAAGTAGAGATTTAGGATTTTCCAGCTGTGGCAGAAACAGATAAAACAGCTGCATTTTGTTTGCCTTTCTGGCCCCTTCTGTGCATTGCAACAGACCCTTAGGAACACAAATAGTCACACACTTATGCAAAGCCAACCTTGGGTCCATTTGTGCTTTCTATAGGAGCATAAACTATTATATGAGTACAGCCGGCTCCAGGATTTGAGGATCGAGTGGCTTAAAATCTGATTACACTCACTGAGGGACTCTTCAGGTGAGCAAAAGTTTAAAGCCACCCTGTGTGCTCTAGAGGTGGGGAAAAGCAGAACTGTGCTGGTGACCAGCAGTGGTCACACACGTGCTCTTACTGGTGTGAGAGCCAGGGATGAACCACAAACAGCCATTCTCCTGTGTGGCATCTTCCAGGGCGATCCAGAACCCCAGGATCCTGCCCAGAGGCTCCGTGTGCAGGAAGGTGGCATCCTGGTGTGGTGTTACTGCAAGGAGAGACTGTCATTGGGGTCTTTAATGGGATTCAGTTCCTCTAGAAGGACTTCAGGGTTGCATCCCCCTGACTCAGAGCCCTCCCCTGCCCATCCACCTATCACACACATTAAATCTTACATAAAAATACCACCTTTCAGCCTACTGCAAATGTAAAAACAGCTCTTTGTTCAAGCTGCATATGATGTAGAAACTTTTCTGAAAAAATGGGGATTTCAAAGATTATTTTAAGAAGGTTTGGACCACTAAATTCACAGGTTTAAGTCTGATTCTGAGCCTTTTCCTTGGTAATATTCCTTTCCTAAAGGAGCATTATCTGCAGTGTGATATAGAGATAACACAAATCTCACCTTCACCACCAATGCCAGGTTGCTGCAAAGAAAAAAAAGTGATGTGTGAAGAGTTTCACAGCTTCTCACCTATCAGGGTCTTATTTCTTGAGTGACAAGACAACTTGAATTACTGTACCTTGAAGATATACATGCTCTGCACAACTACTGGTCTCTCAAGGCCTAGTTTTCTTCCCAGTTCCTGCAAGAAAATTTTCCAAGATTTATGTCTTCTGCACAATATTTAACATTACTCTTTGAAGATCTTTAAATTTCCTTTCACTGACAAAATGACTCCCCCTGGGAGCATAAGAAAACTAATTAACTACTCTGCAATTTTTTTTTTCCCCCACACCATTATTCTAGGAAGGAGTAACAGCTCACCTGCACCTTGGGGGAGTGGGTGATTTGCTTGAAGACAGGATCATAAGCATGTAGAGCTAAGGGCAAAGAAAAGGCTCAGATGGAAGATTTCAGGAAGAAAAGGGAACGTGGCAGCTCTCAGTGATGAGCTGCAGACACCACAGCCAAGCAGGATAAATTGCAGGCAGAAATTTTCATCCCTCCCAAGATGGATAAATGTGGCTTATCACACCTAAGGTGATAGGACACTTATAGGTTGTACAGTCATTATTAAAGACTATAAATATAATCACTCCCTGGCCACAAACTGCACATATATTAAAGCCAGTGTGTAACAGTGAACAAAATGGAATATTATGTGATTCAATATTATATTACACAAATGACAACCACTACACATGACCCTGAGGCATATGGGTGAATGCATCCTTTAAAAACTCACCTCTTAAGACCTACCAGAAAAGTGAAGTACTGCAAAAAGGAGCTAGAGCTCATCTTTAGTGCCCTTGAGAGAGCACCAGCCAGCAGGTCAGTGTTTGTGCAGACACTTGCTACAACCCAACTCTGACAACTCCACAAAGCAAAGATTCAGAGTTGTGCTTCCAGCTCATGCTGATCATGCCACAACGACACACGCCTAGCTCCAGCAGGAGCTGCTCTCGAGCAAGGGATGAGACTTGACCAAAATGAGTAATTACAGAAAATAAGACTAGAGAAGGCTTTTGAATTGTTAAATTGCTGGGTCAGCAGGGATCTACAGTTGTTTTCACTTCCCCTGAGGAAAAGCTGAAGTGTGACAGAGTGGCAGCGGGCCTGGGAAGGGGAGAGTGTTTCTCTGAGAAAACCAAAGAACAAGAGCTCTTAGTACTGAATTTCCAACCGTAGTAAAGTTTAGTCTGAACAAAGTCCACATTTGCAGGTGCGGGGAATCCTGCTCTCATTTTCCATGTACTGTTTGAAAACAAAAGGGATCAAAATGCAAGTCCAGGAACTGGGAGAGAGGAAATAGGTCAAACTGAAACCACTAAGGGTAAAGAAAAGGTGCTGGTGACACCACAGGAGGGAGGGTAGCTTCAACATCGCCAACCCAACACAGCACAGGATACAGGAGAGAGTTTGGTCTGTACTGAATGTCACCAGTCTCAGGTGGTAAATTTTTAGAGCAAACTTCTTACATAAAAGAGCCAAGGGCTGAAGTCCAAACTTTCACATGTCAGTGACTCTGAGCTATTCATTGCTGAAAAACCTCTCAGAAGGTGTTTTTGAAAAGGATTGGAACAGAAGATAAAGTCCTTTGAGAGCAGAGAGTGAGGGGCAGTATGGAGAGAATTGCAGAGACAGTTATGTACAGTGAGTAGGTCTGGAGAAATCCTCGTGTCTGAAAACCACATCGCTTTTGTCCATCCCTCTCCAAACCCCATCCTTTAAACATACCATGGCCAATCTTGCTGACAGACTTCTCCTTTGGAATTAGAAAGTTACCTAGAAAACAAAATCATAATTTAACATTGTTTGCAAAGTAGGAATCATTCCTTAAGCTGGAAAGTGGCCCCTGATCCCTCACTCAGCCTTTTCCCATCCCCTCTGTGTGGCTAGCTCAGGCCAGGGCTTACCTTTCTCATCCAAAACACCTTTCTCAAAGAAGAATCTAATCTTGTCTCCACTGGTTAGGAAATAATCCGAGCTGCCCTGCCAGGGATAAGAGCCCAGTAACAATAGCATCCTTGTAAAAACAAAAATGAACCTTCAAGCAAAGCATTAACACTCACCTGCATCTTTTTCCCACCAAGCCGCAGCATAAACAAAACACAGTGAAAAATCACTCATAAAAAGGCTTTCCACAACACTACATGTCTTGGTGCTGATCAGGGCTTTACAAGAACCTCTCACACAGAGGTTATCCTTGCTTTTCTTTTGCTGGCTGCCTGGAAAATAACCAGTTTTCTGTCTGCAGAACATGTACAAAGTGATCTGTGAGAGCTGCTTGTGGCTACTGGGGGTTGAAAGCACGGCAGAGCCACGCACTGATAAGACTCTTGATAAGACCCCAGCAAACATTTGCAGAAAGTTGGAGAGCAAATTCCTCTCCCGGTGTTATGTTCAGTTAGGAGAAAGAGTCATGTTCCCCCAGAGTGAACCCTGATCAGCAATTCGCCTTTTCCCTTCCTCCTTCCAGGACTCCAACGGGGGCAGCCCTGCCCTTCTCGGTACCTGCGCCTGGAGCTGCTCCTCCTCCCTGGTGGAGAACGTGGTGCGGCAGTGTGGCGGCACTTCCATCTCCGCAACGATTCTCTGGATCTGGGTCCTCATGCTCTCACACTCCTCTGCACTGAAAAACTGCTCCAGGACAAGGAAGCCATCCTCGTGGAACTGGAAGAGACGGGGTGACTGCTCTTCCCCAGAGTCCTCGGGGGAAGTAGCACAAAGCAAGAGAAAACAGTTCTGGCCCTTTACGGGCTGAGAAGCATCCCAGCTCCAGCTCTGCAGCCAGGCAGCGTGTTCTTAACTTTTAATTTGAGGAGGGGTTTCTGTTGCAAAATAGTCATTAAGAGGCTGAAATTCCAAACAGTTAAGAACAATCTATCTCAATCCCTCAGTCTACACAAAGCAAAGAGCTCATCACTAGAGCCTTTTGTGGTTCAAGGATATCTTAACTAAGACCTGTAACCAGAAGCTATTAAAGTACCAAGGCCAGTAACCGAACAGGGCAGTCATACCTGTGTGCCAAATCAGAGTGAGATTCCTCTACAAGCTGAAAAGCTTTGTTCTCTCTAAGGAAAAAAATCCCTGGGTGATTTCTCACAGTTCACTACACAATCCTTTACAAAATGAACTCTGTTGGCAGTGAACTCAGTTTCTTTATATAGAATACCCTGGAGATTATCCTTTGCCAGGAAGATTTCGAGTTCAGGGATGAGAGCCAAGCAGCACAGACAGAAGGGGCACGGGAGAAACCCCTCCAAGAGCTCTGTGGGACAAGCTGCCCCCAGAAGAGTTTGTAGCCACGACACTCACACACTAAAATTAACGTAATACAAGAAGCTGAGGAGAATATAAAGTGTTTGTAAAGCAGATCTTTGCTAGACCTGCTGACAGGTTAACTAGCAGCGACTGTATCTTACACACAGCGTCACCTGCCTGCACTCTGGACACGCTCCCACCCCGGCCACCAGCTCCTTACCTTCTGGATCTGATGCTGGGTTATGGATGCCATTGGGGCAGAAGCTCCCCAGATCCCACCACCAACACCACGATGCCACCCGGGCTCTGCAGGGCTGACTCCGCCTCTCCACGTGATCCTTGTCCCAGCATGTGAAAAAAGCCAGTGCTGGACAGTTGGACTCTTGCACAGCTCCAGAGCTTTTTGTCCCCATCACCAGCTCTTTGTTCCTGGCAGGGACATTCAGGGCTGCACAGTTTTGCTTTGGCTCTTGGTGGTAATAAAGCACACAAAGATTTTCTGCTCAAGTGCAATCACAAACTTGATGAACGTTTTAGTTCCAAAGAGGAATCACATTTAATTAACAACCCAGATTTAAAAATAGGGCAGTTAAACTGGTAATCACAGGGGTAAATAAGGGCAGGGGTAAAATAAGATGCAAGTGTGAATAAAAGATCAAGATGTCTTAGAACAAATTAAAAGAACTGATTCAGGATCTTACAGAGCCCTTTTTGCTCAGTCAGTGAGTCCTGCCAGCACTTCAGCATATCCCCTGAAAGGGCTCCACAACCCAGGAGCTGACAAACAGACTAAAGGGTGGTAAAGAGCTTTTGCTGAGGGTTTGGTACAGCCCATAAAGAATACTTGTGCTATTTTTGTTCACAGCTGGTTTTTGGTAATTTACACCTTCACTTGCTCGGTTCACTCTCCTGCAGTTCCAGAAGTCCATGTAATATTTACAAATAAGTAAAGCCAAATCCACCCGAAGTTCAAACCAGAGAGCAAAACTGCAGGAAGTAGGTCTAAAAGGCAGAGAGGGAGGAACAGTTGCCAGCCCAGCGGTGGCGCTCCCAGCCAACACATTCCTCCCATCGGGAATCCCTGGGGAAGGTTTTTCTCTCTAGAAGAAAATGTGTTTGGCTCCTACAGGAAACACTGAAAACACCCATGCAGCAGCACTCCACAAAAATAACGCCATGGGGGTGGGTTCCCGCATCACTCACCCAGCCAAAGGAAAATTCAACAAAAGGAAGGAATGCAAAATGCTCACAGAAAAGTGTTTACATCCTAGCAACTCTGCACCTTTTTTTTTTTTTTAATAAAGAGGAAATTACGGGATTAACTTATTTTCAGGCTTTTCCCTGTATACAGGAGGATGTGAATTCAGTAGTTGAAAAAGCTAAATTTTGCCAGCGACTTTAATCACTGGGCTCCAAACCTGGAGGAGGGGGAAAAAAAAAAATAATCAGTCTCCAATGTTGCAAAGCCCAAAAACATATTCCAGTAGTTCCTTCTTCTTCTTCTTAACAGTCTCTCACCAACTGATGGAGTGGAAATATTTTTAAGGAAGATGTGTGACCAGTGGGGAAAAAAACATGCTGTAGGCTGTTGCCTGCACGTTGATCATGTGACCCACCTCACCCCTTCCCAGGAGGCAGTAATCCTGGAGAAATACTCCTGGAAAACACTCCCACGCCACTCCTTAGTCCCTCTCCGTCACTGTCGTGTCATGCCCTTCACATTCCCAGACACGGTGGTTTTTTCCAGCAATTTATCACGTCACCTTCTCCACTCCCCACCTTACGCACACACGATGACTCCAGAGGCTGTTTTGATTCATGCCACAACAGCAAACCACAGTTTTCCTGTTCCATGGAATGTTTTGAGCAATATAAACAGCAGATCACAGCAAACAATGCAGCAACTACCAGGAGATAAAACCCATCCTGGTTCCAGAAGCTTTCCATATTAGGAATCCTTCTGTTCTTTGCCACTCCAGCCACGCCCCTATTTTGAGGCTCAGAAAGACCTTTCCAGCAAGAGGAAAACCACTCTGGCCACACACTGCCCAAAAAAAGTCAAAGAGAAGGATGTCACCATTGTAAAGCCTTCTCTCTCAGTAAGTTTACATAGAAAGGTTGACAGTACTTAGACAAAACTGAGAAATGGCTCCTTTTCTTTCCCTTCCTCCCCCTCCAAGAGCTCTTTTTGCAGACCCTTAACATTTTCTTCTGCCAGCTCTGCAAGAAAACTTCTGGCAAACTCCATTGGAGGCTGCCAAAGCCCATCCCATGTCTGTAGGAAAGGTACAGATCAAGTGTTTCAAATGCCTTTTGGACTGGCACGATTATCCCAATTTCCTCCTCAGTAAGGGTTCCTATTGAAGCTATTTGGGGCCAAGCAAGCTCAAGCAGCTCAGCACTCTCACCAAAACTGCTGCTGTGGAGCTGCCAGGGTTATCACAGAGGAAAAATTTCCACTGGACCACCTCACTTCTCCTGAAGTCTTGGATATGATCAGCAACAAGTGACAGAATATTTAATGAGAAACAAGGAGCAAAGGAAGCATAATTTCCTCAGCTCCTTGAAGACCAGGTAAATCCTTGCCAAAAGAAGCTGAGGTCCAGGTGAGCCTTAGATGACAAGGGGCATTTTGTCCTCTCCTTTCTTGGTTCAGTCCTGCATTTAATTAAAACTCATCAATAATCAACACTATAGACTCCCACTCGCCTGTTTCAAAGCCTGTTTACGTTCTCTGTCTGCAGTGGGGCCAGTGTCACTGTGGTCAAATAGTCAAGGACAAAGGAAATGAGGGAAGGCAAAACACAAGAAAACACCTTTCTACACAGTAAAAGAACTGCACAGAAACTCAGCTTTTCTTCGCAGGTCACAGGCTGATTCTCTGTAACATATCATGAATTGGGAAAGACACTATCTGCCAGCATTTCCAGTTAAGGAGCCCATGGGGAAGGCAGGTAACTGAAATAATTTACCAGTCTGAAGACAATGCCTATGGCAACAGGCAGTTGTCTCCATCACCTTCACTCCCTATCCCTTTCCTATGGAAGGGGTGACATGTATGCAGTTTGAAAACACAACTGGACTTCTGTAGCTCCAACAGCCTTAAATTCAGCAACAGAAACTGTTTCAGACACTTGTTGAAGTGATAATGAAATCCATGACACAGCCCCAGCTTGTCACAGAGCAGCACCCCTTTCTCTGTATATCTACTTAATTCAGAAAGGATTGTCATAATCCACAAGGACTTGTGTAATGAGTAAAACAACCCAATAACCCCACACAATAGCTGGAATTATTAACATCTGTCTTTTGAAAAGTGACATCATGGAAGGCTGAATGCCTTTATACACAGGAAACACCAAAGAAAGCAGACATAGAAAGCAAATGCAAATTAAAACTTTTATTCTGGTAAAGTGTCCAATCGTACAAGTCTTTCAGAGCAAACGAGCAGCCTTCAGTGCTCACGGGGAAAAAGGTGCTGTTGCTCAGCTGCCCAAACAATCCCATGTACAAAGTGAATGTCATGATTCTGAAATGTTACACCAAGTCACAGGTCCCAATGCCAAACCACAGCCCTCCTCGTGCAATTAGGGAGTGAACCATGTTTAAGCCATGAGTGGTGACTTATGGAAATGGACACATCTGTCAGCTGTAAAGATGACTCAGGCTTAGTAGCCCCCCTTCTCATTAAGTTTCCTCCAGAAAAATTCTTCCATTGTCCAATAAAATTCCTTTAAAGGAAACAGAGGGAGGAAGGGATGGGAAATACCAGGAATCCTAAACTAAGCCTTTGTGTGAACTCACATGAAGTTCACCTTTGCCTTGGGGTCCGGAATTCAAGTGCTGCTACTTCTGAAACTGGATTTTAGAGATGAGATTTCTGAAGGGTTTCGTACTCCCAAAGCAGTAGAATATTAACCCACTGGAGAGAGAAGGGTCTGAATCAAACTTTAACAATCCTGCCCCATTCCAGTTGTGCTTCATACACAGTTAGAATGAGGTAGGACAGAAAACTCACTCGGTTTTGGCACATGCTCAGGAAAAGGACATTATCCACTGTGGCCAAACAGTAGGGTTAAAATGGAAGACAAATTTAAAAAGTGAAGTTTAAGCAGTAATTTTACTAAGTCAGCATCCCCAAAGCCTTACCTTAGGTGACTTTCAGAACAGTATGACAATATTGTCTGGCAGTGAGAAGTCACCCCAGAAGTTAAGAAATCTCTATACCGTTGAAAGAAAAAGAATCCAAGGGAGGAGTTGGCTTCAGGCAGGCACTGCTACAAATACACTCCAGGGAGCAAGTGCCTCTGGGGAGATGTTACATTAACAGATCTCTAGAGAAATCACAGCTATTGATGAGGGGGAAAACAGTTACTCCTCCCCTGAACGATGACTTTAAAAAAAAAGGTTAAAAATCCGAAGAACTCAAACCATCTGAGTTCCATTCTGAAGCAGGAAAAAAGATAAGAAAAGGAAACAATGTCACAGCCTAGGAATCAATACAATTTGAAACTTTTTTCCAAACAACTCATCCTCTGTAAAAGATGTGTTATTGTTCTCAAAATTCCTAAAATCAATTGTTAAAGAGGAGGAAAAAAAAAAAAAAAGGAAGAAGAGGACTTCATGTGGTTCAGCAACAGAAAACCACTTAATACTATTTACGGTAATGAACACCAAGAACTTTAATTAAAATGGAGTGAGCTAAATGGAGTGTATGAATGGTAATAAGAAAAAATAAAAAATGAGGTAGGATATTAAAAAGAAGTGACAATTAATATGAAAGAACAGCACATCATGAAAGTTACCTGTAACAGCTATTTAACCACTCAGACTGACAGAGTAAATTACTTCCAGGTGCTGAATTAACTGGAAATCAAATAATAAAATCAGAAAGCAATCTGAAACACAGAACAATTTCAGCTAACATTCCAGTGCATAGTGTCAGAGTACAGCACAATTTTACACATTTAATAGGCTTGGTATTCCTTGCCTTTCAGCTGGTTCAAAATAACTAATTGCAACTTATCACTTTTTGGGGTATTTAGCAGGAAAGGTAAAGTGCATGTCACTAACCTTCAATCCTAACATGGGACGAGTGTCCTTGTGATCTCCAAGAACTTGTTCAGCTCAGAAGTGCTATTAAGGAAACAGGTGGGTTTAATTCAAGTTGCTGTATGGTTTAGCAGCTAATAAATAATCTGGTTTGCTACTGTTTTGAAAAGCCTATCAGGAGAACAAGACACTGACCAGGGTAGTGACTGTCTGCTTAAACTGAATGCTTTTTGTGAATGCACAGATCTGTGTCAGAAATAAACCCCCTAAGCTTCAGTCTGATGGAAACTTAAAGGAAAATACAGAATATTCATGGATTGAATACTTGCAAGTGAGGAAGGATTGTTGATGTAAGGGTCATCCCTCACAGAATGAGCAATCCAGAAAAGTTTGGGAAGTGAGTGACTCGCTCTGCTATGGGGTTGAGTTTTGCAGCAGTCCTCTGTCATAAACATGTTCAGGACTCGTGGTCTAGATCCTATTCTTGGATGTTTTAAAGCTTTTTCCATCTCATCATACACTCTGGAATCAAAAGGGAGACCAAGCAGCACGTATCAGAAGTAAATAATACATATTGCCATCTTTCTGAGTGACAATGTATTTGCGCCACCTCTGTTTCTGGTACAAAACGTTATCAGACTGCTCATCCCCATTTTGCCACACAGGGAGCCCTCAAGCCCCAGCAGCCATAACCGAAAGAGTTAAGCTTGGACAATTGCAAAAGCAGCACAAAGCTGGCATTTTCATGCATGAACAATACCAGTTCGTCTTACAATTGCTTTGCACACCTCAGACCCAGGGCAGTCTCTAGTCAGGAAGCAGCAGGAGCACAGCACTGTGACTTGATCAGGAATTGGAGGCAGTCCCTCCCCTTCGGCAAAACCTGGCTGTTCACCCATCCTGCTGGGACACAGAGCTGTTCAGGAGGCTTGCAAGCTTCTAGAAGCACTGCAGCACACGTTCAGGAGCTGCTTATAGAAACTCTAACTCAGCTGTGCAAAGTTTAGGTTGTATAACTAAGACCACACCTAGAATCAAGAGTCAAAGCACTCATCTCCAATCTAGACATCCTGGAGGAATCTCACTGCTCCTGCGAGCCAGGTGAAACTGCCAGGAGATGCTTTGCCCTTTCATCCCTGCCTAGTCTAAAATACATGTGTAATAAAAGTCACCCAGTGGCCCTGAATAGCAAACATTCTTGAATAGCATCCAAGTCTCCATTCAGTGGCCATTACTCTCCAGTGCTATCTTTTAGCACAGACTAAGGAAAAAAGTTGCCTTCACCATCCAAACAGGCCCCACATCCACAACAGGGAACTGACTGGAAAACAGCATTTCTGTAGCTAAGCCTGAAGCCATTCCTGCTTTACTCAAGAAGCAAAGCCCACCTAGCAATTTCTGTCCTTTCTGTGATCCAAAATGCTCGGGCAGATACAAATACAATCCAATCAGCATAGTCCTTCCTCATCCTTTTAGCTGTGGCCCCAGCTCTAACACAATTTTAAGACACTAACCCTATTAGAAGCCAGAAAAGCTTTTACAGTACGTTGTCTCCCAGATGGAGATTTAATTATATTATACCCTGGACTGTTTAGACTTTTCATTATGAATAGACTTTCCATAATAATAAGGGAAGCAAGATTTACATTTTTCTTAAAAGCAGTTTTATAAACAGATCTCCTGATTTTAATGTAGCTTTATTTAAGCATCTGAACATCAATAAATCCAGAGTCCAGTTAACATTGTTCATGGTTTCAGCATATTTAATATATATATATATATTTCATATCTTACATCTGATGAAGAGAGCCACACTGTGTCTTATTGCCCCAACATCCATGGGATCACCACAATCCACTAAGCCAGGGCACTTGCTGGCAGCTTGTCAGGAATCACTCTGGAGCTGGATGTAGCTTCCCCCTTTGTACACATGGGAGGCCTCCAAACTTCTCATGCCCCAGCTTGCAGCGCTGCACCTTGGAGCTGACCTGTTGATCTGATGCAGAGTGTTACAACCAGGACCTGTAGGTCCAGGAGCCTCCTCTTCCTTCTGATGGAAAAGCACAGACCTTTGTGTCCTGGAGGCATCTTAACCACCCCACCTTAAGGACATGATTATCAGTAACTGTTACACATTATCTACCTCTGCCAGCCCAGAAGGTTGAGGGGTTTTTGTCAAATACTGCCAAACAGGTCAAACTTGTTTCAGTAAAGGCTGCTCTGTTCCAGGAAGCCAGAAGAGCTCAGTCCACAGAGGATTCTCATTCTCCTCCTTAACACCAAAGGAATGAAAAGGGGAAAAAACAGGAGGACAAGGTTTCTTTTCCAGCACCAGATTCAATGAGCATTAGCCTCTTATTTAGGTCAAGAGGTGTAACAGGAACTGACAGCTTTTAAAGTGAGGGCAACAACAGAAGAGAACAATCAAGCAGCTCTCTAGACTGCATCCATGAAAAACACTGGCAGAGCATTGAACAACTTAATTTAACAAGGGAAGGCAGGATGGGGGACAAGATATACAGAGGAAACCCAAATTTCCTCTCCAACCCCATGAGAGCCCCTGACACACTGGCCAGTTGTACATTCCTACTTGATATGCAACAAAATACCAGCAATTCAAAAGTAGCTTGGAACTAAAAGCCAGATCCTGAAGCAACTCGATGCTTCTGAGAAAGCAGATAGACAGTCCAACTGCTTTTTATCCAGATCTCCCACTTACACTATAACCATCCATTTCAGAACAGGCTAAAGCTCTGGAATTGTGTCAGTTAGTGCCTCCAGGACACCAGCTGGAGAAGGATGCTGTGATCTACTCACCCAAACAAGTGACTTGAAACCATTACAGTAGTGCAATCTTAACGGAGCAGATAGTTTGGTTCCTTCTCCAGGAGCAGAGGAGAAGGTGGGGAGTGTGCAAAGGGGAAAGAAAATTAGTAAAAAAAAAAAAAAAAATTCTGCCTTCAAGCAGCTGCGAGATGTTTATCTCCCAAATCCTAATGCCAGCATCTAGATAAAATCAGCTGTCTGTGTCCTATCCTACCCCAATCTGGGGCCTCACTGACTGAATCTGAGTCAGAGGGGAGCAGTACCAGGTGTCACAGAGATGGAGGTTCAAGAGGTTTCCTCGTCTTGATCTTTGCTTGCAGGACACTGGACTCCCTCACTCCCTGACACATATAAGCCCTATTAGGAGCAATGCAGCAATCCCCACATTCATTTTCTCCTCCAAACATCTTTTCTTCTCTCCAGCACCATCCACCTCACCCCAAGTCCTGTCTGGAAGAACAGCAACACCTCTAAATCCCCCCAGGCCCTGCTCAGAGGCCAATTAATCTGTCTTGATCCTCATCCTGATCCCAAGCCTCCCCCATCCTGCATCTGAGGCAAGAAGCTGACTCATTCAGAGTCATGTTTGTCAAGGACTCCTTGGCCAGTCTGATAGTGATCGGAGTGGAGAAAGGGGAGCATCTGGGTGAAAGGGGACTGAAATGGCCTTTTGCTTCCTTCTAGTTGATAAGAGGCTTTTCCCTTTTCTCGGGGGGTTCAAGCTTGCTCTTTGTCTGCCCTCCACAGGCGCTCTTTGACTTCCAAGGGCAGGGTGTTGAACAGGTCCTCCTCCACCACGAGCCCACTGCGTTTCAGCAGCGGGCACTCTCCCAGCTCCACAGGCAGGCACTCCAGGCGGTTCCCTCGCAGCTCGATCTGTGACAGATTCGTCAGCTCTCCCACCCGGGAGGGCAGTGACTGCAGCACGTTGTTTCCCAGGTTCAAGGTTCTCAGCTTCCTGCATTGGAACAGCTCTGGTGGGAGACTTTCAATCTGAAAAAAAGAAACCAATCATAGGGAAGGTCACCAGCAAACACGGAGACACGTTCACAAGTGACTGACAAGCCAACACGAAGCTCCAAGGTTTAGAGTCACTGTTTTTAATCATCCACTTCTCCCTTGAGCGAGTTCCTGCTTTCTGAGCTTACTGCTTTGGGTGCTTCCAGCACCATGATTTTATGGATTCCACTGCACTAGTTACAAGAGATCACCAGTGATGGTGGCTAAAACAGATATTGTCTCCAAGGCCAGAATTAGAGGACCAGAAACCTGCTCACAGCTGGCCTGTGCTGTCACATGCTTCCATCTGTATTGGCTTCTTTCCATCCCAAATCCTTTACTTTGTCATTGGATCTTAGTTCCTTTGCTTTAAGAAGCCATTCTACAGTTGACATTATACTGAACAAAGACTGGATTTACACAGGACTTCTAGTTTGGCTGTAAGACGAGCAGAGGCGACATGGGTACAACCTCCAGGCCCTGAGAACTGGGAATCTTCTTCCATCATTTCTGTAGGGCTGTGAAACATTGCAAAGACTTTCTAGGCTCCAAGTCATAGGGGTTTTTTTACAGTGCCAAAATAAAACAACAACAACAACAAGAAATGAAGCCACCAGCTGTTAGCTTTCCCAGCACCACCTTCAGGTAACCATGAATCATTAATTTAATAAGGCTTATTTCTAGCAAATCCTTGTAATAGTCCAGTCCTCCCAAAGAATTTCATTCCATGGCTAAGGTTTAGCGAACACTAGGCTAGAAACCAAATGTAGCAACTCCGGAGTCTCCCCTTAATACAAAGTCTCAGCTTGGAGGCTATCATTGCCTTTAAAAGCAAACACGACCTTTCTAAAACTCAAACTATGTATCATTCATGGCTAAATTAGCCTGCAATCCATTCCGAATGAGGAGGAGTCTAAGGAAAAGCCAAGATGAAACCCGACCAATTAGAGACAACTGAATGCAGTCATTGTTACTGGTACTGGAGTGCTTTGCAAATAGCAACATATGATCACAGACTCTTGAAAATAATAGAGTTATTTGAGGGACAAGTATTGGTTTAGGAAGGAAGCAATGTGTTATAACAGCCTGCTTTCCAGAACGGGACAGTAGTGCCAGCCAGCTCCAGAAGCCTCTATTTACTAAGACTGCTGAGCTACGAGAGGACATTTGAGATAATTCCTGGCCTTGGGAAGTGCCAGTCTACCAGTCCTTGTGTTTCTTGCTGTCACCATTTACTGGGAGTAACCAGGCTGTCAGAGCCCCAGTGTAATTCTGGCTTGCCCAGGTACCAGCAGAGGACACAAACAGGTTGGCTGTTCCATTGGGTCCTCATCACCTTTTGTTTCTGAACACACCGGAGCAAAGGCTGCTCCATCTTTCCTGTTGCATGGGGCTTTTTTTCCAGAGAGAAATGGGTGGTGCCACACTGTGCTGCAGAAAATGGAGCTGCCTCTAACTCCTCTCATCCAAGAAATGCTCCACCCCAAAACTGCAGAGGATACACTGCAGATTAACCCTTGGGAAGCTGTGCTAGGAAGGCTGCCAGAAGGCAAACGGTGCAGAATTATCTGAGTTCTGAACAGTAACATACCACAAAGTTTACCAGAGCTTCAGCCACCCACACAAACAGACACACAACCATCCAGTGCCAGGAAACCCCAGTGAGCAGCTGTTCAGCTGGAATTGCTGAACAACTGCCCCTTGTCTGCCCCTATGCTGCAGAGGCACAACAAGCTTTCAGACACTAACCTCAAAATGTGGCTGGAGTTTTAGGAACCCTAATACTGAAATGCATTAGCAATTAAATACTTGATTTGAGAGCACTTCTGTGAAAAGCCAAACCACACTCAAGTTGCTCTGTGTCTCTCACAAGCAAACTGGCAGTGTTCAGCCAGGAACAGATCTTGCCAATAGCAGGAAGGACCTTGATATATGACAGTGAAAACTAGCACTGCTCCAGGACAATTCTGCTTGGTCCCAGAAGAACCCAGAAGCACCTAATTATGTCTGTTTGCAATTTGTACTTATGTTAGAGGCTCTTTCAACTTTAGGCGATAATAAAGGGAAAAAGAGAGTCTCACAGGAATTAGTAGACAGAATGAATGAAAGTCTCAACTTTGCCAGACATGGTAAACGAAGTCTCCTTAGTCTTAAATAAAGGAACAGAAAACCTGACATGGGTATAGTTTGCTTTAAGCAAATAAACACCCTCCAACACAAGCCAAGAAACATCTTATGGTAACCAAGCAGCAGAGCACACTTGGTCATCCTCTGTAATCTGCCCTGCACTTAAGACTGAAACAAAAAGTACATGTTTACAAGACGAAACTATGGAGTACTCCCTGCAAATGCAAAGTACTCTAAGGAAAGCTGTAAGCCACAGACGTGCATTCCCCACATGGCTGCTCCCATAGTGTACATACATGTCTGAAGTAGACAGGTTTAAGCACATGGTTTTAGATTAAGACTACAGTTTCTCAGATCTCCATTTTAAGCCCAAAATCAATGTCAATCTAGAGACTACATGCTTCCAACTGCAGAGAAACAACTGACTTGCAGAGTTTCTAAACAGCCTCCAACCGACACTTGGAAGCAGTCTCACCATTAAGAGAAGAAATGCAACAGAACAAGGGCTCTTGGAAGACAGGCTTGCCTTAGATAAACCCTTCAGCGAGATACAAAAGCAGTGCCAGTCGTATCCACAGACCATTGTAGCACATTTAATCACACAGATAACAGACGTGCCAGTGCTATTTCCTCACACAGCAACTCAGCTCTTTGCTCACTTACCCTGTTGGCTGTCACAGCCAGATTCTGCAGGTTTTGAAGAAGTCCAACATCTGGTGGTATGAAAGTTAAGTTGTTGTGGCTGAGATCCAAGTACCGAAGTTTTCGGCAATAGAAGAGCTGGGTAGGGATCTTTTCTATCTTGTTACGGTTCAGGTAAAGGCGTTCTAAGTTGGTCAGGTTGCCTATCTGCATGGGGATGTAGGCAATGTGGTTGTACCACAATTTAAGGCAAGTGAGACGATGTAGGTGCTGGAAGCTGATGATTTCCTCAATGGTCTTTAGGTTGTTGTCCTTCAGGTCTATTTCCTGCAGATTGTGGAGACTAAAGATAGAGTGAGGAATGCGTTCCAAGTCACACCGGATCAGCTCAAGCTCTGTCAGGTTGACCATCTTCTTAAGGCTGTTGAGGACAATGAGCTTGGTGCCCTCATTGTTGATGGAAAGCTTCTGAAGATGCACACCAACATCTGTCACCACCTGTGGCAGCTTGGTGAGGTTACTCTTCATCCTCAACACCTTCAGCCTCTTCAGCTCCCTCAGTCCATCTATCACAATGTACCGGTTATTTTCAGCGCTCAAATTCCCTGTCAGGTGAAGCTCCTCTAGTGTCTTCAGGCTATAAATCCAAAGAGGAATCTCCTTAATGTCTGTGAACTTGATGTGGAGAGATTTCAAATTCTCCCTCAAAAAGGCAAGGGCTGGAGCCTCAATTTTGGCAGCTGTGTGGTAGAGCCACAGTTCCTTAAGGCTGGTGAGCTGGGCAATGCTGGGGGGAATAGTGACATCAGGGATAAGCTCCAGCTTCAAGACCTCCAATTCAATGAGGTCAAATACTGTGTCAGGAATGCCACTCAGCATGAAAAGATGCAATTCCAGCTTATCCTGAGAGTTTTTGGTGATCCTCTGGCGTAGTTTCTCCAAAGTCCACTCATTGTTGAGGTTCAGCTGCCGCAATTTGTTCTCACTCACCTCTGACAGAAAGACAGCAAAGCGCTTGGAGTAGAGGGGGTCGTACTGATCAATCAGATGGAGCATAAAAGCAAAGTCATTTTTCACATCAGGAATGTCACTGTAACTGCTCTCCTCCCGGATGGACTCAAAGGAGTATTTCTTGAGTGACCGCCTCAACATCCACCACAGCGTGTACATGCAGATCAAACCATAGAAAATCACCAGACTGATGTAGAAAGACGCCAAGATTTTGAACAGAGTGGCCAAAGGATGAGCACAGCGGTACATTCTGTAGCCAGTCAAGCTCTCAATGTCCACTTTACAGTCCACATCAAATGTTATGTTGTTGACATAGTACACAGTATAGCATATGATGAGAATGAACTTGATTACTTTGATTATGGTCTGTCTCATGTACAGGCGATAAACTATGTCTCCCTCTTCCACATGAGTACGAAACTTTTTCACTTTCTCAAAGAGTGCTTTGGCCTGCTCACCTTCCTTTTTGTCCAAGACACCAGTCTCAGACCTGTCCACAATCCCTTGCTCAATTCGAGACTTTGTCCTCTGCAGCATGGGAACAGTGGCTTCCACATCCTCACTGACCGTGGAGGATTTCTTGTCCATGGAGCCATTCATTTTTCCAAATGCTGGTTTGGTATCACTCTCTTCCACCACTGTCTCAGACAACGCTCTCGTTGTCCATGGAGAGTCAAAACACTTGAGCAAAATAGACACAAAATGCTCTAGCTTGGAGCTGGTCCTTGGGAACTTGAACCAGAAGTTGCTACAAGCCAGAAATATGAGGGTATGTAGCAGCACTAGATAAGGAAAATACTTGGCAAACCAGTGAAGACGGTTCTCGTAACACACCGCATCCACATAGTTGTACTGGTGCCGGTCCAGATCATATCGGATCCCTGTAGGCCCGGAATCAGCAGAGGGAACGAGACTAGTGTTGTAGTAGGTACGCTCCGGGGCTGCCGCTGTCCATCCCCTGACAGAGTCATTGCAAGAGTCTTTGGTAACCCATTTACAGGGCAAACAAATCATTTTGTCCTGGGTGACCTGAAGCGTTCCTCCAAACACGGCGATCATCAGCATCACTATGGAAATGTAATCCGTGAAGACGTCCCACCACGGCTTCAGGATGCGATAGGCTGGCTGAGTATCAGCAAAGTAGCGCAGCTCAGTGACTGGAATCATGATTCACCTGGAAGAAAACCAGAAACAGCTTAAAGGGTTTTGTTATGCTCTTCAAGAGGGCAGGAGAAAACACATATTAAGTGCTGGTATAGCAAGACTGGAATTAGCTGAGACGCAATTTCAAGTAACTGAGAAAAATGAATGAGGCTGCCTGTGAGTCATTGGCTATGGCCCAGGCAATGAAGTTTGTTCAGCCTTCCCTGACAAACAAATTGTCACAAAACCTCAGAACTGGTACTTACTGTTAGCAGTCTGTAGGGCAAGATACACTTAAAGAAAGATCACAGGGCAGACTTAACTCCCTTGACCAGACCACTATTTGGAAATTTACTGTTTTATCTAGGGATTTTATTTCAGGGATGAAGGAGTTTGCCAGCACCATTAGAAGTGATAAAATCTACATACAGAGCCTATTTATCATTGTTTTGTTACTGCTTCTACATAAAAATTCTGCATATGGCTGGTTCTCAGATTGAAGGGGCAAGGAAAAAGATCTACGTACAATACAGTTGTATTTCCCATAACCACTTCATTGATGCAACTCATTATGACATTCATTAAGCAAGCTGGAAAAGAGAAGAAACATTGCTCAGTATCATGACTTTTCCAAGTAAGTAACTTTGGCTTCCTTCCTTTGTGTAAACTCTCCAAGGAAAGATTAGCTACTTGCCATCTGATAAATTGAGTACTGAAATGCTGTAGCAGCTGGGTTTGTTGCCTTACTTACTTGAAAAACAGAGGAAGGGGGAAACATATTTCGAAGAATTTTCTGCTCTGACCAGCCACTCCCACCTACAGTTCATCTCAGCTGGGATTTAAGTGTCACAAAGGAAACCAAAAGGTTCTGGGAAGCACAGGCCTGATGGCAATGCTTGTTATGTCCTTCAGACTTCCAGATGAAACTTTGAGCATGCTCTTCAACAAGCCATAGAAAGCCCTGAAGCCTGACTGATCCATGGATAATGGAGCTCACAAAACTCCCCTATTTGACAGGTAACACAGAAGAATATGAAGTCACTGTAACTCATTCTAATGATGGTGAAAAAGCAGTAATACCACAGCATCTTTCTAGCAAAGTTCGGGAACAGGACAAGCACTAATCTTTCAGTCACTTTGAAACTCACACAATTCAAGTATAAAGGAGAAAACAAAAATTCAATCGTGTTACCCCAAGCTGTAAGATTTCATTTGTGCAGACAGTCCAACAAGTCCTGGGGGGGCTGAAAGCTCAGTATCACTGGCTGGGACAAAGCTTTCTGTGACAAGGGGGGTGCCCACACCACCCGCTTTGGTAGAATTCAAGTTTTTACTTAAAATGGACTTCCATCACTGAACTGCAAAGAAAGCCATTCCTAACATGAACTCAAAAAGCACCACATTCCCTAGAGACATTAAATACAGAGCGCTATTCTTTGGTTTGCTGTTTACAACAATAAATGGTCTAATGACAGCTTTGGCTCAGTGCTACTTGGGAAGGTTTCAAGCAACTACAGGTGGTAGATTGATAGATGAAAACCATTCCTGATCTAATCCAGATCCAACACTACGTTAGTCCATCGCAAAAGAGACTGGGGAAATGCCACTTTTTTTTTTTGAGTGGGCAATTTTGAGAGAAAGTGGCATTACCTGTGCTAGAAACTCAGTAAAACAAGGAACAGCAAATCTATTAATGATCAACTAGTAAAGTCACAAACAAGGGATGAAAAGAGCCATCGAGAGCACTGTTAGAGGGAAAAAATACTCTGCAGGACTGCAGAAGCAGCTGCAGAAGCAACTGCACTGAACAGAGCAGGAGTATTGCACATCCACACGGGAGGGAGCAGACAAAGCTGAACCTCTTCTGCACAGCACCTGAGCAGCCAGAGAAGACTGACAAGGCGTTCAGAGCCTGCTTCCCAGCCCTGTGACTACCGTGCTGCAAGCCCTAGGCAAGGTATTTCAGCTTCCTCCTCGGAATACATCTGCCTCAGGGGGGAGAGAGCCCATGTGCGAGAATACATTTGGGAAGAGCTGTCTGTACATACTACAGAAATAATAATTCCAGGATAAAGCGGGGTACAGAAGCTCTCTTACACACCAGAACAGCTGAAATGAATCCAGCAGTTAAACAGCTATTCATGAAAGAACTTACTCCTTCTACTCCTTATCAAGGGAAAAAAATACGTTTATCTCTTTCCTCTTGACTAGATATCACTTCTCCTCAAAGATCCTTCCTGCTTCCTCCTTCATCCCTCTTGGGAGAGAAACTTGTAGGAAATATCAGACACTTCATAGTAGGCTTATGAAACTGGGATGATCTCCTTTCAGGAATTGGAGTCTCATGACATTTGCAGACTAGAGTTGTAGTGCTGGGTTTACTCATTTTGCTCAATCCAGAAAACGCCTAAGTTTTTCTCACAAGAAATGAACCTTGTACTCACTTTGATTTGTAGCTCAGGGTAAGTAGGAAGGAAACCAAAAAGAAATTAGCACAGCTGGCTCCCTAATTCTGCTTACCAGTTACACAGTGTAGGAAATCCCCTTTACACTGTGAACTTACGAGACAGCTAAAAAAAAAAAAAAAAAACCATGAGCATCCCAAGAGAATCTATTACATTTCAGTGTCAGCAATTAACAGGGTGGAGCAGGAAATCTCCTGCCTTCCAGGAACAATGACAGGAGCACTAGAGGAAGAAAAGAACATTCACAGCAAATTCCCACTTCTGGCAGCAGTGGAGACCCCATTCAAGTCCCAAAGAGGAACAATAAAACTAGGGGCCACCTTTGCAGGAGCTGGAATTGGCTATGTCGTATCTAACCTTATTCCCAGCATCTGCAGTAAAAGGGAAAAGTACCCAGCAAAAACTTGAGAAAGTAGATGGGGAAAGTCACATCCCTCTTCACCCAGATTCCCTATGCATGAAATCCAATTCTAATTCCTGATGTTTCTACAATGTCATCAAATGTCATCTTCGTTTTGTGAACTCCATCTTGTAATCATTTTAGAACACAATTCTTGTTGCAACGTTCTCCATGCTGGATTAGAGCAGTTTTGCTGCTGGGGTGATGACAACAGCAGACTAAAACTCAAATTCTCAGGGGTCATCTTTGTCACTTGATTCTCCCATGCACAGAAGGATTCTTCCCACAAGGACTGGGATTTCCACCACTCCACAGGAAGAAAACACGCAGGTAGCTGGAACACCGACTCTCCCAACATGGGCAGTAGAACAGAGGGATTTACATGGAGGGTATTATTCTGGCATAGGACTGGGAGCAATCCTTGCATGAAGGGAGTTGGCCAGAAATAAAGTTACCTCCCTTGTGACCAAGAGCAGACCAAGATCCACAGGACCAGCAGATGGGAGATTTCAAGCTTCGGCTCTTTTTAAGAGTTGGATTCCAGGATGCTTTGTCAGCAGCAAAGTATTCACTGTGGAGAAGCTTTATTTGCCAATCACGCAGCCTCACCAAGGGCTGAGCACAGAACACCTGGACTGAGTGACTGAGTTTATGGACAGGAACAGCTATGGAAAAGGAAGTTCAGTGTCACAGCAGTGTTGGTGAAGTAGGATCCAAGCTCCATCATATATACTTCAAACTGCAGAACCTTCCAGTTAGAGCTCAGGAACAGACAATTTACTTGCAGTGTAGTTACCTCTGCCCCATGGAAGTCATCAATACCGAGATTTTGAAAGAGCGCTTAAGTTTAAGGACAAGTTGACTTCAATAAACTTGCATAAGCTGATACATAAAACTTCTCTGTCTAAACTCCTGTCAACTTATCAGACACATAAGAAAGCAAGTTTTCCAAGGGTAAAATTAAATACACAGGCTTTGGGAGGGAGTGAAAGGGGAGAAATCTTACAAGTGGCTGTCTCAAAGATGTTTCAAGTTTTGCATTCCACAGAGCTTTCCTTGCCACGACAGAGTCCCTGAGCAGTCCCTCAGCCCCTGCCCCCTCAGAAATGACTTTAGATTGGAGGGTTTCAGCTACATCAAGCAACACTACTTTGAGCTTTTCTATATCCAATATAGAACCACCTCAGGACAGTTTAGATCAGCAACATCTGAGATTGTTCAGTAAAAGATCTGTATGCTAAAGCATACAACAGGATCAATCCAGCCTACATAAATATGTTCCTGAAATACTTACACATGCCATGTTTGGCTACTACATACCTCTTCAGGGTCTGCAAATTCACCTGGATCCAGGTTTGCATCCTGCCTCAGCCTGCTGGGCACAAACTTACAGCCTCCCCACTAATGCTGAACTGGCTGATCCAAGAGAAGGAACAGCAGTTTCAGACTTATATAACCTGCCTGCCAAACCTACCCAGCCTTCAGCCAACCATAAGCATCACCAAGTATTAATCCTATGTTTTACCAGACACACCTGGAGGAGAAAGATAATCACTCACGTTGGAATAACAGGGACATTCTGAGCAAGCCACACCTACACAGCAAAACCAGTCAGAAACAAGATTAAACGTATCTGGCTGACAGACATCATAAAAGCAGCAAGTACCTTCTTAAAGGCTGGCAGAGCATGAATGCTTCCCACAAACCACACGTATTAACAGAGTAGCTATTCTCTGATTTGGACAATTCCTCTATCCAAAACCCTTTAATCTAAAAAACTGAAGACTGACCTATTGTCAACAGACACCTAGCTGAACAGTGCTTCAAATTCCTGCCTGCAGCTGTTGGCCAGTACATCCAGCTCAGGACAGAGTGAACAGAAACAACATCACTGTTCTGTTTCACTGGCCAGTTTGTCAGCTTGACTCATCATTGCTGAATACTTCATCCAGCCTCCTCTTTCCTCCTCTTTTCTGTTGGCCATTCTGTTATTAACAAAGCTAGTGGCCAAAGAGCACTTACATGCACAACCTCAGGACACACACAGGAATGCACAAACCTCCCTGATTTGAAGAAAATCCTCACCTTCAGTCACGTGCAGCTTTCAAGTGAATCAGTCTCACAAAACAGTTCTGGGTAAGTAGACGTGGATGAATTTTATGTTGAATCTTGCAACCCTTTAGTTTTCTCTACACATTTTTAATTACCAGTTGACTTAATTTTAAGATTGTGGACTGCAAAGCACAAGTCAAACCCTGCTGACAGAATTTCTTACCTCTCAGAAGCCCAGAGAAAGACAGAGTTGTTCAGGTGCTGACAGCATCAGAGGTGGATAAAGGAAATAAAAGCCTTGATGCTTTCAAGACTACAGCCCTGATTATTGACAAGCTACAACATGTTACAGTAAGTTTTCAACACAACAGAGCTTCCCTCCCCAGCATGCTGCCACCTGAAATCCTAAAGAAGGACATGACACAGAGCTCTTTGTTCAAAAATCAGGAAATGCAAGAGCTTACTGGGCAGAAATGGGACTGGGAATTTATGTGTCACCTCCCCCATGTTTATTAGGTCCAGAATTAAGAGGGGGAAAAAAAAAGGAGGCTGAAAACAGAGCTGCTTTCAGGCACCCCCCAGAAAACCTTCTAAGCTCAAGGACAGCCACGTGATCAACTGGAAAAGCCCAAGACATGAGATGGAACAACTCAGGTTGTTTTGTCCTCTGCTGTTTAGAACAAACAGCAGTGAAGCCAGATGCCAAAGCCCTAAGTAACTGTTAAACCTATATCAGGCCCCTTCTGCTTTAAAAAGATAAATTCGTCCTGTGGGACAAAACATCTTCTGAGGCAGAGAAGTGAACACGATCACTGGGTGATCTTTAAGATCCCTTCCAACCCAAACCACTCTATGATTCTATGTCAAGTTAAAAGGGTTATTTATCATTTAGACAAGCAGAGTGGTGGAACAGCAGGTGCCAGAACTTACACTCCTCTCAGTGGAACAGGCAGTGAACCCAACACTGAGAGCAGGGTAAGGCGGTTTTCACAATGTTCAGCCCCACCCAAGCCACAAGACACAGCAGGATGAAGTGAACCCACTGCATCACATTGTCTTCACTGAAGTTTATTAAAAAGAATAATCCACCTACACTGTGGTTAGTATTTTATCATCTTTACAGCTACCCATTAGTTGACTTTTCCTGTCAGATGCAAGACTGTCAGTCTTAACAGTCGAGTGCAACAGCTCCTGTTTACCATCACACAACCACGTGTGTCCTGACAAGTACAGAGAAGAACAGCTGCACTAAAAGAACAATCCATGCTGGACTTGGCTTGGCCTGCCACATTCTCTGCCACCTGACAGTGTTTTGCCCTAGCTGCACAGAACTGAGCACAGTCTGCAGTTACCAGCATCACTGACCCTTGGGGCAGGGACTGTCTGCTGGTGTTGTAAACTTAAGTGCCATCAGATGACTTGCAACACTGATGTAAACCAGAGCAAAACGGCTGTGTCAGCTTATAAATTATGAATGTATGTGGCCACAGGCTTCCTATCCAAAATTAATTTTCTCTCGGCCATAACAAAGATGTTTCAAGGACAGGGCACTGGAGCTGTCTTGGAAAAGGCTTCTTCCAACAGGACACAATGAAGCACTCCCTTGTGCTGCCTAACACAAGGGATTGAATTAATTCTGCTAGTAACTACTCAAGAAAACCAGAACAGTTCCAAGCACCTCACCAGATGCAGCAGAGGGCTCTTCAGCACTTAAATCCAGCACTGAGAGCTGGAGGAACCAGCTGTTCTCAGTAGGAAGGGTAGACAGAGTTTTGGCATAACTAATAGATAAGAAATCAACACTAAATTCAAAGTGAGTAAAAGCAAGGATAACTTAATTCATTGCTGACAGACTGTCTCAACATGCACAAATCCATGGGTGTTGCCACAGCAATTTTCAAGCTCCAAGAGATGAGCCAGTCAGGATGAAAGACAACACAGACAAGAGCAATGCAAGACAATTAAGACATCAACTATCAGCACATGACTATTTTGCCCCAGTCTGAGCAAAGAGGACCAAGTACCTCTTCATATTTCAAATTCCCTATACCCTACAGGCCTTGCCCTCAGGACTACCAGCTCCAAAACTGTGACTATGACTTCCAGCTCAGAACATTTTCTGACTATATTAATAAAGAACAGACCACCTCACCCCTCATCATCAAGGTCTGATAAAACCACAACTTTAAAGGAGAACCTGTTAACTAGTCCAGCACACACCTTTACTGTGCACAGAAGTAGGCTGAAGCTACAGGAGCAGCAGTGACCAGAGGATCTTTGTGAACTGCAAAGGTAATTTTATAGCAGACGTTAACAATGTTTGGTACACAAAGTGAAGGCAGCACTGTTACTTCAGTGGTGGGGGGGGGGGGGGTCAGGACTGAATAGCTTTTAGTTTCAAAAGCAGTTTCACAGCAGCAGGAAGGGCAGATATAACCCAGCTACAGGAACTGGATTTCCAGTTGCAATACAAGACACATGCACCACATCAGCTGTTTAAGGAAAAAAGCTGTTTGGAAGCATTCAAGATACACTCTTCAAAACATGTAGACTGTGGAATGCCTGTTCAGTATTAGTGTGCATAGCCTAAACTGAGGCTGGATTTGAAAACACTAGTAAAAATGTGTAAAGGAGACTCACTACACTGCAGCTGAAGACTTGAATTTTAACCATTATCAAAACAACAGCTGCGCACACCACTCCTCACCTTAATGAGCCCCACACAAAAATCCTAAAAAACCCTTTTCCAGCACCACTCACCACATAGTGCATCTCTATTTTCTGAGATACCAGTTAAGCTCAGTTCAACACAAAAAGGCTTGCTGCTGAAGTACTCTACTGAACAAAATCCTTCTTTAGCATGTGGGAGAAGCACATGAAAGCTTCTAAAAAGGCTGCTCTAATCATACCGCAATAATTTGATACATGTGACCTCCACTGCTTATTTAAAATTTTTAAAAAATAGCATCAGGGAACCCCAAACCACAGACCATCTCTCTGACTGCCTGCAGCAGTTACTAGAATGTAACCAGCTTCAGAAAGTCACCACTGGAAGGCTTCAGGCACTCACATCTCAAGCATGGAAACATTATCTTTTAACACATGGCTTCTGGCACGCTTTAAGGAAATATTTATGCACATTGTCTTTGACCTACAAGAATTAAAAGGGTTTCCAAATACTATGACAAGATTAGCAAAAAAAAATAAAAATAAAAAAGTCAGTGAACTGCCTGAACACCAGACAAGCCTTAAGGGTTTCTTTTATTCTGGAATCAACACACTGCACATCCCTGCTCAGAACACAGCCAAGCTAGACAGAATTTCCCATCATGAAGCTGGGCACAGAATTGTGCAATCCCTTTAATCACTGTCCCAGTGCAGAACCAAGGAAGCTGAGAGATTCCTGCAACTAGTTTCTGTCGTTGCCTAACTGACACCCACACAGGTGACTGGTGAGTGCACTGGGAAAAGCTGCCTGGAGACGCCTATACAGGAGGACAAACATTACCCCACAGGAAAGGGAGGGCACCCACCAAACCAAACAGCTCTTCCTATTTTTCAGCTGGACTCCTTTTAGGCAGCAGTCACCAAAATATTTAGTGGGCAGCCTCTGTATTTACTGTTAAGTGCAGTAATAAGTCAGGGTTTATGCGGCCAGGAGTTGGTTTTATGGGTGACTATATACAGTTATATTCTACTTTGGACAAGGCTCAGTTCCTTTGTCATCTCCAAGCTGCCTAAGGGCTCCCAGAATTTAATTAACACCACCACAATTAAATACCACCACTCTCCCCATACCACCCTCTGACCAACCACCTTTCCTCCATGTCAATTATCTCATGTGCTCCACTTTGCATCTATGGTTAAGCAGGACCCTGATCTTTTTTTTTTCTTGACCACTCAGAGCTGGCCCAGAGCCCTCACCTTGTAGCAGAGTTCTGCTATCTGCACGTCAGTTCTCTGTGCTGGAAGTGGCTGATATTCCTACGTGCTGGATCCCAAGTGAGTGCTGAAGCGCTGCACTCCCCACAAGCCATGGGAACAGCTTCCCTGAAAGGAAACACAGATTATCAGCAAAAAAGAGGGGATCGAGTTCACAGAGAGACATGTAAAAGCTCAGTAAGCAGTATCTAAGAAGCAACGAACAACTCAGAGGATCACTGGGTGCCAGAAAGAGACATGCTGATACCTAGAAAGATGGCAAGAACACTAGGAACCGAGTAAAACTTTAAGCAGGAAGGAATTTCCAGCATCTGTTTTTCTAACAGAAGTTACCAAAAAGCAGGTGTTGCAGACCCAGCCAAAAGAGAGGCTGAATACTAATATCATAGCTAAGCCTACACAGGTAGAGACAGAATAACAAATTATTGTCAGATTAAGAAAGGGATGACATTACTGCCTATTTTCTAATCTGAAAAGCCTGGTTCACTTTAAATGTTACCATCAAGAGTATCAGAAAGCATAGATCGCACTTCTATGTGATCCACTCCAGATTCAAGCAACTGCCCCCTTCCCTCACAACATGGACCTTCTTGAAGTGGCAGCAGTTTAGCACCATCAACAAAAATTACAACAGGGCTAGTTTTTTTCCTTGTGTCCTGCATGTCAGCACGGGGCATGGGAAAAGAGGCGAGGGAGCAGATCCTTGGAGGGATCTCTCAAGCACCCAGTCTCTCAGCCATGTAGGAGAGGACTGCAGAACATCCGAGAGCATTGTGTCAACAACAGAGGGAAATGAAAAAGAACAGACATCAGTAGGAGAAAGTCCAACCCCATCATGCTGAAGATGTCCGAGGATACATTCCCCTTGGTCCCAAAGTTACCACTCGGGCTGACAGATTTTGAAGCAACACCCTGGAAACCAAAGCTATTGCATTTTAGCCGTACCACAGTGCCGCAAAGGCAGCACTGGGAGAGGACTCTCTGACCTTCTCCCCGCTCCAGGCAATGGGCACCAGCCCCAACCCAGCACACCTCGGCACCAGCCCCCGCTACTCCACCGCAGCTTTCCGGACACAGACGGGAACATCCTCCGGGAGACATAAATAAACCGCACCGCGCTTCCGTCCGCAGGTAACAAACAGCGGCGCCCTCCCCTCGCTGGGGGGACACTGCGCACACCCCGGCCCTGCCTCGCCCCACAGCCGGGGCGAGCAGTCCCCTGCCCCGGGCGGTGTGAGGGCAGGGACGGCGGGACACGGAGGAATCGAACTGCTGCCGAATTACTCAGCAAATCCTTTCCGCTCGCCGCTCCCGAGCCCCCCCAGCCGACCCCCCCGACCCGGCATCCCACCCCATTGCCTCCGGGACGCCGCCCCACGGTGGGACACGTCTCCACAGCCCGCCCGTGCCATGAGGGGAGTGCGGCACACCCACCTGCCCGCCGCGGACGTGGAAGAAACCCACCTGCCCACGGCCCCCACCCTCCCTCACGCCGCTCCGGCGCCTTTTGTCCGCCCTGCCCGCAGCAGCCCCGCCCCGGATCTGACCTCACCCGGGCGGCACTGCCACCATCGCCCCGTCCCGCCGCCATCTTGGGGGCGGGCACGGCGGCACCGGCGCGGCGCCATCTTTGTGCAGGGCGCGCTCCGTAGGGGAGTGGGCGGGAACGGGGGGCAGTGAGGGCGGCGGCGCCATCTTGCTGCCGGGCAGCGCTCAAAATGGCGCCAGGATTAGAGGGGCTGCCCCATCTGCAGCCGGAGCCGAGCGCCTTCAGCTGCTGGGAACTTTGTGGTGCCTGAAAAAAGTGATTCATTGGGTTGTTTTTTTTTTTTTTTTACTTGTCTGACGCAATGGAAGACACTGGGCAGCATAATTTCTTTTTAAATTCACAAAGCATGTTTCAAAGACATTCGTTGTAATTTTATTAGTGTACAGGAAGCGGTTCTGAGTAGTTAAGCGCAGCCAATTTTAACTTGTATACACCAGTAATGTCTGTAACAGTAAAATAAGTGTGTCTGTGGCTTTCTAGGAATATTGTAAGTGTTGGCAACTTCCTGCAGGCACAGGCACAGGACCTGTACCAGAGGAGCTGGGATCCCAGTGCCAGGACACAGTGCTGTAGACTCTTATCAGCTATTTTTTTTTTTTTTAACTCAACGCTAATTAAGAATTGTACATGTCCAGATGCACTTATTAAATTAAAATGACCTGAAGAAAAAGAGGATTGTAACTTTCCTTGAGTTTTACAGTAAAAAGTACAAGGTCAGATGTGTCCTTTACATCACTGACCTCAGCCAGAAATTTCTGCTGAATTTCAAGAGGGCATTGAGGTGAAGTTTCATGATACTGTTGGACCAGTATAAAGTATAAATCCTGACAGAGAAGGTGAGGGCTTATGTCCATCCCTTTTTCTCCCTGCTCCTCCCTGCCCACATCTCTTTTTCCTTGAGCCAGTTCAACTCAGGGACCCGACAGAAAATTGGCCACTCTTCTGCCAAACTGGCTTTTTGCTAATATATCTAATCAAACGAGCTCAGTTCAGGGGCAAGCAACAACCAGGGAAGGCACAAGGCTGGTGGAGGACAGGGCAAAGAAAACACAGGAAAAAATGCCACTGAGCCATTCGATGGCTCAGGATGTGATGTGAACATTCTTACAGAACCAAGTTTTCTTTCCATCTGTTTGTTTCAGTGTTTGAGTTTAAAAGAAATTTAGAAACCAGAGTTTTCTTCTCCCTGCACAGACATTCCCTCCTGCTTAATCACCTCAGGGATGCCTGAGGGATGTCGGTTTGGGATCGGGAATCTCTGGTATAGCAGATGCATCCGCTTCCTTTCCCCATGGCTCACTTTTTCCTGCTGTGAAAGGGAGACAGAAATTACTCACTCAGGAGACCTACACGACCTGACTCATCGGTGCAGGTAAAGCCCTGTCACAGAAAGAAGAGTAAGAGAGGGCGATTTTCTCTCAACACCTCACTGCAGCTACTGTCAGCTCTCAAACACTGATGGGGAGTTCAGCTCCGGCATCCCCGCACTGAAATCTGCTATCCCTGCCCACCCACAGCCCAGGGGTCGGGCAGTGCTGCAGGATCTGCTTTAGGTTGTGTCGTGGCAGGAGGCCTTTACCCTCTGATAGACCTTACACCACATCCCTTCTCTAATTGTATTAAGTCTGCAGGATTAAATTTTTGGGAGGATTTTGACTTAAAAATTCATTTTTCAAAACGACCGAAGGCTTCACTCAAAAGGAAATTCCCTGCCCTTGCCGTGCTAAAGTATTTACAGCCAAACCACAAAAATTATGCCGCTATAGTTATGCCAGCATGAGCTTCCACCTGAACAACAAGCTGGGATACTTCCCCAGGCAGCCAAAGCCCTCGGAGCCCACAGAGCCTTGCCCGGTACGCTTTTCCCCACCAGCGTTGTAGCTCCAATCCTGCCTTCCTGCGGCCTCTGCGACTCCTCCCAGGAAGTCCCAGCCGCAGATGAAGCCTTTCGGGCGGAGAAAGCAGAATGCGTGCCAGGGCAGCCTGGGCGGCTGTGCCTGCCCTTGCAGCGTAAAGCAGCGCGGCCCAGCTCGATGTAAGTTGGTTTTGTCCCCGCTCTCCCTCTGGCAGCTGCTTTTTCCCCAGTGTCAGCTCCTGCTGGCGCTGCTGCTGCTCTCGCCCTGCACCCGCCCTGGTCCTGCACCCCTCCTGGGGCACATCCAGGGACACCCGTGTCCCCAAAGCCTCCCGGGTGCACCCCCGAGCTGCCAAGTGGGGGCTTGGGGAGCACCGGCATGGAGGAGACGGCTGCGACCCGCGGGCTGGAGGCGGTGAGTGACCGGTCCCCGAGGTGACCTTCCGGCTGTCACCTCCAAAATCCTCTGCTCGGTCCAGTGCACCCTTCCAGAGTGAGCGGTGTCCCGGTCGGCTGCTCCCTGGTGCTGCCCCCAGCCCTGTGCAGAGCTCTTACACAGCTCTGTAGTTTGCTGCTATCTGATAAAGCCTTTTTTACTGCCACACTTTGATTCTGTCCCCTGCAGGGTAGGTCCCCTCATTCCAGGACTCCTTTGCTTTGCATCTCAAAGCAATGTCCCCCCACATCTCAGTGTCATGCGAGCACAAGGTGGAGATTTCACAGTCATGAGCAATATGATGCTCTGGCTTCCCATTTTTCCATACGTTGTGCTATTTTTTCCCACTTGGCAAAAAGATGTAAAACCCCACTGGTCTCAGCTGGCAGCTGCTTTGCACTTATTTTAGAAATAACAAAAAATGCAGACACTGGGGACTCACATCCTGCATGTAAGCGTGGACAGTGCCCTCAGGAGTACTGAGAGCTTATCTGTGGGCTGGTCAGCCTCAAACCTGTTTTAATTAATTTTTTTGGCACATGGGTAAATTAATTCATGGCTGGTCGTAATAAAGGTCCATGCATCCTCCAGCCTCATTGCTTTTATCTCAAGTACCTAACAAAAGAGTCACTTATTTTAGCTTAAATACTGAATGTTTAAGTGATGCTTAAACATTAGAATAGTTGAAGAAACCTGAGGCGAAGGAAGAGGCTGCATTTTAGGCACAGAAATTAATTTGTTTGGGGCCTTGAAGGAAAGATAATCACCAAAATCACTTTAGAGATAGAAGGTGACATCCTGTTAATTGGAATAAAACTTGTGACTAAATCAGAGCTGCAGCAGCTGAGAGGCCAGAGATTCTCCGTATGGGCCAGGAAGGTAAAGGTGCTGCAAGGGAGGAAGGGTAGAGGCAAGACTTACCTGGGATCAATGACACTGGATGGGGAGCTGATGCTGAGTACCAAATTCCCAGAGGATGCCCTCTTGCTGGTGTCCATACCACTCTCCTCGGGGCAGAGGAAAGTGGGGGAAGCGTGGATTGGGAGAGAGGAGGCAGAAGTCATGGTTGCCCTTGTGATCCTGATTCTGTGTGTCATGGGCACAAAGTACAGCCCGAGCACTGCTGGACATTGCAGTGACAACACACAAAGCAGCTTATTTTGCCTTTTCCTCTCTGTGGCAGAACAACCTCCACTTTGGGTCTGGACCTGCCCCATCCCAGGTACACGTTTTCTTTAACCCTTGAGCCCTCAAGGGTTGTCTCAGCCCTCTCCTTTGTCTCCGGGGAATTGCAGGTCTGTGCCTATAGGAGTGAGACAGCAGGAGCCGTGGCATGCTCAGGAGAGCAGGACCATCCCTGCGTCACTTCTTGCTGGAGAGGGACAGCAGCATTGGACATAGATCGTGCTCCAGAGAGGTATGGAATGCCCAGTGGGACTGTTCCTGGCTGGCAGCCTGCCCAGGGCCACTCACCTTGGCAGCAAGAGCAGACAGAGCACGTCAGGAAAAGCGACTTTGGTGCAACTTCCTCTGTGCCTGCTTATTTCCAGGGAGCCTGTTTAAAGGATATCCTTCACAGAGGAGAAGGCTCCTTGTTTGTGGGGTTGCTTCATCTGATGGTCTCTACTATAGCCTCTTGGCTTGTAAAGTACTTGGAAAATATCAGCATCCCACTCAGAGATCCCCACATGCAGAGCAAGGCAGTCACGCACAGACACCAGAGTCAGTGGTGGAAGATCATGGATGCCAAGTCTTCTGCATTGGCATTCAGCTCTCCTGTGTGGCTGCCAGGCAAACTGCACCTGGAGAAACACATCCTTCTGTCTGGGGACCAGAACAGGCTGAAACAGATTTGAGGTCTGCATGGTCCTGAGCCTGTGTTGCTCTCCATGGCAGCATCACACGCAGGCTGAGGATACGATGGGATGGAGGGGCCATCAGAAAAAGAAAATAGTTGTTATTTCTGTTCCTGAAGCAGACAAGGCCTTTCCTCAGAACTGGGAATTTAAAGGCTTGAGGCACCTTCTTCCCACCAATCCCCATGACACTTGTTCATCTGTTAAATTCTCTGGCCTGTGGCCTGCAGCAGCCTCACCTTGCAAGAACAGCACTGGAGCTGTTAATATTTCACCTCCAGCTATCTTTTATTTCCCAAGCCACAAATCCTTCTGCTCCCACCCAAATCAGCTCAGGCACCAGGTCTTGTGACTGTAACAGCCATGAGCTTGTGCAAAAAGAGCAAAGCTGGGCTGAGGGAGAGGAGAGAGGCTGCCCTGGAGCCAGTGACTTCTGCTTGCCCTTGGCTGCCTGCCTGGCACCACGGTGGACCAGAGTCCACCTGGTGCCCTCTGAAGCACAGGGCTCTGGCTCCTCAACAGGGTGTTTGCAAAGATCCCCGGTAAGGCCTGAAGCTGTATAAAATCTAAGGACCTCAGCACAAAATATCCTTGGGGCACTACCCAAATTCAGGTGCAGTGCTGTGGGAACAGCAGAGGGGAGCAGGCAAGTGGGGAGTTCCTGCTGCAGCTGAGTGTTGGGAGGAGGCTTACCTGGTATCCCCCCCACCATCCTGGCACAGCAGAGCACAGACCCCTCACACCCCAGCTCTCCATCTCACCTCAGCTGCTTTCATATGCCTTCCTTGTTTCAGTTCAAATGTATTTTATTTGCTGTGGTGACAATGGTTTTCTTGACTCATTGCTTTAGGGCTGCCCTCCTCATGCCCCCACGCTGGCTCTTCATGGTGCACTGAGCATCATTTGTCTCCAGTTTCCAGCCCCTTCCCTGTCTGGGTACCTTTTTCCTGCACTGCTGAGTTATTAAACTCTGCCTCTGCCACTTTCCATCATCTTCATGATGAATTCCCCATCAAGCATATCTAACTTTCTCCCACTATGCTTATCCATCTGGAAGGAGGGTTTTGCATTCAATGTTTCCTACTGTCTTTCTTTGCACTCCTCTGAGCCATGATGTACATGGAAATTGCAAAGCACTCACGGCATGGTACCTCAGTGTCTCTGTACATCACACTGACCTCTGGGCTGGTCTCTCTCTTGCCTGTACCTAGTTACTTCTTGGGTTTGACATGAACTTGAAATACAAAACCCTGCACATTTTATAGCATCTAGAGCAAGCCCCCTCACCAAGCGCTTCATTGGGACAGAAGAGTATCTACTTCTGCTATTTCATAGAGCAGCATGGAATAAAATAGTTTGTTCTTCTAGGAGAAGGGGCCATTTCATGGCTTGTAGAGTAAAAAGGTCTTTCCCATGAAGATGGAGAGGTTATGGCAGGTAAAAGCCTACGGTCTGGGGTCCTTGGCCTGGGTGTTACAGCCTGGCTGACCTTGACCCCATGACTAATCCCAACAGGTTTAAGGCATTGCCACCTCCCTAGTGAGTGTACAAAAGCTTCTTTTGTTCATCTCTTTTCCCAATTCTTGTTGAAACTTGTAAGTGAAAGCAGAAACCACTGCAACAGCATTACTGCTCTAAGGTCAGTCAGGAACAGCCCATGAAACAATAGTGAAAGGCACACCTTCTGTTGGGAAAAACTTCCCTAGGGAGGCCACAGCCCCTTTGTGGCCTCATGAGTAAAAGCTTCAAACTCGCTTTCTTTCTCTCTGCAGGCAAAAATGTCCAGGCCAGTGCAAGCTCGGAGGCTGGAGGGAATAGATAAAAATATCTGGTGAGTTAAAAGAATATCTGGTTTACCCAGGTGGTAGATGTGGTTTTAGGGATCCTAAAATCAGATTGAAACCACAGCAGCCACACAGCACAGAGCAGAAGTTTCCCTTGACTGCTTTGTATATGTTCAGGAAGCACAACAGAGCAAGTTGTCCTGGAAGACTTTACCCTGAGTCAGTTCTGTACCTGCTGCTCTCACTTTATGCTGTATCAGGTATTTTGCAATACCAGGCAGGCAGAAGCATCACCCTCCCTCTGACTCATCCACCCAAATGATCCCAGTGGCACCCAAATCTGAGCCAAGTGTTTGCTGCACACTGGCTGCAGCCTGGCACCTGCTCCAGGCTCACCCTGGGGCACTGCAAGCAGAGAGGCAGGTGAAGGGCTGCTGCAAATGCCATTCCCATCCTGCCAGACACAATGTGGCATTGGGAAAGTTGCATGTTGGAAGAAGAGATTTAAATGGTCTTTCCCCAAGTTCCGTGCTGTGCCTGGGTTCAAGCTACAAACTGCCAGTGAGCTTCCTCTTGTTAGGTTTGAGATGAGCAGCGAGTTCAGCCCACCTTGCCCTCTGCAGAGGCCTTCACAGTGTCTAGTTGCTAAATTTTGCAGAGCTGGTATGAACTTGAAAACCTCCAAGTCCCCTTCTGCTCAGTCCAGTGTGATCAGAAACACCACAGGCTTTCAGCTGTGACTACACACTGACCACAGGAGCTGTTTCCTGGGAGAATAAATTAAAACCATTCCCCCAGTGCAATAGTTCATCACCCTTGGTTTAATTGCAACAGGTCTGAAATGACCTGTGCTTGGTCCTGCCTGCCTGTGAGCAGCAGGATGGCTCTGCAGGAGGGACACCAACCCCACTCCCTTCCAAAGGGATGCTGCGAGCAGACCCAGTGCCAGCACACTGCCCAGACCCTCTGAAAGTGCTTTTCTTTCCCTTCTCTCCAGGGTGGAGTTTGTAAAACTGGCTGCTACCTACTCCAAGGTGAACCTGGGCCAGGGCTTCCCCGACTTCCCTGCACCAGACTTTCTGACAGAGGCATTCACGAGAGCCCTCGGCGGGGGGAACCACATGCTGCACCAGTACACCCGTGCCTTTGTGCGTGGACAGATCTCCCTCCCCAGCACTACCCCCTCACATCCATCAGCCCTGACTGCTTCAGAGCTCATCAGGCAGCAATAAATAGAAAAAAACATGAGGCAAAACACATCCAGCCTCGACCCATGCCCACTGTTCCCAGGGCTGTAACTCCCTGCTTTACTGGGATGTTTGAAGCAGCTGGGCTGGAAGATGTCTCACAGGGCTCTTGGCTTCCCAGCCCCCTTCCAGGGGTTTGTCCTTGGTTTAGGAGTCTTGTGCAACTCAGTTCCCACCCTCCTCTCACCCCACAGGGCCACCCACCTCTGGTGAAGGTCCTAGCCCAGTTTTTCGAGAAGCTGCTTGGACGAGACGTGGATCCTATGACCAATGTGATGGTGACTGTGGGGGCATACCAGGCCCTGTTCTGCTGCTTCCAGGCTTTAGTGGATGAAGGTGATGAGGTAAGCCAAGATTTAAGCAGGCTGGTTTTCATTGTCCTTTTCCAAAGCAAAACCAGTTTTATCCCCATTCTGCAGTACTTGAGCTTCCAAAGGAAGAAATCTGCTGCAGAGCACTGCTTCATTTCTGCATAAAGCAAAAGGACCCTTTGTCCTGAGTGGTGGTGTCCTTCCTGACACTCCCCACAGGCAATGCAGGTTCTCCATTACAGTAATTAAGGGATTAAAATGTCCTATCCCTCCCATTGCTCTCTGCACTCCTCAGGGAAGGTCTGAGCACGACCAGGAGGATGCTGACATGTCCCTTTCTTCCAGGTGATAATCATTGAGCCCTTCTTCGACTGCTATGAGCCAATGGTGAAAATGGCTGGTGGGACACCTGTGTTTGTCCCTTTGAGACCGGTGAGTGGGTGGAGAAGGGAAGAGTCACAGCACAGTCAGCAAGGAGGTGAGTGGTAAGGAAAGTGCAGAGGTAGCAAAGCAAATCAAGATTCCCCTGTGTTCTCTCTAGAATCCTCCAAAAGATGGAAAATTGATGTCTAGTGCAGACTGGCAGCTGGACCCAGCTGAACTGGCTTCTAAATTCAGTGAACGGACAAAAGCCATCGTCCTGAACTCACCCAACAACCCTCTGGGCAAGGTAACACCGCTGGCCATGCTGGGCCCTGGAAGCTGCTGGGGTGCTGCAGCCACATTTGCAGTGCAGCAGTGACTCAACTTTCCTTGCACACGAGGGAAGTGGGTGTTGTGGGGGCACCACACGCTGTGCTCAGTCGCCTGGTGTTTTTAAGCCTTTTGTGCCAGCAGTGCTTTTGCCCTCTTAGACCACTGCAGCCAGCTCCTGCCCACCCTGGCATGGGAGATGGTGCCAGGAGGATACACAACCTTCAGGGACAAGCAGGGACAGGCAGGGGCTCAGAAATGCCCATGCTGTATCTGTGCTGCACTCTGTGCCTGCTGCAGGTGTTCAGCCGTGGGGAGCTGGGGCTGATTGCAGAGCTGTGTGTGAAGCACGACGTGCTGTGCATCAGCGACGAGGTGTACGAGTGGCTGGTCTACGACGGGAAGCAGCACATCCGCATCGGTACAGGCAGGGCCGGGCTGGGGGCTGCTCGGGGCTGGGAATGGGGATTTCACTGGCACCCGCTGGAAATCCCAGGGGCTGCCTGCATGCACAGCTGTACTAGGCATGAATCCCCACTGGAAGTGTTTTGTTGTGCTTCAATCTCAACCTCCAAACCAGGTCCTAAACAGAAGCCCTGACTTCAGAGCAGTCAGAGAGGAGATCTAGAACAAAAAGCCCCTTGGCTCCAGCGAAACTGATGGTTTTCCCATGCTTTGTAAAGCCACAGTTTTCTGAGTGTCTATAGTTTCAGGAAATACATTTCAACACGATTTTAGCCTGTTCTTCCAGTTGCAGTAACATGCCATCACCTTGATGCAGGGTGATGGTGCTTGGCATCTGCGGGAGCCCCTGGGGCTGAGTACATGCCTGTGAAAATGTTTAATTAAAAGAAGATCCTCTTGAGAAACCTGGCTGCCTGCTTGGGATGTGCTTTGAGGCTCATCCAGGTGAAAGATGTGCTGTGAACACAAGAGATCACCATGGATTATAGTGGGCAGAGAGCTCCCACGTGCCATTAATGCAGCCCAGAAAGGAGCATGCTGAGCTCTGCCATTGGGATTTCTCTCCTTTCATTGCCAGCCAGCTTACAAGGGATGTGGGACCGCACGGTGATCATCGGGAGTGCTGGGAAGACCTTCAGTGCCACTGGATGGAAGGTGAATACCCCATGTGGCACCTCGTTCTGTCCCCATCCCTGCCCCTTTGCCATAGCACAGCACCAGGGACACTGTGGCCATGCTCAGCTTTGAGCCTCAGGGTCTGAAAGTACCAAAGGTGCTTTATAGAAGTTCTGTCTGGAAAATACAATGAAACCAGCACAGGCAAAGAAAGGGGAGCCTGAGCAGGTACCCAGAGACTCACCACCTTCCTCCTCCTCTCCTGGCCACAGGTGGGCTGGGTTGTGGGACCCAACAGGCTGCTGCAGCACCTCCGTACTGTGCACCAGAACTCAGTGTACCACTGTGCCACAATTGCTCAGGTAAGGCAGCTCCCTGCACCTGGCCCTGCAATTCCCAAACCCCCAGAGCAGGGGTAAGGGATGGTCCTCTTGCTCACAGCTGACCTGAAAGGCACACACAAGTGATTTTCCCTGGAGAGGCTCCTTCCTCTCTGTCTACAGTTGCCCCATATCAGGGAGAAAGGGGAGTGTCCAGCCTGCCTGGGGTATATTCCTTATCTTGCATTGACAAATCTAAGGGGCAGTTTGGAGGGGCTGGAGGCAGAGAGCTCTGTGAATTGCAGGAACTTCAGTTCCCAAGAAACCCCTGACCATCTTCCCACTGGGCACTGGCTCCTCTCTCCTTACAGGAGGCTGTGGCTCAGGGTTTCCAGAGGGAGCTCATGCTCTATGGAAAACCAGAGAGCTACTTTGTCCAGCTGCCCAAGGAGCTGCAGCAGAAGAGAGACTGGCTGGTCCAGAGCCTGGATGGTGTGGGGATGAAACCCATCATCCCTGAGGGCACCTACTTCCTGGTGGCAGACATCTCCCAGTTCAGTGAGTCACCTGCAGTCCTGCCTAGGTGGGCTGGGTGTGGTACTACTGGCAGGGACAGGAACCTGCATAAATCATCATCAAAGCAGGGATGGACTGCATGTTCTCCATCCAAGCTGCAAGGATGTGGGTTTGGGACTCAGCTAAGGCACCTGGCAGCTGCCCCAGCCTCTGTCCTGCTGCGCTTCCCCTCCAGAATCTGATGTCCCCGAAGTCCCCAACTCAGATGAGCCCTACGACTACAGATTTGCAAAGTGGATGGTCAAGAACAAGGTAAATGGGTCTGGCTCTTCCTGCTGCCTTTGCCCTGGGTGGGTTTGTACCCACTGTGCTGGCTGTGCCCACCCAAGCTCATGGTTGGGGGGTGTGGAGTTCACCCACACTGGGACACAGCAGGCTGCAGGCCAGCCCCAGAGCAGAAACCTCTGCTCTACATGCTTCCTCTTCCCAGGGACTTGCTGCCATCCCGCTCTCCGCTTTCTACAGCGAAGCCCACAAGAACAACTACACCAATTTCATCCGGTTCTGCTTTGCAAAGGTGAGATACATGGCAGCACAAAGGAAGGCAAGGTTGGGAGTAATAATCAGGGCTGGTTTAATGAGAGAAATGCCAAGAAGAAATGCAGGATGCTTTGGGTATTGGAGCCCAATCATGGCGTTGCAGCTGGAGCAACCTCTCCTGCAGACCCACGAGCTGAGCTGGAGCAGCAGGTGTGCCAGGGCCACCCTAAACTTTGTCCTATCAGCATCCTACATTTCTTGGCCAAGGCAGGGACTTTCTAGGTGTCCCTTTAGCTGCCCAGTGGCTGTGCCTGTCTCACACTGAACCTGCAATGCTCAGGAATGAGAACAGGACTTTTGTACCAACAATGGCTGCAGTGAAGGGAAATGGGATTTGGCTGAGACCCACTGACCAAACCTGTGGTATTTTTTAGGAGGAAGCTACACTGAAGGCAGCAAATGACATATTGCAAAAATGGAAGCAGGAGAAAACCAGCTCCTGAATACACTGGAGAGAGAACCAGACTCTCCTTGATCCTCATCTGCCCTGACTGCTCTTCTTCACTTGTCTACAAACTTTGATATGTTCTTACTTCTGTGCTTTCAACAACATTTTCTGTCAGACAAATGGTTAAGTTTTTCCAGGCCCAGGGCCTGGGGGACACTTTCAGTCACTGTGAAATGATTGCAAGAAATGAGACTTTGTGTGCACTGACAGTATTTGACATTTCTTACAAGTAAAGACTCTGCTAATCAGTTCTGGGATGTGTCCAGCAACACACAAGGTAAGGATGGCTCCTGGGGTCTGTCTCACCACCAAATTCTGAAAAGGTGTTTCAGGACCTACCTTTAAGGCTGTGCTGGAGGGTTAGTATGGCTTGTCTTGCTCCACATCCCCACTCAGGGCAGCATTTCCACTGGCACTCACATTCCCACAGGACTGGACAGTATCACCAGCCATCAGTAAGGTGACTCTATGATCCTAACTATAATAAACCCAGTGAAATTACATTTCCCATCATAAACTATTTTCCCACTATTTTTTTCTGTGCATCTCTGGGGAAGATGACCACACAATTGGTTTCCCCCCAGGAAACAGGCTTTCACCAGTAGCCTGGCTATTGTCAAACCTTCCAAATTACTCTTGGGACTTTTTCAGGGCTTGGCAGCATTGTCCCGGCTGCAGAGCAAAACCTTCAGGCCTTTGACAAGTGAACACAGTGGCAGGGGAGGACAGGCACCGTAGCCTTGGCTGCTCCTGCTGTGGGTGACCACCAGAACCTCCCATCCACTGGGCTGGTGGGGTAACATGAGCGGTGCTGAAGAGGTAATTCTTGCATCAGTGTCGATTTCAGCCTAGATAAGAGTGTAAACCACCATCATCAACCATGTGGGAGTCAATGCAACAGACTGTAATGAGTATTTGTAGCAGTTAAATTATTAAAGTGGATTTACTGCAATCATGGAAGAGTAACTGTCTCTGTAATGACTGCAGGACTGATGGAGCTCTCCTTGAGAGCTGCCTCACCTGTGCTGGATCCTGAGGCAGTGGCTGCTTGTCTCAGGCTGGTGGGGAGACCTCTGCAGGTTTTCCACATTGGGCTGCATCTGGCGGTACCAATCCCCTTGGAGGCAGAGCTGCATGTGCCAGCAGGAAGGAGGGAGAGAGGGAAGGAGGCAAACCCCCACCTGCCTTCCCTGGTGTCCCACCTCACCTGCTTGCACAGTCTGGGTGGGTGAGGGCGCTGCTGAAAGCGCTTTTGCACCGATATATGTGTGCCAAACACGGCGAGACTCACAATTGCCGGAACGGAGAGAGAGCCGAGCGACCGGAGCGCAGAGCACCGAGCACAGAGCACCGAGCGCCGAGCGACCGGAGCACCGAGCGCAGAGAACCGAGCGCAGAGCACCGAGCACAGAGCACCGAGCACAGAGCGACCGGAGCGCAGAGCACCGAGCACAGAGTGACCGGAGCGCAGAGCGCCGAGCGACCGGAGCGCAGAGCACAGAGCGCCGAGCGACCGGAGCGCAGAGCACCGAGCACAGAACGACCGGAGCACAGAGCACCGAGCACAGAGCGACCGGAGCGCAGAGCGCCGAGCGACCGGAGCGCCGAGCACCGAGCGACCGGAGCACCGAGCACCGAGCGACCGGAGCGCCGAGCACCGAGCGACCGGAGCACCGAGCACCGAGCGACCGGAGCGCCGAGCACCGAGCGACCGGAGCGCCGAGCACCGAGCGACCGGAGCGCAGAGCACCGAGCACAGAGCGACCGGAGCACAGAGCACCGAGCGACCGGAGCGCAGAGCACCGAGCACAGAGCGACCGGAGCACAGAGCACCGAGCACAGAGCGCCGAGCGACCGGAGCGCAGAGCACCGAGCACCGAGCGACCGGAGCGCAGAGCACAGAGCGCCGAGCGACCGGAGCGCAGAGCGACCGGAGCACAGAGCGCCGAGCACAGAGCACAGAACGCCGAGCGACCAGAGCGCAGAGCGACCGGAGCGCAGAGCACCGAGCACAGAGCGACCGGAGTGCCAAGCACCGAGCACAGAGCACCGAGCGACCGGAGCACAGAGAACCGAGCACGGAGCACTGAGCACAGAGCGACCGGAGCGCAGAGCGCCGAGCGACCGGAGCACAGAGAACCGAGCACGGAGCACGGAGCACTGAGCACAGAGCGACCGGAGCGCAGAGCACCGAGCACCGAGCGCCTGACCGGGGGCCGCTCCCCCCCGCGGGCGGCGCTCGCGCCCTCCGGCCAATCAGCAGCGCGGGGCGCGGCCGCGGCGCGGGGAAGATGGCGGACGCGGAGAGCGGCGTGGGGAAGCGGTGCAAGGGCGCGCAGGTGGGCGGCGGGCCCGGGGGTGCCTCGGGTCCGGCTCTGAGGGGAGCCCGGCGGTAACGCGCGCTGTCCCCCGCAGGTTGAGGACAGGAAGGTGGACTGGCGGCGCTGGAAGCAGGAGAGTAAGGAAGGCCGGGCACACGCGGGGGCTGGGCGGTCACTGCGCGGTGTTTAACGCCAGGCGCTGTTCTCCGTCCCAGGGAAAGCAGAGAAGAAGAAATGGAAGGAAGTGAAGCTGCTAAAGAAACTGGAGAAACAGCGGATGCGGGAGCTGGCAGAACAAGAAGCCCAGAAGCAGAAGGAGCAGAAGGAAGACAGAGGTGATGCCGCTGTGACTCGGTGGGGAGACCTGGGGGGAAGGTGCTAGAAAACCTGGCTGTTAAAAGGCAGTCAGTGTTCCTGTCGGTAGGAAAGGTGTTACTTCATCGATCCGATATGGATCGGTCCACATGCCCAAACAGGCACGAACATGGTGCAGCAATCACTGCATGAGAGATCTTTCTTTAAGAGAAAACCTGTGATTAAATCTAAGAAACAGGGGTTGCTTTTCCCCCACCACGAGTGCAGCTGAAGCAGTAAATGTGACGCTGTACATCAGCTATGAGGCCGCGGCTCTCTCTCATGTCTCTGCTCCCCAGGCCGTCACCACACACTGAGCGTGGCTCTGCCCGGCTCCATCCTGAACAACGCGCAGTCCCTGGAGCTGCGCACGTACCTGGCGGGACAGATCGCCCGGGCCTGCGCCATCTTCTGCGTGGATGAGATCGTGGTCTTCGACGAGCATGGAGAGGATGTGAAGTATGGATAAGACTGAAGGAGAGCATGCTTAGATTAGATTTTAGGAAGGAATTCCTCCCTGTGGGGGCAGTGAGGCCCTGGCACAGGGTGCCCAGAGAAGCTGTGGCTGCACCGTCCCTGGAAGTGTCCAAGGCCAGGTTGGACGGGGCTTGGAGCAACCTGGGATAGTGGAAGGTGTCCCTGCGTGGCAGGGGGTGGAACAAGATGATTTTTTAAGTTCCCTTCCAACCCAGGCCATTCTGTGATTCTCTGAAGGAAGAGCTATCTTGTTCTGCACAGTATTTCCTCTCAGCTTTCTGTTCCTTCACTCTTTTATTAAGCTAAAGCCAGAACAAACTGCATGTACCTCTCCCCAGTGCCAGGATTATGGGGACCACTGTACCACAGGGAAAAAGATGTTGACTTAACTGCCCTGGCAGCTCGGATCATTTATCCCAGCATGGGGTTGACAAAGCAACAGGAGGCCAAGTTCTCCTGTACCCTTAAACCTTGCTGTGGAGGGACAGGACACTCCTGTATCCTTACAGAAGATGCTTTCCTATCCTTCAGTTTTTCACTTGGACCTGTACCTGAGTTAACTGGCCAAGCCATGCAATCCTGCAGCATCCAGCTCAGTAGCATCCACCTGCCAGGTCACATTAATACATAAAGACCAAAAAACAAAACTGAAAAAGATACTTGGCTTATGGAGATAACAAGTCATCCTTGGAACTAACAGACTGCCTCTGGAGCAGCCCTTTTACAAGGATTAGACTGGAGGGATGTGCTGCTATTGTCAGGTTAAGAAGCAAGGCTTGGTCTTCTGGAGACCTGACCAAGCTCATGGCAAGTTCACAAGCTGCTTGCTTTCATTTTCAGGAGTGTGGAAGGGGATTTTGAAGGAATTGGGAGGAAAGGCAAGGCTTGTGTGCAGCTGGCTCGGATCCTGCAGTACTTGGAGTGCCCTCAGTAAGTTTGCTTTTCTCTATACTCAGCTGCTTTGAGTCAGAACAGGGCTAGAATTGAAATACAGATTCCATAAAAATACTTTTTCACATTTCACCTTTCTCTGGCAACAGGTACTTGAGGAAATCCTTTTTTCCAAAACATGAGGATCTGCAGTTTGCAGGTAAGATCCAGTTGTCTCTCTCCTTCCTGAGCTCTGGCTCGTTATGTGTGGGACAACAAGGACTTTTCCCCACTTCAGCGCTGGACCTGAGAGGGAAGGAGCATGGCAACACCTGCACCTATGTTTTCCCCTCAGCACCTCTTTGCTCTGTGCTGTTCTAGGGCTGCTCAACCCCCTGGACAGCCCCCACCACATGCGGGTGGACGAGGACTCGGAGTACCGGGAGGGCATTGTGCTGGACCGGCCAACGAAGCCAGGCAGAGGCTCTTTTGTTAACTGTGGGATGAGGAAGGTGTGTGTTACCCATAGATGCTCCAACAATTTCCCTTGTCTCTCTGGCAGATTTGAAGCAGGCAGGGTGGGCACTGCTGGGTTTCTGAAGGCTGCAGTGGGCCAGTGGGGGTTTAAGGCTGTTGCTGTCTTGTTCCTTCTGACTTTGCAGTGTTTGTGGCTTCCCAAGCCCCTGGCACGCCCTGCCCATTCCAGCACATAATTGCTTTACTGCTGCAGCTGAACCTTTGAGTAGCAAAATAAGCTTCAGACTAATGACCAAGCCCCTGAGCCACAGAGCTCCTCATTCCAGCTCCAGGCCAGAATAGACCCCCACTTCCTCAAAGGATTCCCTTCCTTCCCTGCCTTCCCCAGCCCTTCCAGAATCTCTGGTGCTGATGGTGACTGTCACTGCAGGAGGTGCAGATTGACAGACAGCTGAACCCCGGTCTGCGAGTCACCGTGCGCCTGGAGGAGCCCCAGAATCCAGGTAATCCATGGTTCCAGTAGCACCTGTAAACTTCAGTCCTGCAGGAGCAGGTCCTTCCATATGACAGGTTTGAATGTACCCAGCACCTCTGCATGTTCCCTTCACTTCACACACAAATTTAGTAACACCCTTACCTTACCATGCCTCTCTTGATAACTGGAAAGAACTGGCAGCTCTTTGACCAGCAATAAACAGCCCAAACACACTCACACATGCTTTCCAGAACTCACAGAACTTCCAGAATACTTTTTCACATTCTGGAAAAAGGGAGGGTGATGTTGCACACCAAGTCAGTGCCCTGTTCCTGGAGAACACGGAGCTGTCTGTGGCTGGTCAAATCTCACCAGAGCACAGGGGCTGTTAAACCTCTCTGCTTTCTTTCAGAAGCCAAAGCGCGCAAAGGCACCGTGGTGTCCTCGCACCACCCTCGGACAGTCTCAGGCTTGTACTGGGGTTACAGCGTCCGCCTGGCCTCCTGCTTGAGTGAGTATCTGCTGGGATTCTCTGCCTGGGCTTCCAGTCTCAGGCCTACTGGCTGCACACAGCTCTTTCCTAGAAATCTCTGTGTCTGACGGGCAGCTTACACACGCAGCCAGCAGCCATGTGGCAGTCAAATTTTAGGGCTGAAGCGAGGCATGAATCACTGCAGTCACCCTCCAGGACTCTGCCCTGTACCTCCACTCACCCATTGCTCCAAATGGCTGCACAGCAGCAAGAGATGAGTTGGCGCTCTTCTCCATTTCCATGATAACTACATCCCACTCATTCACATCAGAGCCGCCAGTGGCATTTGAGTTCAAGAGCCCTGGAAAATTCTTTTCCTGTCTTCTGGTTGACTGGACCTCGTAGGAAGACTGTAAGCTATTAGGAGGTGGTTTCCTGGCACCTATCTTGAGCTTTGAGGAAAAGGGTGTGGGAGACTTGCAGCAAGGGAATTATGTGGGAAAGAGGAATCATTCTGTCTCCAGATACACTTGTGGCACTGAAAGCAACTCCTTCTGCTGCCACCACTCAACCATGGAGTGTTTTAGCCTGTCCAGAAGGCACAGGGGTGAGGAATGGCAGTAGTAACCCCGAACTCTGTTTTCCAGGTGCGGTCTTTTCTGAGTGCCCGTTCAAGGAAGGCTACGATCTCTCTATTGGGACCTCAGAGCGGGGCAGCTCTGTGGACCAGGTCACTCTCCCCTCCTTCAGGTTTGTGTCCTGCCTGCTTGGCCCCACTCAGAGCTCCCAGTGAGGCTGTTGCAGGCAGCAGAACAGGGGAAATACCCCAGGACAAGGCCAGTTCTTTCCCTGTTTCTCTGGAGTTGGTAGCAGGGACTGTCACATTGGCCAAGTGCGGTGGGGCTCTGGTAGGGACACAGCTCCATGCTTCAGCAGCACACAGGAGCTTGGACACAGACCTAGACAGTCTCCCTCTCAACCCTGTCCTTGTGCTCTCCCCAGGCATGCCCTTGTTGTATTTGGAGGCCTTGAAGGCTTGGAAGCTGGGGTTGATGTGGACCCAAACCTGGAGGTCACTGACCCAAGTGTCTTGTTTGACTTCTACCTGAACACGTGTCCCAGCCAAGGCAGCAGAACCATCCGGACAGAGGTAGGGCTGATGGTGCTGGGTGTGCACAGGGCAGTGCTGGGTGTCTGCCTGTGGCAGTGACACACAAGGCCCAGGTGTGGTCTGACTGGCTTGGCTTTGCTGCAGGAAGCACTGCTGATCTCTCTGTCTGCGCTGAGACCCCACATTGAGGAGGCTGTGAAGACACCCAGAGACAGCTGAGGGAAGGGAAAACACTGACCTTGCCCTTGGGGAGGCAGCTCTTCAAATGTAGGATGCTGGGCAAGTCACTCCAGGAGCCTGGTGGGACCAAGGCACAGTGTGACTGAAGCTGGCAGCACTGCCCAACCAGGCATTCACTGCTGCTGGGAGCAGCAAGTCTGTGCCCTCCTGCCTGCATGGTCCAGCCAAGCACTGGTTGCTGCTTCCCAGCAGCTGGGACAAGCTGGACAACAGACTTGGTCTCAGCAGCTCAGACATTTGGGGTGGGAATAAAGCAGTATGGAACCTCAGTTGCTGTGAACTCCAGGTGTGTCTTGTTCTAGGCACAATTGGTGCCTCTGGAGCGATGTGGCCTTCAGACTGAAAGAAAGTCAGAACTTAATCCTTATGTCAAGAACCTGTTCCTGCCTCAGCCTGACTTCCCCCAGCCCCTCTTCGAGGCTTCATCCCTCCCAACAGCAGGAAGGGCTGGAGCTTCAGCTGGCCCTCAGCACTAAAACACATCATCTCATTACAGTTTGTCTCCATCTGTGATGCTTTAAGCTCTGCCTGCAGTGAGCTCAGACAGGAAAGCAGCTGGAAAAGTTGGCTCCATCCTCCCTTCCTCCTGCTGAGATACTTAGAGCTTTGGTGAGAGCAGATAAGAAACAACCAACCAATACTGTGTGTGCTCAAAGCTTTACTGCTAAAAGCATCTTCTGAAAGAAAACATCATACAATTCTTTGGCCACAGGAAGGCAGGAACTTCTCCCGTAGCACCCATCTTGCTCCTCTCCTTCCCTGCTAAACAGCAACAGTGACTTCACTTTGTGCCTGCATGAGCCTCACACAACTCCAAGGCAGCAGAGGATTAGGGGCAAATCCTAGAGAGTTGCTACAGTGTCAGGTGGCCCTGAGGCTCCTGCAGGACCCCCCTGGAGACTCCGTTGTGTGTCTGTGTTTCAGACACCACAAGGGGGAGGGTAGAGAAAAGCACACGTTTCATTCTTAATTTCCACATTTACAACTGCACAAGGAACTGTGATTCTGCAGGTGACTGCCAGTCCCTTGCCAGGGGTTACCTGGATTTGTCTAGTCAGGGTTCAGTGCTTTCCAGCTGTGATGGCTTTCAAGTTGCTTGTTCTCTTGAGGATGTTTGGGACAAAGAGGAGCCCTGAGGCTCGCTCGATGCTCTCGATGGGAACCAGGAACCGTTCCAGGGGGATTTTATCATCCACAGGGCTATTGGGCATAACATAGGAGCGCAACTCAATCTCCCCACTCTCCTTTTCCAAGATGAGCACCTTGAAGAAATGGGTGGGGACAGCCACATTGTTCTTCCCAATCACCTGGTACTTCACATACATCTTCCCATCGGCCTCCATCCTGCACCAACAGCAACATCCCAGGTTATCTCCTAGTTTGGTGTCACTCTACCCCCTCAGTCCTCCAACACCCCCTGAGCCCCCACCCACAGCAGGCAGCAGCTCTGCTCCTGCAGCAGAGCTGTAAAACATGGCTGGAGCAGAGGCTATGTGACAGGGTGCATTGGGGCTGCTCCCAAATCCCCTCCCTGCTTACCAAACTATTTCCTGCTGCTGAAGAGATCTCAACATGAGACAGAGCTGCTACATGGCGATCTTTGAAAATGAAGTCATGTCCTTAAGTGGAAAAGTAGTCCATGACATTGAACCTGAAAGCTTTATTCTGCAGGGATGGGGTTTGCAGTCTAATCTGGTAATCTCCTATCTACTAAATTGTTAAGGACTGCAAACAAAAACAACCTGGTTATGCTGTAGCTCAAGAAACCCACTTTACTCATGAAATAACCATCTGGATGGGAAATACGTAAACTAATCCTAAGAAGGTACCTTTCCACAGAACCTCTATGCTCAGCTGGTCTTACCTACTGAGAGGGCCCTTAGCAGATCTCTCCTGTCTGGGAGCACCTCAGCCTGTTTTCCTTTGCCAGCACAACACATCTTTTGGGTGCCAGTCCAGCTCAGCCCTCGTGTTTACCTGGGCAGGAAGAGGGGTCCTGTGCAGACATAGACATTCCTGTTGTTTTTTGCCAAGCTTCTGCAGTACTTCTCAAGGTTATTCCAGGCATTCTGGTTTAAATGAGGATTCTAGAAAAACAACCAGTAGTCAGTTGCTGGGGTATTCCCTCACTGTTCAGAGTAACACCACCTGCCTTTTCTGTAACACATCTCACAGAGCCCCAAGCACTTTCCACACAAGATCTCCACTATCACCTCTGCTTTGGGACCTGTGATGGCCTGGTTTGTATGCCCAGGACGGAACCCATTGCCTCAGGCCACAATTTTTTTGCAAGTGTTTGTCTACCTGCTCCTGACAGGAGCTGCACTGAACGGGGTCTCTTTCATGGTTTGAGAGACACATACAGGCGGTGCATTTGCAGGATTTCTGTTGTCAAATTCAGGAGGAATCAGCACCCCCGACTGACTTTGGCCCCTCTCTGCCTGAACTGCTGCAGGCACAAACACAGCGACGCTCCCGGGTGGTTTCCCGCAGGGAGCAGCGTCTGCCCTTGAAGGCGGGCAGCTCCGGCTTCCCCGCAGGCCTCGAGCCGTACCTGCGGGGCGATGTTGCTCAGGTAGAACGTGTCCCGCATGGCCTTCTGGCTCCACCTGTGGTTGGCGGCAGCAGCCAGGTGCCCGCGGTCGAAGCCGCTGCCGCGGTAGTCGGCGTTGGTGGCGCGGTGATACTCGTGCACCGAGTCGTCCTCCTGGAAGTCGCAGGCGGCGCGGTCCGAAGCGCCGCTGAGCGTGTCCCGGTTGAGCTGCTCGATGACCCAGAGCGCGCTGCGGCTCCGCGGGTCGTAGCACAGCACGTAGGACTCGCGGCTCCGCAGCTGCGCCAACCCGGGCAGCCCGTACTTGCTCAGCTCGGTGCGCCCCGAGCCCGGCGGCGCGGGCAGGCTGGCCGCTCCCACGGCGGGCAGCACGGGCAAGCGGCCCAGCAGCCCCTCGGCCGCATCGCCTTGGTCCCGGTGCTCCCGGCGGCCCAGAGCCGCCCCCAGCCCCGCGCCCACCCCCAGCGGCAGCACCCACCGGGCCCGCAGCATGGCCGTGCGACCCTGGGGCCCGGCACGGCCTTAAACGGGCCGCGGCTGAGCCTCGGGCGGGCGCGCTGCTCCGGCGGCATCGCCGCTTTAAGGGAGAGCGCGCACAGGGCGAGCGGCGGGCACACCGCGATCCCGGGCCGCACCGGGAGCGGGGATCGCTCCCTCGGGAACGGCGGGACCGGAGCGGCCCCGCGGCCGAGAGGGCGGCTCGGGACACGGGGCAGAAGGACAGAGCGGTCAGCGAGGCGGGGGGACGCGCGCTCCCACCGCCACCGAGAGCGCTCGCAGGTGCGGTGGCACCGGTGCGAGGTATTCCTGGGGAAAAGGCACAGCTCCCGCACCGGGGGAAGGCAAAGCAAAACCATCGCCGAAGGGAGATGGCGGTGGAAGCCAGGCTGGTTCTCCAGGGCTCTCTGCAGCTCGCTGTGCTGCTCTCACACCTATGGACACTGCAGCTGGAACCTGGAGCAGCCCCAACTCCGAATCACACCAACAGGAGAGGTTTGCACAGACATCCGTTTAGTTAAAGGAAACGTTATAAGAATAGTGTTTTTAAAAAGAAGCATAAAAGAAGGAGTTTTAGAGTGATGAAGTGTTCACTACACCCTTTTCTGGCAATCCTTCCCAAATAAAGTGGGGGGGAAAAGTGTTATCTGTTCCTTTCTTTGGGAAAGGGCATTTTAGAAGACTGCTCCGAACAGCTAAAACAGTCACTGACATTCCTTAAGGGAAAACAGCCTCTGATTCCCAAACACCCCAGACTCCCCTAAAACAACTTCTGGCCTTCATTCTACTCAATGCCAAAGTGCAAATAATTCTAGGTTAGGTCACAAAATTCAAACTCAGAATCAGTCTCCTGCGTGGCCGCCGCCACCACCACCACCAACTTGATCCACCCCATTGGCAAAGCCACAAAGTTCCTCGAAGCTTGAACTCCAGCGAGGTGCAGGTAGAGCAGACCACTCCTCCCCAGGGAAGGCTCATCTCTTCCCACACACCAGGAGTGTCCTGTTTTCCCTCCCAGCTGAAGGTGATTTCCCTGTCCCCTGCCTGGCAGTAGTCCTGCCTAGGAGGAACACATGGTAAGAGCCATTTAAACATCCCCTGTTCCTTGTGAGATAATGGGTCCCCAAGGCAGCCCAGACTAACACCTCTCACCCCAAAGATCAGCTCTTTCAGCCAACCTCGCTGTTCTCGCAAGGATTATAAGAAACCAGAAGTGGAAACATCTCAAGGCTGGAGCAGGTGTTACTTGGCCACACGAGCAAGGAAACATCAGTTAAGTACCATCTCACTTCAAGAACAACAAAATTAAATCACCAAAAGCCTTCAAGGAATGAAGCCAAGGGAAACATGAGGAGATTCAAAAGCTGGTAAAAGGTTAAGACTTTCTTTTGCCCCCTTAAAAAATCTGGTTTTGCTCTTAAAGAAAGGAGAAAGTCTTAGAATAAAGAAATGGATGTCCCAAGACAATGAAAAGTACCACTCCTTTAAACAGCAGGACAGAATCTCTACCACACAGGAAGGAAATAAGCAGGAATATAAAACAGCTTTTTATGTATGGAACAGCCTGTCTGGATGTTTCAAAGTTGTTGCAAGCTCTCACCAAAGAACTCAATAGGTCTGGCAGCCATAGTTTGGATAAGGCTACAGAATTTATCCCAGAGATCCTTCCCAGCAGCCAAATCTCTCATTGCATCTCTTTAAACCACTGCAGAGTCCTTTCAGAAGCATTCACTGTCACCCCCTGAAGCAAGGTGACATAACATGAGCCCTTGGACACCTAGGAAGGGAGAAGACAGCATGACACCTGTACTGCCACCTCCCCTATGCCTTCTCCAAGCGGGGAAGGTCACCCTCAGGGCCCAAAGCTATGCTGAAAATGTGCAGAAGTTCATCTCCAATTAATGCTTTCATTCTGATTTGCCTGCTGCCTCCTCAGGTTACTTTAAGGAGACTTCCAGCTGCTGCTCAGAGCAGGAACACTCATGGATGGTCCTGTTGCCAGTGAGAAATTCCAGCATAAGGAAAGCCTGCACCTGCCAGGGGAACCCAGAATGAACAGCCCAGCACAGATATTCAGGGAGATGAGAGCAGAGTTTGTGCATGGAATGGGAAAACTACAGCAGTATTTATAGCAGTTCTGAGGCAGAAACGCTTGGAACAGGTACAATTCTGCCTAGGAGTGTGACCCTCTGGTTCTACGTTTGTAGAGAACCTCCCAGGTGACTGTTTGACCACACGAGGTCTGGCCAACAGCCTCCCTAGTGCAAGTACCCAAGAGCTGAGACATAAGACCACCTGGAACAGCTCAGAAAGAACATCCATCCAGTCGCTAGAGCAGCCAGGATGCTTCATCACACTGCTGTCCTGGTCTACCTGTTCCATTTTTCTTGGAGGAAAACTTTACCCTCAAGGAAAGGTTGCAGCAGAGAGGGATACTGTTGCCACAGGTATAAATTACAGATTGCTTTAAACCTTCAATTGCTCTTGCAACACAGCAGCAACATGTGGCTGCACAAGTGGCACTTGAGCACCTTCTCAAGAGGCAGAGATTGCTTGGGATTGCCAATAAGAACATGGGTACATGTACCAACATGTCCTGCCATCTCCCCACACACCTTGCTGAGAATTACAGCAGCCTGTGAAGGCCTTCAGTGAAGAAAATAACACCAGTAAAAAAAAGCTGAAGGCTGCCAGCATCCCTCCTGCTAGGGCAAGTCTAGGCCAGCAGCAGCTTAAGCAGGTCTTACAAAGACTGACTGACCTTTAACAAATCAACACTCATAAATACCAAAAACTGCAGCGTCCAACAGCAGAGGTGAGCCAGCACAGCAAAGAAAGAAAGGGAAAAGCACGTTGGATTAGTGTTCACTCAAGAGCTTCTGCACCACACAAGCACCTGGGTGCTAGCAGTTTCTCCCTCTGAGGATTAGGGTTTCTGCTCAGCTCAACACTGTGGCAGGTCAGCAGTTCTCCCTGTGGTTTGTCTCAGTCCCTGTTCACCTGAACCCACTCGACTGTATCTGAAGTGCAGCAGTTTCCCTCTCAGGAGGAACAAGTGTCCAGCTCAGGACTGTGACTCCAACAGGACCAGGACAGAACTGTGGATCAGCCCTAGCAGTCAGCTCATGACAGATGCTTGTATGTCTGCTGGACTGTGCTAGAGAAGGACTCTTACTGCAGATCAGAACTGTCTCTTTCTGACAAGAAGTACTGTGAGACAATAGCAAGGTTACTGTGACCAGACCTTAATGTGAGTAGTATTATTTAAGCCACTGAGGCAGAAAACTCCAGTTCTGTACCTGTATAAGCCCCTAAATACATCTGTCTTCACTGAACATGATTAGGTATCCATTTCTTTTGTTTCAGAATCCTGATTGTAGCTGGATATGCTCCAGTTCAGAGCCAGGAAAGCAGCGTGAGGCCTCCCTGCAGTAACAATCCTGCTCTAAGGCTGTGCGTACTAAGGCTGGACTTGGAACTACACTTCCCTGGGGGATTAAAACCACCACAGTCTTGCTTTCAAGAAGACCTCGCTGATAAGGCGGTTCTGGATTCAGGCAGTTTGAGTGCACAAAGCCAGCAGCTGTCACGGTGTCCTCCCACCTCAGCTTCCCAAGACTCTTTCCCAGTCAAAGGAGTGCAAACTGCCAGGTGACCTTCACCAGAAACTGATGCAATCTTCTTCTTTTTCACACACCTCAGGGATGGCAAAGTGCAGACACGAGGGAGGAGAAACTACCCGAATGGCAGAATGTGACTTCACTGGAATACATTCTGTTCACAGGAGGAAGATCCTTCTATCCTCACCCACCAAAATTCACTGGACTTAAGTCTGTCCTTTCCCTACCAGAAGTTCCTCCGTGTGTTACTTCCATGATACAGGAGTCCATCCCTTCTGGGATATGCAGACAGAAGGTTTCTTTCTCCCCAAACTCAAAGTCATTAAAAAAAGATACAAAGAACTGCTTTTGGCAGCAGAGAGGCATTTGAGATGTGGAAAAATCTGGAGTGCGCGACCCAAGTAGATGGGGAAGTAATCAGTCCTTGACCTAATAAATAGAGTAGAAGGAAGTCTTCAAGGTGGCCAGTAGCCCAAACAAAACCTGAAGCCTTGCAGAGACCAGTAGGAGCTTTAGTGCATCACACTGCAAGGGGCCATCTCCTGGGATCCACTGCCACACAGTTCTTGGACACCTTTTGTTAGGCCCATGGACTATTTGGAATCTTGAAGTTCCTTTGCCTTCTTCAAAATTAGATGAACATCAGAGATAGGATAATCCTATGGCAAAGAAACAAAGGGATTTCAGTGACTTTCCCAGCATTCTTGATCCAGATTGTTTTGCTTAAGCAAGGCAAACCTTGAAAACAACATTCTTGGCCTATTATAACACAATGCCATGTTCAGTTACTCCTTTAACAGCTACAGTTTCCTGTTTTGTAACTGATCAAAACTCAATACCCTTCCAGAGGGTTTGTTGTTGGTTTTTTTTCACTTTGTTCTCCAAGGGCACAGTAAACTGGCCTGCCACAGGGCTCTCCTCATGCCAGAGAGCCTTATCAAAACCCGTATCTTGCAAAGCCCAAAACAGGAACTGGCAGAACATGAGATATCCAACTGTGCAGTGCAGACGTTTCCAACCTGAGGCTCTCACAGATCTCAGAACTAAACAGAACCCTCTGGCAAAAAAATTCAGCAGTGTTACAAAAGGTTTCACATCTTTGCTTGAAATTATTCCATTTTTTTTGCAAACCAAAGGAACGTTAGAAACCTCCAATCTATGATAATTTCTCTGTAGGGTAAAAAGGATGCATGTCCAAAAGACTCCCACTTCCAGTAATGAGGGTGCTGTAAAATCCCTGCAGATTTTCCTGCATGCAAACATCACAAATGTGGTACTTGTCTTGAACCAGGCATACCCTCCCACCCTCTCACATACTGTCATCCTCTCTCACAGTACTATTTTAAGACTTTTCCAATTGCTCTCTGTGCCCACTCTATTTAATTCTTACCTGTAGCAGCCTCATGTTCAGAGTGAAGTCTCCTTCCAGCAACTGATCCCGGATGAGTCTGAAAGATGGAAATTATTCCAGCTACTTTTGACTCTTTAGGAAGAAACTTTAAAATCTGTAACCTCTTCACCAGATGCCCTAACACATGCCTATAGAAGACTCCTGGATCCATGGAAGAGAAGAAGAGGAAGGCTATGTGTGTACTTACGTCAACATGGCACAACAGACGAGCAGGAGGAAATCGAAGCGCTTGTCATCAGCAAAGAGGGAGTCCCAGATACGGATGACATCTGGCAGCAGGAACTCTTGGGACAAGAGCAACGTCAGCCAGCGGAAGGCAAAGAACTGGGGTTTGATGTTCTGTTCTTGCTGTCAGACAGGCACCAGGCAAACAATGAATACGTGCTCCTGGCCAGTTCCCTACAGGCAAGAGATGCACCCCCTGTTTCCATCCCCGTCTCCTCCCCGACACTGCTCTAAGCTCCAAGCTCATCTTGCAGCAGCCGGAAAACCCCTGCATCCTTTGGAGACTCTCCCATTCAACCTCGACCGAGAGATTTTCAGTGCACCCACACTCCACCCCTACAGCCAAGCCAGAAAATGCTCCTCTGTCCACAACAGGGAGTAAAGGAAGCTTTTCCCCCTAAAGGCACTATCTGTGTTCCGTTAAACCTGCCAAGTAATTTTAAAGTTCCCGTTTGAACAGCATTTTATCTGCAAAGCTGCAGCCATCCCCCGCTAGCACAGGCACTGTTTGTCAGGATTTCCTCTCCTTTCCAGAACCCTTGTATTTATCAAAAGGTTTGCTATTCACAAAGAGAAACAAAGATGGAATAGAGTTCACACTGATGGTCAGTAAAACATGCTATAAGCACCTTTAACTTGAACCTTTCCTGTTTTCTGATGTTAAATCCAAGGTAGCATAAGTTTATTCAAGGTCAGACAAGTTCAGGATTCTGCTGATATTCATAAGGACCAGCTGCTGCACAGCCAAGACCATTTCCTGCCAGCCAAACATTAAGCAGTTTTTCTCCCCACTACCAGCCAACACTGTGGGCTCTGTCACTGTGCTGACAAACCATCTTTTGGATTATAAAAGAAACATATCCTGACTTTTCTAGACGGAAAGAGATCACAGTGTGATTTGGTCAAGGTTGCAGTAACAAGAATTGCTTTCCCTTCCAAAGTCTCCTTGGACTTTCACACCAAATGGACTATAAGACTGAAGATGTTTGCAATGAAAGCTGCCTTCTACATGTTCTACAAAACTCACACAAACCCAAAGCACTTGAAAACCTTTGGATGAAGTGGAACAGTATAATTTGGCCGGTGGGATCATCCAGCTCACTTGATTTCATTTTTCCTTTGGAATGAGCTCACGCAGTTTAAGTCAGTGATGTCAGGGCACCCAGTGGCAATAGAAGTGTGTGTGTGCAGCGTGGGGGATGCTTTTTGTTTTGCTCTTAAAGGCAGAAACAATTTCTGTAACCTGGGATGCTGAAAAGCTCTACAGCAAAACCTGTGTTTTGCCTGATGACTACAAGACAGTAAAGACTCTAGCTCCAGCTATGCAGGTGACCAAGGATCGTGGCCAAGTCCCTTCAGAGTCCCAGCTGGCAGCTATGCAACAACCATAGTTTGCTTTCAGAGCCAGGCAGGGGAGGAAGCCTTGCTGTGTCAGCTTGCTCTGGGCTCACTCCAAGGAGAGGCTGTTTCAGCTCACAGATAAGAGTCTCTCTGCCCCACAAGCAAAGCCCTTCATACACTCTCTGTGTTCTCCTTAAGCACAGTTTAACAAAACTGACATTCACATGCACTGTTAAGCCACTCCTTGCATCCAACCCAAGACCCAGAGAAACACCTGGCTCCTCACCAGTTTCAAATACAGCTCCACATCTTTCTCCTTCAGGGTGGAGTACACCTTCTCCATTTTGTAGGTAATACCACACTGAGAATCATCCAGGCTCTTAATGAAGTTGTCCCGAATTTCAGCCATTAGATTGGTAAAGCAGAAAAACGTGTCTGCTTCAGCATGTTCTGGGGAAAGTAAGAACATGGGGGAATAGAGGAAGCATCACTGACAGAGGCACAGAGCTGTAAAACTGTCCTTGCTCCATAATCTAGTTGCTGTATTAGATTTAAGGAGTAGGTCCCACCAGATCTTGGCTTGCTTGGTCTGGGTTAAGGCTAGACAAACTCTTTTTTCTTTTTTTTTTTTTTTTTAACAGAAACATCTACAGAGCCACTGGAGATACTGACCCTGTGTGCAACACAAGGTCTTCATGACATGAAGTCACAAAACAGTTATCTGTGCCCAGCAACATAAGCTGCCACCACCACACACCCTCAGAACTGTGAAGCAGAAGCAACAGGCAAAGTCCTCCCTTTCCATTCTTTTCTATATAGCACAGAGAAACAAGAGCTTCTAAGGGGATTTTAAGTTAAACAAACAACAATTGCTCAAAAATCCTCACTTTTCATGTCCTCACCACTTGAAGCCCATTCAGCTCCTACCAATTCCCCAAAACTCCTCATGCCATGCAGAGAACTCGCAGTACCACAGCCACTGCTGAGCAGCCAAAAGGCCCCCTCACCTTTCCATTCGCTGTTAGGGTCTGTAGCAAAGGTGTAGTAAAGAGGCCCCACAATTTCATTCATGCCCTGGACATAGGCTATCCCGGGGTTCAGCTTGGCATAGATGAACAGGATCCGCTCCACCACTTCCCAGTGAGCTTCGCAGCCATTGGGCAGAACTTCGTACTCGCTCAGAGAGCTGGAGGTGCTTTTAAGAGGGGAGCTCACCTGGAAAACAAGGCTGAATCAGGATAACCAACTGGCACAGATCCTTTAGCACATGTGCCAAGGTTGGCTTTTAACACACATAGGCCCCCCCAAAAGATCTGGGCTGTTTATACCACATAAACCAAGACAAGCAACTCTGGGAGCACACAGGCAAGGAAGTCCTGGTGCTGGCTGTCCGTGAAGAAAAAAGTCTGTGCAGCAACAGACAGTTCCCTCTGAATCATTGTACCACATGATCTCACACAGCAAAAACCACAGCAGTTCCACTTCTTTAGTATTACGAGGGAAGGATACTGATGGTTGTGGAAGAAGCCACCTTCCCCAACAGCACATGTGCTGTAACACTCATGAAAGGGGAAAGAGACAACACATTTGAACAGATACTCAGCTCTTCTCCTAATTCCAGGTTTGAAATCCAGTTCTGGAGGACAATGGAAATTTGTAATAAATTCATGGTAAATTAACTCTTCAGGGTTTTGTTCCCGTACAGGAAGGCGTATGTCAAGCACAAAATCACTTGTGACTCCAAATTCTACCAGAAGTCAGGTAAAAACAATCCTTAAAATTAAATGCACCTATAACTCCCTACAGTCTGTCAGGCACTTCAACTGCTTCTACAATGTCCAGCCCCAAGAATGCTCAGTATCTGCTGGGGTGTTTCCTGAATTCCACCGCACAGGCAGAAAGAGAAACAGAGACAGTCCAAGAATCACCCTTCCCCTTCCCAATCCAAGGCCCTGCCCTGTGACAAGGACAGCCCCAGCCCAGAGCTCACATTTGTCACCCCACTGCGGTTTCGTGCCACCGTCTGCGACTTGAGCGTGGTCTGCTCCACCCGTCTGCGCAGTGTCTCAAACTCGTTCTGGGGGTCCAGGATTAACAGGCAGGGATAATCTGTGCGGCGCTGGAAAAACGCCATGTCAGGGTACAGCCTCCTAGGATGGACACAGAAGGAAATCAGGAACAAGAAGGAAGTACATACCCCATGTCGAGTGGGAGGCTCAGTTTAATATTAAACTTCGTTTTCAAAGTACAATTTGTTGACCAAACCTCTTGGGTTCAGAAATCTGAGTCGTTCTGCCTCACACACCTGACATCTTTGTCTATCTGGAGGAGCACTTCATTATCCTTGAAGTAAGTGTTCCACCGACTGTCTGGATTTGGATTGAGGGGCTAAAGAGAGAAACAACAGAAACGGAACAAGTGTCTTTCACACATATTAAAATCCTCAGTAAACATACAGTGATTTAACATTTCTGCTGTCACTCTGCTACCAGCACAATCTGAGCACATCAGGGTCATTTTTTCTCTCACATTTTCAATCCCTTTTCATTTGTCTCTTCAAGAATTTGTTCCCAAATCAGGTATTTTGTCCTCTGTTAACAAGATTCCTGATTACAGCTCCAAACGTGGATATGGTATTTGGACTTGCAGTAAGAGTTATCCACCCACCCAGTACTTTGATGGCTGATTAAGCACCACCCAGGAAAAAAAAAAAGTGTATTCCATGAACTACAACCTATGCTGTATCAGACCAGTTTCCCAATATGATAAACTTAACTCCCCCCTACACACACACATTCTTCTCTCCACACCAAGATCCACACAAAGTTAACAACTAACCAAGAAAAAACAACAAGCTACATTCCAAGGGATTCAAAGATCATTGTGACCTGCCTGTGTGGCTTTACAGACATGCCAGTTTTACACCACCAAGGCTCCAGAGATCACAGTGGGGCAGGTGACTGCAGGGGAGTGAACGCTCAGAATGGTCATGGGAGCAGCTGTATCATTTTACAGTCTCTTCTGATCAGTTACTTCACTCACTCCTCCCACACACACACTCCTAAAAGCACTTTCACAGAAGAAGAAAACCAAGGCATGCAGGCTTGCCATAACAACCCAGAAGCATTACTAGAAATAATCAGCTCTCCTGCCTTCCATACCACAGTCCAGCCTGACTCTCCTGCCTCTTTTCTATCCTCTGCTCAACAGCCTGCTCCAAATGCACTCATGGACCCTACTTCCCAGGGGAGCATCTCACAGCTCCAGCTACCTCTTGTGAGCCTTTCCCTTTCCCTACGAGACCCACAGCCCAGGCAGGTAGTCCCAAAAGGCAGGAGAAGGAAAGTGCACAGCTGGAAACAGCTCTCTACAGAGCTATTGGTGCTTTGTCAATAATTCACGCTCAAGGCTACCAAGACAAAAGTGGCAGGCTGGCACCTGGGAACCATCCTTCCCTCTGGCAGGGCAGAACAGTTGGGAACAGAGCCAGGAGTAGCTCAGGGGGCCAGAAAAATCCCCAAGGAATTTTCTGCAGCACAAAGGCTTAACAACACTTACATGATCTTCTAGGGTCACATCTTCCCTTGAAACACCCAGGTTGGCTTTGGCGATCCCAGGCTGGATAATCATTTCTTTCAGGAACTGGGAATACAGATCCCTTAAAGAAGAAAAGAGGAATTTGCAATGAGGAAGATAAGGTCAAGGTGAGCACACAGAGTTCAAACAGATCTCTCTGTCCCACCCTGCTCAGCCAGAAGGCATCTGATTTTCTCTTCAGTGTAACTGAAGGGGTCAATCTACTAGGCAGCTGTGAGAACAGCACATTCCACACAAGAACAATTTATTTTATGAACGTACTTAATTATTTAGAGACTATTCTCCTTTTCTGCAGATATCTTTAGAAATAAATGGACAAGTACCAACATCCTCACCTCTGTTTCTTCAGCAAAGAGCTCCATAAGGCTTTCTCTAAAGGGAGGTAGTTCAGGAGTATCTGCACAGGAAACAGGTGAACAGGAATTAGTATTCAATGAGCTGTTACACCTGCAAGATGAGCAAAGCAAACACAGTGGCTCGAACTGACTTTTGGAAAATACTGGGAGGTTTCTCCAGAAAGCCGAGTACTTTGCCAAGCAACAGTCAGGAATATTTCAGGGACTGGCTTTCAATACAGAACTATTTGTAGGACTGATCAATAGCTAACCTGACAGAAATGCACTGCTAGCTTAAAACTGACGCTGTTCACATCCAAAATGCTGATCTCCACAAATTACTGCTGACTTCTAGTGCCCTTTAAGCTCTGGATTTATTGTTTGTTTGTTTACAACTTTAAGCACCAAAAAACAATGCTACGTGTACTTAACCAACCCAAAGCATCACTCGCAAGAAAGAAAAGCACCCCAAGCAAAACCCACCTTCCAGCACAGGCAGCGCAGCCCACCATCAAAGGGAATTCCTGTGGAATACCAGGCAAAGAAATAACCACGTTAGCCCATCTCTCACCGCGGGTTGCTGATGTCACCTCACGAACAGGCCTGGCAACATTTTTCCTCCCCGAGGGGCATGAAGTTTCCCCTGGGACGCTGCCGGGATTATCCACAGTGTCTCCCACGGGGACCCCCCGTGTCACCAGCCCGGGGCACCGCCGTGCCCGCAGCCCCTTCCCCAGCCTGGGGCCGGTCCCCGCGGAACTCACCACTGAAGCACAGCTCGCGGAGCTTGGTCAGAGCCACCGTGGGTTCTCCAAGCACCTCCTGGAAGTCCGCGATCCTGAGGGGAGCGAAGCCGCGGGCGTCATCAGGGTTGGTACGGGCAACCTGAGACCCTCCAGAGCCCGCAACCCCTCAGAGCCCCCGATTCTCGAGAGCCCCCACCCCGCCCAGCGGAACCCCGGCAAGGTGGGGAGGGGAAAGACCACAGTTCCTACACAGACCCCAACACCGACCTGCTCTGGTGCAGCCGCGACATGGCGGCCCCGACGCCCCTTCCCCGCGCGCCGCATAAACACTCCGGCTGGAAACGCTGCCCAGGGAAGGGGGATGCGGGACGGGCCCCGCCCCGGGCCCGCCCGCACCGCCGGGCCCGCCCCCGAGGGCGTGGCCACACGGCCCCGCCCCCGCGGCGCTCGCTCTCCGCTAAGCCCCGCCCCTGCCCGGTAAGCTCCGCCCCCTCACCGCCTCAGGGCGCTCCTGGAGCCCCGCGGGCCCGCTCCCTGCCCTGTTCCTGCTCCCCGCGCCCCCCGGGACACGGCGTGGGTCCCTCCCCAGGCACCGAGCGCCAGGAGAGACCCCGCGGGCTGGAGCAGCCGGTCCCCCAAGCACTGAGGAGACTCCCGGGGTGGTCGCGCTGTCCCGGGTACGCTCTAGCCCGTGCCTATGGCAGCCGTGAGCGGGGCTCGCGGGAATGGCGCCCCTCAGTGAGGGGGCGCGGTGGGACCCTGGCTGTGCGGTGCCGGCAGCCGCGGCCCCTGAGCGAGGGACGGGCCGGGCTGCGCGCACCTTCCCGGGGAGGCCCTGCCGGGACGCCGCGGCCAAGCTCTGCCCCCCGCAGTGACGTCAGTGCCTCCGCCGCGTGGCGTCACGGCCTTGTGACGTCACGGAACGTCCCCGTCCCCGCCGGGTCCCCGCTGACCGAGCGTTCCGGCCGGGCCGGTGTTTCCGGGGAAGGACTCGGTGGCGCTTCCGGCGCGGGGGGAGGAAGTGACGGCGGGTTTGTTGACAGCGGAGGCCGCGGCGGGGGGAGCGGGCCCGAGCAGGACGCGGACCCCGGCCCGCCCCGGGGAGCCGGGACCAGCCAGGACCAGTCCCCCATGGCGCCAGGTGAGTACCGGTGCCCCCCTCCCCAGCCCGACCCGGGGGCACCGGGCCTGCCCGCCCGGGCGGGGGGAGGAACCGCCGCCCCCGGCAGTGCCGGACGGTGCCCCCGGCGCAGTCCCCATCCCCTCCCGGGGACGGCCAGGAGCAGCCGGGCCCCGCCGAGCAGGGCTCCGGGCCGCGGCAGCAGCTCCGGCGCTGCCCGGCGAGGTGACCTCTGAGTGCCTGGGGGACGAGGGAGGGCTCGCGTTCGGGGCCAGCGCTGCCCGCGGGGTTGATAGAGACCATCGCGGGCTGATGGAGCCCCAGCGACCAGGGAGCCGTGACCAAGGGCTCTAGATAGTCTTCTTGGGCAGGTGACCTGTGGAATGAAAATCCATGATGTAATTCAGTGAGCTGAAGAAGCATCTTTACTGCAGGCAGATACAAAGATGAACACATTCCCCGGCGAGTGCGAGCTGTCTCACTTACGATGTCAGTCCTGGCTGGTTGACAGGGTTGGGAGTTTGCTGGGACAGAGTGTAGCTCGATCTCCTCCTACTTCACTTTCCCTAGTGTAAGAAGGGATGGTGTGTCCCCACACAGGCAGCCATGACCCATCAATTAATAAAGTCACAGTGATTTGCAGCTGCAAGATGCCAGCTAAAGTGACAGTGCAGTTTCCCTTCAGAGTGTAACCCTGCATAGAGTGCCAAACTCTGCATTTACATTACATTTATAATTCTGAAGTCACTGTAATCAGCTCGTGGCAGTGCATATTGTTTTCCCTCTCCTTGGATGAGTCCCTGATGCTGGAAAAGTCAGCTTTGCCAATCATTTTTGTAGCAACAGCATAAACGTTACGTGGTTGGCATGGAGGCACGGTGAGTCAGGCTTGGCTCTGGGCACTGCCTGGAGAGAGGCTGGGAGAGATGATCAGTCTGAAGTCCAAGAGAGAGGATATTGGCACTGGTGGCCCCAGAAGTGCCAGGAGAGGTCCCGAGCCTCACATGCCAGTGCAGCCTGGAATGCTGTAACAATGCATATGCAGCCTGGAAATGAGCAATATTTGCAAAGAGGCTGGTGGGTCCTGGATGCTGGGAATGGGGTAAGTAGAGCTGCCTGTACTGCATCTGGTTTTGGGTCCGTGGATGGCAGGAGGTTGCTGTTACTGCACAGAGAGGGCTGGGTGCCCACAGAAAGGGCTTTTGTGCGCCTGCTCTCAAGGCTCTGAGGAACTTAATTCCTTGGGTGCACTAAGATGGAGGCAAATCTGTCAGAGAAATAACTGGAAAAAATACTGGCAGCTGAAGTTCTGGTCACTTTTCAATTCTTGCTCTTGAATTTTCAGCATCTTTCATGCATCTGTCTTTAACTCTACCAAAACCCACATGGCACCAGGTAGCTCTTTGCTGGAAAAGCACTGGTGGCCGTCACTAGGCAGCTTGATCCTGAAGCTTGTGTGAAGCTTCCTGAGGAGAACAATTAGACAAATGTTAATGATTTTTCAGCCTCTCATTTCTTTGTGTCACACGCCAAGGTTATAACTAGAGACAGTATTGCTCAGGGCAGCTATTGACACTCTTACTTCCCTCTCTGCTGCCAAGGTGTCATGTCTTCAGTCTAAGGAGGGAGAGGCCAGCTTGTGTCCTGGACAAAAGGTCACAGCAGCTGCTCAGATACCTGTAATAAATCAGGAGGATGAAAACTTTTCTGGTCTTATTTCACTGGGACAGTTTAACCATTCTTGATATTAAACTTCTGCATGGGATTGTGTTGGTGGATCACAGGGAGCTCAGAAGTTAAAGGGCAGCTGATTTCTTCAGGGCTGAGATCAACTGGCAGCATTGTGCTGGTCTCAGCAGAGAGGGAACAGAGGCTTGTCAGAGAGCCACAGGAAGGCAGTCCTTGCCCTCTGGTGCTCTGAGCTGCTTGGACAAGTCCCAAGCACTGGCCGTTTCCAGCTGCACGTGACAACAGATTGTCAATGGGAATTTGTTTTCGAGTTCTCTGGGCCTCAGTAGTAAACAGTGGAAGAACACTGGCTGCAGGGACCTCCTGTCTGATGGCACAGGGGAACTGGTAGGGACAGCAGAACATGCTTCCCAGCTGGTTCAGATCTTCCTGTCAATCTTGCCTTTCGGGAAAGATTCTCTCCAGCAACCTTCAGGCAAAATCTGCGAGAGGGACTTGTTCTGGAGGTGAGGCCGATTTATCTCCAAAGCAGACACAGGACAGCTTCCTCCCACCTGCATTCCATTTGCCAGGACCTCCCAGCCAGTGAGACAATACACTCAGTGGCCCATTTCAGTCTTCTCACCTTACTTAACTCCAAAGGAGAGAATTGTGGATTGTGGACCTCCTCCTTTATCAAAGCTGAAAACCCTCAATTTTCATTGACTGGACCACATGCACCGCAAAGGAACTATTGTGGCACTATTGAGATGTTCTTGTGACTCCCAGCTCAGCACTCTGTGACCAAAAGAGCAAGTTACACCCTTAACACCATGATTGGAGAGAGTTTAAAGTATAATTTTTATGATTGCTGAGGTTTTAGGGGTTTTTACCTCAGCATTAGCTTTTAGAGTGATTAAGCTGAGGAATGGGAGTTAAACTCTCCTCTCTTGTACTGATACCATAGGAATGAAAGAAAGAGCAGCAGAGGCTTTAGAGAAGCAGAGAGCTGGTGACACACAGGTGTCCTGCTATTTGCAGCTGCAGGATAAAGATCAGAAACGGAATATGGTTAAGGACATTTTGCAACAACTTCTCCAGCAACGGCTGCTCAGCTGTAGTGCAGAGAATAACAACTACCTCCACAGCACCAGTGTTCTCAGGGCCAGCAGGGACAGACTTATTGATAAGATAGAGGTTTTATATAATAAATAAACATTTCAACACAATTTTTTTGTGTCTGTGGAAATATGTAGAAAAGTTTTGGTTTGCTTATGTGATTTGACCCTTTGAAAGTGAAATGTAATTGTTGGTCTTCAAGCCGACTCTTCTGGTAACCCTTCAAGGCCCCAGTGAGCAAGTCTTGATACCAGAGCAGTCAGATCATTTCAAATCAGAAAACAGGGATAGCTTCCGCCAGTTGTCTGCCTCACCCATCCTTTATCCTGTTCCCAAAATGAAGAAGGGGAAAAGCACCTCGCCTTTTTCCAGTTTAGTCACTTGTACTCCTTTGTGACAGATTTGGGATCGTGAGGGTGAGCTGGATGGAGAGGTGTCCAGCACAGTCACAGTCCTTGCGTTACACTGCACTCAAATGGATCCCAGGCCAGTCCATGTGTTTCCCTCTGGCTTCTGATCCACTTCACGCTCTAGTTCAAGGACTTGCATGAAGCTTCTGGCTTGGCACTACAGAGAAACATGGAGCTTGAAAATTAAACTTGACTTGGAACGTTGGCAAAGAAAATTGCAGGCAGGAAATACAGGGCCACAGATCCCACTGGTGCCATACAAAGGATTAAGTTGACAATAAATGTTCTGCGGGTTTATCCAACCTGCTCTGAAGGAAACCAAGCAATGTGGCTTCTGCCACTTCCCTTTCTGAGGGCCTTTGTCAGCCAGATAACCCTGCAATGAGGAAGCATTTTGCTGTGTAGCCTCATTTCCAAACACAACACACTAACTCATTCCCACAGTATCCCCTTAGAGTGGGAATACCAAGGAATTAAAGGCACACTGCCAGAGAGGCCAAAGTGCTGCAGGTCCTTTTGAGGTCAGCAAGTGATGGGCTGTAAATACAACAAACATCCTGCTGGTGTGGCAGCTTCGTGGGACACTTGCAGTTGTGCTTTTCTCAATGCATCTTTTTTCCCCTCTGCTTATAGCTGTCCTGATGGCCCCATAGCTTCATCCCAGAACTTCATTTGAGGGAAGGATCTCCTGCATCAAAAGCTTCCTTCTGCTCTTCTCCTTCCCGTAATTTCCCTCAAAATGGCATCCGACAGTCCCGAGTCACTGATGACCTTGTGCACCGATTACTGCCTTCGCAACCTGGAGGGGACTCTCTGCTACCTCCTGGACAACGAAACACTCCGGCTCCATCCCGACATCTTCCTGCCAAGCGAGATCTGTGACAAACTTGTCAACGAGTACGTTTCAGGCCTGGTTTGGGAAGGAGCTGGGAGCTCAGAGAAGTGGGAGTATAGTTCTCCAAAAAGAATTATGGGGAAGAATTCATAGGGCTCTGTTTTTCCAGTTGATCATACTGGCAAATAAGGGTTTGCATGAACTTCAGAAGGAGGTGTTCCCTTTTGTACTGCAATCATTCTAATTTCTGTGGTAATCACCCTTTCCAAGTTAGTCAGAGCTCAACGAGATCCTGTTAAAAGGGAAACTAAAAGAGTAAAACCAGAGTGAAACAGTCACTGCTTCTTCCTAGAATGTCAGCGAGCAACAAAGAAGCCTTCCCATTTCCCACCACTGAAGTATTACAACACTCTCTCCAAGCAGAGAAATAAGAGCACAGAGTGCTAACAGGTGTTACATTTTAAGGCTGCTGCTCCCATAGTTTTATAAAGCAACCTGTCTCCAGGGATTTATGTAATTTGGCTGTCACAGTCTCTCTCGGCTGAACTTGTGCCCACAAAGTCTGGCAGAGAATTTTGGCCAGCTAATTTTCTGAAAAATGAAAAAAAAAAAAAAATCACATTACTAAGTTTAAACAGCTAGTGAAAAAAATCCTGGAGTCTGTGCTTGCCACACACAGAGTCTTGCACTAATCTTTGCCCAAGATTTTCCTAGGGATTGTTAGTTCTGTGCCAGAAGAGGTGGGTGACTTCCTTTACCCCAAAAGCTGATCTGGGTGATTGGGGGGGGGGTTTGCTGTGTGCTCACACCTTGGTCACATTTCCTTGTCACCAGTGCGGGTGCCAGAGCTGTGGCTGAGCCTGTGCTGTGCTAACACCATTGCCCCACACAGGTACGTGGAGCTGGTGAAGACAGACAGCATCTTTGAACCCCATGAGAGCTTCTTCACCCTCTTCTCAGACCCACGGAGCACCAGGCTAGCTCGGATCCACCTGCGGGAACACATTGTGCAGGACCAGGACCTGGAGGCCATCAGGAAGCAGGTGGTGTTGCACTGACAACTGCCACATCACATAGCAGCACTGCTGCATGGGCACCAGCTAGAATCCCAGACACACAGAGATTCCCAAGGCTCCATCCTTCACTGTCCAAGCTTTCTTTGGACTAACCTCAGCTTCTCCCTTCTCAGCTCCCAAAGCCACTGTTGGGAATGACATAGGACTGGTCAAGTTGGGTGATACATGGTCTCAGGCTGTCCCAGTGGGAGGTGTGGAGCAAACAGGGTGGGCACTTTACCTGTGAAATATCTCTAACCTTGATTTCCCTTTTTTCAGGATCTTATTGAGCTCTACCTGACTAACTGTGAGAAGCTGACAGCCAAGAGCCTGCAAACCTTGGTGAGCTTCAGCCACACACTGATCTCCCTGAGCCTCTTTGGCTGCTGCAATATCTTCTACGAGGAGGAGAACCCTGGGGGCTGTGAGGACGACTGCCTGGTGAACCCCACTCGCCAGGTCTTGGTCAAGGACTTCACTTTTGAAGGCTTCAGCCGCCTGCGCTTCCTGAACCTGGGCCGCCTGATCGAGGGGGTAAACGTGGAGACACTGCTGCGGCCCTTGGCCTCCCTTGCAGCTCTTGACCTTTCTGGGATCCAGCTGAATGATGTGGGATTCCTGACCCAGTGGAAGGACAGTCTGGTTTCCTTAGTGCTTTACAACATGGACCTTTCTGAGGAGCACATCCAAGTGATCGCACAGCTTCGCAAGCTCAGGTCAGCAGATCTGTTCTGATAGGGAAAGGTCTTTCAGGAATGGTCTTCTTGCCTGCTACCAAAGAGGCACCCACTGCTGGGTTCAGCTTATAAACCTTCCTGTGAACAGGCTCACTCATTGACTCACTGTACATAACTGACATGTCTAAAGCCAGCCTGAATTTTGCTTGTAAGAAGACACCACTTAGCAGAAACTTCCCATTGGAGAAACAAAAAACAACACACATGACCCCATCGCCCCACTTGGTGTGCAACAGGTAGAAGACACTTTAATGAGTGGGATGTTGGCTCCAGTCTTAGGCAAGAGCCAGCAAAGTCTCTCTGCCCTGTAATGGACCCCACCTGCACACGATGGCTGGTTGGTTTGTCCCACCACTCCTCTAGCAGCAAGATTTCCCCAAAGCTTAAGCATTTAAAGACCTGAAAGAAATCAGGATAATGTAATAGCCTGGGGTAGAAAAATTATAAGACTGGGGAGGCAGACAAAAACCTGTGTAACTTAATTTGTGGGATGAGGCAAGATACGTTCCTGGGGATGCACAGATCCTCTGGTGCATCTTAATCTCCAGGTAGAAATGCTCAGGTGGCTGCTGGGATGGAGTTTGGAAAAGGCAGTTTCTGAGCCTGGAGCAATTTCCTTTGTGATGTGTGGCTAGATGATTCACTGTGGTCCATTCCAAGTAGCCCTCTCCCAGATACCTGTGTGCTTTGGTTGAACACAGGGCCAGCTGCTGCTGCCAGAGCCTACAGAACCACATTCCTGTATCTTGGGAAGGAAATAATGATAAATAATAATCACACTTGGCTCTGGTAGGGAGGCAGAAGCCCCAGCTAATGCTTTCCAGGCTGTGAGATGCTCTCTATCACCTGCAGGCACCTGGATATCTCCCGAGACCATCTGTCCAGTTATTACAAGTTCAAGCTGACCCGGCGGGTTCTAAACTTGTTTGTGGAAAACCTGGTGAACCTCACTTCGCTTGACATCTCAGGGCACACCATGCTGGAGAACTGCACTATCCCCAGCATGGAGGAGAAGATGGGCCAGACAAGGTAAGGGAACAGCAATTACTGAGGTCTGTTTGGAGGGATAGATCAGTCAAAGATGAATTAAGAACAGTTCCCTCTTCTAAGTTCCCAAATTCTGTAGGTCTAATTAGTACTAAAAAGCAGGATACAACTCCTGCCAGCTTCCCCTGACAGTAAAGACTGGTGTGAGAATCAGCTGTGATTGCTGTATGCAACACATGTAAGGACTTGTAAGAGTAATAAAGAATTCATCCCATCTGCCTGCCATGCATATCATATTTCAGTTCTTTTCCACACACATTCTCCCAGGGATCTCCTGCAGGAGTTTTTTCTGAAAGGACTCCAAAGCCTTACACATTTCCTACACAAAATATTCTTACCCTTGCTGAGATGCAGACTCTTCTGACAGAACATTTATACACTGAGTCAATACAATAGCATTCATAGGAGGGCTGAGTGTTTTAGGAACTTGGAATCTAAAGGCCTGTTTTCAGATTTGACCTGGATAATGGGCAGATCAACTCTTGGAAATCCTGGTGCCCCCTCAGTAGAGGCATACCTGGAGGTCTGGTTTTCCAGATCAGCCAAGAACTCTGCCCTTCCTATAAAGCACTTACTGAACAGAAGCACAGGAATGAGACAGTACTGGCTCCTTTTCACCAGAGCTGGTAAAAATGCACTGGCTCTTGGTCAACAAGGAACATGGCAGCAAAAACAGTGTTCCTGCATGCTCACAGAAGCAGATTTAGCCTGTCTGTCACATTGCAAATACATTGGATGAGTGAAACACATCCCTTTAAGAGGAAATTTTCACCCCAGCTAGTGAATTTCCAGGACAAATTTTACCTGGGCAAGCTGCATCCTGTCTGCAGGAATTCTTACTGCTGGTTCCATTCAACACATTCACCTTTCACTCACGATCCCTGGGATGAATATTTAGAGTTATGTTCATAAGCAGCTGACTGGTATAAAATGAAGTGTAGCTTTTACTTCTCTGGGTATGAAACAGCACAGTCAGAGTGAATGGAGGGCTGACAGCCATCTTTGTGGCAGGAGACACCTGGAGAAACATGGTACCAACATGAGCAATCTCTTGTTTTTTCACCCCAGCATTGAGCCAGCAAAGAGCAGCATTGCTCCCTTCCGGGGTCTGAAACGACCACTCCAGTTCTTGGGCCTTTTTGAAACATCCCTCTGCCGCCTGACCCATATTCCAGCCTACAAGGTAAGGAGGCTGCAGGAATATTGGCAGTAGGAACTTGTTAGAAGTTGAAAGAACATGAAAATACTGGCTGCCAGTAGAGTGGAGTTCTTTGGGTCTTGGGTGTGACACCTGAGCTCTGACCTTTCAATAACTACTTCATAATGCCAGAAAGCAAGACCTGTACCCCACGTAGTTTTTATAAGGGTTGAAAAACATGCCTCTTGGAGAAAAGCATGGAGAAATCATCCTGCCTGAAGGATGTCTGTGACTACAGAAAAGGATTTAAGACAGTAGGAGTTCTACTTTTGAATAGCATCCTCCTGCCCCAAAGATGCCTTTTCTCATCCCTCTGGACTGAAAAGTGACTCAACCTCTGTCCCATCCTGGGCTGAAACTACTCTCAGGGCAGAGGGAAGGTATACCCTTCGACCTCTCAGCGTTTCCTTCTCAAGTTGGTTTTCCTCCTTTATAATTTCTCCCCTGACTCTTTTTGCTCCTCCACGCCAGGTGAGTGGAGACAAGAACGAAGAGCAAGTCCTGAATGCTATTGAGGCTTACACTGAGCACCGGCCGGAAATCACTTCCCGGGCCATCAACCTGCTTTTCGACATTGCCCGCATCGAGCGCTGCAGCCAGCTGCTGAGAGCCCTCCAGGTAAGCCTTGGCTTCACCCTGACAAGGGGAATTTTACACTTCCAGTCCTTTTTTCCACCCTGGGACACTGTATCAGGCCATTCCAGAGAAACTTCCTGTAGCGCAGTGCAACTGGGTACCTTCATTTCCTAAGCACGTTCCTGCAATGCCTGGGCCACACATTCCTTGTGGGCTTCTAACAGTCGCTCCAAGAATTAGCAGCGAGTCTGTGGCACTAAAGCTCCCTGTTGCTTCTCTGCAGCTGGTGATCACAGCCCTCAAGTGCCACAAGGATGACAAAAACATCCAGGTGACGGGCAGCGCGGCACTGTTCTACTTGACCAACTCCGAGTACCGCATGGAGCAGAGCGTGAAGCTGCGGCGCCAGGTCATCCAGGTGGTGCTGAACGGCATGGAGTCCTACCAGGAGGTCACAGTAAGAGCAGCCCAGGCTCCTTTGGTTCCCATAGTCCTCTTTCCCTGGTGTCAGCATTTGGGTTTCCTCTGCCTGCAGGGAGTTAAACAAGGCAGAGGAGTTACTGCCCAGGTCTGCTCCTGGCCTCCACTCAGCAATGAGGATTCGATGCAAGGTGCTCCTTTTTATCCATGGACAGTGGTCAAAGGGTGTATGTGACACACAGACACCCAGCACTGACTGTGAGGTGAAATTGTGGGTAAAGGGGGTATTGAGTCAATGGAAAGAAACATCTCAAATCTCTGTACTGGACATCAGCTGTGTAGAGAGCCCAGAGGCAGCGAGGAACTGGCTCGGAAAGCAATGGGCCCTGGGTAATTGGGTGGCCTTATGAGGCTGGGGTGACAGTCATGAAGCATGGCTAAAGTACAGCACTAGATCAGAGGGTAACAGAAATCTCAATCAGGCAAGAAGATGGTTTCAATACCAAGCAGCAAGGAAACATGAGGTGGCGGGGTCTGTGATTTTGTAGCCACTTGGCCCATGTTTGCTTCCTTTTGACCCAGGTACAGCGGAACTGCTGCCTGACACTGTGTAACTTCAGCATTCCCGAGGAGCTGGAGTTCCAGTACCGCCGAGTGAACGAGCTGCTGCTGAACATTCTCAACCAGAGCCGGCAGGACGAGTCCATCCAGCGCATCGCTGTACACCTCTGCAATGCCCTGGTCTGCCAGGTGGACAACGACCACAAAGAAGCTGTGGGCAAGATGGGGTTTGTCATGGTTGGTATGGTCCCAAGGTGTCTACTTATCCATAACCCAGGCTGGTACAATTCCCTTGCAGCTGTCCATGAGATGCCTCCAGCCATGATCCAACCTCTCAATATCACTGGAGGGAACCAGCGTCCCTGCTGACCTCTCCTGGAACCTACCCCTTTACTGGCTTACCAACACTGGAAGTTATGATCACAGAGACAGGCTGGTGTGAGGGCAGAAAGGCACTGTAACCTTACACCTGACCTCACCACATCGGGTTATTTCCAGATCTGGTGCCACCTTGTGACTGGCTCCTCCTTCTCCCCAAGTTTGCATCAGCTTCCCAACTCAATCCATATCCCTCATCTTTTCCACGAACTGCAGAGGCTGTTGTTTTGGTGCAGTTATGCCACATCCCAGACCTTGTCATACAGATGAAAACTGACTCAACTGCAAACTCAACATCTCAGGGACTGTGGCATAGTTCAGCTCTGTGAATACTTGCAACTTGGAACATAACCCAGTCCCACTGGTTTAGAGAAAGAGATACCAAGTAGGTTCTCTGCAAAAGATCAAAATTGGCCATAACTGCTGTGATACTACAGGGCTGGTTAAGTTTTAGCTCCATGACTTTTGAACTGTTTTTCACTCTTCCTCTTTCTTTGTCCACAGACAATGCTAAAGTTGATTCAGAAGAAGTTGGCTGATAAAACGGTGAGTGTTTCCCAAAAAAACCATATACATAGAGTATTTTTTCTTCAGTCTGACTTAGGCATGGAGATCAGCCCAGACTGCCAGCTCAGCTTCTCTAACAAACACAAGACATCTCAGCTGACACTGTAGAATTTCTTGTCCCGGGGTGAGGGCAGGGGAATGTGACAAGGAAGCAAAAATATTAAACAAAAAACCCACTTACTGACAAGTTGTAAGTGAACAAGGTTTTCTTACCTCTGAAGTCATCTAGGGTGATGCCAGAGAGGAAACAGGTGATTGGTTTGCACCAGGCTCCTGCATTAGCATAGCTCTGATTCTGTCCCTTTCCCTATAGTGTGATCAGGTGATGGAGTTCTCCTGGAGTGCCCTCTGGAACATCACTGATGAGACCCCAGATAACTGCGAGATGTTCCTTAACTACAGTGGCATGAAACTGTTCTTGGAGTGCTTGAAAGTAAGTGTCTGTCTCTGGAGAGATGCTGACAGGAGCAGTGGAGATGCAGGTGCCTGGGCAGCATCCCTGGCTCTACTCCTCTCCAAGCATTACTTCCTACATTGCACAAACAGGAAAGTAAAAGCTCGTGCAAGTTCTTCTTTCTCACATCATTCCACCCAGCCAGTAGAACAGAGAAACTTACAGTGAACACATCTTCCCCTTTCCCCATCTTTGCTCAGCCCCCTCAAGCAGAGCAGCAGTGCACAGTGGGCCTGGTTTTGATCCTCTCTTTTCGCACATACCTTTAGCACCATTTGGCACCTGCCAAGGAGCCATTGCTGACTACCCAAAATTACTGAGCTTGTCTAGATGCACTGTACAGCCTTTTCCCAGGGCTGCTTGTTCTCAGCATCACCACAGTCCTACCTGTGCATAACCCTGTTCCTTGCCTGGCCAGGAGTTCCCAGAGAAACAGGAGCTACACCGCAACATGCTGGGCCTCCTGGGCAATGTGGCAGAGGTGAAGGAGCTCCGCCCACAGCTCATGACCTCCCAGTTCATCAGTGTGTTCAGGTGAGTGCCTGGCTGGCGACCAGCTGGGCTCTGATCTCGTCTCCTGAACCACCTGGAGACTTGTGAATCTTTCCTGCATCAGCAGCTCTAAGTGATCTCTTCTCTCTTGGCAGCAACCTCCTGGAGAGCAAAGCTGATGGGATTGAGGTGTCTTATAATGCCTGTGGAGTGCTCTCCCATATCATGTTTGATGGTCCAGAGGCCTGGGGGATCTGTGAGCCTCACAGAGAGGAGGTTGTGAAGAGGATGTGGGCAGCCATCCAGAGCTGGGATATCAACTCCAGGAGAAATATCAATTACAGGTGAGGAATGGAAAAGTTTGGCCCACTCACCCAGGAGCCAGGATTGTCATAGGAATGAAACACCAACAGAGAGAAAGGAAGAGAGAGAGCCCAGTATGAAGACTCTGTTCAGAGTGAAGGAGAAACATCCTCAGGGACATACTCTTTAGTGAGGGTTTTACATCTTCCTTTGAAACATGTTACATAAGATGCTGAAATTAGACACCTTACATGACAATTCCTATGGGAGAAGTTTGGCAGCCCAGCAGAATTTCTCCTGTATGTTTCTGCTGAAATTGAGTAGCTCAGGAAAACCATGATCTGTCTGGGACTGCCGGAGCATTTTCCTCTGATACTGCTGTCCTTTGCAGTCTGTCCTTTTAAGTCTGTTTGCTTCCCAAAGTCACATGCTTTCACTCGTCTCTGGGGCATATTTAGACACTTAGAAATCCCTTCAAAGGCTAATACAACTGCTGGAATCCTCTAAACCCCTTCCTGTAGGAGGGTATCAGGTACTCAGAATTCCCTTAGTGCTTGGCAGGGATCCAGAACTGGCATTCCAGTGCCTGTTTACAGTATAGACAGTGTAGTATTGTTGTCAGAGGAAACATAGCAACCCTTGCACATGTGCAGCCAGCTTTGCCTGGGTATGGTTTGGCTTTGTCCCTCCTCAAACTCATCCAGTGCTGCTGGATCTCAACTCTTGTGAGGAAATGCCTAATGGAGGATGGAAATCAGTTCCTGGGCTCAGTTGCCTTCATTGCAGCTATTTCTCTGGGGAGCGTGTGCTGAAGTGGTGGGGTCTGTAATCCTGCCAGCACTGCCCTGGGACACAGACTTAGCCTTGGTGCCAAAATCTTTGACGTGCCAATGGATTTACTGCTGTGGTACGTATGAGCAGAGAGTTTGTATTGCTGTGAGTGGCAAAGGTGCTGAAAGAATTAGCTCTCAGATTTTTAACAACTTCTGTAATATTTCTGTGCAGGTCATTTGAACCAATCCTTCGACTTCTTCCACAAGGGATCTCCCCAGTCAGCCAGCACTGGGCCACCTGGGCACTCTATAACCTGGTCTCTGTCTACCGTAAGTTCTCTTTTTGAAATCATATTCCCTGCACTGTGGAAGTTGAGGGAGTGGACCTGAGGCTGTCAGCAGAAAAAGCCTTCCCAGATAAACGATGTAGGTAGAGAAAACCTTCTTTGAATGATTCAGAAATGTCCAGGCAGCACAGCCAAACAAAGGTAATTAGACTTGGTGTGTAGGAAATTCCTTCACTGTCCTGATCCTTCTCCTTCCTCTCCTGGCACCCTTTGTACCACTGTTGTGAGGGTTCACAAGGACCTGCTTTATTCATTTCTCTGCAGCTGACAAGTACTGCCCACTGCTGATCAAAGAAGGTGGAATTCCTCTCCTGAAGGACATGATTAAAATGGCCTCAGCACGACAAGAGACCAAGGAAATGGCCCGGTAGGACACCAGTGCACAAAACTCACAAACTCTCATTTTACCCTTAGTTTAGTTTTTAATTCTTCCACGTGAAGAGGAAGCAAAGCAAGGCCTGTAGTGATGTGTATGAGAGGTATGAAGTGAACACAGGAGAAGCAGAGGAAAAAGAGGATGAAAACAGAAGACTAGAGATGTTTATAGGTGGTCAGTACACACAGATCATTACCAGGCAACTGGGTTGTAGATTGGCTTGTTGAGCAAGGGAGCCACATGGCTAATTGCAGTTCTTAAGCCAATATCACTTTTCCCTGTACTTGGGTGGGCTCCCTGTCTTCAGAATCATACTGGCCTGTCACTGAAGTGCCAACTGCACAGTTAAAATGAGAGCATTTTTCAGAAGGTAGAGTCCATCACCCTCGCAATGACACCTTTCTTTGGAGTCATCCTTTCAGAGCTGTAAAAGCCAGCTGCAGTTTCTGATCATTGGCAAAGTGAGAGCTGTAATTTCATACCTGCAGAATGAATAGAAGAGAGAGGTAGAGATCAGGGAATACGTACCTGGTGAGTGGGCAGCAGGTATTCCCACAGCTGAAGGGCTGCTAAATGCTGCAGGGGAGTGGAGCCTGCAGAAGACAGTCACAGTCACACACAGTGCGTGGGATGCGACAGGCGACAGCACAGTGAAGGACAAACATTTGTATTCATGGGTTTCCTGGTAGGATTTAAAGGCATCCAAGGTTTTGAATATGGGGGTGATGAATGTGCACTATTGAATGAATATGCACTGGATGTGCACTACCATAACTTGACATTCCAAACTGGTTTGTGGAGTTTACTGGTTTTGACACAGTTTGTGTCTCAGATACAAACAGGACACAGTTACACAGAAATCAACTCTGGAACAGTTCTTACCTTACTGTCTCACAGCTGAGATGCAATAAGCTTTAAACTAAACCGTCTCTCCTTGTCCTTGTTTTATCCATAGGAAAGTTATAGAGCACTGCAGTAACTTTAAGGAGGAGAACATGGACACTTCCAGATAGAGGCAATCACCCAATGCCTCTTGCCAGCACTGTATCCAGCTTCTCTCTAACTCACTGTACATAGGGAGGACTCTTTCTTACCAACTCGCCCGTTGGAAGGAAACTTTATGTGTGTGTGTGAGACCCTCAGTAGATGAAGGTGAATAGGGGAGGGGGGAGGGACTTTTTGCACAACAAAATGCTTTCCTTAACTTAGTGGACTTTTTTGTTATGAAGTTTCAGGTTGAAGTTCCGTGTGTATGATTTCTGTATAAAAAGAAAACAAAAAACAAAGACAACTACATTATGTATCTTTTAACCTTTTTATTTTAGACCACACAGAGAGCCTCAAATGACCATGAGCTTGAAGACCTAGTTGTGTGATCACTAGTGTGACATGTCTATTTCCTACTTTTTAGAAAATTCCCTTTTGCTGTACTGCATGAGGTCCTGAGATGTCTGCAAGAACACCAGTCCTGAATCAGCACTGGCTGCTCAGTGGGGTGACAGGCAGTGATGAGTTATTTATTTGGTTAGAGAGGTTGGGGGACAAGAGAGACAGACCAAAAGAACTGACCTTTTAGTGAGATGTATAAATGGAGAAACTAGAGAAGACCTTTCAAGCTAATTCACTCCTTTAAGGGCTTTTTAATAGAAGGCTCACATTAATGGAAGCACTGCTAATTCTGTGTGGGTCATTTGGAAGTAAGACATTCCCAATAAATTCAAGAGGTCTGTTTTGTCCCCATTGGCAGTACAGTAGGATCTGCCAGCCCACCCAGCCTCAGAAGGTATGGGGTGACCAGTAAAACCAGTTACACGTTCTTGGCCACACAGCTTCTCTCTCAAAGGGAGCCTGTTCAGCAAGGCACAAGGTTTGTTCACAAAGGGCTACACACCTGCATTCCAGTCCTTCACCACCTTTTTTAGTTGTGTTCTATTTTGTGGGGAAGGGCTACAAAGCCAATCAGAGTATTTCCCTCTGCATAATGTACTCTGCTAGGCCCTAGTCCAGAGCAGCTGTACCCCCTTGTGCAAGTCCCAGGAAGAGACTGGAGCTGTTCTGCTCTCTCAGTGTCATCACAAGGTGTGCTCAGTAGCATCATAATCTCCCTTCACAGGAAGCTCACTGCAGCACAACTGCTGGAGTTGGAGGTGGGGAGTCTCCAGCCAGTCCCAGGAAATAGCACCTTTTGTTCCACCCCAACATCTTCCCCTTTTTCTTGGAAGCAGAAGGCCCTATTTCTATCTGACTCCCAGAAGCACTTAGCAGTGCAGTCCCACTCCCATCAGCAGCATTACTCCAGTCTGTGTGACACAGGTGAGAGTCCTGCTGAGCTCGTCTTCACCTGTAACCTGGAATGGCTCAAGAAGCTGAAGGCCAAGGCTTGCCTCACAGCCAGGCACTCAACAGCACAGCTGTCCATATCGTAGCCCACTGCTCACCACAGTTCTTTGACAATTCACAAATCTTCCCTTAGAAGGGATTCAGAAAAGATTTTGTGCCTGGTAGAGGGCAGATGAGCCCATGGCCATGCAGGCTGGGACACTTCAGGCCTCAGAGCACAGTAACTCGCTGCTCTCTTCCCTCGTACACTTTGCTCTCGGATTTGAGTCGCTGCTATGAGGCTCTGCTAATGCACAGAGTTCATGTCGTCCTTGTGAACATGTTAGAGACGGATCCTTGATCCACAAACTGACACTTTAACTGACAGAACACAACTGCCTGGAGAGGTTTACTTTTACTGCCAATACGGTGTTATTCAATGTCTTTTTTTTTTTCTTTTTAACCATACGTCATTTGTTTTGGTATTGTGAGATCTGTACTTTTTTCTTTTAAGTATTTTTCAAACTTATATATATTTTTGTGTCACTTTTAAATTGTTTTCATAAGATTTGAAAAACTTGACAAATTATACTTTTTTGCAGTCATTTGAAATGTATTTTTCTCTCTCACTTATTCCTGTTTCCCAAGAATTTGTGTCCCTATGAGCTTTGAGATAGGGAAGCTTATTTCAAGATCTGTTTTCTGTGTAACATTTGCTAATCTTCCTTCTAGATGCAAAACTAAGAGGGGCTGCAAATACAGCCTTGGTTGTTAGGGGAGTCAGGCTTTGTTCTTTAATTCCCCATTTAGTGCTGTTGTCCTTGGGAAGTTGTTTCATGTGGCAGTGCCACTCACCGTGTCTGCTTCCTTTCCAATGCCCATGTAGTGAAAGCTCCTGCCACTAAAATCTTTAACCACCTGACAAAAAGCACTCAAGATTTTGACTGTGTTGGCAAGGTGGGAGTAGAGCAGAAGGGGCCACATCACAGATGTGAGGTATCAGAAACCCTTGTCCCCAGAAAGCAGCTGCTATGCTGGGGAGACAGTGGAGCTGAGGAACTCCCATCTCAGCTGGAGCAGATCCCAGCCTCTCACTGCAATCCAAGCCAAGCAGCTGGGCTCTACTCTGAGATTTTGGCACAACTACATCAAGGCTAGTGAACAACCAATGACTTGGTTTTATCTGCCTTGAGGCCCCAAAGGTTTGGGTTTTCCAAACCAGTGCTTCCACAAGTTGAGCAGTTACTGGAGTCTCACCTGCTGCATCCCAGACTAACAAGATCTACACTGCATCAAAGCTGTTTCACACTGTAAAGGTGTTTCACACCTCTGTCCTCACTGCTCACAGACCCTCAGCAAGCTGTACCTCAGCCTGAACCAGGATAAAAAGATTTCAATTTCCCAGCAATAAGGAGATGAATGGAACAAGGCCAGGCTGCCAGAAAAGCTCAGCTTGCTGAAATCTGTCACCAATCCCAGGGGAAAGAGGGAACTGTAACCAGGCTGTTGCAGAAAGCCTCACATAAGATTTTGAGTCAGGCCACCAGCAAAGTAAATGCCTGAGGCAGCACATTAAAAGGAATAACATCTCTGTTAGAGTAACATGAGCTTTGCCTACAAGCTTTAGTGTCTTCAAGATTTTGTGAGCTGAAAAATAACATTTTCCCTTCAGTAAGGAGCAAAGAGGGAAAAGTATCCTCTGAGCACAATCCAAGAATTCCTGTAACTGGAAGTTTGAAACTAGTTTGGGCCTCAGTTTCCCTAACTGAAACAACAGGCATAATGCATGACCTGCAAAGCACTTTTTGGTGGCAAGGATTTAACTGGTGCCATAGATCAGAGCTGAGGACAGAACAGGCCTGCAGATACTGTATCAATGCTCTGCAAAGGAGGGGAGGGCAAAGTGGCAGATTTTTTATGACGGTTTAATGTAAAAGGGGAAGTTGGATACCCTGAAATGCATCCCTCAGGCCTTCCAGCTTTGCTGGATCAAAGGAACAAGCCAGGAAACTTCAACTCCACAGAAAATTATACAGCCAGTGACCAGCCCTGCTCAGAAAACCAGAATGGGGTTCTATTTTTCAAATGAAAATCCAGCTGGAGAGAAGTTCATAGCGTGTAAGGATATTGCAGAGGGGCTCCTTGTGCTCAGTAGCTGTTGGCCCACTCAGACTCTTCATGTTTTCACTACTACATTTCCTTTAATATTCCAAAGCTTGGCAAACAAAGCATGAATGCAACTCAGTAGCTCCCTGCAGAGACTGTGCCAACAAAGGAACCCTCTACCTGAACTGTGCGTGGTTTCCTTCCTGGCTGGAGGCTGCCCTGTCCTTCAGTGGCCCTTTTCAGTGACCCAGCAGTGCTAGGTGCCCATGTTCTCTGGAGCAGATAAGAGCAAATTGGTGAGCAACTTCCCACCAGTGCTTCCATTTTACAAGATCTGTGGGAGGAATTGCTCATAAGGATTGGCATCTACTTGGATGGTGTTTTACACCCAGCAGCACCAGACTTTCTCATCTAGACCAAGCCAAGAAAGTTTAGCACTGATATTTGTGGCAATCAGAACACTGCAGATAATTCATCTGCACCATGGCTGCTATTTCCCTGCACCTTCCTACTGAAATTATTCTCTTCAGCACTGAATCCTACCCAGCTTGTCACCGTGGCTGGGCTTCTGCTGCTGTCACTCTGGTCTCTGCAAAAGATGAGTGGGAAGAAAAGTCTTGGAGCTGTGAGTCAATTCCCTCTCATTACCTGAAGAAGGCAATTAATTTCCAGTAGGGCAAGAGCTAGAGGGCACTGCAGTCAGGCACTATCCATAGAAAAGACATTTCCTTGAGACTGTTTAGGGAGGAGTCTGCCACAGCTCAGGTGTTAGAGGACAACTTGTGCTGGAAAAACAGAATTAAAAGTAGGGAAACAGCTGGTCTCCACAACAACCATGTGTGTGAAGCACAGAGGGCAGTAGTCATCAGGAATGGATGAAAAGCAACATGGGGGCTGAAGGAGAAGAGAGCACTTAAGGAAATGAGGGAGATATTCTGCTGAACTGAAACACTTCTGCTTTAGCAGACTGTTTTGATTTCACATAATTGTCACTGATTCTCTCTGTAACTCTTTTCTTGTTTTAAAAAAGGTTTTTAAGCTAACTAAATATGTATTTCCTTGTTTTGCAATGAAAATACCCTCAGTTATAATGAGCAAGTGTCTCCTTTTACTCTGTCCATGGACCTGCCTGATGCTGAGGCCTGGTTCAAATGTTTGTACCTGGTGAAACTGAGCAAAAAAATCAAAATGCACAACTGTTGCTTCCTTAAAATTCTGAATGAATTAACTTTTCTGTTGTATCCGTTGGATACCTGCTGTGTATTAAACCTAGCGCTCAAGAGTGTCTTCTTCCTTTGTTCTGTGAATGTGGTTTATTTAGGTACATTACTGGTCCACTGGCTGTCACATATTTAATTAAAAATGAAAGGAGCTACCACATGTTGATGATGCCATTCAGTGCCTTTGCCTTTCATCACTCCAAAAGATACAATACTGCTTGTCAGCAGAAAAAAGCTGTGGAGGAAGAGAGCACTATTAGGAAATTGTGCAAGAGGAGAAAAAAATCCTCCTGTGCAAGAGGAGAAAAAATATTTGAGTGCCAAGATTGCTCTGAACTCAGTAATGTATCTGCAGGTCACACTCCACAGCCTGGGCTTTGTAAGGGGCAGGATCTGAGCACTTAAGAAAAGCCAATCTGCTTTAAGGCCAGTGTGACTTTCTTCTTAAGACCCTGGTCCTGGAAGGGCTCAGTGCCAGTTAATTCAGTGGTCACTGAGGAGTCTAAAGGAGCAAGGTGAACAGGATGGGACGAGCATTTGTATGAAATGGAACTGCCTGTGAGAACATGCCCTGTTGTACAGAGAGATACCTCAGCCTTCCAGCAGCACGGGGTCCCTAGCTGGAATGCCATAGGAAGCAAGATATTCCGCTCAGAAACTTGCTAGTAGAGACTTTCTGGAACTGAGCCTAATTTCAACCAGTCACTGAGGCTGAAACCCTTGAGAAAGATATAAACTCTGATCTCTGCAAGACTGGTTTCAAAGCTGAAGGAGAAGATAAAAAGAGTAACATGCACCAATTTGTTTTAATCACAAAGAGAGTTAAGAATACATTCCTTAGGAAAGATTATTCTAGAACATCAAAATGTTTCTACTTTCAGGTGAATAATATTATTACTACCCAAATTTCTTTCATTAAGCTTTAAAATTTACACCTCTCTGTGAAGAAGGAAAGACACTACCTACCTTTTTTCAAGCACCAGTACAGGCTGAGGTGTCTGAGGAAAGAGAGCCATAGGCTTTGCATTTACCTAGAATTAAAAAAAAAAACAAAACCAAGAGGGTTTGAATGATTGCTGGAAATCTAGTATACAATTTTTATTAACATTTCAACCCAGCTGTCTCAGGTAAACCATTTAAGCACACAACCAGGTGCTTTCCTGGCATCAGCAGGTGGACTTATGCGAAGAGACTAAAATAATCAATTTGTGGGCAAACAATACCAAGAAATCAACTACTTGTCAGGTGCTGGAGGGTAAACTTATAAAGAATATGATACTTCTCTCCAAACTTTTATTGGGAAAGAAGGTTACAAAAGCAGCAAGGTATATCTATGTTAAAACTGAAAGGAGTTAAAAGAGAAAGCACTGATTTTGGAACTTTTACAGACCTGTGATGACATTCATCTCCCTTAGACACTCAGAGTGTAAACAGATATGTGCTGTAGTCACCTTGGCTTTTTTTATTGTTAGCAAGAGAGAAAAACGCATCTCAGGTGCAATTCAATTGCTTTTAGGTGTCTGTTCCAGCTGAGAAGAATTTATACACACCTGCTTCCCTCGGCAGCCCTCGGGGGAGTTCAGCGACCTCACCCAGCCAGGAGCCTCTTGACTGCAGACATCCCAACCAGATCAAATCCCTCCTCGAGTTGTGTCAGACATTCTCCACGTTCTGTTTGGTTAACGGGGCCGTGTAGCTGCTTCCAGCCAGGCACAGCCTCTCTGCGGTTCTTCCCGGGGGATGGAAACCCACCCATGGAATAACCACGTAGGCGAGAGCAGAGTTAACGCAGTGCAGCGCCTCGGGAACCGCCTCGAGGAGCCTTTGAACGGCATCTGCTGCCTGATCCATCACTGCCAGACCCTTCCATGCTCCGTGCACCCAGCAGTGTCTGCCCCGGTGTAACGGAGGCTCTGGACAGGTTGCCCAGCCCTGCGCTCCAGAGCCCGGGGCGAGGGAGGGAGGACACACGGGAAGGGCTCAGGGAAAAAACACTCCTCGGGGAAAGGCCCCGCAGGGCCGACTCGCAGGGCACAACAAAGCCGGGGCGCTGTGGGGGACGAAAGGAGCCGGGTGACCCCGGTTCACGGCGTGTGCCGAGCCCGAGACAGCAGAACCGCGCCTGGAAGCGAAGCGAGTCGCACATCCCCGCGGAGCCTCCCCCGCAGGGCCGGGCAGCCTTGGCCCCGCCTCGGGGCGCTGCCCGTGTCCCGTCCGGCCCTGCCACCGCTGCCCGGAGGCCTTCCGGGCTCCGCCGGTGAAGCCGGCCGGCGATGGGCCCCGGCGGGCGCTGGGTGCGGGCGGCACACACAGCCCTCAGCGCGGCCGTGGCGCTCGGGCTCCTCCTGCACCGCACGGGTGAGGCGGGGAGGGGGCGGCCGGGGCCGGGCCGGGGCCGCTCCGCCCCCGGGGCAGGCGGAGGATGGGGATCGCGGCCGGGCCGGGCGGCCCCTGCGGGACACGGGCGATCCGCGCCCGGCCGCGGCCCGGGGGTGCCCCGAGGGCTGGGGGGGTCTGGGGAGCCCTTTCTCAGCCTCTCCTCTCTCGCCCCGCGCTCTTTCTCCGCCTGGTCTTTCCCCGTTTGCTCTTCATAGATTTGGGACCCTTTTGCTGAGGCCAGAGAGAAAAATCCCAGATTCTTCACAAGGAGCTGCTGCTCTCTATCTTTTTTGGGTACCTTTCAGATCTGCACAAGCAAGAGGAGCGCGGGGAGCTGCTGCAGCCGCTGATCTTCGTTTTGCTGGTTTTATGCTCGGTCCTGCTGTACTTCAAGGTGTCTCTCATGGATCCGGGTTTTGTTAAGCCTGAAGAGGAAGTGAAGGTAAATCCCTTCATGAATAGAACAAAGTGGAGTAGCTGTAAAGTCCATAGGCTTTTCTACTTTTTCCACTCTGGTAGATAAGAGCAGTCTGACACAGTTTCTGTTGTGATGGCATGAAGGACACATGCACACACCGTTGGAGATGAGGACAGACTGTCTCACACTGGTATTTTGTAATAGCAGTAGGGTTTACAGGCTTTAAATGTGCCTTTCACACCACACTGCCCTTGTACGTGACTGTGCCATTTGAGCCCAAGTCCTCTCCTAGAGCAGGGGCTGCAATGCCCTGTGGAATGTATACATGACCTATTTTATGATAACCACTGATAAGTGGTACAAGTGCAAAAAAAAGCCCCGAACTGAAGGGCAGGCTTGGCAGACAGTGCTCTCTGCAACTCTATTTATTGAACTCTTTATAGATTTGTTGCCCTCTCAGAGGACACGTCCCCAAACAAGTTACAGTGAAGTAAATGGAGATGCAAAGTTTCAGTAACTGATAGTTAAGTTTGAGGTTCACTGCCTTACAGACTGTGTAGGACAATAGCATTATCAATCTTAGTCATCCATCATTAATGTCAGTGTTGGCTGTGTATGACCAAGTAGCACTGCTCGTACTGAAAAGACATTGTTACTGTGTTGAGAAGTGAAGTGTAACCTTGGTTTTGTCCCAGAGTGTATCTTGTCCACAGTTATTTCTGCCTCTGTGCAAACATTCTTTGGAGGGTTACAGTAACTTTTTCTCTCTCACTGTACCATAACTGTCTGCAGCTTCTGTAGGAATTCTAAGGAATTATTTTCTTTAACCTTCCTAATGATAGAGATAACAAGCACTGTGTAACTGTCAAGTAAAAGGATGCAGCAGGATGGCTCAGTCATGCCGAGACAGCAGCCCAGGAACTCTCCTCAGTCCCTCCCTTTCTCTTTTTTGTAGGAAAGTGAGGATAAAGGACAAGGTGTGGTGATCCCTCAGATTCCAGGTGACATTAAGCTGCGGCGCTGTGGTTACTGCCTGGTGAAGGTGGGCATCCAGAACACGCTGGAAGAGGAAGGGATGAGTGATTTGAAAGCTTATATTGTTGTTCAGCTGCTGTTGCTGGTGTTTTTCTCGTCTGTCATTGCTGCTCAGAGGAGGCAGGGCAGATTGTGTAGCTACACAAGTAGTAGTGATAGACACTGGCACATAGGCCAGTTTTCCAAGGCTGAAACAAGTTCCTGCTGGCTTATAGAAACAAGAATCTTTTTTTGCCACGGGAAGATTGTATTCCATATTCTTATTGCCATGTCAGCCAGACCTTGCAGTACTGTCAAAGAAGTTATTTTGAAAATACCTTCATAGTCAGAAAGGCAGCTGAGTGTGACATGTGGGAACTGCTCATTGCTGTGAACTTGTTCAGAGGCCTTAAAACAACAAAACATTGGCCTGAATGATAAAAGACACCATGAAGAAAAAATTACAGCAATGAAATTAGCTCTTAAAACAGTTTGCCTAAAGCCTAGAAAGGCTTGGTTTCAGAGTGATCCTTATCAGTTTAATGAAATTAAGCATTACCCCAGCTTCCATAAATTCCTGAAGAGTATTTATCAGGAGGAATGAGCTTATTGCAAGAGGAAAAGCTGGCAAAGCATTTATACACTGCAGGGGACAAATCCTAGGAAGCACTACTTTTCTCAGCCAGGTCTTTCACCTTCTCTGTGCCTGGCAGTTGAGCTGTTTTCTGTGCAAGTATCTTGTACTCACATAGAGGCACTTCTCTGTGCATCCCCAAAAAACATCCCATCCCTGCCCACTCTGTTTGATAGTAGTGGTCCTAGTTTTTCACCTCAATGCTGTGCTCATGCTTTCCTGACTACACTGATTGGCTTTGTCTCCCTCCTTGGCACACTGGACTTCCTGTAATAGGTAGATAATAAAGAAAATGTGTAGATAAGAGGAGTGTGGGAGAGTCACTTAATTTGATTCCCATCCATTGGGGTCTTGACCAGGAGAATCACAATCCCTTTGATTTGTCTTAGCAATATTGATGTGTTGTTGTCTCACAAGGGAGTGTTTTAGGGACAGTATTGTGGAGAAAGACAGATTTGCATGATGTTCTCTTCTACCAAACAGGAGTGGGACAGCCATGAACTATAGCCAGTTTATTCTTTTTCTGATTGTGTTTTGCAGCAACCCATGCGAGCCAGGCACTGCCAGCTGTGCCAGCACTGCGTGCGGCGCTACGACCATCACTGCCCCTGGCTTGAGAACTGTGTAGGAGAAAGGAATCACCCCCTCTTCATAGTCTACTTGAGCGTGCAGCTTGTGGTTCTGCTGTGGGGAGGTCATGTTGCTTGGTAAGGCTGGGAGATGGCATTTGGACCTCTGAGATTGCTGAAAGTTGTGGTGCTCCTCAGGCTGGCAGAGAACATAGCAGTGGTTGGACTGGCTTTGGACCCTCTCTTGCATCCTGGAGCCCCCTAATCTTGAGCAGAATCTGATAATTTGGATTTCATTGTTCATTTTGCTTCAGTCACTGTAACATGATCTTTGTTTACACATTCAAGTGCTGGAAACTCCAACAGGGTTCCAGCTGTTCAAGAGAGGAGTTAACCCAGGCTGATTGTGTCTCACAGCTGTCAGGGGAACCAGCATCTTCTAAACTTAGATTCCAATCCCTATGGCGCACTCTCTCAGGACTTCATAGTATATTAACTCTCTGTAGTAGAGGATTATCAGCAGCTCATTAGTTATGAATCAAACTTAAATGTGTCATCAGGTTTGTTTAGTTTATGAAACCTGGGGACCTGGGGGTACTTGTTGGCAGCCGATTGAACGTGAGCCAGCAGTGTGCCCAGGTGGCCAAGAAGGCCAGTGGCACCTGGCTTGGATCAGGAAGAGTGTGACCAGCAGGACCAGGGAGGTCATTCTTCCCCTGTACTCGGCACTGGTGAGGCCACACCTCGAGTGCTGTGTCCAGTTCTGGGCCCCTCAGTTCGGGAAGGACGTGGAGATGCTCAAACTCATCCGGAGGAGGGCAACAAGGCTGGTGAGGGCCTTGGAACACAAGCCCAATGAGGAACAGCTGAGGGAGCTGGGATTGTTTAGCCTGGAGAAAAGGAGACTCAGGAGTGACCTTATCACTCTCTACAACTCCCTGAAAGGTGGCTGTAGCCAGGTGGGGTTGGTATCTTTCTCCAGGCAGCAGCTTACAGAACGAGAGGACACAGTCTTAAGCTGCGCCAAGGGAAATACAGGTTGGATATTAGGAAAAAGTTTTTCATGTAAAGAGTGGTGAAGTACTGGAATTGTCTGCCCAGGGGGGTGGTGGAATCACCATCCCTGAATGTGTTTAAGAAAAGATTGGATGTGGCACTCAGTGCCATGGTTTAGTTGAGGTGTTAGGGCATGGGTTGGGCTCAATGATCTTAGAGGTCTCTTCCAACCTGGTGATTCTGTGAACTGCAGATTTATTTCTGTTTGAATTGAAAGGTCAGGCCTCTACTTTGAACAATCTCGGGAGTGGCTGCAGCACAACATTTTCCTCCTTGTGTGCTTCCTTCTGATATTCATATTCACCATTATGGTCCTGCTGCTGCTTGTTTCCCACCTGTACCTGATCTCATGCAACACCACGACCTGGGAGTTCATGTCACACCACCGCATCTCCTACCTGCGGCACTCTGAGCTGGAGAACCCCTTTGACCAAGGGATAATCCACAATCTCTGGAGATTCTTCTGTTCACGCCACCTCACTGCATGGGAGAAAATCTATTTTCACAAGAACAGTGAGCCTGTCTAGTCCCAGTGTGCCAACACACCTGGCAGGTTGCTGGGTAAAGCTTTGCTAATGCAATGGCTGCTGTTTCCTTGCACTGAACTTTTATACATCATGGACTAGGCAGCCTGCTCCACAACCTGTTCATCTGCAAATTACATTTCAAGGAGAGTCAGCGTTATTTTTAAAATATAAATAACACTGTTAAAAGCAAGAATCCAGCCAGCAGAGCTGATTTTCAGACTGAGCAAAGTATCTCTAAATCTGTTTCCTTTTGTTAAGTGCATTCACATCTCTCCAGAAGAAATGCAAGATTAGTGTGAGTATTCGTGTTCACTTCTCTTCTCCAAGGTCTCCCTCGCTTTTTGCTGCTAGGGAACAGCAGCAATTACAGATAAAACCAGCCAGGACCAGTGTAATTCCTGTGGCCTTTTTTCAGCCTAGTTCTGACTGTGAGAACTGCAGTAGCATCAGGCATGTAAGAGAAATATTTGAGTAAACATTTAGAGAGTCAAAAGCAAATTTTATTTTGTCCACATGCCTCAACTTAATGCTTTCCACAAAGACTTAAGGCTTAATACTGTTAATGTTCATGAGAAAGAGCTGTAAGACACCCAGTTAAGCTTATGAGATAATTAACCTGTACTTCGTGATGCCCTGAGTAGCTTCCTCACAGCTTTTTAACTTGATGGTGCTGCTAACAATTCACTGTTTTGAATCAAGTCAGTGAAGAATGATACCATCACTTTTCTTTGGACAGAAAAGTAATCCTTGGCTACTGAGTTATTTCTGCATTGTGCTCAGGCCTTTGCTGTAGCTCAGGAGAGAAGCAGTAGCAGAGGTGGGTACCTCATGCCTAACTCGAGTAACACTTTAATAAAAGAATACAATTTCAATGCAAGAGGAAAGCTGCCAGGTCCTGGTTGATTAACTGAGATGAGAGATGCTGACAGCTTTCAGGACAGCAGCAAGATGACCTGTTTTCCATTGAAATAAAAGGTCATACTTCAGATTTCCATGGGGAACTAAAAGGAAGTTTGGGATGACTGATCTTAGCTTTAAAACAAAAAAGGCTGTGGTGTGAATTTTAGTCCTGACCATTTTCTGTTAAAACCAAACAAAACAAGAAAAACCAGTGCAACAAAATTAGTTAAAATTATCTTGTGCCTTAATTTTCTTGGCTCAGGAATTAACACCAACTCAGAAGCACTCAGGGTTTAAAGCTGATGAACACTCATGAAAAGACAGTGTAGTTAACACCACAGCACAACAGTCCAAAAGCAGTTTAAGTGCAGCAAAAGATCCCTTTTTTGACCAGCTCCAGAGTTTGTAATCTGCAGAGTTTGGTTTGTTCAGGGTAGAAGCTCTATCAGAGGGATATCAGAACACTAAGGATTGTTTTTGTAACACTGCTACACTGTTCAGAAGGATTCTGCTGTTTGCTTGTGTTGCTGTGGTACCTGCTAAAGTGTGGATCATGTGTCACATTGCAGTTCCTGGTTTTTCAGGTATCAGTCAAGTGAAAGTTCATCAGCAAGTACAACAGCTCAAAGCAGTTTTGCTCTGTTTGGTATTTCTTTAAAATGCACCTGGGTGTTAATTTATCTTTTTTTTTTTTTTACTCAACCATAAATTACAAAATAAAATATGAAATATGCATTTTTAAATTCTCTATGCCTCTCTCTTTGAACCCAAGTTCTATGTTTCACCTGTGCTAACAATCCACTGTGCTACCTCCCACTCCACAGTGGCCTTGAACTAAAGCCACAAAACACACCACAGGGGCCAACAGCAAATGCTACCACTCAAACAAGAGTGAGGAAAATGTGTATTCTGCTCCAAACAGGCCAGTGCACTGCCAGGGTGAGCGGGAGGTTGAAAGGATCTTTGTACACGGGAATTTTCAGAAGCAGCTATACTTGGCTCTGAAAATGGGAAATCTGGGTTGAGTGTGAAATATCCCTGGTTTGCACAAACAGAGCTCTTACCTCATTGAATCCTGAAGCACTGGGACCAGCCTTGGCTTAACAATTCCCTAGATCCTTGTCTCCAGCTACAGCACAGCTGCCTTAATCCCACTCCTGTCTCCATCTGGTGAAGACAAAGTGAAAGAGCAATGACTGTGTCCTTGTTTGCATCAGATGCCTTATCTCTAAAAACGCTTCCCTTTTTGCCCAATGAGCTAACATTATGAATTTAAGAGATGAAAATGTATCTTATCAAGTATAATTACAAGGTAGATTACAAGGCAATGAAGTCACCTTTAACTCGTTGATTTTCCAATACTGACTGTCATTACTTAGCTGTCCCCAAAAATGATACAGGATATATACACTGATAAAATCTGTGGAGAGATAACCTGATTGCAGTCATTGGTATATGACACCTGATGACACCATGCAATATGTACACAGACAACCTGAGTGAGAAGGAAGAAAGAAGGAAAATATTACTACTGGCATTTATGGAGAAAACTAAAATCCTGCCTGTTGAGCATTTTGGTTAGCCCTGATCTGAAAGATTCAACTGACACAAAGGAGATGAAAAGCTGAGTATTTTTTATATGGAAAGGTATCTTTATTTTCAAAAAAGAAAAAAACAGGCAAAGCTGTGGGGTTTGGTATCATTAAAAACAATAGATAAGAGTTGGCATCCTTATGTAGAAAGACTTATTTTCCTTCAAATAAATGACTTGGATCATTATCAAACATCATTGTCTTGGTAGTGTTAAAATCCATTCATTGTCTGACATACACATTTTAATGAGTGGGGAATAGCATAAAATCATTACCAGGAGGGAAAGCTGCATCTCTAGAAAATGAGTGAGAGGTGGCCATTCCCCTACTATGCTACAACTTTTAAAAAGTCACACTACTTACTTAGGCTTTTGCAAAGAGTAACCTGGGTTGCAGAGATGATTTGATTTCATCAAGTCCAGATTAAATTCCAAATTTCATCTACATTCAATGATAGAAGAAGATACATCCAGTCAAACATGAATTACTCCTTAAAGGTAATTGACATCCAGTATCCTTCCAACAAATGAGGCTGGAAAACCCACAGCAGGTTATCTCAGCTTGCAGGGCACCTCATCCTGGGGCCATCAGCACTACCTGTACTACAAATCCTGTTGGCTTTTCCACTGGCCCTGCAAAGTCTTCTCTATGCTCTCTCAAGGTGGTAACAATCTCTTCATGTTTTTATAGCACAGGAGTCACACATCTAAAAGGTGTCTGGAAACAAAGTCAAAGTCCTTGAAGACAGTCTGCTCCTTACGGGTTAGGAGAGAAACCTCCTCAGGAGGAGTAAGGATTGGCTTTTGGGAAGTGAACTCTTCATCAAAGTTGCTGATGTCGGTAGGATCTCTTAACGTGGGCACATAGGGGGGCTTCAGCCTCCTGGCAAACAAGGCATCCCAATCAATTCCCTGTAAGAGAAGGAAGGGAACAGGCCAGATTGACACAAAGATTATTTATGAAATGTGAAAGTCGGAGGGAGAATTGCAGCCTCCCTTACAGATAATTTGCAACATGTCTTACTTCTACTAATTAAAAAAAAAAAGAGAGAACTGAAAAAAGGCCCAAAACAAACAGCACAGGAGGTACTGCAGAGATTCCATGCAGTGTATTTTACAGCTACAACTGTATTTAGGAGGGACAAAACTACAGCTCAGCTGTGGCCAGGTGGATCTGTGGATCCCAGCAATTTCTGCTGACATCCAAGTTCTTTCCTTGCTCCAGTGCAAAGCCAGACAAGGGTTATAAGGCTAAAAACTTTTGGCAGATGAGCAATAATGAAAAGGGATGACAACACCTTTACCTGGAACAGACACATACCCCTGACACAAAGCAATTTAACCTCCATTTCTCTTAAGAGTCATGTGTATCCTGCAAATGCAGGTGATCAAATAAGACTGATTGACAACTGCTGTCATTACTAGATAACATCTTTGATGCTGCAGTTTGATTTTAAAAGGAGTATTTGTTCATGTCTGAAGTTAGATACATTTGTACATAGAAGCAGCACGATCCGAAATAAACTGGCTCTGGAAGCATAAAGATCCCAGAAAACAGACTTGGGGGGTGTCATTTCAAGCAAGACTTGAAACACATATTCCTGAATGGAGCAATGAGGTGCAACAGAAACTATCACTAAGAATACCCTGATAACAAAGGAAAATAAGCCTCAATACCAACAGAGAACAAATCGCTCTCAGCTCAAACACAAGAAATATGGGAGAGGTATAAAGCAAGTTCCTACCTTAAAAAAGGGCTGAATTTTAATCTCTTCGGCATCTTTTTCCCCTGCTCCCAGTCTACGCTCTGGACATTTCCGAAGCAGCTACAGAAATATCAGTTCAAAATGAAACAATGGGAACAAGAATGGACAGAAATAATGTTCCAGAGAGAAAAAAGAAAGGAGGACTGATCCCTCAGTGTTTCCTCATTCTCACTTTGCACCAAGGTCATCATTTGCCAGGAACAGCTCAGACCTAGCTCCTTGTAAACAATTTGCCAACAGCAGTAAGATACCTGACATAAATTGCATGGAGCATCTCAGCTTAATTGTGCACCTGTGACTCTGGGGTCACATTAAAAACTGAATCCAGCCATCTCCACTGAATGGCTCTGACGTTCCTGCCCTTGAATCAACACTTTTCTGTGCCATACTTAGCAGGAACAGTAAGCAGCCTGCTTAGTCATCCTTACAAAGAAGGATTACATTTATGTAAAGAGAAGGAAGGGAAAATATGTGCAAATTTAAAATATTTCCTTAGCCTATGTAGGCAGCCCCAGATTACACATACAAATGCTCTACAATCCTAATCAAGTCCCTCTGGATCCACTTACACAGTAAATGCAAATTCCTCAGGCTCCCAGAGACCCATCAAGCCCTTTACCTTACGGATTATGGAAAGTGCTTCAGTGGAAAGGAATCGTGGATACCGGACTTCATCATTGACAATGCTGTCAAAGACTTCCTCCTCGTCATCTCCAGGGAATGGTGACTGCAATTGGGACATTCTGTTATTTAATCCACATAGCACCCATTCCTCACTATTAAATAAGCATGAGAATACCAGGGAGTTGCATGGATTAATTACTGTTTGCCAAGCACTATGAATAAGAGAAATGTAACTGAAGTACTAATAAAGAGTTGGCTACATTTAGCAAAATTTTACCTCGGGTGGTCAGGTCCCCAAGCCTGGTTAGTGAGATCCCCTGAGGGAAGGTGGCCTTACCTCACCAACAAGCATCTCATAAATGAGCACACCCAGGCCCCACCAGTCCACTGCCCGCGTGTACGAGATGTCTGTCAGCACTTCTGGGGCCAGAAACTCAGGGGTGCCACAGAAGGTGTTTGTCCGGTCTCCAAAACCTATTCCTGTAGGAAAAGGACACTTTGGTAAAATCCAGTACACATTCCTGAATGGACCTGATGCAGCCTCCTGAAAGCTGTAGTTTGCCACCTGATGTTGTTACCTGGTCTAGGGGAACTGCCAGTGAGAAGTGTGAAACCTGAGGTCCCCAACAACTCCAAATAACAAATACACAGACAATGCTTAAACAAACGGCAAAACCAAGGGAACTTCCTGCACGTTCCACTGCTCATTTACTCATCTACATGTTTTATACTATCCTCTATTCTGGCTCCTTTGAACAAACGAGCACATTTTAAATGCTTTCATAAGTCTCCTGAAGATTACATGACAAGGTATTCTTCCCAAATTCATCATGGCCAGATAGGTGAGGGGTTTTTTTGTTGTTCAGCTTTTTTGGTTTTGTTTTAATCTTTAAAATGAGGATTAATACAAGTTACACATAAACATCTACTAAAGCCCAGATCCTAAACTGATCCTGATGGCTCAATTTCAGCTTCCCCAGTTACTCACCTTCCTTACACAAACCGAAATCCGCGATCTTCACAAATCCTTCAGCATCTAAAAGGAGATTATCCAACTTCAGGTCCCTGCAGGCAAAGGAGATGAAAGAAAACAGTGGATGAAGACTGAGGATTGCCACCCAACATGTTTTATTTCAAGAGGCAGAAGGTAGATGTTAATAAAGAGAATAAAATCTAGATTGAGTAAAGTCTACATTTTGTTTAATAGTGCATTATTTGGAAGATTCCCATTAATTGATTGATATTTTCCCCTAAACAAAAGGCTCACAAAGTATCTTAGAATTATTCATCTGGAAAAGAGCTCCCACAACAGCATGACAAATTACCTGACTATCCCAGTGAAAAAGAAAGCAGTGACCTACAGGTGCCCCCCAGAATGTATTGACATGCCACAGAGGATTAATCACCTGCAACATGCCAGATGAATAGCTTCTAGGTGACTTCCTCTACTGTGAGCACGATGAACATGCTGATAGTGACAGGGAAAATAAAGGCAGGCAGAAAGATTAGAAACCCCAGCAAGAGAGTGAGCTCCAGACACAGCTACAGGAAAAAACAACTTTCAAGTTGCTGAACTGTCTTATACTTGAATCTCTGCTGCATTACCTATAAACAATTTTCTTCTCATGCAAGAACTGGAGCCCCAAGACTACACAGGCTGTATAAAACCTGAAAGACAGAAATAGTTATCAGGAAATAGATGAGATTCAAGTTAAAAATTTGTAGTGCCTGGAGACAAGACTAATTCTAACTCACTGTGCCATATGCTCTGGAAAGACATCTTCGTGTATGCGCATCATCAGATCCCCACCTGGAGTGTATTCCATCACAAAACAGGCATGGTGAGGGGTCTGGAAACACGCAAACATGTTCACAAGGAATGGATGATCAGAAGAATTGACCACCTCAAATATTCGCTTCTCACAGTTCAAGCTGCCAGGATTCAAAGAATGAAAGTGTCAGCATTAAACAGACTCAGCAGACTGTTTTGAGAAAGAGAGGACGAAGAAGAAAATCTTCACATCTTAAGTTAGAGAAATAAAAAGGGAGGGCTAATATAATACTTATATACTTCCAAACCCTGAGTTTTAGAGTGTTGTTCAGGTGTCATTCTTACAAAAGTTAGACACCATTCTAAGTTTCCCTATTTCTGATTTTAGTTATCCAAGTCTTAAGGTCACATTTAACCTTAAGAGTACCACAACCAGTACACACCGTACCTGCTAACATTTGATTACAGTGGTGGTAACGTAGCCTCTGGCAATAGTACCATGTCTAAACAAAGCTCACCTATCAATTTCATCTCTCCTAATAATGTCTTTTTTCTTCAAGGCTTTGATGGCATACAGCTTCCCAGTTGCCTTGTATTGGGCCAGCAGTACCTGAAAGACAACAGAAAAGCTGTACTTCAAACAATCTCGTATTTCCTTATTGGATTACTTTAACTCCAATTGATGCCAACTATTTCCATCAACTCCAGACAGTCATCCTCAAAACCAAACTCAAGGAACTTGAGAAACAGAGCACTTCTGTTTTGCTCCTTGTGCTGCAACAGTCCAGAAGGATGTCAGTGTAAGTTATGTCCCTCTCCCAGACAGTACTATCACAGCTGGCCCAGTGCTTTAGGAGCACCTCAGAGTTCTCACAGAAGGAGCTATGCACAGTTTTGGGAATGGAGCTCTTCCACTAGTGATCCTCATGAAAGGAATGGTAATGGTGTGCTTTGATTTAGCACTCTCAGGACAGCTTTCTCCAGGCTTTGAAGTCACAAATCTTCAGGAATTTTGACGGTTAACAAGAGTTATCAGCTGCTTGTGTGGCTGGGCTAGGTTTGTTCCGTATCTGCACTGCAACAAATCTCTCCTGTACTGCAGTGTTTCTATTCAGACCCCCAGGCAGAGCCCCACTGTCACAACCACTGCCCTCCTCCACAGTGTGCTTCTCTACTACCTTTCCAAAGTGGCCACGGCCCAACATAGCGATGCAGTGAAAATCCTCGAGCTGAACTGTCCTTTTCCTGCAGAAAAACAAAGAGACAGTACCCAAGAGATGCATGAGCAGATAACAGAGGAGTGTGTGTTTGCATCAAGGAAAGAAGCTCTGTATAGCAAGAAGGAAAGCAAACAGCTGTGCCAACCATTCCTCACCTAGTCCTGACAACTAAAGCTTGTGCTGCTGTTCTGCCACTTAAGAAAGAAGAAGGTAACCCTGATGTAAGGAAAGTGCTCCCGGTGGCAGCAGTCTGACTTCCATGTGTACTAGCAACTGGAGAAACAATTCTGACTCTTCTAGGCTTGTTTTCTCTGTTACCTTCCGTAACAGGATTAGTTCCTCTCCACTCCCATCCTTGGGGTAGGAAAACTCAGTTTCACCTACACTCCTTTGAGCAGGCTCAGCAGCAACTGTAATCAGACATGAACATGCCTACAGTGCTAGGAGGACAAGAGTGTAAGAAGAATAGACATTCTCAATGGAAACTGGAACTGGAAATAAAACACACTGAGACAACAGACAACATGCTGTTGGAAGAAAACAGCTGAATAAAGAGATGCCATAGAATGTAATGTCAGCCACAAGGTGTTATCAAGGAAATTCAGGCTAGAGAATTGCTAGTAAATAATAACAATAATAAAAAAACCCAACAAAACTATCCATACACTAAATGCTTTATTCCAGGATCATTTTTAAAAGGCAACAGACACTCCATACTCCTCCAGTAAGTGAAATGAAGAGCTGAGTATCTGTCAATGAAGATTTTGCTATTCCTGCTTTTTCAGTCAGTCTTTGTTCAACAATAGTAAACTGGTTTTTTACTTGTCTTGGGTATATTTACTGCTGTGTATCCCTGTTACATACAAAATATGTCTGTATAAGTGCCATAGATTATAATCAACTTCCTGTTTTATGCCTCCCATCGTAATGAGAGACAATGTATTACAAATCAATAGAAATAGAAGAGTGTGAGGGATGCCAAAAGTAGTTCTGGAATGTATTACTTAGAACACAGACACATCTAAATATACTACACCATAATACTTCAAACACAAGGAAGCACTTGAAGACAGCTAAATTACTTTATCTTCCACTAAATCACCTCTTACACTGCAGTGCACAATCTATCAATAGGCTCACTATTTGGGTTAATGAGCAGATAAGACACGGCAGACATTTAGACAAGTGAAGTTCAGAGCAGATTTTTCATTGTGTTGTCCACACTCAGCATTAAGAATTTGCTGCTGAGAAACCAAAGCACACCTTGAGCAGAATTAGACTTCATGCTCAAAAATTTCACCCAGTGAGTCTTTAATCTGTGACCTGAGACAGCCCATGCTATCCACAGTTACCTTGGAGACGCTGGGATTGGAAATGCTGTTACAAGAGAGCTGCAAGACTTCTCCTCAACATGTAGCCTCTTCAGGCACTAGGAGGAGAAAGAAAAATACAGTGGGCCATCTTCTAAAATCACCAAGTCTAACCTGAACACCTGAATCCAACTTTTCTCCTCTGTCAGGATCCAGCATAACCATAGACTAGTTCTTGCAGATGGTCATTGCCTCTGCTTGGAGGTAAGTAGCATAGAAAGAGATTATCTATGAGCACACAAAACTATTTCCACAATAATTTTTATAGGGTCAAATCTTTTAAAACAAACATTTTTAAAAGTCTAGGATAGAACATTTCCTTCCTAGAAAACGGCATTTTCTAGGAAGACTCTATTCAAGTCTTCTATTCAAGAGTCACAATGATCAAAGAATGCAGTCCCCTCTATCACAAAAGTCAAATGAGAAAGGGTAAAATATGGTAGAACAGGTCATTTTACTGCTCAAAGCAATTTTCCTGCTCCTTCCTATCAGAAAAGTAGAGCTGCTCTTGGTTTTGCCCAGTTTCTTTAATGACAAAGAACCTCATCCACTCCTGAAAGCCTGCTGACCCTCCTTCCCTGCTTCCTCTGCGCAGTCTGTTCTGTACTCTTGCCTTGAACTCCCAATGCTGACCTACCTCCCATTTTGCTTCTCCAAGAAAAGCAAGTTATAATTTTAAAAAAAGAGGGGGGAAAAAAAGTGCAACTCTTTTTGAGGACTCCATGCCAAAATGGCTCACTAGATTCTGAATCCCTGGAGATCAGCCTGCTAATGAGGCACCTGCCTAAAGTATAGTGAATTTCTTCAGTAACAAGTAAAGACGAACAGAGCCTTGAAAGCACACCAGCCAGCAAAGACAACTCTCCCAATTAGCCCAGATGGTTACCGGAGAATCTGCAGGAGATGGCGTTGATTCCTTGGTATTGGCCATCAGAAAAAGGCGTGGAGGCTTGGGTGGTGCTTCATCAACAAATGTAAGCTTAGCCACAGGGAAGTCACTGCATTTGTAAGACAGAATTGAAGGAGATTTTGCCTTAGGGCAGAGCATTGTACAGACACCTTTGCATCACCTCTGCTGTGTTAGCTCAGTCCAAATCACTGGACAACAGAACTCCCTGACTCACACAAAGAGTCTCTGAAATACCAACAAGACATACTCTCTCCTAAATTAATTAAAAGTTGGTTAGACTCACATTCCAATACTGGCTCTCTGATGCTATAAAATTAATGAAACACAGGTATATAGAAATAAGTCAAGAATTTAAAGGAAATCTTGCTTTTAAAAGCAACACAGTAGCTGAGCCTTTTTTTTTTTCTTTCCTAGGTCCTGTGCATCAGTGGGAATTAGCTTTTTAGAGAAGAACTGATTCAATTTTAAAAAATTTATTTTGGGGGAAATTTTCTTCTATAGCACATTCAAAATCTCAGCTATGTCCACTCTGAGTGCTACTTTACTCATGAAAGCAGAGTGCATTTTTATCACAACAATCACATGCTGACCTGGCATAGATCAGCTTTGTACTGGTGAAGACATTTAATGAATGGAATTTTCTTTCCTTTAGAGCACAGAAACTGTACATCTTTTTTTTTTAGACAGATACATTTTTCTCATCAGTGTCTTCCTCCACCTCAGTGAGGTGCAACAGAATTTTAAGATCTACCCTACACCCATTCCAGAGTGTTACACAACAACACTCACAACATCACTTACCTATTCAATTTGGATACTGAATCACCATGACTTTGTGGGGAAACTGGAGGAAAGTCTGTGTGATTGGGATCATTAAGTGGGGGACTCAGAGTGCTGATGGAACTACAGGGAGGGAGGAAACTCATCATCAGGCGACCCCAAGCTGCAACATTCATGTTCATTTGAGGAGCTCGGAGAAATTCCTTCCCTGAAGGAGTCAGAGTCAAAACACCAGTGAGATTACAACACACAAATTATAGTCTCATGTAGTGTTAAACTACAGTTTTCAACCAAACACCCAGAGGTTACCCCAAAAGGGTAGCTCACCCTTGGGAGAAGGGGCTTTTCTTCAGGGAATAAAGATTATAATGATGATGATGAAACAGATCTGCTATTTCATCTAAGTTCAGCTCCATATAATATTATAACAATCCTCAAGTTGAAACTGAATAGAACTTTAAAAATTGATTTTACTTCAAGTCAGGTTTTCTTCTCTTTCAACACTACATTCTAATGATGCAGCCTGTTAACAGGAAGTTTCTAAAAATGTGTTAAAAAGAGTAAAACATTTGGGATATTTTCATTATTTTTACTACATCCTGAAGAGTAGAAATATAAAATCTCATTTATCCCCAGTGTCACAAAAGCTCAGTATGTAAAGTTTCACCTTATTCAGCTTCACAAGAAAGAATTTGCAGAGAAATAAGAAAGTATGCAAGTTATTCCAGTCCATAAATCTCATAAATCTGAGATGCCAGCTCTAGAAACTTGATAGACAGTCAGTAGCCTGTTCATGTTACAGTGTTCTGTAATTCAGAGTTTTCCAGAAAAACTTCCAACATCTGTTCATCAGTAACAGCATGGCTGGTTAAATTAGTACAGTTTGAGTCCTGGATCTTCTCATAAAATCGTGGAATGGTTTGGATTGGAATCTTAATGATTTGTATTGGGATCTTAATGACCATCTAATTCCAACCCCTTGCCATGGGCAGGAACACCTTCCACTATCACAGGTTGCTCCAAGCCCCATTCAACCTGGCCTTTGACTCTTTCAGGGATGGGGCAGCCACAGCTTCTCTGGGCAACCTGTGCCTCACCACCCTCACAGGGAACAATTCCTTCCCAATATCCCATCTAATCCTGCCTTGTCAGTGGGAAGCCATCCTCCCTTTGTCCTGACACTCCAGATCCTTGTCCAAAATCCCTCTCCAACTTTCTTGGAACCTCTTTAAGGCACTGGGAGGGGCTCCAAGGTCTCCCCAGAGCCTTCTCTGAGCTGAACAGCCCCCATTCTCTCAACGTGTCTCCAGAGCAGAGGGGCTCCAGCCCTCTGAGCATCTTGGTGGCCCTCCCTGCTCCAAGAGGTCCATGTCCTTTTTATGCTGGAGGCCCCAGAGCTAAGAAGTCTGTTAAATAACTAGCAATTAAATCCTCCCAGCAATGTTAATTGTGAGTAGCAACACCACAATACCACATTACAGATGGTGCTGCAGCCAGGCTGCCTGGCCCTTGTGACTGAACAAACTTTCACATACACAGTAATTATCCAGAGTTCAACATCTCTCAGATTGAGTAGGACAGGAGAACCTGCTTCTGCAAACCCCTGCTCTCACTCTGGACAGTCACTTCTCCAGCACCTCACCTTTCTGTTTGGGAAAAATGCGCTTCTGTCGCTGCAGTTTTGGCTTCCTCTCAATGACAGGATTACAGAACATCACCTGTCAAAGAAATAAAAGGGATTTGTCAGGATTCTCCATTTAAATTGTAAACCCAAATTTTCACACATGCCTGTTTTCTCATCAAATTCTCCATTCCTATCTGTTTGGTAAGTTTTGAGTCACTCCCAGACTCCAGACTCTCTTATTACAGATTCGCCCTATAATCAGCTGCTACTTCAGTTGTGGGTTTAGAGGTTGAAATTATCTGCTACCTGAAATTCAGAAAACTCTCAGCGTCACTTAAAGCACGTTACCTGCTGGATCCCAGAATTAAGACCAATTTGTATCCCCCAAAAACTTTATCTAATTTGTGAAGCCATGCATGCAGAACACACCCATGTGTAGGATAACAGACATAGTGGTTCATGGCACAGAAGTAAAAACAAAAAAAAACAAAACCAACTGCCACAAACTAACCACAAAAAACAAGAAGGCAGGGAGAGGAGGCAAATTTTGGTATATGAGGTCCAGATTCTACTTGGGAATGTTAACCACAGGAACTTTCATCACAACACAAAGGAGAAAATACTGCGGCTTTTAAGGGATTATCAAGATAATCTCTACATTGATGGTACTTCAAACTATTATTAGCCTCAGAAAGATGATAAAATAAGCATAGCCAGAGGGAGTTTGGATCTCTGATTCTAAAGTCCCTCTGATTCAGTCCTGATCATTAAGTCATACGTTTAATTAAAGTGCCACAGATGACTCATAATGAAAGCAAATAAAAATGAACTGATTTCACAGCACACACACACATAATTACAGCGGGGCAGCTGAAGAGTCACTCCAGGCTGTGGCACGTGCACATCTATTATATCATGTTGTTCCTTATTCTTATATGGGCTATTGATGCAAGAGGGTTTCAGGTATCACTCTACTCTTCTAGATTATTGCTCCTTCCATTCCTTGTATTCTGGGTTGAAAAACTGCTTTCAGGGCAGATACCTTAAACAGACAGAATTCTCTGAAAAGGAAACAAAGCTTACATTTATACCTCTGCAAAAAGCATTCCTTGGGGCTCCAGCGAGAGGCACATCCCATGACGTTCATTATCAAGAAAATCATCCAAACGTAAAAACTTCACTGCACAGAGTTCTCTCCAATCTTTCCAATAAATCGCAATTTCTAGCTCACGAGACTGGTGGGATGAGTGAATGGTGGGGGAGAAAACAAAGGCAGAATAGTTACATACTGCTCCATGCTCTGGAAATGACACATGCATTTGTAAAAAAATAAAAAATCAGTTAACTAAAGAGTATGCATAAAAAACTTCTTTAGTCCTTCTGTTCCCTGCTTTTGATGTTTTTTGATCTTAGCTACAGACCTTCTTGGAGGTTGCTCTCTTGACTCCCCATTTAGAAATCCCTAAGAGCCATTTTGCTGATAAGATGAAATAAAACTGCTCAGATAAGGAGAGAAGGACAACAGATGCTGTTCAAGCTGAATCTCTGGCAGAGATGCTCTGCCTTCAGGGGAAGGCTGAGCTAACTGGCACATCAAAGGACATGGGGACAGCAGCAATACGGGGTTGAGCTAAGTGGAATGGCAGCTAAACAAGCAAATCAGGTAAGGTTAAATGGAAAAACAAACAGCACATGAATCTGGGGCAGACCTACCCGGTCCAGCTCAATGACAAAGCTCTGGTCCCATGCCTGATTATTAACTGGTCCCCAGTTTGTTTGGCCAACCACTTTATTGTCCACTTTGAGCACAGCAAGGACCTCATCTGCACAAAGGAGGAAACATGGATTATAACCTTTTACCAAAGAAAATCTCTCATGCTGAAGGTGGACATCCCAACCAATTTCCAGAGAGTCCTAGGAGGACCAGGCATAATGCAATTCATTCTCTCTCTTAGTTTTGCAGCAATCAGGTTTCTTATAACAACACTCATACCAGGCTGACCCAGTGAGAAGCCCCCTTGCTCCAATATGCCACCAGCAGGTCAAAAGGGAACCCTGTACTCACTACATGGCTCTTCATTCCGGTATTTTCCTGCAACACCACGGCCATGGATGCCCAGGCCAACTCGTGTCCGGGAAAGGGACCTCAAATCACTTGGACTGCCACAGACGGGAGAAGAACTGGTCATTCGGGAACGTCCTGGAACATTTTCCAATAGATCCTGACACCCCATCAGTCTCACTTCCAGTGTTCCTGAGGAATTTTAGGAGAACAAGGAATATTATTATGTAAGAGATAAAGTGATTCCAGTCAGCCTGCCCTCAAAGAGGTCCCAGAATTCCTCAGATTCATGATTTCGTAGTTAACAGTTTAAATTGACTCCAGATTAATAAACTGCAAGTCCGTGTGCTCAGAAAGCTCTGCCTGGCCCAGAAGACAGAAGTCCAGCTCCTAGAAAATCCAATGTCCATATAACAATGATGAGAAGAAATAGAATTCATTTTTCTCCTGACAACAACATGTCATGCAGGTTTTCTTTACCTGTAAGGGCTGTAGGTTTGATGACTGAAGTGGGCTGGATGCTGCCATGCTGGGCTCCCAGGGAGGAAGTGTTTACTAGCTCCTGTTTGATGAGTGCTCTTTTTGGGTGATCAGGTGAAAGCTGACTGAGCTGACGTTCCAGGGAGAAGCGCAGCAGATCAATCTTCTGAGAGGACTCTTGCAAACGACCCTGAGCCTACCAGTATGGAGGAGAACAGAACACAGGCAGAAATTTTTCATGTAGAACCTCAGACCAGAGGTCTTTATGAACTAGAGTAAGCTTAGAAAAACCCCAACAAGACAACATCTTGCTAATACAGGACAAAGATGAAATATTTTCCCATAGAGCTTGAACCCCCATCAGTATCACTTCTGAGGTTCCAGAGGAATTTCACCAAAGCAAGGAATGCTATCCCTAGAAGGGAAGGTGATCCCAGTCTGTCTCCACAGACAGACAGGAAATTCCTAAATTAGTAACGTGATTAACCCTGCTCATTCATGCTAAATCACTAATGTGGGGGCATGAAACCACCCTCTCAAGAAGGCCTGAGCAATGTCTGCTTACCTCAGCCAAAAACTTGCGATCCTGTACCCGACTCCCCCCCAGGATCTTCAGCACATTTTTTGCCCCCTCCGCTACGGCAGCCTCAATGCGCAGGTGATGCCTCAGCTCCTCAATCCGCAGCTCCAAAGCACTGATGGTGGTCCCCATCCTCACTGGCCATTTGGGAGGTAAAACATGGTGTCATGGTTTAGCGTAGTTTGGGTTTTTAATTAAGGAGGGGTTCCATCATTTCAAAGACGAAAATCAACCAAGTACTGTGGATCTTAGGGCTCTGTCTGCATCTGTTGTGGGCGGTATCAGTTACTTAAAGCATGTTACCTGCTGGATCCACTGTATCTTCCATCCCTCCTGCTGACTGAGATACTTTCACAATGTGCATGCGGATTATTTCAATCTTTGTCTTGCTGTCCTGGAGCATCTGCTGAGCTGTAGCCAACAGCTTCCGCTCCTGCCAAAAGGAATCAGATGCAGAGAGAGAACCATGATCACTAAAAATGGGTGATGATGATATGCTCACATATGAGGGTGAGGTGGTACTTGCACAAAGGGTCATAACTGACTCTGAAATGGAATACACAAGTGGTTATGTAAAGGAGGCACCAGTGAGGATCAAGGACTCTGAGATCACGATCTCCATTCGCAGAGGGAAAGGACAGGTCAAGGACATGCCCAGTTAATACCAAACCCTGCAGTCACAGACTTGTTATTCCCTGGTTAACTGTGCTTACAGTGTTCTGTGAGCAGAGGTTTTGAACAAATAAAAATATCACAGCCCTCTTACACAGCTGGTCTTACTGAATTAAGCTTCATAATAAGCTTGAATTTGAAACGTTTTAAATTCTCTTTTGACTTTTAAATATGATGATGCCAAACTCAAAAAATGAGATGAATGTGAATCCAGTAAACCTCTGAAAATTTTTCTCACATAAAGAGATACCACATGCTGTGCTTTATCCTGAACAACTCGGTGATATCAAAACATCACACCAACTAACTGAGTTACAACATCAATGCTTTCTTAGCTTTCTTTCCTCATCAGTGACTTAATGTACCTCTTATACCACTCTTATGCGCTGTCATTATGCTGAGACTCAAAGTACAGAGCTAGGATTCAGGCAAACAAACTTTGCGAACTAATTTCTCTCCCACATCAATTATCGGAGAGAGATTTGTGTATGGACTTTAAATACAAATTCTGATCCAGTAATCCATGTTCCCAAATGGCTCTTTATTCCTGCTTACCTTGGATGTTGAATACATTTGGATCATGTTCTCAGCTCCTTGTTTCACTTTCATTTCAACATGCAGCTGCTTTTTCAAAGCTTCCACCTTCCTTGCCATGGGGTCTGGGTTTCTTTCCCAGAGGCAGGGATCTGGAGATACAGATCCATCTGCACAAACAACACAATCAATACCATTAGTCATCTTGTCTAGTTTCATTTCACTGGGTTATAGATTTCCTCTGCAAAGGAAAGTTAGGCTATAAAATAGGGTAGGAAAAGGTCTTGTCTACAAAACTGACTGGGAAACACTTTCAAATGAAGCTCAAGCTCCTATCTGTAAATATTTCTTAATTTATCAATGAACCTGTCCTAACAAGCACTCTTCCAATTTTATACTGATTCATCCTGTAAAATACTTGGATATTCAACTGCCCAGAAACTCTATTCAAATCTCCTCAATTCCACCTACAACCTACTCCTAAGTATTGCCCATGCCCACCACTCTCAGCTGATTTTCTCCCTACATCTCCTTTCACCTTTATTGCCCCATTCTGAACTTTTTACACCACAGATTATTTCATCAGCTAAATACCAAGAAGCTCCCACTACTCATGAGCCCTCGATAGACAACTATATCAATTCAGTATCTATAGAGACTGAAGCACTGTAACAGAATTTTCCAGTCAATCATGATCCAAGACCTACCTGTCGTACCCTCCTCTTTGTCTGTTATCACAATCCTTGCATTGAGCTCCTGAAGTTCCCAATGCAGCTGCTCCAGTTTTCGGTTGGAAGATTTCAGCACGTGCTCGATGTGAACAAGATTCTTTCTGTCCGTTGTCGCTTTGCGCAGGTTTTCTGCTCCCTCTTTAATCTTCAGTTCTTTCTGTATGGCCCGGCGAAGCAGTTCCTTCTCACCCTCCAGCTTCTGCTGGAAGCTTGGATCCATTAAGTTCACTCCATTGCCCAGCTGCAAGAGAGAGCTGCCCTGCAGCCCAAGAGCATTGAGCAAGAGGATTTCAGAGATAACACGTGTCCAACCGTTTTTACAACACAGCAGCAATATCCTCATAAGATTCCACTCCTTCATTTCACTCAGAAATTCTGAAGTCAATCTTTTCACCAATTTTTCAAGAAGACAAACCTACGTTTCAATTGCAGAGGACAGAACACAACTTTGATCTTAACATGCCTTAATTTGGTTTTAAACCATAATGGAGAAAAACCTTCATCTTACTTGTCCCCTTGTTATTTAATGTCTACACACATCTTTGTTCTTCAAGTATCAAAGCCCAGCCAATATTTGCTGTTGTTCTGATCAACATTAACTTTTACCAGTATGATGTTGTAGATACAGATTTTTATCTGATTATGCCTTGATGCTGACTGCTCAAAGACACATCTCAGCTAATCTGTTAGAGCTTTTAGGAATGCCACAAGCATGTGTTAACCCTCAGCTGTTGTCTCTGAAGAAGAAATATGCAAGCCCTACAGCTGTTTCTACAAATGAACAAGCAAAAGAGTAAGTCTGACTGTCTGCTGTGCCTGGAAAGGTGAGCAGTATCTCGATCTCTGTTCTCTAAATGCCACGTTAAACACTGATTATTTTGAGCAGCATTAGTGGCATTCACGCTTGTCCTGGGCTTTGTTTTACATAATTTCCAATACTACTTGTTCTAGTGATATATGGCTCAGCAACAGCTCTGGACAGAGCTGCTCTGTCACAGACTCTGGACATACCCAGTTTGGGCAGAGCAGAGTTTTATCTCACTGCCCAAATAAACACTGGATTCAGACAGGAGCTGCAAAGCATCCCTAAGGGTGCTACCCAACACCAGAACAGATTCAAGCAAGAGCTTGTGCTTCTCTCCTCAACAGGAAGAGGAGCTCTAAGGCATCCGAAGCAATGGATGCATTCATAACCTCACATTAATGACTCACACCCATTGCTTAAATGCAAAAGAAATGGTCAAACACTGCTACAGTAACTGGCTCAACATCAGAGAGCACATCAGTGCCTAAAGACAGGGTTCGGGAATCCCAACTTGCTTTCACACTGTGTCACTGGTTGACCACATTTCCAACAACAAACCACACTGGCTTTGTGTTACTCATGTACATTAATACACTTCCAGAGTGTGCTGTGCATCCAAAGCCTCCTCCAGAAACAATTACTTAATCAAAGACCCAACCAAACACCCTTGATTAGTTTTTGCTACAATTTCAGTCCAATAGTACATAGAAAAAGGGAAAAAATCCATTTTAAAAGTCGGCCTAAATCCAAGCTTTGGCCACAATAGCCAAAATAGGAGTTGGTCAGATTGGTAACAAAACAAAAAGGTTCATATTAACATCCTGATTCCAGGAAGTTCTCGCCCAATTAGTAAAGCCAGGAACTAAGCCAGAGCTTTGAAAAACATCCAAAGTTTTGTGAGGAAGAACTTGAATCACGGAGTTCCTGAGTCACAGGCAACCTTTACCAGCCCTAAGCTGGAAAAATCAAAAAGTTCTTTATCCAGCCTGGAGCAAGTTACTAAAAGGAGTTTGATTGGCACAATTCTCATTTAAATAACTAATAAAAGCACATAGATTCATCTTCTATCCAAACTGTGCAAATGGGTGTAAGAAATTCCCCCCCTGAATCCACTCAGAGCAAAGGAATGAGCAGTGGTACAACAGTAATACCAATAAAAGGTGCTGAATATGAAGCTGTGGGTATTGATTCAGAGAACAGATACAGTTTCAGCAGTTCTCAGGTCAATTTTCCTCCCCATCAGTCTCTGCCAAAAGCTAATCTGAATATCAGTTAATGCAGCCTAAATTTCAAAATATATTTAGAATGTAACCATGACGTGTTTCACTTCCCCATCTTCCCCTCTGTGGATCAGAGGGTGCCATAATGTCAATGTTGTTCGCACCAGGAAGATAAAATACTCCATTTTTGAGAAGCATGGGAAAGACAAATTTGCATTTGGGTTGATCCATTTTGCCTTCTGGCTCAGGAATTTCAGTGGGGTGTCAGGACACTGCCACAGCCTGTGCTGCAGCTGTTCTTGGGTTCCCTGGGAAGATCATTCTCCAACACAATCCTGAAACGCATTTACAGCTTGCAGAGAAATACCCAAAGTAGCTCAAATTGGATTGCTTTTGGCATTTGTAGTGAGGCTGCCGGAGCTCACCCAGGGCTTCTGCTAGGCTTGTGTCATGCTGAAGTGTCCAGACTGCTTTCTAACTAGCAAAAATTCCAGCAGTATCAGAGCTACACTTAATCCTTTGGATTGCAGCCAGGGAGATCCCATCAATTATGCCCAGTTTGGAAATGAGTTTCACCTGCACAAAGCCCAGAGCAGACCTGGCCTTTACACTTTCACTACTAACACAGAAATTTATTTATAATTTGATTTAATAAGCCAGTGGTGAGGATGCCATCCTCCCTGCAGCCCAAACATTCCCAGGACATCTTAAATCCCATCTTTCATACCAACTTTGTGCCGTAGGGATGAGGCCCACGTCGGGGAGCCTTGTGCCAGCCACATTCATGCCTTACAAGAAAAAGCCACGGCTAACGTAGGAAAAGGGCACTTGTGGTCCTGCCTGGAGCCCTCCCAGCTCCAAAGCTGAGGGTGGGAAGCAGCGAGCCGAGGAAGCACGGGAATGAGAAGAACCCGGTCGGGCGGCAACCAGCGCTCTTTGTGTCGGTCTCTCTGTCCCTTCTTTCCCAGATTAGGCTTGAAACTTTCGTCTCAAGGGAAGAGGGCAGGACATCTCCCCTTCTCCGGGGAGCTTGTTCCAGACACGAATGTTTTCCCAGCACGGAGCCTGGCTGCCCTCCCGGCCCCGCGCCAGCCCTAGCAGCCGCCTCGCCTCCCACACCTCCTCGACACCGAGAGATTTCCTCAGCGGACACCAGCTTGGCCCGAACTCCATTTCCCTGAGGCGAAGAGGGACATTTTTAGGGGATCTCACCAGCTTCCCACACCCTCTCCCACTTCCTTGGGGCGCGGCCATGCGAGCGGAGGGGGAGCGGCGTGAAGCCCCTCACCGCAGCCGCCTCTGCGGGGGCTCCCGGCGGAGCGAGACACAGGATTTTCCCGGCGGGGGATGAAGGGAGGGACCCCCAAAGGGCACAGGGACTCCCAAAGGGCGCTGGACCGCAGTACTTTCCTGGCGGGGGGATGGATGGAGGGACCTCCGAAGGGCGGAGCGGTGCTTTCCCGATGAAGGACCCCCGAAGGGCGAAGCCGGGTGCGGTGCTTTCCCGGCGGGGGATGGATGGAGGGACCTCCAAAGGGGACAGGGAACCCCAAAGGGCGCGGGAGCCGCCCTCCCTCAAGGCGCAGCTCGCCCCGCTGTCACCCCCAAGCCCTCAGCGCTCACCTGCGGGGTCGCCATTGCCGCCATTGCTCCGCCCGGACCGGCACTTTTCAAACTCGGCGGTCCCGGGGCCGCCGCCAGCGCCCTCTCGCGGGGGCGGCCCTGGGGAGCCGCCGGCGGGCGGCCCTGGCGAGCGGGACAAGGAGCGGGAGCCGCCCTTCCCCACACGGCCTCGGGGCAGCCGCCGCTCCAGCCCCCGGCTGAGGCGGTGCCACCGCCCCGAGGGGAAACGCGCGGACGCGGAGGTACCGCACATCGCCCGCCGGGGAAGGAGAGGCTGGAGAGAGGCTGGAGGGGTCAGTGCCCGAGGTGGCACAGAGGCTGCGGGTCCGTGCCGAAGGCAGGGGACGGGAGGCACAGCGGCAGATCCCCCGCTCCGTCCCTCTGGAAGCCCTGAGCAGAAACCCCCGCGGGTTGCCCCAGCCGGGGCCCTTTGTGCTGGGGCCATTGGGTGGTTCCCAGGTTTCAGTTCTCCAGATGGGCTCGTGACCGGCCTTTATCCGTAGGGGAACCAGCGAAGTGCAGCTCTCCTTAGGACGGGATCCCTGGATCCCAGCGCTGTAATGGGACGATGCCGGTCACAGTGCTGGGCTCTGGGGAAATTTTCTCCTGCAGAACTGCCCCTTCACACGCAGGATCTGGGGTTTCTGCTGAATATATTTGAGTGAAAAAACATCCCACAGGCATTGGCGAGGCTGGCAGCAATCCCCCAGCTATCGTAGTGAAAAAACACGGTGCTGCAGTAGTGCCATAGCATCACACAGAACCAACAGTGTGTCACAGGCCTAGTGCTTAAAACAAATTAAAAAGATACTTATTGCTTTCAGGTGTTTAAAGACGTTCCTCAGCAGTATTACATAATGTTATTACCCTACTAATATGCTTTTCAGTCATAGAGCAGTGCACAACTGTGAATCAGAAGGCATTTGGAGGTGATAGTATTCCCACATACAAATTTAGAAATATACTAATAAACAGAAGTGTGTTCCTTTTACTTAATTAGAACAGTTTTTCTAGCCTAAACATCTTGTAAGCAACTGCATAATTAATAAAAGGAACTCATCAGAAAATTAAAAATTTGGACCTAGCTTAACTGACTTGAATTAATAAAGCCTTAAACAAATACAAAACCTTTGAATATGCCCCTGTTGTTAATAAAGCAACTGCATTTGATTAATAAAAACCCTTCAGGAAACCTGATGCTATTTAGAACATGGTCCAGGGCCTGTTTAGTGTTTAAGCAATTATTTTAATTTGACTGTTCATTCAGTGGAAATACTGGAAAGGGGAAAATCAAACTAGTAAGTGCAGACTGAGTTCCAGAGGAGCAGGGACATTTCCACACCTTCAGCAGATCCGGCCCAGCAGGCGGGATCCGGGCTGTGTTTGGCTCCGTCATTGGGGAGGTGCTTGGGCAGCTCTGGCTGGGACGGTGGCTCCAGGGGTCCTTTGCCCACCACGCACTCGGGGTTCATACAGCGGCTTCCCCTTAATTCCCTCAGGTCTCAGACCCTTCAGGGGAGGCAGAGGGAGGGCAGGGCGCAGTTCAGGGATGCTGGGGAGCTGGAGTTCCCCAGCCTGGAGGGAAAGGGCTGGCTCTCAGCTCCCGGGTGATACCCGTGTCCCGGGCTACCCAGCATCCCAGCCCATTCCCCGGGCGTGGTTCAGCTGTGTCCCGCAAATCCTGCGAAGAGAGGGGGCCGGTACGTGGGATCAGCAGTTCCTGCCCATTCGGCAACCCCCTGTCCCACGGGAAGGTAAGTGTCACAACTGGGACCACGACGTGCCTCTCCAGCCCCTCCAGGGTCCCGCAAGGCACCATCCTCCCCTGCTGCCGAGCGCAGGTCCTGCCCAGGAGCCGGCAAGGGGCAGTGGCACCGGCCCGGCAGCTGCGCGGACTCTTTGGGGATTCCCGGAGCGAGGCGGGGACTTAATCCGGCAACCCCTGTCCTCCACCATACCCGAGAAAGGACACTCCCGTGGAGCACATTCACGCGGAGAAGTCTTAAAAGTTTCAATTTTTAATCCAGGAGAGGGAGGACATTAAGCATATATCTGTTTCCCGGAGGAAGCAAGTGGTCGTGTACCAGTCACTCGTGACATCCCCTCACTCTTCTCCATAAAGGAGAGGCAGACACTGTCCACCTCACCCATGAAAGATGATGCCGAGTTTGGGACTAAAAAACTGATTGTTTTGAAAAAGACTCTTAGAAATGGTAACATCAAGTAACAGTTAAATGTACTTTAATTCCTTCAAACAGAAGGATAGCTTGAAGGTACAGCAGAGAAATTATTTCATTGATTTCATTCTCTTTAAAAAAAAAAAAAAAACCAACCAAAAAAAAACAACAAAAAAAACCAAACCAAAATCAACATGGCTTCAAAATTCAGGAACAGTATCCAATAAACAAAGTACTATCCTTATGCACCTGGTTTAGTGTGGTACAAAGAGCTTACAGATTCAAATGAATGTCATAAATGACTGAGAAATCGATTCAGATAATGCTTGTTTACAGGGACAGAAACTATGTTGACAAGTATGAATAAGTACACAGATAATCTCTTTAAAAACCCCAAACCTTTCTAACTGTATTTACACACATGGATGTATTTGTTTCCTTTGGCACTAGAAATTACAGACAAAAGATTCCATTTTATAGCAATTAAACTTTAAACTTAAATATAACCTTTGAGATAGTTAGGTCATATAGCCCCAGCACAGCAGCTTCACCTTTATTAAATTGCTGCCAACTCTATGTTCTAACCCTGGAAATTCAGGCTAAAAAACCTGAAGTCAGCTTCCACCTGTGAAAAATTTCACATGGCAGGATTAACTGGATGTGAAGAGCTCAAGCAGTGAGGAATTAATGACAGACAGATATTTAATAAGAATGAACCTCCCATTATTATCCAAGGTGGATGTCTCTTTAAAAGCTCTTTATACACATATAAAATAAACAGTAAAAAATGGACACCCATTACATGTATTCAGCCAAATTAGACATTAAGTGAACAGTCAGAGCATACGATGGCCAGCTGTAGTACTTCTTCAGCACTGCAGAGAAATGTGTTAATCCCTAATCATTTCCATGCTAGGAAAAAAAAAAAAAAAAACCACTTAACTAATATGGTTTATTCTTTTACCATGTCAGTTTACTCTTTAGCCATTGCCAGGAGTAAACCCTCAAGTTTCACAGCAAATTCAGTATTATCAGTACAGTAGCAAGTATTTTGGCACCCTGTAAAATCCTAAAGAATGTGCAAGAAAAATCTCTTAAGTAGCATTTAATTATCCAGACTTCTCATTTCTTGTTCCTGGTATTTGACTTTACAGAGCCTGAACCTTTGATTACTTTCAAAACAGTTTCTATAGGTTTTCTGCTAGTAACCAACAGGGATGGAACAAAAATGGCACAATATTTTCCTAAAGCATTCAAGACTAGCAAAAGATTATTTTCCTTGTGGAACTACAATTAGGACTACATAAAAATTAAGTAATGAGGCATCATGGCAAGTAACAGCACATCGACCCTCTATCACAACAGGAAGCTATCTTCAATCTTACAACAAAAAGGAATCAAATTAAAAAGACACTAAAATTTATAGGACTTCACAGGTTTTGTTGCTTCTCTCTCTAGATGGATGGTAAGAAACCATTACTGATCAACGTTGTACTTGGCTCTGCAAAGCAGGATGAGGGCAGAAGCTTTTGTTGAGATGGAATAAAGTACATGGTTGTCTTATTTTTGCATTGATTACATGAGACTGGACGTTGCATTGTCTCTGATAACTGGATTGAATCCAAGTTGGACCACACACTTACAGAATGTTTTCCCTCACACATGTTATTTGTGCACGTCTCAACCAGACATTGATCTTGTTCTGCCAAGTGCATTCTTAAGCATCAAAAAAAGCTGAATTTGACTACAGCAAATTCTGTGAGGAAAAGGAATCAGATAACAAAGTCTTCCCAGAAGACAGTCTTTTCTACACATCCAAAGAGCTGTTTGAATTTCAGATGAGCTGATACAACATTTTTTTTTTTAAATATTTCAAAAGCAAAGCATGTTAAAACAACTTCCATTACATTTTGTGGAATACCAGTTCCAACAACCTCTTATGTGAAATTGTTACAAGTTTCTCAAATGCAGTCTCTTAAAATGAGAGTACAGTGTATCTAAAGCACATATACATGCTGCTACCAAGGAAAAAAAGCAGTGAAGTAGCAACTTTTTATACATGAACTTTACTAAGAATCTTGCTCTTTGAAATAGCCCCCAAATTAGCTTGCAATTAAGATTTGTGTTCAACTGGAAAGACTTACAAAATCACCCAAATATTTCAAGACAACCCCTTGGTCTTTTTATTCTAAGCTTGCATGGTATTTTCATGCAAAATGATATAATGGAGATACAGTACTGCAAATTACTAAGGATTCTACAAATCAAGTGACTTTCCTTTTTGCAAAACATGAATATACACCCATGTCTTCACACACAGCACACGGCCCTGCAGCGAACTCAAAAGTCAGCGTGCAGTAGGAACTGCCAAAGGAAAGTTTACAGGTACTGAAACAGCAGAAACTACATGAACTGGTTCAGTCCACGCAACCACAAGGCTGCATTGCACTATCGAAATACTGACCAAATGCCCCCAAAAATGCCAAGAAGCTACCAGCAAGTTCTAAATAGGATATAAAAACTGTTTCTTTCAGTGAAGACCAACCAGCCCCTTTGTGTACACATTTAGTTTTATTGTAACAAAGCAACTTGTACACTTTAACGTTTAAAACTGAGCATCTTTCTTTCCTTTCCAGTGAAACAAAAAAAACCAAAAAAAACAAACAAAAAAAACCAAAACAAAAAAAAAAAGAAAAAAAGAATTTAAAAATAAACAAGAACAAAATTACAATAGAGAATGTCAATTCCAAATAAGATCCTACAGGTTCTGCTGATTCTCCATCAAGTGGCAGGGCTCAAAGTCATCATTAGGAGAAGATTTTATTTTAAAAGTGTCATCTTAAACTGCAAGGATGTTTGTTAAACATCACAATTAAACATGCCAAAGGAGAAGAAGCCATGTTGTCAAAATGCCCACTTAACCCACCCAAACATCTGAAACCCACCCCGGCTGACCTTCTATAACCCCTTTTTTATTTTTATTTTTTTTTTTTTTTAGTTTTTTCTTTTTTTTTAAACAAGAGAAAGTAGACAGATACATGTTGGTAAATGCTAACTGTCCATATTCACATAGAGACACAGTGTAATCTCTGAGCCCAATATACAGAGAAAGAAGGAAAAAAGCTAGATTCTATGCACTACTACACAGGGGCCTAGCACTCTTCAGCTTCCAGCAGAGTGAAGGGAGCAGAAGGTTTTCTTTTTTCCCACAGAACATGGTGTGTTGAATTCATAAACAGTTTTTGTTTTGAGACAGAAAGGGATAAAAATGAACTTGAAACAGAAACTGGTAGATTCTTTTCCACTGTATTCTGCTCAAGGTATTTGCCCAAAATAAATTGTGAATTCAGGGTGTAGAAGAGAGAAAAAGAGACCTCAAGAGAACAAGGCGACTGAGCACAAGAAAAAAAAGACAGCAACTTGCTCCCAGGGACTGGAGAAAAATTAAAAAGGTAAAAAGGGGGTTTGGAATCCATCAGTGTTCAATTAGTCATCTTCTCCTTCATCCTCCTGTTGAAAGATAAGCAACAATTAAATATTTCTAATCACTAAACTTCAGATAGCAAATGCAGTGACCAGACCTTTTTACAGTGTTACTCATGGTGCTATATGATCATCTCTTCCCCTCTTCACTAAATGATAGTAACACTTGCCCTGAGTGCCCAGCTAACCACACAGAAATCACTCACTACCTGGGTGTCCCAAGGAAAACACATCAGAGGTTTGAGAAACCATGACTTAGAATCACTACAAGTACTGACATGAGTTTAACATGTGGAAAGTGAAGGGGTCATCTTTTTTCCCCTCATTTTTAACTCTGAAGAACAAAATGCTTCAACTTTCACATGCCAAATTCTAGGTTACAAAATAGAGCCCAGAACAGCCCTCCTCTCACTCCAAGTAGTTTGTGCTGCTGTAAGTCAGACACACCACGCCCAGTTCTGAGAAACAAAGACATTATAAACTAAGTTCCCATCAGCCTGGATGCTGACCCTGGAATCCCACTTACTACTAAAGCAAATTTCTAATTCCTGAACCCAACAGAAAGTCTTAGCTAGGCTGGCCATAAGCAGAAATAAACCAACAAGTGGGAAGGATGACTGGATGCATCAACAAAAGCCATTTATATGTAAAGCATTGCTTGAATCCTCAGTAATTAAGTAAGAATTTTGTCACATTAACATCCTAGTTCTTCTAGAGCACTTCCCCTACAAATTTTCTGAAACTATGTACTTCCACTGTCTCTCATATACACAAACATACTTATTACTACTCTGAAACCACTCAAGTTAATGTAGTGACAGTTCTCTTTCTCCCCTCCAAACACCTTGGGGTGCAGAAAAGAACCAGTTCACCTTTGTCACAATGGCTTGGTATTCTTATAAGATCCCTCTCAGACACCAGATGAATGGCATGAAGGGCAACATTACTCACCTCTCCTTCCTCTCCCTCATCATCATCTTCATCTTCCTCCCCCTCATCTTCATCTCCTTCTTCATCAATATCCTCTAATCCTTCCTCCTCTTCATCATCATCATCATCCTCCTCTCCCTCCCCTTCTTCATCATCCATATCAGGAACCTTAAAGACACATTTGCAACATCAACTACAGTGATCAAATTCACTCTTATTTTCACAGTGCTGTTGTGGGTGCAGATGCCCTGCTCAGGGCTGTACCTACCAAGTAGTACTGTAGGGGATTGGGCCAGATGTCATCCTTGATGACTTCTCCTAGTTCGTCAGCCCCTGCATCAGAGTGATCAGTGAACCAGGTGAAGAAGCTTTCCGGCTCTTCATGCTGCCTCTTCCTACTGGCCTTGTTCTGTGTCTGGCTTGAACGTTTTGTCAGGTCCTGAAAAGAAAGTTAAGAAGTTCCCTAAAGTCATCTTTCTATGGCATTTTTCTTTTCCTGAAAGCACCATTTAAAAATGTACTTGCCTAAACAACCCTAAGAAGTCACTTTCCCCTCCCTCTTTGAGGGTAAGTTTGTAAAAAACATCTCAAACCCAAACAACTGACAGAAGATACTGCATTTCTCATCAACACGAGAGAACAGTAAACCCACTTGTTTCTTTCAACTGAAAGAATGGCCTCCACTGGAACACTGAAAATTCACAGAATCTCACATCTGATTTATGTTTCCCTGTCTCAGGGAAACACAAGTGTGACAAGTGTTTAATGACACACTGAACTCACAAGGCCTAAATGCCACACAAAGTAGCTGTAATTGCAGTAACTACTACATAACACCCAATTTAAGAAAGTCTCCACACCTCTAACCTCTGTATTCATTTGAGACCTGCCTAGGCCTTTTTGCCTAAGATTTCCCACTTTGAAGTCTTCAGGCCACTCACTGTAGTAAGTGGAAAAAAACCCCACACAAACTGCTAAAACACGTGGTCACAAGAACACATGTAAGGTCTTTATCTATCACCTTACCCCAGAAGTGTAATAAGTTTGCAACAATCTTTTTTTAGGTCTGAAATTAAATAAATTATGTCTTTGGCCATATGGTTACACCACACTTCTGGTGGTTTTTTCTCCTGACAGAATGACAACATTTATAGGTTTAGACTGTTTAAGGAAGAACAGTAGCAGAATCCACACTGATTTAGTGGTGTACAGTAAAGTTCACTCAACTGGTCTGTACAGGAATGTAATTTCTCGTAGAAAAGTTCTAGTTCTCCATATGTAAAACATTACATTTTCTCCTTGGTCTGAGAGTGATAAAACAAACAGCAATGTAACTGCAACCCTCAGCTCTACTTTTAAATACTCAGTTCAAAATCTTCAGGATAACACCGTAGTACTTTTAACTTTTACAGAAATGAACAGCAGTAAATTAATGATGCTTGAACACTGCCTGGGTGACAGGTATGCCCACGTTATTGTGGCTGCAAATTCTACAAAAGATGTGGCACCTGGAAATGAAGTTGAGGAAATAGAGGAAAAAGTAAAACAAGATCACGCACTGCTATCTGATCTCCCAAAACCTGTTGTCCTTGGAATTCCTCATTTAATAGTTATTTTACATAAACAACACACACAGTCTAGATCCTGGCCAAGGAAGAGACAAGCTAATGCAATTGGTACTATTTTCACTTGGTCACACTTATGCTCTCCCAGATGCAATACAGACCTTTCCAGATTTCCATTTGATCTCAGTTGATTTTGAAGATGGGTCTCCACTTTCATTGAGGTGAAACTCTTTGGAGAGAACTTTATTTTCAAAGTAGGGATTCTCATCAAAATACTGCAGAGTGGAAAGCAAGAGTTAGAACCCACAGAATGGAAACACACGTATCAAGTCAAACCTGGCACTAAACGGGTAACTGCAAAGATTTAAGTAATAAACTACAACCCAACATGCAATTACATTAAAAAAATGACATTAAAATCACAAGTGAAGGAATCATTGAAAGTACTTACAAAATCTATTCTGTAACCTGATTTGATGTCTTCAAATTCTGTCACCTCAACTCTGGTCAAGTAATGCAGTGCTTCCTCATCTTCTTCTCCCAGCAGTGCAGATACTGAGACAGAAGGAGGAATCCCACATTAACAAAGCCATGAAACATGCGTCAGGCAGGCAAAACACTGGAAACTGATAGCCAGGAAGATCTAAAAAGCAACACATCTGTCCAAGCCAACTTCTCACAGCTCTTTCTTTTCAATTTACCAGCCAACAGCCTACCCACACATACCCACTCTTCCCTCTGAAACAGATTTTCATGCATGTGGTTTGCCCAGTCTAAGCAGTCTACAAATTTTTGTAGAAAGCTTTTTGTCAAGAGTCCCAAGGAGCTCACTTCAAAACAAACTAGAATAATTTTTTGTTGGTTTCTTTTCACTTAAGGTTCCCAGTGAATTGAATAAAGCGGGAAACTTGCAATTTAAAATGCAGAAAGATATTTTAGGATTGAAGTATTTTAGTAAACAAGATGTTCCTTTGGTCAACAAGTGCAAGACAGAAAAAGCTTTAAAAATGCAACCTAGTACAGAAAGGAAGTGTTTTGTATGCTTAGTAACAACTCTACAAGACCCTCAGAGCTTCAAGACACTCACATAACAAGCAAGCAAACACTGAATTTACAGGGGAAGAGAAGAGGGCTCTTAAGAATATACCTTGTGGGTGGTTGACAAATGTTGTTACCCAGAAATTCGGGATTTTGGCGATCAATTCTGACCTCTTCTGGAAGAATGGTTGGCGGAGTTTGTTGTATTTCTGTTCTACTTTCAAAATTTCCTCACTGGCTTGTTCATTCAGTCTGTAATAGAAAGAGCCATGTTAACCACAGGGAGAAAACTGGGATCTAAGGACACATCAGAGCAGTTCAGTAAAAGCTGAAAGGGTTTGATAAGACCAGTCTGCCATATTCTGCAGATGAAGTATCCCAAAAACCCCAGAAGCTCAACACTGTAACAACTTACAAGAAAACACTCTGCCAGAAGCAATCTCACTGGTCTGAATGGAACCTTCTAAACACCTTGAAGATTTTTCAGGGATGGACCTTTATTTACGCAAAGCAAAGCAGTGTTTAACCTCTTGAACATTTTGTCTGCATAAGACCTGCAGATGGGTAACACAGCCCTACCACCTGCTCTCTCTAACTTCTGGGCAGGCAACAAAGCTACAGCAAAGCAATTCTGCACCCTGTGCAAGTAAAATCTGAAGCCTTAAACTGTTGTTGTAGAAAGGCAAAGCTCTGATACTACAACAGCATCACACGGTCACAGCCCCAACAGTCACCTGCAGTCCTTGTAGGACAGTGGGCATGGAAAGAACATGCAGGCAGGGACTGACACAGAACCCACAGCCCCAAGAGCTTTGGCATACAAAATTAACATCTCAGAGACATTTTCTGTGTATTATTGCACAAGCACATGAATATTATAATAAAAGTGTATAATAAAAGCTGACTTTTCAGCCAAGTGTTTGGTTCTACTTGCTAACAGGGAAATACTTTAGCCAAATAGCTTACACATTAACTTGAGAAGCCAGTGGGAAATACATTTCTATTATCAAAAATACCACAATTAATTAAAAATTTTTAACTCAAGTTCTACCTCTTTAATTATACACAATTAAGCAAGAAACCAGGACACTTCTTTGTTATTTTAATCCCTCTAATCAAGTCAGAACACAGGTATATCTTGGTGGAGTTCAAAGACAGTAAGTACTACTGCGTGCTCACTTTACTAAACACTTTCACTTTTGTCAGTTACATTTCAATTTCTGCTAAAATATTTTAAAAGTTAGATAGTGTTTACCTGTCTATTTCATTCTGTACTTCATCAATGTGTTCAATTGCTTCCTGTTGCTCTTTTTCTGAAAAACAAATGAGAACGCATCAATATCCCTTCATTCACAAGCCCGACAAATCACCTGGAGCTTCTCTTTAAAGCTACTGATCTACCGTAGAAGTTCTCCGGTATTTCTATTAAATGTCACAAGACTTACAAGGCCTCAAAGCTCCAGCTCTACAGGGTGTGCTGCAGTTGAAGTGCACCAAAGTTCGACAAAACAGCCCTTAAAGTGAGTTCACCCCTAGAAACCACAGCTCACATCCCGCTACACAGTTTTATAAGCCAACTTAAATCGTAAGTCAGTAACAATTTAATTAAAAAGCTGGAAGCCACACTTGCTACGACCAACACATCTGAAGGAACGTAAAGTAATTTACAGAGCACTGGAACATCAGTAAAAATAGCCTATCTGGGCACATGCCACCTTCCAAAAACCGAAAAGACCGTTCGAAGGGACGATTACAGATGAACGAGACGCGAAAGCCGCCGTTTGGGAGATATTTTCTAATGGGCACTTCCCCGGACCAAGTTTGGCCGAGGCCTGGGTTACGGAGCGCTGTTTACCCACCACGCGGGAGATGAATGAGCGGCAGCGGGAAGCGGCTGGAGCGGAGCAGCGCCCGGTGCGCGTTCCGCACGGTCCGTCCCGCGCTGGGAGACAGCTCTACCTCTCCTCTCCTCTCGCGGGCGCGGGGGACGCACGTGGGGAAGGCGCTGCGGCCGGGGCCAACTCCGACCTTTAAAAGCCGAGATCACACGTGGGGCCGGCGCGGGCGGCCCTAGCACCGCGTGTCTCCGCCGCTCCATCCCCGCGCGGCCCGGCAGCACCACGCGGCCGCGGCCGGCGCGGGAGGCGGCGGCGCATCATGGCGGCGGCGGCGGAGCACAATGAGGCTCCGCGGATGCTGCTCCGGGAGGGGCGGCGGGGGGGTCCCGCTGCTCCGCCGAGCCGCAGCGCCCCCCGCCCGGCCCCGCGGGGAGGGAAGCCGGGCCGGCAGCGCAGACAAAAGGGCGCTAACATGGCCTCCTCCCGCCGCCGCCGGGCCTGCACATCCGCCCGGCCGGGCCCGCGCTCCGCCCGCCCCCGGCGCGGCCGCGGCCCGTGCGGCGGGGGAAAATGGCGGTCGGCGCGAGGCGGAGGCCGCGCCGGCTGCCGCCATTCCCGTCCCGCCCCCGGCGCGGCCTCACCTGAGGTCTCGTCGGCCCCATCGTGGTTGGAGTTCAGCTCCTTCTTACTGACTTTGGCCGCCGGCGCCGACATGTTGGTGGCTGCGGAGCGCGGAGGGCGGGAGGGAGGGGGGGCTGCAACGGGGCTGCGCGGGGGGGGGGGCCGGGCACTGACTCCTCCTGCTGCTGCTGCTGCCGCCGTCACTCAGGTCCCTCCGCCGCCGGGGCGCTCCCGCCTCCTCCGCGCGGTCCTGCCGGATACGGGGCGGCAGCGGCACCTCTCACTCCCCTCACGCTCTCTCACCCAGAGCCGCCACCGCCGCCTCCTCCTCTGCTGCTGGCGAGGGGCGGGCACGCGGCGCGCATGCGCGGCCCCCCCCCCCCGGCCGGGCCACGGCGGCCCCATCGCGCGTGCGCACCGAGCCCCCCGCCCCGGGCGCGCTGTGCCGCGGGCCGTGCGATGCGCAGGCGCACTGCGCTCCGCACACACTCACACGCCGGGGAGACCCCGCGTGCGCAGCCGCAGAGAGGCCGCGCCCCACGACCGCCCCAAGCCGGGCGCTCATTGGTCAGAGAGCGCCAGGGGGGGCGTGGCCGCGGCGCGGAGACACAGAGGACGGCGCGCGCGGGACGGCGGGGGCGCGCGCGGGGTGTGTGTGTGTTTGTGTGCGTTGGAGCAGGGGGCCGCGCATGCGCACCGTGCACGTGCCCGCGCGCTCTGGCTATGGCGGCCGGCGCGAGGCTCCCTGAGTTCCCCCCCCATCATCCGCCCCATCCCCTCACGGCCCATGGAGGCACCGATCCCTCGATGCGGGTGGCGACAGGGCCCATCCCCTCCCCTGACCAGAGGAGATCGAGGGGCAGGAATGGATTTCGGGACCATCCATCCCCAAACGGTCCTCAGAAGGCTGCGGTCCCGCTGCCTGAGGCGTTCCTCCGGGACTAGCCTCAGCGCTTCCCGTGCTGGGGGTGAGGTCGCGTTTCCAGCCTGCCGTGCTCTGGGGATGTGGCATCCACGTCTCCCTGCACTGCCTACCTTACCTGGGACGTGGCACAAAGCAATCATGGAATCATCAAGGTTGAAAGAGACTTTTAAGAACATCACGTCCAATGTCCACCTGGTACTGCCACTGTAACCCCCAAACCATTAAAGCGCATCACCCAGTGCCAGATCCAGACACCTCTTGAACACCTCCAGGGATGGTGATTCCTCCTATTCCAATGCATGGCCACCCTAGCAGGGGAAAATCTATTTCAAATATCTTATCAGAATCTCCTGTCTGAGCTTAAGGCCATTTCCTCTTGTCCCCTCACAGCAGGCAAGGCAGAAGAGACTGGCCCCCACCTCACTGCAACCTCCTTTCAGGTGGTTGTGGAGAGCAATGAGGTGCCCCCTGAGCCTCGTTGAGGCTAAACAAACCCATATAAATAACTTGGGACATTCTGTGTTGAGGGCACAGAGCCCTGTCAGTCACATCCAGCTTGGCTACTAGGGAGCTCGACTCCAGAAGGTCACAGAGCTGCCTGCCAGCACACCTGCCACTGCACCGAGAGCAGGCAGACTTTAAATAACCCTTTTTGTCCCTTTCTTGTCCACCTGTCGTGGAAGAGCTCAGTGCAGCTCCACAGCTACAGCTCACCCACGTTTGCTCTTAAAGGAATAACCGAGTCACTCACTCTTTTCTATCACAAGCAGCAGCATATCATTCACAGATAAGTGTTAGGATACAGATCAGGCTAAGAAACAAGTACAGCTTTGATGAAGTAGGAATTTGCTGCCTGTATTTGCTTCCCAGTCATACCACATAAGCATATTCTTCCTGCTCATTTCCTGTTTTGCCTCTTCAAGTTGCCCTTCTACTGGACCTACTCCATGAGGCCTGGATTAGTTCCTGCCTCCTCAGAAGTCTTAACTATACTTTTCCGAATACTGCTCCCACCTGTTGCTTCCAAATCCCAATTGTTTTTTCTTTTGTATTCCCAGCTGTCACCTCCCATCAGCTATGTCCTCGCTTCCACTGCCACCCACAACGGCTGCCGCATATGCAGGGTTTGTACTGGGCTTCCCTGTACAAACAGCAGCAGAGAGGAGCTGCCATCCATCCCTTACTTCTCTGGTTTCACATACAGCAATTGTAACTGCTGGGCATAAAAGGTAAGCAAAGCATCACAACTTTATAAATGCAAGATTATTAAATCCTTCCCAAGGTGGGGGGGGCGGAATGCCTCACGGCCTTCCTGAAGCCCATCACAGCAAGATAATTCTTCTCATATTCTGTTTGCATCTCCCAAGATTGATTAATATGGATATCTTCCAATTCTGACAAGGTAAACTCGTGTGTAGTTTGGTTTTCTTCCTTCTGTTTCGTTTGGGTCTCTTGACTATGCAGTTGTATCTGCTTGGGTTTTTTTCCTCTTTTTTCACCTGTAATTTACTATATTGTCTTTCTCTAGATTAGTCTTTGAAGGTCTATAATTTGAAATATAGATAGCAAGTTTGAAAGCCAGTTCCAAGCAGGAACAAGTAGCACCTGTCAGTTCCCTACTAGAACCCCTTGTTTAGTCTATAAATTACCAGGTATTCCTGAAGTACATGATCATAGTGATACACTGATATATCTAAAACCAAGTAATCATTAATTTTAACTTCTGTACTGTTAAAAACACATTTCCACAATCTGTTTTTACTACCCTAAAACTAGCTATTATCAACAAAAAAAGGACATATTGATTATATATAAATATTTAAAATAATATAGATACATACATTAAAAGAATTATTTTAATATCCCTGAGACAGTAACAAAAGAACCCCCAAAAAGAGGGTTTATTGATAAATATTCGGTTACCTCCCTTCACATCTTTCTAATGTTTTCATGACCTGTAACTAACCTCTAAGGTAGTTTTAGTCCTTGAATAACTGTTGAGGGTTTAAATGTCCAGTTATAACTGTACATTTTCCTCAAGAATTGACTAAACAGACTTGTTTTAAATTGACTAAACGTCTTTGTAAAGGAAATCTCATATTTGGTCCTTGAAGTTAAAGTTCAGATCTCCAGTATTTCTTTCCTTGGTTAGATACATTACTACAAGACAGAGACATAACTGGTAATCATACTTACTTTCTGGAATGTCAAGTCAGCTGTAAATTTTAAATTCAAACCCCCAATTTGGCAAATGAAATCAGAAAATGTGCTAAATCCTCTCCAATACAATGATGTGTGAAAAAAGAAGAGCACATCTTGCCCTAAGTATTTCTGCAAGGCAAAAATGGGCATATATACGATCATGCAAGTTAATGTAATTAATAGCAACTCATGGTTTCACAGCCTTCCATCCCAAAGAATCAGAAATTATTGTAGAGAAATACAAAACAAGGATCATTTTACCATTGCTGAAATGCAACCAGCTGCTTAACAATTGTACATCTATGCTGGGAGCCTGGTTTTACACAGAGAACTTGCAGGTTTGGGCTCTGTATTAAGAACAAAGATTCCCCCTTGGAGTGTAAGACAAATTTTTAGAGTATATGAAAGCTTTCAAGTTACTGAGTACACCAGTGAGTTGAAGGCACATTTTAAGAACACACAAGCTTGTACTTGATAGCAAAGCCTGACTGGCACATCAGGGCTTGCTGGGAGCAACAGGCAGAGACACGGGGCTGGTTTGCTGTGTGTGATCAGTCTGACAGCCCCCAGGAACTGCTGAGCTTCCCAGGCACTACACACACAGTTTAGCACATACATTAACCAGTCAAATACCAGCTCCAAGTGTTTATTCATCTCCACTAGTCACAGAGCTTCCCAGTCAAGAACTCATGTTAGTACTGAAAGGTGAGATAATGACAGAAGAATCTTCCACATGTCCTCACAGTTGTTGCAGTTGAAACCTTTGGATGAAAATATTTCGGGGCTGATAATTGCCTTGAAGCAGGACAGCAATTCAGTAACACAGACAACAGGCAGGGACTGACAATATGTCATTGAATAAATCCAGTAATCCTATTTGTATTAGTTTTTACTTTTATTGTTTATTAAATTTCTGTTAGACATAGCTGCTAAACCTTTTATTTTTTTATACACCAACATCTTTAACTTACCAGAGCACCTGCTTCTAATCCATGAAGAGATGTATAGTCACATAACACCTGTGCTTGTTGCCAGATACTAGAGGCAAAGAGGCAGTCAAAATACTCTTTAAAATATTAAATTAAAAGTCAATGAAACCTTAGACACTTCTGATCATGAGGCATAAGCTTTTCAGACATGGTGAGGACTAGATAAAACTATACTTTGCGCTTCTGCAAGGAGATATAGAAGATCCTCTCCATCTTCTCCACTCATAGGGAAATTAGAAGGGAGACTACATTTCTACAGAGTCAATTTATAAATGTTTGCTTTCCAGGATTTTAACTCTGGCCAATTCTTAAAACTCTTATTTATCATCTCCTCAACTGGAAAACTCTTGCTGAATCCTAGGCAAAGTTGAATATCACTTCTAGATTTGGCCCCTTAGGAATAGCACTAGAGGCAAAAATTTTACACTCTGTGTATTTCATCTGTGGTCTTGTTACCAGCTGGCAGTGGTTTTTGTGGGAATCATTAAAAACTTCCCTTGTTATGTAGAGCACTATTGATATTTGAACTCTCAGGGGGAGTAACCTCTGTCTCTATCCAAAAAGTATCAGATAAAAATAAACACACACGACATTGCTCAGCAAAGAATGAGTACATTAATTACAATTCATTAGTTTGAAGTTGGCATTACTCAAACATTTACGGTATGTATTGAATTCCGTGTAGGAGTATGGTGACAGGAAAGGTGAGACAAAAGACAGGAAAACATGTAGGAATCTGTCATATACAGTTTTTGCTATAACAATACATTGTGCACATTATTCTTTTCATCTGAGAATGTCAAAGCTCATTAAAAAAATCTGGTTAAATGTAAAAAGCTCTGTGAGGAAAGTAATTCTTTTACTGGTAGGTGAACTGAATGCCAGAATTATTCAGAGTTATTGCTCATTAGAGCCAGAGATGGAACTCAGGAATAGAACTGGTCTCCAACTTCAGCTACATAAAATGCTGCACGAGTTGCTAACAATGATCTGTGAATGGAATTTGGTTAATTGTGTCAGTGTGTAGGAACACTTATTATTTTTTGATATTACAATAGCGCTGAGAGTCCTGCAACTGTAATCCCTGTGTATGAGGTTTTACCTGCACACACAGGAAAGAGTGGCTCTGGCTTGGAAGAATGTAAAGTCTTTCAAGACATAGTTTGACAAACTAGTTTTTGGTAAAAGTTCCTACTTATGCATTCCCCACCACGCATTCCTCCCCTCTTCCCCTTTACACTGTTCCTGCATTGTGCCAGTGATTTTTTTTTTTTTTCTGTGTGTGTGTGTGTGTGTAGCCCCATGTTAAATTGAATCTGAATCTGATTTCAATTAGAAATAGTCCCCACAACTCCTTTTTTTAAACTCAGACTAGTACTCTGATCTGGTTCCCTGGTACAGATGCAGGAACAATGTTACAAAAAAGAGAGACCCATGAAGGCAGGAATGAAAGAGTGAGGAATAGATTGCACAAGTTTCACTTAGCAGGGGTGTTTGTCAGACTGTGCCCTTAACTGAGCCCAACCACGACAAGGTTCTAATTGCAACTGGTGTGAAAAAACAACAATTTGTTTTTGTAAGTTTTTTTAAGTTAACGCAAACAAGTGGAATATATCAGTAAACAAAAGAGCAGCTCTGCTACCTCAGGTGATACTGTAAAAACTTTCAGAGGAGACTTTGAGGTCATTGACAAAACATCTTCCTTTCCCCTTTGGAGTCAAAACTAATGTCTCTCAGAAAGACACAAAGGAAATAACCTTTAGACTCCATGTTTGTTTTTGCAGTGGTATGACTGGAAAATAATTTCATCTGGCTTTGTAAAGGGGGGGGGGGGGGGTGGGGTGGTATAAAACAAAGTAGAGACCATTTCCCTCCCACCACAGCTGTACATCTATTATCTGACTCACCACTTCTGGGACTCCTTCTGGCAGCTCTGGTTTTATTGCACTGAAAATTCAAGTCTGTGAAAATATTCCCTATTTTCAGATTACTTTGTTCATTGCTTTGTTCAGGTCAGTATTCCTTCCTTTAGGGGTCTGGAACTCAACATTCAGCAAGGGCTGGATGTTGCTGTTCTTAAGCCTTGTAAGAAGGACCAGCTCAGTGGAAGGAAGGGGGGAGGGAAAGGAAGGGGGAGGAGAGTCCATATCTGAAGAGAGACTCCAGACTAGAGAAATGTTACTGACATCCATTCAGTTTTCAGCAGGGTCTCCTTCAAGGGCTTTTACTGAGCTCCAAAGGGCCTTGCAATTCACAGCGCCATTTACATGCAACGTTTCTCTCTGGGAGCTAAGGTATAACTGTACTCCTGGATAATAATCACAAAGAACACCACCAGACTCCCATTGAAATGTCAACCAGGCACTACTGTTGTAGAGAGTAACAAAGAGATGGTAATATAATTAATTATGAAGCCTCAGTACCCTCATTAACACATCTTTAGTGCCTAGATCTTTGAAAATCAGCTGTATAAAGTGACTGTCAGAGTTAATTCCTTATAAATTGCCTCCTGTCACATCCCAGCACTGCAGCAAGTTCTCTCAGGCCTTGATGCTAAGAAATCTGGGCTTTTTTTAAAGTTCTGATGCAGTTTTATTGGTGTTATTAAAGGTGTAAGCTGTTGCATAACCAGTTTGTGAGGCTAGAGTGGAGAAAAATAAAAATCCCTTTAGTCAGCCCAGCTTACACAGTTGGTGGCATAAATAGGAAAAGTTTCAGTCAATTAAATGGAAAACTAAGGACAAAAGAAAAAACGGGAATGAAAGGTGTCACATAATTTGGCATTAAAATGTTTCCGGACCTTTTTTTAAATTTGAGGATTGCAGCCAGCTTATAGCTCTCCCTCCTACTGCTGCCTTTACGACAGCATTCCAGCTCCAGGCCTCATTCCAGAGCATCCTCCTTCCCCTCCACTCCCGCTCACAAATATATATTTCAATAGGCTTAGGCTACATGGAGTTCCAAAACCAGCATGAAAGTACTGCAATTGTCTTTTGCACTTCTCCAGAGAGAGCCACATTCATGCTGCTTAAGCCCTGTTTTCCCTCTTCTTTTTTTTTCAAGTCGGACTGGGATCAGTACTTGTGTTGGGAACCCTACATATATACTGAAGAAAGAAGGTACAGAAATGGGCTGTATGGGTGGTTCATTCTGTTATTTCTCAGTACCAGACTGTCACTGTGCTACAAGATAAAGGGAGGCGATAAAAAGACAGTGATCATTACAAATCACTTGGCATTTTCTGTGAGAAGTTAAAACACTCACACTGACATATCCAATTTGTCTATACAAGATACTCTGCTTCCCTTCATCTTCCATTTGCTTTTGAGAAGGTGATAATCTTTCTGCAGTGCATAATTTTGTAAAGTTTTCTCTGTGTGCTTGTAGAATACGTTCCAGGATTCTTTGTAATCCCTATTATACTTGGGATAAAAAAAAAATCAAATGAGATATTTTTATTTGCCGTTTAAGAAGTGTCTTTCACAGTAAGTGCTTTTGCTAGTCTAACCAACCTGTCAGTATGCAAACTCTCTAAATGGAGGTAAAATTTATATCCGTAAAAGGAGTCCTTGCAAATCTGTCTTTCCTGCTGCATTAGCTAACGTGGTAGAAACGTTATTTTGTTTTCCACTCTTAAATTACATACTCATACCCCAGTAAAACTAAGATGTATTTATTGAGCATTCAGTGTTCATAGAAATAATGTTTAAGAAATGAAAGTGGCATGCTTGAAATTAAATAAATACAGAGATTTCTGAAGAGCAACCCAGAACTACCATGCAAATTCTGCTTGCTTGTTTTACACAAGCACAAATCTGATGGTACCAAGTGGAATGTAACAACTTATTTCTGAATGTCCTTTTTTGAAACCACACTTTTACAAAGGAGAGCCTGTTTAGAAGATTAATATCTGTCCTCACTGCTTTCTGAGATAGCCACTGGCTTTAGACATAGCAGTTAAAATTCCAACAACTGTTTGAGATACTACAGACACAGTATGAGATGATGAAGTGATGTACAGAACAGATAACTAATTTTTAGCCATGCATGGTTACTGAATATGGGATTAATTTAAGGGATCTCTGTTTTCTTTCATGCTGTCAGCACTGCAAAGGGTCAGGTACCTGTGAGAAGTGGCACAGCAGATTGTACCTTTATTTCTGAGGTGAGATGCTGGACGTGCTGCTACGAACTCAGCAGGAACTAGAGGCTGCTGAGACCAAAAGGAGAGAGACACTGCCAATCACATTGTTGACAGCAGCAATCGCTGCCCAAGGCAGAGACTCCCAGCTGCCACCAAGTTCAGAGCACCGTGGCAGCCAGGATTCAGGATACTGAGCCTTTCACAGATGCCTCTTTGGACAATCCACGGCACTCGGCCCTGTGCCAGCTCTGCTTGCCATTCCAACCCTGCCAGCAGTGCCTTTGTGCCCCTGTGGCGGTAACTTGCTGCCACCTGCCACAGAGCTTCCCCCTGCTCCTTCCTGGTCTGGTTACACTTGACTAAAGTCTTTGTCTTATTATTAATCATAAAGGAAGGAATAGGGGATAAACAATACCTGTACAGGGCAAGAAACCACACCCATATTTATAAGGAACCCCCGACTAATTCTGCAAAGCACAGCAGATCACGATTTTAATGGAGATGGATCCTTTTGATGATGTATCATGTGTTTTGGTGTAACAGGACTTCAGAAGTGAGCTGACTTTTTATGCTGAGATGGAAAAATAGGTTTTCAAAGCAAAAAGGGCACGGTATTTGCAGGGGCATTTGGGAGGGGGAACAGGGAAAAGGAGGTAACAAAGTAGAGAAAATGCATGAGCCTGTTACAGATGGCACTGGAAAAGAAATAGCTGGGGGATTCACACAGCTTGAGGTAACACACAGAGTCCACACGAGGACCTGAACCCTCATCAAGCTACTGAGCACCTGGTGGGTACATGGGCATGGGTTCAACACTGACAGTTGTAGGGACCTCACTTCCCTCAAGGTGTGGTGAATTTTAAAATCATGAATTTCGAACAAAAAAGAAACATGGGAGTAACTGGTCAGATATTGTCTATACCCAAATAACAAGCACAAAATGTCAGCATAAAGCCAGTTCAAACTCCAGATTACATCCTTTGGTTAATACAAAGGCAATAGTTCAGTACCCAGACCTCAGCCAGACCACATCTGTCACCTTGGGCTGTTCAGCAGTGCACAGGTAGGAAGGGAACAATTAGGAAACAGAATTAGGTCTTGCTGGTTATACAAGCTGGAGAAACAAGTAGGTTCTGGAATGACAATTCTTTGAAACAAACCCTTGCTGTTGGTTAAAGAGTTTTGTTGGTTGGCTGTGGTTTGCTTTGAATAAACGAGAATATGTAAAAAGTTCTGTTCCTCTGAACAGTCATCAATCACCAAAGGCAATGTCTTCGATCCCCTGTCAAGCCACTCCCTGCCAGACTAAGTCCAAGATTCCTTCTCATGGCCGGATTGATCTGTGCATGTTATTTTGTTCATCTTTACGTGCTTCTGTTTGGGGTGGAAGGAGCGGAGGGGAAGGTGTAAAAGGAGAAGGCTCAGTTATGTCTTTCCATTTTCGGGTACAGTCTGCTGTTTCGCCTTAACAGAACTGAATAGTTGCATTTATCACAAATCGAGGGCAGCGACTGCACCCACTAGTGGGGAAATTTTTACTGAGATGCAGCTCAGAGTATTTCTCTTGCTCAGGTCACAGCGATCACACGCTAGCGTGCAGCTTCTTGTTACGGCTCAGTCTTTTTCCTGATGCTTTCCCCCTCGCTTTTATTTTTTGTTTTCTCTTTACCTCAACCCTCTCTTGTTGTTTTCTGATGCTGATTTGCTCCATTATGTGAAAGTTAAAACTTCATACACTTTGTCTCATGAAACAGAGAGGAAGAAGCACAGATGAGCACTGTAAAAGCAGCCACTTTAGAGAGACTGGGTAGCCTCAGGCAAGTAACAGCCCTCCCCCACTTATCCCCGATTTTGCCTTATTTCTGATGTGTTATGATGTGAAGACAAAAGCGTCCATATTCTGATACTGCCAGGTCAGAAGAAAAGTGCAACATAACATTTCTTGAAATACCTTTGATATATTGAAACCCCAGCAAACCAGAGAAATTGGAATAAAGGATCAAAGTGCAGTTTCTTAGAACAGTCCTTGTCTGGAGCTGTTTGCTCCTTTCTCGTCCTCGGGGAAGAAAAAGCCCAGACATGCACCACGATACAGCAAACGTGTTCGACATTTGCAGTAACTTTGCATACTACTCACCAAAAAAAATGGATTTATTTTGGTCTGTTTCACATACTTAAATTCCAGTTTTCTTATCTCTTTGCCATCTCAAAAAACTCCAGACTTTTCTCCTTAAGTTCTCCGAACAAGTTATTTAAAGTTTCTAAACTGCAGTTTGTGCTTAGCATTTTTATGATGATGCAGCCTGTATATTAATTCACACTCATAATATTTACTCCTCTACTAAAGAGTAATATGCCTTGGCAGTTCTAATCATACCAATTAAAGATAATTTAATGATGACTGAAGATGATCTATTTATAGAGGATAAATCTTAAATATGAAGACCCTCTTAGGAAAACCACTCTGCTATTGGGTTCAAATATTTAGTATTAGTTTTTCAACACATGAAAAACTGCCCCATGCAGTGACGCAAAGCAAGGAGCCTGTCTGCAGGAGAAGCAGGCTGGGAAAGTCCTCAGAGTTAAATCCGGACATTGCTTGCACTTCCACATGAACCAGCTGCTGCTGGAGACGCCAAACTTGAACTTTGGAAATTCAGATTAACTCCTGTGCTAATCAGAGAGAGATGTCAGGGCTAAAAGGGCCATCAGTCCAGCCCAAGAGTGTTTATGCTTTTATGTTCTTGGCTCTTCTGTAGGGCATCGTGATGGTTCACACCAGTCAGAGGAAGAATCACAGGAAATACCCAGCTAGGATTTGAAATTCTGGAGGATTCAGTTCCACTGACACTTTTTGCTTTTGAAGGAGGTGCCACTGAACCTCTTTCTGCTCCAGTTTCACTGTCTGTAAAACGGCTATAAGAGTTCTTTACCAGGCGTTTTAGGGACTCTTACTTCACTATTAATTGTGTCGTATTTTAAACTCCTCAGAAGAGCCATTGCACTCAGCTCTGATATAAATGGACTCACATGTGCTCAAGAGGTGAAAGCACTACAACCGTTCTGCTGAGCTCCTACTCTGTATCCTGCAATCTTGATTCCTGCACACAAGCCAGACTCCTTCCCAGCAACAGCCGGAATAACTCCACTTAAGTTGGTGCATCTGTGCCTGCTTATGCCAGCACTAAATTTAGCCTGTGCATTCATCATCAAGTTGTTCCAATGAGTTAGTTAGAAAAAATCTCCAAGCAGAGTCATACCTGTTCGGAATAATCACTTAAAGAAGCTGCACCACCAGTCACTGTCCCTGCGGAAGGGAACAGCACAGGTTATCCACCTACCGGGGCTGTTACCGGGGGCCAGGGTGACTCCCGGAGAGCTGCCCCGCAGGCGTGCAGCCAGCTCGGTCACGCAGTAATTCACCCTCGGCACAAATTACCCTAACTCCCCCATCAAAACCAACCAAGGCAGAGAGCAAAGCAACGAGCCAGAGCACACCCCGGGCACTAAGTGTGCACCGAGCCGGCCCCCGGCCTCATTCTCCGGGCAAGCACACGGCGATAGCCGACTAGAGCTCCCCTCACGAGGCGGCCAATCCCCCCTCTCCGCCGCGCGCGGCTTTGTCGCCCCCTCCCCGCCGCCATCTTAACTCCGGGCAGCCCCGCGCCCTTCCCCTGTGCTGCCACTCGTGGCCGCGGCGGGACCAGCCGGGCCACAGCGCAGGGAGCGACCGAAGCGGAAGAAGAAGCCTCCGCCGCACCCACGGCCCTAACAACGGTGTCGGGATAACCCGCACCCCTCTCCCGCATGGAGCCGCCGCCCACCCAGCACAGCCGCTCCCCGCCCTTCCCCAACATGGCCCCGCCCCGCTCAGTGTGCCGCTCGCAGGCCGGCGGGCTCGGCGCTCGGGTGACGCCATCGCGCAGGGCCGGTCTCCATGGGAAACGGAGGCGCGGGCGGCGGGAGCGCGGCAGGCCGCGACCGCTGGGAGTGACCCCCGATCCCCCCAGGGACCGCCGGGCCCTCTCCGGTCCCGGCATGTTCGCGGACAGGACGGAACCCGGTGCCGACGTGCAGTCGCTGTGGAGGAGCGCCCGGAGCGCGCGCTGCGAGGTGGTGAGAGACCCCCGGGAAGCCCCGCTCCGCGCTCTTGTACCACCGGGCCGGGCAGGGCGCGGCTGTCAGGGCTGCGCCTTCCCCGGCCCTCCTGGGATCGTGCCCTGACGTGCCCCCTCCATGTTCGTCCGTGACCCCTCCGCAGGTCCCGCGGCTCCAGCGCGGCCCGGGACCGAGACCTCCCTCTCAGGGAGTTGTTGGCACCGTGCAGGGGCCGGGGACACCGGCTCTGTCCCTTCAGCGTTTTGCTGATTTAGTCCCTGTGTGCGAATCGGCAAAGAACAGCCCGTGCGGCTGCCGCCCCGCAGTTTGAGAATTGATAATTCTGCGCTGTCACCGTATGCGCTGCTCGCTCATTACTCTGGAGCTCGCTGCCTTCTTGCCTTCTCCCGTCCTTCCCATTCCGTGCTGTAAAGCACTGCCTGAATCTGACTGGCATTCGGGCATCTCTGCCTCAGATCAGATCATGAGAAAGTCACAAGCGCATCACCAACACCTAGGCAGGTACGAAGGTACCCTGTGTTTAACCATGAACCAGAGCTGTGCAGAGGGGCTGGAATGTCTCACTGAAATGGCAGGACGGGGAAGGTGCTTTGAATGCTTTGTGCAACGTTTGTTTCTCTGCTTGGTTTATAGACTGCCTGTCTTCTTTTACTAGAAAACTTGCCAGACTGGGAAAATTTCAACAGCAGAAGCTGCAGTGCAGTCTCATACAGCCCGAGACACTGCGGTGCAGACAGAACTGAGCAAAGATGCTGTCCAAGACTTCCAGCAAGAAGTCCAAGTAGATTACACTGGGCTTCTGTCATTCCTTCAGAGAGTGGAGGATGCTGTTATCAAAGAGCTAAATAAAAACTGGAAAAGTCATGCCTTTGATGGCTTTGAAGTGAACTGGACAGATCAGGATGAAACAGTAAGTGACAGAATTCAGGTCATTGTCCACACAGAGTTGGTTGCAGTTACTCTGTTAGTTCTAGTCCTTACTGCTGTAATTGTTCTTGCCAGGTTCTAATAATTAAACATTACCAGCTGAGTTGCCTTGGGGGTTTTTTTTTTGTCTTTCTCCTTCTTTGGTTAAACTGTTCTTCCTGCTGGTGACTGAGCTGTAGCAGCAGTGAGAGGAGGAAGCCTGCAGTTGGTGTAGGCTTTTCTTCAGCCCCTTCAAAGCACTCCAGCCTAGCAGGGATCTAGGAACAGTTGCAGTCAGTGAGTTGGCAGCTCTTCCTGCTTAGATTATGTTTGTTTAGTGCATGGTGCTCAGGAATGGAAGCAATTTGTATCAGACAGTACATGTTGGGACTGGCATTTTCAAACTGTTACTTGTGGAGCTCAGCGAGTGCCAGACTCGCACCTGGCAGCTGCTGTAAACTCTCAGGCACAGCCTTCCAGAGTGTGTACTCTCTTGAGAGGTTGTATTTGAGTGACCCTTGTGTTGTGGGTTTGTTTCTCAACAGGAATTCAACAACCTTTTCACATAAATTCTTCGACTGAGGAAACCCCACACTGTAATCACATGATCACATCAGCGGTGGGCACAAATCTCATTTCTCTCTGTTTGGGGATTGTTGCTTCAGTGCTTGGATTTGATCTCTTCCAGGTGTTGTGTTTGCATACCTTGTCATACCCAGAGGCTCAGGATCAAAACCTGCAGGTCACCAGTGTTTCATGGAATGCCACAGGATCTGTCATTGCATGTTCCTATGGCCGGTGAGTATCCGGATGGATTTGGGAGTGCAGCTGAGGCTGATGTGATGTCTCAGGCTGACCTGAGATCTAGATATGTTTGCTTTCTCTGCAGTAATACACTGACATATATATATGTATCTATATATACACACCCCTTATGCAAGTTAAATAATTAATCTTCAAAGTAACAAAATCTCAGTCAAGTCCTGAATTAGATCTTTTATTTCTTCTACCTTCCCCCCACCCTGAATATGGATACATGATCTTACTGATTTGTTTCTAGGTAGATTCTGTTTGAAAAATGTGAAGAGCAGATGCAGTTGCAAATATCTGTAGGTGAGGTTTGGGAGAATGTGCTTTATCTTCACTGCGATCGTGATGTTTAATGTGGTCTCTGAGCACCCTGGATGAACTTGGCACCTGTTCACGCATGTGCCTGGTGCCATGGACATGTAACAACACATGTTTAAGGATTTCTGAAATAAGGGTTGCACAAATCATTTGTCTAATCCATTAATGCCTGTAGCAGCTCCCTCTTTCTTGGCCCTACTGCTGCCCTTATTCTTTTTCTTTAATGCTCTCCTTTCCTTAGATTAAAAGCCTCAGCAAAAAGGGTATCCATGAGGGAATATGTAGGGAAGAGTAAAACAGGGCAAACCTGTATGTTAGTTGCTCCTTCTGCTCTCCCAGCCTACAACAGTTTGCAGATGAGGATGTGGTTTCTGTGTCTGTGGGTACCCTCAGCAGAATTCCTTCCATGAACTTTCCATATGCACCCTTTTGATTGTTCCCATTATTTGAATGGTGAGTAGGTCTTGGAATAGGGAAATTGTACCCGAAATTTACTGGCTAGCACTTTGTTGTAAGCACAGACATGTGCCCTGGCAGATCCTGGATAAACCAGCCCACAGAGAAGTTCCATCCTCTCATGATTCCTTCATGGGGGAACACAAAGCAGCACATTGAGGTGACCAGTGGGGTATCCCAGAGCTCTGCTGGACTGGGAGCCCCTGGAACACACAAGGCAAGATGTAGCTTTTTGTTTTTCAGGTTGGATGATGGGGACTGGAGCAGAGAAAAATCCTATGTTTGTACCTGGAATCTGGACAGAAGAGGGTTGAATCCACAGCACCCTGACCTGGTGGTGGATGTTCCCAGTTCTGTCATGTGCCTGGCTTTCCACCCCTCCCAACCATCACTGATAGCTGGTGGGTTGTTCTTACCTCAGACCATGCATGAAACATACCCTTTTTTCCTGCAGCCTGGATCCTTTGGTTTCTCTCTCCAAGTTCAGCCTCAGATTTCCTTTAAAAGGAGCAGTGTTGCAGCTCCTCAAAACTGAGGAACTGACGCCCACCAACACAGATAAGTGCACTGTTGCATCTGAACTGGGACTTGCTGCCTCTTCAGTGACATCTGCTTTTTTATCATCTTCTCAGAGAGAGGTGACAGAAGGAAATCCTGTCCTGGCTGTAAGGGAATAACATACTTATTTCAGCAGGGCAATATTCTCTTACACCAGACCTGGCTGTGCCCTGCACAGAGCTGCCCAACCTTTGAAGCTGGTGGGTCTGTTTCTGCCATTGCTCCATTTGTGCATTTGTTCTGAGCTGTCAGACCTCAGATGTTTTGTCCTTTCAGGTGGCCTGTTCAGTGGGGAGTTGGTGGTGTGGGACACCAGCAGGACAGAAGACCCTGTGATCTGGAGGACAGGGATGACAGATGACACCCACACTGACCCAGTCTATCAGGTAACAGAGAACATTAACAGCAGACAGGGCTGGGGCAGGTGAGAGTTGGCACTGCTCTTTGTCATCCCTTTGGTTCCCATCCACAGCCAGGCAGTTCACAGACATTGCAGCAGTTATATTCTTTTCTGGTTGGCTATTTTCCCCCAAATCTAGCTCCTGAACAGACACTTAGCCTGTAAAAAGTAACTTCTCCCAGTCCAGGATAAATGAAGAGCAGACCATTCTCAAACTGTAATCGTTTATTAAGGGAGATGCCGCCAGTGATACTTGGAGTGGTTTAAAAACACAAACGGCAAAGTGTCACTGATCCTTGGAAGCTTAAAGGCACAGGCTTTAAGGGGATTTACAAGCATGTCACGCGGTCTGGCTTCCTAAGGATTTTGCCTTCTGGGGCCTTGTGACTCTGGACATTCTGTGTATTTTTCTCATCTGATAGGAAAATGCTGTTGTTTGGAGCTGTGTGAAAGTGCCGTAAATGCCCATCCCAAAACTGAGGCCAGGTGAACCATAGAAACTGCAAAGGAGATTCAGCCTAAAAACCTGGCTGCATTTCTCTCCTTGCATCTGTGTCTGTGCCAGCTCCCAGCAGAAGCTGGTTTGGTACCAGGCTGATGCCTGGCTCTGCTCCTACGTCCGGGTAGATGGAGTCACCGCAGGCTGCATGGGCTGGGCAGTTGTGACAGTCCCCGTTGTCCTGAGCTCATGGCATTTGGAACAGGTTAACTGGTTACCTGACACCAAGCACAGAAACCACTCCCGGCTGTTGAGTGTGGCAACAGATGGTAAGATCCTCGTGTGGAGGGAGGAGCAGGATGGGCGGCTGGCCTTGGCCGAAGGATTTGCCATCGTGGCTCAGCAGATCCCTCGCAGCACTCGGCTGAAGAAGGTGAGTTCAGCAGCTCAAAGAGTGCTCTTTCCACAAAAACACTCTGAACCCTGGAGCCCAAGTGTCAGAACTTGCCCTGCTCCAAGAAGGGCCAGGAAGAGCCCCTTCTGAACATGCTAACCCTTGATGCACAGCTCCTTTACCATATGGAAATCATTCTTGGAAGACTGGCAACAGCTGAGGTTTTGCCATGCTCTAAAGAGAAGTTTCTGGGATGGAGAACTTCCTTGTAACGTTAATTTATGTGAACCCCGTTGTAGGAGGGATTCAGAGATTAAAGGCTGAGCAGAGCTAGAAACACAGAGCTGTCACCAGCGGTGCTGTGAACAGCCCACTGACGCCCCAGCAGGCTCTGCCCACGTGTGCCTCTCTCTGGAGCCCCAGCTGACACCAGCTCTCTCTTTCCCCAGATGGCCTGGGGAGAGGCAGCCGTGGGGGTGACCTCGCTGTCCTTCTCACACTTCGATCCTGGTGTGTTTGTTGTGGGCGTGGAAGGCGGGTATTCCCTGAGGTGCTCCACTGCAGCCCAGACTCCGGCTCTCCTGCGGCCGGGTGGCTCCGTTCCCCTCAGGGCACCGGCAGAACTCGCCTTCTCCCCTCATGCTGGACCTGTGTACTCTGTGAGCTGCTCGCCCTTCCACAGGCAAGTGCTGCGTGTGGGACACTATCGTTGCCAGGCTCTAAACACAGATTTTTCAAATAGCCCCTGGGGGTGTGTACAAGTTCCAAAAAAACGGTCACCTGGCATTGGGAACTTCCCGTTGTAGGAGAAACAACATCCATTGGCTCTGGTGAAGCTGCCTACTGGAATATGCTGCATCTGGGCACATGAGCAACATTAGCACATTCCTTAGATGATCCTGTTTGTTACAATTAAAACTCAGTTTAAAGCCAAGGAGATGAAAAAGTCCTTCACTTGGGCAGATCACTAAGTATCTTACTAAAGATTTTTCTGACATCAGAAAACTCACCAGTAGCTGCCAGAATTTAAATGAGAAGCTCCCATCTCTGCCAGCAATTCACCCCACCATCCGTGGAGGCCCCAAGCCCTGTTTGTGTGAAACATGCTGACAGCCCAGGTTTGCATTTAATTTGCATGAGACAAGCCCAGCTCGAACAATGTCCAGCTCTAGATCAGCAGTTCTCAGGCAGCCCTGGGCCACAACTCATCAGTGGTCAGTACAAGCCCTCATTAAGCTTAATTGAGGGCAGTAACAAAGCTACATCTCTACAGCCCACAGCACAGCCTGGCAATTGCTGCTTTAGGAAACACAGACCTTTAAAAAGCAGGAATATTGTCCAAGGTCATGCTCCTTGACTGATTTTTTGTTCTTTATCATTAGCAATAAAACAAGAAGAGTTGTGTCTTGCTTCCTCCCTCCCCCAGGAACCTCTTCCTGAGCTGTGGGACCGATGGCCAAGTTCACTTCCACTCCATGTTGCAGACACAGCCCCTCTTTGCTCTGCAGTTAGCCAAGAAATACCTGTTCTGTGTATGCTGGTCTCCAGTTCGACCACTGGTTTTTGCAGCTGCGTCTGGGGAAGGCAAGTAACTGCAGGTGCCTCCTCTTGAGCATAAAATTAAGGGTGTGGTGGGTATTAATTAGTCAAGTCGATTGTACTGGTTAGCAGATCCCACAAGCACAGAGCAGTGGCTGTTGTCTGCACTGTGTAATTAGTACAAAGGAGTAATTTCTAACTTTAGCAAGGCGACCCAGCACAGTTATTTTTCACTTCTGATGGTACCTTTAAATCTGTTGCCGCAGTCACGCACAGAAATACAGTACAGCAAGATCACTGTGGCTCAATCTATTTCCAGCTTGTTTTTGACATCTACTTCCAGAACTAATGGTTTAAAATGAGAACTTTTTCCTTAGAAAATTGCCCAAGCATTTTTGAGTTAAAGAATGGAGATTTCACGGAATTTGGCAAGCTGGTTTCAGGTTTCTGACAGCAGAACAAATCTGTGCTGCCTGCAGTGATGTCAGCTGTCTGTCACAGCCTAGACACCCATCAGCAGGGGAAACAGCTTAAAAATAACTCTCAGTCCCAGACTAAGCAGATACTCACCTGCTGTTAGATACGATGTCTGTTGCCATGAAGCTGCAATGAGTGTCTGTGTCTGCAGGAGAAGTGCACCTGTTTGACCTGGCGAGGAGCATTCAGAAGCCCACTGTGTCCCTGAAGCAGTCCATGAGCGACTGCCCCGTGTATTGTTTGGAATTTAACACCAAGCACACGCGGCTCCTGGCAGCAGGGGATGCTGCTGGGACAGTCAAAGTCTGGCAGCTGAGCTCTGACTTCACTGAGCAGGGACCAAAGGAAATGAGTTATCTGGAGCAGCTGGCAAGTGAGATCATGGACTAAGGCAGCAGCACAACAGCTATGTGAAGCTTGTAACTGCAATGACTCCAGGAACAGTTCCTCACTCACCTGTTCCAGCATTGGCCTGGAAAACTCAGGTAACCAACACCTGGAGTTGCCTCCATGTAACAGTTAAATTTGCATTTAGCCATTAAACACAAGATGATGTGGTTCGACCAGTAACTTTTATTGAAGCACACTGCAACATGTTTCTTTTCCCTAAGAGTTTTAAGCTAAGCACTTTAAGGTTACATCATAAAGTAACATTGATTATTGTAGAGCACAAAGAGAGAGAGACACATGCAGAGCTACAGTCAGCAAACGTGAGCATGTCCTTTGCATCTTTTGGTACTAGTGTTTCAGATCAATTCACAAAGAGTGAACGTGTAAATTCTATGTAGTCATAGGCAGAAGGCAGTTCCCTGCCCTTGCCATCCATGTAGGGTTTCATGTGAGAGATGCAATAATCGGCCTGTTCCCGGGTCAGGTTCTGAAAGAGAGAACAGCGAGGGGGTGAGAGGGCTCTGGGGCTGCCAAGGGGCATTGACAGGCAGCCCTCCCATTCCCCAGGGCAGAAACCAGAGCAGCACAACTACACCCAGGATGGAAATGCTCTCGCTGTTGGTACTATTTGGTTACAGGTTGGAAGACCTGACCAGAGTCTTCCCACCAAATAGAAGACAGAACAGGTAACTGGCACAAGGAAGCACTGCAAACTCTTATTTCCCTGCCAGCTGGTGGTATTCAGACAGGAAAAACTTGCTGTCTTGGCAGGGCAGCAAGAGGGAGGAGATGTTCATACTGTATAAGCTTAGGCTCAAGCTTTTCCTTTGAATCACTGTCTGGAAAAACATCCCCCTCTAGTTTCCCAAATGATGGAGGGGAAGCTCCAAGTTCTGAGGACAGTGCATTCCCTTCCAGGCCTTGGAGTAGCTCTTGTTTTACTGAACCTGATCAGTTCTTTGATATGTAAAGCTTTTCCTCTTCCTCTATAGAGCCAAGAAAGCAACTGAGTAAGGCTGTCACAGCAATTTCTGTGTTTGCTGCAGGGGATCTCCTGGCAGGGTCAGAACTGAGCCCCAGTGACATGAGCCTCCAAGCCACTAGTGCTGGGCTTCATCTATGAACAAAAGTCTTGTGTGTTCCTCCCTGGGGGTTGACAACCAGCACTTACCTGGTAGAGCTCCTCCTTGGTCACGTAGGGCTTCCCCTCGGAGCTGAGGGCACGGAAAGCGCTCTCGATCTCCTCGCTGGATTTCACGTTCTCCGTTTCCCGGCTAATCATGAAGGCCATGTACTCCTGCAGCGAGACATGTCCATCCCTGCCAGAGAAACACACTGTGAGCACCCAGAGCACAGCACTAGAGGGCCTGGAACTGTTCTGGAAGGAGTGGAAGTCTTAACGCAGGAGACTCAACACCAGATCATTCTCTGAATTTCTTCTTTACAAATGACAGTCTTGCCTTCCTAAAAGCTTTCACGCGAGTCATTGTAAAAATAACCACAGCTCTCAGCCTGTGAAGGACCTTCCAGCCAACACCTCTGTGTATTTTACAGTACAAGAAAGGTCCAACCCACGTACCTGTTGGGATCTACAGTGTCAAGAATAGACTCAAACTCAGGGTCTGGCTCTCCTTCCTCAACCATGGGCAGATCGTAGCCGAGAGAGCGCAAGCAAGACTTAAACTCCTGGTGATTAAGTCGTCCAGATTTGTCCTTGTCAAAGTGCCTAAAAACATAAAAACAGAACCCACATGTGTCAGTTATTGAATCCTGAGAGCTGTAAATGGGGCTGAAAACTACATCAAGGTTATAACCAACCCCTATTCTGGACAAATGAGTTTGTATCAATAAAAAATTGTATCTAGCATACATGAAAAATACACACAAATTCTTAACTTTGCTTGAAAATCACCCCTCCCCCACAAAAAAAACCCCCAGCTGTATTCCCAGCTGGAATGCATTGGCACTGCCAGCTGCAGGGGCTGGAGGCTGTTGCCCTCTGGCAGAGAATGGAACAGCTCGGAACAAAGTGGGGCAGACAACAAAGGAGCCACAAATGGGTCCTGTAAACAGGAGCCATCCATGTGCCAGGAGTATCTCCCAAGGCTTCCTCTCTCATGTGTTCCCTGCAACTCACTTGAACATCATGCTGAATTCCTTCAGGGCCTCCTCGGTGACTCCAGTGGTGTTCCTGAAAAGGAAGCAGCAAAGCTGATTAACAGTTCCTGAGCTGTGGTACTCCGAGTCCAGCAGCTGCACCACATGGTGAGGACACAGGAACAACCAACCATTCAGTGTGGGAACACTTGTACACACTTATTCCACAGAATAAAACTGTTCCACTAAGATCCCACCACTGCTCATGGCCAATGGGAGCTATTCCAAAACTGCCCACTTCATCCCTCTGAAGGGAACTGGGAGGTGGTGGGGATGTGGAAGCCCACTGCATCCATTGGTCTGAGCACAGGAGACTCCTTGGCACAGACCATGCAAGGCTGGCTGCAGGCACGAGCAGCTGTGGCTCCTGTCTTTCCCCCCTCCCCGCCACTCAGACACTTCAAACCACATGTGGGCCAGGCAGTACCGGGCTTGGATCTGCTGTTCCAGGTTGTGTTGCATCCTCATCCCCAGCTGGTCCAGCTGGTCCCACTGCTGTGCCAGCCCCACAGTGCTGTGTTCTGTGTATTTGTTGTCCAAGATAAGTGCCTCTTCCATGGCTGCTCCAAGGTCCTCAATCTTCTTCAGCTGGCTCCTCATAGCTCGGATCTCTTGGTGCTTGCGCTGTGAGAAGGGAGCAAAGAGGAGAGAAATCATGGAGCACCAAAAAAAAAAAAAAAACCAACTACCTTAAAAAGTTAGAACAGAGGCTGGCAGGGGAGGAAGGGTTGTACTTTTCTCTTTCTCCTAGGACTTTATGTACATAATACCGGGATTTGTGAAATAAGACTCAGAGCAATGTTCACCTTCATGCTTGCTATTGGAAACCAGGGCTTGCAAACCAGTTCTGGAGACTAAAAAACCTCTTAGGTTCATGGGAAGTATGCTGAAAATACTGTATCCTCTCTCCCCTAGCCCACCTCCTTTAGGAAAAAGGAAAACTTCATCAGTGTTGTTTAATGGCCTGTGATGTAAGTAGACATCAGATACGTAAATAGATAATCCCAGAGGTCTCTTCAGTATTCCAAATGTCTAAAATCAATTAAGATTTTCCCATATAATTACATGCATTTCCCTTTCCCACCCTGTGTTCCCAAGCCAGCTGAAAATGCTGTTTTAGCCATAGGTGCACATCACTTACTTTAGTAGCTTCCAGCTGTGACTCCAACGTTCCCGATTCCTCCACCATACATGATCTAAACACAGAACAACAGTGAGAGAAGGCACTTATCTCGAAAAAAAAGGCATGTGGGGCTTGAAATTAACAGTCCTTCCTTGAAATGAAAAATCCTTTCAGGTATTTAAACACTGGTTTTGTGTTTTGTTTATTCTGACTCATCCTATTTCAGACTGACACTGTACATTTTTTTGATTCTTATTTCTGTATATAGTTAATTTCTAGCCCCATTTGAAAGGCAACGTGATCAGCAGCCACACTTCATGCCAGACTGAAAGCACCCGCTTTACTGGACCTCATGGAATTAGAATTTAGTGCAGTTCCACCCCCCTGCCCCGTGCCCAGCACACACCACACACACCAACTGCAGGTGAGTCACTGGGGATGGGCTGTATTTGCAGTCAGGTACAGGAGCTCTACAAAGATGTGTTACAAAGGGGAAAATGAGGGTAAAAAAAGATGGTGAGAACTACTGGTTTGGTTGAAAAGTAATCTTAATGAGGCATAATCCTTGCAGAGAGCTACAGACCTCTGCTGCTCAGCAGTGCCTGGTGGAAAAGTGCCTTTCCCACCCCACCTCTCCATGCTGCACCCAGAGCAGCCGAGGCTCAGCCACTCTGCCCAGTGATTTCCACCCTGACCTTTACATGCAGGTCACCACTGTGGCCAGGGGCTCCAAGATCTCCTTCACACAGACTAGCTATGGACAGTCTCTGGATGCTGCTTTTCCCCCACCCCAAGATCTCAAGCAATTTCTAAGCAGCCGTGTTTGGGAATCTCTGTCCTTCCAACATGTACGGTGAGAGCTCGCACTGGATGACCCACACATGGACAGTGAGTCTGGGTGCTGTGCAGGTAGGGTGTCCTCTGACTCAGGTATTTAAGTTCCTAAAACCTGAATATCTGTTATTTCAGTCACTAAAACCAGTTTTTCATCCCCACTGGACTCTGTACTCCCACATGCTTTTGAGCTTCTTGAGAATGGGGATTTCAAGTGCTGAATTATTCTGTAGCAATGAAAATGCACCAAACATCTGGGTGTTTCTCACCACAGGGTTAAGGCTCAGACTCAATGCCCGCCTAGAGATGAAGCGCGCACCCAGAGCCTTGAGCAGGAAGCTGGGAACCAACCGTGGAAAGAACCAACAGGGAAACAAACCTCCAAGCATCTCTAAGCCGTGAAAGTTAGTTGGAAGGAAAGCGAGCCTTGGAATTAAAGAGTGCGTTTGAAAACCAAAGTGAGGTAAGAAAATAAGAGGAAAAAACCTTCCAGATAGATCATCCCCAACTTCATACTGATAGACACGAATGACACGACGATATGCTATGCTAGTCAAAGGAAAGAAACCAAGTAAATTCCAAAAAGGAAGAAAGAAAGAACAGAGGAAAGAACACACCAAAACACGACCACTGCAGTGGAGCCACACTCCAAGCCAGCACTGCCTTGCAGCAAACACAAGCAAGTTCTTAATGAGAGAAAATTATTTAAATGCTGATTGCACATACACAAAAATAAACTGTTATTATTTTAGTGTAAGTCACAAAAAAGTGAGTCTCGCTAAGAGACAAACTGAAGTTTTGCAGTTAACTCATCTACAGATTGTTTAAAAGCATTTTTCTTCCTAAACTCCAAATTGTTCTTACTCCCTTTCCCCAAAGAACATCCTTCCCAGGCAGTGCTGGGCACACACAAGCTGCAAAGCAAGGAGTGTGCACAGCAGCTCTTCTCCTGACACTTCCCTGAAGCTCTGCCTTCCCTCTTGCCAAGCCAGGCTAAGCACAGCCAGTGCCTCTTGGAACTAAATCCATGTTTTTTATCTATTCACACAGAATTAGGGACAAATTCTGCCTGGCGTATCAGCAGCCCTCTGGTAATTTGTTCAACAAAAGAGCCTGGCATGAGGATCTCTAACTCTGACCCTGCATCTTTCAGTGAATGGCTCCTTTCTGTTCACTCGTTCTTGGATACCAGAATTAATCTACAACACTACTTGACAAAGGAGCAGGGAATTCAGCATCCATTCCAGGAAAATCTGCTCCCTTCCATTAAACTGTACAACAAAAACAGGGCAAACTATTTTTATCTGGCAGAACACAAGAGACTGTGATCATTACAGAGCAAATAAGCAGCAGAATTATCTGCTAAGATTCCATTCTTTTATTAAGAAAAGCTTTCTCTTTAGGAGCAAGGCCCTGGCCTCCTCCAGCCCTGTGCACAGGCTCACACACAGCCTCTACCCTGGTCCAGACACTGTTTGTTGGCATTTGACATCACATCACAAAGCTTCCACTGTGCTCAGACTCGTCCTGCTGAAGAAATTTAAACTGGACAGACACATTTGCAGAAGCTTTGGTAGTCTGAAAACATTTCAAGATCTTATTATTTCCTTTCCACTTCCAGAAAAATGGCCAGCATACATTCTCATCAGGAACTATTCCTGTGGACACAGAGTGGGCTTAAAACTGCTGGCAAACTCCAACGGCTCCATGGATTCATGTTGGAAGGTTGGTTTTCTCCTGTCAAGGATGAAATCTGTGTGGGCCATGTTCTGCAGAAGATTAAAAATGGACAGTTCATATTTGCAGACTACAGAGTTTTAAGATACGTAATTTCAGCAAAATGTTGTTGTAAGAATCTTCCCTTCTCCTTATCAAAACCAGTCAATACTTTGGGGATTTCATTGTTCTCAGAACAGCTATGGTCAAATGGTTTATTTCACTAAGCCAGTCTCTTAAGCTGAAAAACTACAAATGTCAGAATAGCCTGCCTTTGGAAAGCAGCTACATTCTCACATATCTTCTCAAATTAGGGGCCTTTTCCTGTGCAAGCCCTCAGAGAAAGCAAGAGCAAAAGTCAGGACTTCCATGGTGTGCCAGTGGCTGCCCATTTTAATTCCGCTTTTGACTAGGAAATTATGTTTCTACTGGTTTATAGTTAACTACTCCATAATCTTGTTTCCTGTGTCTGTGCACCTCAGCAAAAGGTTGCTCTTTTCAAATAAAAGGGGTTTGAGTGCAGCTTTCACAAGCGATGTAACAACAGGAGAAAACACACAGAGCAGAACACATGACCAAAATCTGAAAGATATAAAATTCAATACTAACCCATCTAGTAGGTAAGTCCTGTAGAATGTGAAGATCCAAACATCAGGCAGCAGGACAGAGACAAGACAGTAAGAGAGGGACAGAGATTCGGGTGGGAAGCAAACATCAAAAAGTTAAAAAATCATATTTATATTTCATTATTTCATGAAGACACATACAGAACTATTTGTAAACACACAGACAGAATCACAGGGTTACAGGGAACAGAAGTCACCTCCTCTGACCCCCAACCTAAGCCTGTCAGAGCTGCTGACAGCACTGACTGAGCACGGAGACCTGCAATGCTCAACCTTGAGAGTTTTTATTTCTAACACGGTTGTTAAATCTTTACTCCCTCGCCTTTGAGAGGGTTATTATTAGACAGCAGCCCAGAGAAATGATTACGAAGTTTTAAGCTTTTTTGACATCTTCTTTCTCTAGTTGAACTCCAGTAAGATTCCAAATACACTACTCAATACAAAAGGGGCATTAACAGAAATGCCTCTGGCACTTCAGAGTCTGCTTGGAGCTATTAGTGCTCTATCTCCCCAGCTGTGCTGCAGCCTAGTTCAGGAATAACTGGAGAAAAATGAAGTCCTGGATAACTGGAATTACTGCAGAAAAATGAATTCAGAAATAGGAACATTTTTGAAGTCTGGTGTTTCAGGGCTTTCCTGTCCCCTGTAGCTAATGGGGCCTCCCTCAAATCCCAGCTGCATGGAATGGACAAGTCCTGATGAGCTGTTTTTCAGGAGGAAACATTTACAGCTTTGACAGTCCAAAGAGATGGAGGATGCACACAAATACTACCTAAGGAATTCTCTAAAGGCAAGTTCTGGAAAGACAAACTATACCTGGTCTCCTGAATCCACTGATGGAAGGCATTGGCATGCTGAGCAAATTCCTGACGCAGTTTGTCATTTTCTTCCTGCCTTCGCTGTTCCTTCTGCAGCTCCAGTTCACGTTCCTGAGAAATGAACAACAGTAATTTCAGAGAAATAAAGGGACTGGTCTCATCCTGTAGCAGAAAGAAAAAGCTAAAAGCTGCATCCAAGCACAGGTGTAAGCCTCAAAACAAGATTGAGTACTCAGTGTCCTGGACATCTATAGAAAAGCATCTCAAGTGGTAATTCAGAACTGAAGCCCTGAGAACTGGAATTGAACCAGCAGTTGCTTCACTGCACAGCAGAGAAGTTAAATTTCTATTCCAGTTAGGACGTGAGACACAAGTGCTTTGCCTTTGGAAGAACCACAAACAGAAAACCATGAGAACAACTGACAATAGCACAAGTTTATAGTTAATGGCAATTTTTCTTTGCTCACAAATTTTGAGATATTTTGACCTGTATTATGGTGACAAGCTCTTGTACCCATTAACTCAAGAGAACAACTTCCAGGGACAACTGAAAGGTCATGAACTTTGAAGAGAATCTTTCTCTTACTGACTTGCCTTGATAATTTTCTGCAGATTCCTCCAGGTTTCTTCAAGAGCCTCCATAGTGAACCAAGTGTAGGGGTTGGAGGCCACACGGAAACTCTTGATCTGGCGATCGAGCTCTGCCAGCTGGTTGAAATCAGCTTGGGCAGAACTTAGGGAGGAACGGAAAGCGTCGTGAGCTTCTCTCAGGGCTTTGATTTCTTCCAGTGAGTTGCAGCGCACAGGATCCGTCAGGTCCTCCTCAGCATTCTCAAACCAACTGTTGAAGGCAGAGGCCTTCTTCGCAAAGGTCAGGAACAGATCCTCAACCTTGAAAAGAGAAAAGATCCAGTTGTTCAGTAATGCAAATATTCTGTATGAGCTCATCTGGAATTAACATGCATCAGTAAGAGTTTGCCTTGCAAGCGTCTCGGAAATGCTTACGTTAAGTCTCCATAATCATTAGTTGCAAAAGCATGAACAAAGTACAGAAGTTGCAAGTCTGTACATTTTATCAAGTGCACAATTAGATTTTTGTGGCCCCATGGCTGGCCACTCACTTTTCTGAAGTGCTCCTGAGCCTCCAAGAGTTTCTTTTTCCTGGTAGCAGAATTAGCCAGTAGCTGATTCCAGCGTTTCATCAAGGAAGCATGCCGGGCCTCAATGGCCTTGGACTGGATGTGCTTGGCTGCGAGCAGCTGGTCTTTCAGAGCAGTGATGTTTGCAATTCCCTCCTGCTGGAAAGCCTGAAGTCCAGCATCAAACGTTTCCTGAAGCATTAGAAGAACAAAAGATATTTTAGATTGTATTTTTCTTTAACCTTTCCCATACCCTGCGTATATTTCAAACATGGATTCTTGTGTAGAAGAGTTCAGCTGTTCCCTCCCTCACGGGGTGGCAGCAGCATCACCACTGACCTGTTTGGTGAGCAAGGTTTGCACTGAAGAGAGGTCACGTCCATAATCATCTGTCTTCAGACTGTTTTCCTTCTCCCCTGAAAAATGAAACAAATTTTGCAAAAATGTAATTTCTCCATTTTAAAATTCCCTCTATTCCAGATCAGGCTACTACAAAAATATAAAGCAGTGACAGCACTGCTGATTACTCTGGCTTTAGGTCTGCTTGTTACAACAGCACATGAGGAGCTACTGGAGACCTTTGGAAATGAAGGAGTTTAAGGTTTGTTTGTGACCAAATATTGTACTCCAGTACAGAACATACCTATCCATGACTCCACCACATCTGCTTTCCAGTTGAACTGGAGGAAGGCTGAGTTCTCATCCAGTTTGGCTTTCCTCTGAGCTGCTGCTTTCTCCAGATCTGACACCTTGCCTCTGAGCCCCTTCATCTTGGCAGTGATGTTCGCCTCGTGGTGATTGTTCTATGTGACAGGGAGGAAAAAAAAATATAGAATATAGGCATCCTGTATGATGTTAAAGTCATCTGAGGCATTCAGGACATTGGTGACAGAGCAAGGACTTCAGCTGAAAGATACTGTCTCAGAAACAGCTTTGAAAGCAAAACACCAACAGCTTATTCAGCCACAAAAAATGAGTAAGAGCTCTTTTCAAAGACATGACAGAGAAGAGCAAGTCTACTGTAAGAAGAAGATGTCCTGGGGAGCCTTTGAAGGTTTCTCTTTAGTAGTTCATGCTCACCTTTTTAATGAGATCCTCTCCATTAGCACAGACATCGTTCACTCTGTCCTTGTGGACAGTAAAATCAGTCTCAAATGCCTCGTGCTTCTTCAGCAAGCCCTGCAAATATGAGACACAGGCATTTCTAAAAATAATTTCTCACCATTTATTAAAAAGTAATTCATTTTATAAATCAGTTAGCATAAACTTTTTCTGACAAAAATTAATCTTAGCTGGTTAGCACAACTTACTGATTTTCTGTGGACAAAAGGAAACTGAGACTGACTTCCAATGAGGGGTCAAGAGATACAAAGCTACACCAAACTGCAAGTCATTTCTACAGGAAATAACAAACTTTGGATGCTTTTATAAAGTGAATTTATGTTTTTTACAATGTAGGCCTTCAAAAGGAACCAACAATAACCTCTAAATTGTAAAGACAGTTAAAGAAAAGGTTCGTTATGCTCTAACCAACGCAATAACAAAGTGCTGACAACTTCCTCCATACCTGGATAGCAGCAAGTGTGTCCCCATAATCCTCACTGGCTACCAGTGTCATTTTCTCATTGATCCAGGCTTCTTCTTCCTCAACATTTGCTACAAATTGCTGATACTCCAGAGACTCCTCCAGACGCTGACCCCTGTGTGGGAAAGGTAAAACTCGTCAGCGTTGCTTTATGGCATTAAGCTGTAAGATATAAAAGCAATGTGCAGAGCCTGAACCCTGTCATTCACACTTCACTCCTCTGGCAGCAGCCATGGCTGCAGCTCTAGGAATTCCTTGGACTACAAAGCCTGCAGCTGCCAAAGGACTGAAGCAAATTCTCTCCCAACAGCTTCTAATCAGGAAAAATCTCCCAGTAGTGGATTAAAGCCAGCTGATTACAAGTCCGTGGTTTCCAACTGGTGCAAGAAAAGGCTAAACACGACATACACCTCAAAGAGAGGCTCATGTTTCTACTGAGGAACACTGTCAATAGTCTTGTAGAGTCTGTGATCAGTGATAGGTGCTATTACATCATATTACTAATAATCCATACCCTGAAATTCTGTAAATCTGATCATTATGAGTCCACGTAGCTTTGAATTAATACTGAATTTTACAGAAGTTCATACCTAGCAGCTGCCAACTGTTTTAACTCCTTCCAGTGATCCACAAACTGAGCCAGTCTCTGCTGTATCTCCTCCTTTCCAATTGTGTTGTCATCTGAAAGCTTCTTCCCCGTGTCCAGAACACCCTGCAGAAAAACACAGTTATTGGAACATCACCTGCCTTCCTCATGTGCATTGTTTGGGGTCCAGCAAAATTACTGCTGGCTTTTATCTCCTGCACAAGCAAGAAGGGTGCTGCTGATAGAGAAATATGTCATGGGGAGAGGCATTTACCTGGATAGCAGGTTCGTGGGCAGCCAATTCTGCTTCTAAGCGCTTGTGTTTTTTCCTCAGATTCTGCACACCAGTCAGGTCTCTGCCATAGTCCTCTGAGCTAACCAACAGTTTCTTCTCTCTAAATTCAACAGAGAAGAGAGAAAGGTAAAATACGAAAATTACTTCTAAAGGTCCAACCTGATAAAGAAAACAAAAACCCCCTCAGATACACAACTGCTCTACATTGCACAAAGGTCTCGGATGTAAAACCTTGTGTACAACAGCAAATGGCTCTTGGCAGCACATTCCTGTGTGGGGGAAAGAAGGTGACAGAGGGCCCATCACTTATCTTTGAAGGACAGAATTGCTCTGTACTGTTTTCTTTTTAAAAATACAGATGCCTTTCGTAAAGTTGTCCAATTTTTGTTTGTTTTAAAAGCATGACAAAAGAAGTGCTCTAATTGGAATGATTTCTATCAGCCTCACTTCTTTCCCTCCTCCTGAGGTACTAACACCAATATGTAAAGACCATTTGATTAATTGCAACAACTGGCTAGCATCAAAAAAGCACTTGAAACTGAAAAAGGTTTGAATTTTTGGTAGGAGTTTTCCCAAAAAGACTAGAATGAAATTTTAGTTATTTGGTCCGAGTCTAAACTGTGTTATTCTTCTTACTGGGATTTGACCAAAGAAAACTAAAGATAAGAAACCACACCCAAAACAGTTTTTCCATAATGGCAGCAAAGGTGATTTCCTATAGACACACAGTTGTGGGAAGGCAGCTGTAAAGCCACACTAAAGGATATGAGTGTCGTTGGCAAGCCCAGAACTTCCCAAACACCCACTTGATCCAGGACTCCTCGTCGTCCATGTCACGGAAGAACTGGTGCAGGCGGTGGCTCTCGTTGAGCTTGGCACGGCGGGCGCTGGCCATGCCCTTGATGCGCTGGAAGCGCCCATTGATGGTCTCACGTTTGTCTTTCACTTGGGATGTGTCAAAGGCACTGCTGGTCATCAGACTGTCAGCCTGGCTGTTCAGGTCCTTCAGGCGGTCCTGGATATGTGGGAGAGAGTGAGCAGGGATTGCTCAGGTCTTGTTTCTCTGCTCATTATGTCAGGATGAAAATCAGAATCTGACTCGTTTTGTTAAAAACCACATTCTGACAAGTCTGTGACTGCAGCAGGTATCAGGAGTTATACCTAGAGAATTTGCTTATGACTATGATTTATCTTCCAAAACTGAAAGAGAAAGCAATACCTCATGAGCAGATATATCAGCTTCCAGTAACTGGTGTTTCTTCAAAAGGTTGTTAACAGATGCCAAGTCCTTCCCATAGTCTTCAGATGCCAACAAAGCCTCCACCTGGGGATGGAGAAGGAAACGTGGAACGAAGAACAAATTGTGTTTCACAAACTCCTTGAAACTATAATGCTGTAAAACCATGCAAATTACTTCTCAATTTTCTACTAAGCCTTCACCTTGTCACCTGTTTAATACCTAAAAAGTTCCATGCAAATTTGCTTCTTCTCACCTTATTGTTTATAACTAATAACATGAACACATCCACAAGAATTTTACTAGTAATAAAGTTTTTTTTTAAATAAACCTAGACTTGCTCAAAGGTAAACAGTGCTCCACAAAATCTAACATCAGCAAAAGTAATACAAACTTAAAAAAAGAAGTCTCACAAGTAATTAATTCCCATCTTATTACCTCTGAAAGCCAAAAGTCAAAGTCCTTGATTCCAGTATTGAAATTCTGTTGCTTATTAGCTTCTTTCAGTTTCTGACTCTTCTCTGCTGATTTCTGTACCAGGAATTGCCACTGGTCAGCCAGGGCAGCCAGGCGTGCCTATCGGAAAGTGGGAAAGATAAGTAAACGTCACAAAAGAAAAATGAAAAAAGTTCTGATAAACACAAAACCAGACCATGGTGGAGGTTTTGCTGTTGATTCCAGATACGCAAGTTAGAGTCAGCATTTTGTACTGCCCAGCTATAATTTACATGTCAGTCACAGGATCAGAAAATTTATCCTCCTTGAGACTGAAGCAGAATAATTCACATGATTTACACTGTGTAGTTGAAGTACAAAAGCTTCTATAAAGCAAGATTTGTTCTAGAGGGACACTGTCTGGACTCAATTACCCAAACACTGCTCAAAGCAAAGCCAAGCAAGACTTGAAGGTGCCCACCTTGACGGCGTCCTCGCTGCCAGCACACGCGCCCCTCTCGATGAGGGAGTTGCCCATGTCAATGACGCCACGGATGCGGTCAGCGTTGGCATGGAGCTCGGCTTCAAAGGCCTGGTGCTTCTGGTGTTTGCTCTGCAAGGACAGACCCAACACCATCAGACACTGCACAAAGGGCTCCTCCATTGTTCTCATGGGCTGGGGTGTCATAAGCTTCATGTGCAGGCTGAGCTGAGGAAGTCCTCTCTGGGTAGGGTATTTACTGCTCACTCCAATGGTTACTCTCATTACCTGAGTAACCACCAAGTTTTGACCTGGCAAAACTGTGGGTGAGCTGAGACACAGAACTCTGGCAGTGTATTCTGTATTTCACATGAACATGATGTTCTGCATTTTCACGGGTGCCAATGCAAAATTCCCTGCACTGAGCTGAGCTGTTACTGCAGTAAAGATTGCTCATTTTCAATGCACCCCTTTGAAAAGCAGCAATTACACATACCCTGAGTAGAGTAGATCATCCTTTCTACTCCTACAGTAACTGCACAAATTCCTACTTCCCTTCCTAATCCATAGGTAATTAACAGAAATCACTGCTCCAGCTTATCTGCTTTCTGCACAGTTGTGATATTAGCCATACACAGCCCCATTATATATATATAAAAATAGTGAATTAACAGCCAAAAACTTCTATAAAAACATAACTGAATTATTTGGTAAGAATTTTTCTCTGCCAAGTTGAGAGCACCATGAGAACAACAGGAGCCTCGGTGTGGGAAGGAGTGTGCAGCTCTCATGTATCCACGATCCATCCACCCACCAGGAATATGACAATAGCACAAAAGTGACAAGACAGAATTTGCAAGTATAAACTGGAAATGCTAGTGACATTGGACATGGGTAGAGAGTGTCCTAGAGAATGGAATGAAAGGAAATGTTAGATTAAAAATAAAAAAGGAAAAATACTATGGCGCTGGTATGAGAAATTCTGCATGAACTGCTTCATTTTGGGAACTGTAAACCCAAATCCTGAGATTATAAAAGCATGTCCCTCAAAGCTAGATCCACCAACTTGGAAAATTCAATTTAAAAGTTGCCAGTTGCGTATCTCCATAGAATTACCATGACAACAAATTGCAGACAAGCCTTTACAGTTTAATAAAAAATTCTATTTTTTTTTCAACTAAAAAAATAGTAATTTAATGTACCATACTCTGAAGTGACAAATGATTATTTCATTTCTTACTCTTGTTAGCTTCCTCTTTCTTTGTTCTGTCTTCTCCTTCCACACATTCTCATTTTACTGCACTTCTTGGATTCTTTCAAGTGCTGTCAGCTTTCCATCTGCTACATCTCTTTTTCTGGAGTGTTCTTTCTGTATTATTCCCTTCTATTCTATTGCAAGAACTAAGCCAATCAAGATCTATCATTTATTGAATCCTCCATCTTCAGCATTTGATTCTACAAACAGAAGCTCATGGATTTGGCATTATGTCCTGTGTTAAATCATCACAAGTGATGACCAAACAGCCTCTTCTTCTGAGAAAGGAGGATAGAACCCCATTTTCCTATAGGCTAACTCCTAAAAAAGCCCAAACTACATCACTAATGCAGCATAGATTAAACAGATCATGCAGAACACCTGCAAAACGAATACATGAATAAATGATGCTGAATAGGCATTAACAAAAAAGCCACACCCATAGGACAAGGATCAACAGCTGCACCTGGATGGAGGTCAAGAACTAACAGAAAACAAAGAGATTGCATGAACTGATGGATGGAGCAGCAACCAGAGCTTGGGCTCACACAGAAGCTTATACAGAGAAAATAAATTCACATACCAGGGCTAGTCCAAACTACTTACCAGCAGTTTGGAAAGCTATAAAACAGATTGAGAGAAGTAGTTCAGTGCATTCATACTACTTCATAAACCAGAATTAAAACATAAGAGGTAACTTTATTCCTTAATACTGAAAAATAAATGAGGTTTCGCATTCTATAATGTAAAAGAGTTGAGACTCAAGAATTCAGTTTCCTTATGTTTTTGTCTAGATGCTGGGAGAGAGACAGAACAGCCACTTGGGTTTCTTTAGGAAACTTTCTGCTGCGGATACCGTATATCTTATTAATTATATGCATGAATAATTAATCATATGCATGAATAATTACTAACCAAGTCCTATTTTGGGTCTCCTTTCATGCATAATGTAACTTCCATTTTCTCCTTGTTAAAAGGAGAACATGTCCAACATGATGCACTATTCTGTCATCTCTGAACAAGAATTCCTGAGCATGGCTTTTCAAAGCAGAGGAGGCCTTGCAAAGTTAACAATGATATTCTGATTTTTAAGCCAAGAACCACATTCACCTGGATATTTGTGGGATCCTTATATGACTCATCACTTGCAGTCTGGAGCTTTTCACTGATCCAGGCTTCTATTTCATCCACATCACGACTGAACTGCTGGAGGGTCTGAGACTCTCCCAGCTTTGATCTCTTCTCAATCATTTGGGCTTTCAGACGAAGCCACCTGCAGTAATTTGACACATACAATGAAGAACACTAGAGCCACATGAGGCATCGCCTTCAACAGCTACAGAACGTCCCTAAAGAGGATTTCCAGTCATCTGCATTCTCCTCCCAGGGCAGCACTGACCTGTCCAGGACCTCGTTGCGTCTGTTGGCGATGACTCCCTTGGCGTAATGATCTGCAGCAATCAGCTGGTCAGCAAAGGATTGCAGGACAGCAATTTTCTCTTCCTATTCAAACCAGAAACCATGAATTAGAACTGTGGTTCCCTAAAGTCAAATGATGAGCAGTGTCTGGAACAGAACAAGCCTTTTTATCTTCTTTAAATTTACATTACTGTGACTCTGTGAAGGAAGTCTCTGTTCCCTAGGACTGTAGAGTTCAACTTAGAACACCTTTCACCTGTGGCATTTAGGAAAAAAGGATCTTTTGGGCTTAAAACTTCAGCAGTATGATCTCCCAATAAATCTAGGCAGCTTTCTGCTACAAGAAACTGGAAATACACCCTTTTCTGCCACAAATAAAGGGAAAAAGTAATTTCAAATCAGTAAATTCACACAAATACTTGCCACTATTTCTACACTGTCTGTAGGCAATGAAATACATCCTGATCTGCATAAACTGCTTCTAAACTTCTGCAGCAAATTCCACATGGCTGAATATTCAGAACTGGACTTCAGAAGCCATACATGGCAGGAACTCCTTTTGCTAATAATTCCTATGAGAAAAAGGAAACTATTTTCCCCTTACTTCAGCTACACTCCTCACCTGGACATTGATTGCTTTATCAAAATCTTCATGTTTCTTGATGAGTGCCTCCACACTGTCTAAGGAGTCTCCTTTATCCTCTGTATTTAGGAAAGCCTCCCGGGCAGCCATCCAGTTTTCAGCTTGTTCACAGTCCCGATGAAACAGCTGGGGAGAAAAAACTCCAAAGCGTGAGCAAGACAGACCAAGAGCACTGTTATCACCAAAAAATAATAAACTTTTTAATGAAAAGAGGAATTATTATTCAAACTGCAGCAGAGTACCTGTAGTTCCAGGCACTGGTCCAGCATCATTCTGCGCTGGACCCAGGCCTTCTCCAGGTCTGTCCGTTCTTGGTCCAGAATATCCAGTTTCTCCTTGATCTCTGGGCTAGCATAGTGTCCATGGGCTAGAAGTTGTTGTCCAAACTGTTCAAATGCCTGGAAAGTGCCAGCCCTTGCGTCTATTTCCGTGCGGTGTTCCTGCAAGGGGCAGAGATGTGCTGCTCAATAACCAGAGCTGAACTGATCTGGTTTTGGAACTCTGATTGGAAAGTGTCAGAAAAAAGAAACATTTGTTGATGTTTATGATAACACTTATCTTTCACATACCTGGTGCCTTTCCAATAAAGCCTCAGCTCCAGTCACATCCTTTGCGAGTTCATCTGAGGAGACCAGACCCCGGATTCCATTGATCCAAGACATGAGGTCCCTGTGGACACACAGTAATAGGGTATTTTTCCCTCCCTCCACTGAAGTAAGTCAAAACAGGGAAAACAGTCCTTTTCTGAACCCTTCACAGAAATATTCCTGTGGAACAATAAGCCACATATACTTCACTAATAATAAACAAATTGAGAGGGGGAATAGCATCACTACCTGAAATCACTGAGGAAACGCTGCAGGTCATGAGAATCTCCAAGCTTCTCTTTGCGCTGGTCAGCACGTTTTCCCAGACTATTCCAAGCCTGATTCAACTCAGTGCATTTTTCTTGGAGATCTTCAGCAGATTCTGGATGTGACTGGATCAGACGCTGGGCAGTTTCACCAAGAGAATTCACCTAGGATTAGAGAAGGGGAAATAAACACAATGAAGACAGAGAGAAGAACTGCTATAGTTCAATCATTTCTGGCAGATAAAAAGAAAGCTTTTGGGTTCTCTTCCTCAGAATCTCACCTTGTCTCCCAGAGCTGCCAAGTCTCTCTCAAAGCCTTCATGTTTGCGCTGCAGAGCCTGAACACTGGCCAGGTCATGCCCATAGTTGTCTGTATTTAATGCTTGATTCTTCTCCTCTATCCATTCTTTGGTTTCATCAGCATCTCTGATTTGAAGGAAGGAAAGGCAAAAAGAGAATTAAAACCAAGACCACCCTCTCCACTGAACAAGCTGGGGGTTGAATATGATTTGTTTAGAACAGGTCCCACTATATTTTAGAATTCTTGACAGACAAAGCATTTGAGTCAAGACCAAACAAACCCCTCACCTGTGGAATCTCTGGACCTCGTGGGCACTGCCCAACAACTGGCTCCTCTCTTCTGCCAACTGCTGCAGAGATCTCCAGCGCTCATTCAGCTCCTGGATGAGGGAAATGAAAAGTCAAGATTGGTCTTTCACTACAGGTGAAGGTTACTAAATTCTGCTTAATTCCAGAAGAATGCACAAATTCCGACAGCTTAGTTAAATATTAAGGGTTTCTCCTGAGCTGTAAAACCAAATGATTTTATGTATACAATGAGACAGTGATGTAACTTGAGAAGCAAATGCTGTATATACTAATATATACATTCTTTCAATAAATTGATTCAAAAGAATTTATAAAGCTTAATGAAAGACAAAGACTGTGGAAAAGGAGGGCAAAAAATGTTCACAACTTCTAAATCAGGTCAGAGAAAATTGTGTAATTACCTTGATTGAGTTGAAGGTTGCCACAGTGTGTACCATCAAACGTGCAGACTGCGTGAAAAGGCAGAAATAAAAAATATAGCATTGAAGTCAACTCTAACCAAAAGCAAAACCAGACTGAAAGAAAAGTCCTTAAAAAAACCAAATAGAAATCACCAAGAAAGACAATCTAAGTAAATAACAAAAGCAATTGAGAATAATTGGCTGTAATACCTAAGGTATTATAGAGCAAAATAAGAATAGTCAGAATTCACAAGCAAGCACTGTCTTATTAGTGTAAACTGAAGCAAACAAATCTTAATGAGGGCAAAGAAGAGGAAAATTTAAAGGTAACATTCAATACATGAATTTAAAAAACCCCAAAATCTTAGTCATAGTTTGCCAAGTTACTATGGGACTCTTAGAATTCGATGTACATGTTTATAATCTGCAAAAAAATACTTTAAAAGTCACCAGTTCCTGGTGACATGGCTGCATTTTTTGCCAAAATATTGCATACTAACCTGGTTTCCCCACATTCACACAACTTAAAAGATGTACAAGCAACTTTAAGTCTAACAGAGTAGGTGCAAGACATAAAACACGAGAATGAAATGCTAGGGAAAACACAATGTTAGATAATTTTAAAAATATTTAAGATATTATTGTGCTTTAGTAGGTGACAGCTCTTCCATTGTAGGCCTCTAATGAATGGAGAAAGGCTTCTTCTATTGTAGAAAATGAGCTGGTGGTGACTAATGGAATACAGCATATCCCTTACTAAAGGAATATTGACATAAATGGTTTTGACTTTGAGGAATAAAAACATTTTGTTGTAGCAAGCAGAAAGCAAAGAACTCATGCAAAGTGAACAAGGGATTATTCAATATCTACTGGCCAGAAACTGGAATCACCCTGATAGTACAAACTCAAAACTAAACAGAGTTTTGTAGCAGAGAGGTAAAAATAAGGCTGTTGACAATTTCTATGGCACAGGAAAAGTAAATGGTCTAAAAAAGATTATGTGCTGTAGTTTTTTTTTTATTTTCTTGTTGTGTGCTACTAAGCAATGACACCTACCTTCCAAGGAGACGCTGTCTTAGAATCAGTTTCATCCTGTTTGAAAATGTGAAGAAACAGCTTTAAATACAAAACAGAATCTAAAACTATCAGAATACAGTAAAAAAAATCTTGAAAATATCTCCATGTTCAATCCTTAACAGAGTAAATACATTTTTTCATGCAAGTATTTGTATCAATTTGGGTTATGCTGCTTGCTTAGATCTGTGATGTGGGGCAAGACACTCAGGAAACAAAGGAATCAAAGATTATCTTATCTTTGAATGTCCATTCAAAGTCATTAGTGAGTTCCATCATGGAAATGAACTACAGTTATGGCTGAACTTCTCTTTTGTACATCCCAAACCTGTTACAATTGCCACCCCATCCACCTCAGAAATTAACACTTACCCTGGGCATCATCCCATAGACTTCCTGCAAAGAAGACAGGACAAACAACTTGTTATTTTCTAACAGAAAGAATGTTTTTCCCAACATGCTTCATACTTAGTTGGCACAGGATAAAATTATTTACAGCACAAGTATGTAAAAAGCTGGCAAAAAAGCCCTAAAAAATCCAAACCAAAACAGAAAACCCACAAATCCCCTCCGCTCTGAATTGCACTCTGTTTTATTTCTCTTTTTCCCTAGCATTCCTCACCCATTTTCCTGCACATAAATAAAGGCTAAATTTCAAATTTATATGAAGTTAATGTGTGGATTCTCCATGACTTTTGATATTATTGTAAAGACTTTCCATTCCTAAAAAAAGAAAGGAAAAAGCTCTAGATGCTGCAATTTGCTCTAGCATTATTAAAAAATATAATTCTAAAGGTCTTCTTGGGATGGCCACACTAGAGAACAGCCTGAACCTCGCAATGTCAGGCAAAGACAACAGACAAAAGAAAGGAGGAAAATCTTTTGCTTCTTAGATTAGATTAAGGCAGAGAAAAAGAGCACCTGTTGCTGTACTGCTTGTACTTCATCTGCCATCAGCCCTTCTGACTCCAGGTCCTTTGCAACCTTGTTTATGTCCTTCAGGCGTGACTCGTTGGCTTTCAGATCCTACACAGAACAGGGAAATATCCCAGCATTAACATTCACCCATGCAAAACATGTGGAACTAGGTAGCTCACCAGGAGTGCCCAGTGTGTGAACAGCAGGAATTGAGCACAATGGCCCTCAGTTCCCAGAGAGCCTACGCCAGGGAATCCCAGCTGCCAGATTTCCCCACCCCCCCCCCCATATCTCAGGGAAATAACTCTACAGATGGAAACCAAAATGCATCTTTCCTTTCAACAGGAATAGCTTAACTGAAGGCTATGCTTTACACAAACTGAAATTCCTCCAAAGCTTGGCAGATTCTATACTGCAAAGTGCTGAAAGAGGGTTTTAGCTCTCTGGGAGCTGGGAAGCACGGAGCAACCTGGGCAATGTAATCAAACTGAAGACACTTGAATGTGGCATTCTCTCTAGCCTCACAAAATGAAAGAAAAGATTCATATATACCTTTTATGGACCTTTTATGTCCAATCAAAGCCATATTTCATACTCAGCTATAAAGAATTGTCATGGACACATGATCAGAAAGCCTGAAGAGAAAGGCCAAAATTAACACACACATTATGCAGCATCACAACATACCTTCTGAAAATCATCAAATTTCTTCTGCAGCACCTCCACCTGCTCCAGGTCAGCACCCACTTCCTCACTGGTGAGTGCTGCTTCCTTCTCATTGATCCACTGCTGGAGCTCGTTGGCTTCACGGAAAAGCATGAACTTCTTGCAGCTTTTTTCCAACATTCCTTTACGTTTTTCTCCCAGTTCCAGGAGAGAGTGATACCTGGGACAAGCAGGAAAGGAAAGCAGGAAACAGTCAGATGGAACTGAGTCCAATCACAGGAATTTCCCAAGTACTGGAGTCCCCAAAAATGGAGAAACTCTGAACTTATGCCCTGTTCTGCTACAGGATGAGCTACTCATGTGTAGTTGGGAATGAGGACTGTCCATGCCTCTCCTCCACATGGATTGCACACCAAAATGGGAACTCCCACATGCAACGCCTCACTGGGCAAATGCAAACCCAAATCACAGCCTAGGCTGGGGTAGGTTCTTAAACCTCAGTATCACTGCAGGGCAGGAATGACTCCATAGGCTCTTACTTGCCAAGAGATAATTTTCCTAGAGTACATCAAGTCTGTCATCAGATTACTAAAATCCACTGGCCTCCCAGCTTTAGAACATAAACATCCTCACTAGCCATTCCAGTGCAAAATCTGCTGAATGTTTAAGCAAGGTGTAATCTATATGATAACACACCTATATTCAACTGAAAAACCCATGAAACTCATTTCACATGCACTTTTTATATCTGTGGAATTCTCAATATCAATGATATTACTCCTCATTTACATTAGAATAGACAAAAAGTAAAACCTCAAAAATGTTTAAATTGGTCTGCACAGGGGCAAATAAACCTCTTAAGACCAGCCAGTTATTTAAAACCACCTTGTAATCAACTAGACACAGATGATCCTACAAGACCCTTCCCAAGCTATTGCTGAAAAAAGCCAAGAGCAGTTTTGCAGTCACTGAGTTACAAATCTCTCTAGCAATGCATAATAATGCCTGGATTTTAAAAACCTGCTTTCAGAAAAGCCACACTCTTAATACTCATGTTCCTTTATTTTAAGTCTTCCAGAAGATGAGACTTTTTTTCTGCATCTGGAAGGGTTTTATGTCCTGAATCAGTTTGAACATTGGTCTACTGCAGTGATCAACAGCAGCAATAGATTCTCATTATTAAGCTATATTCCTTCTGATGTTGTTAAGTCAAACAATACCAGACACTGCTGAGGTACCTCCAGGGGCCTCAAATGGGGATGTTTTCATTTCCCACCCTGAAGCACAAGGGCACATACTGAGCAGTTACAACCCCCCAGCTTGAGGAGTTCAATCCTGGAGCATTTTCCTAACCAACAGCTCAGAGATGACAAAGTCTCCTTAAAATAATCCTCAGTATCCTGGGCTGTAATGTCTATATACCAAACTGACAAACCAGCTCTCCTTCCATGGAAGCTGAGACTTCGTGGCTTCCTGTTTATTGTAGTTTAAGGCTGGGCAGAAAGGAACTAAGAATCTTTCATATTAGGCTTAAATAGAAACTTTCTACCCTGACTTCAGGAAAACACTGATTTGAAGCCAGCCCTAACTGCAGCTGTTTGCCTCAGCAAACAATGTCAGCTATTAAATACTTGTAAAGCTCATAGAGGATCTGGGGCAAAACTCCTTTAGAAGCAGACCTTACCTCAGAGTTGCTTTGCAACACTTGAGAGATTTACATAAAAGTTTCACTTTTAATTCTCAAGAAACACATTTGCTATGAAAAGACAAGCACAGCCAATAAACACTGTGGCTTTGGATTTCCCAGTAACTTCCACCTGTATAATGCAAACTTGGTATCTTTTCCAGGAGACACGAACACAAGTTTCAAAATCTAGTTGATGTTAAAATTAAGAAATAATCACCCTATATAAATAATGTTTTTTGACTATCCAGCATAAATGTTACTTTCTGTGATAAACCATGATAGCCCCACCCTTCCCAAACTCTTAAGACATTCAGATGTGATGCAATACTTGGTAGATGTATTTTGTATATATTTATATAAACAAACCAATATTTCTATCTGCACCTCACAAAATGCAAGAGATGCTTTTTAAGGAAAACAGTCTAGATAGACCTAAAGCCTCTTTGGTAAGCAAAATCAGCGTGATGGAATAAACATGAACCAATTTAGCAGCACAGAGGTGCCCAGCAAGATAAGCAGCTGGAAACACAGACCACCACATTCATCTAAACTAATCCTCATTGCAGAAATTGCCTCCTTCATGTCTCTTTGGAGCAGCTTTCCCAAAGAAAGAAACAAAGGGAGGATGAACAGTGACAGTGTGGAGACAGCATGATTTAGGAAAGGGCTAATCCTACTCACAGTTCTTCGACCTGTTTCATACGCAGAGATACACTGCCGACCTCCTTAGTTATGAGAGTCCTGCACAGACAGGGAGCACAGCAAATGCATGCAAAAAATTAGTCAGATTAACAAAAATAATGAAAGCAGCAGCTCCATCCATGGCTGGTCTGTGGTAGGAGATGAGTAAGAGTTCACATTTAAATGGAGAAAATTAGGTGTTGTTCAGAAGCAAACAAAGCAAATCAGACCAGGAGTACAATTCACGTAAGGAAAGCTCAGCAGTACAGTTGAGCTCTCTCTATAAGGTCTCCTCACTTCTTGATTATTGTGCCATGGGATTGGAAACTAGAAAGTGGTCCCCACTCCTTGGCTCTAAAATAAGGCACCCTGTTCTAGTTACTAAAAGCCACATGCAAACCCATGGAGGGAATTATTTTATTAAAATCCTGACCAATGTGCCACAATTTTCCAGCATCTTTTTGTCGTGCCGATAAAAAGGGGTTTTGTTATGGGTTGGTGGGGTTTTTTGTGTGATTTTATTTTAGTTTTTTAATTCTAGAGCTAAGGCTAGTAATTATTGCATGTCACTGTAATAACTGATGACTCAACACAACTGAGTGGGAGCAAATTCTCACACAGAACGACAATGTAGCTGCACAAACAGATGGGAGAAAACTTTCAGCTTTGGCTTCCAAGTGGCTTGATAAGATGAGCCAGCATTCACAGCTATCACCCACAGCCCTTGCTTGAATTAATCTTCAGCCACCATGTGCTTTAAGAAGGTCATTACCAAGTAGCCTTGCAGTTT